>NC_045427.1:541856997-543237830 GCF_902635505.1 Sarcophilus harrisii
GAAGCAAATAATATAAAAACTCACTACATGGACATATTAAGAAGAAAAGTTTTAGACCGGTTTTATCATCTATATTGTTTTCATTGAAAAGAAATCATCAGTCATCAAATCAATATCATAGTTTTCATAAATCTTTAGGAAAGCTGCTTGAAAAATCTTGAGGTTTAGGAAGGAATGGATTTCCCATTGTTTCTTTTATATGTTCTAATTCACAACAAACATATTCCTTGTGGGAGACTGAATCACTTAAAGAACCAATGATGAGAGTACCACCTTTTACTTTCTGATAAAGATCTAATTACTATCTAAGAATTTCTATAAGGTGTGATAACCCAATAAATCCCTCTTCACACACATGCCTCATAGTCCAAAGCTGTATAAATCTGTTTCTAAAAGTAGGGAGGGGGGAACAGAGAGGGATGAGAAAGAGGAAGTCTGGAGGGAAATCTCTTTATTTGAGAGCTGATGGTTTAAATTTAAGTCACTTCCAATATTTTTTCACATCTTTGTTCATTTTCAGGTGTTATGAATTGTTAAGTTAAATTCCTCTTTTTTATTGGTATTTTTCAGATTAATATAGTCATGGAACACTCTTAAATTTGAAATAAATTGGCAGAATACACAAATGATGGTACAATGTAGATAAGGAAAGAGAACTCCCCTGAAAAGCTGCATAGGCAGAAGACAAACTAGGAATTTTTTTTAAATGTTGAGAATGAAGCAGATAGTGACTATCAATAGAGAAAGGTATTGAGGAAAATAAACTTCCCTTAGTAAAATAGGCTTGAAGGAAGAATGACTTAAGACAGTATTATCAGGGTCAAAATTTCATCTCCTTGAGATATAACCCTCTTTGCCCTGCCTTAATTATTTCTCCAAAGGTATAGAGGGTCACAGACAGTGAGGAATCTCTGGGTGAGGTATAAGACCCTTCAGCCCAGAGGGAACCTGCTGACAATGTCTGCTTCAGCTCCCCATCTCCCCTAAGGGCTCTCGGCCTTCCTGAGAAATCAGGGGGTAGTGACAACCTGTGTTGTGATTGAAGCAGAGTGATGCCAGGTGGAAAATGATACCAGGTGGCAAATTACATACAATAGCAAGTTTTTCATGTGGTCCTTTCATGCACAGTATGTAGCACATGCCTAGTATTGTTTTTGTTACATAAGGGTATGAGGATATAAAAAGGGGAAAGTCCTTGGAATAAATGGGACTTCTTTTTTCCCACTACCTTCAGTGGCCTCATCACTTCTCCATTAAGATGGCACATTTTAATCACCCTGGTGTGGGGGCGCTAGAAAGCAGGACACAACACCAAAGTGGAAGAAATTTTGGTACAAAACAGAGGAAAATAGTATTTTGATTCCTTACCAGCTTTGTTCCACATAGTACTTTTGATAAATGCATAAATTCATATTTAGTATTAGATGATAAAATATCTAAAATTAAAATTCTCACAAAATTCCCCTTTACATTGAATAGAACATTAGTGTGTTAGGGACCAATTTGGGAAATACTGTTTGATATAGCTAAGTATTTTTATATTTGTGTGTGCATGAGATCCTTTCATGCACTGAAGCTGTCTTTTTTTAAGAAGTACAATATCACAGCAAATAATAAAATTAAAATTCTCTCAGTATCCACTTAACTTACTCTGGATTTCTTCAATCCATATGCCCAAAGGCATATATTTTATTTTCCAAAGCTTAGAGGAGTCAGAGGGAGAGAAAAAGTAAAGAAAGGTTCATAAAGAGTGATGAACTAAAGGAAATAAACAATTTCTTTACATGTCCTTTGTCATTTTTTTTCATTTTTTTTTACTTCTATGTATCACTTAAAAAGATAAATATTCTTACATATATGTGTATGTATACATTCCTATAGGCAAACATTCACACACACCCCAACTTTATCATTCATCTTTTTTTAAAGATGATAATAAATTAAATATAGCCCTTCTCATATCTTTCCCATTCCTTAGAACTACTCCTTAGCAAAGAGAACAATAATCAGGCATTACTCATTATTTTATGAGTAATCTTCACTCTATGTGTTTCTCTCTGTCTCTCTTTCTCTGACTTTGTCCCTCTGTTTCTGTCTGTCAGTCTCTTTTATTCATCCTGTCTCTCTGCCTATATGTCTCTGTTTTTCTCTGTGTCTCTATCTCTCTCTAAGTCTCTTTCTCTGTGTGTGTGTGTCTCTGTCTCTGTGTGTGTGTGTGTTTCTGTCTCTGTCTCTCTGTCTCTGTCTCTTTGTCTCTCTGTGTGTGTCTCTGTCTCTGTCTCTGTCTTTCTGTCTCTGTCTCTGTGTGTGTCTCTGTCTCTGTCTCTTTCTGTGTGTCTCTGCCTCTCTGTCTCTGTCTTTCTATCTCTGTCTCTGTGTGTGTGTCTCTGTCTCTGTCTCTATGTGTCTCTGCCTCTCTGTCTCTGTCTGTCTGTCTGTCTCTCTCTCTCTCTCTCTCTCACACACACACACACACATACATACACACACTCAAATTTAATTTTCCAATTATTCGGTTCAGCTAAGTTTCCCAAACTTGAAAAATGGATGTAGCATATATTTGAGTATATTAATAGAGCAGCTAAATGATTCTTTTGGTAATGATATGTTTTTTCAATATGTTCAAATGAGAGGCTCATCAGGAAATTATTCACTTTTTTTCTGAGCTGCAAAAGAAAATGAAGGGCAAATTATGACCATGTAAGGATGTATTTGCATGAATTTTATTCCACTAAATTAATCTGCTATCCATGGAGCTAGAGAAGGCACTTTCCTAGGTCCCTTTCACGTCAAAGGTAGAGGTAATTAGGGATTTAATTTCCTTGTGCAGTGATTTAGAAATGGTATCCATATGAGAAAAATGTCATCAAGTCAACCACGAGAAAATCTGGAGAATATGAGAAAGATAATAAGCCAGCTTGTAGGACCACTGTCTTGGAGTTCTTAGTAAAATGCCATCAGCAAAAGCAGATCTCATGAGTGAATGACTTGCCCCCGCTTC
The DNA here is from genome assembly GCF_902635505.1 of Sarcophilus harrisii. Taxonomy (NCBI): domain Eukaryota; kingdom Metazoa; phylum Chordata; class Mammalia; order Dasyuromorphia; family Dasyuridae; genus Sarcophilus; species Sarcophilus harrisii. Next base: position 541,859,999 of record NC_045427.1, read on the forward strand.
TCAGACAAATAAATGTTTAGCAGAAGCATAGCAGCTTTTAAAACAGCAGGGTGCAACAATGTAGACTGATAGAAGAGAAGTTTAACGTTCACAGTTCCCAAAGGCTAGAGACTAACAATCTAAGACCAGCAAACATGGGAACCCACACAAATTAACTACATAAACCAATAAATTAACTACATAACAAGGATTGTATAGGGGTGAGATTTCAACTCCTACTAAAGGTTAAATGGATTACATTAGACTATTACCAATCAGTATCGCAGAAACAAGGCTGTTCTGCAAGTTAATAGTGTTTACTATTCACTCTGATGATTTCTCAACTAAAGCTGTTCTCTCTAAAGGTACCAATTATCTCCTAATTGCAAAATCTAATGGACTTTTCTTAATCCTCATCTTTCTTGGTCTTTCTGTTACATTGTTCATCATCTCTTAAACACAAATTTAGTGACAGCTTTCTCTTGGTTCTCCTGTCTTCCTCCTCCTTCTCACTCTTGAAGATGGTTCATCATGAAGATGGTTCTTCATCCATGTAATACCCACTAACCATTAGGGTTTCAGTGAGCATCTGCCCTGAGTTGTCTCTCTTTTATCTCACTTGGCAATAAGCTCCCATGAATAATTATCTTTTCTACATATGATTGCCAAATTGTCATATTCAGACATGATCCTTCTGCTGAACTTCAGTCCCAACATCACCTATAACTTTTTGTATATCTTAAAATAAATGTCTCATAGGCATCTCAAACTCAACAAATTCAATGCAGAATTCATTGAATTTTTTCTAAGACCCTTTCCTTTTCCCAACTTTTCATTGCTGTCAAGACTACCACAGTCCTTTAACCAACCAGATTCACAACCTTGGTGCCATAATTAGTTCCTCACTAACTCCCCCATGTGTCCTATATCTTGTTAAATTTCATCATTTCTACATTCATAGCATACCTACATTCATAGCATTCTTCGCTTACATAGTCACATTCCTGATACAAGCCTCATCACTTCTTGCCTAGAAAATACAACAGGTTTCTATAGTATTTCTCTTTCTCAAGTTTCTCCCCACTCAAATTTGGTCTCCATTGAGCTGGCCAAATTATTTTCCTAAAATATATTACGCATTAAACTGCAGTGGCTCTCTATTACCTTCAGAATCAACCAAAAAGTCCTCTGTGTGGCATTTTCAGTGCTTCATAATTTGGCACTTTTTGCCCTTTCAATTTTGGGGGGAGGCAATCAGGATTAAGTGACCTGCCCAGGATCACACAATTAATAAATGTTTGAGGCTAAACCTGAACTCAGATCCACTTCACTCCAGGGCCAATATTTTATCTACAATGCCACCTACCTGCCCTTTTCCCCATTCTTATATTTTATTCTCCCATGTAATCTCAGATACAAAGACATCAGTCTTCTAAATGTTTTTACACACAGCACTCCATCTCTTGACATCATGGCTTTGTATTATCTATTCTCTATGCCATAGATATTCTCCCTCATCAACTTTGCCTTCTCCCTGTATTGGATTGAATCAAGTGCTCTCAACCATTTTTGTGTTACGTACTCCTTTGGCAGTCAGATGAAGTCCATGAATTCCTCAGAATATTTTTAAATGCATGAAATAAAACATATTATATAAAAATTATATTGAGATATAGTTACCAAAATATATAAAAGAACAAGTTCACAGAGCCCAGAGTGAGGACCCCTGAGCTAAGTGATCTCTTAGGTCTTTTTAAGTCTTACTTTTTATGAATCATAGATTTGGAGCCTGAACAGAGCTTAAAAGTTATACACCTCATTTTGCAGGTGAGGAAATTAATTCTCAGAGAAATTAAATGTCTTGCCCAAGGTCACACAGATAGAAAGTGCAAGACCTAAAATAAACTCATGTCCTCCTGCTATGAACCCAGCCCTTGTTCCTTTTTGTCATACTGCTCTTCCATGTAACTGCCATGTTTTCATGATCCATGGTATAGTCAAATTCCAAAAGTAATGAGTGCAATGATGATAAATTTAGACCTCTCCTGTGTTTGTTGCAGTCTCACAGGGAATTTGGCACTGTACTAGGAAGTAAAGACATCTGTACAAAAAAAAAAACATATATACAAATTAAGCAAACTTTATGGATAAACCATGGGGCAGGTATGTTTAATGCAGTGGTGGGTGCCAGTAATGGCAAATCATTCCAACATCTTTGCCAAGAAAACTCCAAATGAGGTCATGAAGAGTCAGGTGTGACTAAAATAACTGAACAACAGTGAGTTCCAGTAATTCAGAAGCTCTGTTCTGATAATGTTAAGGCATATTAGAGAGGTTTAGAGGAGTAAGAATTGGAAGGCAGGGGAAGGGGAATCTCCAAAATCTGCCCAGTTTGATAAAGTGATGAATAACTTAGAAAAAATAAAACAAATAGCATTATCATCCAAGTACTACATTCAACTTCAAAAACTTTTATTAAAACTCTATGATGCAAAGAGTTATGTTCTGGACATAAAAGAGGCACAAACCAAGTACTTTGCTGGGAGTGAAAGGTAGGCAAGAGTTTAATAGGTGATGATAAGTAAAAGGGAATTAATTCAAAGCATAAGGAATGGAGTAAGCAAAGGCATTAAGATGGGACAGTGTATAATAACAATCAATTCCATCCCCAAAGTAGCACAATGCATTTAGCTCTGTTAAATCATTTGATAAACATAGTTATATTCAAAAAAATCAATAAAGAACCATACATTCTTAGAAGGGACAATTACTAATTCAAACAGAGAATGCTGTTCAATATGACAGAAGAATTTCAAATGTTGATTTTCACTTTTTTTTCTGTATCCTAAAGTCATTCAGATAATTATAAAGGATGCCCATATAGTACCAAGAAAAGGAAGAAGTTTTTCTTCTATTTTAATATTTTTCCTTCTGTACCCTGCCAGATGGTATAATGCATAGCAATTTTTTATTAATGAAAATCACAATTGTGCCAATTATCCATTAGCTATATTTCAAATATAGATATTTCAGCTGTTATATTTTGAAATCATATTTACATGGAGATCATTTGCTTTTACATTTTTTGGCCTGGGAATGATTATTTTCTAAAATAAGTTCCTCTTTTGAATATACCTCTTGGTGGTAGGTAGAGAAGGAAAGAAGAGGAGACAGAAAAATAAAACACCGGCTGATAAAGAGAAAATGAACGTAGTTGTTCTCTCATCATGTTAGAGACAAAGGGCATTTTTAAATTTTTCTTCATAGAGAAAGAATGATTTCTGTACTCTTATTACAATCAGTCTAATGTGTGTATATACCAAGATTCCAGAAAATAACTTCTGAAAGGATAAAGTGTAAAGGCTGAAATTGATAGAGCATTTTAGGGCTTGCAAAGTGGTATATAAAATATTTATGTGTGTGTATATTATGTATATATGAGTTTAAAATTTTCCCATTAGTTTTGTATTAACATCCCTATTTTTATTGATGAAGAAACTGATGTTCAAAGAGGTTCCAAGAGGCTTTGCCCAATTTAGTGTGAAAAGTAGGATTCTCAGTTTCTCCTGAGTGAATCTATAACCCCCTTTTATTACACCATACAAAATGCTAATCTGATTTTGACATATCCCTTGACAAAATTCTGATGTTCAAGTTATATAGGAAATTGATTAGACTACAGAAGTATAAGAGCTGTTTCCCAGTAAAAGAATGGTCAAATTATATAAAATGGTAGTTCTTAAATACATAAATGCAGAATACCAACAGACAAATAAAAATGCTCCAAATCACTAAAGAGAAATGCAAATTAAAACAATTCTTAGAGCATACCTTACATCTATCAGAATAACAAAATGACAAAAGAGAAAATTTGCAGTTAATTGGAAAGACTCTGGGAAGAGAGCAGAATAATGCACTGTTGGTGAAACTATGAAGTGATCCAACCATTCTAGTAAACAATTTGGAAGTATGCAAAAAAAAATCAATTTATTATATATTGTCTCGGCATAAATACCAAAAAAAGAGTCAAAAACAGAAGAAACATATGCTTATAAATAAAGATACCTTATAGTAGTGCTTTTTGTCTAGCAAAGAACTAAAAACAAAATAGGTTCTCATCAGCTGGAGAATGGCAGAACAAATTGTGACATATTAATGTAATTGAACATTATTGTAAGACTAGGAATTAGACTTATGATCAATTCAAGGAAACTTAGAAAATGAAATGAAAAAAACAAATTCACATAACAAACAGAATATTATTTTTAAAATAATAATTTCACAAGATTTCAGAACTATGCTCTAAGCAGTAATCAGCAGAATGAGACTCATTTCTAGACATAACCAATGTAATTATTTGTTTTGCTTGACTGTACTTTTTTTCCAAACAGGGGTCCTGTTTTGGAGAAGTGGGTAGTAATAGAGACACAAAGAAATAAAAAACTTACTACTGGGCTTATATCCCAAAGAGATTATAAAGAAGGGAAAAGGACCTGTATGTGCACGAATGTTTGTGGCAGCCCTTTTTGTAGTGGCTAGAAACTGGAAACTGAATGGATGTCCATCAGTTGGAGAATGGCTGAACAAATTGTGGTATATGAATATTATGGAATATTACTGTTCTGTAAGAAATGACCAACAGGATGATTTCAGAAAGGCCTGGAGAGACTTATACGAACTGATGCTGAGTGAAATGAGTAGGACCAGGAGATCATTATATACTTCAACAACTACTATATGATGACCAGTTCTGATGGACCTGGCCATCCTCAGCAACGAGATCAACCAAATCATTTCCAATGGAGCAGTAATGAACTGAACCAGCTACGCCCAGAGAAAGAACTCTGGGAGATGACTAAAAACCATTACATTGAATTCCCAATCCCTATATTTATGCCCACCTGCATTTTTTATTTCCTTCACAAGCTAATTGTACAATATTTCAGAGTCTGATTCTTTTTATACAGCAAAATAATGTTTTGGTCATGTATAGTAATTGTGTATCTAATTTATATTTTAATGTATTTAACATCTACTGGTCATCCTGCCATCTAGGGGAGGGGGTGGGGGGGTAAGAGGTGAAAAATTGGAACAAGAGGTTTGGCAATTGTTAACACTGTAAAGTTACCCATGCATATAACCTGTAAATAAAAGGCTATTAAATAATTAAAAAAAAAGAAATAAAAAACTTAATGTTTAAAAGCAGAAGAAAACAAAACAAGAACCTGAGCATGAAATTCAAAGTATTTTGTAACCATCTTAAGTTTAATATGCATTTGAAAATAAACTATATAACCAAAGTTGAGAGTTTAATATGTCATGCTCAAAGAAGCATTCTTTGTATATCAAACTATCTGTTTTTGATGATTGTAAATACACATGTGAGTCACTTCTATTTTTTTTTTTGAGCTGGTTCAAACCATCAACATAGATCCAATAAACTTTAATGGAGAGAATCATTCTAGGACAACAATTCAAAGAACATTAATTTATTTCAAAAGCCCAAAAGGACAGAGGGGTAAATTGACACATACTTGATATTAGGAGTCTATCAATTGCCTCTAATCCTTCAGCTATCTCTTTGGGAATGGACCTTGACTCTCTTCTCATTTTGGTTAAACTATAAATGAATCATCCTTTCTCATTTCAGCCCTTGACTACATCTTCTCCAAATATAATTTGGTAGAGTTGAGATGGAGCCACAGTCTGCACTATGAATTTCCAATTTTATTAAACAGTTTCAAATGCATTTGCTAAATCAGTGCAGGAAGATAAGGTGAAGGAATTTCAAGAAGCTATACATGCCTAAGGCAAAGTACATTAGCTTAAAAATCAGTTTATTTTCCACTTCTCTCCAGTGTAACACTTTCACTTTCCTCAGACCTTTTTCCTCATGGTCTCATGAATATGTCTTCTCATTCTTGCATCTGTCTTTCTGTTACTGTTTCTATCTACCCCCTCAATTCAATTCAATAGACATTTAAGTGCTTACTATGTTTGAGACATTGTGATTAACTACGGGTGCAAAAACCCAAAAAAATCACTGCTCCCAAGATTATATTTTAAATGGGGTCAGGGAAGGACAATATGTAGTATGTACCTGGAAAATTGAACTAAAAAAGAATTCAAGACAAAACTAGCACTAACAATAGAGGGAAGGCGGCAAGAAAGAGAGATCGCAGAAAGCTTCTAATAGAATGTAGTGCCTGAGAAAAGTTTTGAAGGAAGATGGTGATTCTAAGATGTGGAGGTCAAGAAAGAATACATTGCAAAAATGGGAAACAACCTCTGCAAAAAAGCATTGATGCAGATGATGGAATATCTATCAAATAAAGATAAACAGTATATCAGTTTCACTTGAAGAGAGAGTACATGAAAGAAGAAAGATAAGTAGGAACCAGAATGCTTTCTCTCCATCTTTTCAAATGAACTAAAACCTTCAAGGCTCAACTGAAGGTTTACTTATTCCATGAAGCCATCTTCAACTACTTCAGGCCACAGCCTTCTTTCTTTAAACTCGTTATTCTAATCATCTTTACTATACCATTTTTATCACCATTATTTTGATTACATTAATAACTATATTAATCAACTCACTTATAGTAGACTATATCAATGTTGCCAAATTCAAATAGAAATGGGGACCACTAAATCACTCTAACAATCCTTAAAATTCAATAAATATTTTTTGATTAATCAAATTGAAGTAATAATTGCATTGAACCAGGAATACTCTTAACATTCTGTTTCAAAGCTTATGAATATGGCAACATTACAATTCAATTCATGGACAACTAGATTTGGAGGCAGAGGTTCCCATGTAAGTTTCCTGGATTTACTAACAGAGTAACTTTTGCTAAGTCATTTACTATCTGTGCCTTGTTTCCTTATTTGTAAGGGATGCTGTAAGTACATTGACTTGGTTTTAAAATGTAAATTTATTCTATGTCTTATTGTGTTTTTATTTGTTTTGCTATTTCCTAATTACATTTTAATCTGGTTTGCATCATATTCAGGAATATTGGTATTACAATCTGACTATGAGGGCAATATGTTTGACATATTTCTACTATACTATCCTTAAAAGCAAAGACCACAATTTATGTTTCCTTTCTCTCATAATACCTCTCACACAGTACCAATTCAATAAATATTAATTGATTGATCATACTGGAATGATAACTATTGAATTCAGGAATACTCTAACAAAGTATTTCAAAGCTTGAGGATATTGCAACATTCTAATTCAATTGATAGACAACTGGATTTGGAGGCAGAGGTCCCACATAAGTATCCTGGATTTACTAACAGAGTAATTTTTGGTAACTCATTTACTCTTTCTGAGCCTTAGTTTCCTTATTTGTAAAAATGAGAGGGTAAATTAGATGAATTTCTAAGATCTTTCCCAGTTCTAAATATATTATCATATGAATAAATATTCATTGTATTCATTATATGAGAAGCGTTTTGGCAGATATGATGACACAACAAAGTTTTCCAATACTCAGGTTCATTCTTTTCCTTTTCTTCATGGTCATAAGCACTGCTTTCAAACCAGGTCATGCTAAATAAAGAGAAAAACAGCAGTTGATTTTTCTTTACCTCTCAGAGAATGTCTTTTTCTGAGACACACCAGCTATAAAGAAAAAGGCAATGAGGCCACCATCTCGTGGTATATGAATATTATGGAATTTTATTGTTCGGTAAGAAATGACCAACAGGATGATTTCAGAAAGGCCTGGAGAGACTTAGACGAACTGATGCTGAGTGAAACGAGCAGGGCCAGGAGATCCTTATATACTTCAACAACAATACTATATAATGATCAATTCTGATGGACCTGGCCATCCTCAGCAATGATCTCAACCAAATCATTTCCAATGGAGCAGTAATGAACTGAACCAGCTACACCCAGCGAAAGAACTCTGGGAGGTGACTAAGAACCATTACATTGAATTCCCAATCCCTATATTTTTGTCTGCCTGCATTTTTGATTTCCTTCACAGGCTAATTGTACAATATTTCAGAGTCTGATTCTTTTTGTACAGCAAAATAAGAGTTTGGTCATGTATAGTAATTGTGTATCTAATTTATACTCTAATATATTTAATATCTACAGGTCATCCTGCCATCTAGGGGAGGGGGTGGGGGGGTAAGAGGTGAAAAATTGGAACAGAAGGTTTGGCAATTGTCAATGTTATAAAATTACCCATACATATAACTTGTAAATAAAAAGCTATGAAATTAAAAAAAAAGAAGAACACCATCTCACCATGGTATTTAAGGTCAAATGTAACATCTGCCTCAAGTGAAAATTAACTTGGGAGTCTTTTTTTTTTTTTTTTTTTACCCAGAGAGTTTGTAGCAGAAGACTGTGCACCTATATCACCAATAAGATCAAGATCCTAGAAGATTAAAGAACCTGTTCATAAAAGAACATACCTCAGAAAAGTAAATGGATTTCCTTTCTATGAGGATCTCTCTCTTCTCTTCTCTTCTCTTCTCTCTCTCTGTCTCTCTCTGTCTCTCTCTTCTCTGTCTGTCTGTCTGTCTCTCTCTCTCTCTTTCTCCCTTACCCTCCCTTTTTCTCCTCCCCTCCTTACCCCCTTTCCTTCCTTTTTCTTTTCTCTTTCCCTCCTCCCTTCTTGTGTTTCAATTGCTTTATAGGATAACAGATATTGTCCAATGAAAGAGATCATCACACTAGTCTAGGGAACAAAGATGAAGAGGTTTTCCGTCTTCTCATTCCCTATACCCCAATCTTATTGCAGAATTTCAGTGACTCTGAAGAAGAGAGTAAGACTCATTACTTTGTACAGCTCTGTCTCACTTAAATCCAATTCAGGAACAAGTCAAGAAATAATCCTCATGGTAGGTATTATTAGTCTTTAAGAATGAAGGATGAACAACCAACAACCATCACTTATAGATACTGGATTTATTCCAATGCAATACTTGAGAGCTGTGTTCAATGGAAAATTTCTGAAGATCAGGGACAAAAAGTTTCTAGTGCTAGAATTTAAAAGGTAAAAGGTATATGGTTTTGCTCTGAGCAAATTAAGCTGGGAAACAAACCTTTCTTATAAGCTCCCACCCATTTGTATATTTGATTACTTGAAATTTGCCTCATTTCAGACCATATAATAGAATTATTCAGTATTGTCATTATTATTTGTGTGAGAAGGGAAGATTTGGGTGGGGTAGAGGTTCAGCATAGCTAATTTAAATCAACAGATAACCTAAAAAGTCTTATTCTCAAATTTATATTTGTTTGATGTGTTTTTCCCTGTATAGAGAACCCAGTATTGACAATAAGCAAAATAATAATAATAACATAAAACAAAATAAAATGAAATGAAAAAGTAAAATCTTTGATTAAAAATAATTTTAGGTAGGGTGGAGCCAAGATGGTGGAGTAAAGGCAGGAACTCATCCAATCTCTCCCTCAAACTGCTCCAAATTCTTTTAAATAATTACTCTAAACAACTATTAGAGCATCAGAACACCCAAAAAGATGGAGTAGAACATTTTCTAGCCAAAGGCAACTTGGTATCTGTGACACCAGGGTGAAAGGACAGAATGCAATCCCAGTGCAGCCCTACTCCAGTCCTGACCCCAAATCCAGTATTAGTGTCAGCAAGGCCAGACCTCTGACTCAGTGGTTTCTGAATCTCTCAGCCAGGGGAAGCTAGGAGATCTTGGAAGGTCAGTGGAGATAGTTTGTGGCATGAAATCCCAGCATAGGTTGAACAGTCATGATCCCAGCCATGTTCCCTCTATATCAGCAAGGTAGCATTCTGTTATTTTAGCATATTAGATTTTACAGCTACAGTGGGGCAGGGACACTCCTAACAATTCCAGAGCAGAAAAGAGTGTTTGTGGTCAAGTCCCTAAAAAAATCTCTGAAAACAGCTACACAATCCCCTGAAGCTTAGGACAATGCACCTTCTATCCTGGAAACAGAGTCCTACTTTAACAAAGAGTTAAAAGTTGAGTAGTAAGTTAGGAAACTGAGCAGGCAACAAAAAGTTTCTGACCATAAAAAGTTACTAAGAAGGAAGCTCAAAATACACACTTGGAAGATGATGATAAAGTCAAAGCTCCTACATCCAAAACCTCCAAGAAAAATAAGGACTGAGTTCATACATGAGATAGAGAGAAAAATTAGGAAAAGAATTGAGAGTGATGCAAAAGGAGATATAAAAAATAATGAGGACAAGAGTGCCTTAAAAAGCAAAATTGACCAATTGGGAAAGGAGGTACAAAAACTCACTGAAGAAAATAATTCCTTAAAAATTAGAATTGAGCAAATGGAAGCTAATGACTTTATGAGAAATCAAGATATAATAAAGTAAAACAAAAAAATTGGAAAAATAGAAAAAAATGTAAAATATCTCACAACTGACCTGGAAAATATATCTAGGAGAGATAATTTTTAAATTATTGGTCTAACTAACTGAAAGTCATGATCAAAAATGGACATCATCTTTCAAGAAATTATCAAAAAAACTGTCCAGATATTTTAGAACCAGGTGGTAAAATAGAAATTAAAAGAATCCATTGATCTCTTCCTGAAAGAGATCCCAAGATTAAAACTATCAAGAATATTATAGTCAAATTCTGGAACTCCCAGGTCAAGGAAAAATATTGCAAACATCCAAAAAGAAACAATTCAAGTATAGGGGAGCCACAATCAGGACAATGCAAGATTTAGTAGTTTTTACATTAAAAGACCACGGGTTTTCTAATATGATATTCTGGAGAGCAATGGAGCTAGGATTAGAACCAAGAATCACCTAAAAATCAAAACTAATTATAATCCTTCAAAGGAAAAGGTGGTTATTCAATGAAATAGAGGATTTTCAAAGATTCCTGATGAAAAGATCAGAGCTGAATGGAAAATTTGACTTTCAAATACAGGACTCAGGAGAAACATAAGGAGGTAATCAGAAAAGTAATATAAGAGATTTAATTAGATTTATCTATTTACATTTACATCCTACATACATAGGAGAATGATACTTGTAGCTCATTAGAAAAAATTTAAAAATTATTTTAAATGTAACTGGAGAAAATATTGAATAGAAAAATAAGATTTTTAAAAGGGAAAAAAATTAGCATTAGGGAGCTCACCAAAGTAGTTCATAACCGTGCATAGTTTTCTAGTTTTCCAAAGATAGAATGTATATTATTTTATTTCATCCAAGAAATTCCCTTATAAAGTGAGCAAAACAAAAATCATGGCTATTTTTCCATTTAAGAGGTTATATGACTTATTCCAAGTCACAAATTAAAGTGGCAGAATTGAAATAGGATAGCCCTTGTAGGGCCTTTTTCAGGACTCTCTCCATCCTATTAACCTTCTTTTTCAGGTTTTTGTCTAGTTCATATTTCTTGCTCTTCTGCTGGCAAAAATGCTGATTAACTCAATGGTCAAAAACCAATCAACTAGGATGAACATAAAAGAGAAACAAAGAATTTAGATATGGAAATAACTGTTACAATAAATAGTCAATCAATCACTAAGTGAGAATTATTTTCAATACCATCAATTACTTGATTCTCCCTTCTTTCCTCATTTTGCTCACTAATATGAAAATCATTTAATTCATAGTTATTCAACATCAGACTTGTTGTCTCTATTACCTTCATGTCTGTTTAGGGTAAATAGAAAGCTTCTTTCTATTTTTATTTTATTTATTTTATATTATATGTGTTATATAAAAATATGTATTATGTATATATTTTATTTAATATTTTTCTTTTCTATTTTATTTAATAGAAAGCAACTAGTCTATGTAAGTTGATCTATACAATACCTGGCACAAAAACACAATGTGACAGATCTCACTGACTGAATAGATCATGCCTTTTGATTGACCATGACAACACTTAATTTTCTCCTCTCCTCTCCTCTCCTCTCCTCTCCTCTCCTCTCTTCTCCTCTTCTTTTCTCTATGTACAGAGAAAGAACAAAGAGTAAGCATAAAAGAAAAAGAAAATACCAGCAAAGGCATGACCTCAGAGTCTGAATGTCACTGCCTTAAAATAATTTCCCTTCCTAATAGGTCATTGCTTTCACTATCTAGTTATCCATAACCTGAAAATATGGACAATTGTTTTTGTCTAGGAGATACATCCTTTACTCTTAGAGATAGAATAGTACCAAGGGAAAAAATGGTAGGGATTTGGAGTAAAAAAGAAATAGCTTCAAATCCTGCCTTTTCCATCTCCTGTCTATTTTATTTTGGATCAATCTCTTTTCTTTTTTGCACTTCAATATCCTAATTTTTGAAATGAGAAGTTTGAACTAAATTATCTCTATGGTTCCATTCCAATTTATGATCCTGTAAATACCTTCTTGCTAAATACCACCCTTCCCTTCTGACACTATATAGATAATAAGCCATTTGCTCACTAACCCCTCAATTCTCAAAGAGCAATCACTTTTCAGGCTTTAATCAAATAGAAAAAAATCATTGCAATTTTAAAAAAAAAGTCTATACCTTTCACTCTGTTGCCATCAGAAGTTTTCCATTATGCTCTGTAATTTTCTTATACTAAATTCATGTGCAATACCAAAAATAGGAATTTCTAGGCAATATTATTGTCAGTTGTCCTCTATCCAGAATGATCCCAAAGTAGCTCACAATGAGATGAGAGATGAATCTGGGAGAGAAACTGGATTCCAAAATGATAGGATTGTGGTCCTTAAAGTTGTTTATTTAGTCCAGACTCATATTTCTTTTTTTAAAAAATTGCTTTTTCCTGTCCTTTATGATTTATCATCATTATTATTGAGAAGCAGAAATCATAGAAACTGATAGTTAACAGTGGGTACACTCATCTATTTTTCTAACACTATATCTATAAATCAAAACTTCTTTTTCTTATGTTGCAAATGAATGGTAGAATCAACTTCTCTCCACCCTCAACCCAACCCCCAAAGACTGATTCATTGGTGCAACTCCCCCGAGAAGAGGAAATAACAAAAGAAAATCCTAAAATTATCCTTTCTATGCTCCCTACTAACAAGGGCAACTGCAAGCATTATAGAAAATAATTCAAGCTGAACTTGTATTGATTCATAACAGCTTCTATATGAGGCCAAGTATGTAATTCCACTGAGGTTTTCTATGGATCACTTGGCAAATGTCTGTCAACAAAGAGAAAATCAATCAAAAAAAAAATCCCTGAGGCTTAATTTAACTTGAAAGAAAAATGGATAAACCAAGGGAACTCAAATGAAATTTCTAAACTTTGGGTAAAAAAAAAAAAAAAAAAAAAAGAGGTACTGACTTTTTGAAATTCATTAGACTTAACTAAATTCCTTAGCTTTAATTCCCAACTGCAGTCACTTGAAAGGGCTATTGTTCCTTGAACAGGCTAGAAGTAATGAACATTGAGCTTATTTTATATCATATCTGAATGGAAAGGTGGGACTTAATGAGAGAATCTTTGGATTTATAAAAGGATATGATTAAGATGATTAAGATGCCACATAACTCTAGACTTTCTATTACTTCACTTTTAAGTACTTTCTAAGCACAAATTATTTAACAATTTGTAAGGAAGCAGGTTCACCAACCTCAGGTCAAAGAAAGCCTATTTCCCCATTGCAACAAACAGCTAAATTGAAGTTTGAGTAAAATTTTCATTCTGGAAGAGACAATTGAACACAGACCACATCTAAACCTGTATAACTACTTACTAGCTTTGGAGAAAGCAGAATATAGGAAAAACCTTTGTTCTTTTGAACAAAGAAAAAGGCAATATGGCATGGATCCTCTCTTATTAATTGAAAGCTAGAAGTATAGTCTTCTATAGGAGAAAATCATACAGTAGAGAAGGTGTTGTTGTTTTTTTGTTTTTTTCACATGTAGGCAGCATACCATGGAATAGTCCGACTCTATTGATGGCTATATGAAATATTAAAAAACCTAGACTGGAAATTATACAAAGATTGTCTTGAGACATGTTGATTAAATGAAGTTATCACAAAGAATTCTAAACAACATGAGAGAGCAAATTTCATTTGAACAATCTAATGCAGAAGAAATAGCACTAGCCCAAACAGTTAATTCTAGTAACTTTGGCACTTTCTAACTCTACGACCTAAAAGAAATTCCAGTTTCCTCCTCTGTAAAATAGGGCAATTGAACAAAAATAAACTCTAAAACCTTCCAACTCCATAAAATTCTATGATATTATAATTTAATTTATTACCTCATTCAATGTAGCGAGTTTCCCATCATTAGAAGTCTCCAAGTCAAAGCTAGATGAACATGCATCTATAGTGGATATGAGAGTTTATGACTGATCTGAGGTCATATAATTATAAAATTTTGAAGCCAAGATTCAAACCCAGGCATCTTGATTTCTGCATCCAGCATTTTTTTCCCTTTATAATTACACCCTATTCAATTTTTTTCAAATATTTTATCTCTTCTAGGAAGCAGAACACTACTAAATTTCCATTTCATTTATCTGAGATCAGTGCTAAAAGAAGGAATATAGTACAAAACAATCAAAATCAAATCCAAAGACACCAAAAACACCAAAATCATTTATGTCAGGATTTGGTTAAGATACACAAAGACTCATGCACAAACCACACACATTCAATATACTTACACAGGTGCTTAAAGATAATGTTATGAATTACCACCACTATTGTAAGCAAATAAATTTGAATATACAGGATTTAAACCTAGTTGATAAGAAAAATAAAGTAAATGCAGATGTCTTGATAAAGTGCTCCAAGACACAATTGTGTTCCATGCAGAAGGAAAACAGACTTTTCATGTGACTAGGGGGAAATGAGTTTAGCTCAGGCTAAGAAATGGAAAAAAAATTTTGTTCTATTTAATATTTTTCAATTATATATAAAAACTATTTTAGTACTTTTTATTTTAAATTCTCTGCCTCTTTCCATTCCCTCCTCCCTTGACTAAGCAAGAAATTTTATATAGATTACACTTTGCAGGCAGTCATGCAAAACAGATTTCCATATTCATCATATTATGAAAGAAAATACCTTCCCCCAAAGCAAAACAAGAAAAATAAAGTTTTTAAAGTATGTTGCAATCTGCACTTGGAGTTCATCAACTCTCTCTCTGGAAGTGGATAGCAATCTTCATCATAAGTCTTTCAGAATTTCCTTGAATCACTGTATTTCTGAGAATAGCTGTCATGCACAGTTGGTCATCGTACAATGGGAATACACATTTTTTAAGGAACCAGAAAACGAATACTGCAAAAAGAATGCTGCAAGTTCATGAAACAAGGCAGAAGGATCCGTTGAGGAGAATCTGAAAGAACCTCCCCCACTGCAAAGCTAAACAGAATGGATTTCATTGTAATGTGATGCTTAGCCTAAAGAAGAAGAGACTTGGGGTGAGGGGAAGAGAAGGAAAAGGAAGGGAATAAAAGCCCAAAACACATTTGTTATCTTGAGTACTTGTGTAGCAGCTAAAGACACTGTAACAAAGGTAAAAACTAACTGTGTCTAAGCTATTTCAGAGATTTCCCAGAATAAACTCTTGATTACAAGTCACAGAGATGCTGATCTTTTAAGACTACTCCTGAAGTTGGACCTAATCCATATAAAACCAGAGCATTTGACCTTGGGCCACAAGTAAATGGACTTTACTTCTGCTTTTCCCTCCATCCCCCCATATCTCTCTCTCTCTCTCTCTCTCTCTCTCTCTCTCTCTCTCTCTCTCTCAACAATGTGGTGGGGGTTTTAATAATGCTAAATGATGATAGTTTGGAAAGTATCTATTTAACTATTTGAAGATCAGTCACACTATGTAAAAATTGGACAGATTTCACATGTGAACTGTAACACATGAAAATACTGATCCTTAATAATTAATATAGGATGTAAAACATCTGATTTACTATTTCCAACCAACATTTACATTATACCATTCAATCACAAACACCATCTGTCATCTTCACACCTAATCACGTGCTGCTGAAAAAAGCTGGAGAAAATCACAAAACCCATGCTGACAAGATACACTACAAATTTATATTACTTAATCTCACCTGTGCTTTCACTGCATCAGGGAAATCCTATTAAACCTTCCTAATTGATTCACTGAGTTAGCATTATTAGCTTTTGTCCAAACCTTTTCATTCCTGCTCAAATCTCCCATAGCTCTCTGTCCTCTATTCTCTCAGCTAAAAACTCTGCTTCATATTTCACTAAAAAAGATTTGAGGCCATTTGGGAAGAGTCCTTTCTTCTTCCCTCCTCCTCATTTCATATAAGCCAAAGACCTTCTATCACTATCTACATTTTCACCCATGTCTCACATGAAGAGGTGGCTCTATTCCTTGCCGAGGCAAACCACTCCACTTATACAAATGATCCCATTCCATCTCATCTTTTCTAGCAGATGGTTCTGTCATCCTCCCTCTTACTTATATTCAGTCTCTATCTATTAGCCATTTCTCTACCAATAAACTGCCTATAGCACCCCAATTCCAAGTCCTTCACTTGATCCATCCCTCCATCCATCCCTCCATTCATTCTCAATTACAATCTTCTTATATTTCTCTTTCTTTGTGAAAGTTTTCTAAACTCCTTGAGAGGACTATAGAACTGAGAGCTCCTTTTCTTTTTCTCTTTGCTTAACCCTGTGCTCTGCTTCTAATATATCATTCAACTGAAACTTGCATCTTAAAAAATACCAATAATCTCTTAATTGACAAATCTAATAGTATTTTCTTAATTCTCATCTTTCTTGCCCTCTCTGCAACCTTTGATGTTTTGGTCATCCTCTTCTCCCTGAAACTCTCTTTTCTCAAGGTTTTCTTGGCAGTCCCTGTTCTCTCCTTGTTCTCATTCTATATAACTGACCATTCCCTCTGAGTCTCCTTTGTTGGATCCTTATTCAAGTCATATTCTAATGATGATTGTCCCCCAGGAGTCTGTTCTGGGCCCTTTTCTCTTGTTCCTGTATGTTATTTTACACAGTGATTCCATCAGCTCCTGTGTATTTAATGATCATCTCTATGCTCTTGCTTCTCAGTTCTACATATCCCTTCCTGATCTTTCTACTAACTGTCAGTCTTGCATCTTCAACTGATATTGTACATCTTGAACTGGATGCCCTATGCACACCTTAAACCCAACTAATCCAAAATAGAACTCATCATCTTCCCTCCCAAACCTTTCCCTCTTCCTAGCTTCTCTATTGCTTTTAGAGGTACCAGTCACCTATACTCACAATCTAGGTTGCATAATTCAAAAAGTTGCAAAGTACTGTTGATTTTGCCTTCATAATATCCATACTCTTTTACTGCCCATATATTTCTCTGACATTCCTCTTCCCTGATATGGTCCCTTATCACTTCATGCTTGGAGTAATGCAATAATCTGCTTATTGGTCTCAATGTCTCATCTCTCCCCACCTTAGTCCAGCCTCCATTTAGCTGCAAAGTGATCTTCCTAAAGCATAGATATAACACCACCTCTCTATTTGGTAAACTCCAGTGAGTCCTTCTCAATTTTCTACATTAAATCTTCTGGTATTCAAAGCCCTTTGTAACTGCCCTCCATCCATTGACAGACTTCTTACATCTTATTCAACCTCCACATCTTCTGTAATCCAGTAACAATGACCATGCTATTCCTTGCGTAAACTATTTGATTTCTGAGCATTTTCATCGCTCTCCTTCATACCTGACATTGATTTCCTCCTCATTTTTATTTCCTGAATGACTTTCTTGTATTCCTTCAAATCCCAGCTAAGGTTCTGCCCTCTAGATAAAATTTTTCTTATTCTTCCTTAGTGCTTAATCCTCAGATATTAACATATTGCCTGATACATAGTAGGTGCTTAATAAAATGTTATTGTCTGATTATGTGACAGTCAAATCTTAGAAACTAAGGAAGGCTATCAATATTGAATAATCTAGCATTAAACATTATAGATGGGTCAAAATCACTTTCTGGGTAGTTAATTTCTTATAGTAATGATATATTGAAAGATCCTAGAGGATCTGACACTGAGGACAGACACTGAAATACCACAGCCAGCTTCTAGTATTAGTCTCCCTCATAAGTGATAATAATGCCTTCAGAACTGATCTACAAGTTTCCATATATCATATAAAATATTATGAAGTCAAACATCACCAAGGAAATAATGAAGTGTCAAACTTCACTATCAAGATATTATATGAATGGAAGTACCCATTAAACAGTGGGATTCTCTTTGCCATGTTGTTTTTCTTAAGCTAAGGGTTGATGAATTTTTTTTTATTGTGATGGCTATATTTTAATATTAATGGCTTCTTTTGGAATTCTAAATATTTTATTTTATATATTTAAAAAACTGATTTTGAGAAAGGGTCCATAAGCTTCCAGAGACTGAAAGAAGGGTTCATGACAAGCAAATAAATAAATAAATAAAAAGGGGGAAAAAAAGAAAAAAAGTTAAGAAATCCTGGAATAGCACAAAGATCATCATTTCCAGAACTCTCATTTTTGTCCCAGCAGCATTCTTATTTGTACACATCTTAAATCCTGTATTAGAAAACTAGCTTCCTAAGGACCAACACTGTGCCATTTTTCATCTCTGCCTATAACTAGCACTTAATGTATGTTTGCTAAATCAAATATTGAGCTGAATTGATTAGCAACTAGTAACAGTCCCAGTTCCTCATAAATATAATAACCAGCAATTACATAGCAATTTAAAGTTTGTAAAATTCTTTATGTGTATTATCTTATTAGAACCCTACAATGACCCTCTCCCATAGAGGACACTTAATAAATACTTGTTCGATTATTATTCCAGCTTTGCAGATGAAAAGTCTCAAGGCCTATAAAGAAGGCCTGGTTAAGTGCAAGTATAGCAAATATCAGGAAAATCCAAGTTGCAATCCAGTCTCAGACATTTACAACCTATGTGATTCTGGTCAAGACACTTAACCTCTGTTTGCCTCAGTTTCTTCAGTGATAAAATGGGAACAAAAATAACACCTATCTCACAAGGTAATGTAGTACCACAGCTCCCTAATTGTCCTGCCTCAGTTTCCCTAGTTGTCCTGCCATAGTTTCCCTAGTTGTCCTGCTGCAGTTTCCCTAAATTCTTCTGCTTCAGTTTCCCTGAATTGTTCTGCCTCAATCCCCCTGGTTTACAACCCCCTTTCTGATCATTAGAACTGATGTAACTTAGGGCTAGTTATTCTAAGGTTATAAATTGTAATTCAGACTTCCTAGCTCCTAACTCCTCCTAAATCATCAAGAATTTATGGTCCTACCCCCCCCACCCTGTCAGAATCAGATTGATAGTCCATTCTTCTCTCAGTGCTCTGACTCAGCCCCTGCCTCAGTCTAACTCCTGGTAGCTTACAGTCACATGCATATATATGTCACTGAGAACTCTCATTAGCTGTTGAATGCTGGATTCTCAGAGACAATCATCTCATTCATCCCTGGGACCAAACCATGAATCCATTTGGTCCCAGTAAATCTCTCCCTTCCAAATAAAATATTAAAAACTCTCTAATCAATCTAAGGCAAGAAACTTGCCTCAGTTTCTCTGGTATTACAGTTCTTATAAAGATCAAATGAGAGTATATTTTTTTAAAGTGCTAGACTAATGGAAAGTAGATGCTATATACATGCTTATTCTCTCTTTCCTCTCCATTACTTCATTGTCTTACTTGGCTAAATTAATGTATACAGCATACATATAAATCTACCATACTGTTAATTTCCTTGTTTAAAAACTATCCTGAAGAACAATTTCAGTATTATTTCTCTACATCAAGACCTATTGTATACTTATTACAGGTTGGTTCTTTCTTTTTCTTTCATTCTAGTTAGTTAATGGCTCAATAAATAACAATTCAGACTAAAAAGTGAGAGCAGGAAATGGACCAGAACTTCCTCAGAGTTAAACTAAATCACAGATAAGTCCTAATTCATTGACTAAACACTAATAAAACATAGGCAAAGGGTTATTTTGTGGGGATTTTGCCCTCTTCGCATCTATCTTCCCTTGCTATTCTCCTAGGGCTTAGTCCACATTCATAATTGCCAGAATCTACCAGCCTGAGGAGAAAGTCACTGAATTTTGAAATCTGGGTTGATCTCCCCTATGTCAGCCAAGGGCATAAACAACTAGGCCTAATATCATGGTTGAGACAAACACTCCCATTTTTGTCTCCAGCACTCTCAGTCATTTAAGACTGACTAGTTTAGCCAGCCTGTCCCCCATACCCTGTAATCTTAATCTCCTCAGTAGGGGCTCATGTAAGACGTCATGTCTAGAATCCTGGCATGAACTCAAGAATAAATAACCAGCTCTGATCCCATATCAGACATTCATGGGAACTTCAGTTAACAGCACTGCAGTCTCCCTCCATAGGTCTGCATCCTCTTCTGCAAAAACAAGTCTGTTCTGCCACCTCTCATTATGCATCCAGCCACAGGACAGATTGTTATCATGGTGGGGAGCCTCTGAGCAGCAGTAATGACACTGGAAATTGGGGGGAAACAGTAAACAGCATCTAATAGCTGTCCATTGCTTGCTTCCTCCTGGTGCTTCTTGCAGAGGAGGAAAGAATGCCAACTCTATGCTTGCATAGAAATAAGGAAAAGCTTTTCTGAGTGACATCTTCCATTTCACATAGTTCAACCCAAACATGACATGTCCTAAGAAGAATCTCTGAGTATTTCTTTCTGATGGGTAAAAACAGTCATCTTTCTGTTCAGAGTTCTAAGACCAAGGTTAAAGTATAGGTATATTTGATCTCTTTTCTATCCCTGAAAACTAGAGTTCAAACTTACAGAAAACAGAAGGAAGGGAGAGAGGGAGGAAGGAAGGAAGGAAGGAAGGAAGGAAGGAAGGAAGGAAGGAAGGAAGGAAGGAAGGAAGGAAGGAAGGAAGGAAGGAAGGAGAGAAAGAGAAAGTCCAAAGTCTTATTTGTGATTATCCCATAACCATAGTATGGTTAATTTTGAGTAGATCAGCCCCACCTCTGTGTTTTTTTTTTCCTCTCAGACAATTGCCATTTTAGAGGCTTATCTAGGGTTAAGCAGAATTCTGTAATAAAGACAGAAAGCTTCTTAAATCATGTTTCATCTCTGCTGAATAGTAACTCTCAATGGAGACTTAACTACCCATAGACATCCACTCAACTGAGACGGAATGTGGCTATAGAAATTTCCTGCCTTTCCTTATGACCCAATATAAGGCACCAGTCTGCTATAACACCATACTACATCATGAAGGACAAAATACTGAAGGACAAAGTACAGTAGAACCAGAGTCTATCTAACTGCTAGGTTAGCACATAGTAGGCACTTAATTAATAGTATTTGATTTGTCTAGAATAGTAGATGAGTCTATTATACCTGGAGTCAGGAGGAAGGTTTGAACTCTCTCAAGAAACTTTCAGATAAGTAAGTTACTTTCCTTTGTTGGACCTCAGTTTCCCTAGCTATAAAATTGGGAAAGGAATAAAACTTGTTTCACAGACTTGTCATTAGCATCAAATGGTATAATATATGTAAATTATTTTGTGGATTTCCTACTTTCCCAAAGTCTTGGGTAATATCCCACCTTCTTCAAGAACCCTTTCCCACTCCTCCTTAAATGAAGTTCCTTATCTCTGAAATTACCTCTGATTTTCCTTTATATATGATATTTGTACATAGATATTTGTCCCCATTAGACTATGAGCTCCTTCCTTAAGCTTTTATCATCTTTTTGCATTTTTTTTTGCAGGCTCAGACTTTAATATGGTATCTGGATCATAGTAGATATTTAATACAGGCTTGTTGACTGACCTTGACATTTAAAGTATTATGTTAATGTTATCTTTATTTTTATTTACTCATTTTTGTTTGTCATTTACCCCTACACTATGGTTATGGTTAGAAAAGTAATATCTGGGTTAGGGGTTGGGATGGTCCATGTAAGCAGTATCTTTCACTTAATCTTGGGTACCAGACAACCTTTATACTATAGTAAGTAAGAAACAAAGAAAAGATATACTACTATATCCTTTGACATAGAAATCCAAAACTCACTGACTTCATCATGCAGTTTCTTTTTTTCTCATTCAGTTTCCCTAAACTAGCAGCAAGAAAGTGAGTTTGCCAACTTTAAACCATTATCAATGTACAAAAATCAAGCACCCTGTATACTATATATGAAATATGGTAATTAAAGTAATAACATATTTTAGACTAGCATTCCCTACTCACTTTTTCTTCCTATTTCTTTTTCCTTCCCACCAAAGTTTTCACACCAGAGCATAGGTGGCAACAGAATCCAAATGGTCAGGAGTCAGAACTGAGTCTAAATGGGGGACTAGAAAGGAATAAAAAGGGTAAACTAGACTTAGTGTGACTCTAGAGAATCCATCTGAAGCAGAGAAGGCAGAGGCAGGTATAGATTTAGATAAGCAGGCTATAGCTTGCTTGATGAATAAAGAAGGTGAGTTCTGGTCATACAGGTTTAG
Organism: Sarcophilus harrisii; assembly: GCF_902635505.1. NCBI lineage: Eukaryota > Metazoa > Chordata > Mammalia > Dasyuromorphia > Dasyuridae > Sarcophilus > Sarcophilus harrisii. The sequence goes on from NC_045427.1 coordinate 541,882,471, forward strand.
ATTGCCTTAGACAGGGAGTAAACTGCTATAGATAAGTCTCTTTGTCCAAGACTGAGTAATCCTTCACATAGCCCAAACCTTCATTAGAAAAGACCCACTACTCATTACAATATTCTCTCATTACTTGTTAACCAATCAAAATTGATTTCCACTCTCAAGACACCTACTCTTCCAAGAGCTTATAAGTGGTAAAACATTTTCATAAGGAGTCTTTGGTTTGTGAAAGATGGCCAATGATCACCCTTTTCCTAATTATTCATTAGCCATAATTAACAAAATAATTAGTTAGCCAGAAATTATGTCTTTCAAACCTTTTTGTACATCACAGTTCCCCTCTCTCTAGTCATACAGCCTCTACTCTAGTTCAAGCCTCATGACCTTTCTATTATACCTCTTCTTAATTGATTTCCCAGATTTGTCTCTCCTATTTTCAAGCTATCCTCCATAATGCTACCAGATTGATATTGCTTATAGCCAGATCTGACCATGTCATTATGCTATCCAAAAATCTTAAGTGGTTCCCAGTTCATCCTATGACAAAATGCAAAATTGTCAGCCCATCTTTTAAAGTTTTAAAAGCTTTTAAAGATTTTTTAAAGCAATTCTGATTCTACTTACCTTTTCAGGCTTAGTTCATGAGTATTCTTACACAATCTCCCTTTCATTTAGAACTGTTAGGTGTTTTCCACATAAGATCATAGAGACTTGAATCTTGAGTTGGAAGGTACCTCAGAGGCCATCTAATCTAATCCCCTCATATATTTTACAGATGAGAAAACTGAGGACCAGGGAAGTTGACTTCTAGCTCCTGCTTCCATAACTTTGTGTAGGTGACCTATCATATCTGAATACATTTTCCTAACTTTCCTCCTAACTTTCACATCTGTGAATGTAGCCAAAGCACAGCTTATTTGCTACTTTCTAACAAAGGCCTTTCTGGATCCCTTCAGATACTAGATTTTTCTTGTTATTGTTTTGTATTTCTTTTTGAAATTGCTTTATATTACTTTGCATGTACTTTGTGGTTACTTAGTTTTTATGTTGTTCATCCTTCATTTTGGAAGAAATCTAATGACATAAGCACCCAGTAGAATGCATGTTCCTTAAAGGAAAAGATGGTTTAATTTTTAAAAAATCTATTCCAAAACTGAATACAATCCCCTCTACAAGATAAGTGTTTATTTGTTTGTTGACTTGTATTGTGAAATTGGTGTTAATGAACCCTTTACTCTTATCTCTAACTACTTAAGACTTCTATTTCTTCACTTTGGGCTAAAAGGGAGAGGGGAGGAAGAAATATAGTGAGAGTGATAAATTAAGGTAAAGGATGATTTTAATTGTTTACCCAGAATGTCGATAATCCTCAAAGACAAAGTGAGGGATATCAATCCTTCTAGCCACCTTGGATAACAGTATTTAAAACAATACAAAAATGCTTAGTTTTAATAAAACTTTGAGCTTAATTGTATAAAATGAAAATAATATTTTATATCATCCTTTACTATTCAATACTAAACATCTTCCAGTCTTCTATATCAGTCTTCTACCATCGAAGTTAAATGCAAAGAAAATAGAAAATTATGCCCAATTGATAAATGACCAAAAGATATGAACAGTTTTCAAATGAAGTAATCTTGGCTGTCTCATTTTCCCCACATCCCCTCCAACATATGTAATTTCCCTTTTCTATCCTATTAACCATAGGTTAACAATAGGTATATGGTAGTAAATGTTGTGATTTTGATTTTAATTTTAATTTCTCCAATCAATAGTGAGTTAGAGCATTTTTATATGGCTATATAAAATACCCTTGAAAGCAATAACCCTATTTTGGTTAGTACATTTTCTTACATCATTTCTAGGAATTATGGTAAAAAGTAGGACCATATATAGATTCTAAAATTCAAGGAACAGAAAGGAAAGATTCCACATAAGCAAAAATAATTTTAATCTCACTTAAAATTCAAATTTACATTCTATAGTTCATATTTCTGTGAATAAATTAAGAAAGTTAGAACTTCTGCAGCATCATTAATTCAAGAGAAAAAAAAGAAATGTTTTTTGATACTTGTATTGTTTTAAGAAGCTGACACTAAGAATGGGATGAACTCTCCCATAAAGTGGAGGTGGATAGCAGACTGGATCAAAAGCCAGAACCCTACAATATGTTATTTACAGGAAACACATTTAAAGCAGGGCGATATATACACAGTAAAGGTAAAAGGCTGAAGCAGAATCTATTATGCTTCAAGTGAAGTCAAAAAAAGGGAAGCCTTACCTCAGATCAAGCAAAAGCAAAAATTGATCTAATTAAAAAAGATAAGGAAGGAAATTATATCTTGCTAAAGGGTAGCATAGACAATGAAACAATATCAATATCATATATACACCAAGTGGTATAGCATCTAATTTCCTAAAGGAGAAGTTAAGAGAGGTGCAAGAAGAAATAGGCAGCAAAAGTATAATAGTGAGAGATCTCAACCTTGCACTCTCAGAATTAGATAAATCAAACCACAAAAAAAAAGAGGTAAATAGAATATTAGAAACGTTAGGTATGATAGATATTTGGAGAAAGAATGGAGACAGAAAGGAGTACACTTTCTTCTCAGCAGTTCATGGAACCTATACAAAAATTGACCATATATTAGGAAATAAAGACCTCAAAATTAAATGCAGAAAGGCAGAAATAATAAATGCATTTTTTTCAGATCACAATGCAATAAAAACTACATTCAACAAAAAATTAGGAGTAAACAGACCAAACAGTAATTGGAAACTAAATCATCTCATCCTAAAGAATGACTGGGTGAAACAGAAAATCATAGACCCAATTAATAATTTCACCCAAGAAAATGACAACAATAAGACAACATACCAAAATTTATGGGATGCAGCCAAAGTGGTAATAAGGGGAAATTTTATATCTCTAAAGCCTTAGTTGAATAAAATAAAGAGAAGATCAATGAATTGGGCTTGCAACTTAAAAGCTAGAAAAAGACCTAATTAAAAATCCCAATCAAATCCTAAACTTGAAATTCTAAAATTAAAAGGAGAAACTGATAAAATTGAAAGTAAAAAAAAAACTATTGAATTAATAAATAAAACTAAGAGTTAGTTTTATGAAAAAAAAAACAATAAAATAGATAAACCTTGGAAATCTGATTAGAAAAAGGAAAGAGGAAAATCAAATTGTTAGTCATAAAAATGAAAAGGGAGAACTTTCCACCAATGAAGAGAAAATTAGAGCAATAATTAGGAGTTATTTTGCTCAACTTTAATAACAATAAGTTTGACAACCTAAGTGACATGGATGACTATTCAAAAATATAGGCTTCCCAGATTAACAGAGGAGGAAGTAAATTGCTTAAATAGTCCCATTTCAGAAAAAGAAATAGAACAAGCTATTAATCAACTCCCTAAGAAAAAATCCCCAGGACCAGATGGTTTTACATGTGAATTCTACCAAACGTTTAAAGAACAATTAACTCCAATGTTATATAAACTATTTGAAAAAATAAGGAATGAAGGAGTCCTACCAAATTCCTTTTATGACACAGACATGGTACTGATATCTAAACCAGGTAGGTTGAAAACAGAAAAAGATAATTATACACCAAACTCCCTAATGAATATTGATGCAAAATCTTTGTATTATTATTATTATTATTATTATTATTATTATAACTTTTTATTGACAGAACCCATGCCAGCATAATTTTTTGCAACATTATCCCTTGCACTCACTTCTGTTCCAATTTTTTCCCTCTCTCCCTCCACTCCCTCCCCTAGATGGCAAGCAGTCCTATGTATGTTGAATATGTCGCAGTATATCTTAGATGTAATATATGTGTACAGAACCAAACAGTTCTCTTGTTGCGCAGGGAAAATTGGATTCAGAAAATAAAAATAACCTGGGAAGAAAAACAAAAATGCAAACAGTTTACATTCATTTCCCAGTGTTCTTTCTTTGGGGGTAGCTGCGTCTGTCCATCATTGATCAGTTGAAACTGAATTAGGTCTCTTTGTCAAAGAAATCCACTTCCATCAGAATACATCTTCATACAGTATCGTTGTTGAAGTATATAATGATCTCCCGGTTCTGCTCATTTCAGTTAGCATCAGTTCATGTAAGTCTCTCCAAGCCTCTCTGTATTCATCCTGCTGGTCATTTCTTACAGAACAATAATATTCCATAACATTCATATACCACAATTTACCCAACCATTCTCCAATTGATGGGCATCCATTCATTTTCCAGTTTCTAGGAACTACGAACAGGGCTGCCACAAACATTTTGGCACATATACTCCCTTTCCCTTCTTTAGTATCTCCTTGGGGTATAAGCCCAGTAGTAGCACTGCTGGGTCAAAGAGTATGCACAGTTTGATAACTTTTGGGGCATAATTCCAGACTGCTCTCCAGAATGGTTGGATTCGCTCACAATTCCACCAACAATGTATCAGTGTCCCAGTTTTCCCGCATCCCCTCCAGCATTCATTGTTATTTTTTCCTGTCATCTTAGCCAATATGACAGGTGTGTAGTGGTATCTCAGAGTTGTCTTAATTTGCATTTCTCTGATTAATAGTGATTTGGAACACTCTTTCATATGAGTGGTAATAGTTTCAATTTCATCATCTGAAAATTGTCTGTGCATATCCTTTGACCATTTATCAATTGGAGAATGGCTTGGTTTCTTATAAATTAGAGTCAATTCTCTATATTTTTTGGAAATGAGGCCTTTTTGAGAACCTTTAACTGTGAAGATGTTTTCCCAGTTTGTTGCTTCCCTTCTAATTGTGTTTGCATTAGTTTTGTTTGTACAAAGGCTTTTTAATATGATGTAATCAAAATTTTCTATTTTGTGATCAATAATGACCTCTAGTTCATCTTTGGTCACAAATTTCTTCCTCCTCCACAGGTCTGAGAGATAAACTATCCTATGTTCCTCTAATTTATTTATAATCTCATTCTTTATGCCTAAATCATGGACCCATTTTGATCTTATCTTGGTATACAGTGTTAAATGTGGGTCCATGCCTAATTTCTGCCATACTAATTTCCAGTTATCCCAGCAATTTTTGTCAAATAATGAATTCTTATCCCAAAAGTTAGGATCTTTGGGTTCATCAAACACTAGATTTCTATAGTTAACTATTCTGTCTTGTGAAACTAACCTGTTCCACTGTTCAGCTAATCTATTTCTTAGCCAATACCAAATGGTTTTGGTGACTGCTGCTTTATAATATAGTTTTAGATCAGGTACAGCTAGACCACCTTCATTTGATTTTTTCATTAATTCCCTTGAGATTTTTGACCTTTTATTATTCCATATAAATTTTGTTGTTATTTTTTCTAGATCATTAAAATATTTTCTTGGAAGTCTGATTGGTATAGCACTAAATAAATAGATTCGTTTAGGGAGTATTGTCATCTTTATTATGTTCGCTTGGTCTATCCAAGAGCACTTAATATTTTTCCAATCATTTAAGCCTGACTTTATTTGTGTGGAAAGTTTTTTGTAATTTTGCTCATATAATTCCTGACTTTCCTTTGGTAGATAGATTCCCACATATTTTATGCTGTTGACAATTATTTTGAATGGAATTTCTCTTTGTATCTCTTGCTGTTGGATTTTGTTGGTTGATGCAAAAATCTTAAATAAAATATTAGCAAAAAGATTACAGAATCAATCATTCCCAGGATAATACACCATGAACAAGTAGGACCAGGAATGCAGGGCTGGTTCAATATTAGGAAAACTATTAGCATAATTGACCATATCAATAACCAAATTAACAAAATCCATATGATCATCTCAATAGATGCAGAAAAGGTATTTGATAAAATCCAACATCCATTACTATTAAAAACACTTGAGAGTATAGGAATAAATGGACTTTTACTTAAAATAATCAGTAGCATCTACTTAAAACCATTAGTAAGCATCATATGTAATGGGGATAACCTGGAATCATTCCCAATAAGATCAGGAGTACAACAAGGTTGCCCACTATCACCATTAATATTCAATATTATATTAGAAATGCTAGCTTTGGCAATAAGAGTTGAAAAAGAGATTAAAAGAATTAGAGTAGGTAATGATGAAACCAAATTATCACTCTTAGCTGATGATATGATAGTATACTCAGAGAACCCTAGAGATTCTACCAAAAAGCTATTAGAAATAATCCACACCTTTAGCAAAGTTGCAGGATACAAAATAAACCCATATAAGTCATCACCATCCTTATATATCACTAACAAAATCCAACAGTTACAAAGAGAAATTCCATTTAAAGTAACTGCCTATAGTATAAAATATTTGGGAATCTATCTGCCAAGAAAAAAGTCAAGAACTATATGAGCAAAACTACAAAAAACTTTCCACACAAATTAAGTCAGATGTAACCAATTGGAAAAGTATTAAGTGCTCTTGGATAGGCCAAGCAAATGTAATAAAGATGACAATACTCCCTAAACGAATCTACTTGCTTAGTGCTATAGCAATCAGACTCCCAAGAGACTATTAATGACCTAGAAAAAATAACAACAAAATTAATATGGAAGAACAAAAGGTCAAGAATTTCAAAGGAACTAATGAAAAAAAAATCAAATGAAGGTGGCCTAGCTGTACCTGATCTAAAATTATATTATAAAGCAGTGGTCATCAAAACCATTTGGAACTATGCTCAAAAAGCTATCAAACTGTACATACCCTTTGATCCAGTAGTGTTACTACTGGGCTTATATCCAAAAGAGAACTTAAAGAAGGCAAAGGGACTTGTATGTGCAAAAATGTTTGTAGCAGCCCTCTTTGTAGTAGCCAAAAACTGGAAACTGAGTGGATGCCCATCAATTGGAGAATGGATGAATAAATTGTGGTATATGAATGTTATGGAATATTATTGTTCTTTAAGAAATGACCAATAGGAATATTTCAGAAAGGCCTGGAGAGACTTACATCAACCGATGATGAGTGAAATGAGCGGGACCAGGAGATCATTATATACTTCAACAACAATACTATATGATGATCAATTCTGATAGATGTGAATTCTTCACAATAAGATGAACCAAATCAGTTCCATTTGTTCAATAATGAATAGAATCAGCTATATCCAGTGAAAAAACTCTGGGAAATGAGTGTGAACCAGTACATAGCATTTCCAATCCCTCTGTTTTTGCCCACTTGCATTTTTGATTTCCTTCACAGGTTAATTGTACATTATTTCAAAGTCCAATTCTTCTTGGGCAACAAAATAACTATATGGATATGTATACATATATTGTATTTAACATATACTTTAACATATTTAACATGTATTGGTCTATCTCCCATCTTGGGGCGGGGTGAAGGAGGGGAAAAATTGGAACAAAAGGTTTGACAATTGTCAGTGCTGAAAAAAATTACCTATGTATATATCTTGTAAATAAAAAGCTATATAAATAAAAATAATAATAATAAAAAATAAAAAGAAGCTGACACTAAGAAAGGAGGCAAACTATAGAATGACAGACAGCATTGACAGCTATTTGAAACCTATATAATCTAGGATGGAAAATCAAATATCTTTTAACAGAATCCAATAGTGGGGATTGTAGTTTTAATTTGTTCAGCTATAGATTCTAAAACTCACTTCCAGTAAGACTCCAGTCCCTAAAGGATTGAGGAAAAAGTGACTCCAATACATAAAACATGACCAACAATTTATAGCACATTCTTTTCTTAGGTCTCAGTCTGGCCCCAGGGCTCCCCTGAGTCATGACTCCATCTTAATTGACATATGGGTTTATGTTGTCCAGATGAATCCAATACCTAATTGAATAAATAAGGACATGTAGCAAAAGCAATCATATTTGGCAGATGGGTTATTTCCATTTAGCATTTTTATCACTCTCTACATTTACAGATTACATTAATGATATCTTTACGAGCTGAATCTCCCTCATTCCATCACTCCCAAGTAGTCCAGTATTATAGACTCTTATGACAAGGAAATGGAGACATAAGTCTGAGACAGTTCAACACTACAGCTTACCTATTCTAGATCTCGAGAGTCTCATCAAAGTATCTAAAATCTCTATCATCTGCAGAATAGATGTATGTATGTATATGATCTTAGTAAATCACGTGGGCCTTTTAGGAATTAGCTGTCTCATAACATCTGTCTATTCTCTGCAGACAGTGGTCTAGGCCAGATCTTTTGCAATCTCTCCTTCTGCTAAAAATCTATACTTCTATGGGATACTTCAGTTAGTGAAAATGGAACAATTATTTTATTTAACGTAAACATTTAATAAGCACCTAACATGTACAAGGAGTTCTGCTATATGCTGGAGATAAAGATATGACATAGTTCCTATTTTCAAGTAGTTTATAATCTAATATTATGGTATGTATGTAAATAACTACGGTACAAGTAGAAAGTATAATAACTGAAAGGAAAATAATATGTAATATTTTAAAATTCAGTCAAGCTTATCTTTGTAAAAAAATTTCAAGGAGGAATTTGAAGAAAAGAAAAAATTCATTTCAATTATCAAGGGAACCACAAGCAAAAGCAAGGAGATAGGAGAGAAGAAAATGAAGGATGGAAAGTTGTCCACTCTGACTGGAATATAGAACACAGAGAAGAGAAGGAAATGATAGAAGACTGGAAAGGTAGGTTGAAACCAGATTGCAGCATGACTGCACCCCCACAACTGACAGCAGTAAACAATACCGAAATACTCTGGATTTTTTTTGAGGTACAGAAGGACATGGAAAGGAGAATGAAAGAAGGGATTATAATATCCGGGCTAGCTCTCTGGAGGACCTCAGGATCAATCAGAATCAGTCTTTAGGAAAAGAAGTAAAGGAGGCAGGCAAGCTGCCATGTGGCTTATCAAAGATGAATCCTGGACTCTGGAATCTGGAGCCTGAAGTATTCTCTCCTCAGCATGCTTCAGCAGAGAGACTCTGACCCTTTTCCTCAACCCTCTAATCCCTGCCTATGATTACTTCACCCTTACACATTCGGTGAATAGAGCCATCACATCACCATATTATCCAAGTATCTGTTTATAGAATCATTATCTCACATTGAGTAGGTACTTACCCTTAAGCACTCTGCTGTCTTTAGATTCAAGTACACCTTTTCAGAGTTCCAACCCTCAACAAGGGATCAAAGTGAAAATTACCAAGGAAACAAAATCAACAATACTGATTAGATGAAGGGACAGAGAGGAGCCAAAATCTATTCCAATTGATTAATAAAATTATAGTTGATAAAATGATGGGGCAAATAATAACAAGTAGTATAGTTACATTTTAAGGTTTGCATGATTACAAGTAAATCCCAAATCTTCAAGCAAAGTAAGTAAATCTTCAAATCTTCCTTTCTTCAACTATAAAAATGATGTAGTTGGAATAGATTTCTGTGTTCTCCAGCAGTGAAATAAAACATTGATAACCCATCTGATTGTTGACAAAAGGTTTCCAGTTGAGCCATAGCCATGGGAAGAAGACCTTGGGTAAAGCCATCTCTACTATTTGAGGTAATCTCCAGTTGTCTTGATCTATATCTGGCCACCAGATCCAAATGGCTCTGAAGGAGAAAGTGAGGCTGGTGACTTTGCATACTCTACTCTCACTTAAATCCAATTCACTTGCATGTCATGGCATCAGCTCCATTATTTCATGGCTCTCTTTTAAGAATGAAGGACAAATAACAACCTCCATAGAGCTATCCAATTGGGATCCAAATGAATGGTCAGCTAGGCAAGACAGTTTGCTTTTTCTTTCTTCCTTCCTTCTTTCCTTTCTTTTTATTTATCTTCCTTCCTTTCTTCCTTTTTTTCTTCCTTCCTTCCTTTCTTTTTTTTCCCCTTTTTTATTTCTGTTTAAATTTTTTTCTTAAAGATGATACTTTAAATACAAATCACTCTAGCTCTCATTGATTGGTCAACAATAGATCGCAGGCCAAGCCCCAATTGGTCACCATTTGGGTCCTAATTGGCTCAAAATGAATGTAAATAGCAAGTGGTTTTTTTGTTTTTGGTTTTGGTTTTTTTTTGCCAGAAACCTCTAGGGTTTCCATTCTTCCACTCCCACCCCTGACCTGCCACACACACACACACACACACACACACACACACAGGATTTGTTTTTTTACTAGGTAAAAGAGACCATTCTTTACCTCAATTTTTACCTATCCTTAATCACTGAATGAGTGCAACCTCAGTCAATATGAGACCTAGTGAAGATCTTAGCTTAAAAAGGCCAAGGTCTTCCACTGCATCCAGAGCCATCTGTAGTCATTTAAATCTACATCTTGCCACTGGACCCAGATGACTCAGGAGGAAAAGGTAAGGTAGATAACGTTACACAGCTCACTCCCATTTAAATCTAACTTACTTCCTTGTCACAACATCAGCTCCCTGATATCATAGTCTTTTTTTGACAATAAAGAACAAACAACAATGATTCTGGATAAGTGATCCAATTTGTTCTGAGCTTCAATTTATTCATATATTTAAAAAAGGATCAGATTCAATGACCTCTACAAATGTATAATGTGATTATTAGCCAATTAACTGAAAATAGAGGGTGATAGTACCCTACAATGAATATAATCATAAACGGATGGAGCCTTGAATGGCCACTGATCAATTTAAGGACTGAGCTATTAGGATGTAATTTTGCAGTTTCCCTGATTGTCATCACCCCTTGTAATTTATTCCCTATTTACTTCTTCCTTCCTCTACCTGATTGCTAACTGGTGAAATAATATTGCTTACCTTTAAAACTTAAATGATGTATGGACTTGATAATGGATATTGTTTCGAGGTAAAGAGAAACTGATTTTTTATTTTCTTTTTTGCATTCTGAATGCATTTTCTATAGAGGGATTAACCACACAATTAGGGAAGGACAAAAGAGAACCTATGAATTATAGATTTAACTGTGAGCCTCTTTTGAATTAATCTCTCTCTCTCTCTCTCTATTTCTTTCTCTGTCTGTTTCTCTGTCTCTCTATGTCTTTCTGTGTCTCTGTGTTTCTGTCTGTCTCTGTCTCTGTCTGTCTGTCTCTCACTCTGTCTCTCTCCCTGATCGTTAGGAGAAAGGGGCTTCACTATGATCTTATAAATATAATACATGATAAATAACAATGAGAATACAGAGGAGAGACAAAGTCTTTTAAAAACCATGTAAAGACAGAGTATGATTCAAGGAACCCTTAGTGAGGAAATGCCATTTAAAGGAATGACAATTCAGAGTTCAAAAGATTTCTCTTGTCACTTGAAATTTTTACAATCTTCCCCCTAAAAATGCTTTAGATTTACATAGTCTAAATTACCTTCCCAAGCTTGACTTAATGTTATTTTATTATTTTGAAATACCTTTGAAGATAAGCTCAGGAAGAAAGATATAGAATTTTTTTTAAATTCCCTAACTTATAATGAAAAATGCTATCCATACCCAAAGAAAGAATTGGTTATCTGAATATAGATTGAAGCTTATTTTTGTTTTAAGTTCTTTTCTTGAAGGTTTTTCTGGGGGGAGAGAGAGGTTAGGGAACAGTCTTTGTTTTCTTTCACAACATCAACTTTTTAAAAATGTTTTGCATAACCTTTTCAGTGAAGGGAGAGGGGAGAAAGAGGGAAGGGAGAGAATCTGAAACTCAAAGTTTTAAAACCAAATGGTAAAAATTTGTCTTACATGTAACAGGGGAAAAATAACATATTAAATGAATATCCTAAATAAATAATTAAAAATCCCCTAATAAAAGAAAATACATTTGTCCACTTTTTTTTTTTTTTTTTTTTTTTTTTTTACAAAATCTTGAAATGAGAAAATGTTAGATTCATGGAGGTCAATTTTCCCCAAAATTTCTTCGCTAGTCTCAATGCTTTATTTCTGTAACATTGAACAGTAGTTCAGCAGACACGGTCAATTAATTGTGTAGCAAGAGGAAAATAGAAGTAGAGATAAAATAACTGAAAATCTGGATGCGCACATTGAAGTTTTGTTAGAAGTCTCCTCTGTGAATAAATCCTATCATTTTGTAAAAAATGTTCTTAAGGTCCTTCATGGTTCCCAGTTCAGAAATAAACTAATGATCAATGATAACATTGGAGGAGATACAATATCCCAGAAAAAAAAAAATGCTGATCATTTAACAATCTCCATTTAGGGCAATTAAGCATCTGGCCTAGTACTTTAATTTGTGGATGTCAAATACCAAAGGAGAAATTCTATTTCAAATAGGCAAGCAGCCACAGTGTGACTCTTTACAGACATTTAAAGAAGTGACTTCATTTGATTTTTATCCCTAAATGTTGGAGAACTTTTTTGTTTAGTGTTTCAAAGTACAGTAACATAGATTTTGTTATATAAATAGTAGTAAGATAGTATCCTTTTTCAAAATGTTTTTCATTATTTCCCTATCTCCCGTTCTATTATGTTTATTATTATGCTCTAAATGTTTTTCATTATTTTCTTATCTTAACATCCCTAGGAAGTAAATTGAACAAGTATAATTCCCCTGTTTTTAAATCTTTTGTTACTATCCTTTCTTTTCTATATCACCTTAATTTCTAAGATATCCTTGTTTTAAAAGTGAGGAAACTAAGTCACAGAAAATAATATAGTGGAAAGAGCACCGTCCTGGGATTTTAAAAGAGCTAGATTCTGATTCAAGCTCTTCTCCTTACTATCTATGGGTGTCAATACTTGGCAGTTTCCTTGTCTATAAAATAAGAAAGTTGGACTAGATGAGTACTTTTGATACTTCCAGCTCCAGGCTTCTATAATACCATGAATTATCCAAGTTCATGAAGGGAAAGAATATCAGGTTCATAGGATGGGAAGTTGAGTTTGAATCTTGATTGATATCAAATATATCTGACTCTTCATGACTCCATTAGGGATTTTCTCGGCAAAGGTACTGAAGAAGTTTGCCATTTTCTTCTCCAGCTCATTTTATAGATGAGGAAACTGAGACAAATGGAGTTAACTGACTTGTCCAGATTCACACAGCTGGAAAGTTTCTAAGGTCAGATTTGGAATCATCAAGAGGAGTCTACCTGACTCCAGGTCCAGCACTCTATCCACAGGACCACTAGCAAGCCGCCTAATTTCTTCTGTCCTGAATTCCTTAATTTGCTAAATAAGTGGGTTGAAAAAGATATCCTCTGGTGTCCCTTCCAACTCTAAGTATTTGATGTTATGATTCTATGAAACAACTGAACTAAACCCTCTAGTTACTTGATCTCCTTAGTAGTGCCCATTGTCAGGCATATGTGAAGACCGTGTATTTTAAAATCAACCAGAGTCAGGAATTCAGGTTAGGGGAAAATCGCCACTCTTTATTCTCAGTGAAGAAAGATCGGAGGTGGAAAGGAATCGGCGATAGCAATGTGTGCAATTGAGTCAAGAAGCTAGCTAGACCAGCAGCCACACGACCAACAGCTAGGAGTATGGAACCCAGGCCAATCTCTCCCAGCTTCTCTTCCTGTCTCTCTCTCTCCACCCACCAAAATCGTCATTTCCTATACAACACATCAGGACTTGCACAGAGAGGGGGCAGGGACCATTCTTTATCCAATCATGTATATAAATAGAGTATAGTCCAATTACTATTTAGCCTCACGTACTTGGAACCTCAGTGCATCAACTCAAACCTCAGCCCATTACATCTCCCACTTTCTTTTGTTTTAGAACATAGGTGGTCATGCCATCCCCGACTCCTCAGGGAGGTCAGAGCCCCCAAGGGGAGGTGATCACACCCTCCCTAACTTCTCAGGGAAGGAGGTGAAAGCACCGAAAAAGAGGTGATCACAGCCTCCCTGACTTCTCAGGAAAGGCGGTGAAAGCACTAAAAAGGAGATGATCACGCCCTCCCTAACATCTCAGGAAGGGAGATGAAAAGCACCAAAGGGAAGTGGGGGTTGTTAGCGGGTTTCTGGGCTGAAGGGTCTTATTATGCACAAACCCATCAGTATGGGAGATATTACACAAGCACATAGCAATAACGCAGAGGCTATTAGGGATGACTCTCCCCACAATCAGTGCAGCCTCGATGTGGTGTAACAAAAATGAATTGTACACACAAGTAGTGGAATAACAAACAATATAAATCAACATGGTGTCATAAAAGATCACCAGAAGCCCTAGAAGGAGGGTATGTAAACAACAGTCACACATAAGCCTTCTTCAGCAGCCAAGAGATAGTCCAAAACCAATCTATTGTCCATTGCTTCACATGTCAGGGAATTCAATGATCCCCCTGAGTTTTTTAAGTCCTACAAAAGTCTTTTTATATGTTAGGGAATCCAATGATTCCAGCACATTTTGAAGTCCTGTAACAGTCTTATCATTTCTCAGAGAATCCAATGATTCCTGAGAGTTTTCAAGTCCTATGTCTCAGAGAATTCAATGATTCCTGAGGGTTTTCAAGTCCTATGTCTCAGAGAATCCAATGATTCCTGAGGGTTTTGAAGTCCAACAATCTTTGATGTCCATGAGTCAAACGCCATAACTGCCATGCTTTTTCAATGGTGAGCACAATCAGCAACAGAACGACCCAATATTTCTTGGGTCTTCTTTGTTTCAAGGGTCTGCTCTGTCTCTCTGCGATGGACAAGGCGAATATGGCTCGTTGGCACCCATCTGATTCCTTCTCCACCTGTAGAGATACAAGAAAACCCTCTCCCCAAAGCAGTTAGCCTCTCTGGTCCTTTTCATTCACCACTTTCTGGGTCTCTCCACATCACCTGGAGATTATCTAAAGATAGTGGAGCTGCTCGCACTGGACACTGACCTTCTGGTGGGTTATAAAACCTGTCTGCTGGAGCCAGTGCATCTTTGTCAAAAATCAAGAAGTTAATAGTATAAAGGGTTAGATTTAGAAGTTCTCTAGGGTTACCTGTGGCTCCCCCTTTCTTTTGTTTTTGGAGGAGCATCTTAATATCTGTTTCTCCTCTCTACTATTGCCTGTCCTTGAGGATTAAAAGGTATGCCCATGGTGTGTAAAATCTTATACTGTGCACAAAAGGGTGCAAAATGTTTTGAAGTATAAGCAGGACCATTGTCTGTTTTATTGCTTGGGGCACACCCATAATGGCAAATGCTTGTGTGAGGAATTCAGTGACCACTCGGGCTGTCTCTTTTGCTGCTGGTATTGCAAAAGTGAATCCTGAAAAGGTGTCTACCACAACGTGGATAAAAGATAGACGACCAAAAGATTTATAATGGGTCACATCCATTTGCCAGATTTCATTGGATCTCAAACCACGAGGGTTCTTCCCTGGAGGCAGTGTAGGAGCATGGAAAGGAAGGCAAGCCGTACAGGCTTTTACTATGCTCCTAGCTTCCTCTCTTGTTATTCCAAATTGTAACAGCAAGCCTGATGATAGTTAGAATGAGATGCCTGGGCTTCTTGGAATAAAGAGGTATTGACCAACATAGTTAAAAGGCTATCTGCCTTTGAACTGCCATCAAAAATGGGACCTGGAAGTCCACTATGAGAGTGGACATGTAATATATAGATATTACCTGGATGCTTTCTCACTTGCTCTTGAAGTTTCTTAAAGAGCTGATATATGTTAGAGGCTGCAAATTTTATTTGGCTGTGCAATCTTTGTCACACCTACTGAATAGGCTGAATCAGATATTATATTTATGTCTCCTGGATAATAAGTAAGAGCTAGAATGATAGCATACAATTCATTCTGCTGAGTGGACTGAAAAGGAGTTCTGACTACTCTCTTTATAGTTAGATCATGAGAGAACACAGCACAAATATTATGTTTGGATGCATCCGTGAAGATAGTTGGTCCTTTAAGAGGAACTTTAGAAACTTTTTCTTCAAGAATCTATTGCCAATTATGTAATAGTCTGGTTATCTTTAATGGAGGCACATGTATAAAATTTGGAGCCATGGCTAATAAAATTTGCCACTCTGGGATGGTCTCACAACACACAGTAATTTGTGTATTGGTATAAAAGGTGTATATCTTGTCAGGTCTTGTCCCAGATAATTGCACTGCTCACTTAGTGGCCTTTAATAAAATTCTAGCCACAAGCACTGGGTAGGGTGTAAGGCTTTGTTCTGGTTGTGCGGGGAGGTTCACCCACTCTATCACACTGTCTCCTTGATGAAGGACTGCTGTGAGTGCCTCGTGTGGCAAAACTGATATTTCCAAGGGTTTTTGGTGACTCTTTCAACCAATTGGATAAAGCCAGTTCAACTTCCTCTCAAAGCCTCTTGAGCTTCTTTTGTAAGCTGGCGTGGTGAATTTAAAGCACTGTCTCCCCTTAAAATGTCATAACGGTTGTAACTGATAGGAAGTCAAACCTAACACTGGTCACATCCATTGGATATCTCCTATCAATTTCTGAAAATCATTCAATGTGTTTAGCTTCTTTGTTCTTAAGGACAGTTTTTGAACTGTAAGCACCTTAGGGTATACTTCATATCCTAAATATTGAAAAGGAGCATGTCTTTGAATTTTTTCTGGTGCTATGTATAATTTATAATTCCTTAGTGTTTCTATGGTCTTTTGTAGACATGTTTCTAACATTTGTTCCTCAGGTGCACATCCCAATATATCATCCATATAATGTAATAGCATAACTTTTGGGAATGCTTTTCTTACTGCAAAGCAGCAGACATACATTTGACACATAGTAGGGCTGTTTTTCATTCCCTGTGGCAAAACTGTCCATTCATATCTTTATAAGGCTCACTGTTAACGCTGGGCACTGAAAACAATCTTTCATATCCTCCTTATCCAGAGGGACAGAATAGAAACAATCCTTAATATCTATGACCCAAAGAGGCCATTCTCTAGGCAATTGAGTAGGAGATGGAAGTCTAGGCTGAAGAGTTCCCATAGTTTCCATCTGTTCATTCACCTTTCTTAAATCTGTTAACATCCTCCATTTTCCAGATTTCTTTTTTACAACAAACACTGGGGAATTCCAAGGACTTAGAGAAGGTTTTAGTGTCCTTGGTCAAGCTGCTCCTGTACTATATCTAATAAGGCCTGAATTTTATCGTTACCTAAGGGCTACTGTTCTATCCACACTGGTGTATCAGTTTTCCATTGGATAGGAACAGGTGAAAGTGTTGGTAGGCCTTCAACAGCAGCCCTGCTTAAAAAACCGAAGTACTCATTTTTAACCCTAATTGCTGTAAAACATCTCTTCCCCACAGATTGATGGGGATTTTTTCAACTATAAAGGAGTAAAAACTCCTATTTTGCCTTCAAAAATCAATCTCATAGGGGCAGCACTAACTTCAGCTGCTATTGATCCTCCTACGCCAGACATGTAGGTGTCTGCTTTAATCTTTGGCCAGTGACTGGGCCAATTGGCACCTCTAATGACTGTCCAATCTGCACCAGTGTCTACCAATCTTCCAATGGAAGGCCATTTATATAGATCGTGAGCATAGGTCGGTCAGTTGTTACAACTGCTGTCCAGTATATTGCTGGATTTTGTGATCTGGAATCAGAATCTGGGGTGACTATCACCAGGTTGCTTATTAGGATTTTGTATGAGTAAACCTGATGCTACTGTTTCTCCTGGGTGATAAGTCACACATTGTCTGCCTATATTGGTGACTGGGATATTATCTACACATTCCCCAGTTTCCCACATCAGTGTGTGGATGGACACTGTTTTGTACATACCTCAGGAGGTAAAATGGTCAGCCACTGGCCTGGGCCAAGGGATCCATAGGCTGGAGAGGAACAGATTTCACCTCTCCAGGGGTATCTCAGTTGTCTCAGCTGCATAGAACTCTATTCTCTCCAATTGTAATCCCTTTCTCCCATCAGGTTGCTTCCTGGCTGGTTGATTGTGTAATCCCTTTCTCCCATCATATGGCTTCCTGACTGATTGATCATATTGGGGTACTGGACGTCTAGGCACTCTCTGGGTGCACCATTGGCTGCCATCATGCCCGGTTTTGCTCCTGGGGCCCTGGGGCTGGGCCCCTCATCCCGTTTCCCTGAACCTGTCTACATTCTGAGGCCCAATGGAAGCCTCTGTTGCATTTTGGACATGGGAGTACTGGGTCTTGTTCTCCCACCCTGTTTTCTCACTCTGCCTCTTTACCAACATTGAGCTTTCAGATGCCTTACTTTACCACACTGAAAGCATTGACGTGTCTCTCTGGAAGTCCCTTGCCAGAAGGGACCCTGTCTACCCATGTTGGAATCTTGAGAAATCTGCATCATAGTCTGGCTATAAAAGGCCTTTGTGCCCACTGTGGCACAGCATCTTATGAACTCCTCTAAAGAAGCATCCTTGCGCAGCCCTGGTATAATTCTTCTGCACACCTCATTAGCATTTTCCTTAGCAAATTGCTTTATTAAAACATCTGTTGATGCATTTTCCCCATTAGTTCTTGTGATAGAAGTCTGCTACCGTCCCACAAAGTCAGCAAAGGGTTCATTTGGCCCTTGTGTTGTTTTTGTGAAGGCCTCACCTTTGTCATTTTTATTGTGAATCAAAGCCCACGCTTTGATAGCATTAGCAGCAATTTGCTCATATGCTGCTACTGAATAATTAATCTGTATTGTGACATCTGCATAAGGACCTATAACTGTTAGTAGGTTATATGTGATTGCAGCATGAACTGCATTTTGACTATTTTGTTGGGCTTGTATCCTACAGAGCTCACTATATTCAGAAAGCCACATGTAGTTTTGTCTAGGTTCTAGGCATACCCTTGCTATAGATTTCCAGTCATTAGGAGACAATATTTCAAAAGCCAAATTCTGTAATAGCATCTTAACATAAGCTGATGTAGCCCCATAAAAAGTGCAACCCTTTTTCAGGTCTTTGAGGATTTCTATGTTAAAAGGAGCGTATCTTGACCAGAGGAATTAAACTGGGAAATTACAGGAAAAATATGGGGCTGTAGTTCCCTCACATCTACACCCTTTTCTTTGGCCTTCATTAAGCCCTCTTGTAATCTCCTCATAGGAATAATTGGATGCTGAGGGGGAGGTGCTGGTGCTATCACTGCCCCCCCCCCACACTGCCCCTCTTCCCTCCATCCCGGAGGGTGGAGTTGATGGAGGAGAGTCAATCATTTGCTCCTGAGGTGGGGCTGAAGCTGCCTCCTGAGGTGGAAAGTCACCACACCCTTGCTCACTTAAGTCTCCATGCCCTGTGGGGATATGGTCATTAATCTTTTCATTGTCTTCTTCCTTAATATCAGGCTTCCCTATTTGGCTACTGGGAGCAGATTCTTTCTTTCTTCTAGGAATAGGGTTTCTTGGTGCTAACTGAATTATATTGTATAAATAGAATGCCTAGATCGAAATTGAATGAGGACTGTTTTCATTGTAATATGCGGACATCTATTGTCCAACCAGGGACAAGTTATCTCACAAGATCTGCTCCTGCTCTATGAACCAAGGGGAGATGCAGGTTAATGTACCCAGAAGTCTAGCTACCTGTTCCCAAGTTATAAGTAGCCCTTGTCCTTCTATCAGCTTAAGCATGCTTTCTATAGCACCACTCTTGGGTGGGGTTGAAGGGGTTGGGGGCGGGGATGGAGAGTCTTTAGCTAGCATTTGTCCCATTTTAGCCAAAAAAAGATTACTGGTTTAGTTTTTAAGAAAATAAGTTCCCTGTTTGTCTATTAACAATACTCACCCAAGTTCCTGGTCACTGGAGACTTCTTCAGTTCTTGGTGCCAAATGTGAAGACCGCATATTTTAAAATCAACCAGAGTCAGGAATTCAGGTTAGGGGAAAATCGTCACTCTTTATTCTCAGTGAAGAAAGATCCGGGGTGGAAGGGAATCGGCAATAGCAATGTGTGCAGTTGAGTCAAGAAGCTAGCTAGACTCGCAGCCACACGACCAACAGCTAGGAGTATGGAACCTAGGCCAATCTCTCCCAGCTTCTCTTCCTGTCTCTCTCTCCACCCACCAAAATCGTCATTTCCTATACAACACATCAGGACTTGCACAGAGAGTGGGTAGGGACCATTCTTTATCCAATCATGTATATTAATAGAGTATAATCCAATTACTATTTAGCCTCATGTACTTGGGACCTCAGTGCATCAACTCAAACCTCAGCCCATTACAGGCATCATCTCCCTATAGCACAAAAATAAATCTGTAGTGATTATTTCAGAACTTCAATTTTCTCATCCTATAAAATGGAACTAATATTCATGTAACCTTTACATCAGAAATTTCCTCCTGATATGAAGGTTCTGGGTCTACTTTGGGACTTTACAATTCTCTGGTTCATTTACCCTCACGGAAGGGTACCCCAAGAACTTCAGTATCTGCCTCATTTGCCCCTACTCAGATGGAACTTGAGACCTTCAGGATGAAGCATTCCCTAAGGAGTCATAGCCTCACAAACATTGGGGTTTATAAGACATCACATGTACAGCTTGTTTTTTTTTTAACATAGTAAGGGAATAGGAAGGAATCACACCCACATCTATAGAAATCCAATAAGACCTTTATTCTCCTCTCCCTGCCTACCCCAGAGAGCTATATAGCTTCGATGACTTAAAGTCCCCCCTTGGGTGGATCCAGCACAGAAAGCAAAGGAAAGCACAAGGTTGTCCTTCCCATCACTCAGCAGAGTAGCTTTTCTGGCTGAGGTCCATCACCCCCATCTCCCTGAAGTTTCCTCTGTTTGTAGCTGGCATCCAATGAAATCTATTTCATTTAAATGTTTTCCATGGTTCTCCTTTCTGTAGATCCAAACCCAGAAGTTGACCCCTTTTCCTAGAAGATGGTAATAGCTTTTAAATAACAGAATACCTGTAGATTCTCTAATACCTGAAATCTATCTGCTCCCAGAACTGGAAGAATTCAAAGATATTAACTCTTGCTAATCTTCTTCAAATGCTATGCAAATCCTTCCTGGTCATACTAGAATTATCTCTACGTTCTCCAGAGCTCAAACTGTATGATTCCCACTGACATCAATATCTCCTACTATGTCTTTTCTTATTTCATTTTCCTTTCTGTGTCTCTCTTTATCTAAAGAAACTGGACCAGATCAAAAAACTTAACCTAGAGTTTCTTAAGCAAAAGAGAAGGCCCTAACGAGACAGTTTGACCCTAAGTGACAAGATTCATTTCTCTAGGCCTTTTGCACTGCCTACTGGCAGTGTACAATGATGATACAGGGTGATACAGGCTCAAATGAAATGAATATGGAAATCCTTTTTATCTACAAAGTGTAAAATATAAACATCTATTATTATTTTCCAGACTAGTAATTCTCAAACTTTTTGATCTCAAAAAACTCAAGCATTTTGGTCTCTTCTTTTATACTTTTAATTATTGAGCATCCTCTCCCAAAGAGCTTTTTTAATAGGGTAAAACTACCAGTATTTACTGCATTAAAAATTAAAATGTTTTAATGTTATTATGAAAATAGTTTTGAATTCATGAGCCTCTAACAGGGTGTCAAGAACTCCTGGGTGGGTGGGTGAGAGGAACTTTGAAAATGATTGCTCTAAATTAGACTTAAACAAAGGAGAGCCACATTCCATTTCTTTCTTGGAAAGCTTTGTTTTGCCCTAGAATTTCTAACTGGGTAAAGAGATTAGATTCATAGTTCCTCCACTGCTCTCTCTGACAGAGCAGGATTAAGAGTAGAGTAGAATCATTCTTGTTCTTTTATCCCTCACCTCAAGCCCTATCTGTCCTAAGCTCTGAGTCTTCAATCTCTAGAGAGTTCATTTAATAAGGAAAGAACTTTGTACAAGGCTAAATTTCTTGGCCTAAAATGGAAAACAGCAACTTGGTGTGTTTACACTTGTGTTTACACAAGTATTGTGCAATTGCTGAATTCATGGACCCTTCTGTCTTCTGCTCCAGTCAACTGAGGCAACTCCATCTGGGTGTTCCAAAGAAAAGAAATGATCTTTGAAAAGAAAAAGAAAGGCAGAAATAGCTGCTGAAGAGAGAGGAAATGCTTCTACCCTTAAATTTTCCCACTTCCCTGATTAAACTGGCCCCAGCATTGAGCTGGATCCACATATGATAAAGATGTCAACCAAGATGAGAGACCTTGTACTCCACAAGATTTTCCTAGCTACTTTTCTCAACATACTTCCTGTTTCCAGCCCCAATCACTTAGGGTCCCCCATATGGAGAGCAACACACCAACTGCTCAGTCTTCCTACAGAATATGACATTTCTGCTGCCATTAACATAAATCCACCCATCCCCTGTATTTATCAATTAAGAGGTTCTACCTGGAAGACACTTCCATGTTAGAATTCAAATTATAACCTTGGGACTAATTTTATCTACATGGTTCTTCATACCTTAATCTTCCCTTTCCCTATGGAAAGTAAATTTATACTTCCAAGTCCCAAAGATCCAGTAACTCAGAATCTACTAAAGTAAAAATAAAAATGTCCTTATATTCTCAATCCTAAACTGATCAGTGCATATCCTTGTTGACTTGGCATTGTGACCATTGCTATGCATTTTAAAAATATATGTTTTGTTTCTCTAGTTTTTTCCTTCTCCTCCTCCTCCTTCCTCACTTTTTTCCTTCTTTACCAAGTACATCAAATATAGGACCAAAATAAACTTGGAACCCCGCATTTGGTGCAGGCAGCAAAAATGGTAACAATGGGTGGATGACTTGCTAAGAAATGATATGGGGGCAGCTAGGTGGTGCATCAGCCCTGAAGTCAGGAGGACCTGAGTTCAACTTAACACTTCCTAGCTGTGTGACCCTGGGCAAATCACTTAACCCCAATTGCCTCAGGAAAAAAGAAAAGAAGAAAAGAAAAAAATGATATGAAATAGGATGGAAAGACAAGGCATTCCACTATTGGAATAACCCAATGGTGTCCACTAATATTTGATAGTGAAGGAACTTAAAGCATAATGGGAAAGGTTCCATTAACAGAATCAGTCTGTAGCCTCCCTAGACCCAAAGAGGTTGATTCAAAGGGACCTCAAGAAAAGAATAAAGAAGGCAAAAACCTAATGTACTTCACATTGCCTAATTGCTACTTACTGCTACTGAAATGTTAAACATTGATTTAACTGAAATAAAATTAAATGAGACATTGAAAATATGTTTTCATTCATTAAAAAATTAAATATTTTAAATAAAAGATTCAAAAAAGAAATAAGGTAGGAGTGGAGGGGTGAATATGTGTGTGGATGTGGGGTGTGCATAGGAAAGGCAGATATAGATAGATACTAGAGTGTGGATGACTTCTGCATTGACTCCTCCATCTGGACCTAAGCCTTAGCATAAGTCCATTTGGGCCTACAGGGTATTTAATTAGCATTGGCCCATAAAGCATTGGCTAACAGGATGTGAAAATGGAAGAATGAAGGTAATATTCACGAAGAAATAAACTGCCTATAAGCTAAATATCACCCCCAAAAGATGGAATTTTTAGAGCAGAATTGTTTCTTTCTCTCTCTGTCTCTGTCCTACTCTTTCTCTATTTGTGTGTGTGAGACACAATATATTGAAATATGTAGATTTCTTCTCAAAATAATATGTTTAAATGCATAGAATAAAATAACACATCAGATTGCAAAATTACATCAGTAATTATACTGAAATAAAGAACCAATTTCTTTTCTCACTCAATTTAGCAGTCTTCTTGAAACATTGTGAATCCCAGATTAAGAAACCCTGCATTAGCGTTTGACTAGTTCACTTAAGGAATGTTCCAAACTGGGTGAAATAGCTGAGGAATTCCTTTTGCAAGAATATCTTGACATTATACGTATGGTCAACATAAGAGAACTCTGTTCCAGTGAGTGATGCAATCACAGTATCATGGATCTAGAGTTGGGAAAAGATTTCACAGACATCTATCCAACCCCTTCATCTTATAGATGAGGACACTAATCTATAGTAAGCTATATCAGAGTGATAATCAGGCAGCTTTTAAGGATGAATTCCCTAATTACCCTGATCTGCTCTGGAATCAGGTTAGGGGTAAATGGGTGCTCTCTAGTTGAAATGGGGATCCTTTTATGGCTATATGATCTTGATTGGCTGAAAAAGCATCCTTATGAACAGCTTCTTCAAAGAACTAGAACTAGAGTCTTGAATAGTGCCCTTCTCTCCTGGAAACAGGTAATTCCTTCATTTGTCATGTTCAGTATTAGACAGATATATTTCTGAACTTCAAGATTTTGATGTTAAGTGATTCAATCCATGATAATTTCCAGGTCTTCCTCTCTTTCTTTCCACTTACTCCCAGTTCCCCACATGTAGAAACTAGACTCCTTAAGTGGATGAGATTTCTGGATCTTGTTATTAGAAAATGAGTCTGGGACTTCCAGCCAAGATGGTGGAGAGGGCACCTGCATCTATCTAAGCACTTTCTTGCCTCAGAATACTTTTTTTTTTCATGACAAGGTCTCGGAATTAGTGGTTAACTGAAAAAACCCATGAATACATTACCAACAGAAGATATCTTTGAAATTCGCCAGAAAAGGTCTGTTTTTACTCAAGGACAGGATCGGTTAAACCAGGCACAGACTGCAGGTAGGCAACGAGAGCATGGAAGGCAGCTCACACTGAGCAGACTGGAGGGGGCAAGGTGTGACCTCAGCTATGGGAAAATTTGAGGGGAGAACTTTATCCAGTGTGAACTTCTTTGCCCTGGCAGCAAGCCAGTAGATTAGCAGAGAAGCTATAAACAGAGGGGGTAAAAACTTCAATTCCAAATAACTGGAATCTCTTGGGACCTGGCCACACCCACCCAGCACCCAGAGTGACCCAGCACACTCTCAGAGTCTCAGAGAGTGGCCACTATGCAGGCAGCACAGCCATTGCTGTTCCACTGCTGCATCATTGCTACCTCCGGTAGTCTGTAAAGGAAGCTGAATAACACCACACACCCAAAAAAGCAACCACATATGCTTTTTTCATTGTTAGTTTGTTTTATTTGATTCTTCTTTGTCAAAAATGAGCAAAAAATTAAAATGCGCTCTAATAATAGATACCTTTGATACAGATAGAGAGCAGACTTCAAACCCTGAGGAGACTAAAAACAGAGTGTCTCCAGATGAATCCCCAAAGGGAGATATGATCTGGTCCCCAACACACAAGAC
This sequence comes from Sarcophilus harrisii, assembly GCF_902635505.1. Lineage (NCBI taxonomy): Eukaryota > Metazoa > Chordata > Mammalia > Dasyuromorphia > Dasyuridae > Sarcophilus > Sarcophilus harrisii. The sequence goes on from NC_045427.1 coordinate 541,907,560, forward strand.
TCTCATAGAAGAAATTAAAAAGTTCTTACAAGAGAGCTAGAAGAAAAATGGGGAAAGGAAAGGAAAGATTGGCAAGAGGGTCTGGATCAGTCATCCCACTCATTTAAAGATAGAGTGGATAAAGAAATCAAATCCCTGAAAAACAGAATTAGTGAATGGAAAAGGTAAACAATTCCAAGGAAAACAGAATTAATGAATTGGAAAAAGAAAATAGCTCTCTGAAAAATAAAATTGGTGAAATAGAAAAAAAATTCCATAGAACAAAACAATTCACTTAAAAACTCAATTGGACAATTGCAAAAAGAAATTTAAAAAGTAAATGAAGAAAATAATCCATTAAAAATCAGAATTGAACAAATAGAAATGAATGACTCAAGGAGACACCAAGAATCAGTCAAGTAAAACCAAAAAAAAATGAAACAATGGGAAAAAATGTTAAATACCAACTTGGGAAAACAATAGACTTGGAAAATAGATCTAGGAAAGATAATCTGAGAATTATTGGAATTCCTGAAAATTATGATGAAAAAAAAAAAAGAGCTTAGACACTATTTTCCAGGAAATTATCAAAGAGAACTGCTCAGATGTTATAGAAACAGAGGGTAAAATTGACATTGAAAGAATTAATCAATCACCTACTGAAAGAGGCCCCTAAATCAAAACTTCAAGAAATATTGTGGCTAAATTCTGACCAAGGAAAATATACTACAAGCAGCTAGAAAAAAATAGTTCAAATATAGAGGAGCTACAATAAGTATTACCCAGGATCTAGTAGTGTCCACATTAAAGGATCAAAGGGCCTAGAATCTGATACTCTGAAAGGCTAAGGAACTTGGGATGCATCCAGAAGTAATTTACACAGCCAAAATGAGCATTTTTTTCCCAGGGAAGAAGATGGACATTCAATGAAATAGATGAATTTCATTTATTTCTGACGAAAAAACTGGTACCAAACAAAAAGTTTGATCTCCAAATATAGGACTCAAGAGAAACACAAAAAGGTAAAAAGAAATCTTGGGAACCATATTTCTGTTGTGAATATACATAAAGAAGACATGTATAATTTGGTTTTACAGTTATAATATAAAAAAAAACTAGAGGTAGAAAGGAAATTGTATCAGAAAAAGGGTAAAGTGGGAGTACTACATCTCACAAAGAGACAAAGGAAACCTATTATATCTGAGGGGAAGAAGGGAGAGGGATGAACATAGTGTGTGTCTTACTTTCATCAGAATTGGTTTAAAGAGAAAAATATTAGACATATTTGATTTACAGAGAAACTTTTCCCATCTCATTGAAAAGTGGGAGGGGAAAAGTGAAAAGGGAAGGAGTAAGCTAAGTGGAAGGGAATACAGAAATTGTGAGAAAAGGGGTAAGAAAAGGGGAGAAACTCTAAGGTGGGGGGGATCCTAAAAAGGGAGGGCTGTGAGAGGCAAGTGGTGCTCATAAGTTTAATAGTGGGGAGGGGGGTAAGGAGGAAGGATAGGAGAAAAGCATAAGCAGAGGTTAACCTGATAGCAAGAAATACAGAATTTGTAATTTTAACCATAAATGAGAATGGAGTAAACTCCCCCATAAAGCAAAAGCAGATAGCAGATTGAATTAAAAGCCAGAATCCTGCAATATGTTGTTTACAGGAAACACACTTAAATCAGAGTGATACATACAGAGTAAAGATTCTTCTGGTGAAGAATATACTATGTTTCAGGTGAAGTCAAGCAGGAGTAGCCATCCTGATCTCAGATCAAAAGCAAAAATTGATGTAAATTAAAAGTGATAAGGAAGGGCACTATATCTTGCTAAAGGCTAGCATAGATAATGAAGCAATATCAATATTAAACATATATGCACCAAGTGGTGTAGCATCTAAATACTTAAAAGAGAAATTAAAAGAGTTGCAAGAAGTAGACAGCAAAACTATAATAGTGGCAGATCTCAACCTTGCACTCTCAGAATTAGATAAATGAAACCAAAAAATAAATAGAAAGAAGTCTAAGAGGTAAATAGAATACTAGAAAAGTTAGATATGATATATTTTTTTGGAGAAAACTAAATGGAGACAAAAAGGAGTACACTTTCTTCTCAGCAGTTCATGGAACCTATACAAAAATTGACCATATATTAGGACATAAAAACCTCAAATTCAAATGCAGACAGACAGAAACAATAAGTACATCCTTTTCAGATCATGATGCAATGAAAACTACATTCAATAAAAAGCCAGGGGAAAATAGACCAAAAAATTATTGGAAACTAAATAATCTCATTAAAGAATGATTGAGTGAAACGGCAAATCATAGACATAGTTAATAATTGCACTCAGGAAAATGACATCATACCAAAATGTGTGGTATCTAGCCAAAGTGGTAATAAGGGGAAATTTTATATCTCTAGAGGCCTAGTTGCATAAAATAGAGAAAGAGAAGAACAATGAATTGGACTTGCAAGTAAAAAAAAAACTAGAAAAGGAACAAATTAAAAAACCCCAGTCAAACTAAACTTGAAATTCTAAAAATAAAAGGAGAGATTAATAAAATTGAAAGTAAAAAGACTATTGAATTAATAAATAAAACTAAGAGTTGGTTTTATGAAAACAACAATAAAATAGATAAACCTTTGGGAAATCTGATTAGAAAAAGCAAAGAGGAAAATCAAATTGTTAGTCTTACAAATGGAAAGGGAGAAATTTCCACTAATGAAGAAAAAATTAGAGCAATAATTAGGAGTTATTTTGCTTAACTTTAATAACAATAAATTTGACAACTTAAGTGAAATGGAAGAATACCTTCAAAAATATAGCTTTCCCAGATTAACAGAGGAAGAAGTAAATTGAATAATCCCATTTCAGAAAAAGAAATAGAACAAGCTATTAATCAACTCCCCAAGAAAAAATCCCCAGGACCAGATGGATTTACATGTGAATTCTACCAAACATTTAAAGAACAATTAACTCCAATGTTATACAAACTATTTTTAAAAAAATAGGGATTGAAGGAGTCCTACCAAATTCCTTTTATGACACAGACATGGTACTGATACCTAAACCAGGTAGTTTGAAAATAGAGAAAGAAAATTATACACCAATCTCCCTAATGAATATTGATGCAAAAAATGTTAAATTAAATATTAGCAAAAAGATTACAGAAAATCATGTCCAGGATAATACAACATGACCAAGTAAGATTTATACCAGGAACGTAGGGCTGGTTCAATATTAAGAAAACTATTAGCATAATTGACTATATCAATAACCAAATTAACGAAAAACATATGATCATCTCAATAGATGCAGAAAAAGCATTTGAGAAAATCCAACATCCAGTCCTAATAAAAATGCTTGAGAGTATAGGAATAAATAGACTTTTCCTTTAAATAGTCAGGAACATCTATTTAAAATCATCATATGTAATGGGATAAACTGGAACCATTCCCAATAAGATTAGGAGTGACAAAGTTGCTCACTAGCACCATTACTATTCAATATTATATTAGAAATGCTAGCTTTGGCAATAAGAGTTGAGAAAGAGATTAAAGGAATTAGAGTAGGTAACAAGGAAACCAAATTATCACTCTTTGCAGATGATATGATGGTATACTTAGAGAACCCCAGAGATTCTACTAAAAAGCTATTAGAAATAATTCACAACTTTAGCAAAGTTGAAGGATACAAAATAAATCCATATAAATCCTCAGCATTTTTATACATCACTAACAAAATCCCATTCAAAATAACTGTCGATAGCATAAAGTATTTGGGAATCTATCTGCCAAAGGAAAGTCAGGAATTATATGAGCAAAACTACAAAACACTTTCCACACAAATAAAGTCAGATTTAAACAATTGGAAAAATATTAAGTGCTCTTAGATAGGCTGAGTGAATGTAATAAAAAGGACAATACTGCCTAAACTAATCTACTTGTTTAGTGGTATACCAATCAGTCTCCCAAGAAACTATTTTAATGACCTAGAAAAAATAACAACAAAATTAGTATGGAAGAACAAAAGGTCAAGAATTTTAAAGGAACTAATGAAAAAAAATCAAATGAAGGTGGCCTAGCTGTACCTGATCTAAAACTATATTATAAAGCAGTGGTCACCAAAACCATTTGGTATTGACTAAGAAATAGACTAGTTGATTTGTGGAATAGCTTAGGTTCACAGAACAAAATAGTCAATAACCTTAATATTCTAGTGCTTGACAACCAAAAGATCCAACTTTTGGGATAAGAATTCACTATTTGACAAAAACTGCTGGGAAAACTGGAAATTAGTATGGCAGAAACTAGGCATAGACCCATACGTATACCACACACTAAGATAAGATTAAAATGGCATCATGATTTAGGCATAAAGAACAAGATTATAAATAAATTAGAGGGACATAGGATAGTTTACCTCTCAGACTTGTGGAGGAGGAAGGAATTTGTGACCAAAGAAGGACTCGAGATCATTAATGATCACAAAATAGAAAATTTTGTTATATCAAATTGAAAAGTTTTTGTATAAACAAAACCAATGCAGACAAAATTAGAAGGGAAGCAATAAATTGGGAAAACATTTTTACAGCTAAAAGTTCTGGTAAAGGCTTCATTTCCAAAATATATAGAGGATTGACTCTAATTTATAAGAAATCAAGCCATTCTCCAATTGATAAATGGTCAAAGCATATGAACAGATAATTCTCAGATGAAGAAATTGAAACTATTTCTAGCCATATGAAAAGATGCTCCAAGTCATTATTAATCAGAGAAATGCAAATTAAGACAACTCTGGGATATCACTATACACTTATCAGATTGGCAAAGATGACAGGAAAAGATAATGATGAATATTAGAGGGGATGCGGGAAAACTGGGACACTGATGCATTGTTGGTGGGGTTGTGAATGTATCCAGCCATTCTGGAGAGCAATTTGGAATTATGTTCAAAAAGTTATCAAATTATGCATACCCTTTGATCCAGCAGTGTTACTACTGGACTTATAACCCAAAGAGATATTAAAGAAGGGAAAGGGACCTATATGTGCCAAAATGTTTGTGGCAGCCCTTTTTGTAGTTGCTAGAAACCAGAAACTGAATGGATGCCTATCAATTGGAGATGGTTGGGTAAATTGTGGTATATGAATGTTATGGAATATTATTGTTCTATAAGAAATGACCAGCAAGATGAATACAGAGAGGCTTGGAGAGACATGAACTGATGCTAAGTGAAATGAGCAGAACCAGGACATCATTATACACTTCAACAACAATACTGCATGAGGATGTATTCTACTAGAAGCAGCTAACTTCGACAAAGAGAAGATCCAATTCAGTTCCAATTGATCAATGATGGACAGAATCAACTAAGAAGGAACACGGGGAAATGAATGTGGACTACTTGCATTTTTTTTTCTTTCCAGGTTATTTTTACCTTCTGAATCCATTTTTTCTTGTGCAACAAGAGAACTGTATGGATCTGCACACATATATTGTATCTAAGATATACTTTAACATGTTTAACATATATGAGACTGCCTGCCATCTAAGGGAGGGGGTGGAGGGAGGGAAGGGAAATGTTGGAACAGAAGTGAGTGCAAGGGACAATGTTGTAAAAATTACCCATGCATATGTTCTGTCAATAAAAACTTATACTTTAAAAAAAAAGAAAATTATTCTGATAAACAACAGATTGATGATTAATTTTTTTTGTATCTAGGAAAAATTAGGAGAAGAGAAAGGAAGATGTGGTCTTTTCTCCCTCATTTTCACCAATTTCCTTATACCTTGATCTTGTGGAAATCAAAGACTATTCAAGGTGAGACAGAGCTCTATAAACTCAGTTCATCAGACCAAAAAGAATTCAGAAGCTCTATGCCTAGGTGACAGATTACTGGATGGAAGGTGGAGTTCAGATCTTTAGGGGTGTGATGAATATAAGAAATCAAATAACCATCCTCCCTGAACCATCTTTGAATTTTGGGGAAGTTACCATAAGGAAATTAAGGATTGTTGCCTGCTTAGAAGCGAGAGGCTGATGATTAAGTATTATATGCTTCTATCATAGAAATGATTCAGCCTTGATGTATGGAAGGGATGAATTTGTTGGATTTGTAGTGGGCTGGACTAGCTCAGTTTATGACTTCGATAGTTGGGTCCATTCCAAAAGGGAAAACCCTTTGAAAATATTCTCTTTTGCCCAAATCATCCTGAATGGTTCATATCAAGCAGTGTCATATTCCTAAATAGAAATTGTATAGTTAAGAATATAGAAATCACAACCTGACATTGTTTACAAAACGGTTGCTATCTCCCTAAAACTGATATTCCCACTCAGCCTCTGCCCTAGGTACCTGGGTATCTTTTCTTTAAAAATCCAGGTATTTCAGAACACCCTGCCTCCTGGTTGTTGGACAAATCTGCCTATTATAAACATAGCATTTGCTAATAGTCTTTTGCTAAACTCACTTCAGTTTCCAGTTAGCTATTGAAATTCAATCATCAATTCTACACAGATGCTGCCCAAATCTGCATATCCAGACTAAATATAGATTTTAAAATTTATGCTCCTGATGAACAGCTCCAACTTAAACTCAACATATCCAAAACTAAACTCATCATCTTCCACCTAAATTTCCAGATTTTGTTATTATGTTGATAGTCACTATTCTCCCAGTTATATAAATCACCACAATTCAAGATCAAATAGTCTTTTCACCAGATCATACTTCATCCTAGATACTATGTGATTCTGAAGAGTTTGTCTAATTTTTCTTCCTCTGTAAACTAAAAAAGTTGAAGTCAGAGGCCTATAAAGACCCATCCATCTAGTTCTAAATCTAAGATCTGAGGGCAGCAATAGATATCATATGGATAAATATGGATAGCAATGGATAGAGCACTGGGCCAAAGTCAGGAGGACCTAAATTCAAATCCTGCCTCAGACACTTAACACTTCCTAGCTATGTGATCCTGGGCAAGTCACACAACCCCAATTACCTCAATAAAATAAATAAATAAACAAATAAATAAATCTAAGATCCTATGGTCCTTCTAAGACCAGTAATGAAGTTATCAAAATGTTTCAGGTAATGAAGATATTAGGAAGTTTGTTAGAAATGATGTTAAAGGTTGATAGCTATGGAATATCACTGCCAAACTATGGGTTAGATTTATCCCTGAGGAATGCTCCCATTAAGGAATAAAAAGAATAAGAACCATTTAAAGACCCATACTTGGGCCATGGTATATCCTACTCTAGCTCTTAGATTCTTGCCTCTAGTTCAAGTGATCATAATCTCCACTTGGATCCTAGAGCTTCAAAAATTTTCCAAATCATAATCTGTAACCAAGTTCTCATTAAGATGTTATATGTAAATTTCTCTATAAACATAAAACACTATATTTGTTGTTCACTTATTTCAGTCATATCTGATTCTGTGATTACTTTTGGAGTTTTCTTGCCAAACCTGTTAGAGTGGTTGCAGTTTCCTTTTCCTGCTCATTTTATAGACAAGCAAAATGAGGTAAACAATATGTATTTGGAAAAATAAAAAGCTATTAAAAAAAAAAAAACCTTAGATTTAATTAATTATTTATTTTTTAGAGAGAGTGTATGCTCTTTAAGTAAAGGACCTTCTTCCTTGTTTATATTTGTCTTCTAAGGCTTGGTATAGTGCATGGGATACAGAAAGTGCTAAATAAAAGTTTTTCCATTCAAAAAAAATTAGATTAGAAAGGCAAATAAGGGTCTGTATTTTCTTTAATTTTTTTTTTTTGCCAAAATCTAGGGTTTCACAACTAGTCAGAGTCTGAGGCCAGATTTTAACTGAGGTATTCCTGACCCCAGAGCAGCACTATTATGCCATTTAACTGACCAAAGCACTATATTAGTGTAAATATTATAAATAATAAGAGAATGAGACAGTAAAAGAAAAAGCTGTGGGATCTATCAGCCAATTTTCTACTTTCTCCCAGAGGATTCTGAGATACAATTCTCAGTGGTTAGGCAGTGAAGAATGAGGTAGATCTGTGACCCTGTCACTAAGCTGTTCCCAAATACCACCATGCCTTTTGGCTTCACTGGTTTAAGAGCTTACAACAGGACAATGTCAAATACCACCCAACAGGAGCTTCTTAGAATTGGCAATGAATAATTTGAATTTAATGATTCCCCCATTATTTCCCAAAAAGATTTGCCAAAAATAATTAGGAAACCTCACCATTGGAGCCATGGGTATAATTAATGTTAAGGCTGGCATTAGTCTGACTTTCCATTGCATTTTTTTTAAAGGAGCAATTGTGTAGCCCTTCTGCTCTGGCTGATATACTCTGTCAGTTTGAGCTGATTGATTTAAAAGAGTAGAAGTATCCTGAAAATGCAGCAACTGTGAAGCTTCAGGCCTAATAGAATCCTCCTGTGCCTAGATGTTGATGCCAGTCTCAGTGGTTATAAATGAGTTTTTAAAACATATTAGCCTTTCAGCATCCATTAAGCTAAACATCCATTGCTCATTTATGTCCCTTTCGTTGGATCGCTGCCTGCCTAAGACTGACTAATTGATTTCTTTTAATTGGCCTTTGTATCCTCTGAAAGCACACTTTTCCTGTGGGGCCACAATCATGCACTCTGTGTGTGTGCCATTGTTGGCTAGGCTCTGTTATATATGGGTCTGCTCGAGAGAATCATCAAACCTAGAAATACCCATATGAAGAGTGGAGGACATGGAGTGAGAGTGAGATTGATATAGGAGGAAAATATTTTTTAAATGTGTATTTTCCTTTAATTTAATACACTTCCACCATTTGCAAAGTAATTGAATTTTCCCATTTACTCACAAAGCACTTCCTCCAAACATTATCTTATATAATCCTTCTTCTGGACCAATGAATATAATTCTCATTTATATTTGGCTTTAAGGCTCCCTAAGCAATTGACATTTATTTGATTCTCACACCAACCCCTGAGAGAGGTACAGTTATTATCTCCATTTTTACAAATAAGGAAACTAAATCTTGAAAAGGTTAAGTGACTTATTCATGTTTACATAGATAGTAAGCTAGGACTTTAACAAAGGTTTTTCTAACTCCAACACATTATGTATATTGTCTCTAATGAGGTAGGATAGCCTTAATGATTATCCCCATTTTATAGATAAGGAAGTTAAGATCCACAGAGACTAAATGATTTTTACAGAGCAGGACCTAGGTCTTGATCTTCACTGTAGTACTCTTTCCCCTACACATTGCTGCCCCTCTGGAATTACTTGCACTTTTTTTCTACTTGCTCTATGAGCTCCCTTGTTTATCCAGTTTATCTTGCTCAAATGTCATGCTCTTCAACTTCAAATTTAACTGGGAAGAGGGGGGTGAGGTTGATGGAGAAAGGACCATCAGAAAAAAATAAGTGTTTTCCTTCTCTTCTTTTCCCCAGTTTCATGAAGTGCTTCTAAGGATGCTGAACATCCCTCTGACGGTCTTTAAAAGTGACATCAAATTTTTCTTGTGCAGCATGACGAATATGGAAATATGTTTAGAAGAATGGCACATGTTTAACATATATTGGATTACTGTCTATGGAAGGGAAGGAAAAGGAAAAAAAAATCAGGAACACAAGGTTTTGTAGAGGTGAATGCTAAAAACTATCTTTGCATGTATTTAGAAAAAATAAAAAGCTATAAAAAACAAAATTAATTAATTTTTTAAAAAATGTAAGCTCTTTAAGGTAAGAAACTTTTTTAGTTGCTTATATTTGTTTTCCTAGGGCTTGGTGTAGTGCACAGGATACAGTAAATGCTTAATAAAAGCTTTCCCATACAAAAAAAAGTAACAAATGGAAGTCAAATAAGGGTCTATATCTCCCCTAATACTTCTTTGCCAGAAATCTTCAGCCTAAATCATTCATTATGTTAATATTGTCTCCAGAAGGTTACTGTTCATATACAAGCTTTTGACATTTGTCTATCAGTCTCTAAGGGAAAAGAGGGCTTTCCCACAGATACTAAGGACAATTAAAATAAATCAGCTAACAGGAAGCAAGACCTTGAGGGAATCAGAAAGAACAAATGAGCTTCCATGAAGCCATAACCTCAAGGAAGTCCTTTTAAATAAATAGATCAATTTTGGCAGCCTGGGATACCAATCTCCAAGTCATGAATTTATTTTTTTTTGCATCTAATTTAACTGTGAAGCTGGTTACTCTTTTTCACAATCCTCTCATTTTTATTGAGTCTCAGTTAAATTAATATGTGGTAAAGGTCTCAATGGTTAGACCCTAAAGGAGGAGTTTTTAACCTGGAGTCCACAGACCATGAAAAGGGATCTTGGATAAACTAAAGAGTTATCTTTGAAGTTTTTATTTATTTTGATAAATGCATTTATTAGTTTCTTTTGGAATACTATATATTTTATTTTATTCATTTAAAAACATTTTTCTAAGGAGTCCATAGTTTGACTGATTGGGATAGGGATCCATGACACAAAAAAAGGTTAATAACCCTTGTTTGAACTAATTTTTGTCTAAGTCCTGCTCAGTTAACAAATTCTCCATTCTGTGAAAAATCATATCACTTGTAAGAAGATATCTAGTAATTTCTTAGAAGGGAAAAACAAATACCGAATTTAGAGTCAGGACACTCAACTTGAAGACCTGACTGGTTTGAACAAGATCACATGGCCAGTAGGAGGTTCTAGGAACTTCAGTTTCTTTATTCATAAAATGGAAAAAGATGTTTATACTAGCTACCTCACAGGTTTATGGTGAAGAAAATACTTCATAAACTAGAAAGAACTATCTAAAGGTGAACCACTAACATAACTCAGGGTCCACTATCATTTATTTTTGTTTAAGTGTAAAAAATGAGCTATCATGGCTCCTTCATCATATCCTGGTACAGTTCTGCCACCCCTAAGCCTGGTAATATATGTTAGACAAAAAATCAACTCAGTGAGGCAGAAACAAAGGGCGATCATTCATTTTCACTGACACCTTGTGAAGATGCCTTTCTTTCACCTCCTACAGGCAAGGGCCAGACTAATAGACCATTGGAGAATTTATTACTTCTCCAATAAGCTTTGGTTGCCTTCTCTGGGAATAGCAAGATTGATCTATACTCAGCAGGCTCCCCTTGCCTGTGTTGAAGTAAGTAGTTTGTAGACTCTGCACTACCAGAATAGAATAGGACACCTAGTCTACACTTGATATCCATCATGTAAATTTCAAACTACAAGCAACTGTCCGCAAGAATACTCCAGTTAAGTAGCCCTTATGAAGACTAATCACAGCAAGATTTCCTAAATATTGATCAAAAAGATTTTAAAATGAGTGAATAACTAAGGAAATTTTTTAAGGGAAAGGGATTTATTTGTACAAAAATTTTTACAGCAGCTCTTTTTGTGGTGGCTAAGAACTGGAAATCAAGGGGATGTCTATCAGTTGGGGTATAACTGAACAAGCTATAGTATATGGTTTAATAGAATATAACTGTACTAAAAGAAATGACACTTCTTCCATCTAATCTAATCTAAACGGGATTTATCCTGTTGATTCTACTTCCAAAATGTCTCACATATTCATCCTCTGATTTCCATTACCCTTGCTACCATCCTAATCCAGGACTTTTTTGTGTGGGTAAGCAAGATATTTCAGAAAAACTTGGAAAAATTTACATGAATTGATACAAAATGAAGTAAACAGAACTAGGAGACCACTGTGCACAGTAACAACAATATTGTATAATGAAGAGTTGTGAATGACTTAACTAGCTTCAAGAATACAATAATCCAAGAGAAAAAACTGGTGTTGTCTGAGTTCATACTGCGACTTGCCCAGGATCATATAGCTAGTGCCTAAGGACAGATTTGAACAGACACCAGGCCAGATACTCTAGTCACTGTGCTCCTTGCAACCTAAGCTTTCATCTAGGTAGTGACATTTGATTTGGACTTTTAAAAAAAACATAGTGAAGCATGCTATTTTCACTTATTTCTTTCACTTTTTAAATTTTATTTGATTCTTCTTGTACAAAATGATTAATATGGAAATGTTTTATATGATTGCATGTATATAACCTATATTATATTACTTTAGAGGGGGGTAAGGGTAAGAAGGGAAAGATAGAATTTGTAACTCAAAACTTTAAAAACATTTTAAATTTAAAAATTGTTTTAGCATGTAATTGGAGAAAAATAAAATGTTATCTGATAAGATGAAGAACCAAAATTCAATACCTTTAAAGGAAAGCTATGGAAAAAAGGTACACAGAGGGCAAAAATGGGTTGTGATCTCTACAACCAAAGAAGTATGAACATTGCTAAAACTACAGATCTATCAAAATGATAGCATTATCTTTTCCTCACTCTGGTTGGAAACTCATCACTTCTTTGTCCTTCATCAACTTCATTTCCTCCATCCAAGCAGGCATTAAATGCTTTTGATTCTACCTCTAAAATGCCTTTCAAATTCATCCTCTGAATTCCATTACCCTTGCTACCATCCTACTCCAGGACTTTGTTTTTATGAATAAATAAAATAAGCCTCATTGATCTTCTTGACATCTCTCTCTTTCCTGTATAAAATTACCATATTCTTTCATTAAGTCAAGTGAGGAAGCATTTGTTAAGTGCTTACTATGTGTTAGACACTGTGCTAACTATTAGGAATACAAATATAACTTAAAAACAAAGACAAAACCTGTCTTCATGGAATGTACATTCTAATGGGAAAAATAAATTATACACTATTTCATGACAAGTACATTAGAGAATTTAAAAATAATAGTTATGTGAGGTCTAAGAGGAGAAATAAGAGAAATTATCATATTATTGTTGTTCAGTCATATCTGACTCTGTGACTCCATGTGGAGTAAAGCTACTGGAGAGCTTTGCCATCCTTCCCCAGCTCATTTTACAGATTTAACAGCAAGTTAAGCGACTTGCCCAGGATCACATAGCTAGTGCATAAGGCCAGATTTGAACAGACACCAGGCCAGATACTCTAGTCACTGTGCTCCCTGCAACCCAAGCTTTCATCTAGGTAGTGACATTTGATTTGGACTTTTAAAAAAACAGCTAATAATTCAGTAGCTGGGGAGGGGGAGGGCACTACACAATCGTTTAAGTTCAGTTGGAAGGAACCTCAGTGGCTGTCTAGACAAACCCACATCAAAGGAATCCCCACTATAACAAAGTCAGCAACAGATTCTGCTTAGAAGGAAATCCATCTCCTTTTAAAGCAGCTCATCTCACTATCAAATAGCTATAAATTTATATAACAAATATATATTTAAATATAATATATTTATATATATATAAACATTATATAATGTTGGAGCACTTTTTCTATCATTAAGTCTAAATTTTCTTCTCCAACTTCCATTCATTGTTCATGATTCCACCTTTCTCTACATGACAGCCCGTCAACTATTTGAAGAGTTCTCATGTATCCTTTAGTCCTCTCTAGGTTAAACATGCTCCATTCCTTCAACTGATCCTCATATGGCATAGATGTAAGAACCTTTACCATCATGAGTGCCATTCTCTGACACTTGTGAAGATTAAAAAGTTTAAGATACATAGATTCTGGGTAATTTGATAATTTCATTACTAAGGCCAGCAAGTTATTAATAAAAGAATCGTCATTTGGATATCTCTCTTATACCAAAGGCAATAATGGTGGTGGGGCTTACAGTTTAGGGGCCGATGTCACCATCATCATGCCATCCTGGACAAAGAAAATATATATCAGATCATTCCTAATTATACCAGATCTTTCTCAGCCTTGGGTTATCTATTCAAGCTTGAATAGAACACAATGGATTTCCCCAACCTAGATTGAATTTCTTGTAAATTTGGATGGAGTCTAACCAAGATCTAGGAGAAAATGCAATCTTCTTATTAGTAATGTACTTCAAAAAAAACTGAACTTTTTAAAATGAGGAACTTAGAAAAAGGGGAGAGCCTCTGAATCTCCTCAATATATTAGTTATTAATAATCATTCCTCATACATTCCACAGCTTCCTGAACTATAGAGTATATACACTATAAGGTCCTTCCTACACTATAGAAGCCAGAATTGAATTGTATTTAGTACTTCAAATGAAGTCTAATGGGAACTGAGTACAGTGGGACTGTTATTTCCCTACCTTAGGACATAAGTCTCTCTGAATAAAACTTAAGACAACTAAAGTTTTACCAATGGTTAGGGACAGGGAAGGATCAAATATTTAAGTGTTTATTATGTGCCAAGCACTATGCTAAAGACTTTCAAAATGTTATTTCATTTGACCTGAAAAACAATCCTGTTAAGTTGATATTATTATCACTCATTTTATATTTGAGGAAAATGAGGCACATAGCAGGTATATGATCTCCCTAAGGTGAAAAAGCTACTAAATATCTGATATGGATATGAACTCAGGTTTTCCAGACTACAGGACTAGTATTCCATCCACTGTGGCACCTAGAATGACAAGAAGCAAGAAGGCTATTGTAAGAAGGCAAAGTAAGAGGTTATGCAGATCTGAACTTGAGTAGCCATGTTAATGGAAAAAAGGGATGGTTATGAAATATAGGATATCGTGAAAGTAGAAATGAAAAGATTTGGCAAGAAATGACTCATGAGAAATGAAAAAAAGAGTCATAAATGATTCTAAAGTTGTGAATCTGAGTAAATGGAAAGATAGTGATGTTGCTAGAAGAAATAAAGATGTTTGAAGTAGCAATGAGTTTAGGGGGAAATGTACAAATTCCATTTTAGAGATATTTCTGATGGTCCACTCCCACAGTTGAATTAAAAATCTCCCTCCTCCCTCTTAAGCAAAACCAACCTGGGTTTTGGGAACAATACATTGAAGTCTGAATCAGTTCTATTCTGTAACAAAAGTACAAGGTTTGGAGTCTAAAAAAAGATGAGTTCAAATCCTGGCTTTTATATTCATTAGCTGTGCTGTTTTTCCCTCATGAAAGAGAAAGAGAGAGAGAGAGAGAGAGAGAGAGAGAGAGAGAGAGAGAGAGAATCATGAAACCTACTTGTTGAGAGGATCAAATGTAATTACAGAAAGTGATTTTTAAACCTAAAGCACTATAAAAATATGAGGTATTACTGTATCAACATCATTATTACTTCAGGTTTTATTCAAAACCTGTTTAAAAGAATGTAGAAACAGAAAGTTGATGGGAGCAATGCCTGTGTGAGCATCTTATTTTACTCATCAATTAAACTGATTAAAATATGTAGTTCCCAGTTATAGAGCAGTATGCCAACATGTATCTCAGAGATCAGTCCAAGACACTGGCCTTATATTCCATATCAAATACCAGAATCACAGTGAAGAAGAAATATCCTTAAAAATTATAAATTCTCTTACTTTGATCTGAATCATCAATACTGCCTCTGGTTTTGTCAGTACTCAAAATGGGCCAAAGTGGGAATTAGACAAGGTTTCTCTTTAGTCTCTCCTGTCGACCTAGATTTTCCAAATAACTGACTCAGTGCCATCTATATTGCTTTTTAGATAACCTTAACATCTCTTTCCTTTCCCATCTTGTTCCTTTCTGTGCCGCTCAATTCAAAATACTTATTTCTGGATTTCTAAGAAACAGTTAACCCCCCCAAAAATCTAAATTATTCTCCTAATATATCACACTCATTCAAGAAATTGTCCAATTATGACTCATAGGCCTTTATCCCTGGCATGTTTCTACAATCTTATTGGTCCATTTAGTGATACTGGACATTTGCAGAGATAAAGACTTGGATTCAAGGATATCTGAGCTCAAAGCCAGCCTCAAACACTTATCAGCTATGTGCCTCTAGGCAAGTCACTTAATCTCTATCTACCTCAGTTTTTTCATCTGTAAAATTGAGACAATAATGATCTATCTCTCCAGTGACTATTGTGAAGATAAAATGAGATAATATTTATAAACTGCTTTGCAAACCTTAGAGCACCATAAAAATACAAATTATTATTATCACTATTATTATTTTGAATCACGAAGGGTTGGGCATAGCCTACTTGGCCAGTATATATTGTTAAATATTCAGAAACATAATGAAATAGGATCTCAGCGTCCATTTGGTCCAATTCCTGCTTTAATCATGACTCTAACAAGGGAATAGCCAACCTCTGTTTTAAGAGCTTCAGGCTTTTGGGAACCAAGAACAAATAAGGAAGAAGGAGTAGCCTTCTCAATATGAGCAATACAAAACTATTTACAGAATAATTAGGGTCCATTTGTGTGCTTTTAATTTAAATGTTCTTTTACATATAACTTATTATTCCTTAACCACAATAAGATTGTGAGGGAATTACTTATTTCATGATTTTTCTTTAACTAAATGGTTAAGTTCCTTCATGTTCCTTTAATTTTCTGTTACTAAAAATAACCCTGTTTTGTGCAACAAAAGCAACATCTGGAGTTCAGAATAATAAAACACAAGGGGAGTATATCCAGGCGGTAAAATAGTTTTCTGATATAAGAACTTGTGATGTTCTGTGGTACCCAAGAATCTTTGATTTAGAATGTACTTTAGAGGGCATATAGTCCTGACTCTAATGGAAACATAAATGATCTCTCCAGTGGCCCTAACCTATGGTCATGTGTTTACTACTTTAAGTCTCTCATCTTGAAAAACAGCAAAGAAATTCACATGAGGAAAATTATAACTCTTCACTGCTTTTTTTTTTTCTAATGACAGGTTCCTAGCTCTATAGAAAGTGGCATTAGTCTTGAAGAATTTGTACCATTAAGTGATATAAAATAGGAAGCACCCTGTATTCTGAGGAAATAATTTGAACAATAGAATGGAGTGAGGAAACTAACTGGGAGTTCAAAGAAATTAGTTCAAATCATACTTCAGCATTTGCTAGCTTTTTAACTTTGGAAAAGCCATTTAATTTCTCAGCTTCCGTTTCTTCACTGTTAAAATGAAGGAGATGGACTCAAGGATTACCAAGATCCCTTCTAGCTCCATGTGTATGAACCTGGGTTCAAGGACTCTGTCTGGGAGCAGTTCAATTTTGCAAACACAGGGAGCATTAGGAGATAGGTCTGGACAAAATATCATAAAAATCTGTAAGTCATTTATAAAATTTTCCAATCATTCTTTCATCTCTATAGTAATCCAGGTGTTAAGTGGCTCTGATGTCTAGGCTCTGACACTCATCCTCCTGTTTAGCCACTATCCTGTCCATACCAACATCTCATAGGGGGTTACCCATGGCTGGGAATCTGTTAACAATAGAAATCATTTCCAATCTGAAAATTGAAAATGAAAAACTACTATCCTTACTGAGGGCTTTTTTCATATCTAAGATGAGGCAGAACAAAAATAATTATGATGAAAGTTACAGATCCTCACATGCAGTGTTTTGTTATTATGGGTGTGAATACCAATTGTATACGGTGACACAAAGGACATAGAATTTGGTAAAAGCTTGTTTGTGGATGAGATCTGCTTTTTAATGGACTAGAGGGTGAAGAGATGGTATATTATAGCCTTTGCTCAAGAAAGATGAAATTAAAAGTTGTAATTTAAGGTATCATCCTTCCTGAAGGTTTCTATTTTCCTGATGAAAATAATTATTTGGGATCAATAGTGTTACTTGTAAGATGGATAAACAATGATTCTAATACTATCATTTGATTGTAGGTGCAACTACTATCCCATTTCTTGGATCCAAGTAAATCTTGCAATCTGAAGTATGGCATCCTGATCCTAATAATGGTAATAATGATGTAGTATTTGTTGATGCTGTAATGGGGTGTATAGGTTATTCAGAAAAGAACTTGTGCCTCTAGTGTGAGGAGTTATCAAGACCTTTTCAGACTTGCTCATCCACCTTTGGTATCCACCTGTCACCCAATCCTCACCAAGAAACTATAACATGGGCAGCAGCCACAGCCTGGTCAAACAATCTTGGGAGACAAGCTAACCTAGGCTGAGGATAAACAACAGGTCTCAAACTTGTCAGTGAGATAGGGAATAGCTACATAAAACATATGAAGACTTCCCTTGGTATAATGGGCAGAAGAGAACAATTTGTTTAACTAGCCATGAATGCAACTGAAGTACTGAGAATTTAGTCAGACAAGAAAGATATCAAAATCACCCACTGCTTCCTGGGACATCTCCAGTTGTCTTGACTTTTGTCTTGCATCCTCCCACTGGATGTCAATCATGCAGGAAGATAGAGTAGGCTAATGACTTTGTGTAATGCTATCTTAATTAAATCCAATTCACACACAAATGAAGATATCAATGTCACCCATGATGTCACTGATCCTCTGAAAATGAGAGACAATTAGCAAAGAGATTATAGCAAGTTATTATGAGGATAATACACCATGAGCAAGTAGGATTTATATCAGGAATGCAGGGATGGTTTAATATTAGAAAAACTATTAGCATAATTGACTATATCAATAACCAAATTAACAGAAATCATATGGTTATTTCAACTGATGCAGAAAAATCATTTGACATAATCCAACACTCATTCCTCTTAAAAACACTAGAGAGCACAGGAATAAATGGAGTTTTCCTTTAAATGATCACTAGTATCTACCTAAAACCATCAGCAAGCATCATATGTAATGGGGACAAACAAGAAGCATTTCCAATAAGATCAGGAGTAAAACAAGGTTACCCATTATCACTATTACTATTCAATATTGTATTAGAAATGTTAGCTTCAGCAATAAGAAAAGAAAAAGAAATTAAAAGATTAGAGTAGATAAGGAAATCAAATGATCACTCTGCAGATATGATGGTATACTTAGATAATCTTAGGGAATCAAGTAAAAAACCATTAAAAATAATTCACATCTTTATTAATTAAGATAATTCTGAGGCACTACTATATACCTCTTAGATTGGCTAAGATAACAGGAAAAAATAATGATAAATGTTGGAGGGGAAGTGGGAAAACTGGGACACTAATACATTATTGGTGAAGTTGTAAACCAATACAACCATTCTGTACAGCATTATGTAATTATTACTATCAAACTATGCATACCCTTTGATCTAGCTCTCTGCTAGGCTTGTATTCCAAAGACATAAAAAAAGGGGAAAGATATACATGTGCAAAAATGTTTGTAGCAGCTCTTTTTGTAGTGATGAGGAACTGGAAACTAAGTAAATGCCCATCAGTTGGTAAATGGCTGAATAAGTTATGGTATATTAATGTTCTATAAGAAACAATCAGCAGGATGATTTCAGAAAGTCCCGGAGAGACCTATTGCAAAGTGAAGTGAGTAAAATCAGAACATTGTACACAGGAATAAGATTATGTGATAATCAATTTCAAACTATGTGGCTTTTTTCAACAATGAGGTGATTCAGGCCAATTCTAAGAGACGTGATGAGAGAGCTAGCTGCATCCAGCAAAAGGACTATTGGAATTGAATGAGGATCACAAGACAGTTTTTCACCTTTTTTGTTGTTGTTTATTTGCTTTTTGTATTCTTCTTCATTTTTTTCCTTTTGAACTGATTTTTCTTATGGAGCATGATATTTGTAGAAATATGTACAAAAGAATTGCACATATTTAATATATATATTAGATTGTTTGCTGTCTAGGGGAAGAAGTGGGGAAAGGAAGGGAGAAAAATTTGGAACACAAGGTTTTGCAAAAGCACATATTGAAAACTATCTTTGCATGTATTTTGAAAATAAAAAGCTATTATTTTTTAAAGTAGTTAACCATATTTGCAGGTGACAGAGCCAAAAGAGAGAGAGAGAAAGAGAGAGAGAGAGAGAGAGAGAGAGAGAGAGAGAGAGATCTATTGGACAGTCATCAAACACTAAATAACTACTATATGTCAGATTTGTTTTAAACATTGACGATACATAGACAAAAATGGAATAATTTCTGCCCTCAAGCATTTCACCTTACATTTTAATATGGTAGACAATATGTCTATATTCAAAATAATAGTTTCAGGAGTATGGGCACTAGTATCAAGGGAGATCAAGAAAGGTATTATGAGGAAGCCAACCTTTAAACTTTCTCTTGAAGGAAAATGGAAATTCTAAGAAATGAAGGTTAGGAGAAAGTGCTTTTTAAGGGTGGGGGATAAGAAATGGAAAGGCTTAATCAGGAGATATTCCATTTTTTATATGGAATAATAAATAGGTAAGTATGACTGTACCATATAGTATGTACAGTTGAGTAATATATAAGAATACAGGAATGGTAGAAAGGAACCATGTAGTAAAAAGCTTTAAGTGATAAATAAAAAAGTTATTTTTGTGTTAAAAAAGAAAGAAAGAAAGAAAATGACAGGTAAACGACAAACTAATAGCAGGTAGCAGTAGCAGCAGCAGCGTTTATATATAGTATGAGAATTTACAAATAGATTTACGTATATTATCCCATTTAGCCTCCACAACAGCCATTAGTTTTACTGTACCCAATAGTTTTACTGCACTATATATCAGCACATTGTGTTACCAGTACTCTCGATGATATATTTTGAGAGGGACGTTAACAAACTTAGACACATACAGAAGAAGGTGACCAAGATGACAAGGAGTCTTGTCACAAGAGAATCTTCTGAAAGAAAATGGAAATATTTTGCCTCTAAAAGGAAAAAAGACTTCTTGGGAAACACTATATTCTTCAAATAAGGTGCTTGTTCTTCAAGCATGAATACTTGTTCTGTGTAGCTCTAGAAGGCAAAACTGCTACTAAGGAATAGAAATTAAAAGGAGACAAATTTCAGTTCAATATGGGTGAAAATTTTCTGATATTCCAATTCTCTTACAGTGATCTAGAATGTCTCATGAAATACAAAGTTTCATGTAACTTACGATTAAGTGAATGGCTAGATGGCTACCAGTCCAGGATCCTAGAAAGAACTGCTTCATAGGATAGGAGGGTTGGATTAGATGGCTTCTTAGGTCTCTTCCTACTCTCATTGTCTAAATTCTATCACTTGTAAATATGATTCAGAAAGATTCTAGACTTGGGATTTCTTTAACAGGTTAAATTTGTAGATTTAGGGATGACTGAACTCACTAGTGAATAAGTTTCTTATGACTACAAAATAAACACTCCTCCTTTTCTCAAATGAACTCTTAGTGTTCAGAACTTTCACTTATATTGCCTCTATTTCTCTCAATATTCTACTTTTTCCTCCCTTTTTGAGAGCCAACTCAAATAACAAAACAATGAAGAAATGAAGGAAGGAAGGAAGAAAAGGAAGGAAGGAAGGAAGGAAGGAAGGAAGGAAGGAAGGAAGGAAGGAAGGAAGGAAGGAAGAAAGGAAGAAAGAAAGAAAGAAAGAAAGAAAGAAAGAAAGAAAGAAAGAAAGAAAGAAAGAAAGAAAGAAAGAAAGAAAGAGAAAGAAAGAAAGAAAGAAAGAAAGAAAGAAAGAAAGAAAGAAAGAAAGAAAGAAAGAAAGGAAGGAAGGAAGGAAGAAAAGGAAGGAAGGAAGGAAGGAAGGAAGGAAGGAAGGAAGGAAGGAAGGAAGGAAGAAAGGAAGGAAGGAAGAAAAGAAAGAAAGAAAGAAAGAAAGAAAGAAAGAAAGAAAGAAAGAAAAGAAAGAAAGAAAGAAAGAAAGAAAGAAAGAAAGAAAGAAAGAAAGAAAGAAAGAAAGAAAGAAAGAAAGAAAGAAAGAAAGAAAGAAAGAAAGAAAGAGAAAGGAAGGAAGGAAGGAAGGAAGGAAGAAGGAAGAAAGAAAGAAAGAAAGAAAGAAAGAAAGAAAGAAAGAAAGAAAGAAAGGAAGGAAGGAAGGAAGGAAGGAAGGAAGGAAGGAAGGAAGGAAGGAAGGAAGGAAGGAAGAAAGGAAGAAAGAAAGAAAGAAAGAAAGAAAGAAAGAAAGAAAGAAAGAAAGAAAAAGAATTGTTCTATACCCCTATGGATATCCAATTCTGCAAAGGAGTTGGAAGAAGTATCTTTTCATGACTCTTCTTTGGGATCTTATGTAGTGAGACATTGACTCTTAGTCTATTAAAGAGTCTATTACATATCAAATAGGCAGCCAACTACAGGCCAAAACAAATTAATCCTAACCTTCCGGGTTGAAGACTAGAACTATTTTAATAGAATTACAGAATTAGAAGGAGTTTTAGAGACCATCTCATCAAAACCTGAACTTTTATAAATGAGAAAACTCGGGTCCAGTGTGGTAAAAATTTACATCATTTATCAGTGGCACAGTTGGGAATCACAAAATAGGCCTTCTGCTCTACTGTTTTTTGTACTATAGAAAATTTTATACTCTTTGTAGACAGAATAAATATTTGTTTCCCTGGTAAAATTTAAAGATTTCACAAGAAATCCTTTACCCCATCCTCACACATCTCCAATATAGTATCTGGAAATTCCATTTAGTTAAAACATTCTCCAGAAGGCACCTTGTTAAAATGCAAATGTATTACCCAGTGAGAGGTAGACATAACCCAATAGTAAGGGTTAGTTTACCAAATTACCTATTTGGCCCTGAGGTACTTTTACTCCAGGTAAAAGTTGATGAGGAAGGCAGAAGTGATAAAGAAATGCCTTTAACAGGAGGTATACCTGGGGAGGATAGTAAAGTAGGCGTGCCAAAGTGAGGAAGTTTGACAGTCAGTGAGGAGGAATATAAAAAATCAATTTCATTTACTTCAAATGTTTTTCTCTTGTAAAACTCAAAGAAATTGTCATTCTCTTTGCTTATTCAGAAATGTTTTCAATAAAAAATGCATACTTTCTTCTCTTGGAAGACAACAGAAAGAAACCTCAAATAAAGTGAATATTTTAAGGTTAACTGGTCTTTGTATCCTATGGATGGTGTAACTAGATGGCACAGTGGAAAGAGTGACAGGTCCAGATTCAGAAAGACCTGACTCAGACACTTATTGACTGTGTGATCCTGGGCAAGTTACATAACACTCTTTGATATATATATATATATATATATATATATATATATACAGAGAGAGAGAGAGAGAGAGAGAGAGAGAGAGTGATACACATACACATACATATATTGTAGAGAGATGGATGGATGGATGAAAGGATTGAGTCTTCAATATAATGTAAACTCCTTGATAGAAGAGACTTTCATTTTGTCTTTGAATAATCCAAATCTAGCACAATACCTGATACAGAATAGATACTTTTTTGTAGCTTTTGTAGCTTTTTGTATATATTTACAAGATATATACAAGGCTAATTTTTCAGCATTTACAATTGTAAAATCTTTTGTTCCAACTTTTCCCCTCCTTCCCCCCACCCCTTCCCCCAGATGGCAGGTTGACCAATACATATTAAATATGCTAAAGTATAAGTTAAATACAATATGTGTATTCATGTCCATACAGTTATTTTGCTGTAAAAAAAGAACTGGACTTTGAAATAGTGTATAATTAGCCCGTGAAGGAAATAAAAAATGCAGGTGGACAAAAATAGAGGGATTGGGAATTCCATGTAGTGGTTCATATTCAGATCCCAGAGTTCTTTCACTGGGTGTAGCTGGTTCAGTTCATTACTGCTCCATTGGAACTGATTTGGTTCATCTCATTGTTGAAAAGGGTCACTTCTATCAGAATTGATCATCAAATAGTATTGTTGAAGTATATAATGATCTCCTGGTCCTGCTCATTTCACTCAGCATCAGTTCATATAAGTCTCTCTAGGCCTTTCTAAACTCATCTTGCTGGTCATTTCTTACAGAACAATAACATTCCATAATATTCATATACCACAATTTATTCAGCCATTCTCCAATTGATGGGTATTCACTCAGTTTCCAGTTTCTGGCCACTACAAAGAGGGCTGCCTCAAACATTCTTGCACATACAGATCCCTTTCCCTTCTTTAAAATCTCTTTGGGATATAAGCCCAGTAGTAACACTGCTGGATCAAAGGGTATGTACAGTTTGACAACTTTTTGAGCATAGTTCCAATTTGCTCTCCAGAATGGCTAGATATATTCACAATTTCACCAACAATGTATCAGTGTCCCAGTTTTCCCACATATCCTCCAACTTCTGCGTTATCTTTCCCTGTCATTCTAGCCAATCTGACAGGTGTGTAGTGTAGTGTAGTGTAGTGTATCTTAATTTGCATTTCTCTGATTAATAATGACTTGGAGTATCTTTTCATATGGCTAAAAATACTTTCAATTTCTTCATCTAAGAACTGTCTGTTCATATGCTTTGACCACTTATCAATTGGAGAATGGCTTGATTTCTTATAACTTAGAGTCAATTATCTATATATTTTAGAAATGAGGCCTTTACCAGAACCTTTAGCTGTAAAAATGTTTTCCCAGTTTATTGCTTCCCTTCTAATTTTGTCTGCATTTGTTTTGTTTGTACAAAAACTTTTCAATTTGATATAATCAAAATTTTCTATTTTGTGATCAATAATGATCTTGAGTTCTTCTTTGGTCACAAATTCCTCCTTCACAAATCTGAGAGGTAAACTATCCTATGTCCCTCTAATTTATTTATAATCTTGTTCTTTATGCCTAAATCATGATCCCATTTTAATCTTATCTTGGTGTACAGTATTAAGTGTTGGTCCATGCCCAGTTTCTGCCATAATAATTTCCACTTTTCCCAGCAGTTTTTGTCAAATAGCGAATTCTTATTCCAAAAGTTGGATTTTTCTGTTTGTCAAACACTAGATTGCTATAGTGATTGACTATTTTGTCTTGTTAACCTAACCTATTCTACTGATCAACTAGTCTATTTCTTAGCCAATACCAAATGGTTTTGGTGACCACTGCTTTATAATATAGTTTTACATCTGGTACAGCTAGGCCACCTTCATTTGATTTTTTTTTCCATTTAAATTCTTTAAAATTCTTGACCTTTTGTTCTTCCACATTAATTTTGTTGTTATTTTTTCTAGATCATTAACATAGTTTCTTGGAGTCTGATTGGTATAGCACTAAACAAGTAGATTTTTAGGTAGTATTGTCATCTTTATTACATTTGCTCAGTCTATCCAAGAGCACTTAATATTTTTCCAATTGTTTAAATCTGACTTTATTTGTGTAGAAAGTGTTTTGTAGTTTTGCTCATATAATTCCTGACTTTCCTTTGGCAGATAGATCCCCAAATACTTTAAGCTATTGACAGTTACTTTAAATGGAATTTCTCTTTGCAACTCTTAACTGTTGAATTTTGTTAGTGATATATAAGAATGCTGATGACTTGTGCGGGTTTATTTTGTATCCTGCAACTTTGCTAAAGTTGTGGATTATTTCTAATAGCTTTTTAGTAAAATCTCTGGGGTTCTCTAAGTATACCATCATATCATCTGCAAAGAGTCATAATTTGGTTTCCTCATTACCTACTCTAATTCCTTTAATCTTTTTCTCAACTCTAATTGCCAAAGCTAACATTTCTAATACAATCTTGAATAGTAATGGTGATAGTAGGCAACCTTGTTTCACTCCTGATCTTATTGGGAATGGTTCCAATTTATCCCCATTACATATGATGCTTACTGAAGTTTTAAATAGATGCTTCTGACTATTTTAAAGAAAAGTCCATTTATTCCTATACTCTCAAGTGTTTTTAATAGGAATGGATGTTGGATTTTATCAAATGCTTTTTCTGCATCTATTGAGATGATCATATGGATTTTGTTAATTTGGTTATTAATATGATCAATTATATTAATAGTTTTCTTAATATTGAACCAGCCCTGCAATCCTACTTGATCATGGTGTATTATCCTTTGAAGGATTTTCTATAGTCTTTTTTCTAATATCTTATTTAATATTTTAGCATCAATATTCATTAGGGAGATTGGTCTATAATTTTCTTTCTCTGTTTTCAACCTACCTAGTTTAGGTATCAGTACCATGTCTGTGTCATAAAAGGAATTTGGTAGGACTCCTTCATTCCTTATTTTTTCAGTTTATATAGCAATGGGGCTAATTGTTCTTTAAATGTTTGGTAGAATTCACATGTAAAACCATCTGGTCCTGGGGATTTTTTCTTAGGGAGTTGATTAATAGCTTGTTCTATTTCTTTTTCTGAAATGGGACTATTTAAGCAATTTACTTCCTCCTCTGTTAATCTAGGAAGCCTATATTTTTGGAGGTAGTCATCCATTTCACTTAGGTTATCAAATTTATTGGCATGAAGTTGAGCAAACTAACTCATTATTGCTCTAATTTCCTCTTTATTGGTGTAAAGTTCTCCCTTTTCATTTTTAAGACTAACAATTTGATTTTCCTCTTTCCTTTTTCTCATCAGATTTACCAAAGGTTTATCTATTTTATTGGGTTTTTTCATAAAATCAACTCTTAGTTTTATTTATTAATTCAATAGTATTTTACTTTCAATACTATTAATTTCTCCTTTTAATTTTAGAATTTCAAGTTTAGTTTTTGATTGGGGGTTTTTAATTTGCTCTTTTTCTAGCTTTTTAAGTTACAAGTACAGTTCATTGATCTTCTCTTTCTCTATTTTATTCAACTAAGGCTTTAGAGATATAAAATTTCCCCTTATTACCGCTTTGGTATTTTGGTATTTGGTACCAAATTTTGGTATTATGTCTCATTGTTGTCATTCTCTTGAATGAAATTATTAATTGTGTCTATAAATTATTGTTTCACCCAATCATGCTTTAAGATGATATTATTTATTTTCCAATTACTTTTTGGTCCATTTACCCCTAACTTTTTGTTGAAAGTAGTTTTTATTGCATCATGATCTGAAAAGAAAGCATTTACTATTTCTGCCTTCCTGCATTTAATTTTGAGGTCTTTGTTTCCTAATATATGGTCAATTTTTGTATAGATTCCACAAATTGTTGAGAAGAAAGTATACTCAGTTTTCTCCAAAGATCTCTCATACCTAATTTTTCTAATATTCTATTTACCTTTTTAATTTCTTTCTTATTTGTTTTGTGGTTTGATTTATCTAATTCTGAGAGTGCAAGGTTGAGATCTCCTACTGTTATAGTTTTGCTTGTCTATTTCTTCTTGCAACTCTCTTAACTTCTCCTTTAGGAAGTTAGATGTTATACCACTTGGTGCATATATATTTAGTATTGATATTGCTTCATTGTCTATGCTATCCTTTAGCAAGATATAATTTCCTTCCTTATCTCTTTTAATTAGATCAATTTTTGCTTTTGCTTGATCTGAGATAAGGATGGCTACCCCTGCTTTTTTTACTTCACTTGAAGCATAATAGATTCTGCTCAAGCCTTTTACCTTTACTCTGTAGGTATCTCCCTGCTTTAAATGTGTTTCCTGTAAACAACATATTGTAGGGTTCTGACTTTTGATCCAGTCTGCTATCCACCTCTGCTTTATGGGAGAGTTCATCCCATTCACATTTATGGTTAAAATGACTAACTCTGTATTTCCTGCCATCTTAGTATCTCCAGATTATGCTTTTCTTTTTCCTTGCCCCTCTTACTCTCTTTCCTAGTATTAAACTTATGGGCCCCACTTGTATCACACAGCTCTTCCTTTTAGGATCCCTCCCTTCCCCCTTTGAATCTTTTCACCTTTCTTTTACCCTTTCCTCATTATTCTTTTCTTTTTCCTCTCCCACCTTTTAATGGGGTGAGAGAAGTTTCTCTGTAAAACAAATATGTCAATTATTTTTTCTTTGAGCCAACTCTGATGAGAGTAAGATTTACACAACATTCCTCCCCCTCTCTAAATTCCCTCAGATATGATAGGTTTCCTTTGCCTCTTTGTGGGATATAGATTCCCTCTTTTTATCTCCCATTTTCCCTTTTTCTGACACTATCCCCTTTCTATTTCTACTTCCCATTATGCTATATCAGTAAAATAAAATTATACATGTACTCTTTATGTATATCCACAACAGAAATACAGTTCTCAAGAGTTCTTTGTACCTTTTTCTTCTTCTCTTCAGTCCTATTGTTGGAGATGAATTTTTTTGTTTAGATCTGGTTTTTTTCTTAGAAACAAATGGAATTCATCTGTTTCATTAAATGTCCATCTTCTTCTATGGAAGAAAATGCTCAGCTTAGCTGGGTAGTTTATTCTTGGCTGCATTCCAAGTTCTTTTGCCTTTCAGAATATCAGATTCCAGGCCCTTCGATCCTTTAATGTGGAAGCAGCCAGATCTTGAGTGATCCTTATTGCAGCACCTTGGTTTTTGAATTGTTTTTTTTTTTCCTGGCTGCTTGTAATATTTTTTCCTTAGTTTAATACTTCTGAAATTTAGCCACAATATTCCTTGGAGTTTTTATTTTAGGGTCTTTTTCAGAAGGTGTTCGATGAATTCTTTAAATGCCTATTTTACCTTCTGATTCTATTACAACTGCACATTTTTTTTAATGATTTCCTGTAAAATAGTACCTAGGCTCCTTTTTGTCAATCATAATTTTCTGGAAGTCCATTGATCCTCAGATTATCTATCCTAGATCTATTTTCCAGGTCTGTTGTTTTTCCGAGATATTTACCATTTTTTTCTAATTTTTCATTTTTTTGGTTTTGCTTGACTGATTCTTGATGTCTCAATGAATCAGTCATTTCTATTCAGTTCTGATTTTTAATGAATTATTTTATTCATTAGCTTTTTTTACTTCTTTTTGTATATGCAATTGAGTTTTTAAATGAGTTGTTTTGCTCTTTGGAATTTTTTTCCATTTCATTATTTTTTTTACTGAGTTATTTTCTTTTTCCAATTCACAAATCCTATTTTCTTGGGAGTTCTTTATCTTTTTCAATTCACAAATCCTACTTTCTTGGGAGTTCTTTATTTTTCCAATTCACAAATCCTGCTTTCCTCAGAGTTCTTTACCTTTTCTAATTCACAAATTCTGTTTCCCTGCACTTCCTGGGAGGTCTTTACTTTTTCAATTCAGATTTCAGGAAGTTGTTACTCTCTTGCATAGCTTCTCTTTCCTTTTCCATTTTTCTTCTAGCTCTCTTTTAAGATTTCTTATAGTTTCTTCTAGGAGAGCCTTTTGTGTTGGGGATAGATTATATCCCCCTTTGGGGTATTGTCTGGAGACTGTCTGCTATTAGTCTCCTTGGGGTTGAAAACCTGCTCTCTTTCTGTATAGAAGCTATCAATTGTCCTTTTGATTTTTTTACTCATTTTTTTAAAGCCTTTAGGGTCTGCCTTCAGTGCATGGAGATTACCAGCTTCCTCTGCAGAGCAGGGATAGGTATATGGACAGTAGCTGTCCTGTCAATGGGCTACAAAGAGCATGAGTGACAGCAGTGCTCTGGGAAAAGATCCACACTGGAAGTGACTAGACCTGGATATGATGTCCCAAGCTGTGGAATTGCCCTGCGAGGAGCCCCACTGTGTGGATTAGTGACTGCCTTAGGGCCAGAGGCTAAACAGAAAGTATCACTGCCCCCTGCAAAAGTCCACTTTGGATATTAGTAGTTGCTCTACCCCTCATTGCACCAGAAGTGTCTCTGCCTGGGATGCGTAGTTGAGCTGGGGAAATTCCACTGCCCCAGGCCAAGCCCCATCCTGGGCAGATTAGAGGTTGCCCCCTGCTGTGCAGATTTGTGACTGCCCCTGTAAAAGCCCCTAGTTGCAGAATGCACTGCAGAGCTATTTTATGGTCTGCTATGAGTCACTTTCCAGTCCTGGGTGGGCACAGCCAGATTCTGTTAGCCTCTGGCATCCTTCAGAGTACCCTCTACTTTAGGGTCTCATTTCTCTGCTGGTCCACTATTCTGCAACTAAAGCAAAACAGTCAGCCTGTGGCAGAGAGCTCTCTGTAAACCTTCCAACCACAGATACTGCTCCTGCTCCCAGTTTGCTCCTAATGCTAGCCTCTGGTTCTTTCCCTGCCAGTGCTGGTCTGTTCCCACCGCCACTCAGGACAAACCTTTTCTGATGATCTTCCAGATTATTTTCGGCTAGTGAGTTGTTGCACTGCCAATCTTTGTGAATTTTACCATTCAAGCACTATTTCAGAGGTTGAATTTAATAATTGGTAGTGAGGGTATGCAAGAAGTTCAGAAAGTCGCATATGCCTTCTCCACTATCTTGGCTCCACCCAGAATAGATACTTAATAAATGTTTATTGATTGATTAGACAAAAAATAACCTGCAAAAGAGCCCTCTTTAGATCTTAGTAGACTGTGAGATAAAAGATAAGAACTTTTTAAAAATTTGTTTTCTTTTTTATTTTCATTATTATTATAGCTTTTTATTTACAAAACATTTGTACAGGTAGTTTTTCAACATTGACTCTTGCAAAACCTTTTGTTCTAAATTTTCTGACAACTGTATAGTAGTATATCAGACTTGTCTTAATTTGCATTTCTCTGATCAATAGTGATTTGGAGCACCTTTTCATATGACTAGAAATAGTTTCAATTTCTTCATCTAAAAATCATTCATATCCTTTGACCATTTATCAGTTGGAGAATGGCTTGATTTCTTATAAATTTGAGTCAATTCTCTATATAATTTGGAAATGAGGCCTTAAGATAAGAACTTTTTCTTCATACTTGAGATCATATGGTGACAGATTTGCAACTGGACATGAAGTCCAAATCCTCATTTTAAAGCTAAGAAAACTGAGTTCTAGAAAAAAAAATGAAGTGATTTGCATAGAGTTAGGATAGGAAATAGCAAAGTTGGAATTCAGACTCTAGTTCTCTAATTCTAATTTAGCATTCTATTACACCATTTTATATCTTTGTTAGAACACAGAGTTCTGTAAACATTAAACTCATAATACATTTTTGTTCAATTAATTTCTTTAATTTAGTTTCCTCATCTGTAAAATGGCAATGATACTGCTTAACTGACAGGATTGTTATAAATTAATGACTTTGTAAGCTCTGGAGAATGATAGAAATATAGATGATGATGATGATGATGATGATGATGGTGATAGTGGCTACAATGATAATGAATGCAGATAACAGCAAGAGAACATACTACTGAAGGAAAGGAAATCTACCAATTTTAACATTATTACTGTAAATGAAGGCAGACTACAAAAGAAAATTGTGGTGAAATGGAAGGATGGAACAGATTTTCTTTGGAGAGGCAAATGCAATCCATGTTGAAGTTAGTTTAATTATGCATCCAAAGAAAACAAGAAGCATTGCTTCATGAGGCAGTGATTCATTTCATATTGTAGTGCTCATGAGAATTTTGCAAAAACATCACCACATATATATGCCACCACACAAGTAATTAGTATTCACATGTCAGTGTCTCTGTCTCAAAAAGATAGAGGTAAAAGAGATGAAGAGATAGAAAAATTCTGCAAAGAATTTGATGATCCTCTAAATTAAATCAGCATATAGATATATGTGATATAGTGAATAGAGAATTGATCTTGAAGCCTAGAAAAATCCGAGTTCAAGTCCTAACTCTGACACATATAGACTATGTGACTCTAAGCAGTTCTTTAACTTCTCAATGTTCTAGGCCAATGTTGTCAAACTCAGAAAGAAACACATCCCTGTTGACTATACATTGACTAGAAAAACACTAGTTAACATTATTTTGTTGTATTTTTATTTATTTTGTTAAACTTTCTTCAATTATATGTTCATCTGATTCAGTAGCACTCTGGCATTTGTGGGGCTCTGCTCTATGCAATTCTCTGAGTTATTAACTTGCAGAAAAAGTGATGCTATTATTTAACAAGTTGTGTCTCATGCATGTTAAAATCACACAAAATTCCTTGAAAGAGTTAACAGTTGAGATCACTTTATTACCCTTTGATTATTAATATCAAGTGAGGTATGAAACACATAAATGTGTTCTTGCAATGCAATCAATTGTCTCTTTCATAAAGTACATCTAGGGGAGAGCCCAAATAGAAATGGCAAGGACTTCTGGATTCCCTTCTTTGTAGATGACATTGTGCTTGCTCTATACAAACTATGGAACAAATCATCTTAAGTGATATCCATAATCACTCCAAAGAGTTCATACATCAATATACACAGAAAAATCAAAAAGGTAAAGATTATATTTTGTCAAGAATGTCACACAGATGGATGGACAAAATCTGATCCATTAGTGATCATTTTTGTTGTTCCATCATCTTCAGTCATATATAACTCTTCATCACTCCATTTGGTATTTTCTTGACAAAGATACTGAAGTGATTTGCCACTTTTTTCCTCCACCTTATTTTACAAATAGTGTTTAAGGCTGGATTTGAACTCATGAAGATGAGTTATCCTGATTCCAAGATTTATATTCTATCTACTGCATCACCTAGCTATCTATAATGCATAAATCTTGAAATAGATCAGAGTTTTGGAACTGGAGTGCAGGTCTGTGTATACACATTAGGAATCTGTGAATTTAGATAATATTTCTTTCAAGTATTTAAAGACAATATGTTTAAAATGTTTGTACATGTATAACCTATATTAGATTGTTTGCTATCCTGGGGAAAGGGGAGGGAAGAAAAAGATAAAGGAGGGAAAACTATCTTTACATGTAATTAGAAAAAATAAAATATTAGTGAGTAGTTAAAGATATCATTCTGAAAAGTCTCAGGAGTACATGATTCAAAAAATATTAAGAATTCCTTGCATCATGCTTTTAGTAATCTCAAATTATTCCCTAAAACAGAGTCCCATCTTTTTAAAATCTATTGTCTTCAGATGCTGCTACATAGTTAAATCACAAAATACCACAGTTTACAAAACAGCAAAGTTGTGGGTTACCAAAGAATCATGGAGATGTTCACTGTGGGCCTATGAAGGCTATGATCACATATAAATTTTAAAAAACTACAAATTAATATTAGATTGAATTGTATTATTTTGTTAAACATTTCCCAATTATATTTTGATCTGGTTCTGGCTACATTGGAAAGGTTTTCCCTGCAAAACTATAAATTTGGCACTTCTGATATAAGTATCTGAAATATGTAGTGATGTAATATTATTTTGTGGTCCCCTGATTTTTTTTTGGGGGGGGAGGCTTCTGTTCTAACAGTAAATCAGTAAATCCTAATCTTCTGGTTTTGGAGTCTGCCTCAGGAAACTCCCACACTTAGTCTGTCTGATTCTGAATAGACCAGTCCTCAATTCATTGCTGACCGATAATCTTGTCAGTGGGAACCAAGTTCTGGAGATATTCCTCAATTCATTGCTGACTGTCAGATAGATAATCTGTTGGTCAGTGATAACTAAATTTCAGAGACCACTCCTCTAGGACATAGAATTAGTACGTCAATGATAGAAAGCTGAATAAAGGGGTCTCCTCTCTCTCTTAGGACTTTGCTACTTTCTTTTGGAATTTAGCCTACTTGTAATTGGCATTATAATTACAATAAACTTTGCCAGTTGATAAAGAAATGGATTCAAGCCCACAACTTCTTTTGTGACATCGTGTGACATCGGTCTGTGACCTCAAACTTTTGGGATCCCCTTCACAACCTCAACAATAGGACAACAAAATGAAGTAGTCCTGTCATGTAGTAGGAACAAGGGATGGATAGCTTTTGTGCCCCATTAGTATTCATAAAAAATGAAATGATCTAGTAAAAGGTCCCTGGAATATTAGGTTTATTTCCTGTCAACCCAGTTTATGGGAGGACATGGTTACAGAATGAGAAGGTTGATGGGTTATAATCTGTACTATTGAAGAGAATATAATATTTATACTGATTTCACAACTTCACTGATGCATTGAAGGTCCTGGATCAAATTACCTAATATTTTAAGTCTGGCAGTATAATCTTGGGCAAGAGATTTAACCTCAGTCAGCCTCAATTTTCTGCTCTGCAAAATGGAGATGATCATCACAGCTACCTTACAGAGTTGTTGTGAGGGTCAAGTTAACTAATATATAAAGCAATTTTCAAACTGTACAGGTCTTTCCAAATGTTAGCTATTATTCTCATCATCTTCAAAATCATTACTATTATTATTATTTCATCTACTGTGACATTAAGAAGACTTAGGGGGTCATCTCAAAAGATCCCTTTCCATTTTGATGTAATATAGCTTCTAAGGGAGACAGCAATAATTTTAAGGTCCTCTGACCTTAGAGGGCTTCTGTTCTAATAATGTCAGTGATTCTAAGCCTTCTGACTTTAGAATCTGTGACCAAGGCCGCCCACACCCAACCTGAGAATTCTAAAGTTTCATGATAGTCCCACAAATCAAACTCCTGAGACAATAGTGAATAGACTACTACTCAGTTCATTACTAACTGTCAGATGGATAATCTGTTGGTCAGTGATAGTCAAATTCCAGAGACCACTTCTCAGTTCTACCTCTGAGCTATAAATTAGCATATCTATAACATGAAGAACTAGATAAATGTATTTCCTTGCTTCTGTTTCTTTGCTAAATTTTCTTGGAATTTAGACTGCTTAAAGTGACATTACTATTACAAAATTTGCCCCTTGACTTGGAATGGGTTCAAGCCTGAAAATTCTTTTGACACCAGTCTATGACCCGCAACTTATCGGGGTCCCTTCCAACTTCAACAAATTCTCAAATTCTAAGGTCCTGGAAAAGTGCATAAACCCTCACAATACAGTGATATAAACATCACATGTTTGCTTTTAACTATCTGGCCTATCAAAGACTAACTCAATGATTTTGTTGTTAATGGGGGAAAGAGGAATAAATGTTTAATAAGTACCTATTTGTCAAGCATGGTACTAAAGTTTACAAATATTATTTCCTTTGACTCTCACAACAACCCCATAAGGAAGATATTATTCTTATTCACATTTAGACTTGAGAAAACTCAGGCAAAAAGAAGTTAAGTTACTTGCCCCGGCTAATAAGTATCTAAAGGTTGTATTTAAACTTTCATCTTCCTGGCTCTGGATCCACCACTCTACTGTCCCACTTAGTTGCCTCTAATTCTCTTAATAGAGAATTTCCACAAGTATATATGTAGAGGACAACAAATTTACATTATGGTACATAAAAATCAATAACATGTTTACATGACATTCTCATGTCTATCTTATACTATTCACAGAAAGAACTTCCCTAGAGGATCTAAGTAAACAGAGAGGAAAATAAACCAGAATTAGAAAAAGGCCTGACAGAGGCCATTACAAATGGCAGTAGAAAGAAGATGTCACTAAAAAGCAAGAACTAGGAAATGGAGCATTATGGGGGCAGGGTATGATCATGGGGATGGGATTGCATTGAGAAATAATATTTGTTGAATGATCATTGGATTTAGAATCTTAGAAATAATGAAGTATATTTATAAACTTCATATTATATATTCATATTCATACATTATAAATAATGAAATTATTATTATGAAGAAACTGAAGCCTATAGAAAGGAAACATCCAAAATAACAAGAAGCAGAGAGCAGAATTGTTTCTTCTGGATTAAAATTCAGTACTTTTCACAACCACAAAAAAAGTTGCATTATAGAAAACGGAAATGGGAATACATGAATCCAAGATGGCAAAATCAAGGTCTAAATTCAGCGTCTCAGAGCAAATGGGAGGGAATGTATAAGGTGCAGAGATTTAGGTGGCAAACTCAACTCAAATACAGAAATACAAATAGGATAAGAAAAAGCAGAAGGAAATTCAGACTAAGTATATGAGCAGGGTCCAGCAGACAGGTTGCTATTTTTCATAATTTTAGTTGTGTCCAACTCTTTGTGACCTCATTTGGGGTTTTATTGGCAAAAATATTGGACTGATTTGCCATCTCCTTCTCTAGATGATTTTATGGATGAGGAACCGAAGTAAACAGAGTTGAGTGATTTGTTCAGGGTCACACAGCTAGTATGTGTCTAAGAGCAAATTTGAATCAAGAAGAATCTTCCTGAATTCAAGTCTGCTGCTCTATCCACTGCATCACCTAAGTATCTCCCCTACTTCTCTGTCCCTGTAAACAACTGACAAACTAGACATGAAGTAACAGATAAAAAATAGAGTCCAGACAGAAAGTGGAACAGCATCTCAGAGGCTTGTACAGGCAAAGTATATTACAAACTCCACACAACAGCATAACCAGACTTGATTCTAGATTAGGAAAGAGAGGAAGGAATTGTCCCTGGTCCTGATTTGGAATGGGACAGATAATGGCTGGTAAGTATTTTGTTGACCAAGAACAGGGGGACAGATAATGGCTGGTAAGTATTTTGTTGACCAAGAACAGGACTCTTCCCACAAATACATATTAATAGAAATGGTATCATAATGTGGGAGCAATGATTATCAGATAATACATCAGATTTATGACACAAGGATCAATTATGGTTGGTATTCAATTCAAGGCCTGTTGCACTGTCCATTACCTGAGGCATCCAGAGAAATCAGTCCAACTTCAGGGGGTATTCATTTATGAGAACTGAACTCGCACCTCTCTCCTTTACCACTTTATGCTCCCAAGCTATCCCTTGACTACTGAGGATTCCCTAGTAAAGCATCTTGCTAACACAGAACCCCACAATTCACACTTTTCCCAAACTTATTAGTGATGATCCCTTTTGAACATCTTCCTTCAAAATTTATTCCATGTCTAATCTGTTTATCTTTAGTGAACCAGTTCATAAAAGGTGTTGTCAAAAAAGATTTTTATTTTAAAAGACTACCAAGATATCATGTTTTATCCCAAAGAATGATCTCTAGTGGTAAAAACTCAAGCTATGATTTAGAGAAAGAAAAGTTCAACAAGTAATTATTTATTAATAAACATTCATTAGACATACATTTATTGACTATGTTCTATTTGCAAAGATTATGCTAATCACAAAAGGAAATAAAAAGACAAGTGAGATTTAGTCCCTGCCCTCAATAAGTTTTGAGATAGGTAGAAGAGATAGAAGAGATTATAGAATCATAGCTTTAGGGCTGGAAATAATTTTAGAGGTCTTCAAGTCCAGATGAGCAAACTGAAAGGCAGAGAAGCTAAGCACTTGACAAGGCTCATATAGCTAGTAAGCATTTGAGGTGGAATTTGAACTTGGATCTTTCTAACCTCATAGCCAGTGTACAGTGTATTATACATACACAAATAACTAAAATACAAAAGAAAATTTGCATAAAGAAAATGCAAAAAAAATTTATTTGGGGTTCAGAGGATAGAGATGTTATTTGTAATGAATCAGAAAAAGAAGGTATCATGGGGGGAAATGGCTTTTGAACTAGACATTCAGCAGGTAGAAAAAAATAGAATGAGACATTTCAGAGAAAAGGGACCATAATAGATGTAAAATTATCAGATAAGCAAGACAGAACAAGTCTACATACATTTACAGATATATGATATTGCATGAATCTAATATGGCAAAACCATGGTCCAAATCTGTTGAGGGACAGGTCAATTCTCTGAAAGCCTCCTCAGCAGTGAATCATAACATCTGAAGGAGTTGCAGGGCAGCCTTTGCTGACACAGGTATTACAGAGTGGGAATAAGATAAATTGGAGGCAGAGGGAAGAGAGGAGAGGTCAGACATTGCAATGGCCTCTCAGTCAGAGAGGTCAGAGAACAGCAACTGCCTCTCAGTCTCCTTGTATCATCCTCTCACAAGAGGAGATCCATTCTGAGTTGGATCTCCAGCAGCCACTGTCAGGTGGCTCCCATGTATTCCAACAACTCTCCCATGTATTCCAACACAAATCTAAGCCTAGGCCAAATCAGAAATGTAAACTAGCCCGGAAAAAGCAGGCAGAATTGAAGATTGATTCTGTTGAAAGCATAAACCTTCATAGAATCAAACCTTCATTCTTGTATCATGATAGAACTCAGGAAATATGTATTAAAAACAGAAAATATTAGTGAGACTAAGAATAGGAAGTGAAGGCAAATTATTAGGCTGCCAATGCAATAGAAATATTCAGGGAAAGGAGGAAAATGGGGTCTTTCAAAAAAAAAAATAGTAAGTCCCATCAGACAACTAATCACAAGTAAAAACCATGGTGGTACTACTAGGAGGCTCAAAAGTTGTCACTAACTAGTGACTACTTGCTCACTATAAGTAAAAAATACTTTAGCAGAAATAGTCAAGGGAAATAAAGAAAATTTTCCTCTTCAGACCTTGTTTCCATATTATCCTTGTCCATCTTTATTTAATGATTTATCTTTGTTTTGCTTTCCTCTTTGGAGTTGTTCCCAATTTCCCTTCTCAGTGTGGTTATTTGTTTCATAGACAATATACATCAGGAATAAAGTGGATCCTGCATAATGTACTTGTTTTGTAAAACCTTTCAAGATGAAATTGATTTCTATTATTCATTGTATTAGGTCTCCCAACAGTTTCTTGAAGTGAGATGGTCTTCCTGTTTGGATTGTCACCTACCTCTCACTCTTCCACAGATATAACTCTTTATCACAGAATTCTGCAGCTGAAAGGTCCTTAGTAAAAACTGAGGTGCTGAGCAGTTAAATGGATTCTCCTTTATTTTTAAGGGTAATGGAAAGGGAATGAGCATTTATTAAATCTCTACTATGTGCCAAGCACTGTAATAAGCACTTTTCAAATATTTCATTCAAGCCTCATAACAACCCTGAGAGGGTGGATGGTATTATGATTCCCATTTTGCAGTTGAGGAAACTGAGCAGAGAGTAACTTACCCTGGCTTATATAATTAGTAAGTAAATAATAAGTAATCTAGTCTAGGGTCAGACTTGAACTTGTGCTCTAGACTAGATATAGACTACTATATCACCTAAATTCATTAATTGTCACAACCCCTTTTAGAGAATTTGTGGACAAGAGATGCACAAATTGGGCAAGAGTCTATCCATAGGATTTAAATCACTGGTGAGAAAATATACAGAATCACAGAATTTTTGAGAGTTTGTTAGCAGCCACTATTTCTAATCAAGTCATGTATTAAAGGAATCCTTACTACAATAGACCTCACAAATAGTTCAGCTTCTCCTTAAAGCCATTTAAGGAGGGACATCCCACTACCTTCAGGGGCAGTCCATTTAGAAAGCTCTGTTGGGAAAGTTTTCTCGATGTCAAACTTAAAGTTGCCTCATTGTCACATGCACCCATTGTTCCTGGTTTTTTTCTTTAGACCTAATAAAACAAGTCTAACCCCTCTTATATATAACCATCCTTTAATTTACTGAAGTTATCATGTCCTTTCTGAGCATTCTCCAGGTTAAATGCCCCATATCAATAAGAACAGAGATGCATTATAGTTCATCTCTATGGAATGCCACAAGTCAAATGTATCATGAACATACAAACCACCACAATGCCATTTCTCACTTGTGACACTTTATTATCCTCTACATCCCATGTATTTGAATAAATTCATAGAATGAGAAAAGCTTCCATAAAGCAGGCTAGGAATATTTACAGTTTGCTAGGCCACTAGGCAAACTGTCTTTAGAGAGCAACTCACTCTTTCACCCTAGTACTCTCCAGGGTTCAGGACAAATGCTTGAATGCCTTCTGGAAAAATCTGCCCCTTATCATAATCAGTCTTCAAAATATGAAGAAACAAAATTCAACTTTTCACATTTCAATATTCTTTCACAGGCTTGTCAATATTGAGGGATCAGGTGCCCAAACTTAATAAACAACCTTTTTCTTAAGATAGGTAGAATGTCATATTTTTTCTGAGGAATTGCTGCCCTCTGTTGGTGGATTCAATTTACTTCAAGAAAGGAAGCAGAGATTTTTGTATAATTTGGTACCAGCCTCACAACCAATTAGTTCTTTGCCTACAATCACTATTAGCCCTGGAGATTTCCATTAATCATACAGATTCATCAGACTGAATAGGAAGCACCCATTCATAGAAACGTAGGGTTGATTTAGAGCCAGAAGGTGTCTTACAGGTGACATTTTGCAGATGAAGAATTTAGGCCCAGAAAACTGAAAAAACTATGTTAAAGCAGACATAGAAAATCATAGTAGCAGAGTTAGTGTGCAAATTCAGGCTTTTTGGACTTCAAATTCAATTTGCTTTTCACTATAAAAAGAAATTACCATTGTGGAACAAAATTCATTGTTATTGGGTCAGTGGTTCCCATCTTCCCAAGGATTAATATCCTCTCCTCTATGATGACCCTATAAAGCATATATTAACCATCTGGCATGTTGAAGTCACCTGAAATATATTAAGATATAATTGGGAATGTTTAAAAAAATAAAAATACAAAACAACACAAATAATGTTAATATGTGACTTTCTAATTTAATATGTAGCCTACGGAGATCCTTATGTATAGTATTATAGTCTCATTCATATTTGAGTTTGACCATATTACTTTAGAGGACATTACCATAAAATTATAATTTTGCTTCTGTTATGATATCTGGAGAGGGAGCATGGGAATAGTGGGTTGAGAGCTGGCTAGAACATAGGAAGTTCTGGTGTCAATTTCTGCTTTTCACCTATACTGGCTGTATGACTCTGGACAAATTAATGTCCCCAAGAAACTCTCTAAGAAAAAGTAGTGACTTCCATTGTGCAATGGAGGTTTCTTCAGCTAAGACTTTCCCATCTCATAAAATCCCTGTCCCTTAATAATATTCTGATGGACTGGAAGCATCTGTAAACAGAATCTCATTTATTCTCATGGAATATTTTACATGCTTGGAGAATTGAAATCAATAAAGATAGAAGATATAAGGAAATTGTTAGCCATTATTTTCTTCTAATTTTTTAATAAATAAAAACAATAATCTCAAAATATAACCTGTTAGAACATTCCCACTTTCTATTTGACCAGTTAGATGAGTTCCAATTAAAGAAAATAAAACAAAAAATGAAACAAAGAGCAATTAAAGATTGAACTTGGCCATTTCATCCATGCAGACCGAGCAGAGCAGACTGACATTGAAATAGTCCAGTAAATTGCACTACATTTGAAATTATTTACAGTGAAATCCATTGAAAACAATTTGAGACCGTGCTAGATTTAGTGTTATTTGAGCTGTTAGAATCTCTCTTTGTACTCCACTTGCTGACTTCCCTTTCAAGACCCAAGAGCCATTGAAATGGCCGATGGAATTAATGAATTTGAGATATTACAGTGCAGAGACTGGAATGGGTATGTTTCCTATTGCATACACTCTAAAACACAAAAGAATGTTTCTAACTACAATGTAAAGGAGTTTTTCAACAAACAATGAAGTCCTCCAAGGCAAAAATTCTCTCTCTTTCCTTGGATATTTCATTAGTAGCAACATCACTCAGAACATTTGCTGTGCATACAAAGCACTTTTTACAGATGATAAAGTAATTTACAAACGTACAAACTATTATATTCAGAGGGTTCATCTTTATTTACACAGCCCACAAACATAGCCATTTTCAGATTAGATTAACATTACAACTCAACAATTCAAGACTAGGAACAATTTTAAGACAAGAAAACTGCCCTATCCAGTCAGAGGACTGAGGCAACCAAAACTGTAATGGCTCCTAAGAAAATTTTAGTATTGTCACTAACAAACCATTTTGAGCAGCTCAAGAATAATCAGCCATGTTCCAATTCTTCATATATTTTTCCATAGATGGCACCTCTGGCAATACCTCTGATATATTTTCCTTAGATACTACTTCTCCTAATACAGAGATAACTGATGTAATGGAACATCTGTTTTCCTTTGATCATCTTTCATTTAGCCTGAATGAATTATCTGAGTGGGAATGAGTAGAGGGGTTTGTAAGTATTCGTTCAAAAATCAAGTATATTTGGAAAGGTTTAGCTTATTACATCATCTCTTTTTCTATTCAATTAATTACATAGGGAATAGTGTCCAATATTTACAAAAGACAATATCTAGAGTATTGGATTTAGTGTCCTCCATCATCCAGATGGATCAAAACCCAAGACCTAATCTCAGGCAAAAAATAGCCTCAAATATGCCTTCTAGCTCCTGATAAATTGAATCTAGAAATCATTTTTAATATAGATATTTGAAATATTGCAAAAATTGTCAAATATATATACTATTAGTTGTTAAATATCTGCATCTTTTAAATTCTATTTTCAAATCTTAAAAAACAAGTTGTCCAAGCTAGTTGATTATATATATTAAATACATTTCAAGATTTTTTATTTTATTCTACTCATGTCTTATTTTCTTATGGGTTCAAAATCTCACCTTTTTTACTGTTATTTTCCAGGTGACTTTCCAAAAGTGATTTGAATGAAATGAGTTTATGCTTCAAGCTCATTCTTTACTTTACATAGAAATGCTGGACACATTATACAAGTGTTTGTATTCATGTTATATATGAATCCCTTCCTCTCTTCTCTTTATCATCTTTGTAGGGGGAAGGAGAGCTTAATGTAGGCCTCTTCTATATTCACAATACCTTCCACCAACTTTTTTTTGATCCAATACTTGGATTTCACCAAAAGATTCATCTCGTCTCATCCTGACAATACGTAGGACAATGGATTGTATACTTTTCCCTCAGTCCAAATTCCAAATCACATTTCAATGACATCTTCATTATCATAGTTTTTAAATCATTTATAATGTAGTTTGATATCACAACAAGTATTTGAGTGGAAAAATTAGTTGTTTGATTTTAAGGTTTTTGTTGTATTTTTTTTAAAAGAAATGTTGTTTTACTTTGCTTTGTTTTGCTTTCAAGAACTTAGGGTGACTGAACCAAGGCCAAGAAAAATAGGCGACCTAGTAGAATACCTAAGGGTAAATGCTGGATGAAATTTTTATTGGTAATGAAATATTAGTATGTTTATTTTTTGTAAAAAAAAAAAACAGAGGTTCTTGAAGAGTTTAATAGTTCTCAAGCAGTTTTTAAAACTTCTCCTTTCAATTTTGCTTATACTGTCAGTTTTTCTGACCATTCTTTTTCTTTCCATAGATGGGTATGGCAAAAGCAAACTTCAGTTTAGCCCCTATTAGAATGATCATAAATTTATATTTCTTTTTAGCTTGAATTACTGATATTTTATTACATTAGAGATGGAAGTCTGTGCATTTCTTTTTGAATGGAAACTCCCTGTCATATACCCCCATGAGGAATGTCAGCTGAGAGAAATCGAACTAGCCCACTTGTTTCAAAATACATATTTCCACATTCACATTGATAGAGAACAGATGAGGGGATCTTTTTTTTTCTTTTACTGAATACACATCCATGCTTTTGAAAATATTGTAATATGTTTAAGACATGCAAGCCACAGTCTAGGGCAATCTAAATGTGTTTTTGAGAAAAGGAAGGTTTTGAAATGGATGGTATATTCTCAATTTGCTATGTACATGCCTCACTACTCAGTAATAATTAAATATTTTAACACATTTTATTTTTTTATTTAACCTCTGTAACTAACTTCTCTGCCATTTCCTGATTTGTCTCTGTGGAAACCTCACTGCAAGCACAAAAGCATGCATCTAAATTCTATACCCTATCTCTGTACATTAAAGAGAATTTGCTTGAAGCATGCCTCAAATTCAAAAGCTGCATCAATTTGACATATTCCCAGACTGTCCTGTGGGCTGTGTCTCATACAATATCCCAAAACATTTAATGTCCTCTGTATCAAAAAAAGCCAAAAAAAGGTGGAGAGAAGAAGGTAGTTTAAAGGATACAATACATATTGTGATAAGTAGTATCAATGTGAGGTCAGTTATTTTTTATTTAACTTTTCCTTCAAAATCTTGTTTTTTATTCTGTTCAAAGTACAATTTCTAAAACAAAGAATTCTTATATTATTAATAAGTCAGACTGTTAGTTTTGTGATGTCTAATAGTTTTGTGGTGCTCCCTCACTTCCTATGGACACGATAATTAGGGAGAAGTTGAGGCAAGGATATTTAGAAGTAAGTGATATCACTTTAAATTTCAATAATAAATGTAATGTACAATCAAAAAAATTATGACTACATATTTCTGACCATGTGTAAATAAAATTCTCTGTCGATCACTAATCTAAAATCTTTAGTACTTTCACTGAGGTCTACAGGTCCACAACTAGGAAAAAATGTGAAAGGTATGGATGGGAAAGAAAGAATTTTTTTTAATGGCAAATATGCCCGGCACACAAAAACTCAATTTTGGTTAATAACACTACTATCAACTCTTAATATCTCTACTATAGGTATGAGACGCACTAATATATTTTTCAGCCAGTTGAGAAGGGTTATGACCTATTAGATATATATGTATATATTATATAGCTTTATGTATAGCTATATGCAAACTACCTGACTTTATTTATGCGGGATTTATGCTGAGATAATTTTCACTACCACTTTAAAATATTTTGTGTTATCAAATAATTTTAAGTCATAACTGTATAAGCAGATAAGAAAAAGGCAATATATTGCAAATGTGTGTCTATATATATATTCTGGTTAGTTTAAAGAGGGGAAAAAATTCTTCTCAACAACTAGAGTTTTCCAAAAAGCTACTTTAGTAGAGAGGTCACTACCAATGGAGATTTTTAAGAAAAGGATAGATGGCAACTCTTTGGGAACAATGTAAAGATGATTTTTGTGTAAGTATGGATTGGACTACATGATTTATGAAGTCCTTTCCAACTCTCTGAGATTCTGTTGTTTTTAGGGGGGGTTTAACCTGAAGTTGACGAACTATTTTAGGAGGAAATGGGGAGATAACTATAGTTTATTATTATTGATTTCCTTTATAATCTATGCAC
This sequence comes from Sarcophilus harrisii, assembly GCF_902635505.1. NCBI lineage: Eukaryota > Metazoa > Chordata > Mammalia > Dasyuromorphia > Dasyuridae > Sarcophilus > Sarcophilus harrisii. The sequence continues at coordinate 541,952,038 of NC_045427.1, forward strand.
TTTATTTTATAGACTTAAAAATATGACTCTGAAATGGGGTCCATGAGCTTCACCAGATTGCCAAAAGGATCCATGACACAAAAACAGTTACTTAAGAACGTCTTTTCTAAGGAAATGATTTATCTTGAGTTAATGGATTTTCATTTCTAACTCTACACTTCATCTTTTATCTAATTATGAACTGCCTTCCAATAATCCTCTGCTACTCCCACCCTCTGTTGGATCTATTAATCAATGGTCTAGATCCATCTATTTGAAAAGTAAAATGTTTAAGTGAATGATAAAAAAAATTGAGAAACTGTAGTGAAGGGATAGAGTACTAGACTTGCTACCAGAAAGACCTTAAGTTCAAGCTCAACCATCGTTATTTATTAGCTGTGTGCCCCAGATAAATTATTTGATCTCAGGCTACTTCAGTTTGCTCTTCTGTAAAATTAAATAAATAAATAAGATGACATTTATAAAGGCTTTGGCAAACCTAAAGCTCTATGAGGTCTAGAAATTGACATTTTACAATTATTACTCGTGAATCCATCATCAAAAAATTTAGGAAACATTAAAGTTGCTAAAATCTCATTGCTTAAGGAATTTTGGGACATGAAATCCAAGGTCCATTAATTAACAAAAATCTGAGAAAAAAATTGAACAAATCTAAGAATATATTGTTAAAGACTATGAAGAAGAGAATATTTGTAGTTTGTCTCATGTGAAAAGTTCACAAAGTTAAGTACTGCTAACTGTTTTCAGTAAAAAATCAATTGTCTGAATTCAGCCTTATAAAGTGTTAAAATATCCTAATGAATAGTTTCCAAAAAACCCTATAATTTATATGGGCAATTCTTTAAAATATTATTATCAGTCTAAACTAATTATTTAATGACTTGGGGAACTCCTGCTGGTGCATCTGGGATTCTTATCTGTAATTTTATTGTTTAACAGGACTTGGGGATGGGGATGAGGAGCTAAGGGATTGAGTCACCATAGTCACAGAGCTAATATGTATCAGAGATGGTACATGATCCCAGGCGTTTCTAATATTAAGACTGACTTTCCTCTATATAATGCTACCTCTGCTATTTCTAAGGAACAAAAAAATCATGAAAGGCATACCAGTTTTACTGTCAAAATATAGTCTCATACTATGCCCTTTTACATTTCCTTTTCTGACTAAAACAACAAAGAATCCATCAAGTTTTATTTAAGGGATTGTCTTGAAACCAATCATCTTCCCTAATAGTATGCCCTCCAGACGATGTTTAATGAATGCTATCCTTCTCAACCACCATGACAGCATGGGGAAAGTGGCTAAGCCACTGCTGGGTTATCCTTCATATTTAAAGGCTGTGGAAGCCTAGGTGCACTGTTTATGGGGGACTCAGTGATGGATAGGATGAAAGTTCTGCTTGGTTGGTTTGGGAGTTGGTTTAAGCAGCAATAGAAATGGTGCAGTGATGTCTATAAATTGAGAAGACAGAACTTGGAGAACTGACTAAAAGTGAACCTAGTGCTATAACCACTGTTCCAGTACTCCCCCTTTCATCACTTTCAGGATCCAAAAGATCGATCATAAGTAGAAATACAGGACCCAACAGCCTGTGACTTCTTTAAGTGGGATTATCCATTAAACTGGTCTTCTGCTGAAGACTCCATGACTATATATTTTAGTCATGGAAATCATGGGAATAGATGATCTTTCCTTATAAAGTAAGCCAAAATATTTTATATGTGGCAAATATATAAATTTTGCCATAAAATAAAAGAGGTAGCATTCGCATTAGTTACACCCTATACACCATTAATAGCAGGGCAATTAACATGAAGTTACAAAATATATGAATGGGAAGCAGGGGGTGGAGTAAGGTTTAAGATCATGTTGCTAATGATGATGTGACTTCTTTCTCTGACATAAAATAAGAAGAAAAAGAAATCTTAGAATGGGAGCATACATAGCGATAGGGCCAAGATCAAATAGAGAAGCAAAGAAAAATACTCGAGAGTATTGAATGAGACAATCTCAAATCATCTCTGAATCTAAACAACTCACTCCAAAACTGGAGATTTCTGAATAGTCAATGTAAATGCAGTTATTATTTTTACATGAGTAAGTATTTCTTATAGTAAATAATGACATTTATTTAACAGTCAGAGAGCACACTGCAAATCAATGTGCAAAATAAATGCTATGTATAATAAAGAGGCAACCATTCCATCTATGGCCCCTATTTCCATACAAGGTATCCAATATGCTTAGCCACATCTAAGTTCTAGATTTAATCATCCCAGAACAACTTTCTTAAAATATTGAGCAATGGAAAACTTATTGAATAAATGTTCCACTCTCTACTCAAACATTGGAGAGGCTTTGAATGAAAGAAATACAGGCAGACAGTATTTGCGCAGTAGCAATGACTACCCATGAGACATGTCCTCTTTTGACAGATGTTACTTGGCTAACTGTTAAAATGAAACTTTGTGAAAATTTGACCATTTTTTCACCCCATTGAATGGCGTGTTGTTATTGCCAACAAGATGGTAGCCAAAGATCACTGAACTCATTTTACTTTGAGTCCCAATAAGTGGTAAAAGTAAAATTTAGGTCATTAGGACCATATATTTGTCTTTCGTTGGTAATTTCTACAGCATATAAAATTTAACTAATCCACTTATGCAGAGAAAAGTGCCTGGGTTAAATGGACTGTACAATATGAGCTTGCTAGTGCATCCTCTAGATAACAGGTTAAATAGCTATAAAAAAGTACTTACATTTCATTCCATCTGACCCCTATCTACTGATACCCCAAATAACAATACCTTCCCAAATATGGATGAAATGCTACTAAGCATCTCTGGATTCCATATTCTAAATTTTAATATCCAAATACCCCTTTTTGACATGTCATTACATGTATACATTTGGTTTGCAGAATGTCCACCACCTTCTAATAAAACTAAATTAAAAATTAACTTCCCATCAATTATACTGGATTTTGTAATTTCAATCTAATGAATAGAACAAAGCTGGAGTACCATGGTCAATTTCAACAAATTCTATTCCAAATAGTTATATATTTGGTTCTGTTTGGAGGCATCTGGGATGCTTCTACATGAATTTTTAAGAAGAAATTGAAACAGGTAGCATTTTAAAATCTTTTAAAATACATACACACACTTTTCCCTCATACCAAAAGATAGAACTAATTTTTAAAACAATTTGTTAACTTTTCTAACCCTGACATATTCTGTAAAGGGGCCTCGCTGAAAAGTAATATTGAAATGCAAACCATGACTTATGCCTCATCTAAGGGAAAGAAGCAGAGATGGCCCCCCTCACTCCTGCACAGTATGTGCACTCACTGGAAGAGGAGACACTGTACCTTCACTCCCTGTGCCTTAGGCTAGGGAGACCTAAGGCACTGCACAAAGCTCTGTGTTCCTTTGGGTGGTTGTCAGTACCACCAAAACAATCCACTGAGATCAGAGCATTCTCACAGTTGAAACTGGTCCTAAACTATGGGTCTCAAAATTAGCTTTTCTCCTCCTGTTATCTGAGGTATCCACCAGAAAGTGATAAATAGCAAGAGTGGGGACATATCGATTTTCTTTGATATGGATCTGCAGGTCTTTGCTTTTTCCCCCAAGTTGTTCACATCAGGACTTGTTCTCGAGTCTCTGGCAATCGAAGGGCAATCAGGCCTCCCCCCACCAGAGAAGAAGAAGCCAAAAGTATGGGAATCACTTTGGTTATTCCTACAAAGGAAGCAAAGATGGAATTTCCCAAGATGGCCCCAAATTTGCAGATGCCATTGAGGATACCAAAAGCTGTTGCTCTGTAGAGAAAAAAAAAAAAAAAAGTAAACCAGAGTAGAGGAAGAGAGATAGACATGATGACATTAGGTATAATTGAGCGATCTTATTACCTCTGTCACTAACTACAAATGTGATTTTAAACCAGTTAACATTCTTGGGCCTCCGCTTTGTTATTTGTAAAATGAGGGGGTTCAGGGATTTGTGAACTTTTAAAATTAAAGTCTTGTGTACTTTATTGTATTCATTTAAAAATATTCTAAGGAGGATTCCATAGACTTAAGCAGACTACCAAAAGTTTTTATTTAAAAAAAAAGATTAAGAACCCTGGATTCAAATACATTCTCTGGGGTTCCATCTAGTTCTAAATAAATGATCCTATGGTCCCTGGTTATTATTCTCAAGATTAGAGATTTACAGCAGGAAAAAAAAACCTCCTGATTTAGAATACAAGTTGGAAGGAAGAACACTAATCTCTTGTGGGTGACTGAGAACTGAGTTTTTATAAGATGTAAATAGGCTAGCAACCAAGTTTGGACAATTTTAGGCCAGTAAGAAAGAATATTAGAGAGCTTTAGGGATATGGAAAACTGAATGTACTTCTCCCTTTTAGTTTTCTACTTACATTTGACATCACATCTATTTTCTTTTTTATTGTTATTTAGTCATTTTCAGTCATGACTCTTTCTGACACTTTTTGGGGCTTTCTTGGCAAAGATACTTAAGTGGTCTGTCATTTCCTTTCCAGCTCATTTTACAGATAGGGAAACTGAGGCAAACAGGGTGAAGTGATAGGGTAACACAGTAAATATTTGAGGCTGGATTTGAATTCGGATCTTTCTGATTCTAAGTCCAATGCTTTATTTACTTGGTCACCTAGCCACTCACTTTCTTTCTAATAGCAATTCTGGCCTATAGAGTACATAAAAAAACTATGCATACTAAGTGGCTGTTTTTGGTAGGCAAAAAAAAATAAGAGCTGCAGAAAGTGACAACAGGAGATAGAGATAAATGGTCTCCCAACTTCCTCTAGCTCCTATACTCTCCTGGGACAGAGGGTTGACCTTGTTCCTTGGGATACCTGCTTCTGCCTCAGTTCAGGGACCAAGAATCTTCCTTGACCTTTAGTTCTAGTAAAATTCCTGTTCTCTGACAAGTAGAGATCAGGCTGGTTCACCCATCAATGTTCTTGTTGCCTGATCCTCCAATGGCTAGCATTTATAAAGCACTTCAAGATTTGCAAAGCGCTTCACATATTAATCTCATTTGTTCCTCACAATGCTGAAAGGTAGGTGCTACTATTGTCTTCACTATTTTATAGATGAGGCACTTAGATCATCTGAAGTTAAGTGATCCACCCATGGTCACACAGCTAGTAAATATCTGATGCAAGATTTGAACTCAGTTCAAAAAACTCAGTTATTATGATGAATATGGAAGTATGTTTAGAAGAATTGCACATGCTTAATTTGTACTAAGCACATATTGTTTGCTGCCTTGAAGAGGAAGGAGAAGAGGAAAAAAAATTTTAGAACACAAGGTTTTGCAAAGGTGCATATTGAAAACTATATTTTCATGTATTTGGAAAAATAAAATATTATTATTAGTTTTTAATAGTTATTTTATGACACTGCATTATCAGAGTTATCTAAGAGTTATTGTAATAAGGCAAAAGCTATGACACTTGAAGATATCTCCCTCTCTTCCTCTCTCCTCTCATTCCCCTTGAATTTCTTCCCCCTTCTCTAGCTGAAGGAAGTATTTGTACTTGATCACAGCAAGAAAAAAATGAAGCTCAGGAGACAAGCACCAGAGTACCCAGAGGAGTACTCACCTTTTGTTGGTGGGATATAGCTCCACTGTAATCACATCCAGAGCATTCCAGGCAGCAATGCTGGCCCCACAGAACAGGCACTGCCAGCCAATCATGGCAGACTCGCTGTTGCCAAAAAACAGGAAAAAGCAGCAGACTGCCGATATCAGCATGGAGCCACCTTGAAGGGAGCCAAAAGAGAGAAGTATGGTATCAATATCTTCAGCCAAATTCTCAACTAACCAGTTAAATTCAGAAATATACTTCAAGAAAAGTTAACCCCTTCCATGACCTAATCTTCAAACCCAAGAAAAAGTTCAGGAAGGAAGCACAATGGTAAACTATGCTGTTGTCCATTTTCACTTATCATGACCTCATTTGGGGTTATCTTGGCAAAGATACAGGAGATTGGTTTGCCATTTTCTTCTCCAGCTCATTTTACAGATGGAAACTGAAGAAAACTGAAGCAGAGTTAAGTGACTTGTCCAGGGTCATACAGTTATTAAGTATCTGAGACTAGACTTGAACTGGGCGTTGACTCCAGGCCCAGTGCTCTACCCACTGTATCATCTCACTGCTCAAAATCACACAGCTATTTAGTGGGAAAGCTGGGATTCCAATCTCAACCACCAGGTCTTTTTTATCATTTTAATTTTATTTTTATTAAAGGTTTTTAATTTTCAGAAGATATGTATGGATAATTTTTCAACATTAACCCTTGTAAAACCTTGTGTCCAATTTCCTCCCCTTCCCTGTACCCCTCCTCTAAATAATAAGTAATCTAATATATGTTAAATATATTAAAATATATATTAAATACAATATATGCATACATATTTATACAATTATCTTGCTGCACAAGAAAAATTAAATCAAAAAGGAAAAAATGAGAAAGAAAACAAAATGCAAGCAAACAACAACAAAAAGAGTGAAAATGTTATATTGTGATTCACATTCAGTTCCTACAGTTCTCTGTCTGGGTATAGATGACTCTCTTCATCACAAGATCATTGGAATTTGGTCTGAATCATCTCTTAAAAAGAGTCACATCCAACAGAATTGATCACTGTATAATCTTGTTGTTGTCATGTACAATGATCTCCTGGTTCTTGTCATTTTACTCAGCATCAGTTCATATAAGTCTCCCTCGATCTCTCTAAAACCATCCTGTTGATCATTTCTTATAGAACAATAATATTCCATAACATTAATATACCATAACTTATTCAGCCAGTCTCCAACTGATGGGCATCCACTCAGTTTCCAATTTCTTGCCACTATAAAGAGGGCTGTCACAAACATTTTTGTTCATGTGGGTCCCTTTCCCTTCTTTAAGATATCTTTGGGATATAAGCCCAGTAAAGACACTGCTGAATTAGAGAGTATGCACAGTTTGATAGCCCTTTGGGCATATTTCCAAATTGCTCTCCAGAATGATTGGATCACTTCACAACTCCACCAACATTAAAGTCCCAGTTTTCCCACATCCCCTCCAACATTTATCATTGCCTTTTCCTGTCATCTCAGCCAATCTAAGAGGTGTGTATTGTAGATCATGAGATCTACACTTGTGTAATTCCCACTGTACACAAAAGGAATGAAGCTCCAAATCATCAATGACAAAAAAACAAACAGCTTTGATCCTGAAATAAACTCTGTCCTCTCCATTGTATACACATTAGATCTATTATTTTTATATACAAACCTAACCTTTCACTTAAGTTCCATTATTTCAAACTTGTCAGCTTTGTGGATATTGTAAGATTACACCTAGTGATCTTAAGACTACTATCAGTCTCCCCTTAAGGGAGACCAGCCTATAAAATCTATGCATGGAATTCATTGTTAAAAGATTTTATAATGGTTTTAAGACCATTAAGACTGAATGTCTTCCCTTAAAGGAAGTTGTAAACTAATAGAACATACTCATGGAAAAATACTGACAATAACATTTTTCAAAGCTGTGTTGTCTAAATAATATTTTGTCTACCTCTCGCTTGTTTTCTCTCCCTAATAACAAATCCCCAAAACAATATTTTTCCCTGACCCCTGATATGCAACTCAACCAATTTTGAGAAGGCCATGCAAAATTGTGATATAAGAACTTCATTCTCAAAAGGGTACTTTGGAGTACACACTTCCCTGCTGGAGCACCCTCTTCCTTCTGGAGTCCTATCTCTGTGCTTCTCAACATAGCATTCATTGTCCTTACATGAATTCTATTATCTACATCAGTGTGCAAACTTGAGCTGCACATTAGATTTCCCTCTCCTTTCTCCTCTTACTTCTCTTTCTCATTCCTTGTAATAAAGCTTTGCAATTAACTGACTCTCATTATTTTGCACATTATTCTCAGTACTTGACTAAAAGTTTCCTTTTTCCCCTTGTCTCTGGCTGGCTGATAGGTCTTTCTTTACACTTACATTGGGTACCTAAACAAGACCTTACCCTATTAATAGCCACATATATACTGGAAGGACATTGGGAACTGTATGCTCAGTTATAGAAAACAAAGTTCAATAGATAAACTTTATGTCCTCCCAGAAGAAATTCCTTTATGCTAGAGGATTATCAGAAAACTATAAAGCAACATTCTCTATTTCCTTGTTCATGTTTTGATGATATCATTTTTAAAAATAAACTAAGTCTTCCTATTTTCCAGAAAATGGAAATGTAATGGCTTGATCCCATCATTGACTCATCTGGGAGCTCTGCCCTTATCCAATGTGTGCTCTTTAGGCAGCCCACTCTTGGTGCCTTATCCCATTGGTGCAGTCCTTAGTGTGGACACCTGTCAAAATTCCCAAACTTGAATAATACACCATCTTCAGCCTCTCCAGAAGCAGGCATTACAGGCATGTACCATTTTGACCCATAATGTCCCCAATTCTAGAGAAATAGTTCCACAACTTTAATCGCCACCTATGCCACCTTGTGGCTCAAAATTGAGAAATAATGAGGACCCGAACCAGAATGGCTTCAGTAACAATAAAAAAAGAAAGAAGGGATATTACAAATATTACAGAGGCAGACTCCAAAGGACTTGGGGACTAATCTGATATAAAGGATTAAGAAAAGGAAAGAGTACAAGATGATTCTCAAGCTTTATGTCTGGATTGCTGAGAGAATAGAACTTAAAAGGCTTATAACACTGGATGGCCAAGTATACAACAAAAAGACCTACCAAGGTCTAATTAATATAAAAAGCAAATTATTGCAAATCTGATGGGATGGATAAAAATATCAGGCAATGGGCAGACTTTTCCTGTCTGGTATAGATTGTATCAGGGGCTTGAGAGTTAGGTGTGCAGTGGTGTGAAAAAAGTAGCAATTATGAGAGTGTGTTCCATGGATGCTTTCCAATGAAAGTTGAAGGGAAATAAGAGTCTGTGTGGGATTATGGAGGATGAAAATGAACTCTCTGCAACAAAAGAGTGAGTCTGAGGATAATCTGATAAGCAAGAATAAGAGACTGAGAAGCCTTGGAGTTAAAGAGTTTGTGAATTGGGAAGAAGGTGGAGGAATATAGGAGCAATCCAGCTAAACTCTATTAGCATTTCTCCCAAAAGGACTTTAAAAATAACTCTTCAAACCAAAGTTTGGAGATGTAGAACCCTCAAAAGTTTGGAGTGGGACAATATTCCAGCCTAAGACAAGTTAGGAAGTCAGCAGGAGAGGTCTGTGACACTGCAGGGAGCAGGAGCACCAGTGTGGGGCCTTGAAGGCAGTCTTAGCAACTCTAGTTTGGGGTGCTCTCAGTCCAGAGATGGTTAGAGGATTAGATAACTGATCAGAAAGAAATTATAGGAAATCTCTGCTGACATTGGGAACAGCTAGTGCTAACAGGCAACCCTATTGCCCATATGCAATTCTGGGGTTCAGTTCCAGGAAAAGAAGTCTTGTGAGTGATCACAGGGGAACAGGGGCTTGGTCACAGTCCTAAGGTTGAAAGGAGCACTAGTTTTTCAGACAGCAGGAGAGATGATCTGACTAGGATCAAGAAAAGCCCAGTGTTTGCAGTTGCAGGGAAGAAGGGGCCCTTTCCAGAAAAAGACCAGAGCACAGACCAGGAGAGCAGAGACCATGCCTCTACCCATATCACAACACACTGGAAGGCCCATAATGTTCAACCCCCCAGAACTAGCTCTGAAAATAGCAGCCCAAACACACCTAAAGCTTCCCAATTTTGAATGACTCAAGATGAATGCTATCCACCTCCACAGAGAGAACTGAGGAATTCGGAGTATAAAATGAAGTATGATTTTCTCATTTTTCCATCTTTTTGCAATATGGCTCATATGGAAATATGTTGTACATGATTTCACATGTATAATTATTTGATATCATTTTACTTGCCTTGTCAGATACTTTGATTACTCTTTTACAGATCTGTAATTATTGCCCCCATCTATAGAATCATTACTCCCATTTTATAGATTTGCACTTACTTCTGAGGATTGTTGTAAAGATAAATGAAATAATATTTGTACAATGTTTTATAAACCTTAAAATGTTATGTAGCTAAAAGATCAGACCTTACACAACTGAATTTATGTAACTGAATCATCAGCATTGTTCTCTTCTGAGTTTTGATTTCTACTCTCTTCTTTTCAGACAATAACCAGCTTTAAAATTTTGTATAATTCCTCATGTTGTATCTGGTTGACCAGTCATTCAATAATTATTTATTAAGCCCTTATGATATACCAGGCACTGTGCTAAGCACTAAGGATAAAAAGAAAGACAAAAGCTAGCATCTGTTTTCAAGCAAAAACTATGAACAAGCAAGCTATATATAGGAGGATTTGGAAATAACAGAGGGAAGACATTGAAACTGAGAGGACATTGGAATGATCTCCTATAGAAAGTAGGATTTTAATTGGGACTTCACGGAAGCAAATGCCATCAAGAGGCAGACATGGAGAATTGAGAGCATTCTGGGCATGGGGGAAAAGCCAATGAAAATGCATGGCATGGAGAGATGCAATGCCTTCTTTGAGGAAAAGTGTCACTAGATCACAGAACATGTGGAAAGGGGTAAGAAGAATGGAAAGGTAGGTCTGGAGAGATAGGGGTAGTTTATGAACAGCTTTGATAACCAGAGAATATTCTATTTGATGCTGCAAGTCACAAGGAGCCACTAGTGCTTATTAAGTTGTTGGGATGACATAGTCTGGTCTACACTTTAAGAAAATTACTTAGACCATTGGCTGTAGGAAGAAATAGAGCGAGGAGAGGCTAACAGGGGCATCCATTACAGCAATCTTATTTGAGGTGCTTAGCACAAAAGAGAGAAAACAAATGGGATGATAGTTAGCAGGGATGAATGGATCAAATGACAGTTCTTTGAGGGTGGAGGAAAGATTATACAAGGAAGTCGGGGGGAGGGGAGGTCAACTTTCTACAGCAATTCCATCAACAGACATAAAGATGTTTGGGGAAGGGCAGATTGAGGAGGTGGGGTGGGAATTTCTTCTTTTGGAAATGTTGAGTTAGAAGTACAAGGAGGATATCAAAGTAAAAATTGTAGCAAGCTCTTTGAAATAGAGTATGAAAGAAACAGATTTGGCAGTCATCTCCATATAGATGACAAATGAAACTATTAAATGGTTGAGATTTCCAGAAAAGAAAAAATGGAAAGGGAAATTAGGCCAAAGACAAAGCTATTGTTTCAATAAACTAGTCAGAAAAAAGTTTCCAGTATGCCTTTGTATAAGATACACATACATATACATATACACATACATACACACATGCAGGTGTGTATGCATGCATGTGTGTATATATATATATAAATATGTATTTATATATATATATATATATATACACATACACAATACATATGTATGCATTTAAGCATACATATCTATTTAAGCACATGGAAAATAGAAAATCTTTTTGTTTCATAGGGTTTTTCCCCTCATTTCCTCTTTATTTTGGAGGTGGGAGGCATCTTTTCAATATGAAAAAAAGTAAGTTCAACACAAAACAGAAACCTGGGAACTGGGGGAATGAGCCTAGTGTAGAAATTGCATAGTGGAAAGGATGGCAGAAAATGAAAGAGATGGTGATGGGAAGTGTTCTGTTTGTTGTCCCAGCTTTTCTTCTTTTGGAGGGAATTGATTTTTTTTTGGGGGGGAGGGGAAGACTGGAAGAAAATTGAAATCTTCCCCAAATGAGGGACTTCTGGAATTTTGGAAGTTGAAACAAATCTCACTGGTGGATCCCAAAATGAGGGAAGGAAAAAGAACTGAGGGGGGAAAGCCCACTTGGCAGAGTGAGGCATGGACCCCACCAAAGAAAAATGAATATTTAAGTAGAGAAACCAAAACTGGGAGGGGAAAAAGACAATACTCTCAACACTTCTCCCGGAGTTGGGGAGGAGAGAAAGAAAATGAAGGGCACCTAGAGATAGAAATGACAGTTTAGGGAGTACCTGGAGATGAGAGCCTGCCTCCCCAACAGACTTTTATGGAATGGAACTTTTGGAAATAGAGAATCTTTAATGTTTAACTAAGTATTTGTCCTTATAAACATATTAGAACATAAAAATGTTTATCAGCAAAGAAATGGGGTACTAGAGAATGTTATGTGCATTCTTTTTTTTTTTCTTTTTACAAAGGATAATTCAGGGATGGTGGGAAAATACATATGCCAGTGGGGGGAAAGTATCAATAGATAATTTTTAAAACTCTAATTATTAGGTCCAGTTTTTCATTATTACCTTTTACTTTATATTCTAAAAATCATCTTAAGCCTAGAGCCAGTGAAATAATTCGATTCAATTCAAGAAATATTTATTCTAGGAGCAACTAAGTAGCACAATGGATAGAAAACTGGTCCTTGAGACAGGAGAGTCAGAGTTCAAATCTGACCTCAGACACTGGTTGTGTGACCTTAGTCACTTAACACCAATTAGGAAGGAAGGAAGGAAGGAAGATACATTTATTCCACTACTTAGAATATGAACAACTACAAATTAATATTATCTACTAGGGATTTCATGATGAGGAAAAAAAGTGGGGGCATGTTTCTCTTCTTAACCTTGCCTAATAACTGTAAAATATTAAAGGAGTGAGAAATCTATTCCCTCAAAATGTTACCTATTCATCAAAAATGAACAGTTGTTGCCATTTGAGCCATTAGGCTCAAAGAGTGATTTGCCCAAAGTCATCCAACACATAAAGAACAGAATTGGGTCCTAAGCAAACCCTTCTGATTGCTAGACCAGTGTAGTTTCTATTACACTGCATTGTCTCTACATGACAAATAAAAGGAGATGGGGTAAGGTAGGGATTATCCCAAGAGTTAAGTAACAAGGCCATAACATAAATTGGCATATGGTGCTCTCTCTGAATTCTCTGCCCTTCATAAATTTTGGGGGGCAGCTTGCTGGCACAGTGGATAGAGCACCAGCCCTGAAGTCAGGAGGACCTGAGTTCAAATCTGTCCTCTAACACTTAACATTCCCTAGCTGTGTGACCCTGGGCAAGTCACTTAACCCCAACTGCCTGGGGGGGGGGGAGATAACTTTCTCTTTATTGCACAGTGTTTTAGAACAAGTTTTCCCCTTACCAAAGTTTTCTACTCTAGGTTTTCTACTGCCTTAGAAAGAAAAACAAATACAAAAAACTTTCTATTATTATTCCATCACATTCTCACAAAAACTTTGTGAGATAAAGGGAGAAAGTATGATTCTATTCATTTTGCAGATGAGAAAACTGAGTCACAGAGAGAATAAATGATTTCTTCATACCCACAAAGATGCTTATTGGCATAATAAACAAGTCTCCTAAATTATATATGTACCCACCATCACTGTCCCCAAGCTCACCAATCATCTTGATTCTCCCAATTTTGTCCATAAGCAGAGCTGATACAATGTTGCCAGGCAATACAGACAGACTCCCAAGGAAGCTAACAAGATAAATTAGGAAGCCATTGTCTTCTTCAAAGTCCAGGTGGCACCCCTCTTTTTGTTCAATAAAGGTGCAGTTGATGAATTGACAACCAATGAATTTATGGTGATAGAGATCTGTAAAGGAAAGAAGTTTATTTATTAAATATAAGCTCGCTGAGGGCATCTCATCTTCAGCTCTTTCCTAGTTCCTAGCACTGTGCCTTGAATTTATAATAGGTGTTTAATAAATGTCTGTTGAAATTTAAGAAGGATGGAAGAGGCAGGGAGACAGGTGAATCATAAACATAAGCTATCTCCATGGTGGCAAGGAATGCGTCAGCATTTAGCAAAGGAAGTTCTCCAAGTCAAAGCAGTCCATAGCTAATTCAGGTGGGGGGGAGAGAGAAACCTTTTAAAAATGTAATTAACTGTTCAAAATTCTAAGTAAGAAAGACATCATCAGGTTTAAAATTAAAAAGTGGAATTAGTAACAGTTATCATTTACATAATTCAAGTATGGTAAATTTATGTTATTCATTGAAGCTTAAAATATTTGTGGGATATCCCTAATTTTTTGAAGTTGATCTTACAAAGGACAATCATAGGATCAGGGATTGCATCCATAATTTCATTGATATAGAGAATTTCCAGGTAAAGAAACTCCCTTTATTTCTGCAGTTATCAAAGGGCATTGGCACATCATCTCAAATGAGACAATATTTGTGAAAAGTATTTAGTTCACTACCTTGAACACAATAAGAGATGTATAAATACTTATTCCCTTCTCCTCCCTTCATCTTCTCTGTAGCCTTTTGAGATGGCCTACTTAATATTCTTTTTCCATTTCACAGATTTAAAAAAATCCTGAAATGTGGAGTTTAGCAACTTGCTTTAAGTCATGAAAATTATTAAAAGGTAAAACTGGGGCTAAAACCCATGCAAGTTTTCTGAATGTTCTTTCTACTGATGATGAGGACATCCTCATCCTCTCCTGCTCCAAGTGGTTATACTAGGAACCGGCAATGTCACGATGATTTATAAACCTTGAAACACTATGTGCACGTATGCTATTATTAGGGAGATAAAAGGGAACTGGCCCTATGGTTTCATTGGGATAATGAATTCCCATATGAAAACACTCCTATGTAGATAGTACAGCATTTTGTTCATACCTTTTAGTCTAGGACACTGGTCTAGAACATTGAGAACTTCAGAAATTTGGTTAAGGTCACACTGCCAGAAAGCATCAGATACAAGACTTGAATCCAAGTTTTTCTGGCTCCAAGGGCAGCTCTCTACTACTCCACATTGTCTTTCAGTACTGGTGATTACTATTACTAATGAGAGCTACTCTGAGCTAAGCATCTCTGACTAATGTCTCCTTGATAGTGCTGTTACCTGTATTATAGAAGATGGTTGATACAATAGTGCAGTTTTTGAAGAAAGTCCCAGGAGATACCACATCTTCAAAGTAGCATTCATCAAAGATGGAAGACTCAAAGATTACATTCTTGAATTTCATCTTAAAGAACCTGCAGAAAAGGCATCACCCTACAGTGGTACTCAAGTACAATGATTCACACAGTAAAAATGAAGTTTTGAAATGCCAATACAAAACAGAAGACACTATAGACAGTTGCTGAGGATATTGCAGGATAAAATACTTGACATTCAAATCAGTCCCAAAAGCATTAGTTTAGCATCTGCCACAAGCAGAAAACACTGCACTAAGTTCTGGAGGTCACATAAAACCCAGATCAGATAATATTTGCTTTTGGATTTCTTGGATGCTAGAATTTTTCCTACTCTCATATATCACAACAGTCTAAAGCAGAGGTATCCAAGAACAGACACTTTGAACCAAACTCAAATGAAATTGGCAAATGTATAACAAAATAAATAAAATACAACATAGATAATGCTCTTATGGCTTTGTAAGTCAGTAATCAGCCCACAGGAATCTGTCTGTATTTGAGAAAGTTGAGAAAGTTGCCAAGTCACTGCTGCTTATGTGACTTGCCCAGGATCACACAACAAATAAGTATCAGAGGTTATTTTCAATCCTGATTCCTATTCCCACCTTCTATCTACCACACTAGGCTGTCTGTGGCAACATGTATGCAGTTTCCTATAATATAAACAGGACATAAATGCATAAGAGAAGTTGAGAGTGATATAATACAAGGTTGAGATACTTAATCTATTCTTCCCAGTTTGCTATTTATTTATAAATTAGAAAGAATTGTACCTTACCTCATTACTCAGTGTTTGAATCAGTATTACTTAGTACAACAATAAAGTTTCACTCCAGAACCTCATCATCACCAGGAGGTGACTTATGATGCTTGAAGTTTATAATAGGACAAGCTCTGACAGATGTGATGATCCACTCCTTATCCCTCTCAAAGGAGAGTTCACAAAGTCATTGTCAAGCCTGAGACAATTCCCCAGATAAAAAAATAATTCCTCTGCTATTAGATGACAGGGCTCAGTTCCACATGAATTTACAAACTTAATGTATTTTATTTTGGAAGTCTATTGCTTTTCTTGCTTAACATCCAGCTTTAACAAAGAAATAAAGCAGTCATGGAATATTTAGTGATCTACTATTCTGCCAAGGGTAAGTGATATAGAAGAGCCATAAATCACAGAAGAAGATAATAAGTACACAGGCCTTGAAAATATTCCTCTGAGTGAGTTGTAAAAGCTTCAGATATATGAGAGAAAGGAAAAGAGATAGGCCTATGAGACACATTCTAGAATTTAAAAATTCAAGCTAATTTCTGTAATGTGTTTGTAAACTTTATAAATAAGCACATCTTCCCCTCATGCCCAATTCCTAATTTCTCTACTGAGATAACCTTTATTCACATGAGCATCGGAGTTGAAAGGAAAATCAACACCAGGAAATAGTATATTGAAAATTTTCTATTTAAAAAAGAAAAAGAAAGGGCTACTATGATGTACAAAAATAAGTATTATTGAGCCCCAACTGCTCTGGCCATCCCCTGAGCCAAAAATACATAATCCTTACTAGGGAAAGGGTTTGGGTTCCAGCACACCCATCCAACTTGTCCTACCCTTGTGTGGTCTGAAAAAAAAAAAAAAGTTTGGCGTTCCATCTTCAGCCCTCGCCTAAATTACCCAAGTAAATTAAGCATATAACAAAAACTGTGCCTTTACTCTTCTATAATAGTAAGAGGTAAATAGCTATAAAACATCTGATGAATACATTTTTATGCTTCAGATCAGTTATAACCAGAGAGTCAAAAGGACCAAAAAACAAACCTGTGATCTATCTCCAGGCAACTGGAAATGAGCTTAAAGTCAGAGCTGCAAGGGTGGGAAATTAGCAAGTTTGCCCTGCCTCCATTGATAAAGGAGGCTTCAGAGACCCTTGTCAGGATCAGGGAGGTGTTGGATGAAGGCGATTTTGTCTGCTTCCAAGCTCCAAAGTTAAATCACAAGCTTGGACTTCTGGATAACTTCATCTGGACCTATTAGTGCCATTACTTGAACATCAATTGGAAACCTCATTGTATTTCCAATACTCATTTGCCCACTCACAAGGAATGACTCCATAGTCAATTCAAGTTAATTTCTATAATGTGTTTGTAAACTTTATAAATAAGCACAGCTTCTCCTCATGCCCAATTCCTAATTTCTCTACTGAGATAATCTTTAGTCACATGAGCATTGGAGTTGAGAGGAAAATCAACACCAGGAAATAGTATATTGGAAATTTTCTATTTAAAAAAGAAAAAGAAAGGGCTACTGGGATATACAAAAGTACATATTATTAAGCTCCATCAGATTGAATTGTCTTTTCCTTGGAATGATTGGGCTTAGGGTAGACTGTTTGAAGGTTGCATGGATCTAAGAGACCAATAGGGACAGCTGAAGTGTCAATGTACACAATATATTATGATGTTGCTTTTATTTTTTTCTATGCAAAGATATCACATAAACAATAACAAAACCTGTCAGTCTGTTCATGTAAAGAACCAATTCCATTTTACCACGGTCATAGAACTTATGGTCTAGAAATTCCTTCCACTAATGTAGATTGGCAACTTGTCCATAGTACATGGTCATGCAAATCAATTTAACATTTATTAGTTACTTCCCATGTGCCAGATAGTGTGCCAAAGCAGTGCATGTCAGGGACAGAAACTGAACTGAGATGGGAGATATTTTCCTAACTCTATCACTTACCTTCAAAAAAAAGGGTTGTCTATGGGAAGTATAACTATAATAGAAATACAGGATAGAATAGAATAGAATATTTCCACCCATTCCACCAAAGTTATCCAAATAAAACAAGGGAAGACAGTTAGGTAGAACAATGGCCATTGCACTCAGAGTCAAGAAGACAAGTTCAAATCATAAATCAGCCACTTACTAATTATGCAACTCTGGGCAAGTCATTTAAACTCTCGGCCTCATTTTCCTCATCTGCAAAATGAGAAAGTTGGACCTTAATGGCCTCTACAGCTCTTTCCAGTTCTAATCTATAATCCTATAATACATCTAAAAGAACTAGGAAAGTCTGTGGTTGTATCAAGTGCAAGCCAGTGCATTTATAAAGGTACTCAAAATATATTTCCAAGTCCTTTGATGGAGTTGGCAAATCCACTAAATTTCCTTCCTCTTCTATTCTGAGAAGCTTTTGGCACTATCATATGCATAATATAAGTTCTCACTCCAAAAGAGGCCATTAAAGAAAATTAGATGAGTTTGATTAGACCACAATTTATAATAACAATAATATTTATATAGCTCTTTAAGATTTACAAAGCACTTTATAAATCTATCTCATTTTATCCCCCAGAACAATCCTGAGAAGTAGATGCTTTGATTATTCTGATTTTACAGATGAGGAAGATATGACAGAGATCTAGTGATTTATTTAAAGTCACAGAGATAATATCTGGAATATACTTGAACTGAGATCTACCTGATTCCAGGTCCAACCCTCTATGACTGTACAACCTCACTACAAACTGCAAAGGTTCAGTGGCAACTAGAAGTGATAGCCAAATTCTTATTCCAAAGTGACAGATCAGTCCTGCCAGATTTTAGCATAAGGATTGCAGTGATATATGAATTTTAGATTCTTCATATATGGCTTTTCATAAATCAATAATTTTGAATGCCTTGACTCTTAATGTGATATTGAAAATGCTGACTGAGCTAGAATGATGGTTTTGCTGCCACTTTTTTTAGGCATTATGAGACTTTGTCTTGGAAAACCTGATAATACTAGTCCAATAACTTCCCATTCAATTTGTACTATATAATGTGTAGGTATCCTGGTTATTTGGTACCTGTTTTCTATCTGAATTTTGTTGAACTGAATCTACTCATTGATTCTCCCTCCAGCTGAGAATTGTCCCCCTTTCTTCCCAAAAAATCTTCCACCATATTTTACTTTGTATATATGCTATATATACTTCCATGTATACATTTTGTTTTCTCCAATACAGTGTAAGCTCTTTGAGGACAAGGACTGTTTTATTTTTGTCTTTGTATCTTTAACTTTGTATTTTGTCTTTGTTTTTTATGTTGATTGATTAATTATATGAACTTTAAATTGTAGTTTAGAGAGGGGAAGGAGTGGTCCATAACTATAATTTTATCCAAGAATGGAACTTATAGTGTAGAAATTCCTTCCACCAATATAGATTGGCAACTTGTCTGTAGTACATGGTCAATATGTAAATCAATATAACATTTATTAATTGACTCCCATGTGCCAGATAGTGTGCTAAGCCAGAATGTGTCAGAGGCAGGAACTGAACTGAGATGAGAGAGAAATAATAATGGATTTCTTGCTTGGAAGATGGTTAATCAGATTCCCCACTCGTTTCTTTTTTCCTCAAACTATCTTTTTCAATCAACAAATATTTGCTGAATTTACGAGTTTGACCTTATGCTAGGAGATATAGTAGACTATAAAGATGGATAAAATTTCAGCTTTCAAGAACTTATCATTTAACAAAGTTCAAATAAAGTAATAAGTAATAAATTTCTTGAGAATGACACAAAATGCTATAGAAGTTCAAACAAGGCCTGAGAAGGACCAGGAAATCCTTTACAAAAAGAACCATGTTTTGAAGGTTCTTAAGATTTTAAGACAGTGATAGGAGTGAAGAAATGGTTCCTCGTTTCTTAATAGTATAGGCTTAGTCTAGTAAATCCTCCAGTGTTTAAATATTATCCTAATTTATTCTGATGTTATTATTTTTTTCCCAATCCCTGAGGTAATTCCTAACCCAGTAGATGAGACTTTTAATGCCTAGAAAAAGATGTCTCTTTCTGCTAAAGTGTTGTTTGGCTTCCATGAAGAAACTTGAGAGAGCCATTTCTGTCACTTTAGATTAAGATTTCAATTTCAATCTACCTTTGTTCCAACCTGCTTTTGAAATCTTGGAAAATTACTCTACCATCTGGCTCTCTTTCTTGGTTCCTTGGTCCTTGGAATTGTTATGCTTAGGTTTTAAAGGGAATTTTCTGAACTGGGAAACATTCTGGAAATGGAGTTTTCTTTTAAAAAGAGGGGGGTTTTTGGATATGCTAATTATGCAAGATTTTTTAAAGAATAATATTCTATTCTATTTATTTATTTTTAGGTTTTGTTTCTTTTTGAAAGCTTTTTATTTTTAAAACATATGCACAGATAATTTTTCAACATTGACCCTTGAATAGTTTTGTGTTCCAAATTTTCCCCTCTTTCCTCCTACCCTTTCCCCTAGATAACAAGCAATCCAATATATGTTATACATGGTAAAATAAATGTTAAATCCACCATATGTAAACATTTATTTATATAATTATATTTCTGGATAAGAAAAATCAGATCAAAAAGGAAAGAAAATTAATAAGAAAACAACAACAAAAAGAGTGAGAATGTTATGTGATGATCCACACTCAGTTCCCACAATCCTCTCTCTGCGTTCAGACAGTTCTCTTCATCACAAGATCATTGGAACTGGTCTGAATCATCTCCTTGTTGGAAAGAGTCACATACATCAGAATTGATCATCGTATAATATTGCTGTTACCATGTACAATGATCTCCTAGTTCTGTGTAATAATTTTTAATCTATATCCAAGCTAATATGGTCATATTTAATAAGAATATAACTGCTTAAAGATTTCATAAGGAAGCAGAGAAAAATATTTGTTTTTTAGAATCAGATTGGAGGAATTCAAAGCAAGAAGCTATTTCCTATTGAAGACCACCAGATGTCAGTATGACCTAAGGAAAGAAAGTTTTTCCCCTCTAGTGAGCTAATTGATTTGTTGCTCCTACCAATTTATCCATCATATTTCTGTCAGGACCTGCTAGAGTAACTCCTAAAGGAAGAAAGTCCTGAATATGATGAATTGAAGAAACTGGAAATGAGTGATTCAATTAATAAAATCCACTTTCCAAATAAAGCTTAGCCTTAGAATCCACCTATTTATATGTGATGGTGAGATTACAAAGAACTTTTATCATTCCTTCAAAAGGTCTAAAGTCTAGGTTTTTATTTTACAGTCAATCTTTTCAACAATGAGGTGATTTAGACCAGTTCCAACTGATTTGTGATGAAGAGAACTTCATCTAAAAAGAGGACTATGAGGACTGAATATGGATCACAACATAGTATTTTCCCCTTTTTTGTTATTTGCTTGCTTTTTTTCCCCTTTCTCTTTTGTTTTTCTTTTTTTGATCTGATTTTTTTTGTGCAGCATGATAAATATGGAAAGAATTTAGAAGAATTGCACATATTTTGCCTATATTGTATTACTTGCCGTGTAAGGGAAGGAGATGGGGAGGAGCAAGAAAATTTTGGAACACAAAGTTTTGCAAAGGTGAATGTTGAAAATTATCTTTGTATGTATTTTCAAAATAAAAATTTATACTAAATTTATAAAACCAAAGGTCATCAGATTTTGGATCTAATCTATAATCCTAAATTACTAAAAAATTTATAACCAAAATCATCAAGAAACAAAGTGACATGACAAAAAGATGTGTATCACACCAGATCCTTGAAATAATACTGTCCATGGAGTCAATGCCACCAGACTAGATTATGAGGAAAACTGCCCAAGTAAGGTTTCTTGCTTTAATATCATTGAAAGAGTTCCAATTCATTCTAATGAATCTCTGCTCCAAAACAAATGGTATCACAGAAAGGCTCCATTTGTATTGTCCATATGTTCATGATGTTTGTGGCTTATTACTTTTGAAGGATTGCATAACTTTAGAATTAGAAAGGACTTTAGAGATTATCTAGTCCAACTCCACTATTTTATAGTTGGGGAAATTAAGGCCCCTAAAATGTCAAGTGACTTGCTGAAAATTACATGATTTCTAATGGCAGAGGTAGATTTAGAAGATGAATTTTCCATATCAAAATTCATAATGCTCAATGTTAGAACATGTGATTCCTCATTTATCCAGCCTCATCAGGGAATGTTTTACACATAGGAGAATATTCCAATTACTCAAAACCATGTTCAATGCAATTTTTTCAAAAAGATATCTTCATAGTTCTCTCTTAAAAACAATATAATTAACATAAATTAAATTTCCTTGTTGACTCAGTATCATCATGCAAATATAAATTACTACACTATTTTATAATACAATCTTATAAAAATGTTTTATAATTCCCTTGAGGGTTATTGAAATATGTTGGATTACCATATTATGCAACTGGTTTTTTTTTGAGTATTCATTTATGCTTCATATAGTTTTCCTATCTTAATTCCTAACTGTCCTATATGTCTGTCTCTAGAATCAATATAACATATCCTCATTTCATATTAATATTTTTTCTTCTTTTAATTAGCTTAAAGATGGTATCAGATATTGCCCATTAGAATTACATGTAAGAGAAAGAAGGTTTTAACTTTGGGCTTCTTTTATAAGCCAAATAAATATGTATGGACTTTTTAAACATTTACTTTATATCCAGTGCTTACTACAGTGTCTGGCACATATTTGGTGTCTAATAAATATTCATTGCATTGTTTTAATTGTTCAAGATCTTTTATTTGCTTTTAGGTTTTCATCTAGGTTATAGATAGTTGAGGTTGCTGAATGATTGGTCATTAGATCAGTGAAATGTTACTAATTCACCATTAAAGAAATTCCACTTTCACCCCCATACCATCAACATATATATTACTTTATTTCTACTTTTTTAAATGTAATAAATGTATCAAGGAAATTTTTCAATTTTCAGATCTCTCAGAAGAAATTAATACACTGAAATGAAGCCTCCTTCCAAGAATTGTCTTCTATTCACTTCTAAATAAACACTTTTGCCACATTTTCAAGAGTGAATAGCTAGAGCTGGCCAAAATTCCAAATAAAGAAATACCATTTGGTCAAATAAATAGGGATGAAATTTAAAATGACCTAAAACTGAAAAAAAGTTAATAATAATCAACAACCTACTACCTTATGTCTTTATTCAGTCTGAACTGAGAAATTCATGGATTCCTCTTAGATTTATCTAGCAGCAGAAATAACAATATATTCTCTCAGAGAATCTCAATTAAATTGAACCATTTGCCTAATTGAATGTATACCCAATATATAAATTAGGAATAAAATTTGGGAAATTATAAATATATAAATTGAGAAATAGTAAGATATAATGAGTAGATAGTAATCATCAGAGCCAGAAAGGCCTAGGTTCAAATCCTGCTTCTGGTTGATCATATAAGCCTGAGCAAATTACAACTCCTCAGAATCCTTAGGCAATTCCCTAAGATTGCACATAGCAGAACAGCTAGCAATCTGCTTTATGGGAAGAAACAGTTATCATCATGAGTTCCCTATGCCAGTAAAATCCAGATCCATTTTTAAAGCAAATTCATATATACCCTATCACCAGTAACTCTCTCATGGATTCATAATTGTATATCCATAATGAGTAATGGTAAATAATGGAGGGCACTTATGTATATGCCTACAAACCCAGGAGATCCCAGCACTGGGGTTCTCAAATTCTAAGAATTCAATTGGAAAAATCTGAGCAAAAATAACTATTTCTACTACTGCCAAAGGTGTAGAAAGCCCTCAGATCAGATTGAATAAAAGCATAAAGCGGTATATCAGACTAAATATGCAGTCTGCAATATATTAATATATTATACAGTGGCTCCCCAATGTTCAATTTCCTATCTTTCTCTCCTAAGAAACAATTGTTTTCTATCCTCCCACTCTGACATGAGGGAAATCCAAGATCTTTAACTTACTTATCACTGAAGAATTTTCCATGTTCGTGCACCTGGTTTTCTAGTGTAAAGTTGAATGTGACATGTTCTAGATGCTCATGTTTAAAGATCTTCACCTTGGCCTTATAAGCATCATCTTGAAAATGGCGAATCATGTCCGGGAACCAAACTATTAGGCCATAGTAACTGCAGCAAAAAGAAGAAAGATCAGAGGAGGTCATAGAGCTCCTTTTAATATATTTTCTCCCTTCCTCCTTCCCTTTCTCTTTCCCCTCTGTGTGTGTACATGTATGTCTGTCTGTCTCTCTCTCTCTCAATATCTCTCTCTCTCTCTCTCTCTCTCTCTCTCAATATGTGTATGTGTACATACATTCACATGCATATGATACTTTGTGTTTTGTTTGTTTCTTTCTTGGTGTTTACACTTAACCTAGTTTTCTGATGACCTTGGTTATATGTAAATCTGTCCTCTCAAATTAATACATGGTGAGTCCTCTTAGTTTAATCTGTATCCTATGTGGATGCTCAGAAGAGTCTATTTAACAAGATTTGTCTCTTCAAGAAATATATGAGATTAATATTGTGCTTAAATTTCACTTTTGTGACAATGAAGGAAACATAGGATTATATTTTTTGTAATACTCATGGCTATGGGACAATAGTTTTCAGGTATAAGTCTAAGTCTCCTGGCTTATAGCATCTAAAGTTTACTCAAAGTGATTTGGACCAAGCAGCAGGGATTAGGATGATACAATTGAGGATACAGGAATGACTTTCAGATTCTTCTGTGAAATTTGCTTTTGCTTATTTTGCGACAATGAGTGAAGAATATTTCTATTCTTTCTCCAATCATTTTGTTCTATCAGTACTAATGCCAAGATCACATTTCTGTCTATACATGGGACAAAAGACCTGATAAGAGGACATCAAATACCCCTTATCTCCCTTATGCTTATGCTATAATGAAGATAGCTACCATATTGAACAGACTAATCGTCCTGTAGTTTTTACAAAAGCAAATCAGTGGAAAGGTGATAATCTGGCTAGGACAAACCAGAGCCACTCTAAACTCATGCTGCTTGACTAAAATAAGCAAATTTAGAAAGCCATTTACTTGTAACATGCAGTTTAGAGTACTAGTATGTTATAGATTCATATCTAATGCTATTAATATATTCTTAAAATATTGGCTAAGACAAGGACAAACTTACTTACCTCAGAGCTATTGTAAACCAAACCACAGCCAGAATCAGTGTATTCATTCTGTATGGACCCATCACACAGTATAATGCATTGTCCCAGACCTACAAACCCAAATCAAAGAGTGGTTACTAATGAAAGTATTTCATTGTCAATACAGAGTTGAAATTTGATCTCTGCCTATTAAAGAGTACAAGAGATCTTTTGAAAATCATAGACAGGTCCCTGGAGGTAAAATAATTCATTTTGAATCTTCAGGTGGTATAGATTTGCTGTCCATGAATATCCCTGATACATAGTTCTGTATCTTCAGTCCAGTGAAAATGAAGAAATGTCCAAAAATATAATGTAAAACATACAGAACCAAATGTTGAAAGGATAAATAAACAAGGCACCTAAGAACCTCAGGTAGTCAAGTTGTATATGGGTACCAGTTTCGGACAAGAATAGCTTTTATATCCAGAAGGATCTCTTCTAGATTACACTTACATGCTTCCTTGCCAAAAACAGACACTTGTGGGGGCTAGGATTTCATGTAAGCCATATGATTCTATTAGCATCAAGGCCAACCTCCTCATTTTACAGATGAAGAAACTGAGACACACTTAAATAATTTGCCCAAGGTTGTATAACTAGTTACTATCTGCCAAGTCTCCTGACACACACCAGTACACTCAGGCACTGCCTCTCACAGCCCAGAATAAGTAAGGGGCCTTTTGGATATTATCCAATACCTTTATTCATTCTCCTCCCTGAGTCTGTAAATCCCTTCAAAGCTAGACTCCCACAAGAGAATCAATCATTAATATTCATACCTGTTTAAAAGTAGTGGTAAATCTAACCAGCCAACGTTGGTACCAAGTCCCTGTTGAACTTTGTATTTCAATGAACTCATCTATTTGCTTGGGAGTTTTGATATGGGAAACCTGAAAGTAGAAAAAAATAAAGTCTGAGCTAAAGAGTATAAACTCAAAGTGATATCGTGTTTTTCCATTTTTTTGCTCCTTATCCATTTATATAAAAAACTCTGGCTTTGGAATTATTTCTAGATGTCTTGTAAGAAAAGATCAGCACAATGAAATAATACATCAGCGCTTAGCTTATGGATCACTTTACCTTTCTCTGTGAAGCATTCTCATCCTAACTATGGCAGGTCAATGGAAAAATAAGATTGTAGAATTAAAGCTAGAAACAATGTTATTCATAATTCAGATGAAGAAATGGAGGCCCTGAAAAGTGAAATGTCTTCCCTATAAACATGCAGGTAGCAAATTTCAAAGATAGTTGATTGGCCGGGTTCCTCTTAATCTGTATTCATTATTCTTTTCAGAAACCTGGTTGCTCCATTGGTAGAATAAGATGTTACACTTTTAGAATAAGATGTGACAAAGTTTAGTTTGTTCTCTATTTTATGTCCTATGGAAATGGATGAATAGTCATAATGACATCTTTCATAATTGTAGTATTACATTTGATCTTTATAACAGTACAATGAAACAGGTATTATTCATCTTCTTTTATAAATGGAAAAAAAACCACTGAGAACCAAGACCATATAGCTAATCAAAGCTAGGATTAGAATCTAACTCTCCTGATTTCCTGTTCAAAGCTCTTTCTTTTGTACCACACTGAATTATATGGATAAAGATAAGATTAGAAGCATCCACAATGCAAACTTGTTTTTGCAGTCTACCCAGTGTACAGAGTTAGTAGCTTGTCACAGGAAATGACCATCATTGCTTACAAAACATGAGGTAGTATTATATGACCAACACAAAGCAAAGGGGAAAGACAAAAAAGGAAAGACCTCCATGAACATGAAGGGGAGAGTAGGGGCCTGTATCTAAGGATAAGGTCCCTTCTCTGTGCACTTAAGATATTAGATAAGGTAATAATCAATGACTTCAGATCATCACAAGAAATGTTAACAAATATTATTTGTTATCATATATATAACAAATGAAATTAGAATAAGATTAATAATATTAACAAATAATTGTTCCTTTGTATTTTGCATGGGATTTGAATGAATACAATATAACTTGTTTTAAGAAACTCATTCAGACTCAGCAAAACTCAAGAAGGCAGAAGAATCTAGTAAGTCTGGTATCCATGGCCAAAACAACTCACCAAGAAATTGATGATGAAGGTCCCCCAGCTGGATGCAAAAGGATAGGTGGGCTAGACAGGAAGGACACCATCTGGTATTTTAAATAATTACTCTTATTGCTCATACAATAAGTTCAATTGTTCTCCCTCCTAAAGGAGTAAAAGTCAGTGCCCTCTATATTTTAGCAACACCTTCCTCTCCCAAAAAAATCATAAACACCTCTACAAACACATATACACAAACACACGCACATGCACACACACATCCCTACATGCACACTACTACTATGTATTGTGGGAGTTCTTTGATTTAAGATTTTGTGGATTGATTGAAATCATGTGTTAGTAATCCCACAAATATACTTTTTACCATTAAACACTGCTTTAATTCTAAAACTTAGAGAACAGCAAACAAACATATCCTACTTTTCTTTCTTCTTTTATCCTTAAGAAGAATATTAACCAATCCCAGAGAGATCTGCGCATTGGCATGCCTACAAAATAAAGTACAATTACTTTAAATTATAATTAACTAGAGCACACTACTCAGATCCATACTCTAAATTATAAATTGACCTATTTCTACCTCAGTTTGTGAATTCACTGGAGAATAACAGTCATCCTATTTCCCCTAGCAAGCTAGTGCAACAATGAAGACTAGACAGATGGGTTTAGGTAATTCATTGCAATATGTGGAACACCTTAGCACCATTCAGCTAAAAGCTATGGAGATAATTCAAGTCTGACTGTTGGACAAGTTTAGCCTGACCAGAGCTATGGTCAAGAATTCTAGCATCCAGTGCAAAATAGATGCACACACAGGCTAAGAGGCACAGAGAACTAGTTTTTCATGGAAGATATAATTGTTCTGGGAAAGAAGACAACCACAGCAGCCCTAATGACCCAACTAAAAATATCCAAGGTAAAAACAATCTCTCTTTTTAAGGTGGCAAGAGAATCCTGGGAGATAGCTTAAGAGAGGAGCATGGTCCTCATGGAAGGTACCACAGAGAATAGATTCTATGTAGATCATGCATAGGGTGGGGAGATAAAGGAACAAACAGATAACGGCACTCTGAGACAAAGTTTCAATAGTCTCTTCCTAGTTACAACTATAATACACACTGCCTTGTAACTCTTTTTCTAATAAATTTTGTCAAATCACTTCAAGGTAATTCACAGTAGAAATCAGGCTTTATGATTACATTCACAAAACTAATATGAAGTGATACATAAAGAAGAAACAGTCAGAAGAATAATTACACAATTGCTACAATTGTTTAGCTACAAGTAAAGACCAAAGTTGTGCTCAAAGATTTTCTCATTTGAACCTTGTCAAGGCTTTTAATCCCTCTCAATCTTAGTCTCCTCATCTTTAAAATGGGAATAATAATCAAAAGCACTTATGTAACATGATTGCTGTGAGGATAAAATGAGGTATAGTTTCTAAAGCACTTTGCAAACATTAAATGCTATGTAAATACTAGAAATTGTTATTTGTATACATTAGCTTCAAGGCAACTGGCTACAAGATTTCGGTCTGCTACTCACTGGATTTCCTGTCTCCCATCTGCCTAAACTCACTTAGGATTTGTGCCCATCATTTAAATAAATAATGGTAGGGGGCAGAGCCAAGATGTTGAATTGGAGGCAGCAACCCAGACAAACTATATCAAAATTCTCCTCCAAGCAACTTTAAAATAATGCCTCAAACCAAATTTTGGGGAGCTAGGCAACAAAAGGTCAGGGTGATTCATTTTTCCAGCCTAAAACAATTTGGAGGTCAACAGGAGAGTCATGTAGAAGCTAGCCTGGAGTTTACACAGTGACCAGTGTCTCCTTGCTGAGGAGGGAGAAAAGGATGAACAGGGAGAAGGGGGAAGAGAGAGGTACAATGGGGGGAAATATTTCAAATAAAAGAGACATGCAAGGAAGAGCTTTTATAGCAAAGGGGGAAATAGAGATATGGGAGGCAATGTTTGAACCTCACTCTCATCAGAATTAGTTCAAAGAAGGAAAAATATACATTTGTATGCATTATACATATATGTATATACATATATATGTATGTATACACACATATACTCAGTAATCTATGCACAAGGGAAAAAGAGGAGAAGGGGATAAGACAAAGAGGGGAAATGATGAAAGGGAGGCCAGATTAAGCAGTAGTCAGAAGCAAAACATATTTTTGAGGAGGAATAGGATAAAGAAAGCAAAAAGGAAAGATAAACAGAAGAAAATGTGATGGAGGGAAACACATAGTGGTCATAACTGTGAATGTGAATGAACAGCTCACCCACAAAATGGAAACAGATAGCAGAATGATTAGATACAAGATTCCAAAAATATATTATTTACAAGAGACACATTTGAAACAGAAAGATACACACACACACACACACACACACACACACACACACACACATACACACAGAGTTAAAATAAGGTGCTAGAGCAGGATCTGTTATATTTTGTCTGAAGTTTTTTTAAAAGGCAGGGTAGTAATTATGATCTCAAAGTAAAAGCAAAAATAGATTTAATTAAAAGAAATAAGCAGACTACATTTTGATTAAAAGTACCATAAATAATGAAGTAATATTTTAAAAAATGTTATGGTAAGTTTCTCTCAGAAAGCATTCTTCTCAAATGTATATGGAACTGAGACAAATAAAAATATGATTCATTCCCCAAGTGAAAATTGTCAAGGGATATAAACAGTTGGTTTTCAGAAGAAGAAATAAATGCTAACTATAAACATATGGAAAAAAGTTCTCAATTATTACATATTAGAAAAATGCAAATTAAATCAATTCTAAGGTACCACCTCACAACTATCAGAAATGTCAAATGCTAGAAGAGATAAGAGAAAATAAGTACACTATGAATTGTTGGTGAAATTGTGAACTTGTCCAACCATTCTAGAGAACAATCTGGGACTGTACCCAAGGGGTTAAAAATCTGTGAAAATACCTTTATCCAGCAAAACCACTACTAGTTTGTACTCCCAACAAGGTAAAAGAAAAAGGAAAAAATCTATATGTACAAAAATATTTATAGCAACTCTTTTTTTTAAGTTGGTAAAGAATTGGAAATAGAGGGGATGCTCATCAATTATGGAATGGATAAACAAACCATGACATATGATTGCAATGGACTGATGGATAGTACTACTATACTATAAGAAATGACCAGGGTTTCAGAAAACATAGAAAGATTTACATGAATTGATGCAAAATGAAGTGGGCAAAAGCAACAGTTCATTGTACATAGTAACAGTGATACTGTGAGGAAGATCAACTTGGGAAGACACAATAATCCAAGAGTATTTCAAAATGCTCATATTGAAAAATGTTATATACTTTCAGGGAAAAAAAACTGATCAACTTTAGGTATAAAATGAAGTATAATTTTCTCACTTTATTTTTCTTGCTTTTTTACAATATGGCTAATATGGAAATATGTATAATTGTTATACATATTCTTCAGAGAGTGGAGTAGAGTAGAAAGAGAAAATTCAGGACATTTTTTAATGTTAAAAATAAATAATGAATAAGAAAAAGAAAAGATAGACATTAATCCTCATGTAAAAATTATCACATTTTCCTTTAGAATACTAAAATATCAAAGTTAATCCTACAGGAAGGATATAATCTTTTGAAAAATGATTACTCCTAACATTGCAAAGTATTGTGAAGGGACAACAAATAACCCAGAACTCGAAAAATAGGATAAGTCCATTTGGATTGATTTAAGAATCACATTTCCTAAAAGCTTAGTTAACAGTTACTAATTAGCAAATAACATATATTTAGTATATTTATATATTAGAATGTGACATAGATCAGACACCATGCCCTTCTATAAAGTTTATATTTCAAGTGAGGAAACTAAAAAATAGACATTTTTTAAAATTTCAGACAAATGTCATGAAATTTCAGAAAGTGGAAAAAAAAAGTATGATTTATATTGGAAGTATGAGTCTCACAAAGGAGTAGATGAGGATATAATGGTCAATGTGCTCAGATATTACCTCCTAGAGGAGGTGAGTTTTGAAGTAGACATTGATGGAAGTGATGAAAACTAATCAATAAGGGGGAAAAGTGAAAGTATTGTTTGGGTGGGTTGCTTGTCAGAGTTAATGCAGAGAATACCTGTCTTAAAAGAGTCACAGACGGTTTTCTGAAGGCAATTGCATACTTACTGTAAATACTTTCTCAGGTGCACCTTTGGCACGCATATTGGTGTCATGCACATGCTTAAGAATCATCCAGGCTTCATCATGTTTACCCATCTGAAAAAGTCAAAGAAAGTATTATTCCAAATCAACTATTACAATCTCTTTTCATCTTGCCCTCATTTAACTGTTTGAGGAGGATGTCTCTCTCATACTTCCTACTCCTTAGGAAGAAAAAGCCCTTCTAAGATATGGTGATGTTTGGTGCCTTCTAAGCTTTATTTTTTTTTCATCAGTCATTGAAATTCATTCAACTCTTGATGAAGATTCTCTGTTAATCTTATATGTAAAACAGGAATGATGTTTTCATTATAAAGTATCCAGGACCCAATTTCTTCACTGCATGTTGATCAAACATGGTTCACAAAACTTATGTCAGAAGAATGAGAACCGGCATTTCCTACCAAGTTGGAAAAGCTTTGAGTGTAAACCCCAATTGCATATGTGTATCTATCACTTGCAAACCAGCCTGGCTAAATGTCAAGAGATTTATTATCAGAAGATTGACTACCAGGTGATGAGGCTTTGTTATTTTGGGAGTTTCTTCACCATAGCAACTCATAAAGATTGTCTAGATACAGTGCTTTGAATTAAATGATACTTATTAAGCTCATGATCTGTATCAGTAAAAAGAATACTGAAACCAATGAAATAATTCATGCTTTTGATAATGAAATTAGCTCTGAAGTACAAATGTTAAATATTATTATCATCCTTCATTATGAACATTTTTAATAATGATAATCCATGAGACATTTCTTTAATTCCTTCTGTGATAATCTTTTGCTTTAAGGTTTTCTAGCCTTCTAAGTTATTTCTTTCTTTCCTCCTTTACCTATCATCCTTGTTCTCTCGAGTCACTAGTGTCAGATTCCAATCAAATTAGGATGAAGCATCCAGGAAGATTTTTACCACAAGGGCCATGTTCAACCATCAGAAGTCTTCTACATCTATAATTCTTACTTCCCTGAGTCCATTGCTCCTATCTCTTCCTTTGTCCCTATAATCTGGATTTCTCTCCTTTGATCCCTATTGGAACATTACTCTCCTCTCACTGGGATCCTTAATTCTTAGTTAATCCCATTTTGTGCTTTGCAGCAGACTCAACTCTAGTGTCTTTTTCATCAAAACATGACAAGTGCCAGAAATAGAAGAAACAGTTTGTCCTCTCAATACTGTTTTAGGTTGCTCTTTGGTGCCTTCTATACTACTCCTTGGTTTTTTCCTCCTCTCTAACAAGCTGCATAGTGCTGGAGGCTCCCTTGAACTATGATAGCAAGAGCAGTAGTTTAGGTAAAGTTAATTTATAAGCCCATGTGAAGGAATTCCCAAAAGTCCCAAAATTTTGGTTTCAAGAAGTAAACTGCTAGAAGAGAAAAAAATTTGAAGATACAGTCATTAAAAAATAGGAACTAATCCAAACTTAAGGATATAGGTATTTCTCACCAGAGCCTAGCAAGTTAAGAAAAGATTTGGGATCCTGAAAATGTGAAAACATTCAAATCTAGTTTTTCAGTTGGTTGCTTATTGAATTCACTATGAAATACTATTTTGAAATATGCTAACTTACCTCCAGTAAAAACCGTGGACTCTCTGGCATGAACTTCAGGGCCACCAGGGATGCCATGCATGGGAGAGCACAGACAATCACAAACACCCTCCAGCTGTGGAAATGATAGTTGGTTCCCATGCTGAAGCCCCATCCTGTAATGAAACACCAGGACACATTTCTCTCAGGATTAGTTCCTCTACTAAAGAAGCTATGCTTATAAGATAATTAAACTGCTGTGTTTGCAAATACACTGGAACATGATATACAAATATGTGATGTCCCCATCACAGCGAACCCCTAGATAAGTTATAAACTTATTCCAACAATGTTTCCATTTCTCAAAATATTTGAGGGAACTACTTTTTAGTAATTAACATAAAAGCCTTTATAATATACCTTTTGGGTTGTGGACAGAGTACAATTTGTCCCCTGAAGATGTACTTGGGTTTTTTGTTTGTTTTCATTTTTTAACAAACAAAAGTCATTCAAAATCACTTCTAGTGGAAAGAGTGATCTAATGGATGAAGGTAAATATTATCATTTTTTTATCAAAAATGAAGCATAACTCTATGAATTGGTAAGACAGTCTTTCTTGACTTTGCAAGGCAAAATGGGGTTAAATGACTTTACCCAGAATCACACAGCTAGTAAGTATTAAGGGTCTGAGACTGGATTTGAACTCAGGTCCTCCTGACTTCAGGGCCAGTACTCAACCCCACTGCACCATCTAGCTGCTCAGTCTTGACTGACTTATTAATGAGCACAGAAGACAGCTGCAGAATACGTTTCAAAGGCATTTTGAACAGCACAAGACAATGGAAAGAGTATTGGGCTAGGAAGCAGATACATGGGATCCAGTCCAATCTCTGTCTCTGACTAGCTAAGTGACTGTGAAAAACTTATATACAATTCACCTCAGTTTCCTGCTGTATCAAATGAGGAGGATGAACTAGATGATGCTACAAATTTTGTCTGAACCAAAGACTCTATTGATGGAAACATTTTATGAGTGAAAAGAAGGCAACTAAGTGGTACAGTAGATAGTACAGGAATTGGAGTCAGGAAGATTCAAGTTCAAATACTGTTTCTGACAGTAACTAATAGTATTATTTTGAGCAAGTCACATAATATATTTCAGCCTCAGTTTCTTCACCTGTAAAATGTGGATAATAATAGCAAATATCTCACAGAGTTATGAGGAGCAAATGAGTTCCCATATGTAAAGCACTTTGCAAACCTTAAAGCCTTTTATAAATGTCTAATTTTGGTAGGTGAATCCTTTTAAAAGGATAATATTCTTTGGGATAAATTCAGGTTTTTATATTAAAAGAAAATTCCCATTGCTTTTGAGATTATACTTCATTTGTTTATGTTCTGTCTGCTTTTTTTTTTTTTTAAAGCAGAAAGTTATAGTGTATGGTGCGCTGAATTTGTGGACAGGAAAACCTGGGTTCAAACATTTATCTTTGATATTTCATGACAAGTTCATGGGCAAGTCACTTAACCTCTATGAATTTCAGTTTTTTCACCTACAAAATGAGAATAATAATGCAGCACTTACTCTCATAGGATTATAATAAGGCTCAATCAAGATAACATGTATAAACTGCTTTGCAACCCTCAAAGCATTACACAGGGTGTACCAAAATTCTTAGTCTAGTTTTAAGCTTTAATGTAGTTTTAAAGCTATAAACTTTAAGATAGCCTACAGCTTCACTAAAAGGTCTTCAGGACACCCTTTAAAATGAATTGGTTATCATTATAATCCTGTATAAAGAGTCTGCTATTATTATAACTGTAATTCATTTTACCAAAGTTCCTCTAAGGACAGGAATCACATCTTTGATATACTCTGTGCCTGACACAGCATCCTGTACAGAATATATTCTTTGTCCACTGCTGTTACTGCTATTCAGCTTGTTATATCATTTGATGGGAGAGGTCAGAGGGTTTCCCACTTGGGGGGAAAACCACCACTTAGCAGCTCTTAAAATATAATCAGCCACCCCAATAGAAAAGATGCTCTCTCACAAAACCAAACTTCCCTTCTCTGGTCTAGTTTCCTCAGTTTCTTGATTTCTGGCATTTCATTTTAATTTAAAACCTTTTTTCTTTTCTCCCAGCAGGGGCAGTAGAATAGCAGGCAATGACCAAAACTATCCTTATGCTTCCTCAAACAATGTCCTAAAATCAATCTGGCAAAGTCAAAAGTGAAGTTGTTCAAAATTCCTACAGGCCTCCAACTCTGCAACGTGGCCAGAGAAACACAGGCAGCTAGCTTCTCCAGTTCCAAAACTTAGAAAAACTGCCAGTGGAGATTTCTTTCTATTGTTGCTATTGTTCTAACAAATGTACATATTTTATTCCAGCTTCATCGCTCTCTCATCTTTCCATGATTACTTTCTTTTTAATAATCTTAGTTTATGTCATTCACAGGCATGATCTTTGAGGCATTAAAATAATTCTTATGGTGGGGCTGTTTCTCAACACTTGGAATAATATGCATTTCTGGGATGGGGAGTTTTTCAAAAGGCGATATTGTTCAATTTCATGTTCTTTGAGGCTGCCCTACTTTTCTCCATCAGGATTTCATAAACAGCTGGTGTTTCTGGCTGAAACAGGAATTAATCTCTCATAATAGATACTCAGATTTTCCAGAGCAATGAGTATGAATCATAGAACTGCAAAATATTAGAGAAGCAAAAGCCCTGGGATTTCTGCTAATTAAACTACTTCATTTTTGTCAATCAACTAATCAACCAATCAACATGCATGTGTTCTGTGGTAGATACTGAGATTACAAATATTAAAGACTAATTCTTCCCTTAAGGAGTTTGTTTAGACCTAGAAAACTGAGATTGTTATGAGGAAAACCTTTTGAGATGGTCAGTTTTTCTTCTTGGGTTTTTAACAGAGCCATACTAGTTGGAACTCAGGGAAAGAAAAAAATTCAGCTTATAGTCTAGATGGGGAAGATGGAAGGCAGAGGGCAAAAAAATGAAAAGAAAAGTTGATTCTAGCAAAATAGAGCTGTGTTGTGTAGAGAAAAGGAGATAGTTCTTCTTCCAGAAAATCTAGTTCTGGCTACTACAGAAGAGCTGTGACCCCCCCAACTTCTTATATCCAGGAAGAATCAAGAGTAAAGGAAGGTCAGAAAGGAAGAAAGAAAACTTTGGAAGTGGAGCCAAACAATGTGGTCCCAGTGGAAGTTCATGAGAATTATCATGGAAAAGAAGAATCACTACTTTAGAGCAAAAGCCCAGTCCGTCCACCTTAGTCACCGTTTCACCCAACATCAAGTTTGTCAGACCTCAAGGCATTGTACCCTTTGTATGATACTTGAAAATACAGTAATGATATTGATTCTTCAAACTACACAGGAAAGCAGTCTCAGTACTTTTTAGTCCATCCCCACACCTCTCCCCATATCTCCTTGCTTCATGAAAAAGAGTGGAATCAAACAATATTAACAATTTAGAAATATATGTTCTGAAGCATCATAAAATATAGGGCATATGTTTCACAGTATATTTTTGAGTGTAATGGAAAGAAGACTATACTAAATAGACAATATACAAAGTCAGGAAATTTAAATGAATACTTTACTCCCTAACTTAGTCTTATGAGATCCAACCTTTCTAGTAGCTATCAGTCACTCTGAGGTCCTCAGCTATTATAAAAAGAGGATTGGCAAAAAGATCTGAATTTTAATTCCAGTTCTACTATTTACCAGCTGTGTAAATATAGGGAGATCACAGAATTCCTATAAACTTAGATTTTTCATCCATAAAATGGGAATGTTAATATGTACCAGTCCTCCCTTTTTTTGTGTGACAATGAAATGAGATCATGATATGAAAGGATATTGTAAAATGTGAGGCATAATACAATAAAAGTACTAAAATACAAATACTAAGGAATCATATATGATAAATATGCACTTTAAAAAATCATTAGCTTTGCAGATCCAAAGAACTCTGGATAAGGAGTTAGGAGAGATCTGGATTTGACACTAGGTTCTAACAATTTTCACCTGTGGGATCCTGTGAAATCACTTAATTTTTTCTGAAGGAGTAGCTAGATGGCACAGTGAAAAGAGCAACAGCCCTGAAGTCAAAAGGCCCTGTGTTCAAATCCAACCTCAGACATTCAACATGTACTAACTGTGTGACCTTGGGCAAGTCGCTCATCCCCAACTGCCTACCAAAAAGAAAAAAATCCAAGTTTCAGTTTCTTCATCTGAAAGGGGGAATAAAACTTGCTGTAGCCTCCCTCAGAATTTGTGAGAAAAAAGTTTTATAAGTCTTGAAGTACTATATAAATGTGAGCAGTTTTAGAATCTCCCCCAAAGTTTTAGTAACATAAGGGCATTAAATAATTTCATCATCTATAAAATAAGGATTTAGCCTAGAGGGCCAGTAACCCAACTTCCAGCTCAAAGCAGAACTGTAACAGCTCAAAGGAAACAAAATGTGTAAATTTATAGACATTTCCTCTCCAAACCTTCCTATGGACTATTGTGCCCAACTTGTGATAGAGTCTTCCAAACTTCTATTGATCTATTATTCAGCCATAGTCCAACACACTGTACCTTGACTGCAAGTCAAGTGATATCTTATTGGCTCTCTTTGAGCACAAAAGACAACCAACAGCCAACAATCTGATAAGTAAGAACTGAGAGAACTTAGTGGCTTGCCGATTAATCAGTCTTACTTTTAAAATCATTGAGAAAATTTGCAAAGAACTGAAAAAATGAGAGACTATACAACTATATCAATTATTTGGCTATTTCTGACAAAATTTATCTAACAATGATAGAATTTTTTTCTATTTGGATTTTTCATATGGGCCTACCCTCCTATTCATATTACAGATGAGGAAGTAACCTCCTCATGGTCATACCACTTTCCTGTTTCTTCTAGATATAATTTATATTTCTAATTCCTCTACCCCAAGAAAAGTAACTTTAATTTAGCTGTATGATTTATTTTTAAATATCAGCTTATATGTAATGGTATTAAAGAGAGACAAGGAAAATATTAAGATAAAAATCAAAACTTTTCTCAAACTTTTTCTGAATGAGCCAATACAAACAGGAAAACAAAACAAAACAAAAAATGAATATTAGAAAAAATGCTGGATAATAGAAAAATTCTTAAGGAAAGATGGAATTTTCATCCTAAATATTCAGATTAACTGTCTATATCACAAGAAATAACTGATAAACTGTTCTGTTCTTCATTTTATTTTACTTATACAGACACATTCTTTGTTTTAGACAGAAAATCCCATTGCTTTCCTAAACCATATTTCCTCCACATATAACTCTTATTGGTTCAGAGGTACTGTCAAAGAAGATCCAAGTGGAAGAGTACAGATAAGTCAGGATTATAAATTCTGAACTAGACAGGACCTGAGAGGTGGGATTCTCCCTCCCAATCTAGTCCAAATCCTGCTCACTTTAAAGATTAGGATACAGAGGCACCGAAAGGTTATTCACTTCACCAAGGTCATACCAGGAAACCTGCATTTGAACCTTTAATTCTTAATCCAGTACCATTTCCATTGTATAATATTACTCTCAAAAGGCTCAAAAATATCATGGACAATGAAATCACTAAATGCTATACAATTTCAAAACTGCATCTACCTTGCCCTTCTTATGGAGAGAGAACAGTCCTTTCCTGAAATTAGTGAGAATGAGAGTGCAAGTGCTAAGCCCTGGCCTGAATGGTCTTCACAATAAAGGTGAATCATCTGTGTATTTTGAAATAATTGATTCCTCCATGGGGAGAGCTAAATAACTACAAACAATTAGCCCAAAGACAAATCATGGTGTACTGGGCGGGGAGAGGGGGGAGGTTACCTGTGGCCCATCTCTAGTACTTATCAGTTAAATGACTCTTAAGCAATTTTATTTATATCTCTGCTTCAAGTATTTAATCTTGCTAGTCACTGCCTTCTTCCCATTATGCCTTCACTGAGATTCATCAAAGCAGAGATTCATTCTTTCAAAATCATTTTAAAATCTACTATGTGCAGTGTACCTTGTTATGTTTGGGGCTACATACAAAGTTTAGGCAAGAAATGATCCAGGTCTTCACAAAGCTTAGAATCTAACTGGGAGATGTGATGCAAATACAGGTAATGAATACAAAATATTACATAATAAACATATACAAGATTCAACAGTAAAGAATTACGCAACCAATGTATTACTAAAGTAGATCAGTCTCAACTCAAAGGCAATTCTTTCGACTCACTTCTGCCTCTAATTCAGTATACTCCTACCACCCAGATTCATCCTCCTTCTATAAAAATATTTAAATCTTCTCAATCCTAAAACACACACACACACACACACACACACACACACACACACACACACACTGTACCATTTAGTTACTGTATCGATTACTTCCACAACTTCTTGGGGGAAAAACAATCTAACAACCATCTTATCATTTTCTAATATTTCTTTCTCTCTTTAGACCTTTACAATCTATCTTTCCTCACCATCACTGTATGAAAATATTCTCTCAAAAGTATCCATACATCTCCTAATTCTCAAACCCAATGATCTTTTTGCAGTTGCTTTCTTCCTTGCCTGTTTAGCAGCTTTAGATGTGGTATGTTGTAGTGTCTGAGGTTGAAGTATTTAATATCTCTGAACTTCAGTTTCCTCATTTGTAAAATGGAGTTAATAATATGCACACTAGCACACAAGGTATACTTATGATGTGATATGCTATGTAAATATATTATTTTTATTATCTTCTCTCCTTCCTTATCTTCAGGGACACCACTCTCTTTCAATTCTCACACAATTCTCCTCACTCTTTAGGTCTCTCCTTTACTGCTTCTTCTCTTCTTCCTAAGTTCTTAAGGTAAATGGTTTCTAAGGCTTTTTCCTTGATCCTTTCATCTCTCTACACTATCTTCCTTGGCAAAATGATTAGATTCTATGGCTACAAGTATTACCAATAAATAGATGAAATGGCCCAATTGATATTTCCAGAATTCTATCCCGCACTTGAAAACAATATTTCCAACTTCTCAGTTCCTAGACATACCAGCAAAATCTCAACGGCACATACCCTAAAATTAGTTTATTATCTTCCTCAAAAAATCCCAAACATTCCTATTTCTGATTCTACTCTTTCTGCCAATGACACTATCATTCATCTGTTCTCTAGTATCAAAACCTTGATGTTACCTTTGATTCTTCTCTCTCCCTTACTTTTTATGCCTAGTAAGTTGACAAATCCTATTGATTTGATATTTACAAAGTTTGTCAAATACATCTATTCCCCTCTATTCCCACTTCCAGCCTTGTACTCTTCCAGTAGAGATGATCATAAATCTGATCCCTGTTTCAGGTCCCGAGTCACCACTTCTAAAAGTTTACTAAAATGTTTGCTCATGTGTTTTTATCTTATAACCTCCATGGTCAGTCTTTAAATCGTTAGTGCTAGTAGATTTCCTAGCCAGAAATGTAATTAATGATATACAACCCTAAAATGTTATACTTCTCTATAACTATACACTTCTATGAACTGGCCTATGCTAATTCAGGGGAGATATGTCTACCATAGCTCCATGTGTTTCCTGACACAACTATAAAATGAGAATAAAAATACCTTTTCTACAAATACAGTAACTGAATTATATGATCTCTTTAGCTTTTCAAGTTCTTTAAGCTAAACAGTGCCTATCCATTCTTTCCCATTGTCTTTTTAAAAATATTAATAATATTCAATGGGAGGGAGGAAAATTTGCATAATTTCCAGGTAGACTTTTTTTGTTATTATTATTTCAGGAGGATTACAAGAGTTTTGGAATAAAAGAAAACTATCCAAAAACCATGCTAAGAGAATGTTTCAAACAAAGGGAAAAGAAAGGAAAAGATATTTTAGATATAGATATTAAAACTATTGAAAACATAATCATGATATCAATACTTTGAATCTAAGGTACTTACCATAGTGTGGAATGATAGTCCAGGCCATTGCTGAAGCATAAATTCCCCCAATCATCCAGAACATGCAGAGCCAACTGAGGTGTTCTCCCCTCTTCTCACGAGATAAAAATTCAGAGAAATAGGCAAATACAATGGGGAGGGACCCCCCGATCCTGAGGGGGAGAAAATACCAAAGAGGAAGATGTGTATAGAAAAGGGAAGATAACAAGCATCATCAACTCTTGACCCCACCCCCTTATATATCCAATTAGTGTACTATATTGAGAGATTGATAGAACTATAGGGACGCTGAAGTATAATACTTGCAGAATAAAATGAAGGAACTAAGTTTCATTAAGAAGTTGACTAATCATCCTGGTTAAACTATGACAAAGCTAATGAGCTAAGGTGAATTGACCAGTTAGTAAATCAAGAACATATGATGAGTAAAAAATAAAACAACTTGAAGCATTTTGATAAATTTAAGGAGCAAATTTTATCAAGAAGCTCAGAAGTTCTAATTATTTCATTATATTCAGAGCAAGCAATTGTCTCTTCAATGGTTGGAGTCCTTCTGATTGAGGCAACTAATAAGCACCCAATTTGCGTCTAAATCTTAGATACAATATTATGATGTTGGTGCCAGTTTTTTTCTTAGTAGATCAAAATTATATAGAGAATAGCACACCAAATTGCTTACTACTTTAATTTAAGCTGCTTCCAGCTAGCTCTCTTTTTTTAAAATTTCAAAATAGTTTTTGATGTTATTGTTTTATAATGATTACTACCAACTAAACTACCTTCAGAGAAACTTTCCCTTAAAACAAATATGTATAGTCCAGCAAAACAAATCAACACAATTGTCTTATATAAGAATATCTATCTCATTCAGCATCTTGAATCCATTCCTTCTCCATTAAGAGAGAAAGATGTATTTGTTTCATCTTCAGTCTTTTAAAGTTACTACTGTTTGCCACTTTGATCATACCTCAACTTTCTTTTACATATAAAAATGCCCAATTTACTTACTCATAATTCTAAGACTATAAGGTTTGGATTTACATATATTTTACCATATGTTCAACATATATTGGATTACTTGCCATCTAGGGGAGGTGGTAGGGAGAAAGGGGAGGGAAAT
Organism: Sarcophilus harrisii; assembly: GCF_902635505.1. NCBI lineage: Eukaryota > Metazoa > Chordata > Mammalia > Dasyuromorphia > Dasyuridae > Sarcophilus > Sarcophilus harrisii. The sequence continues at coordinate 541,993,996 of NC_045427.1, forward strand.
TGGAACACAAGGCTTTGCAAGAGTTTGCATATGTTTTGAAAATAAAAAACTTCAATTAAAAAATATTATAAGGTCCAGCAAAACAGGGAAAGTCTCATGTCAGTCTTGAGCACCAGTAGCAAAGCAACTTGTCTAATAAATGTGAATTTAATTTAAAGTGTTAGTTTGTATTCATATTATGGACATTTTATTTCTAAACTTTATTCCAAATATACCCACATCCCATTTCTCTTCCTTGCTAGAAAGCCTTAAAAATATTGAGTTAAGGGATTTCTTACTTCATTCATCTAATTCTTAGAGAAGAGACAAAAGACTACAAAATCAGAGAAAGTTATTTTCACTTTATCCCAACTATTCCAATACCCAAGATCAACAGAGACCGAATACTCATTTGGATAGATCATAGTACATAGTCCCTCCCATCAGTCCTGAGTGAAGATTACAGGAGAAAGCTACAAAAAAAAAATCATAGATCTGGAATGGGAAGAAATGTCGGGAGACTTCTTTCCAAGGCTAAGATGGCAGTGGTTTGGAATTTGCCCCAAATTTCTTCAAGCGAGAATTTGATTTCTGCTTCTAAGAGGTCCAGAGAAAGGTCACGATTGGATGATTAGTCTTTTTCTTGCCTGTATCTTACAAAGACTAAGAAACTTGCCCAGGAAGTAGAATTTGAACTGGTCTGACTCAGAGTGGTGTATCTTATGTTATGTGTACATACCCTATACCCGAGATAAGGCGGCAGAAGAGGAAGAAACCATAGCCCTGCACAAAGGAGGAGAGGGATGCAAAGGAGGCGTTGAGTGCCAGAGACATGCCAAGAACTTTCTTCCTCCCAAGTTTATCTGCCAGGCCACCCCAGATGAAGGCTCCAGCCATCATTCCCAGGTAGACAATCAGCCCTGTGAGAGGGGAGGGAGTAGAGAGGGTAATAAAGAAAGCAACACAAAGAGAGAAATGTTAGGAATATTCAAGGTGTTCTGCATCCAACACGGAACATATTCTGGAATGGTAGACCACCAGCATTTTTCCCATCCTAGAAAATACAGCATCATAAACATACATAATCTAAAGAAAGAAAACATTTTGCAAACTGATAAGTAGGTTCTATGAATGTAATGCAGTAGAATTACATAAACAATAAATGATCAAGGGTAAGTCACTTCACATAATACCATGTATAGGTGAGCATTTGTGAATATCTTGTGGTTAGTAGATATGCTCTAAATTCAATTTGGAATGCCTTAGTTGGTTTTTAATGGCTCCTTTCCTGGTCAAAGAAATTCCCTCTCCCAGAAAATTTCCATTCTGTGTCTCTATCTTTAAATGTTACCCCTATAGGAATACATTGCCATTTTGTTGAAATGACTATGGAGAGTTTCTTAAAGTCAACAAAGTATTTCAGTGATGGGTAGGCCAGCAACATACCAATTCTATTCTCCAACTGATAAGTGGTAAAAGAACATGAACAGTTTTCAAAAAAAAATTGTGAACTATCAACAGCTACATGAAAGAATACTTTAAATTATTCATGATAAGAGCAAAACAAAATAAAATCACTCCAAAGATTCTCCTCAAAGTTGGAAAGCTGATAAAAGATGAAACAGTTGATGTAGGATTATGAATTTGTTCAACCATTCTATATAACGATTTGGCATCGTATAAGAAAAATCAATAAATGATTTATACTCTTTGACCCAACCATTCTGCTGCTGCTCATATATCCAGGTGAGATGATAGTCCCAATATATACTAAAACTTTCATAACAGCATCTTTTTAAGTTGGCACAAAAAAACTAGAAACAAAATAGGAATCCATCAGTTGAAAAATGGGTGGACAAATTATGGCATGGAAGTATAATTAGAATGCTATTCCACCTTAAAACAAAATGACAAATATGATAGAGGACTGATGTAGAATAAAATAAAATAAACAGAACTAGACAATCAACAAAATGAACATGATAATATAAACGAAACTAATAACAAAAGACAGTTGAATTTTGGTTCATTATGAAAGGCAATCTTCTTCCTGGAGAAGTGACTGTGAAACACGTCTTTTGGTTTTCTTTTTTCTTGGTAGACTGGTAGAAGGTTATGAACATAAACTATGTAATCAGAGTCTCTGTCTTGTAATGGGCTGAAGCTCGAATTGATGCACTGAGGTCCCAAGTATGTGAGGCTAAATAGTAATTGGACCATACTCTATTAATATATATGCTTGGAGAAAGAATGGCCTCTGCCTACTCTTTGTGCAAGTCCTGATGTGTTGTATAGGAAATGACGATTTTGGTGGGTGGAGGCAGAGGAAGAAAGGCGGGGAGAGAAGGCTGGTGGGCTTCTGGTCTGGTTGGCTTTTGGTCTGGCTGGCTCTGGTCTGGCTGGCTTCTTGACACAGCTGCTCACATTGCTAATCCCCCTTCACCTCTGATTCCTCTTCACCTCCAATCCTTCTTCACCTCTACTGAGAATAAAGATTGAAGATTTTCCCTTAACTTGAATTCCTGACTCTGGCTGATTTTAAAATACGCAGTCATCAAATTGTCTGTTGGTTTTGTTGAAATGTTTTTATTTCTTAGACTTCTGAGAGCCAGGAAATGCAATATATATATATATTATATATATATATATATATATATATATATATATATAAGCACATATAAGGCTAAGTCCAATGATAATCTTTTAGATGATATTGAAAAGTAGTAATGTCTTAAAATGTAAAACAATTTATGTTATAATCAAGTTGATTTCTTAAAAACACCTTTAAAGTTATTTTCTGGATACTTGTATATTATGTGAAGACAGCTGCCAGATGGCTGGGCTTTCTACAATCATAAGTGACCTTTACACAACCAACAAAATTAGTAGGAAAGTATTCCATCAATCAATATTTCCATCTGATAATAACTGACACTTTTTTAAAAGTTCTTTAATGTTTGAAAAACTCCCCCCCCCTTTTTTTTTTTTAGTGGGAAAGAGCCTAAGGCTCAGAGAGATCAAAGAATTTGCCCATGTTCATATAAATTCAATTAAGCTCATCAAGCATTAAGTTCCTACTATGTATCAGGTACTATTTCTAGATGCTGGGAATATGAAGGCAAATGGAAAATAACCCTTATATTCACAGAACTTATATTCTTTTGTAGGGGAGGAGGGAACATGAACAGATGAGTATAATCAGGCTTTCAAGCAAGCTTGAGGTATTTTGTTTGCTGCTGTATATGTTGGGTGGGGAAGGAAGTATGACTCCTTGATGAGCTTAATTGCAAATTTCAGGTCAAACTATGTAGATATATTTAGCAGAGAATATATATATATATATATATATATATATAAATACAAAAATACAAAAAAAAAAGAAAATACAAAGTAATTTGAAGGGAATGTTGAGGTTTGGGAGGCACTAACAAAAGAATCATAAGAAGTCTTCTATGGGAGATTGCTTTTGAGCTAAGTCTATAGATTCTACAAGGTGGGGGTTAGGAGGAAAATTCTAGAATATGTTCCATTAGTTCCATTTCTAATATTTTTGCACATATTCATGAAATACACATAAAAAACAATATTCTATGGGGCTATTATAGCACCACCAGGATAATATCTAGGAACTATACTCAGGGAACACACAGAGGATATATCTGACCTGACCTAAGCTAAGCTGAATCAAATTGAATTAAATGTTCTGGGGATATGATTGTCTCCCTCTCGTTGTAAAGACCTTTAGATAGAAAAACAAAGCCCAAGGTTTCCTATTTCATTAAATCATGGTGTTTTAGGCCAAAAAAAAAAAAAAAAAAAAAAAGACTAGTATCTATATGATTCAAGTAAAATTTTTCATGTTATAGGTTGAAAGGAAATGGAATAGAAATCAATGCATATTAGCATGAAAACATAATAATAATTAACATTTACAGTCAACTTTAAGATTTATGAAGCACTTTACATGTGATCTCATTTGATCTTTCCAATAGCCCTTTGATGAAGATGTCATTATTATCCCCAGTTTACAGATAAGGAAAACTGAGGCTGAAAGAAGCTAAATCATTTTTTCTGGGGTTCTTTCTAACTAGGTAATAAATATCTGAAATAGAATATGAAATCAGGTTTTCCTGCCTCCAAGTCTAACATTCTATTTGTTATACCTTTTTCTTTCAAAGAGTTCCTCTTCCTTTAAAATAAATCACAGATTTAAATCTACAAGAGAACTTTGAGGTTATTGACTCTGTTTTCTCATGAGGAAACAAAGGTCTGCCCAAGATCCCAAAGGCAGTAGTGGCAGAGCTGGGATTCAAATCCAGCACCACTTTCCACTATTTCATCCTGTAACTCTAACCATGTTCAATGGCAGAGAGGCAGTATGCATGGCACAGTTGATAATGGAAGCCTAGGTTCCAATCCTACTTTTAATTCTCATTTTGTGGCCATGAGCAAGTCATTTAATCTAAACTTCCTTGTCTATAAAATGGGGGAATAATATCAACTGCCTTACAGTTGTTATGAGGCTCAAGAAAATGTGTGTGAAGTATTTAGCCTTAAAGCACCACCTAGATGTCAGCTGGTACAAATATCATCAATTATATCAATTAGGTCCAAATTCAGTTATTCATCTAGATTTTTTCCCATATGGCCTCAAATGACTGCTTTAAATGAATCTTAGACTGAATTGGCCCGATGTTTTGACATCAAATAGACACAGCCAATCTCTCCACCTTCTCTTCCACGTCCCCAGTCAAAAAAAGTCACATCATAAATGAAAAAGAATCAGACATATCTCAATTGGAGAAATAAGGCATTAACAAATAGTTCAGCCCATGACCCAGGAAAGTTTGCCTTAGGTGAATGGTCTAGAAGGGAAGGACTGATTGATCTAGATTAAACCATTTCCTTCATATTATTTTAGAACAGAAATCATTTTTAGATATAGCTACTCCAAGGAGCAACCTGTCTATCCTGTCTCCCTCTCCTCACTGGCTAAGGCCATAATTCAATAGTGTGATGGCAAACAAGACTAAGCAGGTAGGGGCAGATTGGGCATCTGCTTTATTAGTGTTCTGGTGTTTGGGAAGAAGAAAGAGGGAGGAATACTTTGGAAACTTGACAAAAGTTTATCATATGACATTGGTTTGTTTGATCAGCAAAAGGGTCAACCAAATTATAAGCTTGTTAAATCTGAGGTTCATTTGTCTATATACCTTTTAGATTAGAATCTTGCACATAGCAGCTGCTCATGTTACCATTTGAAATTACCTAATAAGGGGTTATATTTGATGGTGTATCAATTATGTTACTAGACAGAAAATGAGGACAGATAGGAAAATATGGGATTGCAGGAATTCAGTGAAGAAAAAATGTTCTGATTAAACATAGAAACATAAACACTAGAGTGACCATAGGGAATGGACAGATTGATCAAAATGAGCTATAAATTTACAAAGGTGAAAGAACAGAGCAACTAGGAATTGACCAGAATGGAGACTTCTGAGGAAGAAGTAATTGACTTTATTTTTCTTCTTGCTTCTGGGTTTTCAAATTAACTTTCTATTAACAATTCTCCACTCAGAGTCTGAAATCAGATCCATAGTAACCGTGTTTCCCTTTTATCCCATTCACTAACTGCTAATTCTTAGAGGTGTTTAGATTTATCTGTGTACTTCCCATTTACCACCCACTGGACTGACATACAAATTTCACTTCTGATTTTCTAACTATTCTATAATTATATAGAAAGCAAAGCAAACAGGTTGGTTTACAGATTTTTTGCAAACATGAATTACCATACCCACAGCAGTAGTAAGCCAAGTAGAATCTCTAAGATGAGAGTATCAGTTAGATCATAGATCAATATCTGTAAAAGCGAGAAAGACTCAGTGATTAGGTAGGTGATAGCAGCTTACCACTTTAGGCCACCAACTCCCACCTGAATGGCTTCAGTATCCTGATGTAGTAGAGGGCATCAACTGATAAAAGACAGAGGATATCTTAGAAAGAACTCTGAACTAATAAGTGACTTGAGTTAAAGCCACTAACTTGTCATTCTGGGAAAGGCATGGAACCTCTAAGCCTCATTTTTATTATCTATAAAATAAAATAATTGGACTAATCAGAGCAAGCATGATGTAATGGGAAGAAACATGAACCTTGGACTCATGAGACATAGATACTAGCTTAATTCTACCACTAGGTGGGTATGGAATCTTAGACAAGTTATTTAATCTCTCTGAGCCACAGGTTGCTCTTTTGTCAAACAAAAGTGTTAGACAAGATATTAAAGTCCTCTCCAGCTCTAAAAGTATGTGGATGAGATTTATTGCATCTTCATAATGGAAGCTGGAAGGACAGCTGTTACCAAGTCTCACTGGTCTAAAGTAATGAGATAGTGACAATTGATGGAGAGTAACCATACTCAACATAAGAATGATATGAATTCAAATTGTGTCTCTGATACAGGCTGCTATGTAATTCTGGGAAATGGTTTAATGTCTCAGCACACCCAATAATAGTAAATAAATGTATTACTAGGTGCTCCCTACATTGATAAAATTACAGTTGTGTGGAAGGAAAGTTATGGTACCACAAGATTTTTGGCAGGGACCTTAGAGATCATCTACCTCAATTCTTTCCTTTTTCAGATGACAAAACTGAGAAATATTTAGTGAAAATACTATATAGTTTAAGGGGGAAGAAAAAAGGAAGGAAAGAAAAGAAGGGAAAGAAAAAGGGAAAAGATCAGGGGCAGGGGCAAGAGAAGTGGCACAGGAAAGGGAAAAGGGAAAGAGAAAGGAGAAGAATAAAGGGAAAGAGGAAGGAAAGAAAAGGAAGGGGAAGGGGGGAACAGAGCTGAGATTTGAATCAAAGCCCTCAACTTCCAAATTCAGGGCTTCATCCACTGTCACATTTCCTTTGGTTCAGAAGTCAAAGCTCTTGCAGATTTTTTTTTTTCATTGTGCTCAACCCACCTATTGTTGAGTTAGGAACTAAGGGGAGATTATTTGCCTAAACCCCACTGGTAGGGGAAAACGAGGGAGAAGCAAATTAAAGGAAATTTCATTTTATGCCTCATCTCTGGATTTGTTTATAAATTCTTGATGCACTGCTTTTCCAAGGCACTGTTTTATGCACATTACTGCAAATGGAAGGTTATAATATTAAAACTTAATCAGATTATTGTATGGCTGCATAGCTAGCTATGTTGTCTCCACCTGAATGATGTGTGTTGCACAATATAACATCAGCATCACTAGGATTGGGATAATGGATTTGCAAAGATATGGTTTTGCCTGAAATATGTGCCACCTAGATAAATGTGTAATCAGCAAGTAGGGTAGACTATGACTGAATCCACATTACTGGTCTATGGCCTAAATGAATGATTGGCCAAGGCTATTTGTTTTTTCGTGAATAATCCAAATTGGCAGGTGCTTAGCTCTTAAAAGCAAACAAATCAAATGAGCCTGGTCTGCTAGAATACTCCAGCCTTTCCTCTTCATGTGCCTGATCTTTCTCCTTTGATTTTAGTGATTTTTCACCCTTTTTATAATAGTATTCTGATACCAAAACAGAGAAGATAGTTGCCTTTCTTCAGCTATGCAAAGACCTTTGATCCTCAGAAATCTCTAAATCACTACTGTCCAGCTCTTATGGCTGATGAATAGGAAATCAATTTAGATTATCAGACTCAGCAGTTTTATACAATAATGTCTCATTAATCCACAGGCAAATTATCAACCAGACTCAGCTATCCAGAATACTGTCAAAAATCAGGAGTTAAGCAATAAGAGAACTATGAGTATACAAAAGAGAGGTTAAAAAAAACCCTACCTCATTCATCAAAAGCTCTGATCTTTGCTGAAGCTATTTGCTGGTAATTCACACCCATTTCTAACAACTTTATTGATGTGATTTCCCAGATTACAAAATATTAAAATAAGAAAATTAGACCCAGAATCTGGGGAGACTGCTAAACATAAGTACATTGACAGTGATATAAGTAATACCTAAAATAGCATGTCAACAAGGAAGGAGACAGAAAAACCATTAAAAAAAATAAAAATAAAATTAAAAAATCAGAACATTTTAGGGCAGAGATGGTTAACTTTTTTGTGTAATGAACCCTATGGTAGTTTGGAAATGCCTATGGATCCCTTTTCAGAACAATATTTGAAGGAAATACAGTTAAAAGCAAAGGAAAATAAAAATGTAATGCTTACCATTCAAGTTCATGGACCTCCTGAGCCTATTCCTATGTTGTAAAGGAATCTGTTAAGAATCCCTGATCTAGGGAAATTTTCTGTGGAGACAAATCATCTTACAGAATGTAGTTGCTACTGAGGGCATCAATGGGAAGAAGTGTGATAAAGTAGATAGAGTTCTAGATTGAAGTCCAAAAGACCTAGCTTTGAATCCTTTCTCTATCACTTACTAGCTATGTGACCCTGGCTAAATTATATGACCTGTCCGAATCAAGATTTATAAAAATGTCAACCACTTGCTGTTGTTGCTACTCTTCAGCCATGTCTAACTCTTGGTGACCCCATTTGAGATTTTCTTCGCAAAGATCCTGGAGTGATTTGTCATTTCCTTCTCCAATTCATTTTACAGATGAGGAAATTGAGGCAAACAAAATTGTCTTGTCCAGTGTCACACAGCTAGTACATATCTGAGGCTGGATTTCAACTTGGGAAATAATTTTCCTGATTTCTCAATACCAGGACTATGTTGCATGCATCCCATATTTTCTCCTTTGATCCTCACAGCAGCTTTCTAAAATAGGTAATCAAAATATAATTATCCCCATTTTACAGATGAGAAAACCAGAGGGCTAACTGACTTAAAAATTGTATAAATGGGACTTGTACTTCAGTATTCCACTTCAAAATTTTGATATATTTCTAAGACTAGTGCTAATATGAGTTTATTAAACTCTAAGTATTTCGAAAGGCAACCTACAGGAAGAATGAACATTGATTAGATCTTCTAAGTGATTTAATCTGCGCTATTTAGGCTGTGTATTACACTAAGAAAGTACATAAAATTTTGACTTTTTGAGTTCAAATCTTTCATTATTTGTGTCATTTTAGGCAAATCACTTAACTCGCATGGACCTCAGTTTCTTAATTTGTAATATGAGGGTGTTTGACTGGATGGCCTCTAAGATTTCTTCCAGCTACAAATCTACAGTCCTATGAAGATTTTTCTTATTTTAATTTTTCAAGGACCAATGATTTCATGTCTGTGGATTCTCTCTCCACTAATACATATTGCAAACCATTTGTACCTCTTAGAAAACCAACTTCATGAACAGCTACAGCCAAAAAAAAAAATCATCATTTGATTGATGGTCAATCCTTTCGTGATGAACCTCTCCAAAGCTACCTACACTGGTTCTCAGAGAACAAACATGGAGTCCACTGCCAGAAGTGCAATGGAAACCTTGCCAGTTTGGCAAGACCTGACAGAACTCTGCTGAACTCAACGTCGCCACCAGCATTGGATCTATATCACAGTAAGATAGCCAAGTAGTATTCTATGGGCAAACTATTTATTTACACTCCTTTAATCTTTCTAATGGCTTAGCAGTATGTCCCTTTAATTGCATCCACTTTTTGCCAAGGAGCTTCTCGGTGTATCATTCCAACTTTATTTCGCCAATTCCTTGCAAGGTCATTTCAAGTTTTCATTCACTTAGCTCAGTATCTCTTTATTGAACTCTGTTCAAGGAACTGTAGTATATCCTCCTTTGAAGGTTAGAATGATATACCCTTTGTTCAATTTTCACCCCTCCTCCCCCTATACTTCACAAAATACCACACCCCTACTTTTCCCTAGCATCCCTCCAGGTAGCAATCAAAGATTTTTAATTTTAATAAATTATCCATAATATTAAAACACTTTTTCCATATGCCTCAGAGCTTGTCATCTGGAATTGTAGATATGATACATTTTCTAGAATTTTTATCACACATAAAGCATATTTTTACCATTCCAATTTGCCCCTTATCTGCTTTATGTTACATTTATTTTTGAGGACTCTATTATACTCTAATTATCCAAATTTATTGTTTTAATTTCTTCTGCTAAAGATGGATTTTTCTCTCTCAAATAACTTTAGCATCTCAACCATTTTAGTCAATGTTAATTTCATGCTTCTCTTCACTTATTTGGGCTCATTCTTCCTTTTATTCTCCTTGTTTCTACCCCCAAAATGCAGCATTTTGAGAATGGTTCTTACTTTCTATGCATAAACTCCTTTAGCTTTGCACAATGTAGAATAGTCAACACTGGCAACAAAAAATCCTGGGTTCTAAGCCTGGACTTTTCTATTAACTAGTTATATAGCCCTGGACAAACTTTGCTGGAAGTTAGCTTTCTCAACAATTAAATGGGGAATTGGGATTTGAAGGTCATTAATATTCCCTCTGACTCAAATTATCTCGTGTGTGTGTGTGTGTGTGTGTGTGTGTGTGTTATTTTTGGCAATCTCACTAGGTCTGAGGTATATATGTTTCTGCTCTTCTTGAGAAAATTGGTTTAGCAAGGTTTAGTTGAGATACTCACCTGCTTTATAGTTGCTAATACAAACTTATTTTGCCTCTTCAAGATACTATATGCTTATACTTTACCTAGGATTTAGATGTCATTTTTAAAGGTTCCAGGAAACAGTAGCAATGATATGGACAGCAGCATTGGAATACCCAAGAACCTGCTGAGTCATATCATCCAACTAGCCCTAACATTACAGTGAGGAGGGAAACTAGAAGCAAAGGAGATTTCTCCAGCAGAATTATACTTACTTTTTCAGTGAGCTTTATAAATAAGTAAACAGTAATAACAACTGGCATTTTATAGTGTCCTAAAGTTTACAAAGCATTTTTACATACATACACACACTCACACACAATTATATAATTTTAATTTTATTTGAAATTCCTAATAATCCTGTAAAATGCCTACTACAGATGTTATTATAAAGTAACAGTGCTTGACAATTTTTCTTGGTGATCTAGAATTTAAATTTATTCACCTATGACGAGGAAACTAAGGCCCAGGTATAGCTAAGTAATATTCCTAAGAACCATAAAGCAATGGAATAGGTAATAAACATTTACAATAGCCCCTATTATATGCCAGGCACTGCTAAATATTATTTTTGAGGACTCTATTATACTCTTAATTATCCAAATTTATTGTTTTAATTTCTTCTGCTAAAGATGAATTTTTCTCTCTCAAATAACTTTAGCATCTCAACCATTTTAGTCAATGTTAATTTCATGCTTCTCTTCACATATAAGGGCTCATTCTTCCTTTTATTCTCCTTGTTTTTACCCCCAACATGCAGCATTTTGAGAATGGTTCTTTCTTTCTATGCTGAATGCTAAAATCTTAATTTGATGCTCACAACAATCCCTTCAAAGTATGTGCTATTATTAACCCCATTTTACAGTTGAAAAAAATAGAAGGAAATAGAGATTAAGTAATAATAATAATCCCTAACATTTGTAATAGCACTTGCTATATGCTAGGCACTGTGCTAAGCGACTTTACAATTATTATTTCATTTGATTCTCACAACTTTGGGAAGTAAGTACTATTTTATCCCCATTGTCACAGTTGAGGAAATTGAAGCAAATTAAGTGTCCAAAGTCCCTCAGCTAATATGTCCTAAGTCATATGGTTAATTAAGTCAGTTCTTCCCAGGTCCAGGCCCAGTCAGTGTGTGTCGCCTAGGTGCCTCTGAGAAATTAGAGAAAAATAAACTTCTAGGTATTCCTTCCTCGAATTCTGACCTGAGCACGTAAGTCTAGTTTTGACCCTAGTTTAGCCAAGTTACTTCCCCTCTATGGATCTCAATTTCTTCATTTATTAAATGACTTTAGAAAAACGAGGAGGAAAAGGTTTAAATTTCTTCTCAACTATCTTGTCTCTACTTTGGTAGTTTGTTAGGATTTTTTCCCTATCACCTCCAGGACCATATAATATCACATCAAGAGTACAAATCCTTTAAAATTGTTTAAGGAACTTTTAAAATTTAGAGAGTAACTGAGTGAAAAAACTGTGTCCCTCAGGGGGAACATTTTTAGAAATGTGGTGGAAAAGTAACAGAACTAACAATAGAAGAAAGGATTTTGTCTGGGAAGTGAGGGAGAAAAGTTAGAAAGATAAAGGAAGGCTCAGAATTTTATCACCAGAACTTAAAGGGACTTTAGTTAGCCTCTCTCAACTTTAATTTCCTTGTCTGTAAATGAAGGTAATAATAGCACCTACTTCATAAGACTGATCCTCTCAAAATGAAGATCAAATGAGATACTATATGTAAATTGCTCCCCAAATCTCAAAGTGCTATATAAATGCTAACAATTATTAAATATTACCTATTTAGTACCTGAGGTTAAGTAATTCAAGGCCTGATAGTAATTAGGAAAGAATCCATTCTCTTTCCATTCCATTCTACTATGTACTTCCACTATCTAATATATCTAGGGTCATAGTTAAGCTGATTTGGAAACACCTAGACAACCCCTAATCACAAATCCTGGGGTAAGAAAAGGTAGGGAAGCTACAAGGACTAGACTTTGATATTGAACAGATGAACAACTTGTTTAGTTCAATATTCTAATATAGTGGGATCTTTTGGGATTTCAACTGTTCCATTCAATGTTCAAACTTTGATTCATTTACAAATTTAATAATTACTCATCCATGCCCTCAAAAAAGAAAGCAACAAAAAAGCTAACTAGAACCTACAAGAAAAGTCTTTCTATATTCTTCATTAAGAAATAAAATTTTAAAGTTAGCAAAATGCACAAAGAATTGAATTTTAACTAGTGCTATTTACAATAAAAGGGGGGGGGGAGTATGTTTAGAACCACTGCTCTATCAAATGGGGCAATTCTTTGACTCTAAGAAGCTCTAGACTTGCCTCTGAAAGTTAATAGCTACCTGACCAAAAACAAATCTCTTTACTTTTCAGTGTCTTTAAGCAACTTTCTAAGAATATAAATTACTGATAGGTTGCCAATCTATGGTTTTCCAGGAAGTTTCTACAATAGGGAGTTCTATGAATTTGTAAAATCTCAGATCTGGATCAAAAGATACACACACACACACACACACACACACACACACACACACACACACACACACCTTGTATGTGTTAAAAAAAAAAAAAAAGAACCTGCACAAAATTATTTTAAATGTACGAGTTATTTTCCTCAATTTCCCTATATTTATGGCAATTATCTTGGCAGACAATTTAGTTAAGAAGCTATTTATCTAGCATCTCCATACCCTTGAATTGTTTAGACTGATTCATGTGACATTTTCTTAGTTGAGGAAAAAAATAATGTGGGAGTATTTCCTAATAAATGACCTTAAATGTTATATACAAGAGGTCCTTTCAACACCAATAGAGAAAAGAAGCTTATCTTTAAAGTATCTCCCCAGAACAAGGTGAGAAACCTAGAAGAATCAATATTATTTTTCTGGATTCATTTTTGCAGAGTCCTAAATAAGGTGGATTTATGTGACTAAGGCAGCACATGACCTGAAGACATGAAATAGAAAATGCACACAATGAATATTTTAAGCAGCCTTGACTAAGTCTAGATAGTAGAAGGGTATCTGCACTCAATCTGTTCAGAACACCATAAGACATGGCCATAAATTGTAAAATTCACAACATCCTCTACCTTCTTCCCTCTCTTTACCCTTTGATAAATTCCAATTAGCTTCTTAACTAGTCTAATGAATCCTTCAATTTTACATACAAACCTGCACATGGGCTTTTGTTGGGAAATATTTTAGTGCTATTTACCAAAAAAAAAAAAAAAAAAAAAAAAAAGTATAATATATTTTTACCATGTTTAATAGATATTGGATTATTTACCATCTAAGGAAGGAGATAAAGTGAAGTGGGGTGGGGATTGGAACACAAGGATTTTCAAGGGTTATTGTTGAAAAATTATCCTTGCATATGTTTTGAAAATTTGAAAAATGCTTGATAAATAAATAAAATAAAAAGAGGGTATGCTTACAACCACTGTTATGAATCAGATGAGACATTTTTGCTTTTTGATTATGGAACATCCTTGAGGACCTAAGCTTCCTTTTCACAAAGTAAAAGGGCAGGAAGTAGTAGTAGGTGATAAAAGTCTTGAGTGGGGTTGGCAGAGAAAGCCTGAAGAACTGATAAGATTACTCCCTAAAGAAAGCAGGGAAGGGCACTGATGGGGATCACCTCAATCTTATAATCCTATACCAGTAGAGATCTTGTGTAACTCCACCTTACTATATCCAATCAGAAAGCCAAATTATGTCAAACCCCCATGGTTAAATTTCCCCTGTAAATCTATCCAGGGCCCATGCCATCTTTGCTGAATCCGTTCTGGGTTAGCCCACTCCTGCCTTCTGCCTCATGGTGCCTTTCTCCTTACCCATCCTTCTCCACCCTGCCTCATGGTGTCTAACTATATGATCTCGCAACTCTATTTCATATTTACTATTCATGGTGTCTGTTGTATCTTTTTAATTTTGTCTGTAACCTTCCATTTGCCAGAGAATGGCTGTTGTGAATTCTTCACAAGAGCAAACCCCACCATTTGTTGCCAAATCCCAACATTTGGTGCCAATTGCTCTCCTCAATCTCAGTTTGGTTTGCTTATATCTATCTCATCATTTGGTGCTGAATCTCAAACATATTAGGAGGGAAAGCCAGACTAGTATGTTTGCCTCTGATCTCCCCAGGATTATGTCCAACTAGCTCATACCGAAAAATCTTAGGGCTGATGGAGGAAGAACTGCTGGTCTATTGACCCTTCATCTCACAGATTAACAATTCTAAGCTGACCACTTTTTGTCTTTATTATCTTGTCCAGATTTCAGCAGTTGTCATTTCCTGATTTAGAGAAATCTACTTGTGAACAAGAATTGATGTACTCACTATATACAAGGCACTATGCTAATTTCTGAGGTTTCAGATACAATTAAAAATAATTCTCCTATCTCCCTTCCCCACTCCCACCCCAAAAAAACCAGTTCCTATATTCAAGGAGGTTCCTATATTCTACAGGGGATTACATTGACACAATAAGGAAATATAATATGATTTGGGGCAGCAAAGAAAACTGATAATTACAAGGATCAGGAAAGGTTCCTGACAAGTGGTGACTGAGGTGAGTTTTGAAATAGGTCAGGAATTATAAGAGATTGAGGTAAAGATAGTTCACACTCCTGGTATAAAAAGGAGCCCAAGCAAAGGCATGGAGACTAAGAATATTATGTTGATTTCAGAGAATAGCAAATCGAATCAAATGATCCTTCTAATCTGACAAGATAATATATAGTATGTGTGGCTCTACTACTTGGTGGGAGCACACCTATAAATTTGATTCTCCTTTATTCTTCCTGTGATATGCGCATATTTAGCATATGTACTTGATTGAAAGGATTCCTTTGCAGGAGTTTAGGAGAAAATTATTATATATAGTATAATCAACAATAAATGACATCCTATTTGCGCCTAAATAAGTATGGAAGAGGTTTCAAATTTCCAACAATCTGTCTGTGGCTGATATCTAGCTTTTGCTCCCATACCCTGGCTTTCCTCTATTATAATTATTACAGAAAGAAAAAAAAAAATCCTGGGACTAACTAAGGTTCCCTGCCAGTCCCTATTTCTGATGTTCTCAAAAGATAAGGTAGGGAGCAAAAGGGGAAAGGAGAAATCCTAGAGTTCACAGAGAAAAAAGGATAGAATGAGGCTCTAGGGAGTCTAGTATGGCGCATTGGGAAACTATCAGTGGGGTGAAAGACTTCCACATTTAACTCTTGGGGAAGAAATAGAGTTGATTTCCTGCAGGCTCTTTTATGTAGCTGGATTCAAGGACAGGATAGAAGAGAGAAAGTCCTTGTGATGAGATTGAGGTAGGCACCAAATGATGAGATTCAAGTGAGCAATTTGCACCAAATGTTGGGATTGATTTGGCACCAAATGTCGGGGTTTGGTCATGGGATGAATTCACAATGGCTTTCTCCTTTGCTAAAAGGTATATTTATTTATGAGAAGTTACAGACAAAATGAAGAGATAAAATAGATATCAAAAGTGGTAAATAAGAAATAGATTTGGGAGAGTATATTGTTGCAAGGAAAGGGGTTTTAACAATTAACAATGGAAAAGACAAGTTCCCCAGTGGAATTAACCAGGAGAAAGGGAATTTCACCTGAGGTGGGAGTACACCATTGATGGGCAAGTTAAATTCTAAAAGGGATTTAGCACCCTAAAAGGGTTGTTAGGTATAACAAGGAGAAAGACACCATGAGGTGTGAGAAAGGAGGTGAGAGGAAAGGCAATATGAAGAAAAACACTGGGGGCCTAATTCAAAAGGGATTTAGCAAAGACAACATAAGCCATGGACAGATTTATAAGGGAAATTTAACTTTGGGGGTTTGACATAAATTGGCTTTCTGATTGGATTGGATATAGTTTTGGTTACCCAAGACCTCCACAGAAGGTGGGAATGTGAGGTGGAGCTGGTTCCCTTCAATGCCCTTCTCTATGTGCCTCAGGGAGTTATCAGTACTTCAGGCTTCCTCTGCTAACCCCACCTGGTTACCCAGGACCTAATCATTGGGGACAGGGGATGAAAGAGTTTTGCTAGAACTCTTTCCACTCCTTATTCTTATGAAAAGCATGGCCTGGAGGGGACAAGTGAGTGGATTCATCAGCCTGTTACAATATGTAGAAGAAAATAATCAGAGTACCACCAGCAGAGACTAAGCAAGAATGACCAAGCATTGGGCAACAATTGTTAGACCTGAGAATGGCAAACTGAGTTAGGTCTTGACATGATACAGCCAGGAGAAACAAGAATGCTTTGATATCAGGCTATCTCTTAACCTATTCTTGCCACTGGACTCAGATGACTGGAAGAAAGAATAAAGCTATTGACGTTGCACAGTTCTTCCTTAATTAAATCCAATTCATTTGCAAGTCAAGATATCATTCTCTCTATGTCACTGGTCCTCTCTGAAAATGAAGGAGGAACAATAACCAAAAATGACCAACATACTAATGAGAATACATTCAATGGAAGACCTGCCCATTGTTACCAGGAATTGACTGTGCTAATTGGTGACTTTTTTGATTATTTTCTGGATATTGATTCAAGACTTTTTGCTATCTTGGAGTAGTAATAAATCTGTGTGCTTTTTTTGGAGTGTTTATATACTCAGGAAGGAAATACTAGGGGAAGGAAGATATATAAAATACTAAAGTTCCCATATTATTTGAATGGGAATGAATAAACTGTAGAAGTAGAAGGTTCTTTTTGTTTTCATATTCCCAGATCTTAGCACAGTGTTTGGCACATAGAAAACACTTAATAAATGGTCTTTCATTCATGTCACCAAATCCAAATCTGGTCCAGAAGGAGCTTCCAACACCAAATGAACATAACAATTAGAGTCCTAAGGCTCACATCTGATGTTGAAAGATCATTAATATGTAAACTATAGTCTCTAATCCTTTCTGGGAAGGAATCTATGAACATGAGAAAATAACTCTTTAAATTTAACCAAAAAAAAGAAAAAAAGGCAGAGAGCCCTAATTCTGCATATGTATTATATGTATTGAGTTTCACTATAATATAGAGGAAATTACATTAGACTAAGAGTTGGGGGAATCTAGTTTATTATCTTAATTCCTATCTTAACTCATCCTATAAGCTAGAATCCCATAAGCTTCATCTGTTCATTTCTCTAGCCTTTAATTTCCTTACCTGTAAATAGAAAGAATTGGATGAGATCAAACATTCTTAAAAATTTATGTGTCAAGGAGCCCTTTGGCATTGTAGTTGGAGAAGCTTATATGGACACCTTCTGTTTGTTTTTAATGCATATAATAAAATATATAGGATTGCAAAGAAAATCAATTTTATTGAAAAAACAATATAATTTCCTCTTAACTCCAAAGACTCTCTTAAATTTATCCACAAACCCCAAGCCCATGGACTCCTGATTAAGAATTAATTATATGATCTCTTTTAGTATGTTTATACCTCTCTTTTTTCACATTGGACTACCAAAAAAATTGCTAATTATTCCAAACAAACATTAAATATGGGGAAAATACTATTTTTTCAAGATAGAAAACTTGAAGCAATGAGGCTGCATGCATGGGTGTATCTATAATGTACAAGTATGTGTATCTATGTATGACATATATATATATGTAGCATAGAGAGAGGTGAAAATATACATTTAAATTAAGCAGCTCAAATGGGAACATACAAAAAAATCATAATGATGGTAATTTGCCAGCTTGAATACTATTTACTCAAAATGGATTTTTACCTTCATTGGTGGTAGATTAGCAAGAGTGACTTTGATCCACAGAGCCATTTATTGCCACCAAAGGGGACTGTGGTTCCCCAAGTTTGAGAATAACTAGAGATTGTAGCCAACAAATCTAATTTTATATGTTCATTCCATTTGCATGGAAACAGTAAACAGATAATCATTCATGACGTGTAGTCCCTAGATCCCTTTAGTGTTATGAAAATTCTTGTGGTAATTTCATTTCATACACACTCACCCAACTTCTATTCTCCCAAGTATTCTTCCCAAAGGCAAAGATGGAGCCATAGAGCTTCTGGAATATAATTGTGACTGCCATAAATCACTTTCTTAAACAGTATCTAGCCAGAATAGCTGCAACATTAGCAAAAATAAACAGTAATACTTCAAATAAACTCAAAGATAAATGTTTCAGAGGGATGAAAATCATGAAAGAACTAAAAACCTTTGCAAACATAAATTTTGTTTTTCTTGATTCAGCAAGTATATGAACAATAAGACATTATTTCCAAATTAATGTGCATTTTCCTGCAATGATTAAAACTAACACAATAAATATTTTTGGTGTCCAGCCATCAGATTAGGCAGTAGAGGGCACCATTGATATAAATAGCAAGGCAAAGATGTAAAGCATAATCCTGAGACTACATAATGTAAAGAATATGTAAAACTTTATAGCAACAAAAACCATTAAAAAGAAAATTTTTCTAAAATAAAATCACTTCTACATCTGGATGGATAGCCTAGTGACACAATGCTCTACTAATCCAATTACATTTAATTTTATCACCAAACAATCGTGAACAATGGCTTCCTCTTGTTCCTATACATGAAAGAAGCAATTTAAACAAGCGACAGAAGTTTGGTCTTGGTTGCTGCAATATTATTATTCCATTCTTAGACTGATCCTTCTTAACCTTTCCCATCTGTGACATAAGTTAAATTGGGTCAAAATTCTTGTTCCTAGATTATAAGTATTAACCAGCTTCCTGTGTTATAGTATGTTATAATATAAACAATATTGTGTGTGTGTGTAAATGGAAGTTTTATAATTCCCCTAACAATTAGTACAGAACTCTGTACATAGTCCCACAAAGAGAACTTGAAATCAGAGAGATCTAGATTTAAATCTAATCTCTGTCTGACCATGATTAATAATAATGATGATGATGATGGTGAAAATAATGTATTTATAGAGTAGGAAAAGTTTACTAAGAGATTTTACAAATAGTATACTACTTTGTTCTCATGATATCCTTGGAATGCAAGTGCTATTATTATTTCCATTTTACAGATAAGGAAAGTGAGGGAGACAGAGATTAAGTAATTTGCCCAACTTTACTTAGTTGGGCTAGTGCCTAAATGTAAATTTCAACTCAGGTCTTCCTGTCACCAGATCCAGTACTGTTATCTCCTGCCCTTAGGTAAACCATTTAACCTAAGACTATTTCCTCATAAGCAAAATGGAGAAAATAAAACCTAGAGAACCAAACTTTCAGAATTATGGTACTCAGAAAAGATGGTGCCTATAAAGTGCTTTGCAAGCTTTAAAATGCGAAATAAATTAAAGCTATTATTATTAATAAATGTGTTTTACACATTTTTTAAAAAAAATTTTAAAAGTGATTTACAAATATCCAATTTTATCCTCACAATAATCATGGGAGGTAGGTGATATTAACATTTCCATTTTACAGGTGAGGATACTGAGGCAAAAGTGACTACCAGAATCTCCCAGTAAGTTTCTGAGGCTGAATTCAAAGTTGGGGCTTATAACTGCATTATCCCCTGTACCACTCAGCTTCCTCTAGTATAACTTCTATGGTGCATGAGTCTATAGTACAAAGTATGATGAGATTGAGAGGAGGGAGCTTTTAAGGAGGTGCCCTTCAAAGGATCTGAAATACCAATTACCAAAAAACAAAAAAACATCTCCTGAGAGGGGAAATGGCATAGGGCTTAGAATGCTGAGCTTAGAAGTCAGGAAAAATTAAGTTTAAATCCTGCCACTGATAGTAATTTTCTGACCCTCAATTTCTTCATCTTTAAAATGGAATGATAATGCCAATAGTACATATCTATTTCAAAACATTGCTATGACACTAAAGTAAGTTAATAGATATAAAATATTCTGTATAAATGTGAGGGTTTTTTTTTTTTTTTAATAGTTTCTGTTGAGGAGTCCCTTCAGGAACTCACTCCAACTGCACTGTATTTTTGTAATCAATGGTTGAACAGGATATAAATAGAAGAAACTTATAGATGCCCAATTGGATTGGATCAGGAATTTAGTCCCCACTTGGGACTAATTAACTGGCTTACCTTCCACAGACTACACCCCTAAACAGAGGGGCCTATCCTACCGGAAGGAAGTAAAGAAGGGAAGTAAAAGGAACTAAAGTAAGGGAACATAAAGAAGAGCCCCTTATTTCTAGTCCAATGACTACAATTTACTATTTGTGTAATTTTAGACAAGTCATTTTTCTTTCTCCCCTTAAGTTTCCTCATCAAATAGGAATAATAGTATCTGCCATATGCTGCTGCTTAGGACAGTGCCTGGCACTTAAGAAATATTTGTTGACTTCTTGACTAAAGTCCTCTCAAGTTTAAATCACAGAATCTTAGGTAGGAAGAAAACTTCAAGGTCCTCCAGGATAATCCAATAGAAACCCTCAACTACCCTTCCAAGTAGTCATACAATCTTTGCCTCAAAATTTTAGTGAGGAGGGAACCTCTTACATATTATTGCTTTTATACAATTTTATTAAGAAGTTTTCCCTGACCCCATCCTGGTCATTTTAACAGATGAGAAAAATAGTTAAAAAAAAAATCAGGATTTGAAATGATTTGCTCAAGATCAATGAGCTGGTTAATTAATGCTATAAACCCAATCACCTACTCCATTGTCTTCTTCACTTTATCACTGGATTTTGTGAATCCACCTTCAAAGGATCTTCACTGGCCTTATCAAAGTTACTCAGTTCTGCTCTAATAAAATGTGATAATAAATTATGTCACTGACAGAATGAAACACTTAAAGTCTACCAAATGAAATTACTCTGGCATCATCTACCTTTCAGCTTCAGATATTATAATTTCTTAATTACCACCACAGCTACAATGACTAGTATTTGGAAATTGGAATGAGTTCATATAAGCACTTATATTATCAGGAAATATAAATAGTTCATTTATTCATGGTCCCGTTACACTGTTCCTAATACACTTTTTATTGATGGACACTTAAACTGTACCAATCCACTTAAAATTCAAAATGGTTCTTTTGTGCAGAGCTTTATGGCAAGAGCTGTATAATTTAATTTAATAGAATGTTTTAAAAAACAATGATGTTTGTTTCATAAATGAATATTTTATATGTTGTGTTTAATTAAAACTATGCTACTGATCTAGAAAAAAAAAAAAAAAGAAGAAGAAGTTTCCCCTGCATCTAACTGAAATTTATTTCTCTGCAAGTTCTACCCATTCTTCATAATTCTGCCTTTGGAGGATGACAGAATAAGTCCAAACTCTCTTAGCAATGATTCCCTTTAAATATGTCAAGACAGCTGTTGTGATCCTAAAGCCTTGTCTTCTCTAAATTAAGGTACTCCCAGTCCTTTCAACCAACTGTAATGTGTCACGGTCTCCAAAATCCTTACTATGCTGGTTACCTACCTTTGGATGTTCTCTACTTTGCTACTTCATTTCCTAAAATGCAGCCCCTAGAACTGAACATCATAGTGTAGGTGCATGCTGATCGGGACAACATGACATTCATCTCCCTTCTGGTAAACAGCATGTCAGTGAGAGATTTAAAATTATGCCAGATATGGTCTCCTTGGAGCAAACAAAATAATGTGTGGAAATGTACTTTGAAAATGCTTAAGTGATAAAGACCAATGTAAGGTCATTGAGACTCTGTCCCACATCCATTCAGTCCCAGTGGGGACCAAGTAAGACATTGTGAAAAGACTTTTCTCCTTGCTGGAATATCAAGTTTAAGGAAATATTTATGATAGTGGGTCAGCAATGTCTATATAGAAGGTTAAAAACATGACCAGGTGAATCTTTAGGAGAGAGGAGTGTGGTAGCTAGGACCAGAACACACACACACACACACACACACACACACACACACACACCCATACATCCTCATCTTCCCTGACCTGCTCCTGCCAAACATTCACACTGATGAGCAGCAAAGCTAGACATAGCGGGGCTTCGTTAAAAAGGTTGCCAGGCACCGAGTAACAGAGACACTGGCACAGTGGCACAGTATGAAATTATTACTGACACTGCCAATTTGCACTAACAGGGACTGGGGGATTCAGTGGATAATTTCGAAAAACAAATTAATGTCTTGGAAATCCTGAGAAGAATTTTTTTAATGGCATTCACACTGACAATGTGTTAATGAGAGGTTGTTGGGGGTTTTTTAAATATATGCAGAGGGTGAATATTGCTAATAAACTGTTGGTATTTGAAGGCTAGGTGAAAATTCTACTTCTCAATTTATTTTTTTTTCTTATTTATACCCAGTCTTTTTTTTTTTTTTTTTTTTTTTAGTCCCTTCTCACAATCCTATTGCTTAGGTGGCTATAGTCTTTAGGGCTTTTTCATTTGAAATAATCTGGTAATGAGATACACATGGCTAAATAACTCAAAAAATCACAATGTCATAAGAATCCTCTAGAAGCACCCAAGTGCTAAGCTAATTGTATTTGGATCAGGCTTTATTTCCTATAAGATTGGTGTTTAAAAGGACTTTTTGGGGGGGAGGAGGAGCTGTAGTAGGCTTGGATCTCTAAAATAATGAATTGTTATAATCAAATTCTATTTCTCAATCCCTCTTTCCATATTTACTAAAAATAAATCAAATATCATTTGAAAACTTAGTTGATTTAATCCCTGACACTGGGTACTTAACTCTAATCACTCTGATACCACATTTCATTTGTGAGCTTGCTAAAGTTTGCTACTTTTTCTTTTCCTAGAGAAGCCATCTGGGTCCTACAGTGTTTTGGCCTCTTACTCTGCTGTGAGTGCCCTAAGCAGATGTCTGGCCTTCATTATGCATCATTCAAGAAAGTGGGCATTCAGCCACTCTGCCTCTTATCCAGAAGACCTCAGGTGCAAAAGCAGAGGCACTACCTCACTGGGAGACTACTTGGGGAGAGAGAGAAAGAGAGAATGATGAAGTCCAGAAGCCCCATTAGTTTGCAGATCTCAAATCTGATAGGAAAAAAAAATCCAATTTGTTGGTTTGGGGATGGAAAGCTGTTTAGAATCAAAAAAGAAATTAGATTCTGAAGCTTTTATTTTATTGTCCCCAACTGAATGACTTTTTTAAAGGTTTTACTTACCTAGCATTCCTTTGTTGGAACTGGACAGACACATGTCCTTTTCTGCACTGGGAAGTACAAAACCCACCACAAAAACTTCTACCCCATCAGCCATCAGGGCCAAACCTAACACAAAAAAGAGCGTCCATTGGAAACGTCCATGACCACATTCCTCGATAATATTCTCATACTGGTGAGCCAGCTGCTCTTCATCTTCCAGTCGTTCTGCCATGAGATCTTTCTGGTCTCTATAGTCATCAGACCTGGAGGGAGATTTCTTTTTCTGTTTTGCCTTGATGTCATCTGGGTGGGGGATGCCCTGATACTCCCCTTCATAGATTTCATCGTCTTCATCATGGCCTTCAGTAGCATCACTCTGGGCATCTTCATCTTGGTTGGATTCCTCTCCTCCACGGTAATATCTGTCATTGGGTATATACCCTTCATAATTGCCATCTTGATACCTATAGTCATCCATTCCTTGATTCCTAGATTGCTGGTTTGCTTCTCTAGCTATATCCCTTGCTCCATGATAGAGATTTGCAGTGTTTCTATAACCATCATCCATTATAAGTATATGGTTTAAGTGCAGTCTCCACACTGCATCAACTGGTACTTGGAGATACCAGTTATATTTGTGTGATTACTTCTGCTAAAATTAAATGAACTTCATTTCCTGAATATACAGGATTTGTACAAAGAAAAGTCCTGGAACTCTTTTTTTAGGTCAGTTTCAGACAGAAGTCTTGAAAGAAATGTCACACTTCAGACTTGCTTCCTTTAAAAGCCACAGGAATACTGTGTTGGGAGTTACTGATTGGAGATATATCTCCTACTTTGGTTGACAAGAAATTAGGAAGTGTTAGTAGATTGCTTGATTCTCTGATTCATTCTGTTGATGAAGGTAAACCCTAGGAGAATGGAAACAGGTGAGAAAACAAATATAAGAGAATTGTAAATTACTCCTGAAACACTCAATAAAGCAGATAAAATACAAATCAAGAGCAATGCATCGAAATTCATGAAAAAGGAAAATATATGTTTATATCCCACCCCACCCCCAATAAAAAGAACAAGATTTAATGAATATAAATGATGCAGAGATTTTAGAGGGATCAAAATTTTTTAAACTTTCCTCTTGAAGAAGTACAAATCTTTCAGGTAAATGAATGGATGTTTTCTTTTAATATATGGATTTTTTTAGATCCTTATCCTGGACTCTTAAAGGGATTCATATTTACTAACAAATGTCTTGATGAAAATGTCTATTTCCACACATTAATTTTCATCAGAGGCAATAGCCATTTCCACATAAGATATAGGAAAGTATATGTTCATGTAAGCCATCTCATAGTTGAAATTCATAGACTCCTCTAAATACTGATATTGTTTCTCTCAATTTTTCTGTTTCACAATAACAAAAAAGCCCTGGAAATAAAAAGCCCCAGAACTAAGGAATTTACATTACTGAGTTGTTTAAGGGAAGGAAGGAAAGAAATAAACATTTATTAAATGTCTACTATATGTCAGGCAATATGGTAAACAGATATTACCTCATTTGAACCTCACAAAAACCTTGGGTTGTAGGTGATATTATTATCTCCATATTACAAATGGGAAAACTGAGGCAGACAGAGATTGCCCAGGACCACACATTTAATAAGTGCCTCAGGCAGAATTTGAATTCTGGTTTTTCTGATTCTAGGCCTAGTATTGTATTCACTGCACCACCTAACTCCCTCTAAAGGTTATCAAAGCATCATATGTTTGGAAACTATGAAATACTACAATCTCAGAAACATTGACCTTGAATCCAAAGGGCAATAGGGAGAAACATGATGGGTATGAGAAAACTGCAACACATTATAAATATGAAATTATGAAGTACAAGTAGTATAAAATATTATCAAATAAATGCATTATCAAAAATTAATTGGACTGGTTCTTTGATGAAACAAACAAAAAAGAACCAATGGATACCTTCTTTGTGTACCACTATCTTCTCAATGTCAGGAGAACTTAAAAAAGTCCCAAGCACATTGGATAGGCCTGCTATAGTGAACATACTAATGGACACAAATAAAAGTTATACAATATGGACAGTCATGAATGGCAACATCGGGGAAAATATTCTTCACACTAGAATCCTCTTTTGTTGGAATGCCATTAAAGCAACTGTAGATATTTTCCATCTGGCATTCACATTAGCCTTTTTTAAACTATCCTCAAAGAAATTCCTCTATGTATCTTTTAAATTCAAATTTGAATAATATTTTAAGGTTTACAAAGCAAATTATTATCTCATTTTACAAAGGAAAATACTGAGGCAGAGAGGTTAAGTGATTTACCCAATACCTAGTATCATATGGTTAATAAATATATCAGGCAGTATTTTAATCCATGTTTTCTAAATTCAATCACAATTGTGTGTACACATACATGTATATGTATACACACATAAATGCATATATGTCTATATTATTATACAGCTATACATATTTTATATAGAATATAGAATATCATTATATAATACTATAAGTATTATATATGTGTATTATACAGTGTTCTACTATATCATGTTACCTCTCAAACTCCAAACTTTAGGAGCTTACAATAAACAAAAAACTGGTTCAGATTATGAATCAAGAATATATGGTAGACAATATTAATATCTACAAATGAGTTAGAGGATTAAAAATATTAATCTGGCTATAGGAAGCCTGATATTCTCCCCTTCCCCTGTTTATACCATTATACCACTGAAAAATGGCTTTTATGCTTCTCCCTGAAAACTGAGTCTTAGAATCAAATTTATCACTAAAGTTGTTGTAAATTTAAAGTGCCCATTAGTTCAACCTGGTTTAGTCTATCTGCTGAGATAATTTTAGTGGGGTATGGCCACTGTCCATGCTACACTTTGTGGAGCCACAGGTAAGAGTCTGACGCACCAAAGGTAAATGAGTATCCCTGAAAAAGGCTTACAACAGAGGTGCTGGTCCTCCCTGAACACCCCATACATCATACTTCACTATCATTGCTAGGTGTGTAATGAACATTAGATGAGGTAATAAAGATGAACAAAATTTGAAAATTCTCTACCCAGCTATATATATTATTATCTGTCCCAGAGTCTCCATAGTAGCCACAGAGATAATATGAGAGTCTATCAAATTTTTCAAGAAAAACAAAGTAAACTATATATATAGTAACTTCATAATCAATCTAGTAATCCTATTTAAAAAAAAAAACAAAAGGAAGTGAGAGTAATCTGAATGTTCATGCTGAAATCATGCTCTCATCATGAGAACTGCTTCTGAGAAGTCAATTTTTTACTTCTCAGCCACCCATTAAAAAGAAGTTAATATCTGAGATGGCTGAGAGTGTACAATAATTTCCTTTAGTACTGGTTGTTATTTATTATTTTCTCCCTGAATACAAAGTGTATTATTGGCTCTCATTTGTTTTAACCACCTGCTAAGAGTCCTAAAATACACTGGGTGACATTTATAGAATACTTCACATCAACACATGGTATGAAAACAGAATGGTTTGTTTTGTTGGGTTTAAGTGTTAGTTACTTCTTTGGGACTGGCAACAACACCTTTCTTTGCACCACTTTTAATGGTGTTTGTTATTATATCACTATTTTTTTTTTTAATCAGAGCCAACCAAACTTTCACCACTTTGTTCAAGAAGGAAGAATTATGTTCTAAGAGGACACTAGACTTCAAGTTAGAAGGCCTGGATCTGAATCCTAATTTGTATACTTACTACTTATATGACCATAGGCAAGTCATTTAACTTTTCTGAGTCCCAATTTCATTAGTTATGTCAGTAATTTAAGGAAAGCACTTTTTAAGTTTAATATGCTTTCCAGGTTACAAGTAATAAAGCAATTTTTAACATTTGTTTTTAAAACTTTGAGTTCCAGATCCTCTCCTGTCTTCCTTTCCCACCCACCCCCACCCCATTGAGAAGGCACAAGTGAAATTATGCAAAACATTTCCATAAAAGCCATTGTGAAAGAAAACATGTATCTCCCACACACACCCGAAAAAAAACTCAAGAAAAATAAAGCAAAACAAAAAAAGTATACTTCAAACTGTTGGAAAGCACTTTATAAATATCAAGGTAAAATATGTAACGTATGAATAGCATGATATAATAAAAACCCTAGGTCATGGGGACATATAGCCGCAAGTTGGAACTCTTTTTCCAATTAGTTAGAATAAATAAGCAATCTAAAGATCCAATGGAGCCCACTTATGCCTCTTTTTAATGGAAGCAGGATACACAATTTATTTGTGAAGATAACTAAGTGTCAGATTGTATGGAGAGCCAGATCTGGTATCTGGAAGACCTGAGTTTGAATCCTGCTCCAGATAATTACTGTTTGTAAGCAAGTATCAAACCCCTTTCAGACTCAGATACACACACACACACACACACACACACAGTGAGAGAGACAGAAACAGACAGGGGGAGGGAGAGGGACAGAGGAGGACAGAGGAGAAGGAAGAGGAAGAGAGAAAGAAATTGTAATTGTTTTGCCAACTCCATAATTATATTTGGATTTGAACCTATTTTTCTTGCCTGGGGAGGGCAAATCTAGGGCCAGGGATGTGTGCTGCTGCCAGTTTGAACCAGCTCTGGAGAGCCAATTGTTAGATATTCAATATGAGTATCTGAACCTCTGAATCAACAAACAGTATAAATCAAGGCTTGATTTAATGTTTTGTTGATTTTCTAGGCTTAGAGAAATGAGAAAAATGTTAATAGTGCAGATGAAACTTTAAAATGGATCATACTTAAATTTTTCTCCAATGGGTCAAATGTTAAATATCCATCAGCAAATCCCTGACTAGAGACTATGAACAGAGAAGTTCCGTTGAGCCAGAATTCAGCTTGTCATAAGAAAAATCTTTCTAAACAGAACTATCAAAACTGAAACTGAAGGAGCAACGTGTACCTGCCTCCCTCTTTTTCAGAGGTGAGGAATATGGTTATAAAATATTACATACATGATCATGCTTAGATCATATGGTAGTTAATTTTGCTGAACTCCTTTTCTCTCCCTCTCCCTCTCCCCCCTTGTTCTTCCATTCTTCTTCCTTTAAAAGACTGGCCCTCTCATCAGGGCCAAATATATTTGGAAAAAATGTGATATAAAAATAAAAGATATAATAATATTAATTACCATTATTCTTATTATTAACATTTATATAGTGCTTACTCTATTGCTTAACTGTGCTAGAAGCAATAATTTTGTAGAATGAATAATTGTCTTTTTAATTAGACTTGTCAAAAAAAAGGAATGAATTATAATGGGATATAGTAAATTCTCCATCCCATCAATGGAGGACTTCAAGTATGGACTAAATTGCTTACTAATATTGGGAATGAGATTAATAAAATTTTTTATTTGATTAAGAGATGGATGATCCTTTAAGTATTTTTAGTTAATAGTCAATAGACATTTAAGTACCCGCTATGTTATCAAGTGCTAAGCACTGGAGATTTATTATTCAATCATTTCAATTATGTTCTACTCTTCATGACCCTATTTATGAGTTTTCTTAGCAAAGATACTGGAGTATTTTGCCATTTCCTTCTCCAACTCATTTTACAGATGAGGAAACTGAGGCAAAAGGGTTAAGTGATTTGCCCAGGGTCATACAGTTAAAAAGCATCTGAAGTCACATTTGAATTCAAGTCTTCCCAACTTCTGACTCGGTGCTCTATCTACTGTGCTACCTAGTTTAGCACAGGCGACAAATATGAAAACAAAAACAAAAAACAAAGATGGTCCTTACTCACAAGGACCTTAAATCTAATGGAGGAAGATGACACACAAGAGAAAGCTGGGAGTAGCTTGGAGGAGGAGGCGGCAGCATGGAAAAGTGAAAGAAATTCAAAATGAGTTCAGACTTTACACTCTAAGGTTCTATATAACTCAATTTTCTAACTTGCAGGAATGACAACTTTAAAGGGAATTTTAGGTAATCTGAATAATCCAGTCACTTGGTTACTTTCCTTAGCTATCTTTAGACAAAAAATTGGTGTTTTGTTATCTGTATAATGAATGGTCAAAGAGCTCATGAAGGTACCCTCCCAGCTTTATACTATTTACTAAAGTGTTAGGTAAAATAAAAATGGAATCTCAGCTATCCCAAGATATTTACCTCACCAATTTACCCTCTTTTCTTTACTATCAAGTTTTTTTTTCCTAATACTAGAATTACTATAGTTAACGATTATAGTTTAAATACATAGATCAATTCAATTTATTGGGCATAATTTTATTATGCTATTCTTTGTATTTAATAAATTGTGATCTCTTTGGAAAAAAAGGGACTGCTTGCTTTGTTTTTGTATCTACCAAGTGCCTAGCTTATAGGTGTATGGGGTATTTAAGGAGAATTAGCACCTCTGGTGTGAAGGCTTGCTGAGACCTTTTCAGGACTGCTTATCTACTTTCTGGTCCACCTGACACTCTATTCTTCACCTATGTAGTCAAGAAACTGTTTTGACTTTTGTCTTTTTATTGAGCTCTGATGACTATGGAAGAGAGAGAATGAAGCTGATACTTTGCAATCCTGTCTTACAAATCCAATTCTTTCGCAAGTTAGAACATCACCTTTGATGTCATTGATCCTCTTCAAAAACAAAGGATAACCAACCAATTAACCAATGACCAGCACATAGTCACATTAATAAATGCTTGTTGATGTGTATATACCCTTTGATCCAGCAGTATCTCTACTGGGTCTGTATCCCAAAGAAATCATAAAAAAGGGAAAATGACCTACATGTGCAAAAATGTTTGTAGCAGCTCTTCTTTTTGTAATGGCAAGAACTTGCAACTATGTGGATACTCATCAGTTGGAGAATAGCTGAAAAAGTTATGATATGGGAATGCTATGGAATACTGTTGTTCTATAAGAAATGATGAGCAGGCTGACTTCAGAAAAGCCTGAAAAGACTTACATTAACTGATGCTAAGTGAAGGAAACAAAACCAGCAGAACATTGTACACAGCAACAGCAAGATTTTTTTTTTAACAATAAGGTAATGATCCAAGACAATTCCAATAACTTGTGATGGAAAGTGCTATCTGTATCCAGAGAAAACTATGGAGACTAAATGTGGATCAAGGCACAGTATTTTCTTTTTTTAAAAGATTTTTATTTTCAAAATATATGCATGTAATCTTTTCAACATTGACTCTTGCAAAACCTTGTGTTCCAAATTTTTCTCTCCTTCCCCCACCCCCTCCCTAAATAATAAGTAATGCAGTATGTTAAACATGCAATTCTTCTATACATATTTATACAATTATCTTGCTGCACAAGAAAAATCAGATCAAAAAGGAAAAAAATGAGAAAGAAAACAAAATGCAAGTAAACAACAAAAAAGTGAAAATACTATCTGTACTCAAATCCCCGAATCCTCTTTCCGAGTGTAGATGGCTCTCTTTATCACAAGATCATTAGAACTGGCATCAAGCATCTCATTGTTGGAAAGAGCCACATCCATCAGAATTGGTCATCTTGTTGCCATGTACAATGATGTCCTGGTTCTGCTCATTTTACTTAGCATCAGCTCATGTAAGTCCTTTCAGGCTTTTCTGAAATCATTCTACGATCATTTCTTATACAACAATAATATTCCATTCCATTAATATGCCATAACTTAATTCAGCCATTCTCCAATTGATGGACAGCCATTCAGTTTCCAGTTTCTTGCCACTACAAAAAGGTCTGCCACAAATGTTTTTTCACAGGCGGGTCCCTTTCCCTCCTTTATGATCTCTTTGGGATATAAGCCCAGTAGAAACACTACTAGATCAAAGGATAAGGACATAGTATTTTTGCCTTTATTGTTGTTGTTTGCTTACTTTTTTCTTTCTCATGTTTTTCCCTTTTGATCTGATTTTTCTTGTACAGCATGACAAATGTGGAAATATGTTTAGAAGAATTGCACATGTTTAACCTATATCAGATTGCTTGCTATCTTGGGGAGGGAGAAAGGGAGAAAAATTTGGAATACAAGGTTTTCAAAGGTGAATGTTGAAAACTATCTTTACATGTATTTGGGAAAAATAAAATACTATTTAAAAATAAATACTTGTTCAAAGAGATAGACATATAGATATTTATATTTAATCACTTCATATTTATTATATATATATATGTACACACATATGTATGCGTGGAGATGTGTGTATACATATATGCATGTCCATGTATCTCCCTGTTAAAATGTCAGCTTTGGAGAGTATGGATTATTATATTTATTGTATTTATATCTCCCATACCTACCACAGTGATTAATGCATAGTAGGTCTTTACTAAATTGCTTAGTGCTTGATCAATAGGCAGACAAATGAATGTATCAGGACCCTCTAGCCATTCCATTAATATTTTATCATAAATCCATTTACTTACTGATCAGTTCTTTGAAACCCTGGAGGTGAGGGGGATGGAGTTTGGATGACAAAGATTTCAGTAGAATTAGAAAGGATAGGGGGATTGTAGCTGAAATGGAAAAGTCTGGCAGATCTAGGGAAAGGTGACTAGTTTAGTTAAGCAAATGGGGTGCAGAGACATAACTACCTATTTTTGTACCAAGGGAAAAGATTAGCTAGAAGAAGAAGCTTATCCCTTGCCATGAAAAGAATTGTCCAATCATAGAGAGGAGCAAGGGTGCATAGGCCCTAGTGGAACCTGATACCCTTGCTGTAGGAATAATATGAGAAGAGATGGAAATAGGTAGAATAATATTGCCTTAACCATCTAAATTTCCCAGCCTTCTCTTGGGGAGAAGTGAGGAATGAGGTCAATGATACATTATGAAGGGGGGCAGGGCTTGGGATGGAAGAAAAGCTCTAAATGATAGTTTGTATACTCTAAATCTTCAACCATCCCATATTTGCTTCTATGATTGCCTTCTCCTGTCAACACAAAATTGTTTTATAGTCAGATCTTACAGTCTTTGCTTTTTTCCTAAGAGGCAGTATTTTTTTTTTAAGGAAGAAAGAAATCTATCTAAATGAAACAATAATTTCAGGTACAAATTAATCTAGAGGTACACAAAACAAGTAATGGAACTTAAAAGGTAGCATTTTATTGGCAGGTTATATTTCAAACTGACTTCAATCTCCAACGGCCAAAGAAAAGAGATTGTTACCTGCTGGATCTTTTAGATGCTATTTTTTCTTCCTGGAATAAAATCTATTCTGAAGCAATTCCCTTTCCTGAAAATGTGGTTTTAAAAATCCAAAATAAACAAATGGCTTAAAATCCCAAACAAATAAAAGAATTCAAGTGCAACTCTGAAGTGACAAGTCAGTTATAAAATGCATCAGTCAAAAAACACTCCCTTTCTACATACCTCCTTAGAGTAAAAATTAAGGATTTTTTTCTTCCCTATCTTGCTGACATTTCTAGTTCTGCTGTAAAAGTCAAAGAAACAAGTTTCTTGGACAAAAGTGGGTACTGGGAAATGCCAGTTAGTATTGTCTGCTCCAATAGAAAAACCAAAAGTGAACTGGGCTTGAAGTATTTAAAAGTTGTGTGTATTCATCTCCATAATTAGCATATCTTATTCTATTTTTCCCCAGCTCAGAAAATTTCTGTGGCTGCCACTATCTTCTGAATGAAGTCCAGATTCACTAACTTACTAACTCACTAACCTAACATTCAAGTCCTCTAAAATCTATCTCCAATTTACCTTTTGAAACAATCTTATCACATACTCCAGACCAGAAGCTCTCTTGCTGTCCACAAGCTCATCCCACTATTCCTTGCTTGTGCCCTAGACCCATAATACCTTTGTCCCTCATCTATTTGTTGAAATCCAACCCATTCTATAAGGCCCAATAAAGTATAATATTCTCCATGAAGCTAAGTCCCCATCTCCGTAATGGCTGAAATCTTAAATCCCTATTGGGACCCCATTATTTTGCCCCATTCATAGCATTTAAGTTGTTAAAGATTATCCACCCCAGAGATGTCAAACATATGTCCAATAAACAACTTTCCCATATAGTTAAATCAAAATAAAATATAACTGAATATATTGAACAAACAAAAATACAACAAAACATTTGTTGTTCAGTCACATATCAGTTGTATATAACTTTTTGTGACCCCATTTGGGATTTTCTTGGCAAAGATACAAGATAGCTTGCCATTTTCTTCTCCAGCTCATTTTACAGATGAGAAAACCGAGGCAAACAGGATTAAGTGACTTTCCTAGAATCACCCAACAGTAAGAGTTTGAACACAGATTTGAACTCAGGAAGATGAGTCCTCCTGATTCTGGTCATTCTGTTCACTGAGTTTCCTAGAAGCCTCCACTATAAAATATATATATTATTAATTTGAGGTTTTCTAAGTCAACATGCCTCCCAAAGGGATATTATGTATAATTTAGGTCCCATCCTGCCCACTTTTCTATTTGAGTGTAATACCACTAGATCAGTTGTCTACTAGACACTCTGGTCTTAACTAACAAATCACTGATTTAAGTCAACACTTTCATTTGATAGATGAGAACACTTATCTGTATACTGTTATATACTTTATTAACTGTTGAAGGGGAGAGATAAGGGGAAAGAAAAGAAGAGAAGGGAAGGACTGAAGGAGAGAGGGAGAAAGAAAAGGTGAGAGAGGGAGAGAGTGAGAAACAGAAACACAGAAAGAGAGAGAGAAATTAGGCTTGTGATTAAATCTAGGGCTATTGGTTCATGAGTTTCCTTTTCCCCTTTATCATGGTATAGTCTACCACTTTTATTATAACTATTCAATCTTTTTTTATGCATTGTTACTATAAAATGAAAATCAGCTTAATTTTATCTAGAGACAAAACTTATCAGAAACGTACAGACAAAAAATAAACAAGATTTAAAGAAAAGAAGAAACTCCAAGGGTAAGTGGTACCAGTTCATCAAGAAATAATGATGAAGGATATAGTAGATAAGAGATAAATTCAGCAGAACTCAGTGACAGTTAAGAAAACAGCATGTTCTCTCCAAGTAAATCACTCCTTTAATGGGTTAGGAAGACAGATAAGGTTCCAATTATTCCTTTATTATACATACTTAGCTTAGGATAATAGCATCTTGTACTTACAAAGAGAAGGTCACTGGTACTGGTTTGGGTCTATACCCCTGGAACCTCTGTTCTCCTACTTGCATCGTTTAAGTTTTTGGAGCAGCTTGAATCTCTAATAGTATCTTATCCCACCATCTTTTAGATGTGAAAATGAGAAATGAGAGAGTATCTGCTTCCAGTACGACAGTTGGAGAGGTAGGGATATACTTTAGAGGGATTCTCTAACATCTCTTGTTGAATTCTGAATGAATAGCCCCACAAAAAAAATTACCCATCATCATTAAGTTCCTATTAATACCAATTCATAACATTATAGTTTTAATATAGGCTTTTGTAGACTAATCTAAGAGCCTTAACTCTTAGGTATAGCATTGCTTAAATGAGAAAATGAATTCAGGGTTCCAAACTATTGAGGCACATGAAATTTTTGGAAAAAAATGACTCTTTTATAAGTTGAGACAACCTGCATTCCTTTTCCTATAGTAGATCCGTTCCATAATTGACTTTGCTCATGTTTTCAGCCAGCCTAAACAAAGTACTAATCTTATAATTAGGTAGCACTTAAGATATTTAGTAAAGAATTGAAAGATACACAACATTAGTCAACAATCTAACATATACAACTCAGTGTTCTTTTCAGTATCACTGTTACCAGCAGGATCTCAGGACAGTTTGTGCTTTGATTTTCAAATCTCTTAGTCTCTTGTTGGACTCTTGCCCTACTCCAGCATAAAGCCAGTGGAACACCAAACTAAAGGAGACTTGAAACAAATCTCTGATTCAGAAATGACCTTTAGAAAAGCTATGTCCAGTTAATGTGGAACCAGAAAACAGGAAAGTAAAGAAATACACATTGTGCGCAAAAAAATTGGTCTTTTATCACATTGCCCTTTCCACAAATAATTCCCCCCAAATACTACTAGATGGTTAATTATGGGAAGGGTAGAAAATAGAAGAATTCACAGAACAACTCAGGGATATTTTTTGAACTATTTGAATAACCCTTGAAACAGATGGTACTTCACTGTCTCATTATGCTTGACTGACAATTTCTTCATCAAGCATCATGTTCATCTCTACCCCTGAGAGCTGCATTTTCCTTGCAGGGTAGCAGCCCAAAGCTCTATCCTAAAGCCATGAGGACAATCTGGAGTTAAAACAAAGGCTATAAAATCTACTCATTAGGAAATGTTCTGCATCTGCACTTTAAGACCAACAGGCTTAAAGCCAAATCCATAATATTTTCTGATACTTCTTCCCCTGAATGTTGAAATGTAATTAGCAAAAAATGCAAAAGTCATATAAATATTTAGCACTTAATTTACCTGCACTGTTTTACTGTTTAGATATTAGAAAGAAAATATTTTTTCTCTACACTAAAGTACACACTAATGATCATGTTCCTTCCAAAGTACCGAGAAAACATTGCTAATTTCAAGGCAATATACAGAAAAAGACATATGGAATCCCATTCTTATGCAGGAATGTCAAACAGGAGACCTGGAAAATAGTCAAATTCCAAAAAGGTAGTTTCAGATTTTCACCGTCCTATAACATGTGGCTCTCAAGTCAAATACTTTAATTGAATTAACTGATATCAATGCAGTTTTTTTGTTTTTTGCTTTTAGTTTTTTTTTTTTTTTAATTCAGGGAATGGATCAAGAGCACAAATAAAATAATCAAGCCTGTCAAAAAAGGCATCTCTTTTTTTAAATACTTAAGCAAAGGAGATGGATGTCAGCAGAAAAGGGTTTTGAAGTGTGGAGGAGAGAATATAGCTGGATCTCAAAATGAATAAACTCAGTTTTTTCAGTAAAGTCCAAGGTGAGATTATTGTAGTTTGTGGTCATGAAGAGAGGACATAGTTCAAGTTTAGAAGTGATAAATAATAACAAAGGTTCTAATCACTTACCAAGTACATAATGGAAGTAAACAAAAGCCAGTAAGATTTTAAAAAGGATGGAAAATAACTGTATTACTATTAAAAATAATTACAAGTAATTCATTACTTTTTTTTTTACTACTTTTTATAGCATTTGAATGTTTATAAAGCATTTGAGTCTTACATCATCACTGTGATTTCCATCCTAATATTATCTCCATTTTAAAGATGAGAGAACTAAAGCTTATAAGGGTTAAATAACTTTGTTATGGTCATATACCTACTAAGTGTCTAGAGTAGGATTCAAACAAGGTCTTCTAACTCCAAGTTCAGAACTCCCTCTACATGACACACTACCAAAACCAAGCAAAGTCTTATATTTACATTTGTTTCTTGACATCTAAAAAATTATTCTACTCCTTGCTATTCTATTCAATGTCTATGGACTCAAGAAGCATAAATTAGAAGAAAAAGCAAAGAATCTCTCCTTTAAAACTAAAGTTTACTTACTTTGCTCACTCCTGATAATCTTGTTGCCTGTCTCACTTTCTATCAGATTCAATTTCTATCTGCTCTTTCATTCTTTGACATTCTTATTGTCTACTCCTCACCCAAGTAAACTGCTGGTTATTGAGCTTTCCTCTATTATTTGCTACAATCAAAGGATCATTGATATAGAGGTGGAAGGAACCCTAGTTTCACCTAGCCCAATCCCCCCTTTACAATGACAAAAAAAATTAATCCCAGAGAAATTAAATTATTTGTCCAAACTAACTTGTATAAGAGCAGATCCAAAACTTTGCCTGAGGTTTTGTGTCTCTCAATTTGATGCTCTTTTCACTGTACCACATAGCCTCCAAAGGATTTAACTTGGCTAAGTATTCTTCTTATCTGTTGATTAATTATGTGAATTTGCTACATGTGCTTAAGTTTTTCACCTGCCAACATTCTCACAATCTTAAAACCAGAAGCAAAATTAGAGGCAAGATTAGAGGTGACCTCTCCAAACACTTGCCTAATGCAATAGCCCCAGGAAGTGGTCATCCAGCCTCTGTTTAAACATACCCTTTGGGACAGCTAAATGGTATAACTCAACGCTTCTTAAACTGTGAGATGGTACCCTACAAAGGGCCTTGTGGGGTTGTAAAAAATTTGGCAACAATATAAGGTATAAGATTTAATTTTTTATGTAAAAATAAATAAGCACATCTCTCATTAATATGCAAATTTTCTTTCAACTTTAATATGTGGTGAAATTATATGTATATCAAAGAATTTTTTAAAATAAATTTCTTTATAATTTATTATCAGTAGTTTGATTTGTATATCTATTTTATATATCCCATGTAAAAATTTCTCAGACAAAAAGAAGTTGTAAGTGGAAAAAATTTAAGAAGTTCTGATGTAATGGATAAAGCCCTGGCCCTGGAATCAAGAGGACCTAAATTCAAATCTGGTCTCAGATACTAGTTGTATGACCCTAGACAAAACAGTTAATCCCAATTACCTCCGCTCCCCACAAAAAATGCCCTGAGACTTTACTAGATGCAGTCAATTCCATTTTGAGAAATCTCTAATGGCTATTATTGAATCCTTTTTCTTAAAACAATCTGAAATTGTCTTACCTACAATTCTTATCCATTGATCCTAAATGTATGTTCTCCAAAGACGTCAAACAAATCTACTATATCTTCTATATGATGGCTCTTGGGATATATGGAAAAAAACTATCATGTCCCCATCTTTCCATTTTTAAATTTTCTCAACTCTTTTGCCTCAGAACAGGGAGCACAATGTAACAGTAAAAGAGCCTTAGTCAAAACATCTGGATGCAACTCCCAGATCTTTATGGATTAGCTTCATGGCCCTGGCAAGTCAGTCTCTCTGGGTCTCATTTTTCTCATCCAAATAACAAAAGATATCAAGAAACAGATTTTCATCATGTAACTATTGTGTGTGAAAACCCACCGCAAATTTACAAGTGCTTACTATATAAAAGAGAATTATTATTGTTGCTGTTATTATGATCATCACCAACTTAATCATCTTCCTTTGGAAATGTTCCCTTAATGTATCAATGTCTCTTTTATAATGTGACTCCTAGGCCTGGACATTGATAGACTCACTACTTATGTTTACTTCCACCTCTAGAAAATCTTGTTTGACAGCTTCGTTTTGTTCATTTTTGTATCTTATGATTGCAACAACTATGCTGGTTTGAAGAAGAAATGAGGAAATAGAATTGAATTTTATAGTCAGAAGAGTTTGGCTTTAAGTCCTGACTCAACCACTTATTAGTTCTGTGATTTTATTATATTTTATTTCAATTGTATTTTATTTTTCTAATTACATGTAAAAATAGTTTTCAATGTTCAATTGTGTAAGATTTTGAGTTCCAGGTTTTTTTCTCTCTCTTTCTTATCTCCCCTCTCACCAAGACAGCAAGCAACCTGATATAAATTAGAGATATGCAACAATTTTGAACATATTTTCATATTAGTCATCTTGGGAAAGAAGAATCACCACAAAAGGGAAAAACTATGAGAGAAAAAAGCAAACAAACATAAAAAGATAAAAATAATATACTTTGATCCACATTCAGTTGCCATAATTCTCCCTTTGGATACAGATGGCATTTTCCAACCCAAGTCTTTTGGAATTGTCTTGGATCACCACATTGGCAAAAACTAAATCTATCATAGTTGTTCATCACACAGTCTTGCTCTTGTTGCATATAGTGTTCTCCTGGTTCTTCTCACTTCACTCAACATCAGTTCATGTAAGTCTTTCCAGGCTTTTCTGAAATCAGCCTGCACTTCATTTCTTAAAGAACAATAGTATTCCATTACATTCATATACCATAATTTATTTAGCCATTTCCAAATTGATGGGCATCCACTAAATTTCTAATTCTTTGCTACCCCAAAAGGAATTCCTACAACATTTTTGCACATATGGGCCCTTTCTCCTCTTTTATGATCTCTTTGCCATACAGACCAGTTAGTTCTGTGATCATAAAAACAAAATATTCCATCTCCTAACTCCTGTAATTTTCACTGGCTGTTCTCCATTCCTAGAATGTTCCTCTTCATTTTCATCGCCTATCTTCCTTCAAAACATAACCAAAATCCCACACTCTACAAGAAGTCTTTCCCTATCACCTATAATTCCAGTGTCTTCCAACTGTTGTTTGTTTCCACTTTATTGTATATAAAGTTTGATTATACACAATTACTTTCCTCAGATCATGAACTCCTCAAGAGTCTTTTATTTTCCCTATAAGGGAAAATATATAATATATATATAATTATATGTATATATAATTATATATAATAATATATATAATCTTCAGCACTTTGTATAGTGCCTAGTACCAAGTAGGTGCTTCGAAAATGATTACTGAGGGGCAGCTAGGTGGTGCAGTGGATAGAGCACCAGCCCTGAAGTCAGGAGGACCTGACTTCAAATCTAACCTCACTTAACACTTCCTAGCTGTGTAACTTTGGGCAAGTTACTTAAGTCCAATTGCCTCAGGAAAAAAAAAAAAAAAGATTATTGACAGACTGGTAAATAGCATAAGGATTAATTTCCTAATAAGAAAAAAAATCAATTTCCTAATTGGAAAAAAAAATCAGAAAAATAGAGTGATATAATACTTAAAGTTGATTCTCACAGTATTCATGGGATCATAAATGAGATTTACAACTAGAAGAGACCTCAGAGGCAGCTTAGAACAACCTTCTCATATTATAGATGAGGCAACTAAAAGAGCTCAGGGAGATTAAGCAATTTGCCTAACATTATACAAGTAGTAAATATCAGAGTTGAGATGCGAGCATAGGTCATATGAGACCAGAACAAATATTATTTTTAGGCATAAATGAGATGATTTATATGGAGGTGCTATGTAAATACAAAGTGCTACATAATTATTTGTTGGTTTTTAATTTTTATTAGCAAGTTTAACTTTTTTTAAAACTTGCAAGGATCTCTTAACTCTTTTAGGATACTACCCCTCCCATTAATACAGAACACAACCCTCTAACTTCATAGAAGATTAAAGTTGCTGTGGCTGGAAAAATCCATCATCCTGCAGCCACCTTCATGATAAAGCTCTACAAATGATGTTGTTCCTTGGACAACAGATGACTGGGTCCATTACATGAAGCTTTTCTAGAATTATAGGAACTGCCAGAATATGTGCTACATTAGCACAAAATTGAAGTCACCTCCAATGACAAAAGCCATCAGAGCAAGGCTTTGGTGGAGGATTATTTTCAACACTTGTCCCTTTTCAAATAGAAGCTTGTTGATTATTAGTATGAATTTGGATAACATTGTTGCTATACAGAAAAAAACTATTGATCCATAACTTACTTATTGTGATTAATTTGTTAGAGAACGATCTTTGATTAATCAAGAAAATGAAATGTTTCCATTATTAATGCAATTTTATCTGATGCTGTATTTGCCCTGCTGTTACTCTGGGTCACTTAAAGAAACATCACCCAATGTAAAATATAGTAGCTCAGGCCTGGATCAAGTTCAAAATTAAAACAAAGTAAAATACTTATGATATATTTAGCAGCTAACAAAAGAAGGTTTGCTCAGCCAAACAGGGAGACAGTTTGTGAAGGTATAAGGCAGAATCAACTAAGCATAGGTCCCCAGAGTTGGTCATGACACTGGTTTGTCCACCAGAAGCCTCAGGGATGACTCCTGATTCTTCATGCATTGACTTTTTTTTTAATCAATTTTCCAGTTTGGCATCTTAGTAAATCAAGTCTTATGGACAGTTTTAATGACTTGGGAAAAACTAGCCTAACCTGTATGGGATAGGTCTTTAGGAAGTGAAATTCAATCTACAAAGCAAGGGCATCTAGTAGATATTCCTCCTATCCTACAGGGCATGAACAAAAGTGAACACTGACCAAAAAGATACTAGCATAACAAATCATGCCATGGTCTTTTTAATTCCACTAATACTCTTTTCCAATTCTTCAATATTTACTAAACCCTAGCTTCTTCTGTTATCAACTCATTTCCCTCCTATGTTTCTACAGATTGATAATCCCTGGAAACTTTCTTTCTGAAACTCTAAAAACACATTCTCTCTCCTAGGTTAGGAGCAGGGACTTGACTGGAGGCCAAAGCTATAAAACAAAGAAAGAAGCAAGAAATGCATAACCAGTCACCAAATAAAAAAGACTACAAAATACAAAATAATTAATTTTGATTATATAAGAAATATATTATTTCTTAATCAGCTGGAATGAGAAAACTTAGAAACAATCTACATTTTTCTGTTAAAAGTCTGACATTTACAGATACAAATTAACACAAATCTAAAAGAGTAAGAGCTATTCCAACTGTTTAAAAGTTTTAAAAGGACACAAACAGCTTTAAAAGAAGAAATTCAAATAATTCAAATCAACATGAAAATTTATTCAAACAAATAATCAGAGAAATACAAATTAAAACAATTCTAAGGGATTACATATGAATTTTTGTAGGTAAAGAATAAAGAAGCCAAAAAAAAATATATATATATATACAATACCTACATAAATAATAAGGAAAGGGGAAGAAATAATTATTTATATAGCATCCACTATGTGCCAAGCACTGTGCTAAAAGCGTTTATTAATATTATCTCGCTTGATCTTCAGAACAACTCTGTAAGGTAAGTACTATCATGTCATTTTACAGTTGAGGAAACTAAGGCAAACAAAAGTTAAATGATTTACCAAGAACTTAATTAGTGAGTATCAGAGGCATTATTTGAACTCAGGACTCAAGCTCAGCACTCTATCCACCGCTCTACAAAAAGATAATATTGCTGGTTGTTGTTTTCAATCATATCTGACTCTGTGACCTCATGGATTATTGTTGGAATCCTTACAAACTGTTAAGTCATTAGAATTGATAGAGACAATGTTTGGATTTTATCAGCTGGCTGTATTTGAGGTGATTATTACTCTGAACTGAAACTAAGGCTGCCTCCAGAAAACCTCCCCAAGAAACCTGCTCCCAGAGAGAACCATTATATTATATTTAAAAGAAGAGAACACCAAAGATTATGACACACCAATTGGGTCCATGTCCACTCTTGGAATGATTTACCATTTTCCCCCCAATGGATTAAGATAGAGGACTGGGGAGCAGCCAGTTGACGCAGTGGATAGAGCACCAGCCCTGCAGTCAGGAGGACCTGAGTTCAAATTTGGCCTCAGACACTTCTTAGCTCTGTGACCCTGGGAAAGTCGTCACTTAACCCCAATTACCTCCAGGGAAAAAAAAGAGGCCCAGGGTCATACAACTAGTGTCTGAAGCTGGATTTGACCTCAGATCTTCCTAACTTCTGGCCCACTCTATTCACTGAGCTACTTAGCTATCTCCAACATTATTGATACCAAATGAATAAATTTAATATGCACATCCTTCTTTTCTATTTATAATCAGCAACTACAAAAACAGAGTTTCAACATCATCATAGTTAGCATTTATCTATTACATTATCTACTACATTAAGGTTTACAAAATCCTTTTGTATATATTTTACTGATCCATCATTCATAATCACTCCATTAAGTAACTTTAGATAGTGAGAAGGGGTATTTGGTAGAGTGTTTAGATGTTTATTTAAAAGGGTTTATCATATCCCAACAAAACTCTAGTGATTTTTTTAAGGCAATCAGCTGAGTTACTTGCCCAGGGTCACACAGCTAGTAAGTGTCTGAGGTGATATTTGAACTCAAGTCCTCCTGCTCTAGGGCCACCTAGCTACCCTGCTACCAATTCTTTTAAAAGATGGAAAAATAGAATCTTTGATTATGTGACTGACCATTTAATTCTGCCCATCTTGAATCTTACCCTATGACTATCAAACAATCCTGATGCCAATCACTTGTCTAAACACAGCCTATGTGGTTTAGTCATTTAATTGCATGACCCAATCTATATGTGATCTGTCCTT
The DNA here is from genome assembly GCF_902635505.1 of Sarcophilus harrisii. Taxonomy (NCBI): domain Eukaryota; kingdom Metazoa; phylum Chordata; class Mammalia; order Dasyuromorphia; family Dasyuridae; genus Sarcophilus; species Sarcophilus harrisii. The sequence goes on from NC_045427.1 coordinate 542,037,662, forward strand.
GACCACCATCAGTTTTAGTCACTTTACCTTGTCTAAGCATTGCTTGATTTGAACTAGTTATTACCTGAGATTTTACTCAACTATATTCAGTATTGTATTCCAGTCTCTCAAATTCCCCCCCAAAACACCCAACTTATTCTTTCCCTTCTACTTAACTGGGAAATAGAAGAAGATGTATATAAAATATAAGCTTCTACATTTTGGCACAGAGAGTGGGGCAACAAAAGATTGAAGTTGTGTTTAAATTCATTTTTTAAATAAGACATTTATATAATCTGTTGGATTTTATGGACAAATATAATATTTTCTTTCTTTGGAGGAAATGTATCTTACTGTTCTCAATCACAACTATATCATTCATACAATTAAAGTTAATTCTCTCTCCTTTTTTAAGTTTACTTCATTTTAGATTTCACACACATTTTGTGTGATTTTGAGTAAGTCATTACCTTCAGTGAGTGTTAGTTTTCTTATTTATAAAATTAAAGATCTCTAATTTCAATTTTGAACATCTATGGTTCCTTGACGCTGAACTGTTATCAATGTCTGCTGCTTTCCCAAATTTAAAAGTGAAACAGCTTTGGAAAATTGAAATATAGACATAATATATACTGCCAACATTTCTTCTTCACAAGATTTTAAATGTCTTTGAAACTCTCTTAAGGTTTATAGACATGATTTGGCTATGGTATGACTCTTGGTTAGAGCGCCAGAAAAGATTAAACCAGTGGTGGAAGGAAGCATCTGCTTTTCCCCAGGAGAACGAGAAGTAAACAAAGGATGTCTGTGTCTTTTTAAGATTTTCAGGCTCCATTTTTTAAGACCAATTTTACAAATGTTAAGACAAAACAAAGCCAGCCCTCCTTGATCAGAGAAATAGATAACGAAAAGCCTATCCAAACCCATAAGAGCATAAGGGCCCTTTTGTGCAAGTACTGTGCTTCTATCTTCCACTTCTTCCTTTCCACTGCTCTTTCTTTATCTGCTTACTTCTACCATGCTGCCCCTTTCCTCCAAGTCACACCTTCTTCTGAAATGATTTAGGACTCTATGCTCAGTAAACACAGCTGCCTAGGGAAAAGATGCCTTAGTGAATAAGAGAAGCCTCCAGCTATTAAATGGAAAAAAAAATAACTAATATTTTTTCACTGTTTTTCATTTTCCAGGAAAAAATATTAATGAAATAGTGTGAGGCAGAAAGACAGCCTCAAGCACTTAAGATGATTGAGTTTTAAACCTAAATTTAACACTACATGTCAGGGAAGACATTCATTCTGCAGTGCTCTGCATTCTAAATAGCATTTGGGGAAAATAATACAGTGGGTTTTAAAGTTAAGTTATGGATCTATTATCATTCCTGCCTCAACATGAAGGTGGTGTAGAACATAAATCTGTCTTGGGCAAGAAGAAAGTCTGACTTTTTGTAATTATTATAATTAATGAGCAAAAGAAAGGGGAGAGAGAGACAGAGAGGAAAAGAGAAAAAAGAGAAAGGAAAAAAAAAACTCCTGGTTAATTCCTTTCCTCTCCAACCAGAAAAAAAAAAAAACAACAAAAAATTTTAGTTCTATTATCAAAATCTAGTGAACATGTAGCCATTTAGAAAAAAAAAGACTAAAGACAGGTCAAGGGAAGAGTGGTTGAAGAAGCTTATCTAGATCTTAATTATATTAGAGTCAGAGAAAAAAGTTTTGATCACACAGCAATCTTGTATACTTAAGTGATAAAAACTGGAAAAGGTTTCAACATAATCATAGTCTTAGATATCCTTTATGGAAACAGATTTGGCCAAACAGACTCTACAGATAAACCTAGTCAAATTATATATTAAACTACATTTAGAGAGTTGATTGAGAGGAGAGATTGACATATCACAAAGATAATCACAGAGTCAAAGCCAGTTTAGATCCTTCCCCCAAATAAAGCAAGTTAAATTGGTTTCTTATCTCAAGAATGTTTGTGATCTTCAGTAAAATTTTAATACCCCATGGGACAAGTTTCAGTCAGCTCAGTAACCTCTTAACTAAGAGAAATGGCCCTAAACCCCAAATAATATAGATTAATAAAAAAGGAAAGAAAAAGTTTCATACAACATTATTAACCATGAAATAAATCTGTTTAACCATGGAAAAAACCAGTTGGAAACATACATAAAAAGTGTACCATTTATGAAAGTAAATTATTTTTAGAGAATGGCATTAGAATAATATGTTTTCCCAAAAAAATCTAGTTTCCTGAAAAATGATACAGGAATGGGCAATAATGGAATATAGCTCAACTATATTTTAGTTTTTTTCTGAAGTTAGGGAGATGTTATATCAGAATTTCAAAAATTTTTCAATACAAACATACTTAACAGTTCAAACTCCTTTATAAATTTAAATGTTTTCCACTTAGCCACTTTTTGTGATAGAGGAGGCAGGAAATCCTACTGGATTTCCCACATCACTGCTTAAAATTAACATAGATGAACTAAGCTTTTAAAAATACACTTAGTTATAATGAAAAAACAAACAAAACGAAACAAAAATAGAAGTGGTAGAACACAATGGGAAGGGAAGGTAGCTGGGTGGCAAAAATTGATAGAATGCTAGACTTGGAGTCCAAAGATCAAAAAAACTTTATTTTGAATTCTATCTCAGATACTTCTCAGCTAGGCAGCCCAAGGAAAATCATCTAATCTCTCTATACCCTAATTTCTTCATCTGTAAAATGAGAGGTATACTCAATGGCTTCTGAGGAGTTCCTTCCAGCTCTGAATCTATGATCATAGGCGGACAGATAGGGTTTAGCAGTTGTTTATCCAGAACAAGACCTATTCTTAGAATTTCAAGAGCAAGTTGGTCAATTATAAATATCAGTATGGATTCAAGTCACTTTGCCTCCAAAGCTGGACATATGAAAAAACAGCAGCTTCACCTTGTGATACATACAGATATCCATGACATACTAGTTGCAAATGTCTAGACAAAATTCCTCCTATAGTTATAATATGTATATTTTAATATATATATATATATATATATACACACATAATATATTGGTACATAATAATACACTATATTTAATAAACTAGATATATAATTTTAGGATCATAGATTTTAGGAATTAGCTCAGTGCTATTTCCTATAGGTCTAAAAGGTCTTGATAGGAAGGAAAGAAACATCTTCATTCAATTCCTTCCTTTTTGCTTTGCCAAAGCTAGACTTAAAGTCCAAATATATGTCAAAGCATTGTTTCAATAAAACAACTAGCTGATCAGTTGACTTCAACTATCCTTGTATCCTTAACTAATTGTTACAACTAAATATACCAACACTCATTTATGAAGGGCCTCCTATATGCCTGCAATGCATGCTAAGAACTGGAAATAAATACAGACTAATAGACCTACACTATTACTAACATATTAAAACAGATTAAATGAGATTAGCCACGTGACATTTTATTTTGTGATAGCAACCTCACTGTTGCAAAGGCCTATAACAAAAAAGATAGAGTACAGACTTGGGATACAGGATTTTCTATGTTATAAGGCAAAATTAACCTGGTTCTTAAGGAATTATTATTTTTCTTATATTAATGTTTCATCACATGAACAAAACTCCTCTGTTGTTTCCAAAAAATAGACCTAGGGAGGGAATGACATGATTTCCAAGATGGTATCTCTTGGGACATTGAAAAATTGTGCCAGGTAGCCTATGGCAATAACTTAGAAGCAGACTTGGGACATCAAAACTCCATGTTGACAAAATCCTACTACTTTGGTAAACTGAACTGTTATGGGCCAGAACTCTGAACTTGAAACAAGGATTCTTACAAGGTATTAACTAAGTGGAATTGATGAGACAATGGTTATCTAGGTTAGCCTGGTGATTAATAGTTCTCCAAGTTCAATATGATTGATTTAATCTTACAACGTTTTCTAGTAATACAATAATTGGTTTTTACTCAGTGTAGAGCATACAAGTCAAGCTCTCAGAACCAAGGAGAGAGATTCATTTCCATCTTCAGTCAGGTTCCTGGTGGCTTTCCTGGGGGACTGAGAGAGCTCAGATTCAGAGCTAGGGAAGACAAGCAGACTAGAGGATGAAGCACAAGCGCTTGGACTCAGATTCATCAATCCCATCTCACACCACCTTGGTGGCAGGACTGTTCTCAGTTTCTCCATTGAAACCAAGACTCCAGAAGGCCTCTAAGAAAGCTAGCTGACAAGGAGACAAGATTTTGAAGGAGACACTAAAGAATTTGGACTTTAACCCCTGACTACTCTTGTGGTGATTACTCTACTAAAATGAAGGCTGCCCCAGAGACCACCAGAAAACCCAACTAAGAACATTACACTGAACCAAACCACACCAGGGTCTTTGAAGATTTCTTACTTATTCAGACCCTGTAGGACATTTAGCTTCTTTTAGATTGTCCTTAACACCATGAACTTAAAAATACATAATTAAAGATCAGTTTTTTGACTGTTCTCTTCACACTCCATTTTAATGATTTAAATTGGTTCAGAGTCAAGCCTCCTTTGCACCTACTTTGCCCCCTCATCTGAAATAGTCATTCTCCCCATTGAAAGAGAGACAGAAAGACAGAAACAGAGATAAAAAGAAGAAAAAAATTAAACAGAAATCTATTTTTTTCTGTCTAAAAAAATACTGAGCCAAGAAAGGACATAAAAGAATATAAAGTAAAAAATTTCATCACCTTTCTTTATCTATAAAAAGATCAGTTAGGACAATCATCTCTAAGGACCATTCCTGCTGAAATTCTTTGGGGCACCTTTTGTCAAAGAATGGTTACAGTGTGACTTAGAATTATTTTTCTGAAATATATTAAAGAGGTAGCAAAGTATAATTGCATCTAAATGATTAAGATGCTCAGTAAAGGTTGGGGAAGGTCAGCTGGCTCAGTCCAGTTCTAATGATAAATTGAAGCAGATGGTACTGAGGCAAATAAACCATGAATAGGCATTCCTCAAGTACACAAAGGGAAACACAGCTGATAATCAAGTGAGGAAAAGTCAAAGAAAGAAATGGATCCAAGGAAAGGAAAATACCAAAACAGGGGACTGTGTATATTAAAGATTAGTGTGCTATATAAAGAATAAAATTAGGATAGAAATGTTAAAGTTATTATGTACAAGGGAGTTTTCTCAAGGAAATACTACCATAGATACTTTTGGGAATGATGGAAGGAACACCATGCTTTCAGAAAACTTGGATCCAAATTTCACCTGGAGACTATGGTCAACTCTTAGCATTTGTGAATTTCCTTTTCCCCATCTACAACGTGATAGCAATAACTGCTTTATCCAAGTAATAGGATTACTGCGAGGATCGTATAAGTGTGAAAGAGCTTTATAAATGATGAGGCACTACTAAAAATAAGGCATTATTAGTATCTACCTGAAAAATAAAACACCAAAGAAACATAACTAAAGTTTACAGTTGAACCTTTCCATTTTCATAGGGGCAATTTCCTAATTCTTAAATATGGTAAACTTAATATAAGCCAAAATATCATATTAAGATGACAATACTTAATAGAGTTTATAAATAGGTGAATAAGTAAATTTAAAAAGAATCCCAACAGCACCCCCACTTCTTGAGCACTCATGATGATGTTATTCAAGACCTTACCTGACCAAACCTTGGTTACCTTTGCTGTGAGTAGTCTGATAAGGGAAGGTGATGCTGTCAAATATCCTTGGTACCATCCTGTTAGTGACCTACTTAGACTATTGTTTTGCTAAGACTCATACCTACTGCTTCCTGGCTGTTTTTAAAAAGGAATTCTTTTCCATTGTGATATTCTTCTCTATCACTAAATGATGAGTTAATCAACCAATTAACTAGAATGTGGCCAAATTGGATAAATCAGTTTGACAACAGCTTCAAAGGTTGTCATCTCTGAAAGTAAGGAGGTTGAAAAATGTCACCCATTATGAGAAATAAGGTTGAAAATAAACATGAGTATTTTTAGTGCATAAAAATTCCATTTAGATAGCTCTTACAAGCAGTATGTGTTTTAATGCATGTCTGTGTCTTATATATCAATAAATCAGGGCAATGGTAATAAGATTTCTTAAAATAACAAGTAGAAATCCTTAACTTTAAAGGCTTATTGCTGAAAGGACAAAGGAATAAAATAGGCACTTGATATTTTCCATTTTCTCCTTTCCTTTCAATATATCATATTTGTATATTTGAGATTTTAAGGCTATACAGATCTGTAGATAAATATCATTGGCCTTAAGATTCAAAATTGCACATTTGAAGTGTACTACTGGCAGCTTGGAAAACAAAGAAATGAAGCTCATAAAAAGACTAGGTAGTTTCTTCCTGAAACAATATTAATGGAGTCTATTTCTGCTTTTATTCTCTGTCTACTTTCAGCAGGCTAATAGATTTCTATTTTGTCTCTTTTGTTCTATCCAGATAGTAGAGTCTGCCTATAGTCTCATGAATTCAGAAGTTCATTTTATTGTTGTTATTTTTACTGTTTGGGTTTTTTTTAACCAAGTTGATTAGAAGAACATTGTGCTAATGGGTCCAAAGTCATATAATTTGATCATTAATTAGGCAAATTACCATTACTTTATTCTGTGGTCATTGACAATATGTCTAACTCCAAATAACCATTTCTCAAACTTGTGCCACTAGACACGAAAGAGAACCCTAAATAAACCAGAACAAAACCCCACTGGGGAAAAAATAAAAAACAAAAACTTCAAAGTTTAACTTGATGATCATGTCATTTCAAGAGCATTACCTTCATTTCTAACTTCTTGCACCTGTGGCTATTGAAAGCAAAGTACTCTGTAAATTTAAATGTATCAAATAAATGGGAGCTATTCTTCTAAGACACACTGCTTTATATAGCCATAGTTTCTGGGGCTCTCTCTGTCCTCTAGAAATTATTTATATCTATTTTGCATATATTTTGGTTTCACATATCAGTGTATCCATTGTTTTTATTCAGTGTAATGTAAGCTTCTTGATAGCAGGTACTGTTATACTTTTTTCTTTGTATCCCTAGCATCAAGCAGAGTGCCTTGCAAATAGATGATGTTTTACTAAATGCTTACTTACACACAGAGGTTCTTTAGTAAACACTTCCCAAATTAAACTAAATTAGAGATAAGACATCCATAGTCTTCCCACACCTGTTTCCCTTTTTATATAAAGAACATCATGTGAATGTTATTTTCCCATCCTTTTATGGCCATAATCAGCTTCAAATTATTCCACGAGCCAAATGCAAATCTAACATAGCTAACAGCTCACAGATAGTTTAAAAATATATAATTGATGGGAGCTTGGAAAGCGCTGTAGTTTCTATCCCACTGAAGTTATATCTACTTGTAGACACAATTACCATATAATTTCAAAGTACTCCACTTTTGCTTAAGTTACATAGATAAATGAAGGGGGAAATAAACTTTTGTTTGTTTGAATTATCCAAATATTTGTCCAATTTTCAATGTGTGTCTATGAACTATATGGTGAACAGAGGCAATTAACTGAATAAAAGGGCAAAAGTTTGTTCTCAATTACTTTGGCTTTTCAAACAGCAGTCACAGGTTTAAGATGGTTAAGGGCCATAGCCTCAATAAGATGTGGCTTAGTTCCAAGACCATGAAGACTAATTTCAGAATTAATGACTTAAAAGAAAGTGTGAGAATTCTTCTTTTGTTCCCTCTACAACTTTTGGTTGGTCAGGGAAACAGAATTACAGAATTCATATTTTTCAATAACCCAATTCATATCTTCTGCTGCAATTTCCTCTTCAATCTTTCTTTGAAGACCTCCAGTGAGGGGGAACTTAACTCCATCCTAAAACATCCCACTTGAATACCTCTGATTGTTTAGGAAGTTTTTCCTTAGGGCCAAAGACTTCCTCTTTTTTTCATCCTCTATCCAACAGTCTTAACAGACAACAAATCTAATCTATTTTTCATATAACAGACTTTTGAATACTAAAATAAAGTAAATTTTTTTCCTGAGGCAATTGGGGTTAAGTGACTCACTCAGAGTCACACAGCCAGGAAGTGTTAAGTGTCTGAGATCAGATTTGAACTCAGGTCCTCCTGATTTCAGGGCTGGTGCTCTACCCACTGTGCCACCTAACTGCCCCAATAAAGCAAAATTTGAATTAAGTGACAAGTATGGATTAATACCTCTATGTTCTAGACAGTGTGCTAGGGGCTACATGAAACAATCCCTATTGTCAAGGAGCTTAAATTTTAAAGATTGGTTACTAGTGGTCTATGACCAGAACTAATCAAAGCAGGAAGGATAGAGGAGGAAAAAAATGATAAAAGAATCACATGTAGAACCAAGAGATAATGAGATGTTAGTGATTGGATCAAATTTACTAAAATAACATTAATGTATATTGGCTAAAAGGAGTTGCCCCTTAATCATGATAGAAGTCTATTGGGCAGGGCTTTAAAGAGGGAAATGGAGGGAATATATAGGATATGTACACTATCATGGAGGTGAAGTTGTTGGAGGGAGTATAAGTCCTATGTAACCTTTGAGAGCTCAAGCATCTGTGAGCATATGGCATTCTCTATTTCTGTAACCAAGCCAGGGCACATAGAAGAATAAAGCTCCATTTGAATGCATTCTTGAAAATCTTGAATTCCAAGTTACCCTGAAGCTACAACCCTCTGTATAGCAGAAGGAGGCTATGACTGGAACATGGGGTTTTAAGAGCTAGAAGGCTTTGTTCTGAAGTATCTGAAAATTTCTTCTGTTTTCCATATATAATTAGATACAACATCAGTGTCCCAAAAGGGTACAGTCTGCTATAGTAGCTGCATTCCTTTAATATCCAAGTTGTAAATCTGAAGATCTAAGTTCTTTTCCAGATCAGTCGAAACTAGTTATGTGACTTCAGGTAAGTCACTTAAACTCTCTGGTTTAAAATACTGTTGTTCTTTAGTCAAATCCAGCTCTTCATGACCCCACTTGGGATTTTCTTGGCAAAAATTCTGGAATAGTTTGACATTTCGTTCTCCAGTTCATTTTGCAAATTGAGAAAAACAGAATTAAATGACTTATCCAGGATCACATAGCTAGTAAATGTTTGAGGCTGGATTGGAACTCAGGAAGATGAATCCTCCTGACTCAACTCTATGTACTGTGTGCCCTATCTGCCCTGAATCAAAGTATTTTTATTGGAAAAGGAAAAAGGTGAATTCTTCCTTTCTAGTTCTAACATTCTATGACTATGATTTCTGTTTGAATCAAAACTTTCAGATATTTCTTCAGTATGTTGTATGGTATTTTGAATGTGTTCAACATTGTGCTTTGTCCATAGTAGAATATGATAAAAATTTGTTGAATTAAATTGACCAAGACTAAATCTCAAGTACTCTGGTCTAAACCAAAGACATCTTGACTCCTTGTTCAACTTTTCCATATTATATGAGTCATAAAGGAAAGAACAAGATTAATTTTATTTCTTTAATTCAATTCAACAAAAGGATTTTTAAGGATAGTAGTGCCATTGACTAAAGTAGGGAAGTATGGAAGAGGGATTGTGACAGGAGTGGGGAGAAGAATAGAAGGTTATCATATAATGAGTTCACATAATGAATTTTGGATATGTTGAGTTTGAATTGGATATTGGAAATTAAGATGGAAAAGCACCTCAGGAATTTGCAATATCTTTCTCTAGGTCATGCTCACTAACTGTGGATGTTGTCCAAGAATCTATGCTGGGTCCTCTTCTCTTTTCTCTCTACCGTTGGGAATATTATCAGCTGCCATTGTTCAGTTATTACCTCTATGCAGATTTTTCTCAAATCCATTTAACCTTTGTCTATAAGCCTCATTTAACCTTTCTCCATCATCATCATCATCATCATCATCATCATCATTAAGAGTTTTGTATCAACTATCTATTGTACACCCCAAACTCAATATGTCCAAATAGAACTCATCTTTCTCCTCAAATTCTGTTGTTTACCCAACTTCACTATTATATTGTTGAGGACAAAATCATCTGGACTCACAACCCCAGGGTTGTCCTTGACTCCTGACTTGCACTCACTCTGCTTATCCAATTTGTTGCCAACTTTCACAACATCTATAATATGTGTTCCCATTCTCCCCTTAGACACACATAGGCACCCTAAGAGCAGACCCTCATCCCTTTACTTTTATACTACTACAAGAGAATGATTTCACTGCCTCGTTTCTCCCTATTCCAGTCCATACTCTATTCAAATTTCAAAGTGCTAAAATACATGTATGAAAATGTCACACATACACACACACATATATGCCATAGAGTAAACTCCAGGGGCTTCTTATTACTTTTAGGATCAAATTAAAATCCTCAGCTTGGCTTTTAAAGGCCTTCAGAACTTAGCTCTCTCCTATTTGTTCACTCTTTTTACATATTCCCTTCCTTATACCCATCTAACTATACTTCTTACTGTTCTCTGTGCAAATACTGCATCTCCTTTGTCTTTACATCTCTCATACCCAGAATGTTTCCTTCCTACCTCTGTCTCCTGGCTTTCAAAGATTCCTTCCAAAAGTCACCTCAAATCCCACTTTCTTTAAAATTCCCCAGTCTGCTCTCCCCTATGCCCTTTCTCTTGACTTTCCATTTGCATAGTATATATATATTTATACATATATAGCTGTCTGTCAGAATATGAGGTCTTTGAGAAGTTCTGTGTTTTTGCCTTTTTTGTATCCCCAGTGCCTGGCATATTATATTTCTTAATATAAATATTTCTTAACTGACCAACATACTGACTGATGCCTGGAGCCCTGGAGAAAAATTAGGAGCAGATATGTAGATTTCAGAATTTTCTGCATAGAAATAATTGAACTCATGGGAGTTGATGGGATTGCAGAAATAGAGGGAATTGTAAGATAAGAAAAAATGAAGCTAGGACAGAGCCTTGGGGAGATGCCCACAGTTAGAGAGCAATATATGAGTGGCAAGGACACTGAAGAATGATCAGACATGTGAAGAACCAGATTACCATGTCCTTCAAATCTGATATGATAAACAAAATGAAGGAATACTTCATAAAGAACTAATACTTTGGTTGGATACAATCAAGTCAATTTCAGATAACAGGAATTAAGAATCCATATGTATATTGTGCAGCTTAAAGGGCTGTACAAATTATTCTCTGATAGTCAAATCAACATCTGATAGCCAATATCAGGGATCCAAGGATATATTGTGTTGTTCAGGATGATGTATAGAGCAAATCAAGAATATAATTTTTTTCCTACTATGTTCCCTTGTCCACCCCCCACTCTCCATGACCGAATGTAAGGAAATCTGGTTTTGTTTTATTTTATTTTTCTAATTCACCTTTCCCCCATAGACCATATTTTACAGATAAGAACAGAAGATCAATATTCATTATGACAGCTCTGTGAATTGGTACTGGTCAGACCCTTTGGGAAGTGATTTTCTAATTAGAGTACCTCCTAGATTCTAATTTGAGTCTTTTGAATGGGCTATTTGCTGTAAATTCCCTTTGTTCATTAATCTCCATGCTCTGAAATCCAGACCATTGTGAATATTAATGAATTCATAGAAGAAATTCATAGATCATTAGAGCTAGAAGCATAATTAGATATCACCTGGTCTAATTATCTAATTTTAAACAAGATTCCAGTAGACTAAATTACTTGTCCCAGGTTACCCAGGAAGTGGCAGAACCAAGACTCAAAACCCTTATCTCTCAACAATGTTCTTTTCATGACACTATGCTATTTTTCAATAATGTAAATGTTGACTAAGGTTCTAGGCTCTCGACAAAGAATTTAGGCTAATATAGTTTGCTCAAAAATTCATGACAAATAATTCATCATTATGTTGCAGTTATCTTGCTTCAAGAAGTCAAGGAAAATTGTACTAAGAAAATTTGAAAAAAATCATTAAAAAATAATGAACACATGAAAATGTCAGTATTTCGGAAGACCATGAGTAGGATTCCATAAGTGTTCATTTTGTCCTTGGCAAATTGACAGTTCCCTGTCCCTCTGTTTTTCTGTTAATCACAAGTCAGTGTGGATTTGGCTTGTTTACTTCCTTGATCTGTTGATGTTCACACAGCTTTGGAATAGAGGCAGTTACTTTCTTGTTTCCTTTCTAAATGTTGAGACAATGACCAAGCAAAATTTTTGTAAAGTCAAATTAAATAGTGCTATTTGTCTATGCAGAAGGCCAAATGTAAGCAAAAGGTAATTCAAGAAGACTTTGGTACTAGTTTTGCTCTTTACACTATGTATCTGAGAGGAAAGTTCTTTCTTTGCAACATAGGGAGACTAATAATTGCTTTCCCTATCTTATAGGGCTGTAGAGAAAATTGTAGGATCACAGACCTTGACCTAAAGGGATTTCCTCAAGTGAGATAATGAATGGAAAAAAATATTTTGTAAACTGAAAAGGACAATGGCAATGCAAAGCTTTACTATTACATCACTCCCCAGAGAGGATGAGATTGTCCTCAAGAGGAAAAATTCATTTCTATGCTTCCAGTTTCAGTGGTCTCTAGCAATGGGACCCTGACAACCTAGGAAATCTCTTAGCTAGGATATTTTCAGCTAACCTGAACTCGCTTCTGCCGAGTTTCTGTTGAAATATCACAATTGGGAGTATTCTTCTAGAAAGAGGGTTTTTTGTTTTTGTTTTTTTCCTAATGCCTCCACAGCATGCTCAATCTCCCTAGAAGTAAAATTACCTTCAAGGGCACTCCTCTGCCTGGTGTGTACTGCCTCAGTTCTCAGCAGTTGCAACCAGCCTTATGTTTTCTTGATTAGATTCAATGGGATTTTATTTGTTTTTTTTCCCCTTCCTTTCATATTAATTTACAATGAAGACTCTGGAAACAAGGCTGTTACTGTACTGGGCCTTAATCCAATTAGGGAATTTGGTGCTTGGCTTAAAATCAAATCTCTTTTTCTTTTTTTTAAGCCCACTGATTTCACAGCATCCAGCAAATGCCTCCTAGCTAGGTTGGTGGCATCAGGCAATATATTATAAACACATTATATTCTGCAGTCTATAGAGGACTACTTTTCTGATTTCCTGGCTAAGTAATAAACAGATATTCTTATGCAAACCCGGTTTCCCTTTTTATTTTTTTAATCATTATCTGAATTGGGATCAGTAATGGTTAGAAAAATCATTTAGCTCATGTTCTCTATACTACTGAATTTCCTTTTTGCAGGCAACTTTTGTTTTCAATTCAACAACAAGCAGCTTTTAGAAACAAGTTTCTAAAGCAGGGGTATTAACCTCATTTGTGCCAAGGACTTCTTCAAGAGTTTGATATGACCTACAAATACCTCAAAATTAATATGTTTAAATATAATGATAAAATAAAATACATAATATTACAAAAGAAATCAAATATATTGAAATACATTTTTTAAAAAGTTCCCAGTCCCTAATTTAAGACCTGCGAGACAATCATAGCAATTTCTAGTGATCAAAATTGTTATATAAGCAATTCAATTTAACTATTAAATAAATGCTTGAAAAAATGTTTTGCTACATTTCATTATATTAGCAGCTGTCCTATAGTGAGAGGAAAAGAACCCCAAACCTGGACTGTCATCCTTGCTCATCCATTATTGAATCCTATGACTTCAGGCAAGTCATTTTAGTTCTCTGACCTCGATTTATTCATCTGTAAAGCACTATCCTGAAGATGTGGATACAGGCTGGATTGTCCAACAGTTTTCCAATCCTTTTTATGTCATAATTTAAAATATGTACATTTATAAAAAGTAGGATTAAAAAATATGCTTCATGAAGTCCCTCCTATGTAGGAATGGTAGGAGGATTGGATTCAGGATCAGAAAATTCAAGTTGGAGATAAGGCTTTGCTGCTTACAGTCATTATACTTCTCTGGTTTTCAGCAGTCTGATCTATACAATGATAGGTTTGAGCAGGATGACCTCTCAAATGCCTTTTAGCTTTTAACAGTCCACACAGCTACAATTCAGAAGTGGGCTTGACTAGGTTCAGATGTTTGTCTCAATAATGGAAAGTTATACCAACTTCTGTGAGATTACAGGAAGTAAATTAACCAGAGAGTCCAATAGAAATATGTAGATGTTGTGGGTCATAGGGTCTTGTGTCCCAGAACTACAAGTTCTGATTCCCAAATATGAAGGGACCATGGTGATGCTACAGGGAGTAAGAAGGCCCTCTACCCACATTCACCCCCAAACTTTGGAGAAGAATAGGGATTTTATTGACAGTATCCAAAGCATGAGATATCCACCATTGTAATGCTGGCAAAAATAAAATAAAATTTTAAAAAATTTTAACTCTCATGATCCAGACTTACTATTCCATATTTCATAAATGCTTTGGACTACCCTCCCATTTGGGGTTCAGGAAATCCCAAATAAAATCTATTTCCACTAAAACTTCTTATCTGATCTGATAAGACTGGGCAAAGAACACAGAGGCAACACAAATAACAGGTGGAAGGGTTCTTTCTCAAATGAATTGAATTAGAGTTGTGAGACTGTAAAGAGAAAATACAGCCACAGGGCATAAGTTGGTGGGTGGTGTGGAAGAAAGGGACAGAAATCTATATAATTCTAACTGGTAATAAATAAAAGTTATTTTCAAATGTATGTGTTCCCCTCTAGTTATTCTTGCAAGCACTCAATAGCTAAAACTATGATCATATTGAGGTGTTCCTGGAATCCTGAATGGAAGAAGTTCCAGTTCTGGTTCTCTATAAATAGGTAAAGTAATACTTCAAAACAGTAAAAACAGGGTATCCAATAGAGAGATGTGATGGTATTAGAATTTTGGGGGTTGAAAGATACCTGGGCTAGTGACCTTCCAAGACACTAACATGGGGAAAGAGGAAGAAATGTTTCCTCTCTGCAACATTCCTTCTGGTCTTATGACCTTCTATCATTACCATACCATACACATAGACAATGTCATAAATATCTGCTAAGAGTTTTTTCTATTACCCACTCACTTCTTACCTTTTTAATCTATTTCTCTTTCTTCTCTCTATCCCTTAAGAGCTGTAATCATGCTCCTGCCCTTGAGTCAACAATCCATAGCCTCATGCATGCCAAAGTGTTTTTCCTGTATTCCTTTGGCTCTTGGGACACTAGGGCTAATCCTTCAAATAGGGGAAAGAACATTTGGAAACACTATTCCAGGAGCATCAGATGGACTGAAGGACAGAAAGAACTAGAGCAGTATTACAAAGTACCGATGGGATCCCTGTGCTATGGAAACTATTTACAAGGAGTCCTAGTTATACAGGAGTCATTTCCAATCCCTTAAATGTATTTGGCATTCTGCAAGAGAGAACTGAGAAGCTAACTATACAAGATGTGAATACAAAGTTAATAAGACTGATTTTGTTTGTATCTTATGAAATCATTTTCATTTCTTACAGTCAAAATTTGATAGTAAGGAATATCATCAATATTAGCATATATTTGAAAAAGAGCAAAGAATATAGAAAAACTCTTAAGAATTTGGTTTGTCTGTACAAAGGTTATGGTAATCACAACAATTTTTATATCAATTCAGTTTAAGAGGCATTTATCAAACAATTACATACTAAGCCAAAGTAAAAATAAAAGACCAAAATAAAAAAAAAAAAGTTAGTCTCCTCTCCTCAATAAGATTGTGATCTACCCACTCTTTGTGCATAATTATGATGAAGTACAAAATCAGTCATATGTATTATAAAATCTATTGTAGTACCTTGCACACAACTGGAGCAAACTAAATGTTGATGGAGTTGTCAAACTGGCTCTAAGTGATGCTAGATTTTACTATTAGACTCTGTTCATGTTATTATTTCTCCCATCTCTGGACCTTCCCTCCGGTTGTCTCTCATGTCTAGAATCATTCAGTCCCTTCCTAACTCCACCCTATACAATCAACCCTAGTTTCTTTCAATTCTCAATTCAAGTGTAATCTTCTCCTAAAAGACCCTGCTGATCTCCCAGGTGTCAGGGCTCTCTCCCTGAAGATTTTTTTGTATCAACTTTGCATATATCATGTATTTGCTTTTCTCTATAAGCATCATTTCCCCTCAATAAACTCCTAGAATTTAAGGACTGGTTGTTTTCGTTTTATATCCTAAGTGACTAGAATACTGCCTGACATGTAGTAAGTGCTTAATAAATGCTTGTTGATTGAAATAATGAATGAAAGAATGTTAGGTCTTCAGGATTTGTCTACATTTCACAGTAGCATAGTCATATACTCAAAAGAGAAAATAGAGAAAATACTGCTAATTAAGGAAAGTGAGTATATTTCTGTCTGGCAAAAGGAAATAAAGCCCACCAAGCCTAGACATGTTGGCAGTAGAATTCTTAATGCTGCTATAGACTGCTATCCAATCAATAAAACTGCAGCACTCCATATCGACCATGGAAGAAAGACAGTTGCCATTTTAGCTGTGATGGCGTGTTTTACGGACTATGTACCCAGACATTGTCTCTGGGGCAAATGTAGAGTAGGAGTCTGAGCAAAATATTTCAGCAAAAAAAAGCATCAACCTGACATACAGTCTGTAACACATACTTCAGCTAGAAAGCTTAGTGTTCATCACTGGTTATGGCACAATAGCATGCGCTGATGACACACAACTTCAAATTTAAGGCAACATACTACAGGCATTCAGTTACCAGCCTAACTTTCCTGACCATCATAAAGCTAATTTACTTAACTGTCTGTGAGATAGATTTATTTGTAACTTGGGATACATAAAGCTATCTTTTCTCCAAAAGTTAAATTATAAAAACTCAAATTGAAAATACTCTACACTGGGGAAAATCTAGATATAAATGATGTTTTTGTTCATTTAACAAACACAACTATGATAATATTGACTGATTAAGTAGAGATAAGTTCAGGGAATATAAAGATAAAAACTGTCCCTTTCCTCAAAAACTTTCCATTCCACTGGGAATCAGTGAGAAAGATTCTAAAGGGGAAGACAGGTTTCCCAGTATGCTCAGCTGACCCAAGAGGCAGATTTATAATTCATGTTCAATGACTTGTTGAAGTGATGAGTCGCAAGGGAACAGAGAATCTATCCAAGTAGGTTATTTACAACTTGACAACCTATACATGTGTGAATCTATGGAGAAGCCCAAAGAAGAAGAGAAGGCAATTACCTCCAGCCTGCCCTAATACATCTCTATTTTGCTGAGCAGTCCATCAAAACTTTAATGATTTAAACCATTTAAGAGAAGAACCTCTCTGAACTTTAAAAGGACAGACAAAAAAGGAAGAAAGAAAGATGGAAGAAATCGATAAGCAAAAATAAACATTATTAAAACAAAATCCATAGTGAAATACAGATTAATGAATTTTTAAAACTATGGCAATAGTGAACATGAAGCTACACATTCTGGACTGTGCAGTTTCTCCTAAGTAGTAGGTGACGCCAGCCATAATCATAATTGGTATTTGTTGAATGCTTTCCATTAGTTTGACCCATACAATAACCAGGTTGGAGAATTAGGGAAAGCATTATTTTTGTTTTATACACAAGAAATATGAAGCTTAGAAAGTTGCTGTGTCTAAGGTCACACATAGGATTTGAAATCAAGTTCAGTAGCCCTTCAAGCTGCCCCACAGTATCATCAGATTTCTTGCTTTCACCAAAATCATATACTGCTTTGTTCTGGCTTCAAAAAAAAAAAAACCCACAAAAACAGAACAAGAACAATTACATAAGCATAAATGGGGACCACAGAATCATAGATTTAGGATCAAGAAAGATCAGAGAAAGACCACCTAGTTTAAATCCTTCATTTTTTCAGAAAAGTAAACAGGGACAAAAAAAGCAGTAATTTGCCTAAGATCATACAGGTAGCAAGGGGCAGAACCAAGTCTTCTCTGATTCCAAGTCCACCTCTATTTTCTCCACATGTAACACTTTCTTCTTGCAGAGTAACAGCTTGACAAAAGACACCTTTTATTATTACCTTTTTAAACACACAACATGCATTTTGAAAGCATGATCAAGCAAGAAGATGGATTAGCCAAAGGAAAAGAAGGGTAACTGATAAATAGCCAATAATATCCCTGTGATATCAAGAGAAAATGAGAAAGGCTCTTCACATGTTGAGTGGATTTCCTCTTCCTGGTCTGGATTAACAGGGATGGATATTATCCATCTGAATTATTAGAGAGAAAACCTACATCTATCACTGAGCCATAGGAGTATTGAACAATATATTTTAGATACTTAAAAAATTTCATCCAAAGGAAGATATTTATAAAATTAAATCCCATAGGTTACAAGCATAGTTTAAAACTTCCCATGGAAAATCACATGCCTGAGGCACAATATTCAGATTTTGCCTGCGAAGCAATTCACCAACTCTTACTAGAAGCCTCTGCATAGTAATGTCGATAAGGCATTCACACTAATCACTCACAGCAACATCCCAATGAACAAATAAATAACTCCTGAGGTCCTTTGAAGGTATCCATTAATCTAACCCAGGTAGATGCCCTCTGTGAAAGCGTGAAGAGCCACCCCATAGTACAGGCTTGATGATCTATTGCAGCTATTAATTTCTAGGGCAGCAGCCTTCTCATCATTTATCTTAATGTACAACTTGAATGCACAGAATTCACTTGGGTTTTTTTGTTTTGTTTTGGTTTGGTTCCTGGTAGGTGGGGAGGAGCTGATGAGAAAGAAGTACAAGACTTTATAACTAGGTCTTTCCTAACGCCTTTGTATATTTATAAGGTCTCTAGCTACTGTTACTTTCTCTCTCCCATTCTCAAGGTCTGCAGATTTATATTACTCAGATTTTCTAAGGCCAGTCCTTTCTAACATGATTCTTATCAAAATCTATTTTTGCAAAGGTCATCATTACTTCCTAAAATCTTTAAGGTCATTTTTCTTTTTAATGAACCTCTTTTTTTTTTTTTAAGTAGTGCCCAAAGACTGGTCTATTTTAATAAAGGAATCCTTCATTCTGTGTCCTTTATCATTGATAATGGGATATCTCAAAAGTCTCTCCACTTGCTCCCTCATGTTAGAAATGCTCATTCTCTTATATCTTAACAGTTATTGATAACAGTTTATAGCTTCTTTTGCATGACAGCTTCATGCCTAGTTTAATATCTCTTTTTCTGAAGGCAGTTCCTGGTAAAAATCACAGTGAAGAACTAAATTCAATTGGACTATTAATTATGTTACTACAAAATACACAAGGTCCCTCCATATTTGCAGTTTAAAACTTCTAATTGGAGACAACCCTCTTTCTTACATTTCTTTCTACCTTTTGAAATATACAACAGAGTGAGGAATTCATCTTTTAGTTTTCTAACATGGAACAGAAGGCCCATGAGATTGAATCAGTATAGAAAGGCTTCTGAGAGATAAATTAATCTTAAGAAAATTCAGTGGGCCCGATGAGCTGCCTGTCATTTAGCACTTAGGAAGACTGATGAAGAGAAGACAGCCTTCTGTTTACTTTATAAAAATAATTCTGAATTGAATGAACATCAGAAATAATTTTTTTAAAAAAAGAACAGCTCCAAATACAAAGTAGAAAAGGAAGAGGCTTATGTGTAGAACTACAAGTCTCTAATATATACAACTTGCTTTTATTTTGAAGCATATAGTAAATTCAAAATATTATTTTCTAAGCTGTACTGCTTTTTTGTGTTTTCCTGTGAACTTTTGTTCAATTTTATGCATTTTCAAAATACTCCAATAACTCTCTTTTCTTTCCAGTATTCTTTGGGGGTGAGTGGAAGGAGATTGTTAATACACTATTTTAAGCACTCTGATCCTGAACACTAATACATTCCCATCTGCTATTTACTTCTGAAAATGAAGGACAACATTCAGGAGCACCAAATTCAAAACAAATAAAATCATAGACATAAAGTTGAAAGGGACCTTATAAGTCCAGACCTCTCATTTTACAGATAAACAAACTGAGTAGCAGGGAACTTAAGTAATTTTACTAAAGTGACCTGAGATCTAAACTCAGGCTGTCTGACTCCAAAGCCAGGGTTCATTCCACTACACCGTACTGTGTGGAAACTTTGGGAAGAACTAACTCACAAGAACTACACTAATGCTGAGTGAA
Organism: Sarcophilus harrisii; assembly: GCF_902635505.1. Lineage (NCBI taxonomy): Eukaryota > Metazoa > Chordata > Mammalia > Dasyuromorphia > Dasyuridae > Sarcophilus > Sarcophilus harrisii. The sequence goes on from NC_045427.1 coordinate 542,057,783, forward strand.
AGGGCCCCTGAACTAACAAGTTTTGTAACATTTCCATGTCCGTGAAGATCCAGACATTTATTATTACAAAATTTCCCTCTGGATATCCATTCAGATTTCACCAGACTTACTTTCCACCTAATCTTCCTGCCTAATACTTTTTTCCCCTTTCTCTGAGCAAATTGACCCATTGCTCCAATCCCAGTTTTATAGAAGTTCAGAGTGCTGATCCACTCTGATCCTCAGGCTTATTCCCTCCTCTGCCAGGCCTATGGAGGACCCACAAATGAAGGACACCAGCTACAATCCATAATCAGTTGTCTTCATCATCTTCCTTTTTTGCCTCATTTCTTCCTTACCTAGCCTTCTCAGTCAAACTGTTAAAGACCTTAGTTTAAGTAGTCCAAGGTCTATCACAGCATCCTGAATCATCTCCAGCTATTCTGGACCCAGATGGTTCTAGAGGAAAAAATGAAGTTGCTGACTTTAAATCCTTATTTCACAAGGTCTCAACCACTGCAATTTGGAAAGGACTTCAGAGGCTGTCTAATCCAACACATACATGAATAAGAATCTTTACTACAACATGTTTAAAAAGTGGTTATCTTGTCTTTGCTTGAAGACTTCCAGTGAGGGAAAATCAACTACCCTCCAAGAAACTACACTCCATCTTTGATTGCTATAATTGTTAGGAAAATTTCCTTCACATAAAGTTTAAATCTGCCTCTCTACAACTTCTATCCATTGTTTCTATTTCCTCTAGGGTCCAAAAGAAAAAGGTCAATTTTCCTACTGACTCCTTCCAGATACTTAAAGATAGATCTCTTCTCCTTCATTAAATCTTTTCCTTTCTAATTATTATTTGAATCATTTTCTATTTTCACAAACCACAAAATACTGAATGAGAAGAACTTGAGGAAGAGTAGATAGTGATGGCCCAAGCGTTGGTGTTAAATGGGGAAAAAATGGGCAAAGGAAACAAGAACAGAAAAATGCTTGGTGAAAGAAATCTACATGGAACTGCATGGAACCCTAGACAAAAGAAACAGAGTTTGACTTAAGAGTTTGATATTTTCAACTTCAATGATATTACATGTATTGACCATGAGCTAAGCAACAATTAGCCAAAGCCAACCAGACACTGAATAATGCACTTGCTGCACTAGAGAGTAGAGACTGACTCAAAATCTCAATCTAGAATTAAAGCTATCTATAAGATCAATTTTAAAAGACCTGAAAAAAGGCCATAAACATGTGAGATTATAGACACAAATCCAGGGAGAGTTGCTATGAGATATCCTGTGTCATTGACCAATAGCAAGTTTTTAGCCTGACCTCTAATTTCTTTGATTCAGAGAACTACCAATAAGGTAATTCTTTCTACCAATGCAGATTGACTCCTGCTCTTCAACTTAAAATATCAGAGAGTTGCTTCAATCAACTGGAGGTTAAATTACTTGCCCAATGTCCCACAACCATTATGAATCTGAGATGGGACTGGAATCCAAGTCTTCCTGACTCCAAGTCTAGCACCTGATCCAGCATACCAAGTAAGGAGAACCCCTGCTCTAAAGCATATCTTCCACTCTCCATCCTCATATCACAAATTAGAAGGTGCTTTTCCCCTCCTACCTATTCCCCTTAATGATGCTCAGAAGAATGATTCTTCTTTAACAATGAGAACCCAGAAGAGAGCAGTCACTTACTTCCTTCTCTTTCAGTAGAGATGATTGAAAAGAGGGTATCAGAGTCAAAGTGCATGCTCTACTGCTGTTCTGTTATTTAAGCCTATTTTCTAAATTAGACAGACAGGTTATTTTGATCTCAGTAATATAAACCCAGAACCAGTTTTTCCATTTGGGATTTTTGCTTACTACACAGGAATAGTTGTTATTATAACTTAATAATTTATTATAATTATTTATAACTTAATTAGAAACATAAAATCATAAAATCAGCCCTGCTCTAACAGCTACTATGTTATCCTAGCAAAATCACTACCTCTTGGGACTTCAGTATCCTTTTGATACTATGAGAGAGATGAACTAGATATCTTTTCTGTTCCCTTCCAACTTTAAATTTATGATCCATTCATCTGGAAGGTAAAACCTAAGAATTATTCTGTTCCAAGTTTATTAGTTCCAGGTCACCAGTGTTTAACACTAAAGACAAATCACTAGAACAGTCAGGAAGACAAAATAAGTCCCTGTGAAATCAGAAAACAACAAGGGCTAAAAGTTAAACTCCTAAGCCAATATAGTATTAAGAAGCCTTTGGGTTAGAGGGCTAATTCTGAAGAGCTCTTTGAAGCAGCTAAGAGATTTTCAGGGTAGTAGTCACTCCAGCAGTTGCTAGAAAGGGTTGTCTGCCTTTGAATCTGGAACATTTCAAACCTACCTGCTCAGTTCCCAATAGACCCAAAACTTCCATATTTAAAGAGTCCTTGTAACAGACTTTTTTGCCAGAATACTCGAGAAAGGTGCCTTTTCCAGCCAAATAGAGAAAATTAATTTTATGTCCTTTAACTTCCAAACTCTTTTTTGTGTAATACCTAGGAATACCATTCAACTTTTACATGAATGCCCCTAAATGAGCTAATAAGTCCTCATCCAAAATGTAAAATTTTCAATTGAAAAAAAAAATCCAGCTCATGACTCCCCACTAATGTAGTTTCTTATATTAGCCATCCAAATGACAAAATTCATAGTAAATTCAAAGTAAAATCATTTAATTAAATTTCATAGTTTCAAAAAATGTAGCACTTTAAACTACAGTATACTTTCCCATGAACACACACACACACACACAAGAATATGGCCATAGGAATCCTGCTTAAGGGTACTATACCAATTCTGTGATCACTGCAGGTCTTTTCAAGGAATGATTATCCTGGGCATAAAGTTATAGATCTTTCATTTTTAGACTACTGAGCTTAAGTGCCCTTACCAGAAAAAGTGGATTCTATCTTTTAGCTTAAAATCCAGAGGCTTTTGCTTTCTTTCACTTCTTTTCCTTTTTGATCTGATTTTTCTTGTGCAACATGATAATTGTGAAAATATGTATAGAAGAATTGTATATATTTAACATATATTGGATTACTTGGCCTCTAGGGGAGGGGGAGAGGGAAACTGAGAAAGAAAAAATTTGGAGCACAATGTTTTGTAAGGGTGAATGCTGAAAATTATCTAGGCATATGTTTTGAAAGTAAAAAGCTTAAAAAAAAAAGAAATGATAAGCAGGATTCTCTCAGAAAAACCTGGAAAGACTTCCATGAACTGATGCAAAATGAAATGCACTATGTACAAAATAACAGCTATGAATGACTTAGCTATTCTCAGGAATATAATGATACAAACAACTCTAAAGGACTTACATTGAAAAATGCTAGACAAAGAACTGATAATACCTGAATGCAAATTGAAGCACACTTATTTTTACTTTATTTTTCTTGAGAGCTGGGTTTGTTTGTTTTTTTTGGAGGGGTTTGAGCATTTGGGAGTTTTGGGGGGGTGGGTTTATGTTTTCTTTTACAACATGATTATTATGAAAATCTTTTACATGATTACACATGTATAACTAATATCAAATTGTTTGGATTCTCAATAGGGGAGAGTGAAGGGCGGAGGGAAGAAGAGAGAGATTCTGGAATTGTTTTTACATATAACAGCAGAAAAACAAAATAGTAAAATAAAAAAGAACAACTGAACAAGTTTCTATAGTATGTGAATGTGATTGAATATTATTATGCTATAAGAAACAATTAAGGGGAATAATTTCAAAGAAGCTTCCATCTTTTAGATTTTAGTTAGATTTTAGTTTTGGTTCCAAAGATCCTCCATCTTACTCAGTCTTTCTAGTAACCCCTACTAAATCCTTTTATGGAGATCCAAAACCCATTTCAGAGATGCTCTGCCAAGTAATCTCAGACCTATCCAAGCCTAAAAATCTCTCTTTCCTCTCATAGTTCCCTTCCTCAGGAGCCCCAAAAATCTTGGTGTCGTGTTCAGGAAAATGATTGAGCAACTATAAAACCTAAATCTAGAAGGCCAAGTCATTCATTATCTTTCTTTTGTGTGATTTCATTTCTACCCGTCTCCCAGAGTTCATGAGAACTTAATTAAGTAAATTGCAGAGTAGATTTTTTTTTCTATAAAACCAATGTTAATTCCATGGCTTTCACTTCAGTTTCATGATCCCAAGAGGTTATTTGTCCCAGAAACGAATAACGACCTGCTGTAAGACAAAGGACATTCAAGGATAACATTAAAAGCTCTCAACATCTAGAATGAAACTAAATATGAAAAGAACAAGTTTATATTTGCTAAACAAGTATAGCATATGGTAAAATAAATCCATCGGACCATTATGAAAAACCAACATAATTATAGATTTAGAACTTAGAAGGGCCCCAAAAATCACCTATTCAGACCCCTTTGAGGTGAAATGACTTCTTCAATGTCCTATAGATAACAACAAAGCTAGGATTTAAATCCACATCTGGAACTTTCAACTCAGCACTTTCCCTAACATCCCATTGCTACCTTTTTTTTAGTAGCAATATATCATTCAAGAGAAGAGTTCAGGGAACAGAATATAAGGTATTCCATCTACTTGGTGAGGAAAAGGAGAGAGAATGATCTCAGAAAAATCCAAAGATCATTATTATCCCTTTTCCCATGGTATCAGGTTGGCTATTTATATTGATAACAACTCCATTATCATAACTCAGCAGTTATAATTCTATTTAACTACAGAGTTCTGACAGCTTAGACTAAAGGCTCATCCTGCTCTCTGCTTTGTCACTCCAAGGTTATCCCTAGATGATAGGACTTTAATCCTAGGATTTAATGATTATCAGTGGAAAAGCTTTTCTGCCAAAAGCATCCCTAAGGCAATGACCATCAAAGATGGACTTGTAGCCTGTCATAGCAAGAATCTCTTTTGATTTGGGTCTTTTGATCTTTGGTTTACTGCTCTTACAAGATACATTTTTAAGCATTTTTTTTCTCTTTTGTAACCTCTACTGCTTTTCACCCATTTCTCTGTGTATGTGACAAATCTGACAGCATATGCCAGACATTCTGGGATAGAGGTCACAGGCAGACCCCTGACAAGACAAGAGCACCCCTGGAAAGAAACCCAAAATTTGAAAAACTGGATCTCAGTTCATAGAAGTTAATAACAATGTGCTATAAGAAAAAATGTTCAGCCTTAAAAAGTACACATTTCTAATGAAAAAAGTAAGACTCATTTTATTCCCTTGTGTTTATAGGTTTAAACTTATAAAGGACCCTAAACATCACTGGACTCACCCCATCACTGTATAGAGAGGGAAGATGATACCCAGAAAGGTAAAATGATTTTCTCCTAAGTTAAAGATAACTAATATTGATAATATTTTAAAGTAATGAGGCCAGGATTTAGACATGTTTTCTTGCCTCAAATTCAGCATTTTTTTCACTTCTTCATGCTGCAGTACCCTAGGCAGCTAAATAACATCAGACCCTGGTTTTGGTGAAAGTTCTACTTCCCTCTCCTCATTCCTTCCCTCCCTTCTTTTAATCTAATTTAAATTTTTATAAGGCACCTCATGATCACACCTTCAAGACTTGTTCTCCCAGGCTGTCTATAAAATGACCTCACTAACCTTCCCGAAGTGATGGGGAATTGTGCTAAGCTTCTGTTACATAGACACACACACACACACACACACACACACACACACACACACACATGCCTAGACTGAGTCTAGTGACCTTTCTCATTCTCCTTTGTGAGACATCATCAGTGGAATATGACTTGGACTGTCTTTCTCTTGACTCTCTTGGTAATTTCAATTCTCTCTCTATAATCTCAACAATCCCATAAATTTAGTTAGGATTTTTATGCAGATGACTCTCAAATCTTCCTAGTTTCTGATGGGTCTCTTGAGTTCCAATCTTGCAACTCCATATCCTTGACAGTTATTTCTACTGAATGTCCCATAGATCTCTCAAAACATTCAAAAAAGAAGAGCTTATTATCTTTTCAGGAGGGGGAAATACAAATACAAAATCCATCCCTCTTTGAAACCTCTCACTTCCTATCAAGAACACTACTAGCCAAATTCACCGAGTTGGCGTCATCCTCAAAACTTCATTCTCCTTCATTCCCTATATCTATAATAAAACTGCCAAGTTTTATTAACTCCACCTGCTCAGTATCTATCATATCCATTTCCTTCTCTCCACTCACACAACCACTTAGCTCAAGCCCCTATCACGCCCCATCATGACTGTGACAATGGTTCTACACTCTCCTTCCTAACTGGACTCTCTATCTCAAAGTCTTCCTTTTCTAATACATCGTCCACATATGTGTCAAGTTTATATTCCTACACCATCACACCTCTGCTCTAAAAACTCCAGTGGCTCCTCTTTGCTTCAGGGATAAAATATGAACTAGTCTATTTAAATTTTATTCCAGTCTAGATTGCACCAACCTTTTCAGGCTTATCACATATACATTAATTTCCTTCATATACTGTATTCTCCCACCAAACTACTCTCTCTACTTGCTATTCCTGTATCTGACATTGCACCTTCTGCTTCCATCTCTTGGCAGAAAATGTTGGCTACTCCTAGGAGTGTTTCTCTCCTCACTTCCCGCTTCTTAAAATCTGGTATCTTTGTTCAAGATTAAGCACAAATGCTACTCATTAAAATCAATCCTTTTTTTTGGTCCCATAGTTTTTAGCTCCTCACTTTTACTCTATCATTTTAAAAATTTTAATTTTTTAAATTAAATTAAATTAAAAATTTTTTTAATTTATTTCACATGAGTGCCACTGTTGCATAGTCACATATATGTAAACCTATTGTTCTTGCTCAGCCTAGTCAAATCAAATACAGTTCCTTGAAAGTAAGGACTATCTTTTTTCTTTGTATCCCCAGTGACTAAAAAGCACCTGGCACATAGGAGACACTAAATAAATATTGATTGATTGATTGTTGGGTTCTCCTCAACATTCTCTTTTCATTGCAAAAGCTGAGGAAGCTCAGAAAATGACAATTCAGAGACCAATTAATAATTAAATCCAAGTAAGTCTCTCTGTTCATGGCTTCCCAATTGAAATCATGGCATGTACTGGCACTAGGGCCCAGGATTCATACCAAATTTCTCCAACTACCTATATAGCAAGCACTCTGCCTTGAAGATCTTTGCCTTGAAGACCACACTCATCCCACCCCTTCACTCTTCATTTCAGACTCAGATCAATCATTAATCACAAATATTAGCCATCCAAATTCCTCCTGGGGCTGGATCTCACACTCATTAAGCCAAACAATCTTTAATATGAAGCATCTTGACATCTTTTTGTAGGCTGAGAAAAGCATTAATTATTCTGCACAGTTTCTCAAAGGCTGCATCTCGCTAATCTGCCTTCTACTTCCTTAGCACTTTCTTCTAAGAAAGGGTTCACTCTTTCAACCCTATAGATCTCTGGGCTCCATAAACATTTCAGAGCCAATCTGGAGGAGCTTTTTGGATTACACTGGTTTTTCTCCCAATTTTCTCCTTTACCCCAGGCAACAATTACCCTTCTTTCCAGGATGGATTTTCCTAATTACTGGCATGTGTTGGTCCTGCCTCAGCAAGGGCAAGACAAAAAGGTGTGCCAAACATCTATGACGTAGATTAGAGATCCCTTAGGATAAAATGCCCATGATGAATCATGGGTCAATTCTACACTCGGCAAGTTTGTTCTATTTTCTTTCCCAGATTATTAGTAGAATATGAAAGGAAAGAAGGATGGATGGATGGATGGAAGGAAGGAAGGAAGGAAGGAAGGAAGGAAGGAAGGAAGAGAGAGAGAAAGAGAGGAAGGGAGGGAGGGAAAGATGGAGAGAGGGACGGAGGGAAGTAGGAAGGAAGGGAGAAAGAAAGGAAGGGAGGAAGGGAGAGAGGAAGGAAGGGAGGGAGGAAGGAAGGGAGACAGAAAGAAAGGGAGGAAGAGAGGGAAGGAGGGAGGGAGAGAGGGAGGGAAGGAGGGAGAGAAAGAGAGAACTAGTTTTCTTTCTAAGCAGTCTTTTCCTTCTCTCTTCCTTTACCTCTCTACTAACCCTAGCTCTTTACTCAATGAATTCAGCTTTAAATAAAGTCTTAAGCCCCCAGTGCTTTGTGTGAACAAAAAAATTCCAATTAGTGGGCTGCATAATTTAGAAAGGAAGTTCTTTATATGAGTCATGAACTCAGTCCATTTTATGTTTGAGGAATAATGGATTGAAAGAACATCTGTTTAGCAGTGTTTAGGATGGCAATACTCAACTGACAAGATGTGATTATTTGTTGTTTGTTTTCATTTTTTACATTTTTTTTTGTAGTGAAAAGGGCATCAGCCTTGAAGTCTGCAGCTCTGGTTTCAAATTATACAGCTGAGATGAAAGTTGTATGAAAATAGTAATGGATGCATATGAAGACAAAGGCTATTCCTATACTTATGTGATTTCCCTTTAACTAGGAAGCCCACTATAGCTTATAACAACATAATAATCATATCAAGCTACTGAGCACTTCCTCACAAACTCAATCTCTGTGTTCAGGGTTCGTGTCCACTTTAATTCAGTAGGATATTGGCATTAGGAAATGTCTGTCCTTGTGAAGGGATTAGGTAGACTATTCAGTAAGAACATAAGTATCAGTTCCAATAATAGAAGTTGAGGGGACAGAATGCCTAGTGCCAGTTCAAAATGCATGATATTCCTAAGAGGGAAGGATCATGTCTCTCATATGCTCTGGCACTATCTAGTGCCTCATAGATAATCTTAGAATCTTAGAGTTGGAAGGTTTCTTAAACTGTGGTTCACCATCCCCCATGAAGTCTCAAAACTAAATGTGGAGAATCACAAAATTATGATTTATTATCTTCTTTTCTTTTTCTTTTCTTTTCTTTCTTTCTTTTTTTTTTCCTTTTGCTGAGGCAATTGGGGTTAAGTGGCTTGCCCAAGGTCACACAGCTAGGAGGTGTTAAGTGTCTGAGGCCATATTTGAACTCAGGTCCTCCTGACTTCAAGGCTGATGCTCTATCCACAACACTACCTAGCTGCTGCAATTATGATTTATTATCAGCAAATGTTTGATTTACATACCTATTTTATATACCTATATACCTGGAATCACATAAAAATTTCTTGGGTAAAAAGCAATCACAAGTAGAAAAAGTTCCAGAGTCTATCCCACTCCCTGACTAGGGGGATCAGCCCACTCTGCAGCTTTCCTGGCAAGTGTCCACCCTGTTCTTGTTGGAACATTTCCAGAGATGGGAAACTTACCTTGTCACAAAGCAGTTCATTTAAAGAGTTAAGGTTTTTTTTAGGATTATTTGATCATCTAGTTAGAGATGGACAGGGTATGTGAAGCCATCTAGTTCAACTCCCTCACTTTATAAATTAGGAAAATGAAGTTCAGGAAGCTCATGACTTGCTCAAGATTACACAAATGGTACTGGAGGTAGATTAGAACTCAGGTCCCCTAAACCCACATCCAGTACTCTTTCCAGTGTATTACACTGCTTTAAATATTAATCTTTTACTCCGTATCTCCTTGAAAAGGAAGGAGAAAGGGTTCCATAATTTAATAATGGTGAGTGTATATAAAGGAGAGACTCTGAATTAGAAATGTCAGGAGAGAACTACAGTTCCTCATTCATGAGGCAACTGGAGGCATAAGGGATGGAGAAATGGACCCAAAATGAGGAAGACCTGAGTTCAAATTTAGCGTCCTAAACTTATTATCTAACCCTGGGCAAATCATTTAACTTTTGTTTGCCTAAGTTTCCTCAACTATAAAATGGGAATAATAATGGCACCTAATTTACAGGATGCTTGTGAGGATCTAGTGGGATAGTATTTGTAATAATGGCTTAGCACAGTATCTGACACATAATAGATACAATATAAATGCTAATTCCTTTCCCTTTCTTCCCCTTCATTATATTTTCAATTCATAGACCTTTTCGAGATCCTGCAGGGAGACACAATGCTATCCACCTACACCACAAGCTTCAAAGAGGCTAGGGAGCCATGAAATATATATGTGAACCAGGCAGACTCCCTGAAAATGGAGAAACACAGGCTATAATTAGCCTGATCTGACCTTCAAGCAAAAAATGTCCCTGTAGACATGTTTTTTAATGCTCTAGCAAATAAGTCAATTTAGCTTGACTTATCTCTTGCTAAATGGAATATTTTCCCCAAATTCAAATGCAGATGTCAAGAATTTATTATAACTACTCATATACCTATCTGTGTTCTTAATTGTTAATTCATATTTTTTTTTTACCATGTGTCTATAGTAAGCTACATGAGGGCAGGTGCCATGTATTATTTCTGCACCAATGCATAAATGCCTAGCATAATAAATAACACATAACAGATGTTTGATAAATGTATTTCAAAGACGCAGTCTATTAATAACAACTTTTGTGAACCTGTCTCACAAAACTCCTATCTAGATTATAATTTTAAATATTTAATATTTAGCTGAGCAGCTTTTATAGAGTGAACAAAGATGATCATGAAATGCTGAAAGGAATTCATAGAATTAAGTACCCTCAATGTGAACTTCATTCTCTATTTCAACTAAATCTTCCTAACGAAATATTTCTTTTGCCCTTTCAGGACCTGCACTGATATTATATTTATGTCTACCAGCCAGCTAGTATTAAACACTGAACTAAGACATAAAGTTTCTAGGCCACTGATAACTAAAAATAAACAAACAATAAGTGCAATTGGATTTTGTATAGATGTCAATTGCATGACTAAAAATAAATGTGCTTTACTATAAAACAATAGATAAACAGAGGATTTATGAAGCGCTTACTCTGAACCAAGCACTGTACTAAATATTGCAGATATAAAAACAAGCAAAAGAGACAATCCCTGATGACACATGTAGGGAAGATGGAAAGAGCAGAAGAAACAAGGGGTAAGGATTTTGCTATATAGATGGAGAACTCCAAAGAGCAAATTGAGCCAGAGGTAGAGTGAGCAAGGTAGACAGCTTCCCTCCCCCTCACCATGAAATATCAATATTATTCATAAAAGTTGCTTATTCCCTTCCCATACCTTTGTCAAGGATGACCTTGACATATGTGAAGCATCCTCTCTGAAGGATTTTATATAGATCGGAAATTAGACATACACAGTAATTACCGAAATTTCATTAGTCAACATTTTGGGACTATAATAAAGTCAGAGACTTTTTTCAAATTGTTTGATACTCTCTCTTCTTCTGAATTCTAAAAATCATTCCCTCAAACCTCAAAATTATATCAGAATCAGCAATAACTTGCTTTGAGTATATTTAGTCTAATATAAGACTATATCTCTTTTCTTCTTGGTTTCTTTTAATACCATTTTTACTCCCTTGTGCAAGATCTTTCTAATTATGCTGGTTTCACTGTCATTAATAGAGAAAATTTGTTATTAAATCCTGGCCAGATTCCACCCCCCCCCCATTTTTTATCTATTGTCTTTTCTTACATAACATGAAGATTTGGCATGATTTGGTTTCTTGCCAAGCTTTTGGTAAAGATATCTTTCTTCTATCTTTCATAGTTTTGGGTTATTTATAAGGTGAAAATGCCAGTAATATTCCACCATTTTTCTCTGTAATATTTTACAAATGAGTTTATATTCTAAATATATTCTATATTCCTTGGCTGTTAAATCTTCACATGTGTTAAAGAAATCAAGTGTTTTCTAGTTGAGATGGTATAGAGTTTCTGTTGGTCTCCTTGTTATGGTGACCAATTTACATTGATTAAGCACCCTAAGGAAATGGTGATAGTTAATGTCAATGTCCTTTTGTATTTTTTCTCTCTTTCCATTTTTATATTTTTCCTAATAACATATAAATAGGTCAAATTTTTAATTGCCTCAACAACATAGCTCATTTTATTTTTATTCTTTTTCCAAGTTTCATATAGATTTTCATCTTCACTGATTCCACATAAACAGCTGATTCGGAAAGTATTCCCTCATCAATAGTCATTCCATATTCTTTAGAATAAATTCCTTTTTTAAAATGTCATTTGATGCATGGCATTTTCAGTGCTTCCTGATTACTGTTTTAAAGAAAGTATAATATGAAGTTTCTATAAACATTATAAAAGTTTCCTACTTCTAGAACATATTTTTCAGTATATCTTCTTTATCCAATTTTATTTTCACTTTGCATTAAAGTCATTAAAGCACTGGTTTTTTTCTGTTGAACCCGTGATTTCATTAGTGAAGAAAAATTGGGTTCAAATTTTGCTTCTGATACACAGTGGCTATGCCATCTTGGATAAGTTATTTAACCTCCAAGGTATCAAACATAATAGTTTAGTGGCTGCTTGTCACTGCAACATCCCCAAGTGAAGAAATATTCAGACAAAAATGTAATTGGGAAATATGTCTAAAATGTTTATTATGTATAGTGATTGTTTTAAATAAGCAAATAAGTTTAATTTTCTCTGTTTCCTTCTAATTTTCCTTCAATGCCCCTTTCCTTTGTGGGTATCCCTAAATTCTTCTAATCAAACATTTACAGTTCTCTCAATACATTTTAGAACAAAAAAAAAAGGTGGAAAAGCCAAATTATTTTAGGAAACTTCTGTAGAGCAAGGTGTTAATAGGGTCAAATATATGGCTTTAAGTGTGAACTTTTAACTTTTAACTGTAAACCAGTTATCTTTGCTTTGATTGTGGCTCTGGTTAGCTATCTTAAATACCATGCTTTTGGTCACAAAAAGTACAGAATGAGAAAGATAAGCTAGATCAGGGAAATCACATACCTACTAAGATGGATCTACAGTATTCTTATCTACATATGAAAGGAAGAATTATACCATTATTATTTTATTTACTATATTGTAATTTTTTAATCATCTGCTCCAGGCGATCAGCCATTATCAGGACTAGTTAGAGGTACCAGAAATTAAAAGCTTTCCTGAGATCATTCAGCATATAAATTCAAAAGTTTAAGAGTTTAAGAATTCTAGGATCTGTCTTATTATCTTATTTCCTTTTGTGAAATGGTCCCTGGGCTAGTGCTATGAAATCACCTATCTCAAGTTTTTCTTGCAAGAGAATGATCTAAATGACAAACTCTCTGAAGTAGGAGGTCTTAATCTAGTGTATGAATCTGTGATCCATTAACTTGGTGGGAGGAGGGATTACATCTCCACTTTTTTCACTAGCCTCTAATTGAAACACACCATTTCCTTAAAAAACATTATTCTGAGAAGTCCATAGGCTTCACAGACTACCAAAGGGGTCCATAATCTAAAAAAGGGTTAAGAACTCCTGCTGTGGTGTCATAAACTCCCTCCCTCTCCTCTCTGTCTTTTTATCTTACCATACGGGGGAGTTGCAGGATGATAGGAATGAAGAATACATTGCAAACTCATTGTAAGTCAGTCATGTCAGAAAGGGTACTTCCTTCAGACAAAAAAAAAAAAAAAAAAAAAAAAAAAATGCTTCCTTTATCTGTTTGGTAGAGCTGCTTTCTGCACCATCTGCTCAGTCACTGGCTACCTTCACTCATGGTTTCCCAGCATTCCTCACACTATTCAGCTCCTAGCAGATAAAAGAGAATTTATCTTGCCCTTTTCTACAGACACTCAGAATTTTCTTGAACTTAAACATAGATGATGCTAAAGAAACAAGCTAACATCTTCTATTCCTCCTGTGACATCTATCTTCACTAAAATATCATAGATTAAATTTTTTTCAAGATACCATAACCTGATTCTTCTATCCCTCAGATTGTTTATTTCCTTATAGTTATTATGTCTGCCATTCTTAGAGCTTCCACCAAGTATGTGCTAGGTTATAAAGAATCTGCTAAATGATAAAGTGCTTCCTAGGCATAAAAAATGGGGAACAGTGAACTTTATTGGAATGAAAATATATGTATATATGCATTTGAAAATGTGCATCTTTATTCTCTAAAAGGAGACAGAGAATATGATGCACAGCAAAACCAGAGAGAAACATAACACCCAGTCCCAAGATAGAACTCTCCTCCAAACTATTTATTTTCATTCTCTATTTAACTTAAACTTGTCATATTTTCCATGAGCTAAGAAAAAAGCATTCTAAAACTTCTTTCAGGATCAAAAATCTTCCCAGCAAGTATAATGTTTTAAACTTAGTAGTTAATTAGATATTTGGATGAAACTTACTACTTCTGACACGTTAAACTAATGTTTAGTCCAACCCCTTCATTTTATAAAGAGGGAAATTAAGGCCAAGATAGATATAGTGATTTACCTAATGTCAAATGGGTAGAAAATATCAAGGCCAAGATTTGAATACTGGTCTTCCACTTTACATCTAGTAAGCATGCTTTCCACCATCTCCAAGAATGTCAGAGAAGGGCAGAAGAAAAATGGTAAACAGAGAAGGAAAGTGATTAACTTTGGGCATTTGCAAAATATTCCAGCATTGGAATCCTAAGACTTTCTTGGATCACTGATCGCTTCAGCCTGGCAGAATATAACTATGATATACTCTGCCTCTCCTTCTCACCTCAAAACTTTAAAAGATTTGTGTTTTCAATTGCAGGCCCTTCCATACTTTAGCAATTTTGATTTTTATGAGTTGCTGTGGCAAATTTCATCAGCCTCTCTGACCTTTGCTAAGTGGCATTCATTACCAAGTTCATACTTGAAGCCTTTGTAGCCTGACAGGAGTAGCTGCAATTTTGATCCACTGGCATAGCTTTAAAGAACCAAAGGTAACTTTCATACTCTGGAGCATCAGAATAGGCTTTTAATGAAGTCTCCCTTATTAGGGGGGAAAAAACTCACCAGAATACATGTGTGAATGAGAAGAGAAGATTTTGGTGAGGGAAACCAGTGTGACATAATTGATAGTAAGAAATTACACTAATACAGAATTACAGAACATTGGATTTGGAAGGACCCTCGTAGCTTTCCAACTTACAGCAGAAAAAAAAAACAACAACTCCTAATAACCAGTGAGGACGGATCTCAATTTTAAAATCACATTTCTTTTTATCCTCATACTAATTTTTAAATCAAGCAGTTCAGGTAATAACTTCATTTTACAGGTGAGAAAACCAAGGCTTAAAGTAGTTAAATGATTTGCTTAGCATTCTCCAATTGAAAAATGGTCAAAGGATATGAACAGACAATTCTCAGATGAAGAAATTGAAACTATTTCTAGTCATATGAAAAGATGCTCCAAGTCATTATTAATCAGAGAAATGCAAATTAAGACAACTCTAAGATACCACTACAACACCTGTCAGATTGGCTAAGATGACAGGAAAAAATAATGATGATTGTTGGAGGGGATGTGGGAAAACTGGGACATTGATTCATTGTTGGTGGAGTTGTGAACGAATCCAACCATTTTGGAGAGTAGTTTGGAACTATGCTCAAAAAGTTATCAAACTGTGCATACCCTTTGATCCAGCAGTGTTACTACTGGGATTATATCCCAAAGAGATTATAAAGAAGGGAAAGGGACCTGTATGTGCACGAATGTTTGTGGCAGCCCTTTTTGTAGTGGCTAGAAACTGGAAACTGAATGGATGTCCATCAGTTGGAGAATGGCTGAATAAATTGTGGTATATGAAAATTATGGAATATTACTGTTCTGTAAGAAATGACCAACAGGATGATTTCAGAAAGGCCTGGAGAGACTTACACGAACTGATGCTGAGTGAAATGAGCAGGACCAGGAAAAAAAAAAAAAAAAAAAAAAAAAAAAAAATGCTGAGGATGGCCTGATCCATCAGGCCATCCTCAGCAACAAGATCAACCAAATCATTTCTAATGGAGCAGTAATGAACTGAACCAGCTATACCCAGAAAAAGAACTCTGGGAGATGACTAAAAACCATTACATTGAATTCCCAATCCCTATATTTATGCACACCTGCATTTTTGATTTCCTTCACAAGCTAATTGTACAATAATTCAGAGTCTGATTCTTTTTGTACAGCAAAATAATGTTTTGGTCATGTATACTTATTATGTATCTAAGTTATATTTTAATATATTTAACATCTACTGGTCATCCTGCCATTTAGGGGAGGGGGTGGGGGGGTAAGAGGTGAAAAATTGGAACAAGAGGTTTGGCAATTGTTAATGCTGTAAAGTTACCCATGTATATATCCTGTAAATAAAAGGCTATTAAATTTAAAAAAAAATAAAATAAAATAAACACTAAAAAAAAAAATGATTTGCTTAGAATGATAATTTTTAAGTTGCAGAACTCAGACTAGAATTCTTTCCTTTTCCCACTACATCATGATGTCTGAAAGAAAAATATGAAACATAGCTACATTTTTATGCATAATTTAAGATAGCTTCCACCCACAGCCATCCAAGAGGAAGCTCATAGATCATAGTTTAGGAACTACTGCCTTATGTTCAAGAGTCTCATGCTAATGAGCACCAGCTTCAGATTTATGTTCAAGATTTGGGTTTCCCAAATGCAAAACCTATAACATCTGCTATTGCTGAGGTTGTGTCCATGAAAAGCAGCTATCTTTATAACACCTTTTTAATGTTTTTAAATTCAGCATTCTACAATGCTCATGTTAATTAACAGCAGCAACTACTGGAATTAATTATAGAACCTTCTTTATTAGATAAGAGAATTTTACCAGTTGCCAACACAGGCCTTAGCATCATTGACTAGGGTGACAGGAGTAAGAAAAGGCATCATTCAACATTTCTTGGCCAGAAGATCACCGTTGTCAAAAAATGAAAGGCTGATGATGTTTCAATAGCCATTGCTTACTTCCATAGGTTCAGAAAATCTATCAAATTTAGCTCAGTTTTATTTCTTCCAGTCTAAGACTTGGGGACCCTGAAAATAATGAAATCATGAGTTATTAAGAGGGTTATTAACAAAGAGGAAGAAAAAATTACACGTCATTTTTAGTAACTGATGATATTTTGAAAATGTATTACCAGCTTCTATACCACTAGAGAAAAATGAATACAGGAAAATCAGTGTGTAAACATGTTAAATTAGAGAGTTGGTGAAACAATGGACAGTGTGGCTCCAAGACCTAGCAAATGTGCAATTAGCACCGAATTCTCCACAGGAGGTTTCCTTTTTCACTCTCAAACATGCCAAGGAAAATAACTTCTGCTTCCAGTGTATTTAAACATCCTCCATCACCTCAACCATCTAAGCCCTATGCTGACCTTTGCATTCTTTAAAGTAAATATTATAAAACAGCTAGAAATTTCATCTGGTTCCCTCTAGCTAGTTCCTGCAGGTGTATAAACATTATCCAGTTCATGCAAACTAATAGGCTTTCTGCCCTAGCTAAAGTCACCAATGATTTCCATTAAGGTTAATAATGTTTCCCATTTTAAAAAGTGAATTTATAGTTCAGCTATTTTAAAAACAGTTTGGGAGGGTTTTTCCTCTAAACTATTAAATTGCATGAATATTCAGCCAATTATCACTTATCCAGTTGACCAGCACATTGTTCTTGAAAGAATATAACACATGACAAATCATTAGTCTTCTCAAAACCCTAGCATCTCCTCATATTAGGAAAGGCAGGAAAGGGAGAAAATGCTTGCATGATTGGGAAACCAATTAGACTGAGAGAAAAGAACTTGGTAAAAAAAAAAAAAAGCAGGATTTAGTACAGAGGATCTGGAACCAAATCTTGCCCTTTCCAACGCATGTGAATTCTTTTAACCTCTCTAGGCCTCCATTATCTCACCTACAAAATGAAGGAGTGGGATTAGATAGACTTTAAGGTGCCTCTCATATCTAAATCTATGATTGTTGATTCTAAGATTTAAAAATATTGACAAGGAAGAGTCATTCATCAGATTTTCACATATGATTCACAAAATCTTAACAATTATTAAATAAATTAAGTAAATCAAAAAGTTAATTTAGGTTTTGAACCTACATAAGTATTTGCAAGCTCTGTAAAGATAAATGTATATTGTATCTTATTTTCTTTTCCATGTGTCCCAACTTTACACACATAAGTTGCTTAAATTCTACTTGTTGCCAGAATTTACCAGAAGATGCCAATTGAACAGCAGCTGCATCTGTATCCGTAAGAAAAGAATCTGAAGCTAATGTTAAAGTTTGGGGTGTTTTTTGTTATGGAGATGATCCTGCACTAGAACATACGAAAATTAACCCTGAATTAAACATGTTTTGATAGCTGATAGAAATTAAAATAAATAAATAAATAAAAATGCTGCTTATAAGTGAAATTAGTTATAGAAGCTAAATGTCATTTACGGCTCTTTCCTCTCTCTTATCCCATAAATTCAATCTGATACCAAATCCTATCATATTTTGCCTTTAAATGTCTCAGATTCAACTCTACTCAAAATACATTTTATAAGTACCTATTAAATTCAATCTCTGCCCTAAATGCTAGAGATAGATCAAAGGTGGGAACAAAAAAGGAGACCCTGCCCTCAAGGAATCTATATTCTGTTAAGAAGGTACAATATAGATATTTATAAGTATAACCCAGAGTTCAAGTGTGGCATTTGCCTAAGCCTGTCCTCATTGACAGAGAGAATATTTAGTCATAATTACATAAGAAAAAGTGAGACAATTTGAGGAAGGAAAAGTACCTAGCAAATACAGGAGGAGGGGTGCAAAGAAGATAAAACTGAAAAGGCTCCCCCATGAGAAGTGACTTCACACTTGATAGAAGCTAAAGAATGGAAGCCAGACTATTTAAAGGTTTAAAAGGAGAGAATGGAATGCCAAGTTCTGACAACAGATCAGTAGGACTGGCTAAAAAAGAAAGTTGTAAAAAGGAATAATATAAAACAAACCTGAAAATGTAAAAGCCAGATTATAGAGTTTTAAATGTCCAGCTAAGAGGGTTGTATTTTATCCTAAAAACAATAGGGATCCATTGAAGTTTCCAGAACAGAAAAGAGTCACGGTCAGACATGTGCCTTAGGTGGGTTATTTTGGCAGTTATCATTTAATTTCTATAGAGTACAGGTTAGAAAGAAAAAAGATTTCTCAATTTCCATTACAATTACCCCTTAGCAGGCCTTGATCACCTCATGTATGGTTTATCCCCTCAATTGTATCCTAGTCACTTCCCTGCATTTTCTTTGCCATTTTTCCTCCTTCTCTTCCAGTCCATTCTACATGACGCAGGCAAAATAATTGAAAACACTGCTTTCATCATATCATTTATTTTTCAAGAACCAATGAATCTTACAATCAGAAAGAACCTTAGCTATCATCTAATCTAATCACTTCCTGAGCAAAAATACTCCTACTGTATATTCAAAACAATCAGCAAACATTGATTAAGCACTTAGGATCTATCAGGCAGTATACTAAGTTGTGGGATACAAAGTAAGAACAAAGACAAAAACCAAAGCTCCTCAAGGAGCTTGTGTTCTATTAAAGAAAACAGCATATACATTAGCATACATATACACACATTAGCATACATATGTATAGATATATAGATAAATAGATAGGTAGATAGATATAAAACATATAGAACAGATTAAAAGCTAGTTTTCAGAGAAGGTATTAGCTACTGTGGGGGAAGGAGGAAATAGGGAAGAAAGTACCTTATTCCCCAAGTCAAGTCTAAATCTTCCCCTCTGCTGTTTCCCTCATTGCTCCACCCTCCAGAGCCAAGCAAGTTTAACAAGTATATTTATCTTCTCTGAAAATTCAAGACTACTAGGTATCACAGTGAATAGAGTGCTGGACCTGGAATCAGGGATTCAAACACTGTCTCAGACACTTACTAGCTGCATGATTCTGGCTAAGTCACTTAACTTCTGTCAACCCATTTCCTTAACTATAAAATGGTGATAAAAATAGGACTGTTATGAGGGTCAAATGAGACAATAGTTGTAAAAAGTTTATAATGCTTGTTTTCTTCCTTCCTTCTTGTCTCCTTTCCTTCCTTCCAACAGAAAAATCTTTTACAACTTTGAAGATAAAAATCAGGTCCCCAGTTAAGCCTTCTCTTCTTCAGGATTAATATCTCCATATCTTATAGACAATCCTCATAAGGGCTCATCTCAAGGCCCTTCATCAGGTTACGTTTTTTTTGAGTGTACTCTAGTTTCCTAATATCCTTTTAAATACTCAAAACTGAATACAATGTCTGACCAGAGCACTGCAACCCAGTATATTGATTCTGTCCCCATTCCTGAATGGTAAAAGTTACCTAAGATTACACTGGATTTTTAGCTGCTATACACAGCTGATACACTGAGGTTGTAATATAGTACCTCTCCCAGATCTTTTCAGATTAAGTGCACTCTGGCCAAGCTTTGCCCATCTAGTACCTGTGATTGACCAAATGTGAAGCTTTAACATCTATCCCTATTAAACTATACCATTTGGCTTAGTCCAATTTTCTAGCCCAGTGATGTCAAACCTAAATAGAAACAGGTGTCTACTGACCCATATATTAACCTAGAAAATCTCAAATTAACATTATCTATGTTGTATTATATTTTTTTTTGTTAAACAGTTCCTAATTACATTTTAATCAGACTCTACCTGTTCAAGGAAGTTTTGCCCTGGAATTTGACACCTCTGTTTATCTAGTCTGAGGGATTGCACTAGATTGATGGCCATATGATTGGAGAAAAAACAGATGTGAAGGATGTTGTGGAGGGAAAATCAGCAAGGCTGGCAACAGCTGATACGGGAGAACCTGAGTTAGAGGCAAGGAATTGGAGACAATTGGTCCAGTACTAAATAAGTATATTGGGTGACACTTGGGTGATATGAAGTGATTTTTTTCCCCTCCTTGAGCTCACTGTTGTTTTGTACTTTCTGAGTTCACATCGCTATCTGTAATAGTGATTCCAGGAATAGTTCCTATAATGATAAAATAGTTGTTTTGAAAGCATTGCTGACTTACTGATACTAAAGAGAAATCCTGAGTACCAGATGGCATAGATGATAATAGTCATTATCATAAGAATAACAATAATAATATATTAATGCTTTCCTAAATTCCCAAAGCATGGGTATTATAAATCACTCAAGAGTATTCTTCTAATGAGATATCCTATAAAGAATTTTCAAAAACAAAGGTGAGAAGTACAAAAAAGGATTGGAAGGACAAAAAGGTGGAAAATATGTAAAAGCGCACACCCAGGAATCTCAAAAGGCTCTCTTATGTTCTAATTCACCCTTAGGACAAATATGTTTATAAGCAGAGTTGCCAGAGTTCAGACAATATAAAATTGTCTATATTATCACCATTTAAGATGTGATGCTATAAACTCTGCTCACATGCAGAAAACATGAGACAATCTAGACCTGCACAGGTTTTTGGTACCCCCACTACTTTGCTGATGACCATGCTAATGAGGCACATGTCAGCAAAAACATACCGAACCTAGTGTCTCTGGTGCCATACCACTTCTCACCTAAGCCCTGGGTACAGACTGTAAACAGTAAATCATTGGCTGTTTGAATAACTCAACTATAAGACAACACCCAAACCTCTGTCTGTAGTGAAAGGTTCTATATCCTGTTTCCAAAGCCCTTAGACAGGCAAAGGCCCTTTTAAATCTTGACAAATTGGCATATACAAGTTCAGCTAGGAAGGCTTCAGGTCTGCAATCTTTCCATTTTTGCCTGTGGATAAATAATTTAGCACTCCATCTAAAAGAGATCTCAATTAGAATTAGTCAAATTCCCTTGCATAAAGGAGATAACCTCATTTTTTTTTTAAAGAAAGGGCTAAGCTACTGTGGTAAAACACACCTAGTTCTTTTTTCTCCAGTATCAAAGCATGTTCCTTGATTGAACATCTTTTTCAGACAGAAAATGCTGCTCAGCAAAAACCTGCCCTCCCTCAACCTTTTATGTTTATCAGCACAAAGATTGTTTTTCCCCCTGTAGTCTGTGGCTCTTCAAAGTTCTTTAAAGGCCCTTCAATCATAATGACAATAATAGACACAGAAATGGAATTTTAGATCCTAAGCAAGAAAATAAAAATTCTATTATGATACTAGGTAACTAGCATGATACAAAGGAAAGAATACTGCATTTGGAGTCAGAAGATGAGACTTCAGATTCTCTCTCTGCCATTTACTGTGGGGAAAGGTCATGGCATTTCTGAGCTACAGTGTCCTTAATTCTAAAATGAGGAAGTAGGTGATCACAAAGTTTCCTTACCATTCTGAAGCTACAATGTTATGGAAAGTGAGCAGAAAGATAGTTGTTCTGAACCTTTTTGAAGTGTGTAGTGAACCTTTGACGGTATGATGAAGCCTATAGATCTTTTTTTCAGAATAATGTTTTGAAATTCATAAGAAAATCCAAAGCATTACAAAGAAAATGAATTACTTGTAAAATAGTTATCAAAATATAATTTTTTTCCTGAGGCAATTGAGGATAAGCGACTTGCCCAGGGTCATATAGCTAAGAAAATGTTAAGTGTCTGAGGCCAGATTTGAACTCAGATCCTCCTGACTTCAGGGTTGGTGTGTCTATCCACTGCACCAATTAGCTGCTCCTCAAAATCTAATTTTGAAAATAAATTCATGGGTCCCAAGCATTTCTGTCATACATCTTTGAGGGGAGAGAAAGAAAAGCAACTTGATTATTTCAATAACACAATTTTTGTAGTTTTAGTATGTAGCACTCATTATTGATATCACATTATATTGACATTGCCTCTAAAATTGTTTTCCTACTTGATGTAAAACAAAAAACCTACAACATACTACATGCAAACTCAAAATCACTGTCATTTTTCTTGACCAGAAAGAAAGAGGAATACATATGAATCACACTATGCTCCCAGATATTTATCCAAACAGGGAGTCAGATTGCCAGACTCCCAGGCCAAGAGTTTATCTATGCAACTGCTCTGCCTCAAATAAGATATGGCTTTTTAGAAACTGCTTTGTCATTTTCATTGGAAGAGATGAAAGCAGGTTTCACACCTCCCCCAGCCTTCTCATCCCACCTTCTGCCAAAGGGAAGCAGTCTCTAAAGATGACTCACTGGTGGGAGAAGGTGAAAATAATTCTGTGGGTGCTGAAAATCTTAGCTAGACAGAGAAGATAATGTGATTAAGCTTGTCCCCAGGATGTTGGGGGGAAATGAAGTCTTCCCACAATTTAGGGTACACTTGCACTTTTTAACTTGCACATTTTCACCGCTATTTTTTTCTTCCATATATGTGACTTCCACATGTGTTTCAATTCCCTTCACTGATGCAGTTAGTGTCATCTGCAATCTTAGAAGGTTGGCTGAAACAATGGCAGGTTAAGTGACTTTGTCCCTGAGTACATAGACAGTATGTGTTAAAGGCAAGACTCCAAATTCAGATAGTCTTGATACCAAAGCTGGCTCACCACCAGACCAAACCACTTCTTGAATTATCCTTATGAATAATGAAATATCTCACACACTGTGTTAAACATTCCACTTTGTATCAAAAGATTAAATGAAATAATATATCCAGTCACTTCAATAATCAGAAAACAAAATGGCATTGGTATATCTGGGGAAGCAAAGAATAGGAAAGGGGTTTAAAACTAAAGTCTGTCCTGGTAATATGATGTCCATGTTTTTTTTAATCTCTCAGCCTCCCTTCATATTTGGAGGCACAGAGGTAGGGCTGGAGTTTTTCCCAGGCTTCCTAATTTAGGGTACAAAGCTTTGAAAGGTTTCCATCTCTAAGTCCCCTCTGTAGCTGAACAATGCATTACTGAGGAATGTGATCCATCTGTCATCAACCTTCTATTTCCTTTATTGTGCTCTCATTTCCAAAGGCAAGAATTTCACTAAAGCAGTGAGTAACTTTGTCACCATGTGAAATACTAAAGACCAGCTACGACTTAGTATTAGTCAAGTCCAAAGTGTCTTAAAGTGAAATGAAGTGAATAAAGTGTCATAATGGTAGTATCCTGAGACTGTATTTGTGGTGCTTTGGAGACCTGGATCTGTGATATAGACAAAATGTACTCAGTTAACAAGAAGCGAGATCTTACAAGATTTCTTTTTAGGCTCCCCAAACTACTGAACTGTATCAAATATATCTCCTTTTTCTCTCAAAATCAAACCTGAAGATTTTTGTTCTAAGGATCATTCTTTTTCACAAGATGAGGAAGGAGAAATGAAATCTGCTTTCTCGAGATGTACCAAGAGCTTCTATAAAGAAGCAATGGCAAGGTGAACTGCTGGGTAATAAGGTCAACATTTGGGTTAAGGGAGTAAAGTACTTGGAAACTAACTGAGAGCATGTATAAATGAGCTCTTTCCTGAAAATCAGAACCAAAGTTATGTCAAGTGATCAATCTTCTTCACAAGATGAGAAGGAGACCATGAAATCTGCTTCAGACTTGCTCAAGAGCTACTATAAAAGCAAAAAGCATAAGGAGGAATGATGCAGGAATGAATGGAGCATTTAGAGTAAGCTGGTAACATGGGAATCTTTACGAGAGGTAGAGTATCATGAGCTCCTAAATTTCACAGCAACTAAAATGGCAGTTTGATAATTTCCTTTGAAAAGCATACCTATGTGCCATGCCTGCTCTTAGATACTTTAAAGGCATAAAATAATCATAAAGAGATGATGCATGGAATGAATGGATATTTAGATATCAAGCCTGGATAGATTGGGATCATTTAGTGAGGAAGAGCTTGAGTATCAAATGTGGCAAGTTTTCAGTTCAGTCACTATGAAAATGTTAATGCTACTTTGAAACACACTTTAGTGACCATCAGCTCTTCATCTATTAAAGATAAGAATAATCAATCATACCACCTACTCTTGGTATGTTATTGATACAAGTGGATGATGTTTATAGATGACTTGAGTCAAATGTGCCAGTTAGATTGTCACTTTAAATGTGTAATTATAAGTCACTAATTATTACTCTTAGTTCTATCTATATATTATTATTAGAGACAAAATAATGACCTCTGCCTGTGTATTGTAGGATAGAAGTCAATGATTTCAAATATTGAGAGCTTCCATCAATATTTCATAATTCTAGACTTATTATTGTTCTAACTTATCTATTTCTATCTATCTAGACACAGAAATGATCCTGTATTGAATACAGTCAATAATTTCAAATTACTAATTCCATCACTATTTCAAATTCTCAGACTTTTGATCTGGTTCCTAAACTCCTTATCTATTTCTTCTTTCTCACCAGATACCCTATTGAATACACAAAAACATCATTACAACTTCTGCCTCCATTGAATTTTACCTAAATGTTCTATACCATGCTCAAGTATGCTAATTGCCCTTTGATTTCATCTCATATCTTAATATACAATTCAACCTCCCACCACTTCTCTTTTACATTACCTATTCCTTTTACACAAGGTCATGTGATTCTACACACCTCTTCGAATGGCTAAGATGACAGTAAAAGATAATGATGAAAGTTGGAGGGGATGGGGGAAAACTGGGATACTGTGAACTGATCCAACCATTCTGGAGAGCAATTTGGAACTATGCCCAAAGGGCTATCAAACAGTGAATGCCCTTTGATCCAGCAGTGGCTCTTCTTGGCCTGTATCCCAAAGAGATCATAAAAAAGGGAAAAGGACCCATATGTGCAAAAAATGTGGCAAGATTTTTGTAGCGGCAAAAAACTAGAAATGTCATTTGAATGATGGCTGAATAAGTTATGGTATATAAATGTAATAGAAGATTAATGTTCCATAAGAAACAATCAGCAGGATGATTTCAGAGAGGCTTGGAGAGACTTACATAAACTGACACTAAGTGAAGGGAGAAGAACCAGGAAATTATTGTACACAGTAACAAGATTATATGCTGATCAATTCTGACAAACATGCCTCTTTTCAACAATGAGGTGATTCAGGTCAGTTCCAAGGCCTTGTGATGAAGAGAGCCATCTGCACCCAGAGAGAGGATTGTGGGCTAAGTATGAATCACAACATATTATATTCATCTTTTTTTATTGTTGTTTGCATTTTATTTTCTTTCTCATTTTTTTAATCTAATTTTTCATGTGTAACATAATTATGGAAATATGACTAGAAGAATTGCACATATTTAAAATCTATAGGATTACTTTCCATCTAGGGAAGGGGGTTGGAGGAAGGAAAGAAAAAAAATTTGGAATGCAAGATTTTACAAGGCCAAACGTTGAAAATTATGCATATGTTTTGAAAATAAAAAGATTTAACAAGATCATGTGATTAATTTTCTACTTACATATTTCTTTAATCAATTATAGTGCTTACTAAAACAATGATGCTTTGCATCACAAATATTAATTGCACAGAGAATTTGAGTTTTTATTTTAAGATGAATCTGCTATGATCCTTAAATTTCACAATCCCATCTTCCTTACGATGAATCAATTCTTATGAAGTCACCACCTGACGCCATGTCCACAGTTCCTTACCCCATGCAAAGAAAGAAGGATTGCATGGCATAGCAATACAGTGGAGTTATAATATAAAAACAAATGAGAGAGTAGAATGAGAGTCCCTGAGTGACAGTCATATGCCCATTCACCCAACTGCTCAAGAGGACCAGGAACTGGTTACAGCACTCCATATTTATTCTAGCTAAAATGCCAAATTTTCCTTCTTTCACTAAGATTATCTCACAATTTCTTGTTGATAGTTTGGGCATTTTTTATATAAACATCTAAAAACAAAGGTTTTCTAGCTGTCTTTTTTTAAAGATTTTTGTCCCTTGTGAATTTCTGGGTATCTGCTAAAATTCTTCCTATATTGTAGCTACTCTCTATGGTTACTAGTTTGGCAGATATTTACAAGCAGTGTTTTATATATATATATATACATATAACACTGCTTTATATATATATATATATATATATATATATATATATATATATATAAAACTCTCTCTCTGTATATATATATATATACA
The DNA here is from genome assembly GCF_902635505.1 of Sarcophilus harrisii. Classification (NCBI taxonomy): domain Eukaryota; kingdom Metazoa; phylum Chordata; class Mammalia; order Dasyuromorphia; family Dasyuridae; genus Sarcophilus; species Sarcophilus harrisii. Next base: position 542,084,674 of record NC_045427.1, read on the forward strand.
TATATATATATATATATACATAAAACACTGCTTTTTATATATATAAAAAACTCTCTCTCTGTGTGTGTGTATATATATACACAGAGAGAGAGAGAGAGAGTTTTCTCAATTTCCCCTTTCTTTTCAATGTAAAATCTTTGAGACTAGATGTTTATTTTTTAAAATAGTTTTACAACTATTTTGAACTGGCTTCCTCTATAGAATTCTACACCATGAGTTCCTATCTATTCTTTCTCTGAACTCTGAAATTCATTCAGCAATCACTATATAAAAGAGCATTGGTTGTGATCCTGTACCAAGAAGTCCTAGCAAAACTTACAGAATCTACTATAAAATTTCTTTTCTCAGAGCTCTAAGGTTCAAATAGAGACTGATTTTTTTTTCTGCTTTATGGCCTTTACCTCCATCCTTAGATTATGCAACCATCTTCATTACTATGTATGTTGCTTACAAAATTGCCACCTGATGCCATGATTAATGTCTTGTGCCTCCCAAATTAAATTATACAGGCTTCTAAGGCAAAGATTCTCACATAAAAAGTTGCAATTTATGACAAAATCCTAAAGGAGCTGCCATAAAAATTAAAAATTACTTACTCTTTATGTTGCATATATGGCATGATTAATATAGTCAAAATAAGAGTGGTAATCCAAAAGATTAAATACTTGAAAAGATGCTAGATCACAAATGTATGGCAGGATTTGGCAGAGCTCTTGCCAATGACCAGGTCTGACTGCAACTACCCAATGCCCTCTATGCTGAAACAATCCCAGTTCCAGTTTGTATGTGGGTATCCTCTGCATCTCTTGATAATCTATATTAGAAGGATGTAGCATTGCCTCATTTGGAAAGATAGGATTGATAAGAGTCAAGTGGATAGATCATGGGACTTGGAATCAAGAAGACTTAAGTTTGAATCTTACCTCAGATACTTATTAGCTTTAAGACCCTACCTAAGGAGCTTAACTCCTTTGTGCCTTAGTTTCCTTCTCCATAAAATGGGGACTCTAATAGTACATAGTTCTCTTAAAAGAATCAAATGACTTAGTGTATGCAAAGTACTTTGCAAACCATAAAAGGATGTATAAATACTAGCTTATTATTATTATATACAGTAGGACTGTGTATAAACCAACAAATTCAACAATAATGGTCCACCTGAAAGTCAAAGAACTGAGAGTCCCCATTAAAGCCATAAGACTAAACCATAGGTTCCTCCTGCCATGAAGACTCTCCTGAGTTCATAATAAGCATTAGTCAGTGGACTTTATTATCAACTAATATTTAAAATCAATGCCATATAAGAAATGGGGTTATCCAAGCCTTGGAAAAGCCCCACCCAGTGTTACATATCACTAACCTAAACATTGCACAGCCTCTATATTTCCTACAACAGTAAGAAAAATCAACTCCCAAATACCTTGACTTGTAGGAATAATATGAAGTACAGGAGATTCTAGACTCCTTTAAGTGACAAAGCAGGAACTGAGATAATTAATAGCAAAGAAAAATAACAATCACTAAGAAGACTTGAGAATGGATAGAAGCCAAATACCCGCTAAAGGCCATGGTCTACTTCCTCAAAATAATTAGTTGAGGAGTGTCATTAAAAGGAGAACAACTATTACAAATCAACATGGGTGCAAAGAAATATATCTGGAGCTAAATATCAAGAATAAGATATAGAAATTTTGCCCACACACAAGACAGGGGAAAAGTCCACACCAATGATGATATATTATTTCCATGATTCTCAATCCAGTCGTGCTTTGTGATATATCTGAGCAGTGTATTAGTAAATAAATAAATTAACAGATAAAGCTCTGAAGAGTTTATAGCAACTCTTACTACAGTGCTGGTATAACATTGCTTCCTGCTTCCCTTGATGTTTGTTTTTCTATGTGTGGTCCTAGAAGATGTGATCCTCTAAAAGAAGCAGCCAGGAATTGAGTGGAATATCTTTTTTCCCTATATATCTACATGTGGATCTAAAATTGGGTCCTGCTTCAGTACCACTGGCTTTGAAAGAGGAAAGTTTGGGCAATAGTGATATGCAGGTTTAGCCTAAAGATACATAGCTTTTCTTCCATTTCTGATCCCAATCTTTTTTTCCTCAGAAAATATACCCAGCAATAGACAATATAACAACACAGTTGTCCTTCAGGAACTCCATCTTACCAACATCCATCTCACTCATGAAGAATTACATGATCTCAAAGATCTCAGAGATGTTCTAGTCCAAATCATACATAAACATGAATGCTCCCTACAACACCCCCAACAAATGGTCATCTAGCCTTTGAAGAACTCTAGTGCAGAGGAAACTCTACTACCAAATCAGCTCACTCCATTTTGAGATAGCTCTCATTGTTGAGAAATTTTCCCTACATAAGTCCTAAATTTGCCCCTGTATTACTTCTGTCATTGTACCTGGTGTAATTCAGTCTTCAGCATCAAGCAGAATAAGTTTAATCCCTCTTCTATGTAACAGTCTCTCAAATACTTGAGGATAATCATTTTCCTTGAGTGTTTTAGAAGTGAAATATTATCTAATTCGTTCAGCCATTCTTCATATGGTATGATCTGCATCATCATATATGATTGACACTCTTATGGCAGCTCTTCAGTTTATCACTGTCCTTCCTAAAACATACAACTCATAAGTTAACACAATGCTTCAGATGTGATTTAACCAGAATAGAATAGCATGGATTTCCTGTCCTAAACCTAAATCTACTATATTAATACAGCCTGAAATTATAGATTCTGTGCCTTTCATATCATATGGTATATGTTGACCCATATTAAGCTTGTAGCCTACTAAAATATCAAGCATTTTTCAAATTAACTCATCTCAAGTCATACTTCCTCAATCTTGTATGTCATCAATGTAAGAAAATACTAGTTCACAAATTCCTACCAGTTATTCAAAGCTGTACCAATTCATCACTATAGTCTTGGAGATAGCTACCTTGGGTACTGATTGCTTAAATGAGTTAAGCATTCATTATTACTCATTTAATATGTGTCAAAGACAGAACCTGAACTCAAGTCTTCATGATTAAAAAGCCAGTCAACTTTGTTTCTTTTCAGTTCCACATTAACCATTCTTGTTTGGTCCTCTCCAGTTCAAAAATTATTCTCTTTAGCACAGAAAACAGAATAAAAATTGAGCAGCTCCATAGGACTGAATTTAATCAATCAAAATCACTGTATCATCTCAAACCAATGAATCCCTCTCTTGGCTCTTCCTTACAAAGCAAAGCAATTAGATTTGTGCACAGATACCGGTGCACATACACCCATGTACATACACACACACACAAATGCCATTGACAATAGTTTTCTGTTGGAAAAGAGCTTTGCTTTAGAATGGATTGGAAGCACCTAAACACACTGACAACCTGAATTGTATGCACAGACCAGCTTTCCATCATTCCATCTGGAAGCAATTGAAATGAGAATTGCCATGTTAAGTTGCCTCGTGGGGTGCTGTGAAAATGTTAGAGAGCTGAGAAAGTCCTTGAGGACAAGATGATGTGTATTATTTACAAATGAATGCAATCCATCTTAGCTACATTTTGCTGATGATTACTAAATTGTTCATTGTCAATTGAAATAAATTTAAATATAAATGAGCAAGAGTGACTAAGTAGTGATAAGAATGGTCAGGTTACATGTCAAAGACCCTGGGTTTGAGATCTGCCTCAGTTACATGGTCGTTTTATGGCCTTTGTCAAGTAACTTAACCTTTCAGTACCTCACTCATTGTTCTCAAGTGTAAAATGGAATGGGTTAGATTAAATTATAACTCAAGGGCTCTTTTAGTTCTAATGTTTTATGATTCTAAGTAGGAATTTTGGAAGCAGAGCTTCAAATAAGGAATTGTCATATGATCCTGAAAGTGAAAAGTCCCAATCATCACATTTAAGACTTTTTCTTCCTCCCACTAACAATCTATGATATCTTCTGGAACAAGTCTTTCAATCTTTCCTACACTTAAAATTCTCCTTACATAAAAATGGGTCTGGCTCAATATTTATTTGCTTTCCTCCCTTATAAGCAGAGGGGGGAATTCTCATTTCCAGTAACACAATAGTAATAAAGAGGTTAAAATTTCCTGAACAAGGAAATTTTCATCATCATCACCATCACTATCACTAATAACTCCATATGGAGGAACTGTAAGATAGGATGTCCTCATCCCATCTTAGAAATACTGTAATTTTCCATTATAGAAATGACTTCAATATCGCAAATAACAGAATCGTGACTTCACTAAAAGAATAAATAGATTGAACAGATGGCCCATGAGATTCGAAGATTTCATTTAAACCTAAATAGCTTTTTGATAATTTAATGAATGCAGTATGAAAAGTTATGAAAAACTTGGGCATGGAGATAGAATTCATTGTTTCCCCACTAGAATACCATTTCTTAATTATTTTTTTCATAGCAACAAAGAGGATAGTACCATTTGTGAATTCAAAATCCCATCAAAATAGTTTTAAAGCTTCAAATTTAATGAATAATACCTAATAGCCCTCTAGGATATGATGATGATATGAGAGTCTCCCGATTTTTGTGTCACTCCCCCCCCCCCCAAGAATTTGTGATCTTTCCTACAGATACAATTTCAGTAACAGTCCTTTCCTTAGCAGATAGCATCATAGAGTGAATTTGGAGTTAGAGGACCAGAATTCAAAAGCCATTTCTGCTATTTTCTCCCTTTGTGAGTTTAGGAGAGTCGTATAATCTGTATAATCTGTAGTTCCCAATTTTCTTAGTTGTTGAACATTTAATGTATTTTCTAATCCTTAATCTATCATTCTCTCCTCTCTCTCTTCCTCTATACTGTTCTTAAGTAGGAGGTCTTCAAGCAGTTGTCTTCAGTAAAACAAAAATAACTTTACTATATATGTGAAGAGTTATACAAATTTTTAAGCTCTGTGTAGGGGAGCAACATCAGGCACATTGAGTATATAGCAGAGTCAAATATTGACCACTATCAGAGTGATTTCTTCCACCAAGATCCTCAAATCATCAGCCAATTTATTCTAATCTTAGTCAGTCTCTCCTTGGCTATCCTGTCAGATTCCTTGTGAATTTGAATTCTCAATGGTATTCCTTCCTTTCTTACTTTGATGAATTTGTGATCTCATTAGTGGGAAAATTCCCTCTACTGGTGCAACTGCTTTGTCCCTAGACCTGTGAAAATCTTGTTATTGTTCTCCCATAAATACTCCATGGAGGATCCACCCAAAATGCTAAGGATCTTCCTCTGATTTTCTTAATAAATGAGGTTTTTTAAAAATGAAGCATCTGGGCTTTCTATTTGTAATCCTTTACTCCAAACATATGATCAGCCTTTTCCAGTAATACAGATCTATGAAAATGTCTTTTATACCATATCTCACATGTAAGTCATGATTATCAATATATTGAGGTCTATTTTCATCTACCATAAATTTCTCCATTTTCCTTTGGCTCATCTGCAATTTTGAGTTTTCTGGGATCTTGATGTTTTATGACTTATATTCATATATCATCACTGAAATAAAACATGATTTCAGAAAATATGGACTTCTGAAGGAAAGAGAATCATTGAAAATGTCAGTTTCCCAAATATAATACAGCCCATTCTCCTTTTCTTTAGCTTTTAATCCTACTCATTCATTAACTAAATGAATGCAATTCCCTTGTGCATATGTGTGTTTGTGCACACATTTAATGATATTGAGTATACTATCCCCTGGAAATTCTCAGAAATAAAAATAATCTTTCCTGGCAGTCAGCTATCATTATTGAAGAAGCAAAAATGACTGACGAGATCTTGAATGGTGTTTTTCATTTTGATGTTTTATAGGCTACCATAACGAAAAAAAAGTCCATTGATTTTTCTATTTATGAACTTCTCCATAGTTATAGAGGCTGGTCCTTTGTCTCTGGGGCCATAGATGAAGAATGATCATTTTGGTAAAGCTAGCCAGATATAGCTTTTGAGAGCTATGTATAAAAACGATGATAAGAAAGAGGAAGAGAAAAAAAAGAGAATTTATAATAACTAGCATTTTAAGTGCTTTAAGGTTGCAAAACACTTTATTAACATTTACTCTTTTTATCCTCAATATAACCCTGAGAAATAGGTACCTACTATTCACATTTTACAAATGAGAAAACTGAGACAGTAATATTTTCACTCTTTTTGTTACTCCTATTGTTTATCTGCTTGGTTTTTTCCCTTGTGATTTTTTTCCCTTTTGAATTGATTTTTCTTACACAGCATGGTGAATTTTGAAATATGTTCAGAAAAATGGTACATGTTTAACATATTAGATTGCTTGCCATCTTAGGGAGGAAGAGGTAAGGAAGGGAGGGAGAAAAATTTGGAACACAATGTTTTACAAATGCAAAAATTATATTTGCATGTACTTAGAAAAAAGCAAAATAATATTTTAAAAGGAAAAAAAAGAAAACTGGTACAGGCAAAGATTAAGTGATTTACCTAGGCTCGAACGACTAGTACTGGAAGAAGGATCTGAACTTAGCTCTTCCTGTGATACCAGTTTCAGGGCTCTATCACTATGTCCCCTGGCTACTACCATATCTATTCCACAATGAAACATGAGAAGAAATCTTGAGATAATGGAGTAATGCCTCCATCACCATGAGCATATCAAAGTCAAATTATTGGTTTATGATGTGAACATATATCTTTAAGCTCTTATTTAGTGTTTTAAGAATACAAATTCCCAATCAAAAGACCAAGTCAAAAATGCTTTAGACCCCTGAATTTCCTAACTGCAACTTCTGGCTTGCTTAAATGGTCATTTAGAAGAACAAGACTTCAAAAAAACAAGACAAAGAGAGGGAATAGTTGGTTATTGGCAATGACAGCTTGTGTAACACTCACTTAAAGCAAAAAAAAAAAAAGGCAGTAAGTCTATCATGTACATGGAGATGGGTAGAAACAAAATATACCTAATAGAAGAATACTGAGGAAGATGTAAAGATGTGACAAAAGAGGGTCAGATATTTCTGCTTTAAATAACAACTACCCTGGGATAACATCATACAGTTCTTGGTAAAAGGTAAGACATCCAAATGAGATTATTCAGCATTCTACTCATTCACATCCTGGCATTACCCTGAGGCTTGCATTCTTTTCCTCAAAAAAAAAAAGATTTTTCAAAGGTGCCACTTCCAACCCATTGCCCTAACATTGCCTTAATCAGGAGGAAAGTCCTTAATTCAGGGTGTTGGTAACATCTCTGCCTACCCAAATTCCTTAGATCTAGAAGTTAGGTTGGGTAGAAGGAGCTCTTCTTACTATGTTTCTATTGTCCTTTGCTATTTCCATTCTCATTTTCAATAAAAAATATTGTTTTAAAAAGAGAAATGAATATTGTTGTTTGAGGAGAATGTAAGATAGTATTTGAAGGACTGATTTTTAAAAATTAAATGACCTCCAATGCTTTCTCCAAAATTAGGTCTTAGATTATTTATTTCCATTGGGAGGAGAGAAAATGAAAGAGTTAAGACCAGGATATCATGAGACTACCCCCTTTCTATCATACATTGGCTAACAAGACTGTTGACTTTCAAGTCTATGACAGAAGTTGCTATCATCATTAGTTGAAAGAAATATAAGTTTCTTAAGGGCAGGAACTACTTCATTTGTGTCAAAATATCCTTATTGCCCAGTGAAGTGCCTGACAGATATCAGGGACTTTGTAATAAATGTTTATTCATTAGACAAAAGTGGAGATTATTTTGATAATATAAATAGAAATCATTCTGTGAATTGAGAACACCTGCTCAGAAGTTCAAATCACTGATTAAAAATATGGTATCTATAAAGCCAAATTGTTATTGGTTTTAAATCCCCCTAAAAGATAGAGAAGCTGAAAGAGGAAATAGGGCAAGTCTGATTTTCAGTTCCTTAAATTATTTGGTCATTATCATCAAACTTTTTTCTTTAGTAGGCTTTCTAAGTCAGTTGCATTGCCAACAGAAAGCTGCCTCCTGCCAAACATTCAAGCACTCAGAAATCTCACTTTAAACTTCTGATAAGTCAAACTCCAGATTTTCCCAAAGAACTCTATATTAACCAGGGTTTCTCTAAATGTGATCAAGGGTAGGGATGAGGGCAGTGTAGACCTTAGCTTTCTCTTGTTTCAAAATGCCCCTTTCACTAAAGATAGGTTTTGGGTGTTACATGTTCATCTTTGTAATTTTGCCTCCAAGTGAGTTATGAGTAAGAAATTAAGTGATCTCATTCTAACTAGAGAGTGGAATATTGGGGAGTGACCATGTAAACACTGAGGTAGAAATAACCACATTACTTACATTAATTCATCATAGAGAGACCACACAAAGAAAATGTTTTTAGAAAGAGATGTAGAATTTGACACATACTAGATCCCGTCAAAGCAATATACACAACCCAGATCTAACAATGAGAGAATACACTGATCTCAGTTCTTTCCTTGCATTTCAAATAACAATAACACAGATACTTGGAAAAGTTCCTAAACTAAATTGCATCTTGCACACCACAGATCTCTTTATCTCCTTTCTCAATTTTTCTTTCCCCTCCACTATCCACTTTAGCTCTTTAACCTCCTTCTTTCTTAACTGAATGTTAAGAAATTGTCAAGATAAGAGATAAAATATTGTCTGAAGAGACATAAATAGCTCTTACCACAATTGGGGAAGGTTCAGTCACAGAATTGCTATCAAATCCACCAGTCACATATTCCCCCTGCCAGCAACTGGAATATCAGCCCTGCAGAGAGTTACATTTGCTGCAAAGCCATAATCTGTGGATTAGAAGCAAATGCTCTGAGCTCCAAGCTGTTCATCCACCGGCAAGTTATCCAGGAATAAGGCATCACCAATGGAAGAATACAGTCATCATTATTTGAAAAATAAAAATCTGTACCCAGGAGGAGTTTAGAAAGGGAAGTTCCAGAAAAAAAAAGAGAGAAGAGAATGGAGAGATGACAGGTGGTGGTAGTGATGGGAAGGGGATGGGGGATGGGCAAATTACCAGCATGACAGATGTATTGACTCAATTCAAACAGTAAATAAGAGATGCTCAGTATAGAAGGAAAAGAACAATAGGCACAAGGAAAAGGAGAGATCAAGGCTTCCCCAGCTTTGGTGGTGGTTTTCTGCCATTTTAGGTTTGTGTTTCAGGTCTAATCCTTAGTATGACAGAAATCATTAATTGCTTTTACACTACCTGTCAGAAAAAAACAAGCTTTTTCCCTCAAGCTAAGGTACTAAGGATTACTTTCTTCCCCTAGTCAATATAGTGGGATTAAAGCAGGTTTCCCTTCAAGTCCCTTAGAATTTTAAAGATGTAAGCCCAATAAAGAGTTCTCAAAATAGCATAATCATTTCTTCCTTCTGAGACAGAACACCCCCAAGGTCATGCAACTCGACACCATCATTTTCTTTTTGGAATAGATTGTATAGGCCACATCATAATCAACATTATATCCCCCTGCCTAAAGTTGTCTCCCAACTTTTTTTTTAAACCTGTACTTCTATCAGCTGCTTATACAAATAACTCAAGAATAGCAAGTAAATACGCAGTCCAAACACAAATACAGAGCAAGAAACCAGTAGGCTGACTAGCACTCTCTTATTACTCTAACACATAAGCAACAATGATGAATGCCACCCCCTCTTTCACAATCTTAGGAGAACAAACCAATTTGTTTTTGAGATAGATTTCCAAGGAAGCCAATGAAGTTGAGTTACATAACACTGGTATTATTCCATCATAAATTTTAAAACATTCAAAGGTTCCCTTTTTCCTACTACATGAACTCCAACTTCCTTACCTTTTTGTATATTTAATTCAAAAAACTGAGTGCCAGTTCCCCAGGCAGAGAAGTCTCTGAATGTCTAGCTGCACCAGCCTCTGGAAACCTCAACACTGCCAATACCCCAAGGGAAAAAAGTTAATAACTCATGTCTTGTGAATGAAAAAGATAGTGCATTCATCCCTTGTGAACAAAAAGGAGGGAAGAAATCCCAAGAATAAATAGGAAAAAGACAAAGGGAGGGTGAAGATATGGAGTACACAATGTGCTAGATGAGTTCATGTTAGCACTTTGAGAGAATCTACAGAGAAACAAGAGATAAAAAGATGGAGAAAGTGCCAGCTGCTGTTATCAGGGCCAAGATAAAAGATATTGTAGCTACTTGATTCTGTTGAGAATAAAACTTTCCATCCTTCTCATTCTCCCTCTGTTCTCCCAAGCAAGAATGGTTCTATTGCAATGCTTGTCTCTGCTCTCTAAAGTTACATTTATAATTTTGCTTAACTATTTTTGAACTTGCCAATTACATTAAGTGATAAATCATTATTGTTTCTGTTCTGTGTACTTCATTGTTGTGAAAGGGAAGTCCAAAAAAGAAGAGGTGGAGGTTGCTATGTTAGCAACACAAATAGACAAAAGGACAAAAGTTTAGGCTTTCCATTAGGGGCTCAGGAGCTATAAGAAAGAGAATCTTATTGATGCTTAACATTTTTATAAACTTCCCAAACAGGGTAATAAATCATGTAAATTTAGGCCTCGTGATTCTCCATTGAATACAAAAGAAAAGAAACAGTAGCATTCTGTGAAGGAAACTTGGTAAGTAGGAAAACACCTCAGACAAATTTTTTCCTCCATTCTTTTCTCCCAATACAGTCACCAACTCCATATGACTTGGAAGAAAGAGGTTTAGGAAAAGATGATTCCAGATATATAAAGGTGGAAGTCATCCAAAGGGGATTAGTTAGTTTTCTGCAACCCTAAATACCTCTATCTCCAAATAGAGGGGAAATAGAGGGGAAAGGTAGAAACCAGAAACAGTGAAAGAGAGGAAGAGAAGAAGGATAAAACAGAGATAAAGAAAGAGAGACAAAGAGACCCACACAGAGAGAGCAAAGATCACTTATAAGGTTAAACTATTCAGACAAAGGGGCTGTCTAATTGCTCCTCTTATTTGCTAAGAGGCAGCCCTAGGAAATAGGAAGGATAAAAGATGGCTTCAATTTAATTTATTTTTAATCTTTTAAAAAAGATAAACAATGAAGGTAGTAGGATGTGAATATGTTTGCTTGTAGAACCTATGTGTCTTTCTAAGTGATATGTAGAAGTAAAAAAAAATGTAATTGAAAGATTATAACATACATATAGAGAAATTCGTTATTCCCTTTGCTTCATCACCCTTTATGAATCCTTATTTGCTCTTTCACCTTCCTCTGACTCACCTAACCTTGGAAAATAAAGTTTCTTTGAGCATGGGGAGAAATAGTTTCATTACTTTCTATCATATTCTTTCTCTTAAAAAAATCAGCTTGTGTACATGAAAGGATCTCATACACCTTCTTTCTATGTATAGATCTTGTCACACTCAGTATAAAGAAATTCCTCAATGGTTCAGACTGTCTTATTTTTCTTTTTTATCTCTCCAGCATCTTGTACTAATTAACTAATTAGATATTAACTAATTAGATATTTGACAAATATTTGTTAAAGAATAAATGAACAATTAAAAACAATATTTTATGAAATGAAGCCACTGAGTGGAGAAGATCTCAGATTCAAAAATAATGGATTGTGGTAGTAGAATTTACAATGATAAATCATGAATATGCTCACATCTTTAACCAAAGCTAACACCTGCTGTGGAGGCCAGATGGACCTATAGATTGCAAAGGTTAACTTGTCTCCTAGCAACTGTGTTTGCAGAACTCCAAGTGAAATCCAAGAGCAATAAGGTTTTTCTAATGCCCTCTAAAAGATGCATCTGATAAAAAAAATGGAATGAACTGCAAAATTTTTAATAGGTTCTAAATAGGGTAGGTAATGTTCACATTTTTTAAAAACTGGGAATTTTATATGACTGCAAGCTCAGCATTAGTTGGGTCTAAGCCAAGAAGGACAATATGACCCTAGGTTGCATTAAAAGACATATCAGGTGAAGAATAATGAATGGAATGGGCCCACTACCCATCCTTCATTTCTACCTTCATCAGACTACGTCTACTATGGATGCCATGGTTTACGAAGGACATGACAAACTGCACCATATCCAAAATAGGGCTATCAGAGTAATGAAAGGACTCAGATTCATACCATACAAGAACTAGTAAACAGAACTAAAGAAATAAAAAATTAATAGAACAAGGCTAGCAGGCTTGAAATATTTCATATACTGTCATGTAGAAGAAGGGTTCCTTCCTCTTTGGTTAACTTGGGCTCAGAAGCAAGAAGTAAGAGGAGTAGTAGAAGTTACAGAGATAATAATTTCAGCTCAATATATGGAAAATCTTCCTGACAATTTGAGCTATACAAAACTAGAGAGCAGGCTGCCTCAAAAGGGAGTAAGTTCTCAGTCTTCAGCAGTACCAATGACGACTACTTGCTGAGATGCTATAAAGATTTTTGTGCAAGTTAAGAGTTGATGCCTTTTCAGTTCTTTTCCCACTGTGAAATTTTGTGAATCTAACAAAAGTATCTAAGAAAAATAAAATAAAAATATTTGAAATTCAAAACTAAGAACCTGGACATCCAAGGAAGGGGAAAGAAATGGACATATGTACAAATATCTAAGGGTCTTTCACACCCAACACTAAAGGTGACCTCTGTGAGAATATTCAACCTATAGGGATGAATCCCTTTTTTCCTCAATGAATGTGTATACATAAAGCTAAGGACATTGCTAGAATTCACCCACTTCAACAACCATCCTGTTTACTGATAACTTGTCAAATTACAGGAAATAGAAGTATTGCACTTAGAATCAGAAAGACTTGAGTTCAAATGCTATTTCCAGTATTCACTGCCACTCCACACCAAGCATTTAATTTCTTTCTCTTAGTTTCCTCATCTGTTTTTATTCATTCTTCAGTTTGAAAGAGGATCAAGAGGAATTTAACCACTTTTTTTTAATACAGAAGGACATCATGAAGTAATGTCTTGATTTGCTCATGAATTGGATTAGGTGAGGTAGAAGAGCACAAATTCATCAGCCTCATTTCTCTTCCAGAGTTATCAAAGTCTAGTGGCAAGATAAAAGTCAAGATGACTGGAGATGGCCTGGAGTGTAGTGGATGACTTTGACCTCTGATGTCTGATCAAGCTCTAAGCACTCCATAGTACTTTAGCTACTTTGGCCATTGTACAATTGTTCTCATCCACACAGTGGGGAAGTCTTCACATGTTTTGTGAAGACTGTCTCTAACTCACTGACAGCTTTGAGGTCTGTTAATTCTCTTCAGCCTGGTTTAGCCTGTCTGTCACGATGGTTTTATCTAAGTATGACTGCTGCACATGCTACAGCTTCTTGGAGCCACAGGTGAAAATTAGGTGACCAGTTAGATACCAAACGTGGATAAGAAGCCTGAAAATGTCTCAGTGCTAGTTCTCTCTTAACAACTCATACATTTTTTCTGTAAAATAAAGTGGTTGAATTCAATGACCTCTAAGATTTCTGCCAACTCTAAATCTATGATCCTGTGAATCTTTCTTAGCCTAGTTCTACATTTCTAAAATTAGGATAATAAAGCCTACTTCAAAGAGTTGTTATAAAAATCAAATGAGATAACATAAGTAAATTTATCATCATCATCATCATCATTATTTTTCTTTGCTGTGCTCAGGGTAAACATCACCAAAAAACCCCACCAATTTGGGCAGCTACCATGTAGACACCAGATTCTTTTAGAGTGAATGAAGAAGTAGAGAAATTCTATGAAGTATTTGACAAGGTATTCCAAATCAAATCAAGGCATCTCAATAATCAATAACATCAATACAAAGAAAGCATAAGAGAAGAAGGGAAACATAACTTTTCAGCAAGTTTAGACTCGACTAAACCAGATTATTAAGAACATTTTAAAATAAAACTGGAAGCAAGACAACAAATCACCAGACTGGGGTAAATTTGTATATTTCTCTAACCAATTATTTTGTCATCAATACTAGTTAATGAATGGATGAATGGAAAGAATTTACTTAGCATTTACTGAGTGTGAAACATTGTGCTGAATTCTGAGGATACAAATACAAATATGAAACAGTCTCTACCCTCAAGGAGTTTGCATTTTAAAAAGCAAGATAACACCTGTAAGGAAATGGTGGGAGTAATGACTTAGGAAGTCACATTACAGCAGTCCATTGATGTATTCTTTCCAGAGGGCAAGAGAGCAGTAATTTGATTATAATTCTCAAATAAAGAAGTAGAAAAGGGCAAAGCTTATTGGGAGGATTCATTCCAAAGTAGAGTGGAAATGGACAAGATGAAGATGAAGGCACATGGTCTCAAGTAGTTCAGAAGTGTGTGGATAGAAATACATTTGGGACCAATATCTCAGTCACTATTGTACTTTATAAGGAAGCAAAAATAGCATGGAAAAAAGAAAAACATAGGAAAAAAAGAAGTTAATGCTAAATATAATACAAGTTTGATAGAAGTTAGTCCTCAAATTCTCTTTAAAATAGGAAGATATTGAACAATTGAGGAAATAATTCAGTGGATAGTATTACTACCTTCTTTCCCAAAAAGATGATCAAAAGAACATCGATATCTACCATTCCACATTCTTACTTCCTCATCTCTATAAAATGTTGAAGAGAATGATCTGATTTAAAATTTGATGCATTATAAAAAAGAGAGAAGTATCTTCACAAAACTTACTGAGTATTACAGAGAATGCAAGATTTCACTATATTTGTTATTGGTCATTTTTAAAAAGTATTTGATACAGCAGGATAGGCTATTGCCTACTTTGTATAGAATGAGAATATTGAAGCACACACAGAGATTTACTATATATTGCTTAATGAATCAATAATGGGCTCTTAGTCGCCCAATTCTCATTTCAGCATCTCAACCAATTCCAAAATTTGCTGCTTAACTATAACAATTGCATTTTTGACATTGTAGCCAATTTCCTAAAGTGATATCATAGCTTCTCCTTGTAGAAAACTAGTGGCACTGACCCTTTATTCGCAGATCATTTTCATCTGCTTGAATAACCAATAGAATGATGGAATAGGTTGAAGTTATTGTACTTTTGTAATAGCCAGTCTTCTCCTAGTTCTATGGGGAAAATGCAATATTACAGTTTTAGGATTAGAAGGGATCTAAGAGCCATATGGTCCAGCTCCCTAATTTTATACATAAGAAGATTGAATCCCAGAGAGTTTAAGTGATTTGCTCACATTCACTCAGTTAGTAAATAACAAAGCTGATATTTGAACCCAAGTTTTTTGAGTCCAAATCCAGGTCCAAAGTGTGTGTTGCTGGGTTTGTTTGTTTGTTTTTCCTACTATGCCATACTGCTTTAATTGGGGAAAGGAACTTAATGCATCTGTGGAAAACCAAGAACTGGTTTGTTTGGTTTTTTTCTTCTTCACCTGTGTCTATGATAAAGCTTCCTGCCATAAAAGGTCTACTATGTTAAGATGCCTCATCATGAGATGAAGGCAACCATTGATTGTGGAATTTACACTTTGACAGATTCTAACAAGCTAGAAAGATAGGGCCCAGAAATGGACTGCTTTTCATTCAAGAACCAATCTGCCTATCCCCCTATATCTAGAAAGATTTAGCACAAGTAGGTTAGCTAACAGGAGATGAATTCGAAGATGGAGGGGAGGGTAGAACAACAAAAAACTCATGAAGACTGTCTATCAAGGCATAAAGGGATTACAATCAAAATAAGTGAAAGGAAATCACACACCTTGAAATCACAGAGCTTTTGAAATCCCAATCACTCCTCAGCCTCTCCCAGGTATATCCCTAAGCATGCTGCATAAAAGAGTTAGGAGCAATATATACAAAGTGTTGACCCATAAAGAACTAATAGGAACAGCATTCTTCCTGGTTCTGTTTTCTTTCCTCTGATTTGACCCTTTTCTGCTCCTTGGCAGAATATTAGATAATCAAGACAGCAATATGAAAAGTGACCTTCTCAGGGTCCATATCTAGCAGAACTCATCATACATCGAACAAGCAAATTAATTAACAGAAAACTGGGAAAAGCAATGAACTTGGGCAGCTAGTTGACACAGTGGATAGAGCACTGAGCCTGGAGTCAGGAAAGACCTGAATTCAAATATGGCCTCAGACCCTTATTAGCAGTGTGACTCTGAACAAACCACTTCACAACTGTTTGCCTCAGTTTCTTCATCTGTAAAATGAGCTAGAGAAGGAAATAGCAAACCACTTCAATATTTTTTACCAAGAAAACCCCAAATGGGATCAAATTAGGTGATATATTATTACCTAATTTTATCAGGTAAATGAATGAAGTTAAGGGATTTGAATTGTCTTATCCAGGATCACAAAGAAGAGCTGGGGCTGGGGTCTTCTGCCTCCAAGTTCATTTTGTTGTTGTTGAGTCATTTCAGTTCTCTCACCTAACTTGTAACCTATAACAAATTTCTATAGAACTTTTCGGATTATTTTCACAAGTCCCCTATTGGGTAAGTAGCATGAGTACTAATTGATTCAGAATTCTTGGGCAAAAGTACAAAACTTGATTTTACAGAAGAAAAATTAAGGAACAAGGGTGTTGTGATGAAAATAGTTTGTAAACCTTAAAGAGATGTTTAAATTTGAGTTATTATTGTAAAGCTATAAATAACAATTAAAGCATTATATACCAAATAAATGGTACCGAACTTAAGTACTAAAGTTAAATGGAAAGGATCAATGTAGACTGTGGTAATTGGAAGAAACCTTCCAGAAGGTGAGACTGGAATTGAGCACTAAAGAAAGGATAGAATTTAAATAAGCAGAAAGGAGAGCATTGCAGGGAGGAAAAACAGGATTAGTAAAGGTATTTGAAAGTAGAAATGTACATGCCTTTTTCAGGATAGAATGGGCAATAATTCACATTTGACTGTCAAGGAAAAAGGGGACCAGGTAGAAACAACAAATTTGTTTCCATCCTCACGTCTATCCACCATCTATGAGCAAAATATGACCAATGAAGTAAATGGCAATGGAGAACCATTTCAGCTAGAGAGAATGGTTCATGCCTGGAAACAATCGAAGGTTGGCATAAGAATGTTCTGGATGAGAATGTGGATGGTTCTGGATACCATGGAAAATATTGTATAGGCATCAGCAAATTAGCTTGAATTTGTAAATCCATGTGCTCAGAAAAACCAAATGCTCTTTTTTTTCAATCAAGACAAATACAAGTTCTATTAATTTAGGAAGTCATTGAGAGGTTTTAAGAAGGAAGAAATTGGTAATCTTAGCCTTCAGATAAACAGTACAGTAGTAGGGAGGTCCAAGGTTGTCTGGAAGAAGACACAAAACTCAATATGAGTATATTTAGAAGTAGGATGGATTTTTTTTTCAAGGACTACCAGAATAACTCAAGAATTCAGCAACTCTCTGAGGGTATTCATGAACCTCCCTCTTCCTGCCTTCAGATATTTTGGATTTCAGAAAGCTTGCTGAGTGGGAGACACCTACTTCTTGGATTCTGAAGAATTTTCTACCCTGATTCTTCTTGGAGTTACAAGACAGAGAAGTCTCCAAAAGTGGCTACATGCCAAGGACTTACAGTAGAAATGACCACCAGAAAAATAGAACTAAGATGAGGAAAATTATGTGAACTTTTCTTATGAGGAAGAATCTTGAAATGATTTATAAGAACCATATACTTTAATAGAAAGATAAGTTAATAACTTTAGATTCCAGGATTGATATACACTTGTTATGCTCACGTTTATTTAATTAATACTAGCTGCTGTTCCCAATGATCATATCACAAAATGTTATTTTAGGAATAGGCATAAAGGAATATATGCTCATATGACATGTTATCAGATT
The DNA here is from genome assembly GCF_902635505.1 of Sarcophilus harrisii. Lineage (NCBI taxonomy): Eukaryota > Metazoa > Chordata > Mammalia > Dasyuromorphia > Dasyuridae > Sarcophilus > Sarcophilus harrisii. The sequence goes on from NC_045427.1 coordinate 542,102,536, forward strand.
TGAAGATGACATAAAGCAGGAAGAAATAACTAAACTGAGAAAGGACAAAGTTATGATCCATCAGATTTACAGGTTAGATAATTAGACTAAGTCTAAGATAAAAAATAACAGGGATAAAATTTAAAGATTTATCTAGTTCAGAATATCAGATTCACAAATACAAGATGGATGGGGCATAGTTTAATAGCAATTGGTTAGAAAAAGATTTAAAGGTTTTAGTGAAATGCAAGTTCAATATAGGTTGAAAATGAGATATGGCAGCTAAAAAAATTAAGATCATCTTAGGGCTCTATTAAGTAAGGCATAGCTTCCTAGATTAGGAGAGTCACAATCCCTCTGCCCTCTGCACTATGTCCTGATATAATCATCTCTGTAGTATTAGGTTCAATTCTAGATGCAATATTAATAAACTGGATACATCTAGATGAGGGCAATCATAATAGTTTTGGGTCTTGAGTTCATGCTATATAAAAATTGGCTGAAGAAAATCAGATGTTTAGTCTGGATAACATCTAGGGAGATACAGTAGCCATATTCATAGTTGATCATGAAGCAATCTTATTGCTGTGTATGTTTTAATGATTGTGCTTGTTTCATTCAGCATCAATTCACGTAAATCTTTCCAGGCTTTTCCAGCCCATTCATTATTTTCTATAGAACAATAATATTCTATTACTCTCAAAAATCCTAATTTATTCAGTCATTTCCCACTTGATGGGCATTCACTCATTTCCCAATTCTTTGCAACCACAAAAAGAGCTACTACAAACATTTTTGCACATATGGGTCCTTTTCTTTCTTTTATGATCTCTTTGGATACAGACGCAGTAGCGGCACTGCTGGATCAAAGGGTATACACAGTTTGATAGCCCTTTGGGCATAATTCCAAATTGCTCTCCAGAATGGTTGGATCATTTCACAACTCCACCACCAATGCATTAGTATCCCGGTTTTCCTACATCCCCTCCAATATTTATCATCATTTTTTCCTATCATCTTTAGCCAATCTAATAGGAATGAGGTGATATCTCAGAGTTGTTTTAATTTGGATTTCTGTAATTCTATAAATATTAATCTGGAATCAGAGTATTGAATGGATTGCAGTGGAGAGAAAATGAAAGTAGGAAAACCAATTAGAAATAATAACTGTATTATGAATTATCCAGAAAAGAAAAGGACAAAACTCATTGTGATTCATCTGTTGCATCCCATACAATCAATGGTGTTGATTTTCTTTTTCTTTAGTAAAACTTATTTGGAGCACATTGTGATTAAGCTACTTGCAAATAAGAAGATGACCTTATCAACTCATTATACTATTGTCCATTGCAGAGATCACCCCAGATGCCTGAGTGAGGGGAGCCAATGATGCAATTGTCATAAAAAGGAAAAATAACCTGGGGCCGCCAAGTGATAGGTATCTGACAGACAGGTTACATTTTTCCCCCAAAAAGCTTTGTATACCACACTAGGCTGATAGAACAGACAAGGCCTGGAGTTTAAAATGACCTAATCCCCAAAGCTGTATAAAGCAGACAAAGAGGATTACCCCTCAAAAGGGAATTATAGGCTAAATATAGAACCCATTCTTCCTTTAAAGTCATCTCATCCATTTGACTCTATCAAGCACTTTATTTGGTTTTCAAATTTTAAGCATGGACATTTGAATATGAGAAATCCCCTATACTTTCTTTGGCAAGTACTCTCTACTTATACCCACCTCTGTCCAAGCCCCAACCTCAGTGTTGAAGAGTATCAATAACTTTTTCAAGACAATCTGCCAGTTTCCCCATTATCTTAGAAGGGTTTTGAATAGGTTGTCTATTCCTACCTCCTCATTTTACCTATGAGAAAACTGGGGCCTAGACTTGTGTAATGACTAGTCCATGATCACTCTGACAATTAGTAAAAGACTCAAAATTCAAACCCAGCTCCTCTATTACAAATTCAATATTCTCAGCAACAAACCACAGGGCCTTTCTAGTTTTCCCAACCCTTAAGCACACCATCTCTCAAGAATTCTCTCTCTGAGCCATGATTTCTTCTGGTTCAGAGCTCCCTTCCCCTGATTCATTTATTTTGCTCTCAGAACATGGAAATGTCTGCCCCACTCATTTTATACTGATGCTATGAGTATCTAATTTCTATAATGTTTTATAATGTTTCTTAAGAAGTTTTATATGCACATGTGTTTCAAAGTATTTCTAGATACTATAGTAATCTGCAGGACTTATTTGTCCTCTTTCTCTCAGTCCCTATTGCCAAAATCAAATCAGATTTCTATTTTTCAGGTCCACATACAGCCATGGCATTTGATGGAACTATATGACTATGCCAATCCTACTGATAGTGGCAGTGCAGAGAGTGGTGGGAATTCCCTTCTAGTCAGGTTCAATGTGAAAGAATTCATGAATGCAAAATATCAGCGGCAAAAAAGGAAATTAATTGGCACTGAGAAGAGGGTCTCTTCACAGCGGACAGGAGTCCTGGCAGACAGCTATGGCAAGGAGCAAAGCCTACTACATAGGACTGCTGCAAAAATATGGAGTTTAGAACTATCCTTTATAGGAGTCTGAGGCTAAAGCTCCCAGTTGAAAAGAAAGCCAATGTCCCCCAGACCTAGATACTTGGAGTTTCAAGCCACTCAGTATCAGACCCAGATCTCCCAATTGAATGAAAATTACTTGGAAGCTTCCTGAATGGGGATCTGCTATCCAAAAGATCAATGGGGGAGGAGGGTTGATTTGCCTTAGAAAAGCCCAGCCTGGGAAGTATGCTCTCTCATAGACTTTACAGAGTCATTATTTTACACATTAAAGGGGACACAGTTTCACCACCACCACCCTCCATCCTCACCCCCCCACCCACCCATCCAGTCACCATCATTCATAGAACCATTTTAAAAGGAGCCATGGTGAATCAGATGGATTAAATTTTTAGACTCATATAGTTCAAGCCTGAGCATAGAAATTCAGACTAAGTCACTGCTAAGTTTCATAGCATACAACCTGTCAGAGCTAAAATAGAATTTAAAGGTCATCACTTCAACCCACTTTATATAGCTGATAAAGAAGTTAAAACCTAGAGAAAGGAATAATTTGCTCAAAGGAATGTGGTGATTGGTACAGCCACAAGTAGAAATCAGTTTTCCCAACTCCTCTTCAAATGTTTTTTCTCACTGAGCCACTGTGTCAATCCCCTGCCAGACAGAATCATATGCTATAAAGGAAAGAGGATTGAGATTAGGGTCAAAGAATATGACTACTGCTCAGGTCTGCCATCTGTGAGACCTTAAATAAGTCACTTCTCTGAATCTTCATGGCCTCATTTACAAATTGAACTGGTAGAACCAGATAACATTTACAATCCCTTCTAACTTTAAATTTATGCTTCTATAATTTCACAAAAAAAAATTTCAAGGTGGCTACAAACTTGGTTCTCAAGATATAGAGCAAGTACCTTTTTATCACAGCAAATTTATCATCCAGAATATGTCAGAATTTCTGATGGAAACTTGCATTTCCATCCTTAAAAATTAAAAGATCTGTAGCTACTATAAACCAGTCTCTCAGGTTTGGAATCTGTCATCTCTGACTCCTTCTCCCTCACCCGGTAGAGAGGTTAATCACTTCTTATGGTCAATCACCAGTTCTGTTGATTTTTTTTCCTTTACAAAGGCTCTCATAAAATTCTCTTGTTTTTCTTCCCATGGCTACTACTCTATCTACCTCAGATCTTTATCACCCCATGACAAGAGTAGCTTCTTAACAAGATCTCTGCCACTAAGCTCCTCTACTATCCCTATACCATTTACCTTGCACATAGCTCTATCTATAACATAGAGTTGACAAGAAGAGCAAATGAGATGCCATATGTGAATTCACTTTGCAAACTTGACAAAGTACTGTACGAGATTCTGATGGGTGTGATTTGTTCAAGGACCTTCTAATTATTTGTATCAAGTGTGGAACAAAAAGAAAACTAAAAGAAGCTCACCAGAAGTGTTTGCTATAGTCAAAGGCAATGGCCAGCTCAGTATCTAAATGTAAAAGTTTATCATTAGTATACTTTATAATCATGTCACTTGCTTGCTTGCAAATTATCAATGGTTCATTATGACTTACAGGATAATATTCACATACTGACATTAAAGATTCTCCACAATCTAACCTCCAATATCTCATTAACCTTTAACAAAACTCCTCTTGTTCAGCTAAAGTTGCTTTCTCGGAGTCTATGAAACAAGGTTTTATGTTTTTCTGCTTCTGTATATATGCTTATTCCAACCCTGCTGAGTGAAATGATCTCCTCTTTTCTCTCTGCCTAACCAAATATTTTCCATCCTCTCATACCCTACACCTCCATGAAATTTTTCTGATCTAAATTATTAAAATTAAAGTATCAGTCAATTGACAATACATGTTGTAGGACAAGAGTTTAGGCTCCCAAAGCAAAATATATTTAGATGGCATGAATCATTTTTCATTTCTTCTAGCTGAACATTGTTAACTGTCACATTGTTAACTGTCACTTTTTTCCACTACTTTTTCACACCCTTTAGCTAAAATGATATCTCACCTGTCCAACTTGTTAAATAGAGGCCCTTTAAACACACTGCAAAACTTTTTTTAAATGGCCCTTTTTCTCCCATTGTCAAATGCTGAAGAAAGAAGTCTCCTACAAAGAAAAATGTTCCTTGCTATTTCCAGAGTGTTAGGATACAGTGTTATAATAAACTCATGAACAGTCTCAGTCTATATCTAAAGAAACAAAAATAGAAAATCTCCTGTTTGAAGTTTCAAAAGAATTCCCTTACAAATTGGGACTTCAATTTCATCTCATGGGCAGAGATAGTGTCATTTTATCTCTTAAACCTAGCAGAGAAACACAGGAAACAAATAGGAGCCAGCTGTGGAAGTCTTAGTCATAGTTCAGAAATGACTATAGGAAAAAAGAAAAAGAAAAACAGATTCACAAGAAATATAGCTTGAAAATGCTTTGGAGAACATTTGATCCAAACCTCTTATTTTATATACAAGAAGAATGCAATTCAGAGAGGTCAAGGGATCATAGATTTAGAGCTCAAAAGGCAGATCTTAATGATTCATTTGTTCTGACTCTCAGATTCTACTGAGAAAGCTAATGCCCAGAAAAGTAAAGTAAAATACACTAAATCACACAGCAAGTATTAATATGACCAGGATTCAAAAAGTGTTCTCCAACTCCAAAACTAGGGTTCTTTCCTCTGTACTACACTACATCTTTGTCACCCCTGGTTTATATTCTTCAAAAGCATACTATTTGGAAAAATTTCTAAAGAGCTTCTAGAAGTGACAGCCGGTGTAAAATGTAGTCAGTATTCTATGGGCCTGGGTTTAGTCTTTAAAGAGCACACTGAGTAGACTGGCTGCATTTTTGCTGAAGAGTGGAATATGTTCCCTAAACCCTAAATGGTTTGAACTGCTGCTACATTAGCAGTCTTCTCTCTCCTTGTGCTCCATCACAGCAAGTCAGATCAATCAGGTGCTCTGCCTAATGGTTCTCAAATTCCAGCTACAGGGAACCAGAGACAGGCTGTTGTTTTCTAAATACCATCACTGTTACCATCATCTCACTCCCTTCCCCCCATCTCATTTGTGAAATTTCTTATCTATCTTATTAAAAGCCCTTCTCTTCAGGCTGGGGATGGGGGTGGGGGGTTGGGAGGAAGTTGAGGGGGAGGGTTAATGGTTATTGTAATAGATTGGGACAAGTCCCCTGATAAAAAGATATAATTCTAAAATTAAATGAAACACTCATAAACAAACCATTCAACAGCTAACAAAAAGTTTACTTATCTATATAATAGAAAAGATATTCATAAACTGACAATGCTTCTCTTGGCCTCCATATGGAAAAATATCTTTTCAGTAGAGCAATGTGATGACTTCAGATGAGCAATGTGTAGCCTAGGACATCCAACTCTAAATGGGTGGGCCTTTTTATGTCCTTAGGTGACCTGGAAGGTACTTCAGAACAGCCCTAGGCCATCAAGAAGAGGCAGCAAAAAAAGATGTGATTTAGGTCTTAGAACCCCAGATCATTCAAGTGTGTTAGGGACAGATTTATCTTTGAGGGAAAGAATTAGTCTTGCCTATTTGGCCCATAGAATAGATAACCCTGATAGATAGTGATCTGGTCACAGGTACTTTATTATTTTGGCTTAAAAATATACTACACAAAAAATTAAATATATATATATATATATACACATACACACATACACATATATATATATAACATATTAATTTCTAAGCCCTAATTCGAATTCCAATCCGCATCAGTCAATTCACTCCAGATCTAGAGTCCAAAATCCACCTGCTTCAGAAAGCCTTCTCAGATTAAATCCACATGACTTTAATCCTCAATAAACCTAGATTATATAACAACATGAAAAACAGAAAATGTACATACATAAAAATGTTTCAATAACTGCCAAGTCAGACATCAAGAAAAACAAAGTAACTTATAACACTGTCAATTCTAGGTTGCCTTCTGTCTGTCTCAGTCCTATACAACACACCATCTCCCATCTCTATGTCCTCCATACCTCTACTTCACTGTATTTCTTTCTTGCTTTAAAAGACAGCTGGGGTATCTAGGTGCTACAAGTGTTAGTCCTTGAATCAGAAAAACTTCTCTTCCAAATTTCAAATTTGACCTCAGATCCTTACTAGCTATGTGACCTAGAGCAAGTCACTTAATCCTGTTTGCCTCCATCTTTTCATGTGTAAATTGAGCTGGAGAAGGAAATGGCAAACCCTTCTTGACCAAGAAAATCCCAAATAGGATCACAAAGAGTCAGATCTGAGTTTATGAAACCTACCTGATCTTCCAACTATGAATACTTTACCTCTCAAGTTCCTTGTATTTAAGTATTTTGTATGGATTTTTAAATCGTTTTATGCTATATATACTTTATACACACACACACACACACACACACACACACATATATACTATCTGTAGTATATTTTTAACTCACTCTAGTATAATTTAGTATAGTATATTTTAAAATCACTTTAGTATATTTAATGTAGCACATTTTAAAATCATTTTATATTTAAGCAGTATATACTTTATATTTATTATAAACCATTCAACATTCTATTATTAAAATGGAAGCTCCTTGCAGATAAGACATAATTCATTCTTTGTGCTTATATCCCCACTATCAAGCATACAGTCTGGCATACTACAATGTTTAATAAATGCTCATTGATTGATTGATCACAATCAATTAATGAGTTATTAGTTGAAACTCTTCCTAGCTCAATGGATAGTGACTACAGTATTTGGAAGGCCTCAGAATAGCTTCTCTCTTGCATGAAGTGGTGCATTACACTCAATTATACTGCCATATATGCTCCTGACCACAATACTCTTAGATGTAAACAGAGGGAGGTCTTTAACACTCACTTACTATCTTTCTTTTCTTCTCCCTCTCCCTCCATCTCTCTCCTTCCTCAAATATCTGCGGTCAAATAAAATTTAATTATTACCATTGTGGAACTTATAGTCTAATAGAGTGGTTAGACAAAAAAAGATATAACCATATGATTATGTCTGATTTCATCAGCATACACTTTCTCCTCTAATACAGATAGTAACTCTTCTATGACCTAGTAGGAGATATCCTAGAGTTATTGTGATTAAAAATTCATCACTTTATAACCATTCTCAACCTTAATTAGGTTAGTTCCCACATAGAAAACATGGAGCCTATCAACAAGCCCATGATGTCCTACAAATAATCATATTTCTAGGTATCTGTGATTCTTCAAGAAGCTGTAATTCCATGATATGTGGGATCTACTTATTCCTTATCTATGACATTCTATCTCCTATCTCTATCCCTTTGCAGAAACAATCCCTCAAGTCTGAATTTCACTCCCTCTTCCCCCATGTCGTTTGAAATTATTTTTTCCCTTCCTTTATCTCCTACAAGAAGCTTTTCTTCATCCTTCTCCCATTAGCTTTTTTAAAAAAATTATTTTCATTGTTTTAGATATACCTTGTATTTAATTACCAACATACATAATACCATCTTCCCCCTCCTCTCCTGAAGGCAGGAATTGTTATATTTTTGTCTTTGTGTTCTTTTGTCTTATATAAAGTAGATACTTAAATATTCATTGAGTTGACTTCATTTAGAGATTATTTGGAAGGAAATAATAACATGAGGACCAAGAAATCAGAAGCCCCAAAAGCACAAGGTTCACCTTACTTTTTCCAATAACTGGACACAACAATAAAACATTTAATAAACAACTAATGGATATCTAGAATTTTGATAGATACAAAATTTAGTTGGTATGGTCCTTGCCCTCAAAGACACCAACACAAATAGATGTCATGATAGAGCAAATTAAATTCATTAAAGAATTGCAAAACAAATTGTTATGAGGTATAAGACTAGATTATCATCAACTGGTTAGGATCAGCGAAAATCCCTGATAAAGATAGTACTGAATTAGTAAGGTAGTACTTGAAGGAGACACAAGAATTCAACAAGTGTAGGAATCAGGGAAATCTCTTATATTATTATATTATAACACTCTCATTCGTAATTATCTAATGCACTTTGATAATTCAGTAGACTAATGATTTCACTTAATTCCTTTTACTAGTAGGGAATTCCTTTTACTAGTACAGGAAAAAAAAAATTTCATGTCTTCTTATCCCAGGCAAGTTTAATTTCCTCATGACTATATGTTTGGTGACTAGCAGATGAAGGCAGACTTAAATATAGAACTAAAAGTCCCAGTAGATGAAAGAACTTTCAGATCAATACCTAACATGACCCTTATATACTCTTCAAGTGGACCCTCCCTATGAGGAAATTTTGCTCACCCAGAAGTCTACACCTGCTTTCTTGCCACCCACATTGAGGGAATTCCTTATTAAATGGAGCATATATTGTGATTGTACAATATCTTGACCCAATTCTTATCCTATTATACTCCCCTAACCAAATGCTTTTCAGCTTTGTGCAAAAACAATGTCCTCCAACATGATATTTTGCAAATGAACTAGAACCTAAATAGACTTTGCCTTTTGTTGACATATATTTCCACTTGGCAAAAAGATCAAAGTTTTTTAGACCAAAGTGATTTCTTGGCTCGTTTAGCGGCCTCATTGCAACAATTATTTGAAATCAGTAATGCTTTTCTAAGAAATGTTTAAAACCAATGTCTTTGCTCTTATCAATCCCCGCCCCCATTTTTAAGAATCCGTAGCTAATTTAAATAGGTTAGTGTAACTACACTTAGTGTCTTCTCATCTTTATGCTTTCTTCCAACTTTGTATAGATTTAATCTTTGCTCTAATTAGATGATGATATTATTATATATAAACAGCTGATTTACATATTTATTAGTTCTGTTTTGTGTCTGGGATTTAGATATTTAGATGTTTATTAATTATTATTTTGTGACTCTTAGAATATAAGTAATATTATGGAAAGACCTTAACTTGAAAAAGGCCAAGGTCTCCCACTGCATCCCGGGTCTTCTTAGTAAATCTAATCTGTGTATTGCCACAGGACTTAGATAGCTCTGGAGATGAAATCAATGCTGGTGATCTTGCATAGCCCTCCCTCACTTTAATCCAATTCACTAGCAAGTCATGGCATCACTTTCCTCATGACATGATACTTTTTGAGAATAAAGGACAAACAAACATCAATATTATATTTGTGATCTTTCATTCTTATCACAACCAATATATTCTACTTCTCTTCCTGAAAAAAATTGTGATACTTAAATGTGAAATTTCTGAATACTTCCTAAGCCTTTAATTTCTTTCATTTATTAATCTCGGATCTTCCTCTTTTCCCCTACAAAATGGAAAAAAAACCCTTTTTTGTTGTTGTCATAAATATTCATTTCTCCACCTCCACTCATTCTGTGTTTGAAGGTTCCAAAAATATTGTTGTAAAAGTGGAATTGATAGATATTAGATAAGAAAAACAAAGGAAAGGAAGAGTCAAAGCAACCTCATGAAGGTACTAAACAGTCTTAATAATCTTAATAAATAAATATGCTTAATAAATATCTTTTAAACTAAATTGAATTGAATTGAAAAGGGGGGTGGGAAGTGTAAGAGAAAACCTAGGATAATGTATTTGAAAATCAAGGGATCTGAAATTAATATGTAGAAATAGAGTGGAGTCCAAAGATGTAGGAGAGAAGCTAATAAAAATTCTTGATCTAGGATCAGGGAGAACAGAACGCTGACTAAAATAGCAATTTCAACCAAATCCAAAAATTGAAACTAAAACCATCTAAAAAAGGGCTTTGCTTTCCTTGACAAAGTAAACTAAGACAAATAACTTAGCGTCATTCATTATTCCTCTGAATTTTATAATTTTGAATTGTAAAATTTAACTTTACCTAATTTATTACATCTGACTAAAAAAGACATACAATTTACACTAAGTAATTAACAATGATAAAGAGCCAGATTGAAATCAAGGATCTGAATCTAAATAAATTTCTCTTTATACAAAAAACCAAAGGATAAATATCTAAATTCTTCCCTTATTAACTCTCAGTTCTAATTTATAGGATTTTTTTTATCCGTGGTTTGTTGACCAAAAGTCACTATAACTTCATTTCAAAGTATATTCAAACTAACCAAAAAAAAAGTGATCTCATTCCATCTTATTTTTAGGAACACTATTTTGTATTATATTAGATAGTGAGACAGCTAGTTGGTAGATTGAATAGAATATCAGATTTGAAGTCAGGAATACTCATGTTCCTGAGTTCAAAACCTGCATCCAGACATTTACAAGTTGTATGAACCAGATCAAGTCACTTAACACTTTACCTTAATTTCCTTATTTGTAAAATGAGCTGGAGAAGGAAATGGAAAATTATTTCAGTTTCTTTACCAAGAAAAACCCAAGTAGGATCATGAAGAGTCAAACATGACTGAAATGACTGAATGACAATAATATATATTATGTTATGTTATATTGCATTATGCTATATTTATATTATCAAACTAAATGACTCAGACTAAAGTTAAGAAATGATTTGAATATAATATAAGCTTTAAGGAAATGTTTATGTTTATAGCTTATTTTATGGTTACATTATATTTAAACAGTTGGCCATAAATTCAACATTCTGGAACATTCTTTTATGCAAACAGAGACAAGGGAGTCATCTCTGGAAGAAGACAGAGCTTATTCTTCTATAGCCCTGCCATACTATAGACATAAAATGAGTGAAATCTTTTCATCTTCTGAGGTTACAAGGTACTATGAGATTGAAGTGATATGCAACTATTTATGAAGAGGAGGGGAAGAGCTAATAAGTTATCTATGAACTAATCAGAATTTTTATAAATGATAATTCTATATTATTGATATTCCTTTGAAGATAATTATCATTTTTGTAATTATAATTGCTTCCCCCTTCAAGTAGCTATTTGTAGACTTCTACTGCATCACTGGGCCAGCTTATTCTAATGCACTCTGAAATTGAAATAGCAATGAACACCCATCCCAGGCTGGCTAAGTTGCCTAGGCAACAAAAATAGTACTACCAACAAATCTGTCAAATAGGCTGAAATTATGAAGGAGTCATCAGCCCCAGACAGGAATTCCCCACTTCTAGGACAGAAATTAAATTCAACAAACATTTATTAGTCCCCAGACTATAAGCAGAGCACCATACAACCCATTGTGGGAAGGGAGGAAGGCTATGGATTTTACAAAGTCCAGTGAAGATGCCATCTTTTGCCCTTATACAAGTCACAATCTGGAAATGGACCTATGAATTGAAAAAGATAATATTTTAGCAAAAAAGACCTATGTCTATATTATTCCAGTAATATTGTAGAAAAAGCACTGAACTAGTCACCAGTAGGTTTAAATTCTGGTACTAGTTCTACCACATATTTGGCAGGTGAGTCATTTAAACTTTTGCAGGGCACATTTTCTTCCTCTCTAAAACAAGGAGATAAGAGTGGATGATCTCTAAGACTTTTCTGTGAATATTGTAAATGTGCTCATTTCTATAGTATTTCCTTTATCACACACAGCATCCTAAAAAAACATTAATTTTTTTAATCTTTACCCATTTTAAAAGATTAAAGAAATTAAGATAGCTCAAATGACTTCTATATCAATAGATTTAGAATCCAAGGTCTCATGATTGAGGTATATCAATAAACAATTCTATATACCACATACCCCAATAGATAGAAATCAAATCATCAAATTCCCCCCCCCCACACACACACACACACACACACACTTGGACTTAGGACATTCCCCTACTTCTATCACCTATCTAATTACACTTACTTGCAGATCCTCTTGCATAATTGGCAACAAAAGCCATGTGTACAGAGATGTTCATTTTACATCAGTGCTCATTTCTAGGGTCAAGGAAACAGGAAAATTCCTATCCTTCACACCATAAATATTGCTCCTTTCCCCCCATTTTTAAACAGTAACAGTGAAGGCAAATTGCTATGGATATAGTTATAATCAGAAAAAGCTTGTGGCAATAATCATTTCTACTCAACATAAAAAATTTATTTAAATAATTCTTTCCCATTATGTTTCCTTCCCTTTCCTCTTTCTCAAATTAAGAACCAACATAAATTATCATCCAAAGAACATCACACCATGGATTTCAGCTGCCTCTTTTCTGAGCATTTGATGTCTTTGTGGCAATTTTTTAAAAGTATAAGCAGTTTTTCTATTTCACATGGTTTAACATGAAATTATTTCTACATCTAATTTATCAAAAGTTCCTAACTAGTAAATAATTTTAAAGCCTTAAAAAGTTTAACAAAGTAGAGCTTTCATCTGTAAAGATGAGAAATGATGCAGTTATAATAAACTCATTACACAAAGGACCGTGTGTGTTCTTATACAGTATCTCAAAAGTCTTAGTGAAGTTTTTTAAACTTTAAAAGATTAAAATTTCACTAAGACTTTTGGTACATCCTATATAGTATATATGTTTTATATAAGGAGTATGTATATATATATATATGTGTGTGTGTGTGTGTGTATGCATGTTCTTTATATAAGTAAAAAGGAGATACCTCTCTTTCTACCTATATAAATAACATATATATATACTTTTCTCTCTGTAAAAGATAAATATGTAGAAAAGAAAATATAAATTATATGGATAGATAATTTTCTACCTAGGGCTAGAAGGAAATTTGGTTGGGAAATTTTATCAGCAGAAGGAATTTATGGGCAGCTGAATGGCACAATAGTTAGAGGGCCAAGCCTAGATCAGAAATATCCCTCTTCCTGAGTTCATTTCTGACCTCAGATACTAGCTATGAAGCCCAGGGCAAGTCATTTGACCCTGTTGCCTCACTTTCCTCCTTTGTATAATGAGCTGCAGAAAAAATGGTAAACAACTTCAATATTTTTGCCAAGAAACCCCAAATGGGTCACAAAGGGTCAGAGATGACTAAAATGACTTCCTCTGTAAAATAAGAATTTCATCACTGTTTCTCCTTAGAAAAATGCATTCTTTTTAATAAGTTAGTTATTAGAAAAAACAGATCAGCATACTGTGTGGTTTATGTCAAATCTAAAATTTTCAACCCTCCTTTTTTCCACCTCAAAAAAATATTTCTCAAGATGTATCAGGGAAAACAATGAAAAACACAAAAACCTATTGGATTTTGGAGTCATTGCACTGTCTCTGAACCAAATATTAAATTTACTTATATTTTCATATAGAAGTTTCAAAGGAAAAATAGAAACCCCAGTAATGATTTATGGCACAAGTAAATTGTTTACTATAATTACAGGAGCTTTACACTATATGGATGTCATAAAACAATGGCACTCCAATCTTTCATAAGCCCCATCATGATTCATTCCTTCCTTTTTCATAAAACAAGAAATTGTGTGCAATGTTTTCATCTTACATGGGAAAATAATAGGGAAACAAATTATAGCCAGACAAATGGCCAGACAGATTTTACATATTTACATATGTGTGTATATACACTTTTTTTTTCATCTGTTTCAAAAATTTTCAGATTCTGTCCCAGGGTCTCTCTAAGATTAGGAGAAGAAAAGTGATAATAGGTGACAGAGAAAGAAGAAGGTGACAATGAGGGATATATTCAAAAGCTCTTCACATCCCCTTAAAACTTTCCTGGGACTGCACTTATGAGATGCTGTTATACAACATAGAATGATTATGAAATTTATAAATAATACTCACATTGACCAACTCATTGGTTTATTTCTCTGCAAAAGCTAGCAGAAGAGAGAAGAGAAATCCAGGCTACTATTTACTACAGGCAATATACAAACAGCTTCTCTACATCAGAGCATGATAAATTTAGAAGTGAAAGGAATATCAGAGATTATCTAATCTAAGCTCTCATTTAACAGATAAAAGAAACAGGCCCCAAGAAGTAAAATGAATTGAATTAATACAATTAGTATTGGTTGAGGTAGTATTTGAACCCCAGTTTTCTAATTCCAATTTAAGACATATCACTGAGTGAAGGTGGTGAAGGAGGAGCAGTTTATTATCTTAGAATCCTTGTGAGGGACTCTCACAAGGGATCTCAGTCTTTCCAGAATCAAGTACAGAGTTGGTTAGTCTTAGTGGTATTTCAATCTAAATAACTACAATCACCTGCTTTTCTGTTTTCAGGTGCACAATGAGCCAATTTTGGATGGCTACATTTGCCTTAAGCAAAATGTCTATCCAAAAAAGGACAGAAGAGAAGAGCCAAGAAAATAATGATATACAGCAACATTTGAGCCAGCTAAGATTCATCTGTGAGGCAGTTCCTACCTTTCATCTCCTCGATGACTTGCCGTGGGCAGAGAGCCACTTACAGGGCATAGGCAAGGCAAAAATCTAGATGAAAACCAATCCTGGAGTCACTCCATCACACAGGATTGATTCTGTCCTAGCCAAGGGCATAGATGTCAAATTATCTTTTGATGAATTTAGTGTATGCTTGTGATTTTCAGATAACAGATAATATTACAGCAGCCCTTCTCTACTAAGGGCAGTTGAGATATATAATACCAATCTTCAAAACAGCAGCACAGAGTTTAGTCCCTAGATAAATGTATTCATTCACCCATTCCTATAAGACAGCTCATGTGTGCATTACCTTATGCGAAATAATCCATCCACAAACAAATCTATAGACACTACATATATGTTCACCAAGTGACACAGAGAGAGAGAGAGAGAGAGAGAGAGAGAGAGAGAGAGAGAGAGAGAGAGAGAGAGAGAGAGAGAGAGAGAAGGGGGGGGGGAGATATGCAACCCAGTCGTGTACCATTTTACCATAAATCAATCCTTAGAAAGCTCTCCCATCTGCTGGCAGAGCACTCATACCCAAACTGCAGGCACCTTTTAAATCTTTTTAATCATAAAAATCTTACTTTCTAGACATTAAGAATGGAACTCATAATTTATGGAAAAATTAAAACCTTCTAGAAAATAATGGGAGACAGAGAGAAAGAGAGACAGACAGACACAGAGAGACAGAGACAGAGACAGAGATACACAGAGACACAGAGACACAGAGACAGAGAGACACACAAAGAGAGAGAGAATCTACAATACATGTATAGCACCCATCATAGTCAAATCATATATTCAATTGTTTTCATGGTTCCATATGGGGTATTAAATCCAGCCTCACTAGCGTGCCCTTTACCTTCCCGTGACTGTGCATCCAGGTAGGGTTTGAGTAGTCCATGCCCTTAGGTTTCCCCCTTTCCAGTCCTACCTCCTATCCGTTGTTTCATTTACCAGACGTAGAGAGATCAGTGTTAACAGCATTTAACTACTTAAGCCCCTAAAAAGAGCAGAGAAGCACTGACAAGTAATTGGAACCTAGACGAGCCAGCAGCTTCTCTCCTTCCCTCACGCTCCGTATATCCCCTCCCCGGCAGTTCAGACGAAAGGACTTTGCTTTCTTTACCTGTAATAGGAAGTTATTTGCGCCTGAGCCGACTCGCCGCTTCCTTCGAGCCCAGCAGCCTCGTAGTCCCAGAGAAGAGGGACGCACGCGCTGCGCTGGAATCTCCTTTAACAATGATGCAGCCCCACCAGGCAGCGCATGATAACGAGACACCAGAGGGGATCCCAGCTGAGGCAAGAGCCGACCATATGTCATACCTGCATCCCAGCCCCCGCGGCCAGCAGCCCAGACGGGGAGAGTGAAGCAGAGCTCTGCAGGCGCAGAAGGAGAGGGGGAGGAAAGCAAGACACAAACCCTGAGAACGTTTGGATAATTGAATCAGGATAATAGAATAACCACCGTTATTCTGCACAAAAAGCTATCACTGCAGCAAATCTCGTAGTTTGTAAACTGTTCTTCTAGCAAGCAGATACTGATGTTTGTTTGGTGGTGGTGGTGGTTGTTGTTTTGTTGCTTTGACCACAAACCAAAGTAGAACTGAGGACTTCGCTCACTGTTACATTTTGTAGGTCAATGTTATCTAAAACTTTTTCTCCCTTAACTCTGCCCCAGGTGATACTGACCTTACATTACTAACCATTCTCTCTTCATCCAGGTTGGGGACCAATTCAGTAATCCCTAAGATCCCTTCTAGTCTCTGAAATCTGTTATCAACAATCTCCTTCTCAAGTCCAAAGTCTGCTTTGTTTTATTTTGCTTTGTTCTGTTTGGGGGAAGAACAAAAAGGAAAAGGGACTGATTTTCAGTGAGAAGATCCCAGCTCAGCTAAGCCCTGCTCTTGGTAAATGGCTCAGACTCTTAGACATTGGAAGCAAGTCCCCAGTGAGAAGCTTAGAGTACTCTGATTATTCAACCTCAAAGACTTTTGGAACAACATCAGCAGTCTCGTTCTCCACTCAACTTTCATCAATGAGTTGACAGTTAAGCATCTGCAGAGAGCTAAGCTCTCTCTAGGCTCTTTTCCACAACTCCTCCACTTGCCTCATCCTTCCCTGAAATGATCATTGACTCAACACACCAGTACTCTGCAGAAGGGGAGAAAATTCCTTCATTTTGACCTATATATAAATAAAACAAATAAACATCCTAGGCTGGTCAGTGATCAAAATAGAAAACTACAGGAAAAAAAAAACTGCATCCTTTTTGTCTAATGACATTGAATTTGGAATTTAGCTATTTGGCAATGTTACCTGTAGGAAGTATAGGGGGGAGGGGAGGAAGTAAAAACAATAACAACTAAATGTCTGAAATTCTATACAATAAAGTTCATGCCCTTTATTCATAAGAGAATTACATAAACATTTACTCATATCTAATTACTCTTTTTATCAAACATAATTTCAACAAGCATGGCTATCTGATTTCCAGCCTGATAGCCAAAATGACACAATACATTAGAAGACAGGCATATTGATAGGAAGGAGTCATGACATAGCCAAGGAGACTAAAAAAATAATTTTGAAAATCAGACAAAAAGGCATTCTACTCTGAAGTCCTTTAATGTAGGAGCATTATCATTTCTACATGACCCAGTAAGTCCTGAAAGCATCAAACCACAGTACTGTGACCAATATTTATAATGGTGATCTGAGTCACTAATAAAATATTAAATTGTATTATTTGTATCCTTAAAAAGCAGAAAAGTATATGATTCACGTCAGGAAGATTTTCATTTAAAATAGTCAAAACTAGTAAGCAAAACCAAGAGAACTATTTATACAGCAAAAGGAATAATGCAAAGGAAATCCTTTTTGAAAGACTTAAAAATTCTGATCAGTGCAATAATCAACAATGACTTCAAGGGACCAACTATTAATACATGTTGTCCACCTCCTGACAGAGGGACTATGGATCAAGGAGCAGAATGAGACATGCACTTTTAGACATGGGAAATGTGTGAATTTGTTTTCTTTATTTGCTACAAGGATTTTTTTCCCTTTATTGAGAGGAAAGTTTGGGGTATGGAAAGAGAAAAGGTATTAATAGAAGGAAGAAGAGAAGGAGGAGAAGAACAAGAACATATAAAATGTTATTTAACATTGTTAATAAATATTATAGGCTAAAGAAGATAAATAATATTAACTAGTTATGGCCAAATCAGCTAGTCACTGGCAAAGTCCATGAAGGAAAAAACTAACCTTACTTCTTTACAAGAACTTAGAGGGGGTTAGAAAGGAAGATGCTTAAATATAAGTAGTATAGTCTAGTGGCATAAGAATGAAATCCATTTAAATCTAAGTGTAGCTCCAGTCACCAGCTAACTTAATAATCTAAGACCAGATGCCTTAACAACTCTGTACCATTTGTAGGATGAAGATTATGATTATAAGACTGGTAGATGTAGAACTTTAAATAGAGGGTCTTGTTATAAGGTCTTTATAATTGATAATGCCATAAAACTGCAGTAAGGGTTAATAAAATAAAGCAACATTGAAGATTGTATGTTGGGAGTTAGGAAAATTATTTTTAAATTTTTGTTTTTAAACTCTAGGAAACACAACCTTTATAATTTACACTTGGGAAATTGGGCTGTCTAAAGTTAGCCTCCTAATTGGGGTCTCTCTGTCTCCTTTATAAGCCATCTTCCATAGAGCTATCCAAGTGATATATACATATATTTCATTGTCCAAGGTTAGCCCACAAGAAGAGTTAATAAAGCATAGCCTCTCCTTTCATCTTATAGGTAGAAGACAATGAATGTGGAATTTTTCATATATCATATCAAATGTGTTAATATATTGATTAGTTTTGCTGTTCTGTTTTTTGACATCTTCCTTTTCAGTATTTGTAACAAGGAATGGTTAAATGAGTAGAAGATGGAAAGAAGCATATTAAGAAATGAATAAAATGAGGAAACAAAAACATCAATTAAAGATCAATTAAAGAATTAAGAGAAACTTCAATAACTCCATGTTTCTTCTTTTTTGTAAATTTATTTTTAATATACATTGCTTTATGAATCATGTTGAGACAGAAAAATCAGAGCAAAAGGGAAAAACTATAGGAGAGATTTAAAAAAAACAGAAAAAAGAAGTGAACAAAGCATGTGTTGATTTACATTCAGTCTCCTTAGTTCTTTTTTCTGGATACAGATGGCATTTTCTGCCCAAAGTTTATTGGGATTGCTTTGGATCACTGAACCACTGAGAAGAACTAAACCTTTCTAAGTTGATTATTGCACATTCTTGTGGTTATTGTGTACAATGTATTCCTAGTTCTATTTGTTTGGCTCAACATCAGTTCATGTAAGTCTTTCCAGGCCTTTCTAAAATCAACTTGTTCATCATTTTTATAGAATAATAATATTCCATTAGTGTCATATACCATAATTTGTTCAACCATTCCCTAATTTAGGGGCATCAACTCCTTTTCCAATTCTTTGTTACTATAAAAAGAGCTGCTACAAACATTTTTGCACATGTGGGTCCCTCCTTTATGATTTCCTTGGGATGCAGATCCAGTAATAACATTTCTGGGTCAAAGGGTATGCACAATTTTATAGGCTTTTGGGCATAGTTCCAGATTGTCCTTCAGAATGGTTGGATCATTTCACAACTCACCAACAATGCATTAGTGTCCCAGTTTTCCCTCATTCCCTCCAACATTTATCATTATCTTTTCCTGTCATCTTAGCCAATCTCAGAGGTATGGGGTGGTACCTCAGAGTTGTTTTAATTTGCATTTCTCTAATCAAAAGTGATTTAGAGCATTTTTTCATATAACAATAAATGGCTTTAATTTCATCATCTGGAAATTGTTCATATCCTTTGACCATTTATCAATTATGGCATGACTCATATTCTTATAAATTTGACACAGTTCTTTATATATTTTAGAAATGAGATCTTTATCAGAAATACTACCTGTAAATATTTCCCCCCAGTTTTGTACTTCCCTTTTAATCTTGTTTGATTATCAAACTTGTTTTAATCTTGTTTTGATTACTACTGCTTTATAATATAATTTTAAGTTTGGTATTGCTAAATCACTATCCTTTGTATTTTGTTTCATTTAGTTCCTTGATATTCTTGAACTTTTCAGATGAATTTTTTTCTTCCAGATGAATTTTTCCCCCATTTGCCTTTCTATAGTTCTCTTGAGTCCTGTGTTTGTAGATTAAATTCTCTGTTTAGTTCTGGTTTTTCAATAGAAATGATTGAAAGTCTCTTACTTCATTCTCCTCCCCTGAAAGTTGTTGCTATATCTCACTGGATAGTTAATTTTTTATTGTAACCCCAGGTCCTTTGCCTTCTGGAATATAGAAGTCCAAACTCTCAGATCCTTTATTCTTGAAGCTGTCAAATCCTGGGTAATCCTGATTTATTCCTTGATATTTGAATTGTTTTTCTCTGGCAGCTTGCAGTATTTTTTCCTCGAGATTATAGTTTTTGAGTTTCATAACAATGTCCCTTGGGATTTTCCTTGTGGGATCTCTTCCCACAGGTGATTGATGAATTCTTTCAATGAGTATTTATTTCCCTGTATGTTTCTACAACATTGGGGCAGTTTTCCTTACTGACCTCTTATGGAATGCTATACAGGTTCTTTTAATGGTTATGGCCTTCAGACCTTCAATAATTTTTAAATTGTCTCTTTTGGAACTGTTTTCCAGGTTGGCTGTGTTTGTGAATTTACATTTTCTTCTGCTTTTTCATTCTTTTTAGTTTGTTTGACTGATTGTTGCTGTTATGTTGTGGTCTATACTCAGTACCCACAGTCCTCTCTCTGGGTATAGATGGCTCTCTTCATCACAAGACCATTGGAATTGGCCTCAATCATCTCATTGTTGGAGTCATGTCCATCAGAATTGATCATCATTTCATATTGCTGTTACCGTATATAATGATCTCCTGGTTCTGTCATTTCACCTTTAATAAAAAAAAACAACAACCCCCCTCCAAAATATTGCTTGGACTTGATGGTCTCAGAGGTCTCTTCCAATTTTGAAATTATGTGGTAATCTCTAAAACATTTTGAGACTTTAGGATAATCTCAAATGAAGAAAAGGACCAAGACTTTTTTTTTAAGTGAGAGGGTCTTAATCACAGTAAGCCAGCAACTACATCTGTCATGTAAGTCTCTTCAGGCCTCTCTAAAATCATCCTGCTGATTATTTCTTATAGAACAAAAATATTCCATAACATTCATATACCAAGAAATATTTGAATAATATTCTTCTCTCACAGATATCTGAAAAATGCTCATCTAGCCTTTGCCTGAAGAGTTTTAGGGAGGGAAAAGGGATTAACAATCATCATCCTCATCCTTTTCTTTACCCTCACATATAAAAAGAGCTTTAAGGTTTGCAAAGCACCTAATATATATCATTTAATCTTCATAATAATATTATGTAGTCCCTGAAGCAGTACATTCAATAATGAACTACATTATTGTTGGAAAGTTTTTATCTCAAGCCCACATCTGCTTCTCTATAACTCTTATTCCTGCTCTATGTGGACTAGCAGAATATCACCTTCCTCTTC
The DNA here is from genome assembly GCF_902635505.1 of Sarcophilus harrisii. Lineage (NCBI taxonomy): Eukaryota > Metazoa > Chordata > Mammalia > Dasyuromorphia > Dasyuridae > Sarcophilus > Sarcophilus harrisii. The sequence continues at coordinate 542,124,015 of NC_045427.1, forward strand.
CATATAAGAGCCTTTAAAATACTTGAAGACACATTATTTTGACTTGACCTTTTACTAGTTGTGTGAAACTAAACAAGTCACTTCATTTCTGAATGAATGATAAATAATTTATTTAAAATTTACCATGTTCACTTTGGTTACTTTACCAGGTATCTCCTTAAGTGTTAGATAATGCATATGTGAAAAGAAAGTCAGTCCCTTCTTTTAAGGAGCTTATATTCTAATATGGAAAGATACCATATATAAGGAAGTGGTGGCCAGGGAGAAGTATTTTGGGCTGAGAAGATACAAGAATGGAGGTATAGGGCAATTAATTCATATGACCTTCCAAAGAATAGTAATATTAGTATAATTTTTTTCCCTAGCCAGAAAGTGATTTGGAAAGAAGGATCAAAGAGACAGGACATGGTAAATAGCATAGATCAAAGATGGCCTAAGAACATCAGTAGAAATTGCTAATTATAGAGAACTCTCACCAAGCAGGCTATAGGGAGCCAGGGTGGTTTCCCACTCAAGCTGGAGAATTAATGTTTACTTGAGGATGAGGAGTAGGAGCTCTCTGAGACTCAGTTTCCACATCTGTAAAATAATATAGATACAGCAAAAACAGCACTGAATTTGGAGCTCACTGATATGGTTTCAAATTCAGCTTTGCCAATAAGTAGTGGTATGACCTTGAGGACAGAGAATAAGCATTCACATTGTAGGTACTATACTAGGCATTGTGATAAGTGCAAGGGTTTGTTGTTGTTGTTGTTTTTACAAATATTTTGTAATTTAATCCTGAAACAACCCTGTGAGTAAAGTGCTATTATTATTCACATTTTACAATTGAAGAAAGTGGTTGGTTTGTTCGTTGGATGGTAGTTGTTATCCTTCATTCTCAAAGAGGACCAAAATGACATCATTATATTAGAGTTGAGTTACACAGTATATCCAAATGCAGTTGATCAGACAAATACAAGCTCAGAATGCTCTGCCACAGGTCAAACACAAATAGTCCTTATGAACATTTGGGATGGACTCTAATTTTGCACATCTCCTGTTTCTTCTGAGTTAATTCAATTTTATTTTATTCATAGAATACAACACCTTCTCTGATGAGGACATGTCATGTTGGGTGGTCCTGTGTCAGTATCTCCCATATCATACAATCAATTCTAAATTTCCTAAGAGATAACTTAAGAATGTCCTTGTATCATTTTTTCTGAACACTTTTGTGAGTGTTTGCCTTGTGTGAATTCTCCATAAAACTTTTGGCAAGCATACCTTTGGAATTTGAACAAGGTGACCATTATTTCTATTTAACAGTTGAAGAAACTGAAACAAATAAGTAACTTGTCTAGTGTCAAATATCTACTATGTGTCTGAGACCAAATTGGAACTTTGGTCTTCCCAACTTTTGGCCTAATGTTCCATCCACTCTGTAGATGTTAACTTAGGTAAGTACCCACATGTATATTCACTCCCTCACCCAGCTCCATCTGTAAATCAATTGACTTCCTAGAGATGAAAATATTCCTGCTAAATCTCTTTGCACTCCTGCAAAATGATTAGCTTCAGTTTAAAAGAAATAGGAAAACACAAGCAAGATGTGCACAGGAAAGAGAAAGCACAAATTTTTCCCCTTTATAACATTTCATAAGATACCCATGGCTATCTTTTTTAGTTTTAATAATAACTTTAACCACCCATCAATAAAGGAGGTCATTCAGAATAAACATACTGAATTATAACATGTTCCTAGGGTTTTGTTGCTGTCAGAATTTTTCAATGGAAATGACAAAGGGAGATGAGTAGAGTGGAGAGTGGAGGGAAAGCTTACAAGAGGGAATCCCAACTTCTATGCCAAAATGACAAAATGAATGAGGAATCTTTTGAAGTCCTCCCAAATACCCCTCCAAGAAACTAGAAAACCATCTCAAGAATTGGTCTAGGGGTAGGGAAGCAATTTACCAGGAGTGAGGTGTTTCAGTAGGGTAGGAGAGTAGTGAGATCTAAGAGCAGGAGCAGCTACCAGCCTTATATCAGGGGGCTTACTGCAAGGCCCAAAGCCTGGGGCAGTCTATCAGTCTATCCCTCCTGCAAACCAGCAATCCCTAGGCAAGTGAGTAGTCTTTGTAGTATAGTAACTGACTTCATCCCCAGTACAAGTCATCAATGATGCCTTGATACCTTTGCTGACCAGTAGTGAAGCCTATCCCAAGGCTAGCCAACACTGAAATCCCATTGCTGGAACCTGTCATCAGAGAGACCCTGTCTGCAGAGCAATTCAGCAGCAGTGTTACACACCAAGGGCATATTAGGAACAAGATTTCTCCTCCAGTGCCACCCACCAGAAAGACTCTATTAGCATAGCAACCCAGAAGAAAGGCCCCAACCCTAGGACAGGTCAGAAGCTAAACCCAATAACCAAGGGAGAAAAATTGAGAGGTTCCATTCCCTAGTAAAAAGCCAAAAGGGTAGCCTACTCTCCAGGGAAAGCAAACTGTTGAATCCTGAAGCCCAGTGAAAGACAACAGTAACACCCTGAAGTACAGAACAAAAAGCTTTAAAAAGAAACCAAAAGGGCAGAAAAATGAGGGGGGAAAACAACTACAGAAAGTTACTATGGTAGAGGAATGTGGAGGAATAGAGATAGGACAGGGAAGATCAAGACATAAGCTTAGAAGAGCAAAATAGTGTCAAAATGGCTACATGTGAAGCCTCAAAGAAAAATGAAATCTAGTCTCATCCAAAAAGAACTCCCAGAAGAGCTTTAAAAGAATTTTTTAAAGTAAATTAGAAAAGTGAAAAAAAACTTGGGGAAAAAAATGAGAGTAATGACAGATATATGGGGAAAGACACACAAAAATTTACCAAAAAAATAACTCCCTGAAAAATAGAATTAGCCAAATAAAAAAGGAAGTATAAAAGATCACCAAAGAAAATAATTTCTTAAAAATTAAAATTGAGAAAGTGGAAGTTGGACTGCATAAGACATTAAGATAGGACATAAAAAGTTAGAGGAAAGAATAAGAAAAGAAGAAGAAAAACCATGTTAAATTGCTCTTTATAAAAACAGCTAAACTAGAAAATAGATCCAAGAGAGATAATGTAAGAATATTGAATTATCTGAAAGTCATGAGCTAAAAAAAATCTTAAGATCTGGAAAAATCTTTCAAGAAATTATATTTTTTAATTATAGATTTTTACTTTTGAAATATATACATAGATAATTTTTGACATTCACCCCTACAAAACCCTGTGTTCTAATTATTTTTCCTGTCTTTCCTGCCTTCCAGTCAGCAAGTGATCCAATATATGTTAAGCATGTACAATTCCTCTATACATATTTTCACAAATGTCATGCTGCACAAGAAAAATTTTTTTCCCAAAAGGGAAAAAAATAAGAAAGAAAACAAATTGCAAGCAAACAACAACAAAAAGAGTGAAAATATTAAGTTGTGGTTCACATTCAGTTCCCACTGTCCTCTCTCTGAGTGCAGATGGCTTTCTTCATCACAGACCATTGGAACTGGTCTAAATCCCCTTATTGTTGATGAGAGTCATGTCCATCAGAATTGATCATCATATAATCTTGTTGCCGTGTACAATGATCTCCTGGTTCTGCTCATTTCACTTAGCATTAGTTCATGTAAGTTTCTCCAGGCCTCTCTGAAATCATCTTGATGACCATTTCTTATAGAATAATAATATTCTTTAACATTCATATACCATAACTTGTTCAGTCATTCTCCAACTGATGGTCATCAAGTGTGATTTAAACCAGGAATGTAGAGCTGGTTCAACATTAAGAAAATTATCATCATAATTAACTATATCAAAAATAAAACCAACAGAAATCATATGACTATTTCATTAGATGCAGGAAAAGCCTTTGATAAAATACAGTCCCCATTCCTAGTATAGACACTAGAGAGCATTGGAATAGAGAGAGTTTACCTTAAAATGGTAAGTAATAATTATCTAGAACCATCAGCAAGCATTAACTGTAATGGGAATAAGCTAAAAGCCTTCCCAGTACAATCAAGGGTAAAGCAAGGATGCCCCTTATTGTAATGTCTGGTCTAGCTCTCTGGAGGACCTTGGGATCAGCACCAGTCCTTGGTCTTAGTGGAGGAGTGAAGGAGGCAGGAGGGTCGCCACGAGGCTGATCAACGATGGAGTCCAAAATCTGGTGTTTTCTCTTGTGTCTGTGGCTGAGAGGCTTCTTCGGTGTCCTTCCAGCCCTTAAATACTTCAGTACCATTACATCACTACAGCATACTGAGCATGTGCCAATTGTAGGCATTACATTACCATATTACACTAAGTATGTGCTTAACCATAAATACCCTGCTGATCTAGATTCAAGTACACCTTTTCAGAGTTCTAGTTCTCTACACCTTATCACCTCTATTATTTAATATTATACTACAAATGTTAGCTATAGCAAAAGAGAAGAAAAAGAAATTTTTAAAATTAGAATAGACAATGAAGAAATAAAACTATCCCTCTTGAAAAAATCCTAGAGAATCAACTAAAAAACCACTTGAAATTACTAACAACTTTTGCAAAGTTGCAGGATACAAAATAAACCTATATAAATCATCAGCATTTCTATATATTATTAACAAAGTCCAGCAGCAAGAGATAGAAAAAATTTTCTATTTAAGATAACAGTAGTCAATATAAAATACTTGTGAATTTATTTGCCAAGACAAACCCAGGATTATATGAACACAAATATAAACAATATAAATATAAATAAAACAAGTCACTCCCCGATTAACAAATGGTCAAAGGATTTGAATAGGCACTTTTCAGATTAAAAAAAAAACCAAAGTTATCTATAGTCACATGAAAAAATGCTGTAACTCATTATTGATCAGAGAAATATAAATTAAAACAACTCTGAGGTACCACATCTCACTTCTCAAATTGGTTAATATGACCAAAAAAAAAAAAAAAAAAAAAAAAAGGAAAATGTTGGGTGTTTGAGAGGATGTGGGAAAACTGGAACATTAGTACACTGTCAGCAAAGTTGTGAACTTATCTAACCATTTTGGAGAGCAATTTGGAACTATGACCAAAAGGCTATAAAACTGCATGCCCTTTGATCCAACAATACCACTGCTACATTTATATCCCAAAGATACCCCCCAAAAGGGGAAAGAATCTATTTTTATATTTAATATATAATATATTGTGCATATATTATATTATATATATATATATTATATAAATCATATATATAACATAATATAATAATATAAATAAATATTTATAACAAATCTTTTATATGGTGACTAAGCATTAGGAATCAAAGAGATGCTCATCAATTGGGAATGGCTAAATAAACTGTGTATAAATTGTGATGAAATATTATTATGCTATAAGAAAAACAAGCAGAATGATTTCTGAAAAACCTAGAAAGATAGACATGAATTGGTTCATAATGAAGTAAATAGAACCAGGAGAACATTATACACAATAATAGCATTATTGTTTGATGAGGAATTGTAAATGACAGCTATTTTCAGCAGTATAATGATCCAAGACAATCCCAAAGGACTAATGATGAAACACACTACCCATCTCCAGGGAAAGAATTGATATCATTTGAATACATACTGAAGCATGCTATTTTGTTACTCTTCTAGAGTAGTAAAAAGCTTCTAGCTTTTTTTCTTTTTTTTTCCAAGTCTCTAATACAAAATGAGTAATATAGGAGAAAGGATGAACAATTGCAAAAATGTTGTAGTACCTCTTTTTGTGGTAGTAAAAAATAGAAAAATGAGTGGATGTCCATCAATTAGGTAATGGATGAATAAGCTATAGTATGTGAAAGAAATGGAATTGTGTAATTATTGTTCTATAAAAAATGATTATCAAGTTAATTTCAGAAAAGCCTGAAAAGACTTACATGATGTGATGACAAATAAAGTGAGAAGAGCAAGGAAAACACTGTACATAGTAACAGCAAGATTGTGTGATGATTAACTATGATAGATAGACTTAGCTCTTCTCAGCAATTCAGTGTTCCAAGACAATTCCTATAAATTTTTAATGAAAAATATCATTTGTATCCAGAAAGAAAACTATGGAGACTGAATGCTGATCAGAACATACTATTTTCACATTTTTTTCCCCTTTATTCTTTTTTTCTTATTGTTTTTCCTTTTGTTCTGATTATGCAAATAAATTAAACATGAAAATATATCTTTAATCTTAAATAATAAATAAACAGAAAAAATGACTAGTATGGAAATTGTTGAGGTGTAGACCAAATGTTGAGGTCTAGATTTGGGGTACCTAAATGAAATTAGGAATTAGTTGAGGTCTAGTGGCAGGTTTGGGGTACAGGGAATCAAACAGAGGTCCCCTGCAAGCCCCTTGGATTCAGCGCAAGGATACGGCCGTAAATTAGGTCTAGTGAATGAGGTCTAGTTGCGGTGCGAATTCCCAGTAAAAGCATTTATTGGCCGGGAGAGCTAGATTGATAAAAGAGGTTTATTATTGAGTTTAGAAGTAGGAGATAGGTGAAGGTAGAGATAAGGAGGGCACCAGACAGAGGGTCCAGTGGACAGAGGTCCTTACATGGCTACCATGTTTGGAATCTCTGCCAAGAGGGGTTCCCAGCGTGGCCCTTTTATAGTAGGAGACTTAGCTCCAGGGGCTTTTGGGTGTAGCCCCAAAGTTGGCTCAGATCCGGGTGGGGCTGGGACAGGTCCGGATCTTCTATTGGAATTCAAAGGGACCAGGATTTGTGAGTCAAAGGGTAATTTACATTAACTAGGGGGGTTTGGGAATCAAAGATTGGAATCTTTCCCACATCAGAAATGTCATAAATAAATGCACATACATAACCTATATCTGATTATTTATTGTTTAAGGGAGGGAAAAGGAGAGGAAGCAAATAATTTGAGACTCAAAACTTTTAACAAAAAATGTTTTTAAAAAATAAATACTAAAATAGAAATACTAAAAACAAATAAAAGGTAATTCCATGTATGAGGAAATCCTGTCTTACTTCTAACACTGAGTATGTTTTAGGAAGAAAATGCATACAATGTCCTCTTGCATTTGTTGGACAACACATTATTTATAACAGCAGGGATAACTCTGACAAATAATTCCATTGTTACAAATTATTTACCCTTTATTCCTGTGATTACAAGGAAGAAACACTGTTTCCTTAAGTACCCACCGTTGAATTGTTTTCTTTCTTACAAGGAACTGGAGAGAGGTTTCTGAAAAGCATCTGTTGTCCCACTTAAGTATTAGCAGGCAGTTTGTATTGTGATAATGTAATGAATTTACAGGTGCAAGAAGGGGAACAATTTAGCTGGGGGGGGGGTTGTTTGTTTTTGTTTTGTTTTGTATTCTTCAAAATACAAGTCATAGTCTATGGACTCCCTAAACTGCTCCTAGAAAAAGAGATGATTTGAATAAAACCATGAATCAGCAAAATATCCAGAAAATACCTAAAAAGATGATCAGCACTTAGGAACCAGGCTAGAGTCAGACAGCTTAAAATCTTCAATCAAAAAGGATAAAATGCCAACTGAAACTACACCATGGAAAACATGCACATTTATTTTAAAAGAAAAGAAACAGCTTTCTTTTTTTTTTCTGTAGCTACAAGGGGAAAAACATTAACATGCATTTTTGGCTGAAATTTGTTTGTTTTTTTTTTTTAATTTAAAAGCCTTTTATTTACAGGATATATGCATGGGTAACTTTACAGCATTAACAATTGCCAAACCTCTTGTTCCAAATTTTTACCTCTTACTCCCCCACCCCCTCCCCTAGATGGCAGGATGACCAGTAGATGTTAAATATATTAAAATATAAATTAGATACACAATAAGTATACATGACCAAAACGTTATTTTCCTGTACAGAAAGAATCAGACACTGAAATATTGTACAATTAGCTTGTGAAGGAAATCAAAAATGCAGGTGTGCATAAATATAGGGACTGGGAATTCAATGTAATGGTTTTTAGTCATCTCCCAGAGTTCTTTTTCTGGGCATAGCTGGTTCAGTTCATTACTGCTCCATTGGAAATGATTTGGTTGATCTCGTTGCTGAGGATGGCCTGGTCCATCAGAACTGGTCATCATATAGTATTGTTGTTGAAGTATATAATGATCTCCTGGTCCTGCTCATTTCACTCAGCATCAGTTCATGTAAGTCTCTCCAGGCCTTTCTGAAATCATCCTGTTGGTCATTTCTTACAGAACAGTAATATTCCATAATATTCATATACCACAATTTATTCAGCCATTCTCCAAACTGATGGACATCCATTCAGTTTCCAGTTTCTAGCCACTACAAAAAGGGCTGCCACAAACATTCGTGCACATACAGGTCCCTTTCCCTTCTTTATAATCTCTTTGGGATATAATCCCAGTAGTAACACTGCTGGATCAAAGGGTATGCACAGTTTGATAACTTTTTGAGCATAGTTCCAAACTACTCTCCAAAATGGTTGGATTCGTTCACAACTCCACCAACAATGCATCAATGTCCCAGTTTTCCCGTCCCCTCCAACAATCATCATTATTTTTTCCTGTCATCTTAGCCAATCTGACAGGTGTGTAGTGGTATCTCAGAGTTGTCTTAATTTGCATTTCTCTGATTAATAATGACTTAGAATATCTTTTCATATGACTAGAAATAGTTTCAATTTGTATCTGAAATTTGTATCTAGATTGGATATAATGATGAAAAGTCCAATATTATTAATTCTCATCAGAAGCATCCATTCAGACATGATGCTATCAGGTACTAGGTTTGCATCTCATTACTGCACCCTCTAAAGGTTGAAATTAAGACCCCCAAGAAGAAGATATTTAAGATACTCATTGTAGGAGGAGAAATGTCAGGTAATGTTCCAGATAAGTCTGATCACTGCTTTTAAACAGAAATTTGGATGTGAATAAAACACTTAGCAACAAAGGAGCTCAGTAACAAAAGGAATCTTGGAATGTCTTATTGTATATCATTAAATATCATTTCCTTTACTGTCAACGGCTTCTAAATAATCCATTGAGATACCAGGAGATAGCTTTGTCTCTCCTCACATTTTCACACACTGACATATTGACTAAATATCACAGTTCTCTGGCATCAATCACCCTGACACTTTAATCTTTCTAAAACATCTTAGCTTCAGTATCCTACTTTAAAATTTTTGATGCAACCCCAAACTCCTTAACTTTATATTCATTACATACATTACTATACAGTTATATAGATTATTAACATCTAATGGTCAAGAAGAAGGCACAGCCGATAGAGTACCAGGCCTAGAGTCATGAAGACTCACCTCCCTGAATCCAAATCTGATACTAACAATGTGACCCTGGGAAACCTACTTAACCCTGTTTGCCTCAGTTTCTTCATCTATAAAACGAACTGGAGAAGGAAATGGCAAATCACTCCAATTCCTTTGCCAAAAAAAAAAAAAAAAAACATACAAAGAGTGAGACATGCCTGAAACAGCTGAACAATAACAAAATACCTAATATTCCAATTATAAAATCATAGGGTTTTTTATCTAGAATCAATCAAACATTTATAAATACATACTATGTAAAAGGAAATGTGATGTCCTAGAATATAAAAACAAAATAAAGCAATTCCTATTCTCAAGTGCCTCATGTTTTACTAGAAGGAAATAGAAATATAAAAAAGTATATCACAATTGGAGAAGGCTGGTATTAGCGATCAGAAAAGATCTCTTGATGGAGGTAGCAGTACATGAAATGAGTCTTAAATAAAAGAAAATATTATTAGGTTGGAAATAATGGAAGTATGTGTCCCACACTTGGTGATACTCCATACAGAGGCACAAATGTAGTAAATGAAAGTCCATGTACGAGGAATAACATGTTAGACAATATATCTGGAATATAGTTTATGTAAGGGGGAATAATCTGTAATCAATTTAGGGAGATGGGTTGGAGCCAGATTGTGAGGCACTTTATATGCCATCTAGAGACTTTGTATTTTATCTAATGGGCTTTTGGAAGTTACCAGAACTTCTTGATTAGAAGAGTGATATGGACTTCAGGAATATCAATTTGGCAACTATATGGAAAGTAGAGTAATAAGAGGAGAAGCTGGACATAGGGAGATATAAAAGGAGGTTTACTGAAATAATCCAGGTAAAAGGTGTTAAGGATTGGACTGATAAGAACAGAAAATTCCAGTCTACAACATACTAAACTATCATCTCAGCTTTGGCTAGAAACATCTAGAAAAAGGATACCCCATCAAAAAAGGGAAGTCCAAAATAGTCAATGACAATAGTAATCTAGTGTTTGACAAACCCAAAAATTCCAACTTTTGGGTTAAGAGTTCGCTATTTGACAAAAACTGCTGGGAAAATTGAAAACTAGTATGGCAGAAACTAGACATTGACCCATACCTAACACCATATACCAAGAAAAGGTTGAAATGGATTCGTGATCCAGACATAAAGAATGATATTACATACAAATCAGAAGAACATAGGGTAGTTTACCTCTCAGATCAGTGGAGGAGAAAGGAATTTGTGACCAAAGAAGAATTGGAGATCATTATTGATCACAAAATAGATAATTTTGATTATATTAAATTAAAAAGGTTTTGTACCCCCCCCCCAAAAAAAAAAAAAAAAACTAATGCAGACAAGATTAGAAGGCAGCAACAAACTGGGAAAACATTTTTACATTCAAAGGTTCTGATAAATGCTTCATTTCTAAAGTATATAGAGAATTGACTCAAATTTATAAGAAATCAAGCCATTCTCCAATTGATAAATGGTCAAAGGATATGAACAGACAATTTTCCGATAAAGAAATTGAAGTCATTTCTAGTCATATGAAAAGGTGCTCTAAATCACTATTGATCAGAGAAATGCAAATTAAGACAACTCTGAGATACCATTACACACCTGTCAGATTGGCTAAGATGACGAAAAAAAAAGATAATGACCAATGTTGGAGGGGATGTAGGAAAACTGGGGCACTAACACATTATTGGTGGAACTGTGAACAGAACCAATCATTCTGGAGAGTAATTTGGAACTATGCTCAAAAAGTTATAAAACTGTGCATACCCTTTGATCCAGCCATGTTTCTACTGGACTTATATCCAAAAGATATATTAAAGGAGGGAAAGGGACCCACATGTGCAAAAACATTTGTGGCAGCCCTCTTTGTAGTGGCAAGAAACTGAAAACTGAATGAATGCCCATCGATTGGAGAATGGCTGAATAAATTGTGGTATATAACTGTTATGGAATATTATTGTTCTGTAAGAAATGACCAGCAGCATGATTTCAGAGAGGCCTGGAGAGACTTTACATGAACTGATGTTAAGTTAAATGAGCAGAACCAGAAGATCATCATACATGGCAACAAGATCAATTCTGATGGACATGGATCTCTTCAACAATGAGATGATTCATACCAATTTCAATTATTCAATGATAAAGAGAGCCATTTACATCCATAGAGAAGACAGTGGGAACTGACTGTGATTCACAACATAGCATTCTCTCTCTTTTGTTGTTGTTTGTTGCATTTTATTTTGCTTCTTCTTTTCTTTTTTTTTTTTATACTGGTTTGATTTTTCTTGTGCAGCACGATAATTGTATACATATGTATGCATATATTGGATTTAATGTACATTTCCACCATGTTTAAAATATATTGGACTACTTGCCATCTAGAGGAGAGTGTGGGGGAAGGGGGAAATTGGAACATAAGGTTTTGCATGGGCTAATGTTGAAGAATTGTCCACACATATGTCTTGAAAAATAAAAAGCTTTAATAAAAAAGGGGAGTCTTTAAGAGTCAGACATAATTGAAAACAACAACAAACAAAAAAATGAATTATTTCTAAGAGACAAACACCTAACTCAGTACTCAGAAAAAGAAAATTTAAGAAGCCCTACTCATTTGCCAATCCAAGATCCACATTTTTCAAATATTTGCAGTTCAACATCCCTTCAAGTAATGCTAATCATTTTGCTGAGCCCCATGGAGGTACAAAGAAACTTTCAAAGGTATTTTGGAGGTGGGAGGTGGGGGAGTTAGATGATAATGTTTGACTGGAATGTTGATCCTGGGGATTTTATTACATCACTAGGAGTGTGCTGGAGCCATCTCAGACTGTCTCTGGAGTGGGAAGTGGGGGGTTAGGAGTGGAGGAGGTCAAAGAAAAGCCAGAGATAGAGACAGAAATCACAAAATACAGTATAAAGTGACAATTAGTTGGACCTAAAAATTGAATTGCTGGATTACCTTTGGGAAACTTCACGATTAATTTAGGACTAATAAAGTCCTAATTAGGACTAATAAGGGACTCTCAACTTTACCCAAAACAAAGGGACAATTTAATAATGACAATGTTCTACCTGAACTGTTCTATTGCAATGAGTTATAAAACACTACAATCTTAAAGGAATTGAAAATTTCTTTGCTAATCTTTGCTCTACTGGTTTCAGATGATCTCGTGGTGGTTAGTAAGCGTGCAATTTCTTTGGACCATTATCAAAGGACAATGATTGAGTATGACCAGGCTGCAACATATAACAGATAATGAATTTCAAAAAAGAAGTAGAATAAATATGTTATAGGGAAATATAAGAAGGAAGATGAAGAAGAGCTGGCCACATAGCAAGAATGAAATATAACTTATGGACAGCCTGTCTGCTTTACCTGTCATGCTATAAGGGAAGGTCCCCAGCATATCAAGTAAAGCCCAAGGCAAAATTTGTGAAGGAACATAATAATTGCAGAGGATAGACAGGCATATCAAATAAAGCCCAGGGCAAAATTTATGGAGGAACATAATAATTGCAGAGGATAGACAGGCATGAATGGTTGTGATTTGAATTACTGGAAGAAATAATTAAATTATTGACATCATCGATCCATTTGAGCATTTGAGTATACCTTATACAGAATACTTTGTTCAAAACTTAAATAAGATTTTGAATCTATTGAACATTGTAGTGTCTGAGCTAGCTTTCTGGAGGATCTCTGGATGAGCCTAAGTTTTAGGTGGAGAAGTGATGAAGGCAGGAGAGCTACCAGGAGGATCTCTGTTTCTGTCTGTCTTCTGGGTCTCTTCTGTGTCTGTGTTTGAGACTCTGAGTTCCCAGTCCTCTCAGCCCTTAAATACCTCAGTCTGATTACATCACCACAGGAACTGAGCATGTCCCAACTGTAGAACATTACATCACCATATCACACCATGGCACACTAATATGCCAACTAAAGTGATTACATCATTACATCACATTAAGTATATGTTTAACTAGAGAACCATTATCTCATCAATCACACTGAGTAAACACCTTGCTGTAAGTATCTTTATTTCAAGTATACTTTTCCAGAGTTCCGGCCCTCTACAGAACATTATTTTACAGACATATGCACTAACATAATTGTAAGGAAAGGGTTGCACATAAAAAGTATATATGTATTTTTAAGTATGGGGGACAGATTCTCCATTGTTCAAAAAATGGCACAAAAGCCTCAGGATTCAGCTGCTAATAGTTATATATAATAATATATATAATAAATATATAATATAATATGTAATATATAATAATAATATATAATAATGACCTCACTGCATTTCTAACCCAGAAAGAAGACTGCAAATGTCTAGTCCTAGGTAACAACCTTACCAGAATCAAAGAATTATTTTCTCCAGCATAAAAGCCTAAAAGACCGGAGGTACTCTGCCTGGCTTTTGTTATATAATGATAGATATGACTAACGAACCATCAGCTAGCTGTTCTTAACAATTACCATACCCTGGCAAAACAGAAATGAAATTGATTGCAGGTAGTCCTAAAGAGGTGAAGCCCAGAAGCTAATAGCAGGGAGAAATACCCAAAAGAAAGTAATCATCATTGTTTCCCTTCATACACCAAGAGGATCAAAGTGACCTCATGATTCCTCCCTCAGACCAATACCAGCTCAAGCCTCTGAACTGGTTTTAAAATTACAAAACACACAAATATTTGGAGTGTTACAAATTTCCAGCAGAAGATATTTTGCAAGAACTTCAGAAAAGGTATGTTTCAATCGGGCATAGTGGAGTCAGTGTACAATATGTCCCACTGTGGCTGATCAGACCAATATAGGCTGGGAATGCTCTATCACAGGTTGGGCACAAATAGTCCAGAAAAATTGCATGCTTACTAATCATCATGAGATCATCTGAGACTAGAAGAGCAAAGATTAGCAAAAGATACATGCTAAGCAGTTACCCTAAAACCAGGGAAACAACACACCCAATAGAAATGCCACATCTTCTGGAGAATAGGTTCTATGAAAGCAATGTAAAGACATCATCAAAAATCATCAATAGCCCTGCAGCATCAGAAGCAAAAGCTGCTCTTCTCCAACTGTGTTCTTCACACACATGTTGTGCCATTCATGTGTGATCCCAATTAAAGCATGTATTTCTAAGTGGGTGTTACCCAAGTTGGAGTGAGTGGGGATAAGGAAATGCTTCATTATTCTTTTCTTACCATTCTATTTCATTAAATGAATTTGATTTAAGTTCTATTCTTTAACCAGAGGGAAAAAATAAGCACATTGATGGGCTTCTGAGCTAAGGCTTCAATTAGAACATGGACCCGCCAGGTACCTTAAAACTGAGTAGCTTTTGTTACAACCCCCACAAGTAATAGGAGACATCTCAGCTACTACACAAGATAATATGAATATGTTCTTGTTAAATAAGTTGAAATCTCCTTACCAAAAGACTCAGAATCTTTTATTTCTTTTACATCCCTTATATCATCTAACAGGCACAGTGCTAGTCATAGAATTGATATTCAAAAAATAATTGTTAACTGATAAACTTCAAAACATGCTTATGTAAAAAAAATTTGCATTTATTCATCTAATCAATTATTTCATTGATATTCAATGTTAAAGGGGGCAAAAACAAAATGGCAGAAGTTAGATAGATCTTTTAGTCTAAGCTCTTCCTTCCTCAGACCAATACCAGATCAAGCTTCTGAACTGGTTTTAGAATGACCGAACACACAAATATTTGGAGTGTAACAAATTTCCAGCAGAAAATATTTTGCAAGAACTTCTGAAAAGGTATGTTTCAATTGAGCATAGGAGAGATGGGAAGACATATGAGTACACACAGGCAGGGACCAAGAGAAGTGTGGTGTCTTCACACTGGGGGAATCTACCAGAAGGCTTTTAGCCAAAATACAGCAGTGTTGCTTTCTCTGTCCTGATTCAGAAGCCAGTGGATCAGCAAACCACTGTGAGACATCCAATATAACTACAAAAGGCAAATCATGATCCCCTGAATCTTAGAATAACTGCGACTTGGTCACATCACCCTGCACAGGAAGAAAGTCAGTAGCTCTTGCCCCAGGGCATTGTGAAGCTGACTTTGCCTGTAGAAGAAGCTTAGGACAATCTTCCCTTTGCCCTAAGAGCAAATTTCAACCTTTAAAAATGAGCAAAAAAAAAAAAGCAAAAAGAGTTTGGACCGTAGATAGCTTTTATGAAATCAGAGAAGAATAGACCTCAAACCTTGAGGATACTAAAGGCAAATCATCTCCAGATAAAGCCCCAAAGAGCTCTTTCTCACAAGGTTCTCTTGGAATAATTCAAAAAGGATCTTTAAAAGAGAGTTAGAAAAAAATGGGGAAAGGAATGAGAATTTTGCTGGAAAATCTGGAAAAAGAAACACAGAAATTATCTGAAGAAAACTCCTTTAAAAATAGATTTAGTAAAATGGGAAAAGTATATAACTCTTTACAAAATAAATTTGATGAAATGGAAAAAGAAAACAACTCACTGAAAAACAGAATTTGTGAAATGGGAGGGGGGAAACCAATGAATAAAATAAGTCATTTAAAAGTTCAATTGGCCAAATGCAAAAGGAGATTTAAAAATCTAACTGTGGAAAATAATTAACTAAAAAATCAGAATCAAATAAATGGAAGTGAATGAATCAATGAGACATCAAGAATCAGTCAACAAAACCAAAAAAAAAAAAAAAAAAAAGAAAGAAAAGAAAAAATAGAAGATAATATAAAATACCTCATTGGAAAAACAACTGAAAGAGACTCCAAAATGAAAACTCCAAGGAATATTGTAACTAAATTTAAGAATTATTAGATAAAAGAGAAAATATTGCAAGCAGACAAAAAAATTTCAAGTATTGAGGAGTCACTGTAATGTTCTCCTTGGTTTGGTTTTCTTGGGGTTTCTGGGAGCAGACTTCTTTTCAGGAGAGTAATCACTACACGAGTAACCAGAGCTTAAAATCCAAATCCTTTATTATCTCTTTCAAAATCTTGCCTCCTTTCCTGGGGCCCTATTAGCTTTCTTAGAGACCTACCTCTCTCCTTGGGTTCCGAGAGCTTGAGCTCCAACCTGTCTTCTCTGCCTTCTGAATTTCTCCGAATGAATCCTAGCTCCTAGCTTATATGCTCTACACTGAGTATAAAGCAGTCATTATGTCACTAGGAAATCATTATTTATTGTAAGATTAAATCAATCATACTGAACCATGCTAAACTAGATAATCATTGTCTCTATCAAATGCACTGACTTAGCTCTTTGTTTCAAGTTCAGAGTTTTGGCCCTAACAGTAACAATCAGGATTACCCAAGACCTACCAGCATCCACTTTAAAAGATCAAAGGGTCTGAAATTTGATATTCCAAAGGTAAAAGGAGCTTGGATTGTGGCCAAGAATCAATTATCAAGTAAAATTAAGCATTATCTTTCAGGAGAAAAAATGGACATTCAACAAAACAGGTGAATGTCATTTATTTTTGGTAACATGAAAAGAAAATTTGATCTTTAAATACAGAACCCAAGAGAAGCATAAAAAGTCAAAAAGGAAAGAAAGAAAACTGTTTCTTTTAAAAGTTAAAACGTTTACATTCCTATATGGGAAGATGGGATGTTTAACTCTTGAAAACTTTATCTCTGTTATGGATATGCTTAGAGGATACAGGTATAATTTGATTTTATTGTGATGATATAAAAAATAAACTAGAGATGGAAAGGGGATCATACTAGAATAAGAGGAAAATGGAAGTAAAATGGAGTAAATTACATCTCATGAAGAGGCAAAAAAAAAGATCTATTACTAGGGAGGGAAAGAAGGGAGAGGGGATGAGCATTGTGTGAACCTTACTCTTAATCAATTTGGCTCAAATCAAGAATTTCAGACATATTTAGCTTCACAAAGAAACTTGTTTCACCCTACAGGAAGTAGAAAATGAAAGGGGAAAGAAAGGGGGAGCCTAATAGCAGGGAGAATGAAGTAGAAGATAAAAGGATAAGAAAGGGTGAAGATCTATAAAAGGCAAGGGCTGTTTGAGGGAGGTGATGATTAGAAGTAAAATACTGGGGAAGAGGGAGAAGAAGAAAGGAAAGAGAAAAATATAATTTGGGGGAAATAAGGTGGCAGGAAATACAGAATTAGTAAATTTAACTGTGAATGTGAATGTGGTGAATTCTCCCATAAAATGGAAACAGATTAGATGGAATTAAATGGAAACAGACTGGATTAAAAATCAGAATTCTACAATATATTGTTTATAAGAAACAAATTTGAAGTAAAATAATACATACAGAATTAAGGTAAAAGGACGGAGCAGAATTTATTATGCTTCAGCTGAGGTAAAAAAAAAAAAAAGCAGAGATATTCAACAATAATCTGAGTGCTTTTCTAACACCCAATGTGGTTTTTTTTTTAACTTTTTTATTATTTTTTTAATTTTCAAAACATATGCATGGATAATTTTCAACATTCACCCTTGCAAAACCTTTTGTTTCTATTTTTTTCTCTCCCTTCCCTCCACCCCCTCTCCTAGATGGCAAGTAGTACAATATATGTTAAACATGTACAATTCTTCCATATATATTTCCACAATTATCATGTTGCACAAGAAATGTCAGTTCAAAAAGGAAAAAAATTAATAAGAAAACAAAATGCAAGAAAGCAACAAAAAATAATAAAAACTATTATATTGTGGTCCACACTCAGTTCCCATGGTCCTTTCTCTGAGTCCAGATGGCTTTCTTCATCATAATATCATTGAAACTGGCCTAAATCATCTCACCGTTGAGACAAGCCATGCCCATCAGAATTAATCATCATGCAATCTTCTTTTTGCTGTGTAAAATGATCTCTAGGTTCTGATCACTTCACTTAACATCAGTTCATCTGAGTCTCTCCAGACCTCTCTGAAATCATTCTGCTGATCATCTAACATCCAGTGTTAAATGCAACTCAAAAATATTCCTTCAGGTAGAAACAATTTAGTTTGTCAAATCAGTCTGGAAATAAAAGAGCCCTTCAGAAATCAATTAGGAGATCCTCCAGTGTTTTCATTTATATTGTCCATTGAAAATCAAATCCCTGGGTAAATAAAGAAAAGGAGGAAAAGATATGGTAACAGACAGGCAAACAATACAGAGAGAGATATCAGAAGCATAGATAGTCATAAGGTCTAACTGTCAGGAGTCTGAGGTATTTAGATCAGAAAAAAGAATATATCTATGTATAAAATTCCCCCATCCAAAAAAATATTTGGCCTATTTACATAAAAGTGAGAAAATAAATAATTTCTCCCTCCCTGAGCTCATTAATCAAGATGGAGTGACTCCATATGCCCCTGGGTTCCCATGATCCACAATTCCAGGAATTATCCCTATATTAAAGGGATAATCCTGAACTTCTTTCTAAGTCTCTTACTGCGATGCAGAAAATTGTCACAGCTGCCTGCACCACAAACTTCTGACTATAGACCTCCCCAGGAGCCAAACACGAATCCAAGTAGCTTTATTTTCTATGCCAAGAAAATTTGTGTTCCCCAGTATGAAGGCAAAGAGAGACTCAAGCCTTGTAATAGTATCCCTTGCACATACAAAAAAAAAGTGATTATGGACTTAGAAACAATAGCTCAGAAAGGATATCAGAGCTTCTTTAAACTGTTCATTTCATCTTTATAATTTAAATTCAATTCAATTGCTGACTGCTTATTGTGTAGAAAGCATAGAGCTAGGTATATAGTATATTCAGTCTGTTTTCTCATTGAGCTCAGAAGATGATAGCATCATAGGGCACAAGAACAAATACTGTATAAAATAACACTTGAAAATATCAGATAGGTGGAAACTATCTGATTCTAAATACATAGAAAGGTCTTTCTGACTATGAAGAAAATGAAAGATTTGCTGCAAGCAGAGTTTGTGGGCTAGAACTTAAAGGCAGAAAGAAGGAAGGAATTCTGTGCACAAAGAATAGGAAACAGCCAAGTTAGTGAAATAGGAGGAAGCATAACAGTGGGTACACTGAGCAGAGTTCTGGGTTGGAATCTGCAAAACTCATCTTTTTGAGTTCAAATCTGGTCTCAGACACAAGCTGTATGACCCTAAGAAAATCATTTAGCCCTATTTTTCTCAGTTTGCTCATCTATAAAATGAACTAGAGAAGAAAATGACAAACCACTTTGGTATCTTTGCCAAGAAAACTCCAAATGGGGTTGCAAAGAGTCAGAAAGGACTGGGGTGAGGGGAGAGGAGGAGCGAGGAATGACAGAGTTCAGGCTAGATCCTCTCTATAATTCATTCAGCAAAGACCTAGAAGATACACTACACTGATGTCTGATCAGGAATTCATGGAAAAATAACAATGAAACTTTTTTTCCATCCCACGGTTCTTCAAACTTTAAAGACTTCTGGCCATCCAGTATAGAGACCAAGCAGGGAATTTATGTGCATTAAGGCCAGAACAGTTTACAGATCCAATATGGATGAACTTAATGCTATACATAGTACAGGAATATGTGCCAGCTAGTAACTCTGTTGGTTATACCCCACAGCGAGGTCACCCACACCCATATCTGGATGTGTGTGTGTGTGTGTGTGTGTGTATACAGCATCCCATCCTCCAGACACATTATACTACTCATCAACCACCATACTTACCTTATAAATTCCTAGAAATATGCTTGCCAATGTATATTAAGTTACAGCCTGAGGATACAGTGAGAGTGAGAAAAGCCAAAGGCCTTTCCCTTTATTTATCCAATAGTGCTAATAAAGAAAGAATCAGATATCACCTGGGGAATAGGACATGGGGTTCAACCAAGTCAGGGTACTATAGGACCAATAAATTACAGGATGATTAAACTTTATGCTCAAGGTACTTAGAGGTCTTCAAACTCCTATACCTGCCTCTTGACACAGCATAGCTACTAAAGACACATAGCTGATTACTTTATTCTTAAAGACATCCAGAAAAGAAAATTCCACAGCTTTCTTCAATAATCCATTTTATTGTCCAAAATTGCACATCAGGAATGAGGGGCCATCTAATCCAATGAGAACTTACTATTACAAATGAAGAAAACTAACCCTCAGGTTAAGTGACTTGCCTAGTGTCACACAGCTAAGTAACAAAGGTATCAGTTCTTTTTCATGTAGATCTTGAATATCCCCTTTTAAACCTATTTCCTTAGGGAAGACTGAGAAAACTTTGGCCATTATGTTTGTACAAACATCTTTCATGTGAACACTCAATTTTTTTTTCCATAGTGAAGTAACAGCAATTACTTATGCTTTTATTTTCAATCCTATTCTCCAAATTCCTATTCATTTTTAGAACATTCTTCTGACTTATCTACAAATTCTGCAAACTCTTCTTATAAAATGTGGTACAGAAAATGAGAAAATAGCCTATTTAAGTGAAAGGATTAACACACAAATATTAGAAATGTTTAAAGATGTGATTACACTTTGTTAGCAAATCATGGCTCAAAATCCAGAATTATTTCTCTTTGGCCTTTTGAACTCATCCAGAAGAAAAGAAAAATATAAACTTTTAACTACTCCACAAGATTTGTAGAAGCCATGTTTTTAAAATACTGTCTACTGGCTCAATGCATTTTCTAAGAATCACAATTTCTTTCTTTTTTTTTTTTTGCAAGTGCAGCCATGCCAAACATATTTCCAGATCACATGAATTCTAAAAATTGCTGCCATTTCTTTTCTTTTCTTTTTTTTTTACCGGAATCAGAAAGATCAAGGTTCAAATACCACTAAAGATACTTACTAGCTGGGGATCATTAATAAGTCACAATTTCTCTGAGTCTCAGTTTCTTCAAATGTAAAAATGATGAAGTTAGATTCAACTCTCTAAAGTCCCTTAAATTCATTCATAAATTCATTATCTTTTGAATTCTAATTCATTAGTGTGGATAATCTTTATTGGGATATTAAAAATAATCCTTCTTTGTCTTCTCATTCTCTTTAATTCTTCTCTTTTTCCAGGAATCCTCCTCAGAGGATCTATCCAAGAAAGTTAAAATCTTTCCTCTTACTTTTTTTTTTTAATTTTGAGTACCAGGGGCTATTAATATAGCATTGCAATTCTTTGTTTGTTACCTCTCATAATTTCACATAACCACTTCACCTTTTCCAGTCATGCATATCATCAATAATATCACTGACATGACTTCCTATACACCAATTATTGCTAGTAATATGTCACAATCTATTTATGCTCACTTTGAGAGTCTTAACATTTATTAATAACAAAACAAAGAATTATCTCTTTTACCACAAAAGCAATTTAGGAAATATCTATACCTTATACAAAAAAGATAAAGGCAGGATTGAGCAAATCTTTTCATAATTCATCAATGGCAAGTCATGTTATTTTTTTTTTCTCTGAACTCTCCTGAAGTGTCTTTGCTGTATTGATTTAGAAGTGACATGGCATAATGGATAATGTGCTTGACTTAGAATTAGAAAGTCTTGGGTCCAAATCTTTCCTTTCTTACTGGAAAGCAAGTCCCTTAACCTCTTCATATTTCTAGAAAATCTCAAATATTAAAACACTAAATCATAGAAGGTTGTCATCTTTATTATTTGAAAGGAGTTTCCTTTGTGACCAAAATCACAAATAATTTATATATGGAATTCATATTTTGTCTTGTAATATAATTATTTGTGTGCTTTTCTTATCTTACCCTAGCACAGTGGCTAGAACAGAGGAGACCTTAACAGAAATTTTTTGAATGATATTCCTACAAGATTATAAATTTCCTTATAATCCTTGATCAGATGAATATATCTCTGCAACACATGCTTAATCTGCATACCTAATTTGTGAGTCCTTAGCTAGGATCACTATTTCATGAGGGTCCTCAGCCAAGTTTAACTCACTCTTCAGACTGTCCTACCTCCTCATCAACAACCTTGACTCAGGTTAGGTAGCCTCTTTTCTCTTCTAAACACACCCTTTTTGTCTTTTTTGTTTTGTCTTCTTCTATTAGAATATAATCTCTTTGAGAGAAGGAACCTCCTTATTTTATTATTTATTATTTTATTATTCTGAACCTTCAGTAAGAATGTCCAAACTAATAGTTATTGTAAATGTTGGGCTGAGAAGGGGCTACTTTTTTGTCCCTAATTTTCATTACAATAATTTGTAACAAAGACAGGATTCCAGACACACAAACATTCACACACACACAAACACACACTTACATGCATGTACTTTTTTTTCATGAACTACGACTGTAAATTATTGGAAATTTTTTTTCTACTGCCTCTAAAGATCTGTGAAAAGACTTACAAGATGACTGGAGGTATTTAATTACTTTATTCACTAATGAAGCAGAGTGGAATGGGAGAAAGTTTGCAAAATCTAGAGATATAATGTCTGAATTCAAGTCCTACTTTTCTTATTTACTAGCTATGCAAATTTCTGGAGTCACTTTAATCTCCACAAGATTCAATTTCTTCATCTGTAAAATGAATGGGTTAGATTGTATGTACTCTTTGGTTTCTTGTAGCTCTACATTCAAGATGCTATGTGGTCATAGTATGGTTAGTATCTGAGTCCTTTACATATAGATGGAGCTAAGATCATAAAAAAGGGGTCCAGGCTCCAGAACAAATTTTAGACTAAATATAGTTTTTAATTTTTGATTTTGAGAATCTCTTTTCACCACCTGAATTATATTCTTATTCAATCCAATACTACCACTTAAAGTCACAGGCTGAGCAACAAGTTGAACGGTTAAAGAGAGAGAAAAGAAAGTCTCCACAACATCAGGTGACCAGTGGCAATAATACAGCCTTCGAAGAAGAGTATGCTACACAGACACTAATGAGTTTAAAGAGCCCACCAAGTTAGTAGTCCCAATAGAATGTCACCTGTTGGGTAAGATCAATTACTGCACTCCCTCACTAAATAATTAATACAATGTAGACATATCTAAAGCAACACCAATCAATCTCCTTACAATGCCTTAAGTATTACAGGTATTATATAAATTTGAAAACTTTAGGTGAAATGGGTATTATGAAATAGCAGTATTTAATAATAGAGACTTGGGGATTCAGAGATTCTGTAAATATTCTTTCTTAGATTTGTAGAAAATTGAAATTAGTAGGTAAGGATAAAATCAGTTATTTGTCACAGTTCCCATAATTTGACTTCCAAATTTGTTTAATGAATGCCTTCCATCTCTATATTTCAAGAGTTTCTAGAGTAGTAATTTCCCTAATAAGTATTGACCCTAAATTCTCTTACTTAGAGATCTTGTTTTTGGTAATATCAGTTAGGCATCCTGAACTCCTAAAATAGAGATTCTTTTAATTCAGTTAGCTAACTGATCTTTTTCCTTTACCACTACAGTTCAAAAGAATATATTATGAAGAGAAATGTGACTTTTCAGGGCACTCATATATTATTCAGGCTTTATTGATTTGAAAAGGACAAATGATCTCTAAATGTTTACAGCGGGCTGTGACAAACCCCCAATCATTAATATTTCACATTCTTTGTTTTGTTCCTATTTGGCAACAAGTCAGTCAGGATTAAATGAGGACAATTACTGGAACCAGGAAAGATTTATTGGAAAAGGTTGAATTTAAAATATCACTTCTATTTATGCATATGTCATCATAGATAAGATACATGTGTACATATATGCATATTATATGCAGTAAATAGATTTATTGACTCTTATGCTTGGTAGAGTTAAGGAGGCAGGAAAAGAAAAAAATTTCCTGTGTAAAAGCAAGGAGCCTCTCCATCACAGAAAGGATGACTCAGAAAGGGAAGAGGTAAAGCAAAGGAGCAAGTTACTATGGCAATCCTGCACTTCTATTTGCCATGCCTCCCACTGCCTCCAAGTCACTGTCCTCATACACACACACACACACACACACACACACACACACACACATGCCTTCCCTAGCTATAGTGCATATGGGAACTCAGCCACTTCAGTAGCTGCTGAAATCGAGAGTTCAATTTGGAGTGAGGATTTATGTTTCCAATTCAGGTTTGCCACTGACTCCCTGTGTGAGATCTTGAGCCAAGCACTTAACTGCCCTATGCCTCAGTTTCATCATTTGTAAAATGACAAGTAGAAATGAAGTAATCTCTCAAGTCTGTGATCATTTGTTGTCCATAACACTTAAATAAAATATGAACTCCTCAAGAGGAGGAACTTTTTTCTCTTTATGTTCCCAACACTTAGCACCATGCCATGAACATACTAGATATTTAATAAATGTTGTTAAATTACCATGGCTCTATTATTTCATTAATATGGACAATATTTTCACAAATAGCACTCTCCTCACCATCTCATCCCAAGCAGTTTTCACCCACATATTTTTTAAAAATCTTGCACTATTGAATCATCTGATGCACTCAAAGCATTCCTCTAATTTTGATATGGATGTAGTCAGTTTGTTGTTTCTCATTTCTGTTGACTCACCTCCCTCTCTAGGCACAAATGATGTGTCATCCATGTCACCTTGCACACACAAATTATCATTGAATACTGCAGCCTACATACATCCCTTATATCATTATCTATTATCATTTGGTCTACCTGCAATTTTGATTCTTCTAAGATGGTTGACTAAGAGTTGAGAGAATCGAGTATTGTTATAATAAACTGTATTATTTGTGGTCTATAAAAGAATTAAGGAGAAACAGCTCTGTCCTCTTTGGAATACTTTTTTCCAATACTTGATCTCTCTTGGACTTCCAGCAACAGGCAAAGTTGAGGGAATTTCTCTCTTCATCCACCAATGCTCGTCACTAATGATGGCTTGTCATACAAGCAATGTAAATGGGAAATGTGTCTGTTTAGGCAAGCCTGAGTTCCTAGATGCCTTTTTCTGACTTTGTTTCCTTTGAGATGACTAGTGATCCTTAGAAATGGATATTTCTAGCCTTGATGATTACCTCATGAGCTGAGAGTCCTAAGTTTGGTATTCAATCAGCCAACAAAAAAACAGATTTATACAAAAGAACATTTCTCAGAGGAGAACAACACTACATCCAGAATCCTGTAGCTAGGAGATTAAAGAAAGCCATACATTGGCAGTTCAAGAAATCTAGAGCTTACACAGCCAAGTCAGTCAATGAATAAGCAAAATGAAGGTAAGATATCTTTTAAACAGTTCTACAAGATTGTTTTTAACTTTTAGGGAGGATAAGCTATTGGAGATGTTGTGTGTTTTCTACATTTGTTGGTTTATTTCTGTGACTCTTTTTCCTTGTGTGATTTCTGTAGTGAAGGAAATAAACAGCTGTTCTTTACATGATATTCATATAAGTACAAGGAGTATCTTTTCTAGTATAAACCCTGTCACTGACTTTTGGGAAAATCCTAAATTGTGCAATATAAGATCTTTGTGTCTGAGATTCACCTGAAGCCATTCCAGAGTAGGAGATGGAACTATACAGCAAAAACCGATTCTTTGAGAAGCCAGGTTTTCCAGAATTAAGTCCTGCTCTGAGGGAGGCCACAATCCCTTATTGTACCCCTCTTCCAGGTTATAAGACACATTCTTCTGTAGGCATGCCCCAAACCCAAGAGGTCTCGAACATAATTAAGGTGCTTAGGCTCAGCTATTCCCAACTAAAGCTTCAAATGTCCTCTCTCCCCACCTCACCAAGGATTAAATTTAGCAAATATGCTCACTGCTTTCTGAATCAGAGTTGAAGTATCTCAGCATCTGCTTTCCTACTCACAGACTCCTAGAGGATCAAAGTCAAGTCAGTTGGTGACCTCGGAAACCAGATGTAACTCCTGTTGCTGCTGTTTTTTCAATCATAGTTCTGCCTCTGGAAACAGCTTCTAAAACTGTTCCCTGACTTTTCTTGGTGTGGATGACTGCTTGAGACCCCAAATGATCTTGTGCCTGTTTGTTACTAGTAGAATCATAGAGTGCAATGAAGGGCAAGGTGGACACAGAGAGAGCCCCTAGCCATCATTCCTTCCTGTTAATTTTCAATTATAATCTTTAAGTGTTCATGATGGAGCTTTATTTCAGATCATTGCCATCCTAGACCCACTGGCTTTTTTCCATTGGTTCTTCTTGGCTTTATGAGCAAGGCTCATCTGAAATATAGGGCAATGGTTAATCAGAAAGAACATAGATAAAATTTCTGTTACATCAGGAACACCAAAAACACTATGCAGCTTCCCAAATATTATATAATCTAATCTCATCCCCTCCGATTCAATTTTGAACTTATATTCTTGTCTATCTACAGTATCTATTATGCCTGAATACGTAATATAGATACATACACAAACATGCTCACAGTATTTATGTACATATGTACATGCATACATACATTTGTACATGTGTGTATATATGTATCTGTGCCTGTTCAGTGGGATTGCTTTTCCAGGTACATGTCTGGGGAATATGTGTTTTACAAATACTTCATTTTTCAACTCTCTTTTGAACTTTTATGTATTTCACCAAGAAGGCTTCATAATTGTCTAGGATTCAATACAATTAATACAATGTTAATTTGAAAATATTATCTTAAAAAGACGTTGCTAATGAGAAAGAATTCTTCAGTTTGCACTAAATCTAGGATATTCTACAAAATGACTGCATCAACAAGCACTAGATTTAAAATAAAGGCCACAGGGCTCAAATTCTTACTGTGTCACTTAATATGGAATCTAGAGAGGTCCCATAACCTCTATGAGCTTCCCTGTCCTCATCTGTAAAATGAAGAAGTTAAACTCCCTAGAGGATAGGTACAGTCCCTTCCAGTGGGGAAGGGATTTATGATTATCTTATAATTTTGTGAATCTCCAGTCTATACCACACTTGATGCTCATTGAACAAAATAACTTCCATAATCATACATATCAAAGAATTCTATATTATTTTTAAATATATGTGGGAAACAAAAAGTTCTTATTAAATCAATAGTAATTGCATTTTTGTGATAGCAAAGAATTGGAAACAAAGTAAATACTCAACAATTTGGAAATGGCTAAGCAAGTTGTTTGCATGTATTAGCATATTATTTCACTTTAAGAACTAATGAATGTGTTATCAAACTGTGCATACCCTTTGATCCAGCAGTGTTACTACTGGGATTATATCCCAAAGAGATTATAAAGAAGGGAAAGGGACCTGTATGTGCACGAATGTTTGTGACAGCCCTTTTTGTAGTGGCTAAAAACTGGAAACTGAATGGATGTCCATCAGTTGGAGAATGGCTGAATAAATTATGGTATATGAATATTATGGAATATTACTGTTCTGTAAGAAATGACCAACAGGATAATTTCAGAAAGGCCTGGAGAGACTTACACGAACTGATGCTGAGTGAAATGAGCAGGACCAGGAGATCATTATATACTTCAACAACAATACTATATGATGACCAGTTCTGATGGACCAGGCCATCCTCAGCAACGAGATCAACCAAATCATTTCTAATGGAGCAGTAATGAACTGAACTAGCTATGCCCAGAAAAAGAACTGGGAGATGACTAAAAACCATTACATTGAATTCCCAATCCCTATATTTATGCACACCTGCATTTTTGATTTCCTTCACAAGCTAATTGTACAATATTTCAGTGTCTGATTCTTTTTGTACAGCAAAATAAAGTTTTGGTCATGTATACTTATTGTGTATCTAATTTATATTTTAATATATTTAACATCTACTGGTCATCCTGCCATCTAGGGGAGGGGGTGGGGGGGTAAGAGGTGAAAATTTGGAACAAGAGGTTTGGCAATTGTTAATGCTGTAAAGTTACCCATGCATATATCCTGTAAATAAAAGGCTATTAAAAAAAAAAAAAAAAGAACTAATGAATGTGAAGAACTTTGGGAATCATTGGAAAACACCTGAACTGATATAGAATGAAGTAGGGCCAGGTAAATGATTTACAAGAACTACAATAATGTAAATGGAAAGAACAAAATAAGTCTTGTAATTATGATGACCAAGTTTAGCTTCAGAGATTGAAAAAAAAAATGTATTACCCTCCCTTTCTTGTAGAGACAAAGGACCATGGATGGGAAACATTGTATTTCTTATCATATTCAGTAATGCATTTATTTTATAAGGCTTTTTTTCTCTTTTATTGTTCTCTGTTTCTTGTTAAACAAAAATCACATATACCCATGCCAAAAATTAAATTAATGTCTGTAAATGACTTCTTTGCAGATGCAATTTGTTTTTTTATTAAATTGCATAATGATTATAAAGTGTTTAACACAGTGCCTGGCATATAGTTTGTGTTATATCAATGTTAACTATTATTATTATTACTCTCTATCTCTTTTGCCATATGCCCCAAAACACAAGAAAACCCAGACTATTAACAGCTGTTTTGTAGTTTTATTTATTTCTTAGGTCATCCTGGCAAAAATATTCATCACCTTCTGGTTCTAAGACTCTTTAATCTTGCCTAGGCTGGGACTCAGCTGTTATATACAATTTGCCATCAGACTCCTACTTTTGAACCTTCTCAACTTGATAGTATCTTTTGCTGACATTGCCTTCAAAAGTACAGGATCATTTTCACACCATGATGAGACCTTACTGTAGTTATACAAAATGTTTGAATACAAATGCAGATAATGGACTATCATAATTATGATCAGTATCATAATAATAAACATTTAAATGGATTGTACTTTTTAAAATATATTTTTCAAGTTCTTTTCCACAACTCATTTTTTTCCCTCACAATTCTGTAAGATAGACAAGGAAAATATTGATCTACCCTATTACAAAGGAGGAAACTGAGCCATATATGACTAAGTGACCTTTCTAAGATCACCTTGGAAAAAATGAAAAGGGGACATTTACTCATATCCTTCTAAATATGAAAAAGAGAATTGTGTTTAATATTCACATTAATAGCCTATTAAAATATTATTTATAATCTTTATTTCACTGATTAGCCCTGAAGGCCAGGATAATAGTTATAGTAGAAAGATTATTGTATTAGAAATTTGGAGACCTGGGTTCTTGTTTCATTTCCTATTTACTTGCTATGACACCTTGGCAAATAACATTTCTTCTGTTTACTGACTGGTCAAAAAATCAAATAATAATATCCATCTCATATCCCTCACAGGTTTTCTATAAGGGTAAAATGGGACAGACATAAAACATAGGTGCCATTCAAATAACACATTTTCCTTAGAGTGCTAGATTCAGAGGCAGACAACCTAAATCTTCATTCCAGCTTTGCCATTTACTAACTGTGCAACTTTGGGCAAATCATTGAATCTTTCTTGACTACATATACAAAATTAGGAGATGACTAGACTAGAGGACTTTTAAGGAATCTCTTCCAACTCTAAATACATGTTGCTCTGATGATCTATGAAACTAAAGTACTCTTCTTATACCACTTACATGTACTTATCCCAGACCTCTATATCATACAGTTATTTTTCCCCAATTACATATTAAAACAATTTTTTTTTAATTTGAGTTTGTTTTTTTTATTTTGAATTCCAAATTCTATCCTTCCTGTTCTTCATCCCTCAAGATAGTAAACAATCTGGTATAGATTATATATGTGTAATCATGTAAAACATTTTCATTTCAATCATTTTGTACAATAACATTTGAATAAAAAAAAGAATGAACAAAAGAGAAAAACAGCATGCTTCAGTATGTATTCAAACAATATTTGTTCCTTCTTTAGAGATTTGTAGTATGCGTCATTATTAGTCCTTTAAGATTGTCTTGGATCATTTTATTACTGAGAATAGCCAAGTCATTTACAATTTCTTCATTGTACAACATTGCTCTTAACTACATTCTCCTAGTTCTGCTCATTTCACTTTGCATTGGTTCATCTATGTCTTTCCAGATTTTTATAAAATCATCCTGCTTGTCATTTCTTATAGCACAATAATATCCCAACACAATCATATACCACAACTTGTTTAGCCATTCCTCACTTGATGGTCATCCCTTTTATTTCAAACTCTTAGCCAACACAAAAAAAAGTGCTACTACAAATATTTATGGGTAGTACAGTAATTTCAATTAATCCACAAGAAGTTAGCAGGTACCTACTATGTATTAGGTATTGTGATAGTTTATGGAAATACCAATACAAAGAATGAAATTATCCTTACTCTCAAGTAGCTCACATTCTATATCATCTCTTCTATTGGATTGGGAGATGTTTGAAGTCAGAAACTGTTTTTAATTATCTTTGCATTTTCCAAAATACCTACAACAGAGTAGGAAGATACTCTATAAATATTTGTTCACTGAGTGAAAAAGCATTGTGAGAAATTAATAGTGTCACACAAAAGAAATTATTATTGTTACTGTTATTGGTTTTATTACTCTTACCACTACTACTACCCCTGGATATTTTTGATACTATCCTCTAAAATATTTATGAGAAGGAAGAGAATAGAACTGATAACTTCTTCAACTCCTATCCATTCATATCATTTATCCCTTAAAGGATTTTTTCTTAACATTTTACAGGTTATATTGTGTATCTGATTTATATTTTAATATATTTAACATCTACTGGTCATCCTGCCATCTGGGGGAGGGGGTGGGGGGAAGGAAGGGAAAAACTGGAACAAGAGGTTTGGCAATTGTTAATGCTGTAAAGTTACCCATACATATAACCTGTAAATAAAAGGCTATTAAATAAAAAAAAAAAGAAAGAAAAAAAACATTTTACAAGTTAAAAGTTCTGATAAAGGCCTCATTTCCAAAATATATAGAGAACTGACTCTAATTTATAAGAAATCAAGTCATTCTTCAATTGATAAGTGGTCAAAGGATATGAACAAACAATTTTCAGATGATGAAATTGAAACTAGTTCTACTCATATGAAAAGGTGTTCCAAATCATTATTGATCAGAGAAATGCAAATTAAGACAACTCTGAGATACCACTACACACCTGTCAGATTGGCTAAGATGACAGGAAAAGATAATGACAAATGTTGGAGGGGATGTGGGAAAACTGGGATACTGATGCATTCTCAGTGGATTTTTGAACGGATCCAACCATTCTGGAGAGCAATTTGGAACTATACTCAAAAATGTATTAAACTGCATACCCTTTAATCCAGATGTGTTACTACTGGGCTTATATACCAAAGAGATCTTAAAGAAGGGAAAGGGACCTGTATGTACAAAAATGTTTGTGGCAGCTAGTGGGCAAGAGATTTAACCAGGAGATATACTGTCAGGTCTTCTGGCTACCTTTGCCTCCTTTGTGTTTGTAATTTCCTGATCTTAGGTGTGCACGTGTCCAGGCAATGTTGTGAATAGCAAAAGGGTCTGAAGTTCTGAGATTGTGGTGATAGCAGAGTGTCTGCTGGCAGAATAATAGCAATGATGTCCACCCAAACAGTGGTTGTTGATGACAGAGGAAACAGAGAAATCAGGACTTCCAGGAGAGATATTGCAAATAAAAAGAGCAAACTTGGCTTCTGGATCAAATAGTGTTTGGAATTGGGATTGGAAATGCTATGTAGTGGTTCACACTCATTTCCCAGAGTTCTTTAGGATTGAAAGCCTTATCTATCCTCTCATTAGAGATTATCCTTACCCCTCACAAGACATCTTGTCTGAAAAGCCACAACCAAGAGGCCCAGCCAGAAGCTGTCTCTTCTTTTAAAAGGTCCCCTGAGTTATCATTTGTTCTGATTCAGTGGCCAATTAAAGGAGCCAAATAAAGGACCCTATACAATGGAAGAAGTCCTTGTACCCTGCTCTAAGCTTCCACTTGTTAGAATAAAAGCAAGCAGAGAGTATGTGTTCCACATTTAGCTCATGAAAAGACCATGAACATATTAGATATAAAAAAAAAATCTAAGACACCAATAAATTGGATAGATCCTCTTAAAAAGAGTTATGGAAAGACATAGAAGAATCACATGGAATAAAAAGTCATTGTGTAGATCTCTTCTCCAAAGGAAGGAGTACCCTCACTAGTGAAATCACTGTTCTATGAAAGCTTTGATGTTACCCTCAGATATTATAAGAATGAGTCATTTGATGCCATTCAGCAATCTTCAGTGTCCTTTAATTTGTTTAATCATTTATTAACTTTTTAATCTCTTCCCAAAGACAACATGGAATTTTCAGAAATCAGGTAGTAAAAATGAAGAAAGATAAACCTTAACAAATATTTTCATTTCATTGAAATCAATCTTCTTGGCTAGCAGACCATGGAAACTTTTGGCATTTAGGGAAAACAGCCAAGCATAAAAGAGATAAAGTAAAGGCCCCAGCAACACACAAGTTGAGAAGGAATTTCACTGTTCCAGTGGAGAGGCCTTTATGCATAAGTAACAATCTATGTAAAAGCAGTCTCTACTCTTCTCCACAAATTTAGCATTCAGTCTTAAGACTTCCCTTACTAGGGGAAGAAAAACAATATGAGGCCCCAGCATGTGTTCTCAGTTTATTTTTCATGAATTTTAACAAGTCCTCTGGGTATCCAAAGCATCAATGATCCAGATGAGATTTTTATTTTCTCAGAAGCTGTGCCCATTTAGAGGCTCTGTTACTGGTTAACACTCCCTGGCAAATGTTCCAAGATAAAAGAACCAGAGTTGAGTGTACAAAAAAATCAAGATAACAGTGCTTCTTGACATTACCATATAAGTCAATATCACCATTCCCAGAAAATAAAGATGCCCTTGAAACCTTCTTCACAAACATTCATTCAACAAATATTTACCGGTTACCTACTTTATGTAAGGCATTGTAGAAAAGACAAAAGTGAATGAGACTCTGTACTTTGTCTCAAAAAAACAGACTATTCGGAGAATTAAGACATGTACAAATAGCTAGGTATATTATAATTCAAAATTCAGTAATTGCCATGAGAAAGATAGAGTGTTACTGAAAGAAAACTTTTGTGGAAGGAATATATTAGATTTGAAAAGTGCATAAAAGTTGAAATGGCAAAAAATTTGGGAATAACATTCTAGATAGAGTGAATGGTTTGGGCTGTATAGAGAAAACATGTAGTCCAGTAGCATTACAGCAAAAGGCATACGAAAGAAAATAAGTGAAAGATTGGAGAAGTAAATGAATTCCTACTTGGAAAAGGTCTGGAAGGTCAAACAAAAAAATTTGGCTTTTATGCTATAAGGAGTGAGGAGACTTTGAGTATTTTAAATAACTTAGAGGAGAATATGACATTAGAGAAACACTTTAATACATATACCCAACTTTCTAATAAATAAACAATTCAAAAGTCAATCCAATATTGCCTAGCTGGAAAAGAAAAACAAGATCACATAATTAAGAAAGAAAGAATCTCAAGTCACTACTCACCTACTTAATCAAACACATATAAGTTGTGACACTAAAGCAAGAAAAGAAAAGAAAAATCTTAGTAAATTAATATTTGTTACTATCCATCCATTCTCATCAAAAATCCTGATATATTTTTAAAACAGGAAAAAGGAGGAAGAAAAGATGGAAGAGGAAGATAAGAAAAAATAAAAGAAGGAGGAATTCCGAATATTGACGGAATTGAAGAGAAAGAAAAAGAAGGAAAGAGAAGGGGAAAGAAGAAAGAAGAGGAGCAATGGGAAGAGATACAACAATTCAAGGAGGTGGAGGAAATGGAGAAGAAAGAAGAGCAGTAAAAGACATGAACAGCATCCTGAACTGACATAAAAAATTTTCAGAGATTTTGAAGATCTGGGCAGGGGTATTATTGAAGAAATGTTTTGGATTTTTCTTTTGTATTATTTTAGTAAGTTTATTTATTTTTAACACACATTGTTTTATGAATCATGTTGAGAGAGAAAAATCAGAGCAAAAGGGATAAACCATGGGAGAGATTAAAAAAAAAAAAAACCCACAGAAAAAAGAAGTGAACAAAGCATGTGTAGATTTACATTCAGTCTCCTTGATCTTTTTCTGGATTCAGATGGCATTTTCTGTCCAAAATCTATTGGTATTGCTTTGGATCACTGAACCACTGAGGAGAACCAAGCCTTCCACAGCTGATCATTACACATTCTTACTGTTATTGTGTACAATGTATCCCTGGTTCTGCTTGTTTCGCTCCATATCAGTTCATATAAATGTTTCCAGGCCTTTCTAAAATCAGCTTGTTCATTGTTTTTTATAGAACAATTTCATTACCTTCACGTACCACAACTTGTTCAGCTTACCTAATTGATGGGCATCCACTCCTTTTCCAATTCTTTGCTATCACAAAAAGAAATGCTACAAACATTTTGGCACATATGGGTCCTTTTCCCTTGTTTATAATTTCCTTGGGATATAGGCCCAGTAGTGGCACTGCTGGATAAAAAAAGTATGACAGTTTTATAGCACTTTGGGCATATTCCAGATTGCTCTCCAGAATGGTTGGTTCATTTCACAACTCCAATGCATCAGTGTCCCAGTTTTCCCACATCCCCTCCAACATTTATCATTATCTTTTCCTGTCATCTTAGCCCAGTCTCAGAGGTGTGAGGTAGTACTCAGAATTGTTTTATTTTTCATTTCACTAATCAATAATGATTTAGAGCATTTTTTACATATAATTATAAATAGCTTTAATTTCATGATCTGAAAATTGTCTATTTCATATCCTTTGACCATTTATCAATTGGGGAATGATTTGTATTCTTATAAATTTGATACCATTCTTTACATATTTTAGAAATGAGACCTTGATCAGAAGTACTATCTGTAAAGATTTTTTCCCAGCTTTGTACTTCCCTTTTTATCTTGTTTTTTTTTTTTTTTTTTTTTTTTTTTTAGTTTTGTTTGTGTAAAAACTTTTAAATTTAATGAAATCAAAGTTGTTCATTTTGCCTTTTATAATGTTCTCTAGTTCTTCTTTGGTCATAAATTCCTCCCTTTTCCAAAGATTTGATAGGTAAATTATCCTTTGTTCTCCTAATTTGTTTGTAGTATCATCCTTTATGCCCAAAACATGTATCTATTTTGACCTTATTTTGATATGAGCTATGAGATGTAGATCTATGCCAAGTTTCTGACATATTATTTTTCAGTTTTCCCAGCAATATTTGTCAAATAGTGACTTCTTATTCCAGAAGCTGGAGCTGGGGGGTTTATCAAATACTAGATTACTATAGGCCTTGATTATTGTGTCATGTGTATCTAATTTAGTTCTTAGCCAGTAACAAATGATTTTGATGACTGCTGCTTTATAATATTGTGATGACCACGTATTTAAAATCAGCTGGAGTCAGGAATTCAGGTTAAGGTAAAATCTTGGATCTTTATTCTCTGTGGAGGTGAAAGGGGATCAGAGGTGAAAGGGGGACTGCGATAGCAATGTGAGCAGCTGCGACAAGACGCCAGCCAGCAGTCCCTCTCCACCTCTCTTCCTGCCTCTCTGTCTCCACCCACCAAAACCATCATTTCCTATACAACATATCAGGACTTGCACAAAGAGTGGGCAGGGGCCATTCTTTCTCCAAGCATATATACATATATATGTATAATTATAGAGTATGGTCCAATTACTATTTAGCCTCACGTGCTTGGGACCTCAGTGCATCAATTCAAGCTTCAGCCCATTACATAATATAGTTTTAGGTTTGGTAATGCTAAGCCACCTCCTTTGTAATTTTTTCCATTAATTCTCTTGATAATATTGACCTTTTGTTCTTCTAGATGAATTTTGTTATTATTTTTTCTAGTTCTATAAAATAATATTTTGTCCCTTTGATTGGTATGGCACTGAACAAGTAGAGTAATTTAGGCAAAATTGCCATTTTTATTATTAGCTCAGCCTAGCCATGAACAATTGATATTTTTCCAATTGTTTAGATATGATTTTATTTGTGTGAGAAGCATTTTGTAATTTGTTCATGATTTTGTAATTGTGTTCATATAGTTCTTAGATTTGTCTTGACAAGTAGGCACCAAAGTATTTTATTTGCCTACAGTAATTTTGGATGGAATTTCTCTTTCTATTTCTTGCAAATGGGCTGTGTCAATAATATATAAAAATTCTGGTGATTTATTTTATATTCTGCAACTTTTTTAAAGTTGTGAATTGCTTTTAGGAGGTTTTTGGATGATTTTCGAGGGTTCTCTAAGTATATCATCATATAATCTGCAAAGATCACGTTTTATTTCCTCATTGCCTATTTTAATTCCTTTCATTTCTTTTTCTTTTCTTATTGCTAAAGCCAACATTTCTAGTACAATGTTGAATAATAGTGGTGATAATGGGCATCCTTGTTTCACCCCTGATCTTATTGGAATGCATTTAGTTTCTCTCCATTATAAATAATGCTTGCTATAGGTTTTATTTTAAGGAAAATTCCTTTTATCCCCATGCTCTCTGGTGTTTTTAATAGGAATAAGTGCTGTATTTTGTCAAAAAGCTTTTTCTGCATCTATTGAGATTATCATATGGTCAATTATGATGATAGTTTTCCTGTTATTGAACCAGCCCTGCATTCCTGGTATAAATTTCACTTGTCCATAGTTTATTATCCTGCTGATAAGTTGCTGTAATCTCTTTGCTAATAGTTTATTTAAAATTTTTGCATTTGACCTTCCTTAGATCTATGACACATTCCCCATGAACTTTACAACATCACTGACAGCATCATATCTACCATTTTTCCCCAGTAACCTCGAATCTATTTCATCTGGGTCAAGTAAGTAGGCTTCATCAAGGACAGCTAAGTTTTTTCTGCTATATCCTTATTTCACTTGGATACCAACTCCATAATAGTCATTTTATTCTGTCCTTTCTAAGCCAAAGGTCATTCTTCTTGGCAGAGAAAACCAAGCAACTCTATCTTCATGGCCATAGATTATTATCATTATATTCATTATAAGCCATGTAATAATGACATCTCAATACATTTTGACTGTTGTCAAAGTTATCATGTCATTTAAAAGTTCATGATGTAAGAAGATACTCAAAATAACCTGCTGGGAAGGGGTAACTATATAACTGTTATTTATTGAATGCAAGGTTTTGGTTGTATTTACCTCACAATGCCTCAAAGGTCAAAGGGAATAAAAAGTATTTAGTATAATGCCTTTCATATAATAGTTTTCAAATGAAACATTCATTTTTCTCTTCAAAAGTCCAGTTGTCCAGGGAGAAGTGGTATTGTGCAGCTAATCCTATTGAATAATATATTCAAAAAAGAAGATAGAAAAATTGTAAATCAGAAAGTCTGTCTAGTTCTAGCATTAGGCCACATAGTCAATACTAACAGTTGTCAGTAGCATACCTATTTGTATGACTTTGGACAAGTTCTGTTTCCATCATATAAAAGAAAGGGAATCATACTAGATTATCTCTAGATATCATTCCTAGTTCTAATATTCTAAGACTTTATGGCTAATATTAAAAACACTGATTCCAATATCATCTTTATGGTCTTGCATAAACAGAAAAGACCTCAGGATTTCCCCAAAAACTACATCCATGGTCTTTGTCAATCAAACTATAACTAATATAGATGATTGGGACTTTGTCTCAAGCACTGAATTGAGGAACACCAAATATAGAGGGTGCTGCCAGATGACAGCAATTATAGCCCTTCAGTAGTACAGAAACAATAAAGTTGAAGTACCTAATTAACAAAAGGCAGCTAGTTGGCACAGTGCATGGAGTACCAGGCCTGGAGTCGGAAAGATTCATCTTCCTGAATTCAAATCTGGCCTCGTACACTTACCAGCTGTGTGAACCTGGGCAAGTCACTTAACCCTATTTGCCTCAGTTTCCTCATCTGTAAAATGAGATGGAGAAGGAAATAGCAAACCACCACAGTATTTTTGCCAAAAAAAAAAAAAAAAAAAAACTCAAGTAGGGTCATGAAGCATCAGAAACATTTGAAAAATGACTGAATCATACCTAGTTACATAGATATTTGGTAAGCAGAGAAAATTACCTCATGGTAAGCTGTGGTGAGTTCTTCTCCTTTATTCATCTTGTTTCCCACCTCCTACCACTACTACTTTTATATAATAGTCCCCCAAAGATAATCTTGTGCCAGCAAGTATCTTCAGATTCCTATTCTCCTCCTGACATGGGCAATGTCCCTTCTCAACTCCCTTCTCAGCTGAGGGAATACTCCATACTGCTTTATGGAGCAGCTAGATGATACAGTAGATAGGCTCCGGATCTAGAATCAGGAAGGCCAGAATTTAATCTAGTCTCACATATCTATTAGTTATGTGATCCTGGACAAATAGCCTATGTTTACCTCAGTTTCCTCTTCTGTAAAATAAGTGTGATAATAACAGCATCTGCCTCCCAAGGTTGTTATAGGGAACAAATCAGAAAATAATTATGAAGTATTTACCATATTGCCTGGCATATAATAAATACAATATAAAGGTTAACTATTATTATTTGCACCATTAGCAAAAAAAATAAAATAAAATAAAATCCCAGCTCTGCCTGCTGGTGCCAAGCAATATTGACCATGTCCCAAGCTTTAAAAAAAATCCAAGCATTTTCCTTTCCAAGTGCTCTAGTTGTTTCTTTGAGAAACATTTCATATTTTCCCCAATTTGGCCATCAAAGCCCTTTGAAGATATAACAAGCTTTATAAATATTAAGTATTCTTTGACTATCGTGCATGAGACTGGTTTCCTAGGCACCATGCCCAGCTTGGCTTAATTTTTTGTTTATTATTTGTGCACCATCCCAGATTCGGTTGAGATGGAGCTTTATAAATTCTGGTTATTATTATATTGATGTGACATACAGCTAATGCCAATGTGGCTGTTTGGAACTATAGAAAACAGCTCTCCTTGAAGAAACCCTGCCCTTCTATTATTTGCATTAACAGCACAATAGAATACAAGGCAAAGAAATTCTTCCCCAAATTCTTTGTGATTTCTTAGCTCTTCCTCTTGGTCATTTATTGTGTCCCCAGAAGCTTTGGCAGGATTGGGAATAGCAGCTAAAAAAAAAAGCTGAGATTTTTCATTTTTATTACAACTATGCCATTATTATGCTTTTTTAAAAAGCATAAACACCTTGAGTCTTATGGTCTTTTAATTGAATTAAATCATCATGAATGTAGTTAACTTAAGCACCTATGGGATGAGATGTGCTATGAAGTGGAGAGTACACCACACAATAATTATACTTTGCATTTATAAAATGTTTTAGGGCTCACAAGATACTTTTCATATACATTATCTTACTGACTTGCACAATGACTGTGAAATAAAGCTAGGCAGGTTATTATTGTTCCCACTTTATAGATGAGGGATCTAGGGAAATTGACTTGCCCAAGATCATACAATTATGAAGTGGCAAAGACAAGACTAAAAAGTCATGTCTGGTTTATTGTTCAATGAGTTTACTTCCCATTATTAAATGCTGTAGGCAGTTAGAAGACACAATAGATAGAGCACCAGCCCTAGAGACAGGAGGACCTGAGTTTAAATACAAAGTCAGACAGTGGCTATGTGACTTTGGGCAAGACAATTAACCCCATTGCCTCAACACAACAAATTAAAGATACAGGACACATAATAAACCTTTTTTTTTTTTAATGCTGCATTTTTGCTGATAAGACCATAGATTTAAAGTGATGAGAATTATGGGGTTTTATAGTGCAACTCTAACATTTTACAGGTGAAAAAATTAAGACCTAGAAAGGTAGAGTCTTCCTCAACCTCATTCAGAAAACATACAGCAGCACTGGGATATAAGTCTAAGTCCTCTAACTCCAAATTGGGCTATTTTTCCTTACACCACATGGTACCTTGAACCACATCCCTTGCCTGTAGAAACATAGAGGTGAGATAGGACAATTCAGAAACTTTGTTTTTGAAATCAAGATTTTTTCATATATTTCATTTCTACTTCTATTTCATAGAATGGCTCTGGATGACTAGGACTTGAATATTCCCAGAGAATTTTGGCAGAACAGAAGTTATGTGTGATCCCAGGAAAGAAAATATGACAGGAATCAGGCAATTCAGCCCTAGAGAATTATAAACATAATTTAAGAATCTCTCCTCCTCCTTCTCTTCCTCCTCCTTCTTTTTCTTCTTCTTCTTCTTCTTCTTCTTCTTCTTCTTCTTCTTCTTCTTCTTCTTCTTCTTCTTCTTCTTCTTCTTCTTCTTCTTCTTCTTCTTCTTCTCTTTCTCTCTCTCTTTCTCTCTCTCCATTTCTGTCTCTGTTTCTGTATCTCTGTGTGTATCTCTTTCTTTGTATCTCCTTGTCTCTCTATGAAAAGGTAATGAACACAGGAGGGGAAAGAGTTAGGGAAAAAGAGTTAGGAGGACTTTAAGGGAATCTCACAAAAAGTAGAACAACCATAGAGGGGAATTAGCAGGATTTTAAATAGATGACAGTGAAAAGATCAAAGAGTCCCTGGTTATTTCTTCCCTGCTTCAGAATATAAGCCATTGCCATAAAGCTAGTCTCCATGTACCTGACTCATTAGCATCACCACAGTACTACAGAGCCTTTTAAAAACTGTTTCCACAGTTTAAATTGCTCTCACTACTCTCTGTCAATTCAAATCTTTCAAACCTGTTCCTCAGAGCCTTCTCTAACCCTTTTCCAACATGATTATTCTTCTCTGTGAAATCCTCTTTATAATATATATACAAAAGGCCAGCCATCAGCAACATTTGTTAAATCAGTAAAATTTTATTTAGCATTCTTATATCATTTCTATTCCTCAAATTGGTACCTATTGCCTCCATGGTGTTTCCTGGATACCCATAGATTCTTCACTGTACTTTACCCTTTGGGCAGATCCCAATTCTCTCGCATTACTCTACCATCATCTCCCTCAAAATTTACCTATCATATATGTTACTGTATTTTTAATGATTAAAAGACAATTATTAAGCCCTTATTTATGTGGCAGTCACTGTACTAAGGTATACATACAAGCAAGCAAAATAGTCTCTACCATTAAAGTTTTACACTACTAGGAAGACAATATATAAAAATATAAAATTATCTTATATAGTTATATACAATATATTTATATAATATATAAAAGGGAGCTAGAAAAGAGTGGGTAGCTAGGTAGCACAGTTCAATGAGGACTGGACCAGACCTGAGTTCAAATTTGACCTCAGACACTTACTTGTTTCATAAATTTGGGCAAGTCATTTAATTGTTTATCTCAGTTTTCTCAACTGTAAAATGAAATGAAGAAGAAAATGGCAAATAGGAATCCAGTATCTTTGCCAAGAAAACCCCAAACAAGTTCACAAAGTGTTAGGCATTACTGAACATCAATAACAAAGGGATGGGATACTCACAGAACAGCATAGTTTGAAATTAGCAAAAAGTGCCATGGAAACCGTTTCAGTTTGGTTGCAAAATTAAGCAAAAGCCCACCTATCAGATCCCTGATTTCAAAACCAGAGTCCTCCTCCTACAGAGGTTCAGGGAGTGGTTTGAGGAAGGAGACCAGAATGCAGGCCCATGGCTAGTCAGTAGCCAAAAAGTGATGTGGCAGCTTAATTCCAGACAAGATTGCAATATCATCTGATTGAGTATTCACTATCAGAGTTATCAATGAAGCTGGCAAACAGGCTTACCTCAGGGTGAGAAATTTAGAAGAACATTTCCAACATTTGTATTCCTCCCTTTAAAAAGAGGAGAGCAGAGTCTATTGGGATGGGGAAGTAGGAATGTGACAGGAGTTTGAGAATTGGGTCAGAAACTTCACTTCAGCTTATTCTCTTCCAGGTTCCCTACTGACGTGGTAGGAAAGGCAGAAGACTAGTTAACAGAACCACATTTCAGGTATAGAGAGGTAGGTTCTAAACCCGGCCTAACAAGACAGTACCCCCAGTTCTATCTGAATACTCTTCAAGACCTTACAGCACATGCAATCTGAGGAAAAAGGGAAACACATCCCTCTGGAATCTGGAGGACATTCTAGGAATTAGCCCATGGTCCATCCCTACCCTTGCTCAGTAGCACATAAAGGAAGAGAAAGAAAACAATATTTCATTTCTTGCTGGAGGACTATGCCTTCCTAGGAATGTTTCTACCTATCCACATCTTGGGAAACTTTTCTTTACATGCAAGTCTTGCCTTATTTCACTTCTCAAAATTTCCTGCCAATAGATTAGTACACTGGTTAAGATCTATTTGGGGCCAGAATGTATTAAAGAATCAAAGGCCCTCCCAACTGTGATGAGTCATGAGTCTAGAAACTATTGCTCTGAAAGGGCTGGTATC
Source organism: Sarcophilus harrisii (assembly GCF_902635505.1). Lineage (NCBI taxonomy): Eukaryota > Metazoa > Chordata > Mammalia > Dasyuromorphia > Dasyuridae > Sarcophilus > Sarcophilus harrisii. The sequence goes on from NC_045427.1 coordinate 542,166,531, forward strand.
CCCAAGGGAAGCCAAATTTCAATAACCTAGCTAAAATAACATTGCATTGGAAGACAAGAGGTTTAGGTCCAATATCTGTTCTAACACTATCTCTGTACTTCTGTTTCCCCCTCTCCAAAATGAGGGATTACGTCCTTTCCAACTCTAATAATCTTTAAGTATATTAGATTTGGGCTCCATTTAACTCAAATCCAGTGCAGTCTCAATTATAGTCAAACTGAGCTTTCTTATTAAACAAGACATTTCCCTTCTCTGGGAAATTTAAAGGGTAGGAGTTGTATTAAAATTCAGGGGTCCTCAAACTACAGCCTGCGGCCCAGTTGTGGCAGCTGAGGACGTTTATCCCCCTCACCCAGAGCTATGAAGTTTCTTTATTTAAAGGCCCACAAAACAAAGTTTTTGTTTTTACTATAGTCAGGCCCTCCAACAATCTGAGGGACAGTGAACTGGCCCCCTATTTTAAAAGTTTGAGGATCCCTGTATTAAATGATCCCAAATGATTAAATGATTTCTACCTGTAACATGATACTCTGAAGTTTTCTGAAAAGATTGGCATCAAGATTTTGTTTTATTTCCAAACCCCTCCTCAAAGACATCTGTTTGTCATTTCACTCTACCCTCATCCCCAGCAACAACAACAAAAACAATAACTAATATTTACTCTGTGCCATGTACTATGCTAAACACTTTATAAATATTATTTCATTTTGATCCTCACAACAATTCTGGGAGTAGATGCTGTAGATGCTATTATTTTTTTAAAAGCAGGGGTTTTTTTAAGTGCAACTTGTCAACAAAATGGTACTGAATTTTTCTTCAGTTTGATAGAAAGGGTTAAAGAAAATAGTAGTGTTAAAAAGCAGTTTTTTTTAAAGGATAGGTGCTATTATTACCCCATTTTGCAGATGGAAAAATTGAGGCAAAAAAAAAATTTAAATGGTTACATGGTCACATACCTAATAAGTATGTGAGAATGAATTCGACTCGAGTCTTCCTGACTCCAGGCTTGGCATACTACAGTAATCAGATTTCTTAAATGGCAAGTGCAAAGAAATGACTGGCCTTAGTATGTAATTATTAAGAATATTTGGTTAACTTTGGAAGGCCTAATTTTCCTGCTTTCTGAAGGGAGCTCTTCAGAATCCCTTTTGTGGTATCCTATGATCTTCAATCACAGAAGCCAGTCTCCTAGCATCATTTCTTAACACATATCTATTGAAGAAGCTTCCATACCCTAGATACAATTTGTTTTGTTTGTCTCAGTGCAAAAATTCCTAGATATGATTCTGGTCTCTGAGTTATTAATGACTAATAATATGACTATGTCCCTAAGTAAGAGAGAAGATGTAGATAGAGACAGAGATATACACACACACACACACACACACACACACACACAAGAATTTTTGAGATCGCAAATCTGTAATGGGAGAATTTCAGAAACAGACTTGGCCATCTAGAAAGGATATTTGAGTAGGGGATGCTTTTTCAGAATCCACAAATTATACCATGCAGGCAAATCCTGGTTCTGCATCAGTTTTGTTTGTTAATTTGTTCTCATGTTTCATACCTGAGCAACTGGTAGCTCATGAGCTTTGGGTTTTTTGAGTCAACAAGACCTTAATTGGAATTCTGCCTTAGACACTTAGTAAGTATGTGACCCTAGAAAGTCATTCAGCCTCTCTTAGACCGTTTTCTCATCAGTAAAGTAGGGTTAATAATAAATCCTATGTGAATTAAAACAACTCTGAGGTACCACCTCATACCTCTCAGATTGGCTAAAATGAAAGGAAAAGAAAATGATAAATGTTGGAGAAGATGTGGAAAAACTGGGACATGAAATGCATCATTGGTGGAGTTGTAAAATGATCCAAATATCCTGGAAAGCAATCTGGAACTATGTCCAAAGGGCTATAAAACTGTGCTTACAGCAGTGCCATTACTGGGTCTGTATCTCAAAGAAATCATAAAGGAAGGTAAAGAACCCACTTGTGCCAAAATGTTTATTAGCAGGTCTTTTTGTAGTAGCAAAGAATTGAAAAATAAGTGGATGCCCATCAATTGGGTAATGATTGAACAAGCTGCGGTACATGAAAGTAATAGAATGTTATTGTTCTATAAAAATGATAAACAAGCTGATTATAGAAAGGTCTGAAAAGATTTACATGAACTGATGCTGAGTGAAACAAGCAGAACCAGAAATACAGTGTACCCAATAATAGCAAGAATATGTGATAACTATGAAAGACTTGGTTCTTTCCAGTGGTTCAGTGATCAGAAGCAATCCCAATAGACTTTGGACAGAAAATGCCATCTGCATCCAGAAAATATCTGAAGAGACTTAATGTAAATTAACACATGCTTTGTTCACTTCTTTTTTCTGTTTTTTTTATCTCTGTCATGGCTTTTCCCTTTTGCTCTGATTTTTCTCTTCCATCATGATTCATAAAGCAATGTATATTTAAAAAAATAAACTTACTACACTAAAAATAATAATAAATCCCAACTCACAAGATTATTATGAAGATCAAATCTAATAAAGTATATAGATGGTTTTGTAAACCTTAAAGCACCATATAAAAGTTAGGTCTTATGATTAATATTATGAAAGAAATGGACTACATAGATTACATTGCACTTTAGAGCTAAAAGGACCTGAAAAGTAGATCTCTGGATTTGGTTCTACCATTTACTAACTAACTACCACCTCAAACAAGTTATCTGATCTCTGTCAGCAAAGACTAAAAACATAATTAATTTTTGAAAAACAAAGACTAAATGATCTCTCAGTTCCCTTCCAACTAAAACACTCGGCAGTTTTTTGCAATTAACTTACTGTGTTGACAAAGCATTTAACCTTTCTAGATCTCAGCATCCTCATTTATAACACCCACTCTATGTTTTTAAAAATTTGGTGCAAAAAACAAATAAAATTATAAAATTGCTTTGAAAAACTTCAGTACATATAAAGAGAAATTATTCTGTATGAGATCTGTTTTCCCAACCAGATTATTGGGAAAATTCAACTGCCATACTACTCAACTACCAAACCTAGGTCATCAACTTTTCCATATCTTATTCCTAGGTACAGAGTATGTGATTAATATTCGATTTTAATTTATTAATTGTAAACTCTGAGGAAAGGGATTCATATTTCATCTTGATTTTCTTTGCACTGGGCCCTTGTACATAGCAGGTATTTAAGGCTTTTTTGAATCAGATTGAATTAATAGAATTGAGTCACTTAAAACTGAACTCAGCCCTGTCCTGACAGGTTCTCGCCTCACCTGTCTGATCACTCCTCAGTTTCCTTTGTTAGATTTGATCCAGGTTATTCCCCCTCAAGGTGTCTGTTCCTAAGGGTATATGCTCTAAGCCATATTTTCTTCTCTATTTAACTTGTTGATCTTATCACCCCCATGGCTTCAAATTCTCATCTCTATGATAATAATTCTGAGATCTACTTCTCTAGTCCTAAATTCTTCCTGATCTTCCAAACTCTCATTTCCAATTTCCTTTTAGAGATCTCATACCGGATATTTTGTAGACATCTTAAACTCAACATGACTAAAACAATCTTTTTCTTCTCAAATCCTTTAATCTTCCTAACTTTCCTTATTTCTATGGAGAGTAGCATCATCCTCTCAGACATCCAAATTAGCAAACTAAGTGTCATCCTTTTCTCCTTACTCTTACTCTTGGTTACTCTTATAGAATCAGTGGTCAGTTTATCTTCTCAGCATCTCTCATATGTTCCCTCTTCTCTCCCATGCATTGCTGTCACCCTTGTGAAGACTCTCATCAACTCATGCTTGGACTATTGCAAAAACCTGATAGTTTGTCTGCATATCACATCTTCGTCTATTCCAGTCCATCTCCTATAGTTTTTCTTCCTAAAGCATAGGTATGACTATGTCACTCCCAATCAATAAATTCCAGTGATTCTCTTTCACCTCCAGGATCAAATATGAAATCCTCTGTTGGCATTCAGAGACCTTCACAACCTGGGCTCTTCCTACCTTTTTAGTCTTCTTACACCTTATTCCCTCCCATATCTGGTGAGATCCAGTAACATGGCCTCCTTGCTATTTCTCAACCAAGACACTCCATTTCCTGACTGTGTGCGTTCAGTAAGTACTATACTCCATGCTTCTAAAATGCTATTATTCTATCATCTAATAAAATACTCACGAACTGCACAAAATTGGTACCATTGTTCTTGTAGATCAGTTAATACTTTCTCCAGCAGATGGCAGCAAATGAACTTAGTCTTGGGAAAAATCCAGTTTATCCTTTTCAACATGCTGACTTTAACTGAGTCAAATTTATCCCATTTTGGTCTACATGCTAAAATGTAACTCTGATAATTCACTTCACAGTTGTCACCACTGAATTTTTTTATAATAATGATATTTTATCTTTCAAAATACATTCAGAGATAGTTTTCAACATTCAACCTTGCAAAACCTTGTGATCCCAATTTTTCTCCCTCTGTCTTCACCTCTCCCCTCCTCTAGAGACAAATAATACAATATCGGTTAAACGTGTGTAATTCTTCTAAACATATTTCCATATTTATCGTACTGTCCAAGAAAAATCTGATCAAGAAGCAAAATGAGGGAAAAAAAAACAACCAAACAACAATAAACAAAAAAGGTGAAAATACTATGTTGTAATCCACATTCAGTCCCCATAGTCCTCTTTGGATGAAGATGGTTGTCTCCATCACAAACTGAGGACTTTTGGATTATATGATCTGTGAAGTCTCTTCCAGTCAAATCTTATTATTAGTTTGTATTTACAATCATGAAAGTATTAATTTTTTGCAAATATCAGATACCTTTCCAAGATCACAAAAAATTGACAGCTATAATTGTATCAAGATAATTCACTGTAATGAAACTACAAACCCCCATTACCATATAAACAAAACTATCAAAATTTCCTTCAGAACTCTGTCAGCATTACATTTCCTTCTGTGACCTAGTTAGTTCTCCCTCAAATCTTTTGGTCCAGGACAAAGTGCCAGCCTAAGAAAGACTGTTTTTGCTGCCATTTCTATGACCACATCTAAAAATATGTCAAATTCCTTCTTAAAAGGTATCTTAGGAATGCCCCCTCACTTTACTCTAGGTATGATTTATCAGAGTAAAATATGTATAGTGTGTGATATAAATATACAGGCAAAAAAAAGAAGAAATCTCAGATACCCAAGTTGGCAAACTAAGGGTCAGCCTCTTCACCTCAGTCTTTCTGGTTCTCCTTATGTAATCAGTAGTTATTTTACCTTCATGGTGTCTCTCAAATATGCTTGCTTCTCCATTTCCCTGAATCAATGGGGCATTACTAATAACTACATTCCCACAGACAATTTCTACAATGGAAAGTACCTAAGAGGCCATCTAGACCAAACCATCCCCTCTGTGACCTATCAGATAAATGGTCATCAGTTTGTCTTTCTGCAATTTCCCCTTTATATGTTAGCAGTCCACACTTTGACTCCTGTGTCTGTTTAAGCTGTTCTACTTCCTACAACATAGCCAGAATTCCCTCTGCCTAATATAATCCTTCAGTGCTCACAAAGAAAGAAAGTGAATGCCTTCCTGCTTTGGGTTAATGAAGCATTTAAGATACTGCCACTTTCCAAAAGCACAAGAAAAACTAAATACAACTGTTCTGCATGTTGGCATATGCCTGAAACATAGTCTGTCAAAGGGGAATTCCTGTTAACACTCACTGAAGTCACAGAGTCCCTCCTGAAAGTTTCCTTGGCCCCTGGGCTATGGCTCAGGTCCCACAGAGAGACTTTAAAGAAAACAACAGCTTTTAGTCCAAAAGGGTGAGGAGACAAACTGAGTCATAACAGTCTGAATTTTCTAAAGCCATAGGCAGATTCATGATTCACCTCTGTAAAAGCTCTGCCCCTCAAGTCCAAGCCACGTCCTCAATAAGTGCCAAAATGTTCCATTCAGGAGTTTCATAGCTCAGCACTGTGTTCAGAAATGCCAGTACACATTATAAGGTCTTTGATCTCCAGCCCTACCCAAACTCTTAGACTGCTGAGGAGTGTGCTTTTATGATCCCTGAAAGGGCAGGCAGCTCTAGATCTCCTCAATTTTCTTTCCTCTCTGCCTTATTCAGTAAATTCCATTGATTTCCTCTCACTTCCAAGATAAAATTAATGAATTATCTCTTTGACTTTCAAAGCCTTTCATGACCTGGCCTTCTCTATCTTTTCAGTCTTTTTCCTCCTTATACATTCTACCATCACTGGTTCACAGAGAGACTCCCCTTCTTACTATTCCTCACACAAGACACCTCCATTTCCCAATTCCAGGTATTTCTACTGGTTACCCCCATACCTGGAATGTTGTTCCTCATCTCTACGTCCTGACTTCTCTAGATTCTTCAAGTCCCAACTAAAATCCTGATCCACTTTAATCATAGTGTCTGTGACTATTTCAAATTTAAACTGTACATGGTTTGTTTATTAGACTGTAGTTGTCTCCCCATCTGGAGAGCCTGGAAGGGTGTCTTTTAACCTTTCTTAGCCAGAGCAGAAAAATAGTAAGTGCTTAACAAATATTTATTGACTGACTGCCTCACTGACACTTCCAGTAGCTAGCTCAATGGTTTGGGTCAGACTGCCTGAGTTCAAATCCCAGGCTCTGCCCCTTAATAGCTATGTGTCCTTTGAGCAAGTCTCCTAAGGTTAGCCTTAGATTCTTCATCTATAAAATAAGAAGTCATTTCTAAAGTCCCTTTAAATTCCAAATCTGTGATTCTATGACCTCTGTCCTCTGTGCTCACGTGATACCCAGAGGTCAAAAGGACTTGAATGTACAATGGTATAAATAATAGCTAAAAGAAGCAAAACAAGTACAAGGCATTTATCTTAAAGATGGATTTGGCATTCAGACCTTAGATATAACTTTTAGGAGAACTCTGGTATTTTAGGGCACACCCACATTAGGGGTATGTCAATGAGAACAATTCATCCACTTTGTACACAGTTGGAGCAGATTAAGCACAGCACACAACCTAACCCTGTTGCAGAGGGTCATGGACAAACAACCCAAGAGGTTAATGCACCCACGTGCATTAACACACCCCTTTATGCAAAAAGATCATATATTTTTATAGACTTGGAGGAAATGGCTTTAGGCAAAGGATAGTTATGAGTCAGTTTCTGACTGCAATCAAGGGCTTGTCTCCCTGAATGGAGCCAGAGAACTAATTGCAGCCAAGCCATTGATGATGAATTGGCACTGACTTTTACAATGTCTTATGTGAATCTCCCAATGCAAAACAGGTCTCTACAAGTTTGGTGAAGCTCAACATCTCAAAGAATAAGAGCAGATTAACCCAAACTTCATCTAGCCATCTGAATTGATATGGGATTCTAGGACCATGAGATTCAAGTATCCTAGCTTTGGAAATCTGGTCCTTTTAAGTACCACAGTCATTTCTCTAAGATGGCCAATTGCTGAATAGTTGGAGTTCTGTAAAAGTAAAGCGAGCTCCCTTGCTGAAAGTTCCCATACCAGTGAAATCACAGATCTCACCAAAATTATTTGGAAATGATTGTACATAGGCAAGTAATCAGTCATGCTGGCTTCAAGGCAAGTACCACAGCTCCACCATCAAGATAAGATACATAGAGACTGAGAGAAACAGTCTTCTATTTCTCTTATCTCTCAATCTATCTTGATACAGAGTCCATTTTCCTGTGTGAACTGAGAGAATTCCAGCCCCTTCCTCCAATTTTACAATGTCTCTTTCAGAAACAGATAGAGATAGATACTGGCATATTAGACAGATAAAAAGATCATTCTGAGAAGATACACTCACATATGAAATACAATTGTGTGTGTGTGTGTGTGTGTGTGTGTGTGTGTGTTGGGGGAAGGGCAGAAAGGAGTGGTATTCTTAAGTTATGCTATCTGATCCTCACCCTGTTTCTGTACTTCAGATCTGTTATTTTGGATCCTTCCTGGATTTCTCCCTTAATTTCTCTGTTTTGATTTTCCTTTCTCAGTTTTCTCCCCCACACTACCATATAACCTCTTATTTGGGGCAATCATTCTGCTCCCAGTTATCACTTATCTCTGACTTCCTCAGGCCAACAGCTGCCTGATCCTTCCCCAGGCTAACTGTTCTTATGTATCTTACAGCTTTTCATCATACCATCATGATATACATTTGCATTTTCATAGTAACTTTGGGGGCTTCTAGTTGTGTTTTTAATATATACCAAACTCCATTTTCCCATTTGAATTGAGAGATCTTCAGCCCCACCCTCATATATAATGTCTGTTCAAATTTATGATCTCCTTGGAAGGAGGAGTTATTATTTTACTTCATCCTTGGATCTATCCAGCTGAGGCTTCCTACAAGGTAATAGAATGATGAAATCATCTAATAAATAATATATATAATTATCTTGCAACTGTACAGTTTACAAAGCATTTTCTCATACAATATCTCAATTTGTTTTCATGACAACCTTGTAATATAGTCAGTATATGAATAACTATTCTCATTTTATAGATTAGGAAACTAAGAATAAGGGAAGCAATGTAATTTACTCAAAGTTACCATTCCCCCCACCCCCACCCCCACCCCGGCCAGGAACCAGACCTCAGGTCTTGTGCGCTTTCCACTATTCCATCAAGACTCAAATAAACTAGGGAGTCTTCTTGTGACTCACTCATTTGTATTTTCACAAACTTTATGAGGAATAAAAAAAATCTTGTTGACCTTACATAAAATAGAGCTGGATTTTTTTTACAACTTTTATTTTTCCTGTTTAGTTAGAAATATCAGAGAGTCAAGGTCCAAGGCAAGAGAATCTCTGACCCAAACCCACTGGCAAGAATCTTCCCTGGGGTCCTTACCCTTAGCATATAAAATGAGTTTGTAATATAAATACACACAAATACATTTTCTGCATCAGACCACCAATAGAACTTCACTTCCATAGAGAAAGAACATAATTTCATTGCCAAAGAGTATCTAAAATTCATAACCTTCCCTCTTCCCTCCTTCCAAAGGCATGGGCAGAGCCAGAATGTTTCTTATCATAGTGTAAGCAGCTAAGTGGTACAGTATATAGAATACTGGGCATAGATAAGAGTCAAGAAGACCTGAGTTCAAAAACAGCCTCAGACACTTAACTGGTTGTCTAATTCTTGAAAAGTAACTTAACCTCTGTCTGTCTCACTTTCCTCTTCTATAAAATGGGAGTAATAGTGCCGACCTCAGCAAGGTTATTTTGAGGATCAAATGAGATATTTGTGAAGTACTTAACACAATGTCTGGCAAATAGTAAGTGTTATTATAAATGCTTATCCTCTTTCCTTCTTTTTGAACATGTAATTTACAATTGATCTACATGGGAGAAGGGGAAGGGATGGAGATGAGCACTATAGAGAAGAAGTTACATTTGACATCCTAAAACTCTTCTTTCCTCCAAAAATCTGTCTTTTCTAGCTCAAGGTCATACCACTTTGAAAACTAGAACCCAGTCAAGGGCTCAGGACAAGGGTTCAACCTTGTATTAAAGAGTGGAAGTAATGTACATTAGTCAGAAGGATTACAAAGGTCAAGATCAAACTAAAAGTGTAAGAGAGGACTTACTCTGTAATACTTTTGCCAGCTCTCTGCTACCTTCATCTTTAATGAATTGTGTAGTAAGTTGGAAGTAAATGCAGTTGACTGTGATACTTTTCTTCTATATTCCATTTAAAACTTTAAAAATTTTTTCCTTATTTTTGGTAAATGTCTGGAATGTATTGAGGTACTGATATTTATCCCAAAAATTCATTTGTAAGTTGTTGTTGTATTTGGAGTTCTGACCACATTTGCCCATTGTTATGGGCCAGAACTTGAAACAAGGTGCTAAGTCACTGGAGTTGATAGAAACAATGCTCATGTACATGGTTCATACCTTTGGAGTTCACACCTTTGGGAGAGTTCACACATTAGCTCACACATTAGAGTTCACACTTCTCATACCTTTAGAGATCACACATTTAAGAGATCATATATAAGGAGCTCCCACAAGCCCATTAGAGACTTTGGGAGATTCACAAGTCAGGATTCAGTGGAGGAGATTCACAAGTCACAGCTCCTACAAGCCCACTCTCTCAGAGGAGGAGTCAGATCCATTCGATATTCCACCATTGTGCTGGCTGGAGGCTTTGGATTCAGAGGGAATTGGAGGCTGAAGCTGGCAGAGGCAAAGGACTAGCAACAATAGCTCTTGGAACCAAGGGAAGCTAACTGGGCTGTTTTGGAAGAGACAATAAAGGATTGGATTTTAACAGCTGGCTGCAGTTGAGGTGATTATTACTCTGAACTGAAACGAAAGCTGCCTTCAGAAGCTTCCCAAGAAACCTGCTCCCAGAGAACAATTATATTTTAGAGAAGAGAACATTACAGCCCATAGAGACAATTTCCCATAGAAACTAAATGATTAGGTTATCTGACCAGGATTCTATTCTTAATGAGTAGTATTAAGGAACAGGTCAATTCTCCAAGAGCCTCCACAGCTATGGATCATAACATCTGAAGGAGTTGCAAAGCAGCCTTTGGGGACACAGGTGTTGTGAACTGGGAATGAAACAAATTGGAGGCAGAGGGAAGAGGAGAAGGTTAAATTATACGTCTTCTTGGCAGTCTCCACTGGGGATAAATGAATGAATGAACAAAGGATGAAAAGCCTTTGTTAAGTACTTACTATAGGCCAAAGACTGGTCTTAGACCTAAAGATAAAGATCAAAAATTGAGATAGTCTTTTCTTTCAAAAAAGTGATATTCTAACAGTGAAGATAATACCAGTAGGGGTGAAAAAGTAATACTTTGCCCTGGGCCACCTCTTGAAGACTGAACCCTCAAACAGAATATATTCTTACTAGTTAACAACTATTTTCTTTCACCAGATATCTTGCCTCAGGTTGTTTAAGAACTATATGTCCAAGCCTCATTGTTGGATGAGGTAATTACTAAAAAAGTACTTTTTTCTCTAGGTCATATCATGGAGCTCTCCTGGGATGTTACAGTAACCTGCCCTTTTCTATCCTGTCCACACCATACCAAACAGTCCTATAAGTGTCACTTTGAAATATTTCACCAGAAACCTGTTTAGATTTAAAGCATATCCAAGGGATCATTAACATTCATAATCAGAATTTCTGCCAAATCAATCCCAGCACTTGTCTCTATCTACCCATCTTTTTTTAGCCATTCAGTCTCACCTAGCAATGTAATATTGTCTTAAATTCTAGTACTTCTGATTCTGGGCAAGTCACTTAACCCCAATTGCCTCAGGAAAAAAAAAAAAATTCTAGTACTACAAGGGGACATAGGAACTAAAGAAACATGCTGAGGAGAACTAAAACAATAAATAAATAAAATCATTTAGTGCCAAGCATTTGGGGGGGGGGGGGGAGAGATGGCTATTTTTCAAATTTTAGCTTTTTTTAAAAAATACAATATTGAAAGATGGTTTATATTTCAGTCTTAAGGCTTTATAAAATAGCATATCAAATAGATACATTAAATTTCTATAATATAAACACCTTATATTGTTTTCTTACAGTGACTGCCTTAATTTACCTTTTATCCTAGTGAGACTACTCAATCTATGTGAAAATAAATACAACCATATTATGCTACAGACAGCAATACATTAAAAGAAATCACAAATTTACATCAGAACTAGATCATCTTCCCTACTTCCCCACCCCAAAATCTGTAGCTGCATATAAGATTGAATCCATACTTTGATAGATAATTGTCTTTATTTACATTACATTTTCATATCTCGGTTCATCAGAATGCAAACTGAGTCCCAAGCATTTGTCATCTATCTCCTTAGTTTTGTACTGTAAAGTGATAGGGTTTCCTGGGCTACCCTCCCTACCCTCCTTTCAAAAAATATCCAGGAATGTTTACAAATACCTAGTCCACATAGCTTTCCTCGGGGCTATTTACTACAGCTGCAAAGCACATAAGAAAGAAATCAAAAGACTACTGGTGATCTGTAAGAGTTCTGATAAGCTGCTACCTAATACTTATGATATGGAACAAGAAATGGGAGAAAGTCTGGAAAGGAAATAAAGACTTTCAGCCTCGTTTGTTTTTATACTAACTGAGCTCCAAATGACTAGTAAAAAGGACTTTGGAAAAATTAGTTTAGGAAGAGTTGTCTTCTATAAAGAACAAAACACATAAAAGTAATCTTTGTATTAATATACTCAGACTTACTGGATAAATTATTCTTAGTCAGACTTTGTCTTTTGATTTTTAAACATAAGCATAATTTATAAGATATTGTGGGTTTTATTCCAGACCACTGCAATAAAGCAAATATCACAATAAAAAGTCACAATTTTTTTGGCTTCCTAGTGCATATAAAAATTATGTTTACATATTTTAGTCTATGAAGTGTACAATAGTTTTATGTCTAAACATAATGTACATACACAGCAACAGCAAGATTATATGATGATCAATTCTGACAGATGTGATTCTTTTCAACAGCAAGTTGATTTAAGCCAATCCCAATAGTTTTGTAATGAAGAGAGCTATCTGCAGCTGGGAAGAAGACTGCAGGGATGATTGTGGATCACAACATAGTATTTTCATCTTTTTTTTTATTGTTGTTTGCTTGCACTTTGTTTTCTTTCTCTTTTTTCTTTTTTTGATCTGATTTTTCTTATGCAGTATGATAACTGTGAAAATACGTATAGAAGAATTGTACATATTTAACATATTGGATCACTTGCCATCTGGGGGAGGGGGTGGAGGTAAGGGAAGGAAAAAATATTTTTTTGGAACACAAGGTTTTGCAAAGGTGAATGTTGAAAATTATCTATGCATGTGTTTCAAAAATACAGCTTTAATATAAAAACGTACATAACTTTAAAATACTTGATTGCTTACAAAAAAAAATTTGCCTTCAAGGCAACATATGTGATGGATAGGATGGGAACAGATTTTAAACAAGTTGAACTTCAATCATTTTTCTGTAATATCTCTAGAAAAGTTATGACATTTCATGATTCACCACCATATAGGATAACTGGAGGATAGTCACAAAAGTTTTTTCTCAAGGAGTAGCTTGAGATAATTAAAAATCACTGCAAAAAAAAAAAAAATGGCAAAAATGACTTTGGAAAATGTAGATGATACAAAAACAAAACATATCAATAAAAATGTACTTTTTAAGAAACACATTGTACCATTCTCCATCTAGCCCATTCTTCTTCTCCTATGCAAATTTGGGTCCATTTCATTGTTAATATGAAGTGGCTAACTAAAATATTTGTACTAATGGACTAACTCTATGGGTTAAAGAAAGGAATCTTTCATCCACTAGATTTTCCTGGGTTGTAATTCAAATTATTGAAAAAAGTACATACACTCATGGATCACAAAATACCTACAGAGAAACTTAATCAAAAGAAATTTAATCTACCAACTCTTATTAAATTCCTACATCTGTCACCATGTTGGGAATTTTAATTCAAATCAACAAAAATTTATTAAGTGACTGTTAAGTGCAAAACAATGTACTGGGCCCTGGGGATATGGAGACAAAACTAAAAATAGTCCCTGTGGTCAAGTAGCTTACATTCCACAGAGGAGATACAACATGTACACAGATAAAGAGGATAATCTGAGAATGGAGAATGCACTAACTACTAGAAAGATTTGGAAAGACTTCCTACAGAAAGTGCTACCTGAGTTAAGCCTTGAGGGAAGCTCAGGACTCAAAGAAAACCAACTGAGGTGATGGCTCCAGATATGAGGAAGAATTACACCAAGACATAGAGGGAGATAGTACCTCAGTATGAGGAGGATGAAGTGAACCTGTTTAGCTAGAACATAGAGGACATGAAGGCAAGCAATACAAATTATCTAGAAAGGTAGGCTACAGGTCATAGGAGTGAGGAGTGGGGAATGAGTGTTGTACATTATACATGTTTTCAGATTTTTTTCAATATATTGATATTATGCTGACTTTTTTTCCTTTCCATTTTCTTTTTTTGTCTAAAAAAAAGTGTTTGTTATATAGGTTGGCTATCTGGAAAATGGCTAGGGTGATTTTTTTTTTTTTTTTTTAAAAGACATCAATTAAAAACTCATTTTAAAATATTTAGGCTAATAGGCTTTAAACCTAGTTCTCATCCATGTTTCCAGATTTAATTATGACTGAATGAATGGTAGAATTCACTTAGGCAGAGATGACCAATCTTATCCATTCCATTGACCTTACCTATGAATTTAGATTACCCAGGCTAGAAAGAAGAGTCAGGGATCTGGTGAAGGAATTGAAAGAGACTTTGTTAGGCCACAGAACACCATCTTCTCTTCAGCCTCTCTTTCTCTCTGTTTCTCTTTGTGTCAAAATCTCTGTCTCAATCTCTCTGTCTCTGTCTCTCATTCTCTCTCTGTGTCTCTCTCTGTGTCTTTCTGTCTCTGTCTAGAGAGACAGAGTCTCCCCCTCTGTCTCTCTGTCTCCGTCTCTGTCTCTCTGTCTCCGTCTCTGTGTCTCTGTCTCCGTCTCTGTGTCTCTGTGTCTCTGTCTGTCTCTCTCTGTCTCTGAGTGTGTGTGTGTGTGTGGGTGTGTGTTTCTCTGTCTCTCTCTCCAGTTTTTTTATTTATCCCACACATTTTGGTATCTAATTGTAGCAATAATCAACATTTATATAACACTTTACATTGTTATTCCATGTAAGTCTTACAAAAACCCCTGTGAGATAAGGAGACTAATATATACTATTGTATCTGTTTTATAGATGAGGACACTGATATTTAGTAATTTACAAAAGATCACACAGGTTAACAATTTAGCAGTTAACAACTGGCAGAGCAGGGATTTAACCCAGGTCTTTTTGTTTTCTTATAAACCTTATCAAATAATAACTGTAAATTTCCCAGACAGAATTTGGACCCAAATTTTGAATCCAAGTCTCAAATCCATATCCACCATGTCACCCAAACTCTCTAGTTTGTACCTTATATTCTAGGATGTTGCTTAATGTGAATAAATTTATAAGATCTTAGTTTTAAAGGTAATTTAGTCCAAACCCTTTGTTTTCTAGATGGGGATACTAAGATTCAAACAGTTTACATGGTTTGCCCAAGTTCATGCAAGTAGCAAATGGAAGAGCTGGGATTTGAACCCAAGTATGCCCTTCCCCATGAAACTATTCAATTCTTTAATGACATGAATTCTTTTATATCTTGTCTACTTTATGAAGCACAGACTGATTAGCGTACAATTAATCTTCAACACTTCTTGTCCTCTCTAGGAATATGAGACTGACACTGGCTGGTTAATTATCACCACCTAGTGAAGGAATTCCACTCTTAAAGAAGAGGAACATACAACCCAAGTCCCAATCTCGGAGAGTACAAATCAATAGGTGTTTAGTTAATAACCAGATCATCTCTCCCTTCTGGTAGACACCTTAGAATCTCTGCAGTTCATTTCTGAAGGGAGAAAGTTGGACTTTATTATCCTTTCTTTTAAAAAATGCCTTACTTTATTTTTAAATATTGCATTTTATTAGTGCTTTTTGTCTTTCCCTGGCTTGCCTCTGGGTTGAACTTTCCCTTGTAACAAAGAAAAGAAATTAAGTAAAAACATCTGCTTGTATAAACTATGTCTGATACTTACAATGTCCTGTCATTGTTGAAAGGAAGTAGGTATATTTCATAATCTCTTCTGAGACCTTCAATGTTATTTTTTTCTATTACTTCCTTATATCAGTCTGTTCATTTACACTGTAATAGCCACTGTGCATTTTGTTATCTTTGTCCTCACTTTATTTAAAAACAAAAAATAAGAGACCAATCTTCTTTATTCTCAAAAGATTTAGGATCATTTTGAAACTTTTCTTCTACGAGTAGAGGACAAACATAATGCTTCTAAGAAACTCTTTCCCCTTCCCTTGTGTAATATCTAAAAGAATGTAAGATCTTCCAGGGTAGGAGCTATTATATTTAGGTCTTTACATTCCATTCTTCTAAAAATAGTAAATACTTAGTCAATATATGTTGAATTGAATGGATTAACTTTAGAAAATGACATTGTCCTTCTTGTTTTTACCCTCTTAACTGTCCAGAAATGTATTCTAGGATCCTAGAATAGCTTTTAATATAATTTGAGCTTTTTTTCCCCCTGTATGAATTGTGGTTGTCTTTCAAAGGTGATGAAAGTTGTAGGGGGAAAGAGAGAACTGAAACTCAAAAGTCAGTTTATTAATATTTCACTCAGTCAACTTCTTTGTTGGATAAGGTGAGAGCAGCTCTTTCTGAAGGAAAAATGAAACAGAGGTTAAAATGTTTGGGTTGGTCTCTGCTAGAGAAGGAAGATCTTTAGTAGAACTGAGAGAATTTACTAGCCTATTCCCAGTCACAAAACAAGTAGAATAGAAAAGCAATCATTGAGTTTGTCACTTGATGCCAGCCTGACTTTCTATTAAGGTAAAATGATTGATTGACAAATAAAAGTAAAATCCACACTCAAGGCAGAACTGCTTAAGTTGAATGGAAAAAGCAAGTTTAGGTACCTGAATATTGGGGAATAATTGCCTCTACATGTATTAATGTATATATCCATATTGGGGTGGGTCACACTGTTTTCAATTATAGCTGGCGATACTTCTTTGTATTATCAACACAAAGCATCCAGGGGGAAAAAATACCCAAAGGCTATCCACAGTACTATTAATCAGATCCCCCTTTGCCTTGTTATAGTTATTCCTTTCCAAAGATGGAAAAATTAAAGGATATTTGAAAAGCAGTAAAGGAGATGAGCTATGAGGGTGAGCACAGGGAGGACTCTTCCAAGAACTGTCCTTGCACAGTGTCCTTTCTAAAAATGCAGCTGATGACAGACTCTCCCACAATCCTTTTTGTTCTCATTACCCATTATCCTCTGGTATATCCCAGAGGCAGAAGATATAGCTGTGAACTGAACAGCTGCAAAGCAGATGAGAACTTGACCACATGATGCAATGCATGCTTTGATTACTGACTTTTCTGAAGGATTTATTATCCTCTGAAGACTATAGATCTTAATATGGAAAACAGTAACTAGGAGAAAAACTTAAAGGAATATGAGCAAATATATAAGTTGCAAAATTGTATCTATTGGAATCCCATTTAGCAGAGACCTGCTTAAATATAAAGTATTTAAAATCCTCTAGAAACTGACTGGCACCTATCTTTTCTGTGCTACTTTGAGTTCTCTTCATGCAGTCTGTGTCTTAGACTGTCCTGACAATTGTAGCCCTCATGCAATATTCCATCTCTTCCTTTGTGCTGTTGAACAAGTGGTCAGTTCCTGCCCTACCTCCCATTCTCCCAATCGCCGCCGCCCCCCCCCCCCCCCATCCCAATGTCAGGAATGTATCTCTAGCTGTTAGAATCTCTAACTTTCATAAAGGGGAACTCGAGACACTTTTCTAAAGGAGGCCTTTTCTGATCCCCTTTTGCCCAGTTATTCCCATTCTCCCTTTTGGAATTACTTTGTATTTCTTAGTATGTATTTTTGATTGGTTTGTATGCATATATTCCCCAGTAGAATACAAATTCCTTGAGAGTGGGGATTGTGTTTAGATTTAGTTTTTACATCCCTAATACCTAGCTTAGTACCCTGCACATAGTAGGCATTTAAGAAATGTTTGTTGCATTTCTAAAAGCACCTAACTCCTAAAAGAATTCTATACAATCAAAAAGAGAAGAAATTTTTTTTGCATAGGAAGAATTTTTTTTGTGGTAGGATTATCTAAACACAGAGGAATAAATTAAATGCCTTTGCAAGATACCCTAAGAACCCTTAACCAAAAGATATGCTAAAGTCCAGAATGATTCAGACATTTATGAAATTGGATTAAAGCCTTTTCATAACCTCTTCCAGTCCAATGATCCAGTGTTGCTATGAAACCAATAATTAAACCTTATGAAATATAAAGTAGCTTGTGAAATAAGTGGGGAGGGAAATCAAATAAACAGGTATGCTTCATGTTACTCCAGCTAAAATTAGTATTTTGTAGCATTTGCTACAAAATGTATGCACAAATATATGTACATATATATACATATACATATATATACTATACATATATGCTATATATACTACATATATACTATATATATATTATATATACACACATGCTATATTATATACATATATAAATATATGTACATATATATATTTATATACAAATATACATATATATATATATGCACACACAAACATACACTGGTTGTTGTTGCTGTTGTTGTTGTTGTTGTTGTCCTGTTGTCCTGTGTAAGAGATATGGATTCCAGTACCAGTTTTGGCAGCTATTGTCTGTTATGTGATCTTGGACAAAATGGCACCATCATTATTATAATGTCTGATTTTAGGGAGGCAGCATAATATACTAGATAAAGTTGACCAGAAGGACCTCACTCCAACTCTCCCCTTTGACATAAATTGGCTATGTGATCCTAGGTAAGTCAATTAGTATCTCAGTGCTGTAGCTATAACTCTAAATAATTCGCAGAGATGGCACTGACCAGCCTTTGTAGATAATTTCCTCTCTGAAGAGTTCCTGATAATAATGACATCATAGGACCAATCTCTATGCTAATCTATAGATAAGAAAGACACGTCCTATTGAATGCTTCCAAGGTTAAAATCCCTCTTCATCTCAATTTATGGCTAAAAATCAAGACATGGTCTTACAGGTTCATGATCTAGATATAAAGAATGATATTATAAACAAATTAGAAGAACATAGGATAGTTTACCTCTCAGATCTGTGGAGGAGGAAGAAATTTGGGTGACCAAAGAAGAATTAGAGATCATTATTGATCACAAAATAGATAATTTTATTTATATTTTATTTATATTAAGTCAAAAAGCTTTTGTATAAACAAAACTAATGCAGACAAGATTAGAAGGTAAACAATAAACTGGGAAAACATTTTTACATTCAAAAGTTCTGATAAAGGCCTTGTTTCTAAAATATATAATTAACTCAAATTTATAAGAATTCAAGCCATTCTCCAATTGATAAATGGTCAAAGAATATGAACAGACAATTTTCAGATGAAGAAATTGAAACTATTTCTAGTCATATGAAAAGGTGCTCCAAATCACTATTGATCAAGAGAAATGCAAATTAAGACAACTCTGAAATACTACTATACACTTGTAGATGACAGGAAAAAATAATGCTGAATGTTGGAGAGGATGTGGGAAAACTGGGACACTAGCACATTGTTGGTGGAACTGTGAACAGATCCAACCATTCTGAAGAGCAATTTGGAACTATGCTCAAAAAATTATCAAACTCTGCGTATCCCTTGACCCAGCAATGTTTCTACTGGGATTATACCCCAAAGAGATCTCAAAGGAGGGAAAGGGACCCACATGTGCAAAAATATTTGTGGCAGCCCTTTTTGTAGTGTCAAGGGACAGGAAAATGAATGGATGGCCATCAATTGGAGAATGACTGAATAAATTATGGTATATGAATATTATGGAATATTATTGTTCTATTAGAAACAACCAACAAGATGATTTCAGAGAGGCCTGGAGAGACCTACATGAACTGATGCTAAGTGAAATGAGCAGAACCAGGAGATCACTGTATACAGCAACAACAAGACTATATGATGATCAATTCTGATGGACGTGGTTCTCTTCAACAATGAGATGAGTCAAACCAGTTCCAATTGTTCAGTGATGAAGAAAGTCATCTACACCCAGAGAGAGGCCTGTGGGCACTGTGTGGACCACAGCATAGTGTTTTCACACTTTCTATTAATGTTTGCTTGCATTTTGTTTTCCTTCTCAGGTTTTTTTTTCTTTCTAGATCAGATTTTTGTTGTGCAGCAAGAGACTGTACAAATATGTATACATATATTGGATTTAACATATATTTTAATATATTTAACATGTATTGGACTACCTGCCATCTAGAGGAGGGGGTGGGTAAAGGAGGGAAAAATTTGGATCAGAAAGTTTTGCAAGGGTCAGTGTTGAAAAATTACCCATGCATATGTTTTGTAAATAAAAAGCTTTAATAAAAAAAAATTAGAGGGAAAAAAAAAGACATGGTCTTAAAAGCACATGTATATACCCCTGAGTTAATATAACTGATAAATATATAGTTATTGGATTAAAAAAAAATCACATTTACAAGAGCTCATAGAATCAAAAAATGCTAGAGCTATATGGGACCTTAAGAGTCATTTAGTCCCAATCCTTGTTTTGGGAGGTTTGGGGTTTTTTTTTTTCAGTTAAGGAAACTGAGATTTCAATAACAAGAACTAGAAAAATCACAGGCACAAAAGCCCCAATGACTCTGAATGCTCCTATGTTAAGAAATGTCATTATAATTTAGAGTTGAAAAAGTGATAATTTATTCTAACTCCCCTCCATTTCCTTTCCTCAGTTATAAAATCATGTAGTTGAAGTAGATCTCTATGTTCTCCAGCTGGAAAGCCTTTGATCTCATGACCTTGAACTCAGACCTCAGCTGAACAAACTGTTCTCTTTCTTAAGAATTTTTAAATGTTAAAAATTTGGGTTGAAATAAATCTGAGAGTTGAACTAGATGGTTCTGAATCCCTCTCACTTCTAGGGCTAGAATCCTCTGAGTCTAAGACCCAGCAACTTCTTCCATTTCTTCTCAGGGAAACCAATTTATAAGGCTTTGGATTCCATCTGAACCTTCCTAAACTGATCTAATCCAGAATTTCCTGAGGCAGAAGATTCAAATGAGATTTATTTCCTAATTTATGCTGATCAAAACTAGCATGCTTTCTTTCTTCATAGTGCACATTCTAACCACAATCAAGTAACAAAGTGGTACATAGATTTTTTATTTTATTATTATTACTACTATTACTGGCTAAGCAACCTTCATTCAGACATCCATCCATCCATTCATTTGTTTGTTTATTTTTGTAGGGGTCAGGGCTATTCTGCTTCTAGAAAGAAGCTCTTAAGAAGACAACCCCAGAGAATAAAGAAGATACTGGCATGTTTACTCACATCTCTCTTAGAAATATCGAGTTCATAGCTGTATCCAGAAGTTAAAATAAGTAGCATTTAGCAGAATTCAAGTGCTTTTCAAAACCTAGACATGAACTCCCCTGCCTTTTCAGTCATGTTGGCTTGCTAACTCTTTGGCTAATGAGTATTTTCACTGTATTGTACTATACTGCAAGAAGTAGGAAGAACACTAAACCCTTAGAAAATAGAGAAAAAAAGAAAAGTTTGTTTGGCCATTTATTTGCTATTAAATTTGGGCAAGCCTTCTAGATTCTCCTACTTAAAATAAAAGAGTTAGACTAATGATTTTTCATTTCTCTTTCAGCTACAAATCTACATTCCTGTGAATTGAACTGGATAGGACTGAATTGCATTGAATTAAATCAATTGAATTCCTATGGAGCAGAAACTGAACTATAGCTTCCAAATGAAGGATAGACTATCCTTCCTTCAGATGACTATGTCATTAGAGAGGTTATGTTATGGCATGAAAGTGAATTAGATTTAACTAAGGGAAAGTTAACTAAGGGAAAGCCTTATCTGGATCAACCATCTGGATCCATTGGCAAGATAGAGATCAGAACGATCAGAGACAGCCCCAGATACAGAGGGAAATCTTGGCTTTTTTAAGCTAAGATCTTTAACAGGTTTTCACTTACTTGTTTATTTATTTATTTATATGGTTTTGGTCTATGCTAAAGAGGAGATTGTTGCTTCAATTGCTACCCAGCCTTAATCACTGCATGAGTGTGGCCTCAGTTAAACTGAGGCCTGTTGAAGACCTGTTGAAAGGCCAAGATCTTCTATCTCATCCAGGGTCATTTCCAGTTACCTTTATCTGTATCTGGCCACTGGACGGAGATGGCTCTGGAGGGAAAAGTGAGGCACAACCCTCCCTCATTTAAATCCAATTTCCTTGCATGTCATAACATTACCTCCTGATGTCATCATGTCCTCTTTGAGAACAAAGGACAAAAACAACAGCTTGACTGAAACAAAATCTAATCAGTGATGAAGACTAGGAAAGAAATGAGGCAGGTTATTCTGGATTTAACATATATTGCATTACATGCCTTTTAGCGGAGGGGGTGGAGGGAGGGGAGAAAAATTGGAATACAAGGTTTTTCAAGGGTCAGTGATGAAAAAATTATCCTTGCATATGTTTTGAATACAAAAAAGTCAATAAAAATAATAAAAAGAAAAAGAAAGAAAGAACTAGAGAGAAAGAAAGAGCGAGATAAAGACTGAGCAAGAGAAAGAGAGAGAGAAAGGAAGGAAGGAAGGAAGAAATAGAGAGAGAGAAATAAAGGGAGAAAGGAAGGGAGAAAGGAAGGAAGGAAGGAAGGAAGGAAGGAAGGAAGGAAGGAAGAAAGAAGGCAAGTAATTTCCTCTTTTACCTAGTTAATAAAAGTTAAGAAAAAGGAAAAGAAAAAGAGAGACAGAGACAGACAGAGACAGAGTGAGACAGAGAGGGGGGAGAGGGAGAGAAAGAGAGGGGGAGAGAGAGAGAGAGAGAGAGAGAGAGAGAGAGAGAGAGAGAGAGAGAGAGAGAGAGAGACTTTCTGAGAATAGAATCCGAAAGAATTCGTAGTAGCTGTCACTAGAGGCTGCTCTTGTTCCCTTCAGAAAACATCAGGCAACTCCGAAAATCCAAGCAGTTTCCTGTTGTATGTTTTTGATTGTATCGGAGACCAAGACACCAGATACCTCCAGAGTCCTTTAAAAAATACACAAACTGTGTTTTGGCGGCTTCATGCAATCCGGTAGAGGATAACAAAATCCTCAAGCTTCTTTAAGATGTCCAATGAAAGTCCAAAATGGCAAAGTTAAGGCTGAGAGGCATTTCAGAGATTCTGTTACCCACCTATACCAACACACCAAATCCAGCCCCATGCTGCTCCTTGAGTCAGAACTCCAAAGCTTTTTATTACTCAGAGTCCATTCTTCCCTAAGAGCCTGTCATTGAAATAGTTTCTGAAGGGGAGTGTGCATTCACTCACAGCTCCAGAGTCTGAGTGAACTATGAGACCTGTTCATTTTCAGATGAGACACTGGCAGCCCTGCCAAAGCCAGCTGGCTGGGTGGGATTGTTCTTAAAACTGTTTGGTCAGAAATTTAAGCTAAACACATAGGCTGGGTCAGGGAAAAAATTAGCTAGGTGAATTATGTAGAAACTTGGAGGGACCAATACCACCCAGGAGGGGAGTCTTTAGAGACTACTTGAGTTATGCTCAGTAACCCTGGGGTTAGGACATAGACAGGAAGAGGAGGAGGGCTTGTTTGAGAACATTCACTCACCACATGACTGGCAAGACCAGCAGGAGGAAGTGAATCCCAAAGCACCTACAATCATTTCATGAGAAACACAGAGTTTTTGAGCCAGAAAATGTGATTCTAAACCAATCCACAAGGATTTATTAAGCACTTACTAGCTACAAAGCATTGTGTTAGGTTAGGTTCTACAAAAAAAAAAAAAAAAAAAATGATACAAAGGCAAAATGGAAATAGTTTCTGTCCTTAAGAAACTTATTTACTGCTGGAGACAGAAGATCTGTAAATAAGAACAATTATGCACAGAAATCTGAATATCTATCTAGAAAGACCCTCATAAATATAAATTATTTCCCTGACCTTCTAGGGAACTGCTCACATCTCTGATCTTTCCTCTTATGATCGTGTTCCAATTACAAAACTTGTCTGTATTTGAGAAGTCTGTACAATCCTTTGGTTAGATAGTACTTTTAGCGTTATCTCTTCCTGGATGCTTCACTTCATTCTTTAAATACCAAGTCTAGCTGTAACTAAGTCTGTGCTGTAGATAAAATCTACAGATGCTGATCTGCATAAGTATGGGATTTCTGCCACAACTTGCATCCCACTATTCCTCTACTCAAGCCAAAGAAGTTCCATCACAAATATTCAGGTCCAAGAGAAGTTTGAATTCCCAGTTTTGTGTCAGCAGACTGGCTGAGGACATCTTTCTTAATAGAATTACTAGCAAGTAGCCATGACTATAGTGTAAATGACTTGCCTAAAGTCACACAGCCAGTTAAAGACAAAGTTAAGACAAGAACCCAAGTCTCCTAACTCCCAGTCTGATCCTCTTTTTGCCCATCTATTATTTAACATTATTGTCAAATTTAATGATTTTTCCTTCATCTGCATCCTTTTTGAATTCTCTGCAGCATTTAACACTACAAGAACACTTCTTCCAACATATTATCTCTTTTCTGAGTTTTATTGACTTAACTCTCTCTTGGTTCACCTACCTGTTTACTCTTTCTCAGTCTCCATTGCTGGGTCTTTATCCAGCTCATAGTTACTAATAATAGGTGTCCCCTAAAGTTCTATCCTGGATCCTCTTCTCTTTTTTTTTCTTCATTATATTTCTTGGATCTCATCTACTCCCATGGGTTACATTATCTCTATGCAGATGATTCCCAGATCTCTATACCCAGCCCTTGTCTCACTCTTGTACACTAATACTCTAACACAATCTGGTTTTTTGGATATTTCAAACTGGATTCCACATAAGCATCTCAAGCTCAACAAATCCACAGTAGAATTAATTATCTTTTCCTGAAAATTCACTACTCTTCTGAATTTACCTTTATTATTGAGGGCAACAACATTCTCCTAGTCACTCATTCTTATCCTATATATCCAATAAGCTGTCAAATTTTGTCAGTTCCAATTCCAAAACACATTTTATATCTGTTCCTTTCTTTCCACTCTCATAACCACTACCCTAATGTAAGCTCCCATCACCTCTCATTTGAGATTAACATAATGATCTTCTTGATCTCTCTGCCTCTCTTCTTAATCCAATCCATCCTCTATTCAACTATTAAAGTGATCTTCGAAAAGGGTAGTTCTGATCATTTAACCCCTATCCTCACTATTCAATAAAGTCCAGTGTCTTTTTATTACCTCTAATATCAAATATATATTTCCTGTATTTGGCATTTTAAATTCTTCATAACTTGGCTCTTTCCTATCTTTGCAGTCTTTTTATTCATTACTCCTCTCCACATACTCTACAACACAGTCATACTGCCTACCACTTGCTGTTCCTCAAATTCCACACTCCACCTTCCATCTCAATTTACAATGTCTATCCTCCAGCCTAGAATTCTCTTCCCTCCTCAACTCTGCCTATTGGAATCCTTGGCTTCCCTCAAGGCTCAGTTCAGATGACACGTTCTGCAGGAAACCTTTCCTGGTCCCCCAGATGCTAGTGCTTTCCCTCTATGGTTAACAAACATCTAAAAACAAAGGTGACCACAGAATGCATTTCCTTTTCTTGTCATTGTACTTCATAAATAGGACCATAGTTATGAAGAAAATATGTAGGATATCCTTCCCAAATGCCACATAAGAATAAGTTTATTAATCTCCTTTCTATTAAATTTACTAACCTTGCTCTGTTAAAACAAAAAACAAAAAACCTGCCAATTCTGAGGTCTCATCTAATTTTAGCTTTAGGTGTTAGTTCCATGTGGATGTGTCAATGCTTGTAATGCTGATGTGTTGGGCACTTAAACACATAGCTGGATTGTACTGTAGCTTAGAAACAGCATATAAATAACTTGGTCCTAGGTGAGATTTCAAAGATTTTTAAAGCTACAAGGGACTCTGAAGGTCATCTAATCCCTTTTTTAATTGTATAGATGAGGAAAATGAGATCCAGACAGGAAATAAGAGTTGTGGAAATAGGACTTATTCAAGATTACCCAGATAGTAGTAGAATGCTTTATGGTCAAACACAGTGCCATACACTATGTGAATAGCCACAATGTTGTGTATTTGCTCATCTACTTAACTTCTTGTTCCATATCTCCATATCTCTTTAAATTTGGTGGAGAGAAGGGTAAGGACCCTGAATCCCCACACATAGGTTCATCCCTGATCCTATGAGACCAATCCTGCCCTTATTGAAGGGAAATTTCAAGAAATGATTTAGATGTCATTGGAATAGTAATGCATGTAAGTGTGATGCAAGGGGCTAAAATTGGTTAGTACCTGAGTTTCTTTAAAGCATATATATATTTGCATAATCAAGATTTAGGCTAAGAACAATATATTGGATCAGGAGAAAAAATAAAGATTTATTCTTTTATGATGATTATTCATATTATCTGACTCTAACCTAAAGAGTAAACCCACTTTCCTGCTCCCAATTCAGTTATGCCAATAAGACCATGTATTCAGGCAAAATCCATCCTTCTAGAATGTCTCCATGAGGACTGAAGCTGCATGCTCCTGTTCAAATAGCACTGATGGAAGAATTCTACCAATTTTTAGGCCCATATATTGTACTCCAGCTCTGATATCCTTATCATGTGGTCCACATCCTTGCTAAGCTGCTAGATATTAATCTAGGTATTAATGGCATTCTTTCCAGAATATCACACGACTTGTGTTATAGAGCTTAGGTTTAGTACAGGGGAGGTCTCAGAGATCATTTAGTCCAATTTTTTCATTTTAGGTAAAGGGACCGAAAAATGGGGAAAAACAAAAACAACCTGCTTCATAACTAACAGAACTAAAATTTAATCTCTATTCTTCTAGTTCTACATCACTAGACCCATTGATTGATAACTCTTTTTAAGTAATTGAAAGACTGTCATGTGAAAGAAGGACAAAGTGTGTTTTGCTGGGCAGCAAAGAACAGAATGAAAGAGAGAGAGAGAGAGAGAGAGAGAGAGAGAGAGAGAGAGAGAGAGAGAAAGACAAATCAAAGTTTCAGAAAGGCAGATTGACATATGTTATCCCATTAGCTGATGAGACAAATACAGGTATCAAATTGTACCTAAAGAGCCAGAAGTCAAAAATATCTCAACAGGCTAAAACAGCAAGCTGAATAGATAAAGACATTTAATATAAATAAATATAAAAATCTACATTTGGGTTCAAAAAAATCAAGTTCACAAGTATGAAATAGAGAAAATTGACTAGCTCCCAGTTCATATGAAAAAGAATTGGAAAATTTTAGCAGTCTATACACTCAGAATAAGTTAATGTGGTAGCTCCCATCCCTAGCCCCACCAAAAAAAGCTAGTAAGAACTTGAATTTCTTTAAAAGAGATAGTGTCCCAAATGAGGGAGATAATAGGCATCAAAAGAGTATTCTATCCCAATTCTGGGCACCATATTTTTGGAAGAACATTGAGAAGCAAAAGCATTTCCATCATAAGTCTACCTTCTGGTAAAAGGAAGGTATTATATAATGCTCTATAAGGATTGACAAAAGGAACTAGGGTATTTGTTTCATCTTGGGAAGAGAAGATTTATTTGAGACAGAATGGCTGGCTCGGAATATCTTAAGGGCTATCAATGTAAGAGTCAATAAAATTGTTCTGTTTTTCTTCCACAGAACACAGTTAGAAACAATGGCCAGAAGTTGCAGAGAGGCAAGTGTTTGGCTCCATATAAGGAACAACTTTGTAATGTTTATTGCTATCCAACAGTGGAAAAGGATGCTTCTGGAGATAGTTTGTCCCTCAATGGAGGTTTTCAAGTAGAAATTGATCACTTTTAAATACATCATAGAAGGAATTCTTTGTCATATAGGAATTAATCTAAATGGCCACTGAAGTCCATTCTAGCTCTGAGATGCTAACTTTCTGGCTTACCGGAATCCCTAGTTTCCTTCAAAGCTCAATTACAAGTGTACTTCCTATGGAAAAATCTATCCCAGTCCTTTTCCACTATTTGTTAGTGTCTCCCTGCCCAGGAATTACTTTGTATAGAATTGATATTTAACTTTTTAAGTGCAGTTTATGTTATTTCCTCCTGATAAAATGTAAGGTCCCTGATGAGAAAGACTATTTCATTCTTGTCTTTGTATCTCTGGCACCTAGCAGAATGTTTGGCATAATAGGAACATAAGAAATATTTGTTGATTGATTATTATCTGAATGATTACTAGGAAATGGACCTATCAATCTTTTTGTCTTTTGTTTACAGGAATATCTTCTTATGCAGACATTATAAGAGGACAGCCAGACCTTGTCCTTTCTGTTCAAAAATTCCTCAGGGGTGAGATAGTGGTTGGCCTTCTGTTTTTTATGTTGCTGGTTGCTCAAAAGTCAACCTGGGTGGCTTCCAGCTATCCTATGTAGACACAATTGTCAGTGGTGAATAGGTGTGAACAAAGTCAAGGTGAAAATCATAATTTATACAGAAGGATATATTTTGAGTGGATGGTTGAGCTAAATTATAAAAAAATTCTAGAAAGAGAAGTAGAGAAGCCCAGTTGCTGTGGCCTAGAGATACTCTCCCAGAAGTAGCAAAATATAATGGAAAAATCATTAGACTTAGAAGCCTAAGTTTATTCTTCACCTCTGACACCAGATACTTAAGCATGGATAATAGTTAATATTTATATAACACTTGAAGGTTTGCAAAGTACTTTATATATATTATGTCATTTGATCCTTACAACAATCCTGGGAGCCTGATATTATTATCCCTATTTTACAAATAAGGAAACTGAGACTGAGGAGGTTAAGATATTTGCCCAGAATCACATAGCCGGTAAGTGATTAAGGGTGGGTTTGAACTCGGATCTTCCTGACTTCCAGTACTGGCTCTATTAAGTATCAGACCACAAACATAAATTTCATCTAACTGTACATAACAGACAAAGTCGTGTCACAGCTGTGATAATCAAAAGCCTCAAACACCATGTATGTGGTCCTATTGTCTATCACCTAGTTGTCATGACCAAGAGAGCTTTGTCCACCAAACATCACATGCATGCAGAAGTATAGAAGCACATGGATGCTGGCCCTCCCTCGAAGGGAGTTTTGAACCTATTGGAAAGAACAAATGGATCCAAGTATAAGTTTTTTATGCCATGTTCCAGTAAGTTGATTCTTCTATTGGTTGAGATTTCAGAATTAAGAAATCTATGGTCTATTGAGTAGATTAATCTAACAAATGGCCAAATCTGATTTTTTGCAATATGGTATCTGCTATATAAAACCATCTTAGGATAATAGTACAATAGCTAGTACTTATATAGCATATTAAAATATACAAAGTTGTATGCATGTAAATGTGTATTTGTATATCTAAGTATATATGTATATAAATGCATACATATATATATATATATATACACAAATACACACACATACATATATATATATATATATATATATATATTGCACTTAATTATAGCCTTCTTGGGGGAGGATGAGAGAAAGTGAGGAAAAAATAGTGTAAAAAGTGCACACTAGAGAATTTTTAAAAATCTATAAGAAAGAAAATAAAAAATGGAAAGTTCTGAATACAATGTACGGTATTTATTATGGTATTAGTATTATGAAATGGAAATTTATTTCTTTATATTTTGAATTCGCTTGTGTTCTGCTGAGTACATGACCATTTTTTTCTTTTTCTATTTTGTATTTAAGTTTTAAAGAAACAAATAAAAGTTTTTAAAAAGAAAAATACATATAAAATGTATATGTTAACTCATTTAATTCTTAAAATCATCCTGTGAGGTAGATGCTACCTCATTTTACAGATGGGGAAATTGAGACAAAAATTAAGTTAGCTGCCCAGGGTCACACAGCTGGTGACTGAGAAAGAATTTGAACTCAGATCTTCTTGATTCCAAATTTAGCACTCCATCCATCATACACTTAGCTGCTCACTTGGATAATATGCATCCGTGACTTGAATTAATTCCCTCTAAATATTCACTTGTTGAAAATCTTTCTCTTCTTACAAGGAAGATGAAAAGAAAAACATTGGATCCTATTCAGGTGCCACTTTTGTCCTAGAACTTTCCCTGATGACTCCAGCCTAGAGCTCCTTTTTGTCTTTATCACTTTGTATCATGTCCTATCTTACCATTTGCACATGTATCAGGTACCACTATTAATTAGACTGTAAGCTCTCCTTTTCCTCCTTCAAACCTTTTGTGGTATTCTGCAACCTGGAATTTATATTGATCTCTCATAAAACTTCATAGCATTTTATTTCTACTTCTCATAGGCGCTTACTATTTTGTATGTTTGCCTACATTTGCATCTCATCTTTCCAATTAGAATAAGAAGTCCTTAAAAGGAGGAATCATGTCTTATTCATCTGCATATCTCTTTCATTACTTACTACAGCACATTACATATAGGATCATCGGTTAATAAGATAATAGATTTAGAATAGGAAGAAATTCCAGAGGCCATCTAATCCAACCCTCTCATTTTATGGAAAAAAGAAACTAAGAATCAGAAAATGACTTGACCAACTTCACAGAGCTAATTTCATCAAAGATGGGAATCTGAACTCAGGTCTTCATGGTTTCAAATCCAATATTCTAATCATTGTGTCATACTGTAAGTGATTAACAAGACAGCAGCAAATGTTTGGTGACTGGGCATCAATAATCTACACATTTTCACTGAATCATCCTTATTAGTGATTGTAGAAGAGAATTATGTAGAAGCTATGGCAAAGGGTTATCACAATATTCTTTTTACTCACTACAATGAAGTTCATTCTCTATGATGAGTCTCCTTGGCTTTGACAGAGATTATTTGTCACTTATTTCCGTCTTCCTGTATTCTTAGACTTTCAGTCTCTTATCTATTTCCTGTTCACAAGCCTTTGCTTTCTCTAACATTTCCAGTGGTATTTCCCCTCACTCTTCAATGACTCTCTGTGTTTCTTATAATTTGACATTGTTTTTCCTCAAATGCCATTTTTGAATCAATGTTGATGGGGTACTGTCTCCCTCCTTTCTCCATTCCTTTTACTTGTTTTTATTTCTTTCTCACTCTTGTCAATAGTCAAAGAAGTAAAGGCTGAGTTATAAGGCAGGTATGCTTCCTATAAACACCATTTAACCTGACACCCTGTAACCAGAAATATTGTCTATTAAAAATTGGGCTACAGGGACATGAAAACAACATTCTATTACTTCTTCAATATCTCAAAGACATGGTCCCTTATTTATGGATCCCTCATAATACTTAGCTATAACAAATCAGTGGGATAGAAGACAGTCCTAAGGTGATGATGTTGGTGGGGAAAAAAAAAAAAAGGTAGTAGCAATAATATAGAAAGCAGTTTGATTAATGTTGTATTCACAGTCGAAGAGAGATAGAGTCTGTCTATAAAAACCACAAGGTAAGGTGAGGGACAGTCATTGGTCATAAGAGGATTTTCCCCTGCCACCTAGCCCACCCCATGTCCATATTAGCATCTTTGGTAAAAACTTCATTCTTTCTAAGAATGGACATTCCTCCACTAGTACAGATCATAGCCCATCTTTCTTGTAATGTTGTATAATTTTTGTTCAAGTCTTTCTGTAATCTCTCCAATGGAAAATCTAACCAAATCTCTAGATGCCTTTCTCAAATTTTACTAATATTTTGTGGATACCACCATAATACTTGGACCATCCATTTGTAGTCTCTCATTCTCATTACATTAGTAGGTGAACTCCCTTTGGGGTCACTCATGTTCTTGATGGTACCTTATATTGGACTTCTGTTGAAGATAACAATATCTTACAAATTCATGTCCACTATGGGAATTTCTATTGCTTTTTGGTTCACCTACAATTTTAATTCTTGAGAGATAATGATATCCCTTGATTCAATTCCTTTGTAGTATCAGAATTAATAGCTTGCACCTTTTGACTGTTTGCATGAAGATGATAGTCTTAAAAGAATATGACCCTCCCTAATCTAGAGATGTTTCCTAAAGGATCATGAACTAAGGCAAGTGCTTTTCATCATGGACTTAAGGTGGAATCCTATAGAGTCAATACTGTGAAGTTTGAAAAGAAAGTTGGAATTCTATTAACTTAATAAGGATCCTATTTGCTTTCAAATTGACTTTTGCGGGCAGAGCTTTCACTATGGATAGGCATTGAATCACTTCTAAAGATATGGAAATATGAAGGAATATATAACTAAGAATATATAATCTAACAGAAATAGTAGAGAGGGCTCTTGGAGTTTCAGCTTTTGACTTTTGCTCCTGTCAGGAAGCAAGATTCTGATAGCTCTCTTGCCTAGAAGCTCTAAAAAGAGGAGGAACCTAATAACTCTGTTCCTAATTTTCTTCTCTATTCTGTTAGTCTAGAAACTTGGTTTAAATATTTTCTGGCTTCACTTAGTGACCTGGGTGTGCTTTGATGTGGAGCTGAATCAAATAATAGAGACTTGTCTTTGGAGTATTCTCTTTTCCTCTATTCCTTTTCTACTTCTCCCCAGTCAGGTATCTTTACCACTTCCTCTCCTCTCTTCTCTTCTTTCTCTGACCCTTTTCCACTCCCTCCCTTTCTGACCCCCTCCTCTTCTTCTCCCTTTTCTTTTTCTTTCTCCTTCTCTTCTCCTTTTCCTCTTCCTCATCCTTCTCCTTTTCTCTCATAGAGTTGAATATTAAGTTACATAGTAGATATAGAGTCATGTTTCTTTAAAATGTCATTTAAATTGATACCTTATAACTAGACTCATTAAGTATATCAAATATTGGACAGTAGAAAATTGAAACAACCTAACAACCTTTAAATTGCGCCTTATATCCATCAAATTGGCATAGAAGACATAAAATGATAATGGTCAATGTTGGAGGGATTACAGAAAGATAAGCAGATTAATGCACTATTGATACTATGAATTTGTCTAATAATTCTGGAAAGGAATTATATATTTTACAAAGAAAGTGACTAGAATGTTCATACCTTAAGGACTAAAGATGCTATGCTGGACATAGGTCCCAATGAGATCTACCAATGGCACATAGGAATGCAACATATTTACCCACGTATAGCAGTGAATACTGTGATAATAAGAAATTCCTTTCCTTCTCTGCTTTTGAGTTTACTAATTTTACCACCTAACTTCTCACCCTGTAACTTTCCTCCATCCCAGAATTCTTATCATTCTAGAACATTGCCCTATTATGCCAGTCCCCTTCTCCCATTGGCAAGTTCCTTCCAGGGATAGATGAAGATGGGCAAGTTTCTTTCACTCCCAAATGTGCTTCCAACTCTATGGGCTTCAATATTATGCCCCCTAATGGATAACTCCCCCACTTTTCAGACCTCAGAAACCATTGAGTACAATCTCCTCATTTAGGAGATAAGCAAATTGAGTGTCAAGGAAATAAAATGATTTGCTCAAGATTACAAAGATAGCAAAGATGGAAGTTGGAATTTGAATACAGGTTTCCTGAATCAGAGTCCAGCTTTGTTCTGTATCAATATATCTATCTATCTGTATGTATGTATGCATGTATATAATCTCACCACTGTGTATTTTTTAAGAGGTTAGCTACAGATTTTATAGTAAGGGAAGAAATACTTTATACTAAAGCTCTCAAATTGTTAGAGCCAGGAGAGGTTTTAGAGGCCATCTAGTTGCAATCCTTTACTTTAGAGAAGCACTTTACTTGGGAAAAGTCAATTCTCAAAATATTTTATAGAGAGGTCTGTTTTGAGAGGGCTTGTTAAGTAGCTGAGCTAAATCTCAATGAAATCAACTTGAGAAGAGCATGTGGAGAGCACATGAATGGGTGGGAATACATGATGTCATGACTGGATTTCAGGGCAGTACCAAATCACTCCATAAATTTTTAGGGACATGTGGGAGAAAAAACAAATAGTTGCTTTTCCCTCCACTATATGTTAAATCAATCTGAAAAGGCTCCTTGAAGAATGATAGGAAGTCAGTGGTCTTTCTGAAAAGGAAAGAAAAACTTTAGTTGAAGACCAGGAAAGAAACTCTTCCTTACTCAGAGACCTATGAAATCCTCTCTTAGAGGAAGGAGCATATGCCTCATTTTTTGAGTCATTAAAACCCAGACTGAACCAAACATTATCTTGTTCTGGCCTCTTGGGTGCTGGACTCATTGTGACCTATTATATCATCCCCATTACTAACCTTGATGAATCCCTCTTCTTAGAAGCCAGGGAAAATTCACAAGATTTGCCAGGAATGAAACATGTAACTTCTGTGTTGCCTCAACCAGCTGTTTTTCCCAATCTTCTGAGTGACTATTCTATAGTAAAGTAAGTTAGGATTGAATTCTTAAAAGAATTACCAAGTTAATTTTTTTAACCCATAGTCAAATATATGTTATGTCATAATAATCATGATTATAGCAGGTAAGATTTTTTTTAAACATGGTAAAAAATGTTAAATCCAAAAATATGCATACATATTTATATAATTATCTTACTGCACAAGAAAAATCAAATCAAACGGGGAAAAATGATAAAGAAAATAAAATGCAAGCAAACAACAACAAAAAAAGTGAAAATGCTGTGTTGTGAACTACACAGTTTACACACTCCTCTCTCTGGGTGTGGATGGCTCTCTTCATTACAAGATCATTGTAATTAGTCTAAATCATCTCATTGTTGAAGACAGCCACGTCCATCAGAATTGATTATCATATAATATTGATGTTGCCGTGTACAATAATCTCCTGGGTCTGTTCATTTCACTCAGCATCAGTTCATGTAAGTCTCTCCAAGTCTCTCTGAATTCATCTGGCTGATCGTTTTTTACAGAACAATAATATTCCATAACATTCATATACCATAACTTATTCAGCCATTCTCCAATTGATGGGTATCCACTCAGTTTCTAGCTTCTTGCCACTACAAAGAGGGCTGCCACAAACATTTTTGCACGTGTTCCTCTCCCTCCTTTAAGATCTCTGTAGGATATAAGCCCAGTAGAAACAAGCAGATAAGATTTTAAACCTGTTTAACTTCATGGCAGGTACATGACATTTGGAAGATATGGTCCTCCAATCAGTACTCTTGATCATTGAGTTTCTAATCTCTTTGGGAATAAATGTGATGAATGGTTCCAGTTGAACAATTATTATCCAGATTTCATTTTTACACTTTGTTCTTCAGGACTTCTAGGGACAGGAGAGTCTTCTTGACTTACAGGTGGTAGGAAATAATAAAAAGAATATTGTACTTAAAGTCAGGAAGATTTGAGTTAATGATTATGTGACTCTGGGAATCCCTCAACTTTGTCCAAGTCTCACTGTCCTCACCTACAGAATGAAGATAATGATATCACCTACCCACAGAGTTGCTGTGAGAACCAACATCAAAGCCAACATTTCAATATGAGCCTGAGGTCTTCAAGAAGGTAGGTGAGAATTCCTCCCTCAATAAGCAAAGAGTGGAAAGGAGGGAATTCCATGGAGGCAGAAAGGTTAACAGCATATTCATAGATAGAGAACAGACTGGTTTGGCTGGATCAATGAGTATGTGGAGGGTAGCGATATGTGGTAAGCCAACAAAGGTAATAGAGTGGTGACACATCAGGACATGAAAGACTAGAGTAAAGAGTAGATTGGTCACATAGTGAGAATGAAAAGCAATGAGAACACCATATTACTATAACTGAGATACAAAAAGAAACAGAGAAAGACCTCTAGCACCCACAAGTATATTTCTTTGATAAGAATCACACAGGTTGAGAAGATTCAGAGCAATTGCAATCTGCAACAAAGAAGGGAATATAGGTCCATCAAAGTAGAAGTAGCTGTATGTACATGAAATGAATGAAAAAGTATTTATTAAGTGATTATTATATCCTGGGCACTGTGCTACAGGCTAGGCACACAAATACAAGCAAGCAAGACAGCTGCTGGACTCAAGAAGTTTATGATTGTAATGAACAAAATATTCAGGGGAGTAATAACAGGCAGGTGTGTTTTGAACAGAGAAATCATAGGAATAGTGATTGAAATCAAAGGGCAATTGTATATAAGTATAAACAGATAAACATGATGTGGGGTTTTTTTTGTTCCAGAATTCCTGCTGTGACAATTTCTTCTTCCATTAAGAATAGAAATGTAACTTATAACTTACTGTTTTAGAAAAACTACTTGAGCTCTGAGAGATTAGTTATGACCATACAGTAAGTAGTATGTACAAGACACAAAATTTGAATCTAGATCTTCCTTAATCCAAAGCTAGCTCTCTATCCACTGTGTCACTCTGCCTTTATATTAGTTAGATTGGATAGATAGATTAGATGTATACATAGATATGTATATGAATATATTTATGATATGCCCAAGTCTTTCCTTTTCTTAAACTTTCTATATTCCTTATATCTCCTCAAGTTATTATTCTATATCTGTTCAGCCAAACTCCAAGGGTATGTGTGTGGCGGGTGGGGGGGGGGGGCGAGGAGGGGGGAGAATCAGCTATCTATACTGTTTGTTTTCAATTCTTCTGTCATTCATTTCTCAACCCCCTAGCCATCTGGCTTCTGATCTCATCATTTAACTGAAACTAGTATTTCCAAATTCATCAATGTTTCCTTAACTGTCAGATTTTATGGTCTTTTCTTAATCCTTATCCTTTTACAGCATTTGGTGCTGTTAACTACATTGCTCCTATGGATTTTCTTCTATGGTTTTTCATGACATTCTTTCTCTGTTTGACATTTTTTTTTCCTGTCTGATATTTATTTTGCTTGATTAATATTCACATTATGCCTTGTAACCATGAGTGTACCCCAAGGCTCTGTATTGTTTCCTCTTCTTCTTCCTCCTCCTCCTCCTCTTCCTCCTTTTTCTTTTTCTTCTGCTTCTCCTCTTTCTCCTCCTTCTCTTTCTCCTTCTCCTCCTCCTCCTTCTTCTCCTTCTTCTTTTTCCCTCATTTTACAGATAAGAAAACTTAGGCATGGAGAGATTAAGTGACTGGCCAAGGGTAATACAACTAGTATGTAGTTGAAGCAAGATTTGATCCCAAGTCTTATTGAGCTTAAGTTAATTGCTTTATTCATTATTACATAATGCCTCTGACTGGAAAGGTGATCAAGACAAGAATCTGAGTTCCAAGACACAATAGGATTTTTTTTTTTTTTTTTTTTTTTTTGCTCTTAGATGACCTTCTCTAGCAGATGCTTAGGGCAGCACTCATGAAGGAACTGGTCTTGCCACTTACAATTCTCATACAGCAAACAGTGGCTTTGAAAAAGCCTGAAGCAAAACACATAATGGGAAACTGGGATAATGTATCTCCTTTCTTTTTTCTAAAGGCTTCAATATCTCTTCTATCTAGCCATTCACCAGAGATGGAATAAAGCAGTGATTCTGAGTTGCCTCCTTGCTTTAATGACAGCAACCTGACTTCATGTCCAATTACTTCTGCTGTAATAAATACTTAACTCTACAAATTGAGCCACTCCACATAAGACTCTCATTCCTACTTCCATGTCTTCATATATTATACTTTTCATTCCCTTCAAAATCTGGCTAAAAATGAAGGGAATTATTTTAATTAATCCTAATATTAAGCTCGCATTTTTTTACACTTACACATTTAGAGCATTACACAAGACAAAATTATGTATTCAAGTGTATTGGTAAGTTTTTCTTTCTTTTGTTTTAAATTAGGTGAGGCAGCTTGGAAACATTGAGTAAAGGGCTAAATTTCAATTCAATTCAACAAATAACAATTATTGACAGTAGAAAATCAAAACAATCTAACAATCTTAAAATTGAACCTCACATTCAACAAATAAAATCTAAGTACCTATTAGCACCCAGCATTATGGTAGGCACTAAATACACAAAGACAAAATTGAATGTTCTCTTGCCAATTGATTTATTTCCCAATTGAAGGAATTAAGAAGGTATGTGCTCAAAATCTTGATTCTGATTATTAGGTGACCATTAGGAAGTCACAGTTTCTCTGAACCAAATAATAATCCCTATCTCTCCAATTTGTGAAGTTTAAATAAGATAAACATATGTAAAATGTTTTATAGTACTTAAATATTACAATGATTGTTATCATTATTATTGTCATTATTGTTATTATCTCATTTTTATGTCTTTCAATTGGGTTTAGTTATGGTCCTACAAGTTATATCTATTGATAAGTATATATCTATACTGTCACAGGTGAATAAAATGGTTGCCTTTTGTTGTTAAATAAAAGGGTTCATATATACATTTATTCTTTTTGTTCCCAACAGAAGCATTACTACTGTTGTTGTGGATGTTACATTTTACCAATGTGTTTTGCTCCTCTGATTATATTCCAAGCTTATAAAGAGTAAGATCCATATGTTTTATTTTCTTGTTTCTGATCCATAGTTCTTATGAAAACTTCTTATGAAAATTTATGAACAGGAATCCTGTAGGACAAGAAGACATAGAAAAATTGACAACTGTGTCAATGGAGGAAGTAGTCATACTACTGAGTTGGTTTGGGATAGTGTCATATACACAACAGGTGCCTAATATTTTCTTGATGGCTTAATTTATTTCTCTGACCAACCTTTAGTAAAAAGAATAGTAAAATCTCCAAAAATCAAACAACAAAAGAGAGAAATAAAACCTTAGATAGTCTCAATCTGGAATTCAGCCCCTGAATAATTGCATATTTTTACTATAAATGTACTGCTAATAACTTAATTGTGCACCATACTTAAGGCCCAGTAATTTACAATATACAAAAATTGCTTTATAATTGTATTTCAGTTTTGTCTTTTACTGGTCACTATAACAACCCATTTTGTTCTCTTTTTCCTAATGTTTAGAAGGCAGTCCTAAAAAGCTGCTTATCATGAACAGTTGCAAGAGAGCCTGATAGGGCGGCATTATGGAAAATAAGTGAGGTTCTGCATCATTTCATTTTCAGAATTAAGCCCTATGTGCCTGGGGTATTAGCAGGTCTTCTGGGCAATTAGCCAGGTAGAAAGGGGAAAGAAAGAATTTGGTTGAGGAACAGACCTCCTAAAAAAGGTAACAATCCTCTTGTTATAGTTTCCCATTATGATTAACATGTGGTTGATGAGCATAATAACCCTCTACAGAGAGAGTGTAAGGGGCTATAGAAGTATTAGTAGTAGTAGTAGTAATAATAATAATATAATAATACTCTTCAATAAATCCTAGAGGATAATAATTTCCAGGAATTGAAAGGAAGAAGTGGCAATGAGAGAAATATTTTGAAGTATTTCTATGACCAGCTTCAAAATTCAGATATATGTTATAGGGTCATAAGATCACAAATTTAGAATTATAAGAAATCTCAAGGTTATCAAGTCCAAACCTTTCATTTTTATAGATAAGGAAACTGAGGTTAAATCAATTCCCAGGATCATATAGCTAGTAAGTATTTAAAATAGGATTTGAAACCAAGTCTGCCTGACTCACTCCCTTGTACTACCTGGTGCATTTAAAATGTTTCACTGTAAAATAATCCAACAGATTTATAACCAGAAAAGGATGTGGTCTGTTCACATATCAGGAGCAAAGGATAACAGATAGACAACCTCCATGTCCAGAACACATACACCACCAATAAACCAGGAAGAAGCCCTCACAAGGATTTATGGAAGACTGTGGACAAAGGTTAGTGAAAAGCATTATGAGGTAGGAGAGAGAAAACTGGCCACAAAGTCTGGAACACCTGAGTTCAATAGCTAGCTCTGATTCAAACTTTGTAACCTTGAGAAAGTTATTCATCCCCTTTGTCAAGGAAATAAATATGGATTAGTTGCTAAACTGCCTTCAAAGAGGGAATTTCCTCTCAGGAAGTTCTCACATTGATGAGATCTCAGATTCATTGTATCATAGATTTTTTTCTGCTTTAGGTATTACTTTCTGTGTTTTATTTGAATATTCTCAATGTTGGTAAATCTTTGCTCTTTGAAAGTGGATTTCAATTCATTTCCATTCAACAAACATTTATTGATTTTGGAAAACAACCAAAAGTCATTAGAAGGCTATTTTGGCAAATAAGTTGGGTGATTTAAGATGGCCCAAAACCAAAGTGTGATTAGAGAATATTGGTATGAATTTTATTGTAGGACTCTCAAAGCAATTCCAAAAAAGAAATTCCAAAAAATATTTTG
Source organism: Sarcophilus harrisii (assembly GCF_902635505.1). Lineage (NCBI taxonomy): Eukaryota > Metazoa > Chordata > Mammalia > Dasyuromorphia > Dasyuridae > Sarcophilus > Sarcophilus harrisii. The sequence continues at coordinate 542,206,476 of NC_045427.1, forward strand.
AGCAATAGCAACATTAGTGGGAGTTAGTATACAGTTTTCCAAAATAAATGCTTTAAAGCTATTCACATATAGTTTCTTATAGCTTTTTAAAATCTGATAGCTTCACTTTATAAAATGCCTCGACTAGGAATTTAACAAAATGCCTATGAATTATGTTAATGGCCATGACAATACTAGTACTAAATCATATTTAAACAGGACCCACTGTATTTTTGTTATGATGACACAGAAGCAAACAATTCAATAAACAATCAATTAAGACAGAAAATTGTGTTTTATTCACAGATAATCTATACCATGAGATAAAGATAACCATAGTAAACTATCCTTCATACCAATACACTCTTAAGCCATTCCCTCAAGCCAGAAAGGATTAAATTTATTTATAGTGAGTCATAAGGAATACTGTCCTGTGGCTGAATATTATTCTGGTTCCTGAGACCTAGATCTATTACACATAACAGCAGCTGCTATCACTAAATGTTGGAAAGCAAAATCTGACTCAAATGGAATTCTGGAGACTGTAATTACAGATAATGAACCTCAATTTGCCTGTCAGGAATTTTCACAGTTGGCTCTATCACTGGAATTTGAACATTTCACAGCCATGAAGCACAAGAGGAAGTCTATAACCAAAGAAGAAGCAACATCCAGGTTTCTTCTTGCCAAGTTAAGTTGATTTTAGAAAGGACCATGCATCCTTCCAAAGCAGGTGGATAAAGGGGTGGGTGAGATGCCTTCAGCAATTCACACTGTCTTGATAGAGAAAATTGCAGACTGTAATTTTTAGGAATAGAAGCTAAGAAGCTATATGGTATAATCTCAGCCTAGTATCATGGATTTAGAACTAGAAGTTAAATTAAGAGGTCATTGAATCCATCAAACACATTTTATAGTAAATAAAACTGAATCTCAGAAAAGTGAAGTGACTAAGTCACACAGTAAGGTGGCAGTCGGATTCAAATCCAGGTCCTTTTATTCAAAATATAGAACTTTACTCCCATATAGAATATCTCCCTGATCTTTCCCAGGAACTATAGCAACTCTGAAGAACTTACCATTCCCCTCTATTTCTTCACCTTCAGAAAATATAAATTAAAGTACTGAATTTCCTTATGATGGTGAGATCTTTTTACCACTATCAAAGACACTTTTCTGATACAGAGGAAGTGTGTAAGATTCAGGGGAAACAAGCGGTGACAAGAAAAGAATAGATTTTAAGCTGAATATCTATAAGTATGGGTTTTTCCCCCCTTAATCATAACTTAAATAAACAATGAATTGGAGAACTGTATTGACAGAAGCCTTAGACTTTGGCCTCCTGTCATCATTGAAATTTGAAGTCCCACTCACCCAAGAATATTACTGTTCACACTAAAAATCCAAACCAAACATGAATCAGCACCAAGAAAAGACAAAAGAGGGAGGGGCAAGGATTTGGGTGCTCATTCTTAGCACTAAAGTTATGAGTCAGAGAATTTCAGGCAACTTTCCTGCCAAGACAATCATTTGCTAGGGCCTGCCAAAGTACAGCTGTCCTCTATTGCCGGGACAAATTAATCACATGTTCTAATGGAGTGTGCTGGAAAGAAATGAGAACTCTGTGCTAGCTAGTTTTTTATTGACACAAAAAAGGAAGATCCATGCCAATGAATAAGATCCAAATATCATTAACTAATATCAGTGGGTTCGAGATAAAACAAGAGAAAATTGTTAATAAGGGAATTGTCCATGTGAAACATTTTGTTCTTTAGTGTTTCTGGGAACTAAAAAAGGATATAAAAAAGCAAAATTAACTTTCAGGGTTAATTATTACATCCTTAATGTTATTTATATATGTATATATGATATCTTTCTAGGATCAATGAACAAAATATCACAGCAAGAAAACTTATAAACAAAGACCTAAAATAGTGAAATGTATTTTAAAATACATATATTTTAGTATAAGAGTACTATAAGAGTAAGGGTACAAAGAAACATGTTGTAACTGGAAGTCACCTTAAAGATCATATAATAAAATACAATTTCCTTATTTTATAGATGAACAAACAAGACCAGAAAAGTTAAATGACTTACTTGAGATTCTACAACTAAGCAAGGCAAAGTATATCTTTGGGCCTCAGTATTCTAATCTGTACTTCCTCAGTTTTTGTGAGCTCCTCTGTGAATTCCTGCTTAACAAAATTATTGTCCACGATTGGATGTACCAGTTTTACTTCAGTAGATAGCCCTATATCCAATGTTCATCAGTTATACTGATCCATGTCTTCTTAAATAACAAGAATCAGAAAAGTCATTTTTACTTGGTGCCAGAAGGAAACAGGCCCTCCAAGACATTATTCTGAAGATGAAATGGACTTTTAGAAAAGTGCTGGTATCAAAATCAGAGGATTTGGCTTTGACCTCCAAGATTATAGAGAAGTCACTTTCTCCAAGCCTCAGTTTCTTCATCTATAAAATGGCGATAACACTTATATACATATACTTCAAGGGCATAAGATGTTATTGTTAGGAAAATGTGCTGCAAACTATAAATCACAATATAAATACTAATTGTTATCTTTAGTGGTACTTAATTAGAAAACTTCAAGTGAATCCATCACTAATTTTCATTAGCATCTCTGGCATGCAGCTAGATGCCAAAAAAAAAAAAAAAAAAAAAAAAAAAAAGAATCTTTGGCAAGAACCAAATTATATGTCCTGGGTCCTACAGTGTATTAAATGTTAGGAAAGGAATGAAGAAGGAAGTAGATTTCATGTGTCTTGATAGGATGTGGGTGGAGTTGCTAAGGACTATAGCAATCCTTAGATTTAAAGATACCTAACAAATACTTAATAATCTATTTTTATTTTATTTTATTTTGGTGAGATAATTGGGGTTAAGTGACCTGCACAGAGTCACACAGCCAGTAAGTATTAAATGTCTGAGATCAGGTTTAACTTGAGTCCTCCTACCTCTAGAGCCAATGCTCTATCCACTGCAACATCTAGCTGCCCCTTACCAATCTGGTTTTATACAGAATGAAGATGAATTCCACTGCATGGGTCCCATGTGTAAATGGCTTTGTCAGTGTGCGTTTTAGCCTGTTTTTAGCCAAAAGGATGTTCAGACTCTGCACTTTCAGAAGTTATAATGCAAGAGTAGAAAAAAAATCTCTGAATGTCATTGAGAGATTCATGGGTTCTAGACCAATGAGTCTGTAATCAGCTTGTATGTCAATAGAACTGACTTGTATAAGAAAAATCTCATGATATTAGTAATCCTAGGAATCCCAGGTTTTAAGAGGAACTTAAATCTTCGAGCTAAAATTGCATGAAATTCTCAAGCAAGCTAGTTTTAAGGAATATTAAAGATGTGACTTACTAACTGTATCCACTTTCTTTTTAGCTTGAGGTTCAGATAATTTTTCCTCAAAATGAATCAGAATGTGTTTGGGAATTCAATCATATCAAATGAATACAAAGAATAACTGACATCTATCTCATGCAATGTTTACAAAGAGTTTAGCTGGATAATCTCTTTTAATTCTCACAAAAACTATGTGAAGTAGGTGCAATAGACATTATGATCTTTATTTTACAGATGAAGAAACTGAGTCAAGTTGGGACTTATCTACAGTCACATAGCCAATAAATGTCTAAAGTAGAATTTCAACCTAGGCCTTTCTAATTCCAATGAATCAAGATAGCTAAGTGTCTCAGTGAATAGAGAATTGAGCCTGAAGCCAGTCATTTAATCTCAGTTTCCTCAATTATAAAACAGGGATAATAACATATAATAAAATGGGGATAATAACAGAACCCACCTTGCAGGATTATTTTGAAGAGTAGATGAAATAATGTTTGTAAAGAATTTAGTACAATACCTAGCACGTAATAGGCACTATATAAAAAGCTTATTCTCTTCTTTCCTCAATGTCTCTCAAGACTAGATAATAATTATCTAGCTCATAATAAATAATTTTTTATATTTTTCCAATTGAATGTAAAAACAATTTAAACATTTTTTAAAATTTCCAAATTATCTTTTTTCCTCCCATCCCCCTTCCTTCAGAAAGTAAGCAATTTAATATAAATTATACATGTGCAGTCATGCAAAACACATTTCCATATTAGCGATGCTACAAAAGAAAACAAACAAAAAAAGAAAAAGGTTTTTTAAAAGTATGTATCAAACTGCATTCAGAATCTGTCAATTCTTTTTCTGAAGGTGGATAGCATTTTTCCTTATAAGTCCTTTGGAATAGTCTTAGATTGTTGTATTGCTGAGAATAGCTGTCATTCATGGTTAACCATTGTACATATGGCCATTACTGTGTACAGTATTTTCCTGGTTCTGCTCATTTAATTTTCCATCAGTTCACATAAGCCTTTCTAGTTTTTTCTGAAACCATACTGCTTATCATTTTGCATAGGACAGTAATATTTCATCACAATCATATGAAACTCTGCAGTCATTCCCCAATTGATTGGCATCTCCTCACTTTCCAATTCTTTGCCACCACAAAAAAAGCTGCTGTTTTTGCACACGTAGGTTTCTCCTTTTTTTTTTAATTCTTTGGCATACAAACTTATTGGGTCAAAGGTATACACTATTTTATACCTTTATATATATTATATATATATATATATATATATATACTGGCATAGTTCCAAAAAGCTCTTCAAAATGGTTGAATCAATCATAGTTCCACCAACAGTGCATTAGTGTCTCAGTTTTCCTATATGCCTTAAAACTTTTGTCATTTTCCTTTTCTGACATATTAGCCAATCTGATGTATGGGATGTAAAACAAAGTTGTTTTAATTTGCTTTTCTCTAATTGATAGTGATTTAGAACATTACTTTTTTCATATGAATATAAATGACTTTGATGTCTTCTGAAAATTGCCTATTCATATCTTTTGATCTTTCACAGAAATTGAGGAATTACTTATATTCTTATAACTTTGATTCAATTCTTTATATATTTGAGAAATAAGGCCTTTATCAGAGATAGTCAATAATAAATAAAAGTGGGTATTTATATAGCTCTTTAAGGTCTGCAAAATGCCTTACAGTCATTATGAAATTCTCACAAAATAGCTCCTATTTTATAGATGAAAAAATGGAGAGTTAGAGCATTTAAGAGACTTGCCTATGCTCCCACAGAGGGTTTTCAGGCAAGATTGACCTTCACAACCTTCCTAAGTTCAATGCCTTATCCACTAGACTATACTATAAATCATTATATAAGATGCTACAAGAATCTCAGATACGGAGTACTGAAGTTTTATTTTTATTTTTTTTTAATAGCCTTTTATTTACAGGTTATATGCATGGGTAACTTTACAGCATTAACAGTTGCCAAATCTCTTGTTCCAATTTTTCACCTCTTACCCCCCACCCCCTCCCCCAGATGGCAGGATAACCAGTAGATGTTAAGTACATTAAAATATAAATTAGATACACAATAAGTATACATGACCAAAACATTATTTTGCTGTACAAAAAGAATCAGACTCTGAAATATTGCACAATTAGCTTGTGAAGGAAATAAAAAATGCAGGTGGGCATAAATATAGGGATTGGGAATTCAATGTAATGGTTTTTAGTCATCTCCCAGAGTTCTTTCTCTGGGCATAGCTGGTTCAGTTCATTACTGCTCCATTGGAAATGATTTGGTTGATCTCGTTGCTGAGGATGGCCAGGTCCATCAGAACTGGTCATCATATAGTATTGTTGTTGAAGTATATAATGATCTCCTGGTCCTGCTCATTTCACTCAGCATCAGTTCGTGTAAGTCTCTCCAGGACTTTCTGAAATCATCCTGTTGGTCATTTCTTACAGAACAGTAATATTCCATAATATTCATATACCACAATTTATTCAGCCATTCTCCAACTGATGGACATCATTCAGTTTCCAGTTTCTAGCTACTACAAAAAGGGCTGCCACAAACATTCGTGCACATACAGGTCCCTTTCCCTTCTTTATAATCTCTTTGGGATATAATCCCAGTACTGAAGTTTTATACAACTCAGCCCAAAAATCTGTTAACAGAAGCAAGCTGAAAGTATAAAGTCATTAATAATAATATAGCATTTGCCTTCTGGCCCTGACTAAAGCTGTTAGTTTTTCACTTTCATAAGCCTTCACTTCCTATGATTTTTTTAAGAATAGGTTATAATTATGAGAAACCTAGAAAAACTCACTCAAAGTTCAATGACCTCATTTTTTGTAGTTCCAAAATTTTAATGAACGTTTGTTTCTAATTGCTAAAGCTGTTTTTGATAAAATTTACTGTCTTGTGTAGTAGAATTGCAAGGATGGCAGATTCCTACCTATTAGTGTCAAATTATTTGAGGATCTATTTCAATGATAAAAACATGCATGCAATCTAAATCCTATAAGCAACCAGCAGAATCCCTGTAACAGAACCAATTTTTAACAAAAAAAAAAAAAAAAAAAAAAAAAAAAAAAAAAAAAAAAAAAAAAAAAAAAAAAAAAAAAGAAAGAAAGAAAGAAGAAAGAGACAGAGACAGAGTAACAGAGACAGAGAGAGACAGAGAATGGGATTAAGAAAAAAGAAAGGAAAGAAGGAAGTAAGAAAAACAAAAATATGTCATTACGGATCTTTTCAAAAATATAGAGCTGCTTTCTACCTGTCTCTAAAGTAAAAAAGCAGGTCATATGGAGGTGATAATCCTCTTCAGAAAGAAGGAAAAAAGATTTATTGACAACTTAATTTCTATGTCAAAGCACCTACTAAAATTACAAGTCAAAGGGTGTCTGATGATACTAACCTTGTCGCTAACAGAGAATCAGCCCAATCCATTCACATGTTTTTGCAGTCACAGCTCTTATGGGAATTGTATACCAACTGGGGTCTGGAGATCAACATTTAGTATATGAACAGTCTCCTGAAACTAGCTATCCATTCTGTAACCAGAAAAGGAGAAAAAAAGCAACTAGAAAAATTACCATCAGAAACATGCAAGCTTAAAGGGACAATTTCCACACTTCTTTCATCCAGACATTAAAAAATTAAAGTTTGAAAATGAGTTAAAACCTTTATAAATGTATGCTTTTTTGCTTTTAAGGAATTTAATGAAATAAAGCCTAAAAATCTCTCCCTCAACAAAGTATCTACCATGCACATGTTAAAATGATGTAAGATTCCCTGAAAGATGTTAACTACATAGATAATGTATTCTATGATCTTCTGGTTCTTAACACTAAGAGTAGCATAAAAAAGGAGATATAAGCCTGTCAAAGGTGTTTTCCACTGTTGTAAAGGAGGATGTACAGGACAGAGTCCAAATGGAAAAGATAAAGAAGTCTCTGGCTTGTGGATGACCTTTGTCTGATGCCAGTTAGTCTCAGATCATTGTGGAGTCTCTAAAATCTAAATTCACTCAAAAGAATTTGGTCTGATACATAGGAAAAACCAAGCAGATAAAGTAGGCCTATGGCTCAGATGATGATCTGCAGATGGATGGGCAGCCCATAAAGGTTAATACAATTCAATTTATTTCAAAATGCAATTATTAAGGACATTGCAAATAAATAATGAAGGGATTCCAGAAGTGCAGAGGAGAACATGCTGGTATTCCTTTAGGAAATTGCTCAGTACCTTTAAAGACCTTAAGCTTTTTCCTGAAACACTAGCTCATTTTTAACAACAATATTTTTGCTGCGAGCATTATGTTGTGTGGCTGGGAATCAGGGAATAATTCAGTCTCTGAAGAATTAAAGTCATGGGTCACACAAAGGGCAAATTTAGAGGCTGATGGCAATCATAAGTAGATAACAGCTTTTGCCAATGGATAATGATGTAAAAGAAGCCACACACATGATATCATTAGAGACACAAAGAATTGGAAGAGAAGATGAGCTGGTCATATAGCCATAATAAAATGTAATACCTTCTATCTTTTGTTGGTGTTTCTCATATGTTCAAAGCTCTAGAGGGAGACCTGCAGCATGGAGGGTGGGATCTCCTATAGAGGGTAAATGGGAGAACATGGACTACAGCCACTCATGGTGAAAAGATGTTAATGGGTTACCCAGTGGTTCCCAAATTTTGTTCTCAGTATCTTCATGTTGTTAAAAAAAACTATTGAAGATGTGTTCAAAAAGTTTTTGTTCACATGGGTTATATTTGTAGCTATTTACTATCTTAGAAATAAAAAATAATTTTGAATTTGTAGACCCTCTGAAAGGGTTTCAGAGACCCCAACAATTCTTTGGACTACACTTTGAGGACCACTGGGTTACACACTGCATCATTAGGGGGAATGCTCACATAAGTGAGATCATAGATAAAATAATAAGAGAAATAACTACAATTTGTAAAAGTATTACATTACATATATATATATATATACATATACATGCCTATGTGTGTAAGAAAGAAAGAAAAACAAGATTAGTTAGGTTTAGCAATTGATTTAAGGTATGTGCAATAGCCAGTGGAAAAGTTTTAAGATTGTAGAATGTTTCCCTGTGGTTGTTTATCCCCCAAAAGACTGAGCCAAAGTGAAATGTGAAACAAAACCTGGAGATTATGAAGTAGACAGGCATTAATACTCACAATATCAGCATTCTCTCCTTCACTGGACCCACAGAAATGCTTTGTGGAATGTTGGGGTTCAGGGTTGAGAATCATTCCCAGAGGATGACCTCAGCTATCAATGTGGAAGAAGATCCTAGGGATAGATCCATTCTAATTTGAACCTCCTGTTTTCAGTAATTATATCATAATAAACAAAGATCATGCTCAGATTAAATACTCCTTAAAGATTAACCTGGACCAGTTGGAACATGGGACATCTTAAGAGAACAGTATAAATATGGAGAAGAGATGAGTAGAATCCTTCATATACTAATCTCCCAATTATTCACTGTAATGACAAAATCAAGAACTGCAATTATTAGATGGAATAATTGCTATTTGTATAGTACTTTCTCTTTTGCAAAGCTATTTATAATCAGCATTTTATTCAATCTTTATTAACAACCTTGGGACATAGCTTCTATAGTTATGTATAATCTTCATATAGGTAGGAAAACTGAAACCCAGAAAGATTAAATGAACATCCTGCATCCTGCATCCCTTAAAAAAAATCTTGCATCTGAACAAGAATCTCCTTAGCTGAACAATATAATATACTCAAAAAGTGAGCATCTAGTATAGAGGGCTGAAACTCTGGAGAAGTATACCTGAAACAAAGATACTTACAAGAAGGTGTTAACTCAGTGGAATTGATGAGATAATGGTTCTCTAGTTCACACATACTTAGGGTGCTGTAATGATGTAATCATTCTGAGGCATTTAAGGGCTGAGAGGACTAGAAATGAGATATTCCATCTTTGGTGGCTCTCTTGCCTCCTGCATTCCTCCACTAAGATCAAGATTCCACTAAGATTCTCCAGAGAGATTCTCAATAAAGCTAGCCTGGACATTATAATCTAGCCTTCTTTTGAAGTAAGAAATTCAGTACCTCCCAAGGTTTCAAGACCAAAGACTTTATGACATAAAAGATTTCAACTTAAGTTAGACTTATCTTTTAAAGCGCTAAGTGAAGTTCTACCCTCAAATTTTCTATTCTTTCTCTAATTTTCCCTCCCCATATCTTTCAGGTAATAGATAATACAATGTTTTCTAGTCATTTTTTTTACCTAAATGTTTTTCATATCCTGATTTTGCTTCAAACATAAAGAGGGGAGTCAATAATTAGTGAGAGATAAGCAAACCTCTAAATTAGAACAGAAAGACAAGCTTTCTCTAAATGTAAGGAATTTTCCTAACTGAAGACTCAGCTCTTCTGCTTGGAATAAATATTAGCTTTTCAGTCTCTATAAACTACATAAAACAACATAAAAAGGATCCACATAAACCTGAATGTCACTCCTAGGTCAAAAGTGAGTTAGTTATTGTAATAGGATATGGTTAATTAAGTGTTATCTTCAATGAGAAAAGAGAACTGAAGAATAGTATTAACAGGTGACATCATAAATACCATAATTGGTAGTTGATTAGATTTGCATTATACCACTTTGAAATATAGGGTGTTCCAAGATTCTTAGTGAAGTTTTAAGCTTTAATAACTTAAACTATTATCTAAATTTCAATAACAATTTGCAAAATTTTTCTGTCATGTATTTGCATGCATTTAAGATTGTGTATGTGTGTGTATTTGTGTGTAAGTGTGTAGAGCAAGAGCAGAGAGAAGAAAGAGAGCTAGAAGACTTAGGGATTTATGTAGTATATGAAATGTATATAGAATGAGCATTTCAGACCCGGTTCTCAAAGTATTTTTATTTCTTTCATCTTTCTAATAAAGCAATGCCAATTTTATTAGTCTAATATAATTTTAGAGGCTTATGGTGATACAAAGGACACCGAGTCTGAAATTATTGGAGACCTGAAGTTATTGGAGTCACTAGCTATGTGACTCACTTTATCTTTCTGGACCTCAATTTTCCCATCTCTAAAATGAAGATAAAAAGATAAAAATATCTATAGAACTATAAGTTGCTAATAAGGATCATATGAGTTGTTGATTATAAATTGCTTTGTAAAAGAAAAAGTACCATACAAATTTTTAATAAATTACATCCAAAAAATGGGCAAGGAACACAGCTGTCCAAAAGGATGGAATATGTTGATATAGACATGATATTATTGGGCATCATATATTTACAGTTACTGGAAATTTGAATTCAAAATTTTAAAAAGAAGCTGAGGCAGAAGTTAATCACATCTTTAGTCTTGAGTGCTATCAGGTAGGGTTCCTTTGCTCATAGTTATTATCTGCATACATAAAAAGAGGAAAAAGAAGAGGCACATATTCAGGTAGGTTGGGAAAGGGGAAGTCAGTGAAGCTACAAGAGACCAAGAAATTTTTTAAAAAATTAAAGAATGAAAAACATAGAACAGAATGTGAAACATCTTTTTTTTTTAGATAATAAATTTTTATTTATCAAAATACATGTAAAACCTCGTGTTACAAATTTTTCTCCTTCCTCTTCCCTTTCCCCCAGAAAGCAAGCAATCCCAATATAGTAAACCTGTGCAATTCCTCTAAACATATTTCCAAATGTGAAACATCTTATATGAAAAACAATAGATCTGGAGAGTAAATCAAGAAGAGAAAATATATGAATAATTGGACAATGTGAAAGATATGCTCTTACTATAACAATACAAGAAAAGGAGAAATAAAAAAAAAAATCCACTGGGCACTACTTCAAAGTGATCCTATGTGGAAAACACATAGGAATATTATTGCTAAATTTTGAAAATCCCCAGACCAAAGAGAAAATTCTATAAGAAACAAACAAAAAAATCAAATATTCTGGAGCTGCAATTAGAATTATGTAGGATTTATCAGCAGCTACAAAAAAAAAAAAAAAACCATAGCTCCTGTAATAATATATCTTGACAATCAAAAGAATCAGGCCTGTAGCCAGAAAAATCATATCCAGCAAAACTAACCATAATATTTAGCCCTAAAAATGACAAACTTGAAGATTTTCAGGACTTTGTTTCGAATCTGAATGCAATAGAAAATTTAACATGTAAGAATCAATATCAAAGATTAATTTCAAGGGGCTCTACAAGGACAAATTGTTTATGTTTTTTAATTAAAATGTAAACCATATGTTTAAGGTCAACATCAGTAATTGGGTAGTTCAAAAGACAGACTGGGGCAGAACTGAATATGATCTGACTGTAAAAAGCAAAATTGTCTAGGAAAAGGTAAAAATAATAATTATGCTTTATAAATGAAATGCAGAGGAAGAACCAACAGAGGCAGTAAAGAGTGGAGGAGAGCTCATAATTCTGAAAAAAGTTCTTTAAACATTGTCTTAACATGTCAGCAGGTATCTATTATTTGTCAGTTTCACTCCTCAATTGAGTACGCAAAGTATTTTGTTTAGATGGTTCTGGTTACCTGTCCAACCTCATTCTCACTATTCCTCCAAAGAAAATCTTTGTAAACTTTCTTGACATCTTCCTTATTTCATCTTTGTCATCTTTATTTCCACATCTTTATTTGTGATGACCTGAAATATTCTCCTACCTCATTTTAACAAACTTAAAATTACAATCCTTTCAAATATAATCTTATGTTCAAATTCTGTTATGAAGCCTTATGTGACTCATATTTTCTCACTCCACAATAATAATTTCCCCTTATTCTAGATATTCTTTCCTATCTGGATTTTTGTGACACCATTCTCTTTTGCTTCTCCTTCCTATCTGACTATATCTTTTTCATCTCCTAAACTAGATTGCCATCCATGCCATATTCTTTAACTTTAGTTGTACCCTAAAGCTTAGCCCAAACTGTTTCCTCAATCTCTTTATACTCTGTCTTGGTGACCTGATCAGTTCCCATAGATTTAACTATCAGCTATAAGCGTTATTATACTTGTCATCTAGCTATAAGTATAATTCCCAAATCTACACATCCTTGTTTCTCTCCTTTGCTCCAGGAACGCATCATTAACTGGGCATTTCAAAGTCCCATGAACATCTCAAACTCAATGTGTCCAAAACAGAACTTGTCATCTTTCCCCTAAATCCACCTATCTTCTGAACTTCCTTGTTTCTGTCGAGGGCAGCTCAATACTTCTAGTCATTCAGATTCACTGCTTTGGTATTATCCTTAATTTCTCACTCTCCTTTACCCCACATTCACTTAGATGTTGACGTCCTCATTTCTCTCTACATGACATCTTTCTAATCTGTGTCCTTCTTGTCTTCATGAAGATATGATCTTTTAGGTTCAGACTTTTATCACTACTTCCTGACAAGAGCTTTCTAATTTATCTCCCCATAATAAATTTCAATATATCCTCCACTCTATTGCCAAAGTAATTTTTAAAATATGAGTTTTACTATGTTACTATAATGCTCAATAAACTCCAGTAGCTCCCTATTATTTAAGAATCAAATATAAAGTCCTTTGTTTGACATTTAAAACTTTGTGCAACCAGCTCAAAATCTACTTTTCCAGCCTTATTATATAGTAATCCCTTTTACAGTTATATTACACAGTAATATAAATATAAGGGAAAGTAATTACATTAAATTAACCAAACGGTCCTTTCTATTCATTATACATTCCATTCCATTTCCCATCCCTGTGTGTTTTTGTATTAGCTATTTCCCATTCCTGGAATGTACTCTCTCCACCTCTGCTTGTTGGAGAGCTTATTTTCTCGTAACACTTGACTCAAAGATCGCCTTCTATGTGAGACCTTTCTTGCTCTTATCAGCAGCTAATTCCCACAAAAACTACATGTAACCTATTTGGGGAACAAAAATACATTTCTCTGTGTGTATAAATATAGGATATATTTATGTATATACATACATATATATGCATATATATTATATATATACATATATGTGTGTATGTATGTTGTCCTAAAAGACTGTTTACTCCTTGAGGGCAGAGACTGTTTTGTTTTTGTCTGTGTCCCCAGGATCTAGTCCAATGTCTGATATATAGAATATGTTTAATATGTACCTATTAATTAGTCCCTTTCCCTGAATTCCTATTGTAGTATTTGGTTGTATGTTATTTTATTGCATGTTAATTACTTCATAGATTTTTGTTTTGTCTCCTTATCAAGCCTGTTATGTCTCCAAAAGAGGGATATCATACCTCCAAATGCTTTTGATTTTTTTTTCTGTTTTTTAGCATTGTTCTTCCTGTCTGGCATCCTGTTTCAAAGAGTCAAACAGAAGGAAATTGCTAAATTTTTTTGTTGATTAGTTGAGCCTTATATGATGACATGAAAAGTGGAATGTCATAGTGGATAAACAGCTGGTCTTGAAGGCAGGAAAACTTGGGTTCAAATGTGACCTCTGATACATACCAGCTGTGTGATTGTGGACTAGTTACTTAATCTTACAATATTCTGTGTCATTCTCTAAGACTACAAGTTGCACCAAAAAATGTTGATCTTAATATAGTGCATCTAGATGGTATAGTTAGATGGAGCACTGCTCTAAAATCAAGAAGAATTGAGATTCTGAGTTCAAAGCTGGTCTCAAACGTTTACTGTCTTATCCTGAGCAATTCCTAACCATGTTTACCTCAGTTTTTTCTTCTATAAAATGAGCTGGGAAAGAAAATGGCAAACCACTCCATTTTCTTTGCCAAGAAAACTCCAAATGGGTCATGAAGAATCAGACACAACTGGTGGGTATTTAGCCAATCAGAAAAGATAGGGAAACAAGACTTTGTCAAAAAGGTTGGGGGAAGATTATGATACCAGTAAAATTGGGTGAGTATGTATGTTAGGAAGGGGATTCTCACTGAGGCCTGATCTATTAGGTCCTTGAGTACTACCATTGTCATCTTTTGGATATCTTCCAGCTTATCAATGATTTTTCTAAATCGTGGTCCCCAGGACTGAAAACAATATTGCAGATGTGGTCTGACCAGGTCACACTACTAAGTAGGGCTATTAATTACTTCTATGCCTTTCAATATGTTGCCTGAGTCCCTCTGTCAAGAAAATCTAAGATCACATTAGCTTCTTTTGTCCACCAGACTTCACTATTTACTCAAATTGAGCTTTCAACTCACTAAAGCAGAGGTCCTCAAACTTTTAAAATAGGGGGCCAGTTCACTGTCCCTCAAACTATTAGAGGGCCGGACTATAGTAAAAACAAAACCTTTGTTTTGTGGACCTTTATTTATTTTTTTATTTTTATTTAATAGCCTTTTATTTACAGGATATATACATGGGTAACTTTACAACATTAACAATTGCCAAACCTCTTGTTCCAATTTTTCACCTCTTACCCCCCCCACCCCCTCCCCTAGATGGCAGGATGACCAGTAGATGTTAAATATATTAAAATATAAATTAGATACACAATAAGTATACCTGACCAAAACGTTATTTTGCTGTACAAAAAGAATCAGACTCTGAAATATTGTACAATTAGCTTGTGAAGGAAATCAAAAATGCAGGTGTGCATAAATATAGGGATTGGGAATTCAATGTAATGGTTTTTAGTCATCTCCCAGAGTTCTTTTTCTGGGCATAGCTGGTTCAGTTCATTACTGCTCCATTGGAAATGATTTGGTTGATCTCGTTGCTGAGGATGGCCAGGTCCATCAGAACTGGTCATCATATAGTATTGTTGTTGAAGTATATAATGATCTTCTGGTCCTGCTCATTTCACTCAGCATCAGTTCGTGTAAGTCTCTCCAGGCCTTTCTGAAATTATCCTGTTGGTCATTTCTTACAGAACAGTAATATTCCATAATATTCATATACCACAGTTTATTCAGCCATTCTCCAACTGATGGACATCCATTCAGTTTCCAGTTTTTAGCCACTACGAAAAGGGCTGTTGTGGACCTTTAAATAAAGAAACTTCATAGTCCTGGATGAGGGGGATAATCGTCCTCAGTTGCTGCATCTGACCCGCGGCGGTAGTTTGAGGATCCCTGCACTAAAATCTCAAGATCTTTTTCACACAAACCACTGTACAGCTAAGCCCACTCCATCCTATATATAAGAAGTTATTTTTTTAAACATAGGACTTTATATTGAACTGTATTAAATTTCATCCCATTAGTTTCTTGAAAGACAGTTTATCGTAGCAGATAGAGTACTAGATTTACAGCCAGAAGGACTTGGGTACAGATTACCCTAGAAACTTACTAGCTGAATGACACTGAGTAGGTCACTTAACATTTCTAAACCTGTTTTCTTGTCAGTAAAATGAAGGAGTTGCCCTGGATGATTTCTAAAATCCCTTTCAGCTCTAAGTCTGATTTAGCCCAATGTTCTAGCCTATAGAGAGTTTTTGATCTTGATTTCATTATCTAATGTGGTAGCTGTTCCCTTCTCTTGCCTTTGTATTACATTAAGATTTGATTATCTACTTTCTATGCCTCCATCTAAGTCAGTGACAAAAAATTTGAACATCACAGAACAGATTGCTGGAGCACCATCTCCACCAGTGATCTCCCTGAAACTTGCCAGGTTCATTAATTATTATTTGTGAGCCAGTGAAAACCAGTTTGACTGGTACATTCTCAACTCCCATGGTGCAAGTATACTAAGACTTAACTGGCCCAGAAGCTGGGCATTTTTGTCCTCTCCAGCTGCTTGCTTGCTGTGGTACAATTAGAGTTGTTTCCTTGGTTCCTGCATTCATCCCTCATTCCTTGCTAGGTAACTCAGAAATAATCCTGATTTCAATGGTTTTAGATTACTCCATTGCCTTGTCCTATGGGTCACGGGGAAGCCTTCTATTAGTGCTACATGAGTTCTTTCTCTAAAATTCTACCTAAGTCTGAACCCAGAAAGGCTTGCTTAGTATCTGAGTCATTAGCCTGACTATGCATCTAAGGGACTGTATGTGTTTACAGGGGTGTGGGGTGAAGAGGGTGGAAGGCATGGCAGAATTCCCCTTCGATGATCTCCAATGACATCTATCCCTTTAGCATGGCTGCCATCAACAGTCCCCTGTTTATACTACATCATTCTTTGGATACAATTATTGAACTGGCATCTAACCATTTGATTGTGTAACCCCTATCTTTCCATCTTGTGTTCAAAGGTATCATGGGAGATTTTGCCAGATGCTCAGCTAAAATGCCAGATTTTTATGCACATGGTATTTCCCTGATCTATTAGTCCAATAATACTTTCAAAGAATGAAATGAGGTTTGCCTGGAATAATCTGAAGTTATGCTGGGTTTTATTGCTTTCCCTTTCTAAATGATCACAAGCCATCCCTTTAATAATAAATTCGACTTTTGTTAGGAATAGTTGTCAAGCTCCACCCCACCACCACCACCCCTGTCTATAATTTATTTAATACCCTCTTTCTCTTTTTTGAAAATCTGAGTCTTTACCATCATTTAGTTCTGTGGCATCTCTCTTGTTCCATGTGGTTTTCCAAAGATTTCTGAAAATGGTTCAGTGAGCATTCTTAGCAATTCTTTGAGAATCCTAGGATGTCATTAAAATGGCCCTTGTGATTTAAATGTATGGAGAATAGCTAGGTGCTTTCTCTCTTACCATCTTATTTATTTCAGATTTCAATTTCCCATTAACTACTTTCATGCAATCCCTTCTTTCCACTTTAAAAAGTGTTCTTCTCAGTAGAGGAAACACAAGCAAAATAAGAGTTCATTTGTTCTTTTTTTTCCCACACTACCTTTTATTATTATTCAACTCACACATCCTGAAACTATGAGGGTTCTTTACTCTGGCCCTCAAAGTAGTTTTTAAGGTTTTGTGTTTTGTTGTTGTTTTTTGTCTTTATCCTTCCCAACCTCAACTGGACTGAGCTCTTAGCACTTCTGACACTTCTTACTGCATTGTCATCATCATCATCAATAACGATTGATTATTAAATGCCTATTATGTGCTAGGAATTATGCTAAGTGCTGTATTGCCCATCCATGTTAATCCTACATTATCTATCCTTGTTTTCCCTTTCTCAATACCTTTTTTGTATATTATTATTTTTTTTAATTTTCAAAACATATGCATAGATAATTTTTAACATTCGCCTTTGCAAAATCTTGTGTTCCAAATTTTTTCCCTCCTTCCCTTTCTCTCCACCCCCTCCTCTAAACAGCAAGTAATCCAATATATGTTAAACATGTATAATTCTTCTATACATATTTCCACAATTATCATGCTGCACAAGAAAAATCAGATCAGGTCCATATCCTTTGACCATTTATCAACTGGACAATGGCTTGAATTCTTAAAATTTTGAGTCAATTCTCTACATATTTTAGAAATGAGGTTTCCAAAATATATAAGAATTGAATCAAATTTATAAGAAATGAAACCATTCTCCAATTGAGGATGATGTTCATATCAAAGGATATGAACAGACAATTTTCAGAAGAAGAAATTGAAACTATTTCTAGCCACATGAAAAGATGCTCCAAGTCATTAGTAATCAGAGAAATGCAAATTAAGACAACTCTGAGATACCACTACACACCTGTCAGACTGGCTAGAATGACAGGGATAATGTGGAATATTGGAGGGGATGTGGGAAAACAGGGACACTAATACATTGTTGGTGGAATTGTGAATACATCCAACCATTCTGGAGAGCAATTTGGAACTATGCTAAAAAAGTTATCAAACTGTGCATACCCTTTGATCCAGCAGTGTTACTACTGGGCTTATATCCCAAAGAGATCATAAAGAAGGTAAAGGGACCTGTATGTGCACCAATGTTTGTGGCAGCCCTCTTTGCAGTGTTCAGAAACTGGAAACTGAATGGATGCCCATCAATTGGAGAATGGCTGAATAAATTGTGGTATATGAATGTTATGGAATATTATTGTTCTGTAAGAAATGACAAGCAGAATGATTTCAGAAAGGCCTGGAGAGACTTACATGAACTGATGCTGAGTGAAATGAGCAGAACCAGATCATTATATACTTCAACAATAATACTATATGATGATCAGTTCTGATGGATGTGTCTTTCTTAAACAATGAGATGAACCAAATCAGTTCCATTTGTTCAATAATGAATAGAACCAGCTATAACCAGTGAAAGAAGTCTGGGAAATGAGTGTGAACCGCTACATTACATTTCCAATCCCACTGTTTTTGTCCACTTGCATTTTTGACTTCCTTCATAGGTTAATTGTAAATTATTTCCAAGTCTGATTCTTCTTGTGCAGCAAAATAACTGTATGGACATGCATACTTATATTGTATTTAACATATACTTTAACATATTTAACATGTATTGGTCTACCTGCCATCTGGGGAGGGGGTTCAGGGAAGGAGGGGAAAAATTGGAACAAAAGGTTTTGCAATTGTCAATGCTGAAAAATTACCCATGCATATATATCTTGTAAATAAAAAGCTATACAAAAAAAAAAAAGAAAGAAAGAAATGAGGTTTTTATCAGACCCCTTGAATGTAAAATTTTTTCCCAGTTTATTGCTTCCCTTCTAATCTTGTCTTCATTGGTTTTGTTTGTACAAAACTTTTTAAATTAACATAATCAAAATTATCCATTTTGCTTTCAGTAATGTACTTCTTTGGCCACAAATTCCTTCCTTCTCCACAGACCTGAGAGGTAAACTATCCTTTGTTCTAATTTGCATATCACTCTTTATGTCTAAATCATGAATACATTTCTACCTTATCTTGGCATAGGGTGTTAGATGTGAGTGAATGTCTAGTTTCTGCCATAGTAACTTTCAATTTTCCCAACAATTTTTGTAAAATAGTGAGTTCTTATTCCAGAATCTGGGGTCTTTGGGTTTATCAAACACTAGATTACTATAGTCATTGGCGATTGTGTCTTGTCCTTAATACCTTTTTTAAAAAATTAGTTGATTGACATGTTTCTACATCATTTTCTTTAGACCTTCCATTTTTCTTCCTCACCTGAATCTTTGGGGATTTATTCAGTGCAGCTCAGCAAGAGAAGTCTCTCTTCCTGGTTATTATAGGAAAAACCTCCCTAGACTGGGAGATAGGAGGATTATGATCTTGCTCTAGCTCTGCCATGAATTGACAAAACTTACACATTCTAATTTCTCTTTCTGTAAGATCCCTTTCAGCTTCAAAACTCTATGATCTGATGAATAATGATTGACGATACAATGACTGAAAAATGATGAATAATGATTTTTACTATATAGGAGTTATTCTTAACCCCATCCTGTCTGGGAAGTAGGCTATTTCTGGAAGTAGATTCTCTGACATGGACATTATAGGTAAATTAGATTATAGGTTGATTTAAGGCTGGAAAGGACCATAGAGATCACCTAATACAACCTCTTCATTTTACATGTGAAGAAACTGAGGACCTGTAAGATAAAGTAATCTGTTCAAAGTTACATGGCTAGTAAATAGCAAAGTCAAGATTTGAACTTGTTCTTGTGATTCCATCATTGCATTTAAAGCTGGGAGGGACTAGAGAAATCTTTTATTGCCTTTTCTGCTCCTTTTAATTGTTTTCTTTCTTTCCATTTTAAATTCTATTTTATATGTGTTTTTCCTTTGTAAGTTGCTTCAGATCCTTTATGAAAATAGGGCAAAAAGAAAAAAAAAAAGAAAGAAATTTGCAATACAATATCACAGAAAGCATTTAGAACTGAAAGGGCCCTTACAGTTAATGTAGTCCAACCCCCATGTCAGAATTAATAGCACCTACTTGGTTCTCCCAGTTTTGCAAACTGAATGGCTTAAAGCTGTGGAGTAAAAACAGCTGTTTGCTACATTCATATGTAAATGACGACTTTTTAGTTTCTTACAGCTTTCTCATAAATTGTTAAAATCAACCAAAAGCTTTAAAGGGTTAATAATTACAATGAAATTCAAGGAAAAACGTGCTAACATCATCATTCTCCTCTTACCCTTCCCATAGCCTAAGTTTGGGTTTTAAATAAGTTGCTGGGGTTCATTTCCATTAAATAATATTTAGGACTCAAAGCACTGACTGACTTCCTTAACTGCTGCTTTTGAAACCCTACATTATAAATAATTGGGGATAATTATGAAAGCAGCTGAATAAACTGGAAAAAAAGGCTGGGCATAAAGAGAGAAGCATCAGAGCCCACACATAGATCTTTATGGAGTCACAGAAATGATCCTTGCCTTCTCTTTAAGCCAGAGACTTTGCTTAAAGTTAAATTAAAACAAAATTAAACATTCTCTACCAAATGACTTTTAGTTATGTGTTTTTTAGTTCTTAGGAAAACTCAGGGCCTTGTTACATCCCTAATCTGCAATTCAACTTGACTCCAGCCTGAGAACTACTTTATCAACAAGTTAAGGGCTTCTGGTAAGGTCAGGGTGGTCTCCTGATCATAAGGTTTTTGTGATTACCCTTTCTTCCCTTCACTTTTCCCCTGCTCCCCACCTCTCCTAGACCACTGGAAATATAATTGCCTTGGAAATTTAATTTGGTCCCTCAAGTGGACTTCAAGTAAACCTATTGCTGGAGAGGTCATTATGGAGAAAAGTAAGGCTTTTAGAAATTAAATAAATTGTTCAATTGCCAAATGGTGCATCTGGTATATTTTAATGAAAGGTCGCAGAACCCTTGGGGCTAGGAGGCTGGATAACTGGGAAGCCTTGCTGAGCTACTGTTATAGATGTCCAAATATACATTTCCTTTTTTTTTTTTTTTTTTTTTTTTTTTTTTTTTTTTTTTTTTTAATTTAATAGCCTTTAATTTACAGGATATATATACATGGGTAACTTTACAGCATTAACAATTGCCAAACCTCTTGTTCCAATTTTTCACCTCTTACCCCACCCCCCCACCCCCTCCCCTAAATGGCAGGATGACCAGTAGATGTTAAATATATTAAAATATAACTTAGATACACAATAAGTATACATGACCACAACATTCAAATATACATTTCCAATGACATCTGTCTTGACTAGTGCTGTGGAGTGTATGTTTCCGGCTCTTTTTGATCTGTCAATGGTTTTTGCAGAATCAGTTTTCTCCATTACTTCTGCTGACCATAAAAAGATCTTAAAAGATCTCCCTCACCACCACCACCCCTGCCAAGGAGACCCAGATCTGTGATATCCTTTGTGCAGGGAATTCTGAGAACAGAAACTCCTTCTATCAACAGAGATCTGCAACTTATCACTAATTTACAGTTTTAGAGAATTGCCTGGGAACCCTGAGGGTTTAAATGATTTGCTCATAAATCCTGGAAATAGAACATGAACCTTGGTCTTCCTGGTTCTATTTGGACCTCTATGTACCACACAATGCTGGCTTTCAAAAAAAAAATCATATTAGATAAATTTAGAAACATGGCATTTTTCACTAGGCAAAGACAAGAATCCATCTCTGCAAACAATGGAAGATGATAGTAAAATAGTCTAGGAAGATAGCCTAAGCTCAGTATAGAAGTAATGCAATAGCTAATTTGCTGAGGAAATTGGGAAGAGAAGTTTCAATACCTAAGTTGAAGAGAGAAATAAGCCTACTTGTTCTGTTTGTTTTTACCAGTTTTTAAAAGTGTTAGAAAGGAGATGCTTTTTAGGACAATGCTATGATTAAATGTCCTACACATAAGGGCATCAATATAAAGGTACCTGTGATTGATGATTAGGTATGTTACATTTTATCCCTTCTCCAGCGTTCTCTAGTATCCTTAATAGGGGTTGGTCACTTCTTGGTATAAAGAAGGGGATAGAAAAGTTGTCTAAAAATTGTCTGTTTACAGGAGCTTGCCTGTTTACTCTGGCATGTGGGGATTCCACCCTGTGATTGAAACATTAAAAATGTACAAAATCATCTGTAAAGATAATTCCACTTGTTATTGGTATACAGACTGTGCACATGTTTATAGACAAACAAAATCCAGTAGACCTGAAAGATGAACAGATCTTGCTAGAAGAGAATTTAACAGTTATCTCATACAAATAGCAGGCCTGATTGAAACAAGGCTGGCAAATGAAGGCCAGCTTACTGAAGTCAGAGCTGGATACATATTTTTCTTTTTTTTTTAATTAAAGCTTTTTATTTTCAAAACACATCCATGAATAATTTTCAACATTCATCCTTGCAAATCTTTGTGTTCCAAAATCTTCCTTCCCTTCCCCCCACTTCCTCTCTTATATGGCAAGTAAGCCAACATCTATTAAACATGTGCAATTCTGTACATATTTCCACAATTATCATGCTGCAGGAGAAAAATCAGATCAAAAAGGAAAAAAATGAGAAAGAAAACAAAATGCAAGCAAATAACAACAAAAAGAGTGAAAATGCTATGTTGTGATCTACACTCTGTCCCCACAGGCCTCTCTCTGGATAGAGATGGCTCTCTTCCTCACAAGACCATTGGAACTGGCTTGAATCACCTTGCTATTGAAGAGAGCTGTGGCCATCAGAATTCATCATCATATAATCCTGTTGTTGCTGTGGATAAATATTTTTCTGGAGTGGCCACAGTGAAGGTTTAAGCTAATGTTGGCTTTGAAATCAAGATTAATCTAGTCAACAAGTTTGTATACCTACCAAAAGGAATGAATCACAGGAGCATGACAATACAATTTCTTGCAGGAAAAAGTCATGCTACCATCATCAGTGCTTATGCTTCCACTATGATAAACTCTGATAAAGTTGAAGAAAAAGATCATGAGATGTTTATCATCAATGTGATGAAAGATGGTAGCTTTGTAATTCTGGATGACTTTACTGCCAGAGTAGACTCAGACTATCAGACGTCCTTGGGACGAATGGAGTTGGAAACAGCAACAGCAATAGTCACTTACTGCTGAAGACTTGTGCATCTCATGACCACATCAACCCACACTGTCTTCCATTTATCTAATGCAATAAAGCATCTTGGGATGCACCCTCATAGCAAACATTGACATTTAGTAGACAATGTTATTGTAAGCAGAAGAAGTCACTGGATGTGAGAGTGACAAAGCAATGTGTGGCACAGACTACTGCATGGATCCTAGATTTAGCCCTGCCAGCTAAATATTTGCATTCAACAAAAGCTACAATCCCGAGGCAAAATGACTACCAGAAGAATTAATGTCAATTGATTAGAGTGTTTCTTTTAGTGGGAACAGTTTGTTGCTAACTTGGAAGGAAAGTCAAGTCAACGTACACTTGGCAACAGTGGAGCAGAAAACGAATGGACAACTTTCAGAGATTTGGTATACAGCACTGCATTTGCTCATCTGAGTCAGAACACTAACAAACATCAAGATTGGAGAATGGGGACATTCAAAAGGTGACAAATGAAAAATGAGAATAGGGTGTATCAGCAGGATAGTTCATTTATCTCTAAGAAAGAGACTATTAATTCCATCAAGAGTAAAGTATAAGGGAAACTTAGGGAGATATAGGATTCTTGGTTCAGTAAGAAGGTCATTGAAATTCAGTTTTATGCTAAAAGCACTCATGATGCCAGGAAAGCTATTTATGGGCCAAAGACCTATGTAGTGAATCTCAACTCGCTGATGATGGAGTCACACTGATTAGTGTCAAGGACATGATCCTACAGAGATGGGCTAAACAATTCTATAATATTCTCAACAATTCATCATCAATCAATGTTGAAGCCATTGGCCATTTACCTCAGGTTGAAGTCAATTTCTTCTACCTGTAGTTCCAACAAAAGAAAAAGTTTTGAATGCCATTAGGCTCTTTTGTGTGGTTAAACACCTGAGATTTACAAGGTAGGGAGGTCCATTGCTCACAGAAAAGTTGACCGAAATTTCTCAGGTTATATGACAAGAGGAGGTTATCTCCCAGGAGTTCAAGCACACCTCCTTTGCTTCTATTAAAGTAAAGGAAATAGATTGAGCTGTGATGATTGGGGGGGTGGAGGAGGAGTTGTCTCTATCTTCTCTATTTTAAGTTATTACTGGCAAGATTCTTTTCAAAATCTTCTGTCATAGACTGATCCTTCACCTGGAATATGATCATCTACCTGACAACCAGTGTGACTTCAGAAAGGGCTAAGGAATGGTCAATATCATGTTTGCTGCCTGACAACTCCAGGAGAAACACCAAGAGAACTGAGAGTTGTACACGTTTGCAGATCTTACCAAAGCTTTTTGTACTGTTAGTCATGAGGGATTATGGAAAATTTTATCAAAATTTGGTTGCCTAGAAAAATTTATCAGTATTATAGGTCACTTTGATGATGTTATGCTTGCCCAGGTTCTAGATAATAGTTGATGCTCTTGAGCAGTGGTTCTCAAACTTTTGTTTTCAGTATCTTTATCCTATTAAAAATTATTGAGGTCTCTCCAAAGCGTTTTTGTTTATCTGGATTATATTTATAGACATTTACCATATTGGAAATAAAAACTATTTCTGAATTTGTAGACCCTTTAAAAGGGTTTCAGAGATCCCCAGGATTCTCTAGACCATACTTTGAGAACCACTGCATCTTGAGCTTTCCTAGTCACTAATGGAGTAAAACAAGGCAATGTGCTTGTTCCCATGATTTTTTGCATGCTATTTTCAACCATGTTGTCAAATGCCTTCAATGAGGATGAACACAGCCTCAACTCCATACTAATCTACCATACTAATGGTAAACTCTTCAACTGAAAAAGGTTACAAGCCAAAACTCAAGTGTGAGTGTATGTGAGCAATGTGTGTGTGTGTGCATATGTGTGTGTGTGTGTGTGTGTGTGTGTGTGTGTGTGATGTAAATGGGGACCTTTCCTGGGAATTTAGGCCATGAGGTGGGACAAATAAGAATGTGTTTTTTACTAGGACACATGCATGCCCCAGCTATGTAGTCTCATCTGGGCTGGGAAGAAGAGGAAGGTCTTCCCATTGTGTCTTAACACACATGCATGTGTTGTTCATTGGCTCTGTATCTTTACTTTTGGGTGTCTTGGTCTTGGCCAGTGGCTTTCTATGTCTGTATATGTGCCCCCATGTTCCCTCTCCCCCTCTCCCTACTTTTCCCCGTGGTGGGGCCAGTTATGGAGCTAATGTACCAGAGGCTCTAAGAATTGTTATTCTAGCTGCCACCAGGTGCCTTTTAACCCCTGCTCTGTTTCCATACTCTATCTTACGATTATCTGAGGCTTCAGCCTCTATTTGCCTTTAAGAGGAATTGTAAGGTCCTATTGGGGATGGTAGGAGACACTACTCATGTTCTAGTCCTGATTTTCCTTCCATCCCTGCAAGCCCAGGGCCCTCCCAGAAAGGAGAAAGCAGAAAGAAGAAATTCCTGGGGAACCTTCACCAGAGAAGTAGCTGGTGATGTAAACCAGACTTGGATTGGTGAGTCTGTCCCTTTGTTCCTTCCCTGCCCTAACCTTACCATCAGCTTCCATTTTTCCTCTTCCATTAGTAGCAAGTATAATGAAGTGACCCTAAGCCAGGAGGATTTTAAAAATTCTATCTTAGATCTCCCTAAAGTATAGCGGGTTGGAAGCATGTGTATGTGTGTGTGTGTGTGCTCACTCAAGAATTGAGAGAAGTGAGGAAAGGGAAGGCTTATGGAGAGAAAGCTTGGCCCTTTGGCCATGAGATGATCCAATAAACTAAAATTCAGTAAAAAGAGAACCCCCCCCTCAACATGCATGACTTTTTTATTTGCAGATGATTTGCACTCAATGCAGTCTCAAGCTGAGATGCAACAAAGTATGGATCTGTTTTTTGCTGCTTGTGCTATTTCTGGCCTAAAAATTAGCACCAAGAAAACACAGGTGCTCCATCAGCCAACATTACACCATCCATATGTGGAACTATCAATTGCAACAAATGGAGAAATTTTTGATGCTGTAGATAAGTTCATTTATCTTGGCAGCATATTTTCCAGGAGTGTACACATTGATGAGGTTGATATTCAATTGCCAGAACTACCTCAGTGTTTGGGAGTATGGAAGAGAAGAAGTATTAGATTGATTACCAAACTGACAGTCTACAGAGCTGTTGTGCTGACCTCATTGAATGCCTATGAAATCTGGACGATATACCAGCACCATGCCAGGAAACTGAATTGTTACCATTTGAATTACCTTAGGAAGATGCTGAAAAATCACCTGGCAAGATAAAATAGAAAGTTACTAAATTGCCAAGCATTCAAACTCTACTGCAGAGAACACAACTTCATTGGACTGCTCACATGCTTGAAAGTCAAATGTATACTTGCCAAAAAGATTATTTTATGGAGAACTTACATATAAACACTCATATGGTAGCCATAAAAAATGATACAAGAACACTCTCAAAGTCTCTCTTAAGAAATTTAGAACTGATTGTGTGACATGGGATAAGCTGGCACAGGATCACCCAGCATAGTGTGTCCTCATCAGAAAAGATGTTGTGCTCTATGAGCACAGTATTAAATGAAGAAATGCGAGATGCATTTGGAATCCTGCTTTTCAAGAAAAAAATTGGCTCCAAACTGTAGTATCTATTTCATTTGTACCTCTTAAGTCACTCAGATGCATTCTAAGACTTTAGCCTAACTAATTAATTTATTTTTGGAACATGGATTTAGAGCTAAAAGAGACTACAGGTCATCTAATCTAACTTCTTTGTTTTATAAAGGAAGGTTATAAGACAAAACAGGTTAAAAAAAACTTGCCTAAAGTTACAAAGACACTAAATAGCTAAGTCCAAATTTAAACCCAATTCTAAACTAACGTTCTAATATGCTATGCTACCTCTCATTCTGGGGTATTTGGTATGTGCCCAATACTTGATTAAGTGCTATGGGATTGATATAGAAACAATATAGAAATTGATATAGAAAGCCTTACTCTCATCAAATATGTAATCTAATCATATATATTTAGTGTAGATTTTGAAAAATTTTGACAGCATCAGATTACTGATGTTTGTATCTGTAAAATGGGCATAATAATAGCACCTACCTCTTCACCCCCTGTCCTACCATATGAGTGAAAATAAGCCTCCTTTGTTTGACTGTCTAAAGAGCTATTGTGCTGATCTCATTGTTGTCTGTCAGTGAAATCTGGAGAGAATATTAGCACCAACCATAAAACTGAATTGCTTCCATTTGAATTGTCTTAGGAGGATTCTGAAGATTCCCTGGCAAGATAAGGTACCAGAAACTGAGGTCCTTTCTCTAGCTGAACTGCCAAGTATTCAAACTCTGTTGTAGAAAGTGAAACTCCTAAAATTTGGAGTGCCTAAAATTCTATCTTAAGGAGAACTCACACAGGGCAATGCTCGAAGAGAGGTCAGAAGTAGGAATACAAGTACAATCTCACAGTCTCTTAGAAGAATTTTGAAATCGATTTTAAGACTTAGGAGATGTTAATACAGTGTGATGTGACTGCATCCAAAAAGGACACTCTGTTCTATAAGCAAAGCCAACTTGTAGTAGCTCAAAAAAAAAATGAGTTATGTAAATTTAAAGACATTTTAACTCTAAATGTTCACATAAACTATTTGTGCTTAGTCTTTGGTAAAGCCTTCTAAGCTCATATTGGTCTAATTAGCCATAGTCAGATACACTATATCTTGACCCCAAACATGTGCTGTCATTTTGGTCCTCTTTGAATAGAAAGGAAAATAACCAACCAATCACCTTGGTTCAGAGATTTGTGCTGAATAGTGTTTATGTTCTGTTTCATAAGTCTTTTTAAGTTCTAGGTGCTGGAGGTATCCTTACTAGATCAGAGAGTTATAGCCTTGGCAATGTTGGAGCCAGGATTGCCACTCTGTCTGACAGGAAAATCTTGGAAAGCCAGCATACTCAGGATCGAATCTTGAGGAGGAGTTTGGATTTGGAATGAGGATTGTGCTCTATAGCAACTGATCTCAGTTGTGAATCTTCCCTTTTCCAGAGGCTAGAATGGTACAAATTGGGAGGAGGACTAAAGCTCACATATTGGGGACATAAGCTGTTTAGTATTTAATATACCTGTGTGATAATTTTTTTCCCCCAAAATGCTGACTTATTAATGGTAAAATGGAACTGAGGTGGAGCAGATACCAAGGATACTGGCTGGAGGAATTTGCAGAAAACCTAGATATCCTCAAGGATATGAGAGGGAAGGGGTGAAATGTAACTAGTTGGCTTTTGAGCAGTGCAGATCAGGATAGTTAATACATAATACAGTTTATTGTTAGGCTCTTACTGTACAACTTTGTTGTTGAGTTGAGAAAAACCTTTCAGAGATTCTGTCCTGTAGGCATATTCCTAGAAGATCCCAAATATCTCCAAACTGCACTGAGGCTGTTTAGAGTAGAATTTTATTGAGCTATTTTGAATTAAAAAATACAAAGCACCCTCCCCTCTCTAAAAATCCATGAAAACAACTTTAAGAGTTATTTTAATGAGATATTAAATATGAATATATTTTAAGCTCTTTTCAATAGTTTTGTGAATACTATTTCAATACTTCAAGAATCTATGATTTTCTCTCTACCAACTTCAGTCTATTTATAATCTAGTAGCTAAGTCTTAGAGTGTTGCCCGAGGTTTGGAGAAGAGGCTACATGAATTGTTTTAGTCATGAAGCCAGAGATGGTACTCCTTTCACCAATAAAGATCAACACTCTTCTACAAATTTGTCTTTGATAGTCAAGGCCACGATTTTCATCACTCTTCAATCAGCTCCATGATGAATCTCTCTGAACTTTCTGAACTGACCAAGGCTGGTGGGAAGACTACTCAAAGCCATTCCACAGCTTGGTAGGATTTTCCAGAGCTTGTACTTTCCTGGCTTAGTCTTTGGAAATCCAGTATCATCTCTACCATGAATTGTGATGAATTACTAAAGCAATAAACTTTTAATTCAAACTCTAATGACTCAAACTTGTGAATATTAGGATAGTGTCTGTTCTAAAGTTTTCTTAAAGAAATTTTTACTCTCAAATACACTCAAGTGCATTGGCTAGTCAAGAAAGAAGGCAGAAAAGAAAGGGTCACATGTTTAATACATTAATGTGTCAAGAATCTGGGATGTAGGTATTCCCGTTATCAAATTCAATCTATGTATAATTTAGTAGAGTCTTAGAGAATTGTGTGAAGCTCAGAGAAGAGGTTAAATGACTTGCTATAGTCATATAGCTAGCTGAAGCAATACTTTACTTTTCTTCTCGATTTCAAATTTAATACAATATCCTATATTACATTATGAAACACAAATATTTTACATAACATTGTAAATGTATATATTGTTGCACCAATTATATTATATATGCACCAAATATATGTATATATTATAAAAATTGTACATAGTTGTTTGTATGTTTTTCTCCACCATTAAGATGGGTGCTCTGTGAGAGCAGGGATGGTCTTTATGTTTCTTTGTCTTGCCCATTCTTAGCACAATGCCTGGCATATAGTAGGTGCTTAATGTTTATGGACTAGCTGAAAATAATCATTGTTTTTGTTAGAATTATCCCATTTATCATCCACTATGATAAGGAGAGGCCATATAGTGATGGAATGTTATTTATGATAATAAACATGATAATAGTTTATATTATATATCATTTTCCAATTACAAACCATTTTACTTTCTCATATTGTGATGACGTCAGTAATAATAGCCAACATTAGTATAGTATTTTAAGGTCCACAAGACTTTTTACATTTATTATCTCATTTGATTCTCAGCAAGGTAGGTAGGATAAGTTTTGTACCTGTATTACAGATGAAGAAACTAAGGTTCTTGTCCAAGATTTCAGTGCTAATAAGAGACAAGAGTTGGAACTAGCACCTGCATCTTCTTATTTTCTAACATTTTTTCTATTGTAACAATACACATTTCAGATGTTTCTAAATCCCAACATTGTTTTAGGAATGGTCAGAATGACTTGACAGTTTGAGAAGAAAATCTATACCTAATTATTAGCCATTAGAATATTGGATTTGGAAGATATGGTAAAACCCAGATAGAACAAAGCCTAATTTGTGATACTGGCAGATAATGGATTATCCTCAAATTCTACAAATCCAAAAGATAGCAAGTGTGATCACTTTTTTCCCCCCAGATTTTCCATTGTAATTTAATTCAATAAACATGACTTTAGTGACTTCTTAATAAAGTTGATTTGGGCCCAGACTTGACTCCAAAAACACAATAAGACAAGACAATCTATGATATTGTCTGTATTTCCTTAATGATATAGATTTTAACCCATGTTGGCCTGTCCATTCTGTCTTTATTCTCTAATAAATTTCAGCATAGGAAGTCCATTAAATGTGCAGGGGACTTTCATTTGTACTATTGACATTGTATGGATATCAAGTAGATTGTGCATCAGTCAGTCAGTCAAGGAGCTTGATTGGCACATTTTTTTTTGGTTTTGTTTATAGCTTCTCTGATTATGAGTGTTTTGTTACTTTCCTTGCATCAATTTTTAAGTATATTGTTGCGGCCTCCTCATGCTCATTATACTTCATTGCCTAATTCTTTGGCTTTTGGAGCATTATATGACTTAAAGCCATACATCAAGAGGAATGTTGGTGTTAAAACATATAAGCCTCTGATTCAAGGAGGAATTTAGGTCAGTATAAGAATAGTGTGATTTCTGAAAGGCCATACAATTTATTCTTCTCTTCAGCTCTGAACCCAAAGCAATTGTTTATACAAGACACACACACACACACCTCTATCTTCTATTTATCTAGATATCTATCTAAATATATATCTATATTCTGTATTGTTATAACATATCAGTGTTATAGTATAAAATCTACATAATGTCATGACATAAGATATATATATATATATATAAATAAAAGTTCTATATGTTCTTGATTCAACTGCGTATCACAGTCTAATAACAGACACTCTTAATACACTTTTTTTTCTCATGGAGAGGTTATAAAACAGCAAAGCTCAGAAGTATTAATCTTATTGTACTCTGTGCTGGACAGACTACATCTAGAGTACCGTTTTGAATTCTGGATGACACTCTTTAAGAGGAACAAAGGAATCCAGAAAAAGGTAGCCTGGATGACAAGGACCTGGGAGACAAGCCAACAGAAAATAAATATTTGAAGCAACAAGACACAATTTTACTTGGATAATAATAATAATGATAATTTATATAGAGTTCAAAATTGTCTGATCTGGGGCAAATCTTTGCCTCAGTTTCTTTCTCTGTAATAATAAGCACCTCTCTTCCAGAGTTGTGAGGATGAAACTAATTATAAAGCGTTTAGTACTGGCACAAAGTGCCATACAAATGCTAGCTCTTGTTATTATTATTGCATATATTGCTATGTTTAATGTAAAGAGGAGAAAACGGAAGGAAATTAAGTCATTTTCAAGTTTTCCAAAGTTTTCTAAAGTGGAAGCTGCTTCATTTTGTGTTGCTTCAGACGCTTATGAAGGTTGCAATTGAAGTTCACAATTGAGCTACCCATCACTGGAAGCCGTTGCCTGACAAGTGAGCTTCTTCGTGCGGATGGAAGTGTTCCAGCTGAGACTGGATCTCCTTCAGCATCTGCCAAGGATGCTGGAGAAAGGAATCCTGGATGAGGCGGCCTCTCAGGCCCTTTTCAACTAACTTGAAACTTCCACAATTACAAAATTGCAAAAGACAATGAAAATGGGGTCGTGAACTTTAATCTCGCCAAAACAGCTGCAAACTTCACAGCCGAAAACCCAAGGTTTAAAAAAAAAAAAAAAAAAAGGAAAAAAGAAAAGCGGGATGGGGTATTTCCCAGAAGAAACCTTTACGCTTGGCCCCACCTCTCACGGGGTTAGTTCTCTCCCCAAAGTCTCATCCCTCAGTAACCTGAGAACACCTCTGAGGAGCTATCTCATTGGACCGCCCCGCGGTCATTGACAGCAGCAGCACCCAATCACAGACCGAGGAAGGAGGACTCCGCGCTAACCCCTAGGAGAGCTGGCGGAGTTCTTAGCCCGACTCCCCTCCCTCCTCTCCTCGTCCTCCTTCCCTCCCTCCCTCGTCTTCTCATGGCGCATGCGTTGGGGCGCTTTGCTTGTGTGCCAGAGCGCAGCAGCAGCGGCAGCAGCAGCGGGAGCCGGAGCCGGGGCCGGAGCCGGAGTAAGAGCAGGAGCAGAAGCTGCAGCCGCCGCCGCCGCCGCCGCTTGGGGTGAGCGCTTCGAGTTCCGGGGAGACGGACTTGTGGCCCAGCTCCTCGCCGCGGCAGCCGGGGAAGCAGCCGGACTATTGTCTTCCGCCGCCGGGAAAGTGGGGAGCAGCGCCGGCTCGGCCCGCGGGGTAGTCCCGGGCGCCGCACGGTGGGTGAGAGCGCAACTTCTTTGGAGAGTTCGGGAAGTTTGTGTGTGTGCGTGTGTATGTGTGTGTGTGTGTGTGTGTGAGAGAGAGAGAGAAGGCGAGAGGGAGGGAGGGAGAGAGCGAGAGCGCGGCGAGGGGCGCGCGACGGGGACTGGAGGAGGGGGAGCGCCCTGCCCCTCCCCCTCCCCCTCCCCCTCCGCCCCTCCTCTGGGTAGGGGGCGGGAGAGTTGGGGCTCCTGGGTGCGGAGAAGTCCCCGGGCTCCAGCCGCAGACTCTGGCTGGGCAGGGGAGGGGGTCGGAGGAGCTCCCTGGAGTAGCCGAGGGCGGCTGGCGCTCAGGGTTCACTGGCAAAGAGAGGGTTTGAACTGGAACGCGCGCGAGGGGAGCTCGAGAGAACGAGCCCTCCTCCCTGGTTCCCCCCAGCCCCAGGTTTCCCCCCCCGAAGCCGCGGTGCAGGCCATCCCCATCCCTTGCTTTGCAGGGTCTTGAGCACGGTTGCCACCCCCCTAAAGACGGAACCCAACTTTTGGTTTGGGCTTTGACCGGCCTCCGCCCCACTTCTCTTCCAGCTGGGACCTCTCTCTGGGACGGGGTGGGGAGCAATCCTGCCTCTTTGGCTCTGACCTGCAACCCCCAGCTCCCCGCTGCCCTTCGGTCCAAATTCCGAAGCCTGATCCCCCAGAACCTCTTTGGATTTTGAATCCTCTTTCCCCTTCTTTTGGCCCAGATCCCCTGATCCCCCAAGGGCTTTGGATCCTAATTCTCTCTCCCTTCCTTTGGTCCAGATCTCTGAGTGTGATTATCTCAGGACTCCCTTGGCTTCTGGATTTCATCTTCCCTTTATTCTTTTTTGGTCCAGGTCCTTGAGGCAGATCCCCCCAGGGCTTCTTCAAATCATGAATCCCATCTTCCTCTTTTCCTAATGTGGGGTGACCGCGGAGAGTTTGAACAACTTTTCTTTTTTTCTTTATCTTTTTTTTTTTTTTTTAAATAGGGAGTAGAAGAAGGATCAGACAAAATGACTTTTGTGGTTGCTTCTTGTATCAGAATTATTTTGCTTTAGATGCATTATGTGAATCTAGAGGATCAGATACAAATTTGATTGGAACAAGTGTTTTTACTCTATAAGGGTCAGGTCTTTCTGCTATTGATGCTAATTCCAAACATAATGCTTTCAGTCCTATCTCTCTCTCCCACCCCCACCCTCCATTACTCTCTTTTTCTTTTTCTCTCTTCTCTCTTATAGTAACCAGTAACATTTTAGATAACTAGGTGATTTTTCATTGTGGACTTTTTTAGACCTGAATTAAAATGGGGTGTGAGGAGTGGACTGGCCAAATGGAGAAAGCTCTCTCTTTACACCATGGATCTCTCCCACTTTATCTGGTATTCAAGTGCAGCCATATTTTAAAACAAAACAAGTTAGTTGTTTTTGTAAACCATGCATGACTTTATTGACAGATATTTTCCTTAAAGCTAAAAGACTAAGGGACTTTGAAAAATCAGTTTGG
The DNA here is from genome assembly GCF_902635505.1 of Sarcophilus harrisii. Classification (NCBI taxonomy): domain Eukaryota; kingdom Metazoa; phylum Chordata; class Mammalia; order Dasyuromorphia; family Dasyuridae; genus Sarcophilus; species Sarcophilus harrisii. The sequence continues at coordinate 542,240,675 of NC_045427.1, forward strand.
GGAGAACCATAAAAGATTATGAAAATGATGGTTAAGAATAACTTTTTTTTCAGCAAAGTTATCCTAGCATGTTAATGTTTTAGATTTTACATTGAATTGAGGGATCCAATAAAACAGTATTGTAATAACTTGGGTTTTTATACTTAACTTTTAAACTCCTTTTGTGACATTATTATATTAAGATTTTATTACTTTAGGCATAGATGACATATGTGCTAAATAAAAGCAGTGAAATGCTTTAAAAATTTCTGGGCAAATGCTATTATTTATATCTAGATAATAAAATGGTTAATTAAGCCACTTTCTGTGGTTGCACCATTCTGCAGATTATATAAGGAGTTAGGTAGTAGTAAGGAACTATTTCCTGTTCTCTTGTAATTAGTTTTTCTTTACTGTCAATGCATTGAGGCTCACAGTAGTTTCAGTGCTTCATGGGAAGTACACTACATTTGCGCTTTTAACTCTGTAATCATTTTCTCTAGCATAGTATCTCCTTTTAAGAATCCAGATGCAGATGGCCAAAAAAGCCTTTTGAATTTTATGCAGTACAGAGCTTCTTTAACCTGGGTCAATCAATTTAAATTTTTTCTGCATAACTATGTTTTGAGTATCATTGGTTAGTAGTTTGCAATTCTATGCATTTTATTTTATGCATTTAAAATATTATTTTGAGAAGAGATCCATAAGCTTCCCCAGACTGACAGTGGGGTCCACAACACAAAAAAGATTTAGAATCCCTGTTCTATGGATCAGAAATTCCAAGGTGCTGATTCACTTTGCTACCTTCAGAATTCAAAAAAAAACTTTAATTATGTCTGTATGTGTCATTGTGTTTTGATTTAGGAATTTCCTTGTGTAGAATCAGTAATGAGGGGACCTTTTTTTACCTTCAAAATTTAGCACTAATCTTGAAAAACTAACCTCAAGCTAAAATTATTGTAGCATTAGCGGCTCGGAATTTAGAATTTAGAGCCAAAAGGAACAATAGAGAACTAGTAAAATGACCCCTTCATTTTACAAGTAAATGTTCATTGAATGCTGCTTGAAAAAAAAGAATGACATTTTACTTTTTGGAAGCTGATGTTAAGAAGTTGAATTTGGCTTTTGTTTATCTATATTCTAAAAGTGGACATATTAGAAATTTTTTCGCTGTTGTTCTTGTGTGAACTTAGAGAAAATGGGCAAATTTAAAAATTTTTTCCAACTTTTCACTTTCTCTAGTTATAAATTGAGAACTTTTTGATTTGTTTAAATGTTTTAGGATTCTGACTGAAATATGCTAGGTTATTTTGAAGTACTCATTAGTGTGGTGTATATATCCTTACACAATTTAGACACTCAGAAGTAAAAGTTTGACAGTTCTGAATAGAGTAGATTAGTTGTTTCTTTGCTAAATTACATCCTTTTTCAGTGAGCAATGGAACAATTGTTATTGAGTGTCTTTGACCAAATAGAATGCAGCTTTATTTTAAACAAGTCCAGGCTAAATATCACAGTGAGCCTAGCCTCAGGAAGACTTGAATTCAAATATGTCTTCAGCCTCTTAATAGCTGTGTGGCCCTGGGCATTTCACTTAGTTCTGTTTTATCTCTGTGTCCTCATCAGTAAAGCATTCTGGAGAGGAGATGCCACATTATTCCACTATCTTTTTTCAAGAAAACCCCAAATGGGGGTCAGGGAGTGTCAGACACAACTGAACAACAATAAACAAGTCCAGCAGAAACTTAGTAAAAAAAAAAAACACACACACACACACACACAAAATAGAATTTTAAAAAAATGTAACATTTTTTATGAAGAAATCAAAGAAAGAATGAGTTATTGAACAGAGTACATAAAGATTTGTAATTCAATTTGTGTAAGTTATTTGGCATATATTATTTTTCCATTCCCCCTGTCCTCCATGTTACTTTGAATAATACTAGAGTATTTAGCCATTTTTGAGGAATAGTAAGAATGATTACTGTGATGATACATATTCAGAATAGCAAGGTACACAAACTCTGAAGGTTTTGAAGAGTATGGTTTTTTTAACCCCTCATTCTGACCCTCCACTTCTGAAAGAAGTAGGCACTTGCAATTGAATAAACACATGGTGTGTTCTTTGGGAATGTATTATTAAAGACAGTCATAGTCTTCCTTTATGCCCTCTAGGAAGTGGTTACAACTTAGTAAGTTGATTTCTTGTACCCCAAAGTGAGGAAGACCTTACTTCCTTAGGAGCTGTGAGAAAAAGACTACCTTGAATTATAAGTGGTCTGTAGTTAACAAGTAGGGAAGATTTATTTTAGTTTAGTGTTATCTAACATGAATAGGATGGTTTGTGAAGATGTGAATTCTCATTCTTTAGAAGAATTCAGGGAGAGTCTGCATGGATGCTTTAGAAAGGATTTTTAACTGGGTAATAAATGGGATCAGGAGCAGAATGATATACTCCAGAATTTTATGTCTAAAATCTGAGTTCAGGTTCTGGCTTCGATAATAGCTTTGTTGCTATGACTAATAGTTTTCTCCTGTCAAATAATACTTCACTCTCCTACCATGTGAAGTTCTTACGAGAAAAAGTATGGTTTTTTCTTTTACTTTAAGGTGCTACATTAATGAAATTATAATAATGGTAGTGGATTACTCAAGTCTCTTCCAAATCTAAGAGTAGAATGAGTCACAGAAGATCACAGGGGTGAATATTCACTCATATCTGTTCTGATCAAGAATAAAGCTTATATGTATAGAGTACTATGGAACTATTATATACTTACAATAGGCTTGTCTTTCTTTTTCCAATTCATTTTATAGAGAGGGAAACCGAGGGAAACAGGGTTAAGTGACTTGCCCAGAGTCACACAGCTTTTAAGTATCTGAAACTAGATTTGAACTCAGGAAGATGAGGCTTCCCTACTCCAGGCCCTGTAGTCTATCTACTTAGCCATCTAACTAGCCTCTACACTCCATGCTTTGATGCTTATATTATATTTGTCCCTATTGTTTTATCTTATTAGATTCAGTCCAATGTTTTAGCCCATTTCTTCTTTATTTATTTATTTATTTATTTTAGTTGCTATCATCTAGCCTAATGTTATCTATTTCCCCCCTGCAAATGTAGCTTTATATAAATTATTGCTGGCAATTTTAAATAGCCCAGGGTCAATCACCAATCTCTAGGATGGTCTTCTGGAGACTTCTAAGGTGACAATTTCTTTCAGTATGGCCATTCAGCCAGTTCTGAAATCCACTTAATTGTTATTATTTAGCCCACTTTTTTCCATCTTTTCCACAAGAATAGTATGAAAGACTGTTAAATGCTGCTATGCAGCATTACTACTATACACCTCTCTAGTAAACTGTTGGAAAACGAAATGAAGTTAGTCTGGCATGATTAATTTTTAATAAAGCCATTCTTTGTGATTATCACTTCCTTTTCTAGATGTTTGGTAATTATCCTTATTATTACGATGTTCTAGAATTTTGATAGGAATTGAACAAAAACTTAACCAGTTAGTTTGTAGACTTTGGTACTGCTCCTTGTTGTCTTTGCTTCCTTCCTTCCTTCCTTCCTTTCTTTTCTCCTCCTACTCCTTTCTTTCCTTTTTTCCCCTCCTCTCCTTCGTCCTCCTTTTCCTCCTCCTCTTCCTCCTCCTCCTCCTTCTTCCTTTCCCTTCATCTGCTTATGGGCCTAGTCACTTGAACATCACAGATTATTTAGGTGTTATTTTATTGTTTTCTTTTTTTCTTTTTTCTTTTCTTTTTTTTTGGGGGGGAGAGGAGGAGTATTAGTTCCATATTACCTACTTTTATTTTGGACTAGAAAGGCCAAAGATTATCCCTTTGACAGGAAAAGCTGAGACAACCTAAGAGTTGAATAGTCAAAAATACCCAATAACAGAAACCTGCAGTTTTTTTTTTTCTTTAATGTATGTTGTGAACCTTAAATCATTTTGAATTTCAGCATTTCTGACTCCCTATGGAAAATGAGACAAATTGTTAGACTTTGTTAGAATTTTTATACTTTCTGAAAGAGGAGGAGAAACTAACTTATATTTTCTCATCCAGAAGCCCTTCTTTTTATTAAGGAAAAAAAAAGCCAAAGCAATTAAGCAAAGCTAACCAACAAACTATTAGAATTTTGACAGCTGATTCAGTGTTTCAGATTCATATCTTCAGAGCAGTTTCTTCTTTTTTAGAAATAAGTTTGCAAGTTGGATCATTTTAATTATATAACATTCAGGTTAATCTTGCTTGTCGTTGAGTTTCATTCTTGTAGTCATTTTCTATATTGTTTTCCTAGTTCTTGCTTCTTTCTCCTGCAGTTCATATAAGTCATTCTGTGCTTTTGTAGATTTGCCATATATCTTGAGTCAGTAATATTCAGTATAATAATACTCCATTATATTTATATTTGTAGGTGATAATTTGTTTAGCCATTCTCCAATTTATAGAAACTGATTTATTTCTAGTTCTTTGCTAGCGCAAAAAAAAGTATTACTTTGAATATTTTGTTGAATATGGAACCTTCTTTTGTTTTGAATTCTTTAAATTTGTTCCTAGCTGTGTGATCTTTGGATCAAAAGAAATGGGCATTTTAATATTTTTCTTTAAATAATTTCAAATTACCTTTTGGCATTATTAGACTAATTCACAATCCCACCAACACTGTAATAGTTTGCCTTTCCATAGCCCCTCCAAATTGACTATTTCAAAATTTTTAATGGTATTTTAGAATGCCTTTCTATTTATCCTTTCCTTGCTTCCATTTTCTGTATGTTTCTTTTTAAAAAAAATAAGCCTTTTGAAGGGTAATTTCTTTTGCATCCAAATTGGTTTCTTTAGAGAAGTTCTTTTCTTTCTCGAAGTTGATCTTGGAATTTTATCCTTGAGAAATTCCTATTCCTGATGAGTGGATTTCAGTAGAATTTTAGCTATGGGATTATCCATATTCCTTTTCTGAATTAATCCAAGGTTCTGTGTTCTAGAAAAAAAAAAGGTTTGACAGTCAACTGTCTCACTTTTTTCTTTAAAAAAAAAATTCAGACCATCAAAAAAAGAGAAAGGAAATACTTACACGCAAAGTATTTTGTGATAATATGATAATATGAGAGTAATGATGATAATGTGCAAACCAGATAAATCACTTCCAATAATAAGAAATTAGCTTTTGTTTAATTGAGGGTCCCCCTTCAGCTCTAAATTTATGAACCTCCAAAATTCATTATTTATTGGCATATTTACTGAAGGACCCATGGTAGAAAATGACACATATTAGCTTGCAAGAAAATGACCATAACTTCAGAGAAACCTCTAAAGTCAGATTATTCATTTATTTGAAATTCATTTATTTTGATGAAATTTAAAATCTGAGACTATATAATGAAAACTTATAACTGGTCTCAGTGGTATTTTTTTCATACCAAATCAATATAAAATAATGTTTTTATATATGACATTTTATGTTTACTCTTTTCTTCTTTTTTTTTTTTTTGCAAAATTGATATCCTTTTTTTCATTTCTAGATATCATCATTAAAACTTTCTTGCAGGATAAGTTTTCTGAGGAATATTATTTATAAGTTCTGAAAACTTTTTTTAATACAATAACTCCTTAACCAGAGTTGCTGTGAAAGCAAACAAAGCAAAACAAAACAAAACACCACTAAACAAACAAAAAACTTCACTTCTTCAGGTCAGATAAAACAAAAATAAATATTGCACAAAAAAACCCTGACCACTCCAGGATATTTAAAAATATATATATGAAAGCATTCACATAATTAGCTTATGTTTTTCCAGTGATCCTCTTATTTTTATTGAGTTTTTCAAAACAAAAAAAGAATACATTTTGACAACTACTTTAGCTATAAAATTTCAATTCTGTTATTTACTTGGGGCACAAATACATTTCTAGTCAGCATGTACTATAGGGAATGAGGAGGAAGTAAATAAGATGGCTTAGTTGGTGGATAGGAGCATACAACAAAAAAGCAGCAATCACTGTGAAGTGTTTCATACAAAATTTTTTTTTATTTTTTTTTGGGGAAATTTATTGTTTCAAGCTATAAAACATTTTCTCAAATTGGGGGAAAAAAGATTGAAACAGATCCAAATAGCACCTTGAATTTTATATTTAAGTTAATGATGGTATGAAGTCATTGCAAACTGTGAGAACTTTGGAAATGATTTAGTAGATGTGGTTCTTCCCTCTCCCCATCCCCAAAGTGCTCAGATAATTTTTTTTATAAACAATTGCCATTGCACATGGCCAGTGTATAATGATATCTGTTCTAGTCAAGCATGAACAATATTTATTGAATGTCTACTTACCCTAGTTGATGAAAGAGGATTGTGAAGATGGAAGCATGGGTTTGCTCTTAATTGGCCAAGTACTGCCTTAGTCCTGGAGCTGTATCATATGTGTTGAAAATATGTGGTGTTGATCCCAAGGGACACTAAGAGAATATGAATATCCATATTGCTTCACATCCTTCACCATTTTAAAAAAAATTAATATTTATCTATCTCATTTCCTCATTCTGTAAAAAAAAGGAGGATAATAATAACTACTTTCAAGGTCACTGTGAGGATAAAATGATTTTATAAAATGTTTAAAAAGTACTTTATAAATGATAGCTATTATTATTATTATTACATAAGTGTTATAATAAATATAAAGCCTTAATCAAATATTAGCTATTATTATAAGAACTTCCCATCCTTAACTAGAGTTAATAAAGACATAAGCAAGCCAGATCCAATCAATTTACAATTAGCCTCATCAGATTTTAGTATTTAATATTTTAGTAATTTAGTACTTAGCTTAATAGCAACAAAGATGCTATCCCTTTAAAGAAGTTACTGTCAGATTTGTGGTCTACTCTACAGACCCCATCATCTAGAGAAATGGATATTATAGATAACAATTGTACATATGCACATATATTTAAATATCAACTATGATGGTACAAAATGAGAAATCATTTATGTTGTATTCTACATAATCTCATGTTATACACTTTTTACATGACCATGGCAAAACTCGGTCAATAAGGAATCGACCTAAAGAATTGTTTTTTTAAATGAGACAGATCAATATTAATTGACTTTTTAAAGTTTACATAGTTTATAAGTGTTTGAGACCGCATTTGCACCCAGGTCTTCGTGATTCTAAGTTTAGGTTGTCTTCACTATGCTAGCTAGCTACTTATTGGGATGTAGTAGAAAGAATCCTGGATATACAGACAAAGGACTTGATTTTGAACCCTTGTTCTGCAGCTTATCTTTGTGAATTCAGGCTAGTTACTTAATCTTTTTGTATTTCAGTTTCCTCACTGGTAAAACTTGGTCCTGAGCTCCAAGTATGATGATCTCTCCCTGAATCAAGTGCTTAGTGTAAACATTATAAGATGAAAGAAAATGGTCTTTAATCACATTTGCACCTATATGTAGAATAGTTGTATTCAATATATTGAAAAGCTTTTATGATATCTCAGCAGTTTGGCATTTAGAGGAGAGAGAGTTGGAAACTGATTGTAGATCTCCAGTTAGTTGAAAATCTGAAACCGAGGGATCTTGTTCACTGCCTGTTTTTAGTTTTCCTGAACCTAGTTGGTGAGATTATGTAAAGGAAGAATGAGAACTTTTGGAAGATTTGTACTTATCCCTGGCATAGGTATACCCTGCCAAGACTGGTGTGTTATACAGGTTGTTATGAATGCTTTTGTATAAAAAGAATTGTAATTTGTTAATGATTATAATGTAGTACTGAGGAAAATATTCTTTCCAGTAGAGAAATTCTTTGGAAGATGTTTTCTATTAAGATGGATACTGTTTTTGTCAGTGATTTACCTTGTGTTTTAAATTCATTTAACATTCTTAAAAGACAATTCTCTCCCTTCTTTACATCTTGGAAAGTTGTAGAAATGTGGCACTCTTGATTGGGTGTATTTAGGATTAGTATTCTCTTTTAGAATCAAGAGCTCTGTGTGTAGACATTGATGATTAACATTTTTTAACATCTTCAAAGTGTCTTTATAAATATCTAGTTAGTTCATATTTAACCTAAATTGGAAGTTGGAAAATCATTTTTTGAGATTGATTTCAAGATTACCAAGAATGTTTTTTGAGAGAAAGCAGTCTTCTTTATTAAGATGGAGGAATGTACCATCCAGTACTAAACATCTTTTCTTAATCTCTTGGATTTCTTCCCATCTTTTCTTGTCAGGTATGTGTTGGGTATGCATATTTTGCTTAATAGGAAAGGGAGTGGAATTATATGGACAAAATTAATGACTTAAAGTGGGTGAGTTGGGGAAAGACTTATGACGATTCAATGTATTGTAATATGACCTTCTCTTCTATCATCTTCTGTATATTAATTGCACCATAATAGCGACATTAGGAGAGAAATTAGGAGAGAGAATCTCTGCAGAGTAAACTCAGCAGTATCATGTGGTAGCTTTTGCATAATTTCATTAATATTGAGGGAAGATGCAACTTTTCTTTTTTTTAGCTTTAGCTTAAATTGTAAGAGTATTATACTTTGATGGAAAGTAACTGAATTTCCCAGTCAATTGTTATTAGATCTCACTTTAAAACAACAACCACAACAACTCCAAAGTGGCTTTTGAATAGTTTTCACTATTGTATTTAATTTCATAAAGTTTTATTAAACTGGAAAGAGACCTTATAGATCACCTATTTCAGTTTTCTGTTTTTCCAATTGAGACCAAGGCCCAGAAAGGTGAAAGTCAAAATCAAGACAATTAATAGCAAAGCAAGGACTTCTAGTAGTGTCCTTTCTTGTGAATTATTCTGCTCCTCCTTTTGAAGTTGAACAAAAAGGATGTTTTCTATTTCCTAGAATGTACTTCAAAGTAGCAATGACTTCTTCCTTCCTACTTTGGGTTCAGTGGTTAATTTATTTTAATAGAACTGTTGCCAACTACAGGTCTATATTTTAGTGCCTTTCTTGTTATATTATTAAGCAATAAATAAAATGATTAGTTAAATATTATGTCTGAGTGATTTCCTTATCACAATTCATCGATGTACCTTTTTGGGAAACCTATTTATAAATCTTTGCCTAAATGACCTTTGTCAGCGAATGAAACTTTAGTATTTGATAGTAGAAGAAAAGAGAATTCAAATATCTTGGCATATTGTTTAAATTCTAATCAGGACTGAGATCTCCTTTTAAAAAATAATACTAGATACTTTTGAAGTCTATTCTTCTAATTCTTTTGTAAGTATTTCCTTTCTCTTTTTTTGATGGTCTGAATTTTTTTTTTTTTAAAGAAAAAAGTGAGACAGTTGACTGTCAAACCTTTTTTTTTTTTCCAGAACACAGAACCTTGAATTAAGGTTCTGGTTTTTTTTTTTTCTTTCCAGTTTGTGAATTGAGGAAAAGATGTTGGATTTTAATTTACAATATATATGAATTTATCATAAATAATTTGCTCACTTAAAGTTTCAGACTGTCTTTTTATTTTTGAGGCACTCTTCAAGTAAACACCATATTCATTTGTGCGCTGCCTTTCATATGGAGATTCTGTACATGTATAGAATGAGTGAGAGAAAGGTTTGCTATAGAAAAACCTAGCCGTTTGTCTAGGTTACACGCTACAGAAATAAACAACTTTTCATAAGATTATAAGGGACATGTGCAATTAAACTTGTGCTTTGGATGATTAAGTTGATTTTTGAAAGGGAAAACAATTTATAAATGCAAAATTACATTTTTTTTTCCTTAGGGGGTCATAGGGCCTTTTTAGTTTGTGTCCTTAATATTTCTATACTATCTTTAATTGGTTTATTCATATTCCTATATCACAGGGATTCTTAACTTTTGTGTGTATTTGGCAATCTAGGGATGCCTAATATTCTGGTTCTTCCCTTCATTCATAATTGAAATGTAAATTTCATTTAGCTTCAATGAAAATAAAGATGTAATTTTTTTCCTGTTCAAGTACCTGGACCCCTACTCCCATTTTTGGCAATAGAGATTTATAATAAGTCTCAAATTATGCAGATTCAAATATATTAAAAATAAAGCTATATATATATATATGTGTATGTGTGTGTGTGTGTGTATGTGTGTATATATGCCATTAAACATGAATACACATAGGAAAAGTCTGCTATGATACTTATTTAATTTGACAAAAGATATAAAGTATTATTTCTTATCTAGAAAAAGTATTAAATTATTATAAAGGGATTTCACTCCAGGTTGATTCTGAAAGGAACTATCTCATGTAGAATGAAGAATGGAAATCTAATTAGAGGGTATGTTGTAGAGAACATTTGGCAGAATTTCTCAATCAGGATGAGACTTGCCCAGTGTTTAGTGTGCGTTGTCCCTAGATCAGTGTAATGACTAAAATCTGAGGACTTTGGTTCTTAATAGATAAGTATTTGATCTTTTCACTTGACTTTGAGAATTTGGATAGTCATGTCAAACATGCCTGGAGAATGGCCCTGACAGATTGAAATATAATTGATGATATTTAGCAAAATAAATAGAAATGTAATAGAGCAGAGATAATGTTAAAATGTGGTTTTCCAAGTTATTTAGGGTTTAATGGCTCCCATATCTATTTGAATTTGACACAGTTGAACTACACGATTTACTACTTCCCTGTCCCCATTTAGAGTAGTTCCTTTCCACTTGTCAATTTACAACAGCTAATAATAGTTGATCTATTTTATGGGGGTTCTCATTTCACCAAAAAGGAGACTGAACTTTATAGTATCTTTAAGACAGTACACCTATATAGGTGCAAATTATTGATTATGCAAATTTATTTTAGATTATGAAAATAATTTCCAGGTCTAACCCAAAGCAAAGGGGTGCTGAAAGGCTCAGTTTTTGATTTCTTCCTTTAGTAGATTAATTATAGAACTAGAAGTGTAAACCCATTAAAATACTTTTGTGTGAAACCTGAGGTTTTTGTTAAATTAGACATGGAAAATTAAAGCTGTACAATTATTCTTTTGTATGGTTCTGAGGTATAGTTCCTAAACTATGTATGTCTTTTATTTATTTATTTATTTATTTTTTTTGAGGTTGACTATTTTTCTTAAAAGACCAGCTCAAGTATATAAGATGATTTTTCTAGAGAAATTTCTGATTTGTAGACAGTTTCTTTTTCTTTTTTCAGTGAGATTTTGTGTGTGCATTTAATTTCTTCAAAGGTGTATTTATTGTTTGTTTTATTTATTTGGAGAAGTAATAGTTTCAATTCAGTTGGACGCCAGCATAAATTTTGTAATCTTTTAGAAATCAGTTTTATCCTGACTTTTTAAAAAAATGTTTTTTTTTCCTCCAACTCAGACTACCTGATTAATTTATTCTTCCAATTTGGTTAATTTTTATTTTGATTTCCACTGGAGCTTTTGATGTCATATCTTTTGTAAATATTATCCCCTTGTTTCTAGTCACTGTGTTGTGAGCTGGTGCATTTTCAGAAATGTTCTTTGTATTTGGAAGGTAAAGGTAAAGTAATTTCAGAGTTTTCATATTATTCTTGCCCAAAGTGGTCAAGATTACTTTAATAAGTAAATAATTGTCTCCTTCTGTATGTCACTAATTAAATATTATTTAATTTGGTATGCAATTTTTTGGTATACAAATAAAAGCAGTGTTTCCAGTCTGGAGTGAAGTTAGTCTGCTTCTGTTTTACCCAGCCTTAAAATCAGGTAATGAAAAATTTTAATGAAAAGTTGACTCTATAGTCACTCCTGCTTCACTTTAGTCTCCTCTGTCAATTTAAATCTTGTATGTACAAGGTCAGTGTTATGGGATATACTATCTTGACTAGTCAAAGCAAAAAAATCAATCATGAGGATTAAAGAGCATTTTATGTTAGAATTGAAAGAAATTAATTACATGAAGGGGATGGAAGAGAAGTTTAAGACCCATGCATGCTTCCATGGAATGATTAGCCATGATTTTGGATTTTGGCAGAACTTTATATAGCTTTGACTTTGCCAGTAGGGTTTTATGTTTTTTTTTTTTTTTTTTTTTTTTTTTTGGTGGCCAACATTAACTTACAAGTAAGAGATTATAATATTAGAAAGACCTATTAAAAGCTATATAAAAAGTAATGGCAGGAAGTTTCAAGTAAAAAAAATTTGTATTTATATACATATGTGTGTTTGTATGTCTATATACATACACATATTTATACATACATATGTATTATGTATTTGTGTGTGAGTGAATCTATGTAGAATATGTTGACAGGAGAAAGAAAAAGGCCACGTGAATAAGCATTTACTAACATTTGCTATGTTAAGCACTTTATAAATATTTCCGCATTTGATTTCTTACAACAATCTTGCAAGGTAGGTTCTAGTATTTCTGTTTCAGAATTGAGGAAATTGAGGCAAGCAGATTTTAAGTGATTTGCCAAGGGTCACACAGCTTCTAAGTGTCTGAGACCGTAGTTCAAATTAGGTGTTCCCGGCTTGCTCCAGGAACTCTATCTAATTTATTATTTAATATTTATTATTATTTATTTTATATTATTATAATATATAAATCATATTCATACATTTTATTTTATTATTATAATAATTATGACAATTATAATAATAAATTAATATATTAATTTATATAATATATAACAAAACATAAATATTACTAATTTATTGTTACTCTATTATTTAATATTTATTATTACTCTATCTAATGCATCACATAGTTGCCTATGAAGAAACTTAAAGAGGCAAAATCCCTATTCATCAATCTGGGACTAGATGGTGCTGAAGATTTATAAGGGCTCAAAAAATAATCTTCAATAACTTAAAAGAATTTTTTGATTAGAGAGGTGAAAATCATCTTTTGGATACTGAGAAGTGGTGTAGAAGTGGCTAGCTTGTGAATAGATAAAATGAATATTGTACTTGGCGTAAAGAAGACCTGACTTTTGAAGATTGTCTTAGACATTTAGTATTAAGCCAGCTATGTGATCCTGGTCAGGTCATTTCTCTCAGTTTGCTTATCTGTAAGATGAGTGTGTTGGACTTAATGACTTCTTAGGTTCCAGTTTTGAATCTGATCCTCATTCTTTTTTTTTAATTGAAAGTTATAGGTCTTCTTGAACAGTATAGGAATGAGACAGTAAAGTAGGGTAAGATTGGGGGGAAAATGGTACAGCAAGATGAAGATATCTGCATATCTAGCTTTCTTTCTAAGAGATGAAAAAAGTTGTAACATTTAACTAGAAATAAGTGTTTTGGCAAAATTAAAGCAATAATATTTTATTGTAATGAAATATATATATCAAAAACTTGTTTTCATTTCTGAGAATGTGGACATATTAGTGGAATTACCACTAAATTCACATTCACACTTAAATTGAATGTTGTATTCAAAAGTAGTTTGAATGACCAAAGCTTGCATTTTTAATTGAGGGGAGACCAAAATTAATATTTTAACTATATACTTAATATAACCTCAGAGAAAGGACAGACTAGTTCTCTTTTTATATGTTCTAAAGCTAGATATATGGCGTATAAAAGCAAAATAGGTGAATTAATATGATCACACTGGCATTATTCAGATTGCATCCCTGAAAATTTCCTGTATATTCTGCACAGTAAATAGTCTTGATAGCACTCAGGGAGTATGAAATAAGAATTTAGTTCTATCCTCCTACATTAATGTAGTTCAGTGGAGTTTCTAGATATTAAGTAGCCTTTATGAATGTTATCTTGTTGCAGAAGCTCTCAAGAAGTGTTTGAATCGATTGCCAGACAGTCTGTTTTAGTTGAAGGATAATTTTAAGTGACATGTACAGAGAGTTTTACATTCAGTATCTCTTTAAACTGCACAGAATTAGGTAAAGAATTGAATTAGAGTTGTAGCTCTCATTAGCTTCATTTCATAGAAGAGGAAGCTGAGATTCAGAGAGGTTAAGTGTTTTCTCCTTAGTCATAGTATAAGTCAGGTACAAGTTTTGAATCCGGACTTTGGCTTTGCAGCCTGTATGATGAAGGAACTTGGATCAGTCATATAACTATTGTTTGAAGGAGCTGGAAATGTTTAGCCTGAAGAAGAGAAGCCTGGGGCTAAAGAGGAGCTGTATGTCTTCAAGTATTTGAGGGCTCATCCTTGTTCTTTTTGGTTCCAAAGCATACAGCCAGGAGTGATGGGTGGAAATTTTAAGAAAGCACATAGAGACTTGCTGTTAGGAAAACCTTCCTAACCATTTACAACTCTCCAAAAGGGAAATGGGCTGCCTCTTCAATTGATGAGTTCCACATCATTGGAGGTCTTAAGGCAGAGGTTGGGTAAATACTCTAGATTTTATGGTACTTCTCTTTCTGGCATGAACTAGAATGAATGGTTTCTTTTGTATTTGTATTACCATTTGTAGGTATATAAATAAAATCAAAAGAAATCTAGGTATTGTCTTGTAGGTAATACTTTGATGTTAAAAAATAGTGTATATCCCCAATTATTTTGATGTGTTAATCTGGAGATTGTTGTATCACAGTTCTAAACTACACTAACCTTTTATTTTCATTAAGTGGCATCCTTTAGGCAAAAGTTGATTACAGTCTTTAAGTCATTTCTGTTCCTTGATATTTAATGGTTTTGGCATAGCCAAGATTAATTTGGAGTGCATAGCATGGCTCTTCCCACCAACCACCTCCTGTCTTAAAGGTTCAGAGGACGTTGGAATCAATCTAAACTTCTCAAATTCCTTTGATTAAAAATTGTATGAATTTTTGTTGTCAGATCTCTTGAGTTGTTACCTATAGGACTAGGTCATCTGAATTTACATTTCAAAAGTACTGCCAGAATTTTTTTGAACTTAAGACTTGTAGGATATAATATGGACCATAAAGTTTGGTCATTTTTATTCCAACATTAATTATGAGGAAAAAATTCACTCCTGGTGGGAAGAACATGGAAAACATAGCACAATACTTTTTAGAAATTTCAGGGAAGTAAATATAGACTTGATATTAGAAAAAACTTTCTAATCATTAGAACTCTCTAAAAGGTAATGCACTGCCTCTTAACACAGGATGCATCATTGGAGATCTTTAGGCAGAGGCTGGGTAGTTAGAAATAAACTAAATAGTTCTGGATTTGGAGGTGGAAGAAGAGAGTTTTTGATCTTAGTTCTTTAAACTATATGACCTTGAGTAAATCTCCTTGGGCCCCAGATTCCACATCTATTAAATGAAGAATTTTCACAACTCTGCCCTGTCTTCCCAACAAGATTGTTGTAAAGGTCAGATGAAATAATGTGAGTAAAAGGACTTTGAAAACTAGTATATAAATATAAGTTATTGTTTATCTAGCAAATCATTGTGGAGTTGGGAATTTACCTCCATAATTTTACAATTCAGGACACTGTCCCTTGTCCCTCACCCCCATTTTTCCCCTTTGTATTTGGAGTGTCTTCAGGTTTGAGCACAGACATAATAGGCTTGGTAAATCAATGCTAGAAGTTAAATGCTTCAGTGCAAATGTCTTGGAACCACATGACCAAATTAGTGGATAACGAAGTGGTTGAAGTAACCAGAAAGCAATAAAACTGGAGGATTGTGGCTTCTGCCTTTCCAATCTCTAACTCCCCTACCACCATCCAAGAAGGTGATTAGGGAAAATTCTCTTTCACAGAAAACATTTCTTATCTTGGGAGTATTGACTGTCTTGTTACAGTATGTGAAAAAATTACATTGGTTTAGATGGAAGGACTGTGAACCATATAAATAAATAAATAAAGTTAAAATGGGTACATGATTTGGGCATAAAGGATGATACCATAAACAAATTAGGAGAACAAGGATAATTTATTGCTCTCCTATCAGATCTTTGGAAAAGGAGAAATTTATGACCAAAGAAGAATTAAAGAACATTATGAAAGACAACACAGACAACTTTGATTACATGGAATTAAAAAGGTTTTGCACAAACAAAACCAGCAGAAACAAGATTAAAAGAGAAGTACAAAGCTGGGAAAAATCTTTTACAACCAGTGTTTTTGATAAAGGCCTCATTTCTAAAATTACAAATAAAGAACTGTGTCAAATTATAAGAATACAAGTCCTTCATTCCCTAACTGATGAATGGTCAAAGGATATGAATGAACAATTTTCAGATGACAAAATTAAAGCCATCTGTAATCATATGAAAAAGTGTTCTAAATCATTGTTGATTAGAGAAATGCAAATTAAAACAACTCTGAGATGCTACCTCGTACCTCTCAGATTGACTAAAATGACTAACAAGAAAAGAAAGATAATGATAAATGTTGGAGGGGATGTGGGAAAACTGGAACACTAATGCATCGTTGGTGGAGTTGTGAAATGATCCTACCATTCTGGAGAGCAATTTGGAATTATGCCCAAAGGCCTGTGCATACCCTTTGACCCAGCAGTGCCATTACTGGGTCTGCATCCCAAGGAAATCATACAGGAGGGAAAAACACCAATGTGTGCAAAAATTTTTGTAGTAGCAAAGAATTGGAAAATGAGTAGATTCCCATCAATTGGGGAATGACTGAACAAGTTGTGATATATGAAGGTAATGGAATATTATTGTTCTATAAAAAATGGTGGTGAACAAGCTGATTTTAGAAAGGCTTGGAAAGATTTGCATGAATTGATGCTGAATGAAACAAGCAGAACCAGAAATATATTGTACATAATAATAGCAAGAACTATGAAAGATTTGGTTTTTCTCAGTGGTTCAGTGATCCAAAGCAATCCCAATAGACAGAAAATCACATCCGCATCCAGAACAAAGACAATGGAGATTGAATGTAAATCAACACATGCTATGTTCACAATTTTCTGTTGTTTTTTTCCCTCTCCCATGGTTTTTCTTTTTTGTTCTGATTTTTCTTTCCCAATGTGATTCATAAAGAAGTATGTATTAAAATAAATAAATTTTAAAAAGAAGTGCTTCATGTACAATCTCAAAATAAATGTGTTTTTATTATTGGATAATACAGATAACAGTTACATAGTGCATTGATGTCCTTCCAGTTTTTGTTCTGAATTCTGTGGCATAATGTAAAGTTTTTGTAGGTACATGCTATCACATCAGCAGAAAAGATGTTTCGAAACCTCATCGTGTGCAAGAGCACAATGGTGTTAAATAGCAGGTTTTAAAGGAAATATGAGAAATATGATCAGTATCCTTGAAGTATTTATAGTCTAATTGAAGAGACATGAAACATTGCATAGAAAAAATAACAATATGGTACTATATTCCAGAGTGCTATACTGAGTACAGTATCCTGGGAGAAAGAATACATCACTGAGGTAAAAAGGTTTTATAGGATAGTTTTATTAAGAAAGTTGAATTTGAGTTGAGCTCTAAAGGAAAAAGGAGCACTTGGAGAAAAAAACAGAGAGATGATGGAAAGGGCATTTTAAGTGTATATAGGTGATAATGTTTACAGGGTAGTCAGAGAATAGTGAGTAGATCAATTTGGCCACAGAGTTCATCTAATTTTTTTTTGGACTTTATTTGGATTTTCTTGGCAAAGGTGTTAGGGTGGTTTACCATTTCCTTCTCCAGCTAATTTTAGATGAGGAAATAGAGGCATGCAAGATTAAATATTTAATATGGGCCCAGAGTCACATAGCAAGTCTTTCTGGGGCCAGAATTTGAACTCATAAGGATGAGTCTTCTTGTTTCCAAACCTTGCTTTTTGCTCTTTGCCTCTTAGCTGCTCTGTCTTCAAGCAATTTAGATTAGTGCAGGTTACACATTACATACCAAACCCTACCCTCCCACTATGATACAGAATAATTTATGAATGAGAATAAAGAAGAGGAGACAAATTTCTGTACGAAAATTTTTGGAGGTAGAGTATATTTTCAAATGAACAGGGAAGAGGAAATTTCTGAAATAGATGGCACCTGAACCAGACTTTGAAAGAAGAGAAAGATTTTGAAAGAAGGGAACCATGTTCCAGCTTTGGGGATAGCTTTGAGGGCATGCATATAGTATGTGATGTGATAATCAGTTACACTGTGCCCAGTGCTAGGGAATGTAATTCTTCTGTCTTTGATTTTGATCTGTAATTTTATTTGTGTGGGAAACTCTTAGTATGAAAAATCCTTCTTTTGATGCAGCATAGCTTGTAGGTAAAAAAAAATTAAGAGAACTGACTGAGATATAGAGATATTAATGGAATTGTATATGGTCACAGTGTTTGTATTTGATGCAGGGCTTGAACCCAAGTCTTCATTTCAAACTGGTATCCTCCATTTATTAAACACACTTCCTTTCAGTTGACCTATAAAAAGGCTTAATAATAGTAATTGACATTTGTTTAGTACTTTTAAGATAAAAACTTTGCATACATTATTTCTTTGGTTTACTCACACTGTATAGGTTCAACCTACCTCTGTTCTTAGAATATGGTGCAACAGAAAGAGTGGAGGATTCATTGTGTGTGACTTGGTCAATCTTTCTGGGTTTCTTTTCTCAAATGAACAGGGTTGAATTTATATGCCTTTGAGATCCCTTCCAGCTCTATGTCTATGATCTGATCCTTTCATTTTCTTGGGAGCCAGAACTTTAAGTTTCCTCAGATTATGAAAGAAAAGTCTTTCTCAAACAGAGACCCCCAAACCAATAACGATAGATTTTAGCCACATCTAACTTGGGAGAGATTTTGAAGTTATCTCTCATCTGTCTTGAACCACTTCTGTGCTTAGTCATTTATGATTTCTTTTGGAGGAATAAAGAACGGAGGATAGGGATAAGAACTAGACTTTTGATTTCATTAATAAGAGAAACTGTCAGCTGAAGAAACTCTCTACCAATGCAGGTTTTTACCTTTGCTTTTTCTTTGTTTTCCTCCCTCCATCTCTCCCTTTCTCCCTTCCTTCCTTCCTTCCCTCCCTCCCTTCCTTCTTCCCTTCCTTCCTTTCTTTCCTCCCTCCCTCCCTTCCTTTCTTTCCCTCCCTCCCTTCCTTCCTCCCTTCTTTCACTCCCTCCCTTCCCTCTCTCCTCTCCCTCTTTCTCTCCTTCCCTTCCTTCCTCCCTCCTTCCCTCTTTCCTTTTCTTCCCTCTTCCTTCCTTCCCCCATTCCCTCCCTCCCCCTTTTTCCCTTCCTTCCTTCCTCCATTCCCTCCCTCTCCCCTTCTTTCCTTCCTTCCTTCCTTTTCTTTTTTTCCTCTTTCTTTCTTTCTTTTTTTTTGTCTTAGTTAAAAATTAAATTGTTTACTCAGGATCACACAGGATGTGTCAGAAATAAGAATGAATCTCTGCTTCCTGATTGGCTCATGATCCACTGTGTTATGCTGCCTCTGTAGGATAAAGGGACTCCTCCAGTGTTTTAAAAATATTCTTTTGGATAAGAAAGAATTTTTTTTTCTTGGGACAAAAGGAAAAAGTGGGGAGAAAAGAGAAGAGTTTATGGCAACTTATATACCCAAGTCCTTTGGTTACTGAAGGTAGCGAGTAGAAAGAAAAGGATGTATGAAATCACTGATTTTAAAAAAGAGAGAGGAAGTGTCTAAGAATTAAATTCTAAAAGAAACAAAAATAAATCGATTTTTAGTTTACATATCATATTGAGAACAAAATCTCTACTTGTGCTTATTTTCAGAGCTTTGTTTTATACAGTCCTCTTATTTTGCAATCTGTATTGGTCACACACTTTGTTCTGGTCATCATTTGTACCCTCTTAGTACCTGAGAATGCATTTCTATTCATGTACCTACACGGTACTATGATAGACTAGATATGTTCTTTGGTTCTTTTTCGGGCTTCCACACTCACATCCTGAATATCTCCTGAAACACATACATGCCTACCACATGCATCCTTCCTCCCCCATTTCCTCAGTTCCTTTTAGTTGTTGGGCTTTTTCCAGTTGGCAGGGAGATTTTTACTTGCAAAAATTGATTTTTATTTGCATCCCCAGCACTTAGTATGGGTACCTGGCATGAGAAAGTACTTGATAACTTAATAAATGTTTTTATTCTTTCTACCTTTTTTTGTCATCATTCCTTCTTCCTTTCAGCCTTTTATCTATTCTCTTTTCCCAGTAGTTTTGTCCATATCCAAGTTTTTCTATTGCTAGGTGTCATAAAATAGGATTTTGATGTTTTTAGGAACCCTTGCAAGGTGGTTGCATATGGAGTCCCTCATGTTTAAATGACCCTAAAGTTTTCAAATAGAACAGCTAAGTGGCACAGTAGATGCAACATTGGTCATGGAGTCAGGCAGACCTTTTTTTATTGCACACACTTAATAGCTTTGTGACCCCAGTGGGCAAGTCATTTTACCCTGTTTGCCTCAGTTCCTCATCTATAGAGAGAAGGAAATGGCAAAGCAGTCCAGTGTCTGCTGAGAAAACCTCAGACGTGCTCATTAAGAGTCAAGACATGCATGCAATAATTGAACAACCAACAGCAAAATCTTTCTAGTTCTTGGAAAGTGAAAAAGTCTGAAAAAATGTGCAATTTGTAACACATTTCTGCACAACTGTTCTTATACTCTTCCTCTTCTCACTTATATAATCATAGTCTTAGTTATAGGTCTTTGATCCCTCTCACCTAGAATGGAACCACTTCTTTCTTTATTTAAAATTTTTTTATTATAGCTTTTTATTTACAAGATATATGCATATGTAATTTTTCAGCATTGACTCTTGGAAAACCTTCTGTTCCATCTTTCCCCCTCCTTCCATCCACCCCCTCCCCTATATGTCAGGTAGACCAGTATATGTTAAATATGCTAAAGTATATGTTAAACACAATATATGTGTACATATCCATACAGTTATTTTGCTGCACATGAAAAATCAGACTTAGAAATAAGATAAAAATAACCTGAGAAGGGAATCAAAAATGCTAGTGGATAAAAACAGAAGGAGTGGAAATGCTATGTTGTAATTCACACACATTTCCCATAGTTCTTTCACTGGGTATAGCTGTTTCTCTTCATTATTGAACAAATCGAACTGATTTGGTTCATCTCATTGTTGAAGAGAGCCATGTCCATCAGAATGAACCATTCTCCAGTTGATGAGCATCCATTCAACTTCCAGTTTCTAGATAGTACAAAAAGGGCTGCCACAAACATTTTTGCATATACAGGTCCCTTTCCCTTCTTTACGATCTCTTTGGGATATAAGCCCACTAGTAACACTGTTGGATCAAAGGGTATGTACTGTTTGATAACTTTTTGAGTATAGAGTGGAACCATCTTCTGACTGGATTCCCTGCTTTTAGCATTTCTCTTCAATTTGTTCTTGCAGCTGCCATGGTAATCTGCCTAAGGCACAAGTTTGATTATGTCAGTCCTATGCTCAAATCTTCAGGGATTCCCCTTGGCCTACATGATAAAATGCAAAACTCCTTTGGCAAGCTTTTCAGGTCCTCATTAGTCTGGTAGCCTCCTAATTTAATCACCTCTATTTTAAACATTTTATTCCCCTTCATAAGCATTGTGGTTCAGCCATATTGAACTGCTAGTTCTCTGAACTTTCATACTCCTTCTGACCTTTCACAGGCTTGGAATATGGTCTCTTTATTTATTTTCAATTCAAAGTGCTCAGGGACTATCATCTCAGTAAAGCCTTTCAGGATTCTTGTCCATTGTTGTCCTATCCTCTCTCTTCCAAGCCTCCCAACTTGCAGAATGTAGTCTTCTTTAGAACAAGTTTTATTTTTCTTCTTTATATCCCTGCCTCCTAGCATAGAACATGTATGGTATAGTTATTTAATAAGTGCTTGTTGGGTTAAATCTTTTCTAAAGTTGAATCTGGGTTTTTTATTGTGACTTTTTGGCATATTGGAAAGAACGGTTATTTTGAAGACAGAATGCTTATATTTGAATTACAGTCCTGCTTAACTGGCTAGCTGTGTAATGTCGAGCAAGTCAGAACTAATGTGAGCATGCATTCTTTCATCTGTAAAATGGGAGATAATATTTGTACCATCTACTTCCATGATTTTGTGAGTGTCATATGAGATAATATATATAAAGTGCTTTTTGGCAATTGTATGGTTTCAAAAAAAGTAGGCTACTGCTGTTGTTGCATATAATAGCTGATTTATCACTGGGGAGAAACATCAAGATTAACGACAGAGTGAGCAGGATGTTTGTTAACATTGGCAATGTTCTTCATTGGGTGTGTTCTCCAGTCTGGGGTTGGTTTGTTTCTTATTTTTCAGTTATAAATTTGGGGCAACAATAATAGTCAAGCTAAGCTCAGGGCAATTTAGTTGTTTTTAGTGAATTTGCTCCAGAATTGGAGCAAAGTAAATTAAATCTTTTAAGTGAGACTTAAAGGAAATATTGTTGAACATCCAGAACCTGAAAACTGCTTCAGAAACCAATGTATTGCTACTTTTCCTCTTCTATTTGGAATACTCCAGAGTTATTAACATAAATTATAATTCTTTCTCATTGTAACCTCACTCTTCTGTGAGTCCACAGAGAATGGACACCCACAGTCTCTTCAAATCTATTGATGTTATTATCCCATGGCCAGATAGAGGCAGGTACTTTAGAAGTGTGGTCCATCAGCAGGCATTGATAGAGTTCCTGTGAGATGTTAGATATGTGAAGAAATACAGAGAATGGTAAAATGTGCTTCTGAACCTGACCCTTACCGTGCTTTATCTTAGTAATTTATTTATGAGGGTGCTGACTAATCATTGTTTCAGTATCTAAGGTGTAGAGCAGGAAGGTGATTTATTGTTTTTAGGGATCCTACCACAGGTACCTCTTTTCTTCTTTTTCCCATCCCTTCATCTGTCCTCTCTTGAAAGATGGGAACACATAAATTTCTATTCACATAAGCCATGTAGGCAATCATTTTCTCTTATTACTTTATGAATACATCTTATACCTTTTCTTAATTACTTTATTTGTGCTTAAAAAGTCTTATCAATTTTACCTATGGGATTTATTTAATTCTACTGATGGGTAAGGGAGATGAGGAAATGAGCTGTTTTTACAGGCATTTATTTTATTTATTTAGAAAAGGAAGGAAATTCATAGTAGCTGGTAAGGCATCCTTTTATTAGACCTTTCATTGTGTTTTAGAGAGATGCTGTGTCAAGGATGGTTTGCTGAAAACGGATTCATCTGAAAGTAAATCCATCCTATTTTATAGGCTCTCTTTTTTTTTTTTTTAGGCCCTGTTTGGGTTATCATTATGGTTCATTTTAGCAAAATCCTTTTTAATTGAGAGAATGATTTCTAAACTTAATATGTGGGTATATGGCCTTGAAAATCATACAATGAGCATATTTTGGACAGATGCATTTTAAAGAATAGATGGCCACAAAGGGTTGTATACTTGGAAAATTCAGATTGTGATGGAACAATGAACTTTGATTTGATGCATATAAAAACAACCCCTATCTTTTGAATCCTCCCTCAACCCGATGGCAGGTTTGACTTGTAGCTTTAATGCTCGCTAATGTTTGACTTGTAGAAATCACTTGCCTTTCCTATGCCTCAGTTTCCTATAAAATAGAGTGGCTTGACTAGGTACTCCCCAGTCTTACTCTTTAGCTTCAGTATTCTAAGAATCTGTGACTATCCTGATATGGTTATTCCTTTTAGTCATATAGCTTTCAACTCTTCCATGTTTTCTCATCCTTTTCCTGCGTGTCTCCTGTCTATTTCTTCACAAAAGTTTATCACAGGGAGTTCACTTAACATGTGGTGAGTCCTCGATTTCTTCTGATATCAAGAGTATATAGGGGAGAAAATGGTCTGTCTGTGTCTTATTACTGGCTCTTACTGTGTGACCAGCTTGTCTTCTTTGATCATACATTTCTTTGATCATTTCCTTCCCTCTGGTTCTTCATAGTGCCTTATTTGTTACATGTTGCTGCCTGCTTACACACTCAGTGTGAACCTCTTCTTTGCCCTCTGAATGCAATTCATTTTTTACTCTTTAGAGACTGTAGTAATCTATATCTTGCAGATGTGCAACACTCGCTCGACATAAGCATAATAATAGGGATAAGAATAATGATAATAACTACTATTTATAAAGTGCTTGAAGGTTTTCAAAGCAGTTTAAAATAGATCTTTGTTTCTGGGAGAAGTTTGAGATTATTAAAAGAACTTTACAGTTACCCAAAGGCAAATACAGTTTATTCTTCTATGTTTGATTCTAGGTCCAGTTTGTTGTCCAATTGTACTGGCTGTCCATAAGTTGGTTTTTCATATTTAAATGTTTCTTTTGGTTCCCAAGAAATATGTATATACATGCATAGAGGTATATATATATATATATATTTCTATAGAAATATTTCTATTAAGTAGAAATGTTTAATGACTTTTTAAAAAACTAAGTTTCTCTAGTCTTAAAGTTCTAAACATACCTGGTTACAAAAACAAGTTGAGCAATGTAGAGCACATTAAAATTTATTTAGACTTGGATTACGATGCCTCTTGTCCAATTATGATATGTAGCTGTTAGCTGGACAACTTATAGAACCTGTCTATTTGTATGTTATACATATGTCTGTCTGTTCATGCATTTGTGTAAATCTATATGTAAATCTATATAAATCTACCCCCATATCTTTGTGGGAACTTTTGATGATAGATATTTTACTATGATATTAGATTTTACTACCTGGTTTAAATTTAAGATATTGTAGTGCACAATCCAGATGTTGATTTCCATTGATTCGTTAGTTTGAATGTGTGTATGTATGTGGGAGGTGGAGAGAGTGTGTGTAGAAGTGCAGCCTCAGGATTATCTGGAAATATTGTAGGATCTACAGAATTTCTGATGAATTGTCATTTTAGTCTTTCATCAGTCAGTGGATAGCAATAAAATAAGATAACTTGCCAGGATAGTTCATTGTTTGTGATTTTTAAAAAAATTCACAAGAACATTGATTTAGACCTAGAAATGACTTTAATTTGAGTTTGGAGCAGCCTAGTCTTTTGGAAATCATCTCTCATTTTCACTTAGAAAATTATTATCTATTAAGTAATTTTTGAAGGAAATAAAATGAATCCACCCTTATCAAGGGCAAGGGTTTTTAATTTAGAATCTTTAAGCTTTTAAAAAAATTTTCATAACTTTATTTTAGTATAATTGATTCCTTTGTAATCTTATGTATTTTATTTTTAGCATTTAAAAACATCATTTTGGGAAAGGGTCCATAAACTTCATCAGACTACCAGAGGGGTCTGTGACACACAAAAAAGGTTAATTTCTGATTTAGGGAAATTCTATTTACATGTAGAAATAAATATTGCAGTATTGCGGGTATATATATATATATATATATATATATATATACATATATATTTTTATGGGTGTATATATTATATGTGTATACTTTTATGTACGGACACACACACACACACAACTTCCAAAAATAAAATTTTAAGGCTTACACTAAATATAACTGGGACTTAATTCTAAGATGAAGTACTTACCACATGCCCAATTCAACAATACAATGACCCATTGAGAAGCTTGTAAAAGCCATTTAACATTATGTCTGGGAGTATCAGAACACATTAGCTAAGTGTTTAACCCTATGAATTTCTTTGAAATGTTCTCACAACTGAGACTTAACTATTAATTCAGGAAGCTTTAATATATTGTGTAGGGCTTTTGTTTCTCAGAGAACTTCGAATAAGGAACTAAGGGCAAGAAACAAGCTACCATCTGTTAAGATACATATTAACAAATGCAACTGAAATATACTAATGTGTCATTATTTAACATGCTCCTTTCTACCCCCATATCTTTGTGGGAACTTTTGATGATCGATATTTTACTATGAAATTAGATTTTACTACCTGGTTTAAATTTAAGATATTGTAGTGCACAATCCAGATGTTGATTTCCATTGATTCATTAGTTTGAATGTGTGTATGTATGTGGGAGGTGGAGAGAGTGTGTGTAGAAGTGCAGCCTCAAGATTATCTGGAAATATTGTAGGATCTACAGAATTTCTGATGAATTGTCATTTTAGTCTTTCATCAGTCAGTGGATAGTAATAAAATAAGATAACTTGCCAGGATAGTTCATTGTTTGTGATTTAAAAAAAAAAATTCACAAGAACATTGATTTAGACCTAGAAATGACTTTAATAAAGTCTTGTTTTACCATCGTCTTTTATCCTCATTTTATAGATGAAGAAACAGGCACAGAGATATAAAATATCTAAAGGGTGGACTGTGAACACAGGTTTTGAAAATTCTAAGACCATCATTTTAATCACTTTACAATGCTTAGTTTGAAGTTAGAGGCTCTTCGATATATTGAGTTATATTCTTTCAGACTACCATTGAATTATCTTCATGGTGAGATCTTCTCTTCTGTTTTGCTCCTGAATTATTTCCTTATATTGTATTCTGCATATCCATTTTCACCCGTTGTCTCTGTAATAGTAGGTAATGTTAACTATTTATTATCTAGTTATAGGAGGTATCTTTATTTTAGAAATAAAAAAACTTATCTGGGAGTGTTTTTCTGGTGTAACTTGATTGTCATTTGATAATTTCCCAAAAAAAGAAATGCTTAGCAAAAGTGATTTCAATCAAGAATTTTTTTTGAGTGGAATCAGAATAGGATTAGAATGTACTTATGATTAGAATGTTATTGCAAAAGTAAGGTAAGACTTGTTTAGGGTAAAATGCTCTTGACCTTATGCAGTAATTTTAAATTTTTGGTAATTAAGTGATATTGAACTTAAACATGATGAAGTTGAAAGTTCTTTTGCATTCAAATTCACTGCTGAAATCTGGGGGCCATGTGTAAAGTGACCTTGCTTTCCAAATTATCTTTCTGGAGCTATATTTGGAACTTGTGTGTTTGTGGTAACCAGAAATAATGTGAACTTTTAACAGCAATGAAAAAAAAATAAGATTAGAATATTTATATGTCAGTAGCAGAAAGTTTTAACTGAGGTATTAAATTAGCTGTTTCAAGCCGTGTTTAAATTTATGTAGTAATGTTGAATAGCATTCCACAGCTAATTACAGCTTTAGAGTAGATATTTTTTACTGGGGCCTAGCTATATTGCTATTAGTTCTTTTTGTTTGTTTGATTTTAATACGCTATTTCAAATACCAAATATTTGTATGTAGTTCTGTTTTATCTTTTTCTTTATCGAGTATTGATATGGATATCTTAGAACTTTTAATGAGTTATGGAGGCTGTAGTGATAATTTTTGCAGTAATAGGACCACTTGTGTGGATTTTGATGTGCGAAGTGTTTATGGACAAAGTAATTAATGTTTTCCTGCCTTCTCAAAACAGCAAGTGGTTAAAAAGGTACATAACCCCAAAACTTGGGAATAAAACCTATATTTACCAGTTGTGATAGTAGAGGCTGAAGAGATATTTCTAATCCAAAAAAAAGTATGAATGAAACATTTTTCTTTTTAGTGGATAACCCTTTATTGATTCAGAAATGTGAAAATGGTGATTATTTTTTCCTTTTAAATAGGAGTGATAAAAAAAATACTTCGTGGCATCTTCAAAGAGAATTTCAAGAGCGATTTTTTTTTCCAGAATGTATTTCCACATTCTCCTTTCTTACTTATGTGTGTTTTATATTGTGATAGCCCAGAACCAGTTTATAAAATGTTCTCACTTGTGAGGCTGTATCTTGATGTCATGTTGCAAAGTTTGTATTCATGACAACGGCCCATTAATGGTCAATTGGTGATGAACTTAACTCTATTGCTGTGACCAGATTGCTAATTAAGTAACATTATCTACTCATACCACTGTATATAGAATTGCTCTGTTGCTAGGCTACCAAGTTGATGGAGACTTATTTACTTAGTTAAGTGATGTGTGTTTTTTGTTATTGTTGGAATTCTAATTGGCCTGGCCTACCCTGGGTAGAACTTTCAAAGGTTTGGTGCCATTTTTTTCCCCTTGGCATTTTGAAATATAAAGGAGAAACATTCTTTATTTATGCATTTAAATAAGGAAATTAAAACTCTTTACAATGTTTTGTATGTTTTTAAATATTATAATACATGTGCATGGATATATTACATGTCATCTTTTAACATGTGTGGAATAGCTAGATGATATGATTAAGAACACCCATCCTGAAGTCAGGAAAAACCTGAATTCAAATTCAGCCTCAGACACTTCTATTTGTTTCAGTTTCCTCAACTCAAATGGGAATGATAACAACTCCTATCCCTCAGGGTTGTTGTGAGAATCATTTGAGGTTCTATGTGTGTACATATATAAAAACATCTATATCTACTTATAGATGTATGCAAAACTATATATGTATTCCGCCATACAATGTTAAAAATCTCTTTCTAAATATACCTTCCTTCTAAAGACAAGCAGGGTAGTGAGAAGTCAACAAGAATGTATTAAACTGTTTGTGCCAGGTACTGTGCTAAGTCAAGTAACATAGTAAAAGAAAAAGGAAATCTCTCTCGCCCTTGGGGAACTCACTAAGTCTTATGAGAAAGAGACAACATAGATAGCTGGGTGCCTTACAAGATGTCCTAAAAGTGTTGGTTCAGTTTTGAGTTGTTATTAAAGTTTTTATTGTTACTATTAAATTATTATTAAAAACAATACTAGATTGAGCTTTTTGGTACATCTTGTACATATAAAAGAAATTAAGGGAAATTTGGAGGGAAAATACTAACATTAATAGGGATCAAGAAAAGTCTTCTCCATAAAGTAGGATTTTAGTAAGGCTTAAAGGAAGTTGGAAAGTGGAGGAAAGGAAGAAGAGCATTCCAAGCATGGTGAAGTAGTCAGGGAAAAGTCATGGAGTCAGGAGATGGAGTGTACAAATTATATTTCAGTTTTGCTCTCAATGGGGTTTCAGAAGTGGAGAGGGTGAGGGAAAGTGTTTTCAACTTTTTATAGGATTTCTGGATGATTTTAGTTTCTTAAGACTATTAGAACAGTCAGTACCAGAAGAGTGGTAGCTTCAAAATGTATATAACATTATCATTTCATCTCCATGGAAATCTGCAAAGCAGCTGTTTAACATGATTATCCTGCATTCAGCCTGGGACTGAACATTAACTTCTTCCATTGTGCAGTTTTGGCCCAAGATAAGAACCTGCTTCCTCACAGTATTCATTTACCTGCACCAGGCTTGGAGCTTGACATTTGCAAAATACTACTTTTTAGCATCAGCAGAGGGTATTGGTGATGCTGCTGGCTTAGTCCCTTGGGCCACCCAGTCCATTGGCATGTGGGGAAGAATACATTCCCAGCTGGACTGTTGGGAGCATAGTGCCACCTTTCCAGAGAGTCTTCTGACTTCTTTCTTTGGAAACCTTCAAGGCCTGTGATTTCTTTAGTGCTAGCAGTCCAGAATGGGGAAAACTCTCTCCCAGTGTAGATTAACACTTTATCTGAAATTTACAACCTTATTGGGTAGTTTGGTGAACTGAGGAGTTGAGGGACTTGCCTAAGGTCACTCAGTATATGGCAGAGGTAGGATCCGAATCCAGGTCTTTCTAGCTTTGAAGCTGGCTCTTTGTAACTTCAAATATCATATCAGTACCATTAGATAAAACTATTTAAAGACAATATCAATGTAATAACATTTTGGGGTGTGTGTGTGTGTAGGTAGGAGAGAGAAAGACAGAGATAGAGACATACAGGGAAAGAGATAGAGAAGGAGAGAGAAAAGTAGTAAAATAGGAAGGAAATTTCTTTTCAACTTGCCAGTTGCCAAAAAATCCTTAGCACAGAAAATTGGGATGATTGAATGATGGTATTTGTCCTAAATGCATTGCTTTGGGCTGCACTTAAACTCTTTCCTACTGTACCACTAACCCTTTATGGGTGGGAATGAAGCTCCACATACAAATAGATCTGTTTTTTATCTGCATGGTTGAGTTTTTAGAGCAGCTGGTGTTGGTCTCTTAACTCCTCTGCTCCTCCGAACAGAATAATTTTCCTTTTCTGTTATCTGCTTTATCATGAAGTCTTTACTGACTCTAAGGGCATTTCTAAGAGAAGATATAAAAGGGGCTTTCACTAGAAAACAGGAAGTGGAATGAATAGCAGGGAACTTTTTGATAATTCTTGGCTCTGTTAGAATACCAGAGGGGTTGAGCTAGAGAGCTTGTACCAAAGAATCAAATGTGTTGAGGCTTCTTCAAGTTCATCTTTCTTTCCTGCTACCCTAATTCCCACTCCATAGATTTTGACAATTTAATTGCAACAATCAATGTCTCTTACTCATTTATTATATTATAACCTCCTTTCCAAACTGTTTTGGACCCATGAACCTTTAATTTGTATAATCCTTGGGAGGACAAATAAGGGATTCCTTCCCCCACCAATTTCACTGACCCCTTATTAGTCTGTTCATGACTAATACAGTTATAAACACTTTCTTTGTCTACCCACTCATTGTGCTTTTCCCGGCTTCAGATCTCTGTGACTCCATAATACATTGATGGGAGCATAGATTATAAGACTTCTTGCCCTAGAGATTGTTCTGCTACCTAGTGTTTGCAACCCAGGAGGATGCTACTCTTGGTAATGGGCATCAGTGAGACTTTACTTGTTGGTCAAGCAGTCCCTAAAGTTCGCTCCTTCCATTCTTAGCTTTTTTTCCTCTTTCTTAAGCATATCCTAATGATATACCTGTAATGGGTAGGTCAACAAACAAAATGCAGAATATAAATTATTGTTGGATGTTCAAGTTTTTTCAGTTCTGGTATCTTTATAATGAGATTCATTAAGAGAATAAAAATTCTCTAAGTTTTCTAATTTTATGTGGTAATATTCTAGTTATTTGGGTGCTTCCTTTGTGAAAAATGTCTGAAGTACCTGAAGAATTCCATTTCCTTAACTTTTTTGTTGTGTCTCTTAGCTTTTGGATTTACTGTCTGAAAATCCTTTCTTTTCCTTTTTGTTTTTCTTTAATAATGGAAGCACATTTCCCCTTTCCCCTCACCTTCAATTCTAGGACCTTTGGGATTTTCCTTTTGTATGATCAACTAGAATTTTAAACTGATAACTGATTTCTTATATTAACTTAATGAGAAGCATTTAATCTTAGAGGCAAAGACACAACCTGGCATGATCTCTTGTGCATTTTGGTGGTTAGTAAATGTATACAGTTTAGAGAGCAATGTATTAAAGGTTAGAAAGTCTGTGTCCTAGTCATAGATTTATCACTAAAGGAGCTTTGTGACCCTAGACAAATCATTCCATTTCTAGTTTCCTTATTTGTCTAAAAAAAATGATTAGAAGATTGGAGTAGTTGATTTCTGAGGTTTCCTCCAAATCTAAAAATTCTCTTCCATTTACTTACAATTCATATTCCAGGTCTTGCCTCTCCTTGAACCATTAACCTCTTTTAAACAAGTCAAAGAAAGTATGCTTTGCCATTTGGTGAATGGATTCTTTAATAGGGGTGATATGGAATGAGGGGAAATTGAAGGCCTCCAGACCTCATTCTTCTTTCCTCCTTGTAGCACTGTTTCATTAAAAACAATAATAACAACCACTACAACAATCAAAGATAGCAGTTGGACAAATTGCATTTCTCAGTTTGCCTCTTGTGTTTTCAAAAATGAAGAGCAATAGACTCTCTAATATCCAGAATTATTTTTATTAATTACATGGATTTTTGCTTTTTTCTCTGTAAGCCAAATATTGCTTTATTCATTCTCATCTTATGTTGAAGGCAAATTTGAAATTAGACTGTATTCATATGCATAAAGCATTTTGTGAACTTTAAAGCTTATGTAATGCCAGCTATTACCATATTTTTATTGAAGTTCATTTTTGTGGGGTATCCTCTTAGAGATGTTTCTGATGCAGTGGGAAGAATAATGCATTTGGAAGATCAAGAACTTTAAATCCAAGTTCTGCCATTTAACTACATGTTTAATTTGGGGCAAGTCATTGTAATGCTTCGGGCCAAAACATTCTTGTTTGTAAAATTAGGAGGTTGATCATCTTCAAGTTCTTTTCAGCTCTAGATCTATGATGCTGTCATTGTTATAAGACTTTTCCCTCTTGTTGCCCAAATTCAGTTTGTTGAATGATTTTGAAAATCAAAATAACTCATTCTGAACATGTGCTTTAGCCTTGCCTTTTTTTTTTTTTTTTTTTTTTTTTTTTTTTTTTAGTGACTTAATGTCCTCTCTTATTCATCAGTGAGCTGGTGAATAAATAGGACTAATGCCTTTTTGTCCTTCTACCTGCTCTTTAGTGCGGTTGCTTGGTAGAAATATCTTTTGCAATATTTGAGATCTTTATACATTTATACAAAGCACACTGAAGTTTACAAAACTTTCCCCTCACAATAGCTTTGTGAGATAGGAGGCATAGGCACAATTTCCACGCTCCTGGAAAAGGCATTGGATAAAAAAGTCAGGAAAAAATGGCTGGGTAAAGGTCACAATGATAATGGGGAATAGCCCAGATTTCCCGGGACTTCTCAAGACATTTGACAACAAGTGAAATCAGTGCACACAGGGACTTGGCCAATAAATAACTAAGACTATAGTAGTTAAAGAAAGAGAGAGAAAATAGAGAGACAGAGACATAATTAAGTCTGTTGTCTGCTGTGCTTTTAAGTGAGGCCCTGAGCAGTAATGCTTTACTGTATGAAGGTAAACACTGTCATTATTGAACAAAGAAATGCATACAAGGCTGACATTGTTTTCCCTTTTTGATTTAACCATTATTTGCAGCTAGCTTAATGGGCTATTAAATAGTCTGTTTTACACAATGAAGCACAGAGAAAGATCTTGGCTGTTCTAGGAGGTCTTTTCATTTAATTTACTTGAAGTATTTTATATGATTACTGCTATAATAAAATCAGACCTGACTAAATACTAAATTTTCTCTTCTTGTACATCTGATGCCATTTGGATTGGTGAGTTTAGTTGGTAGAACCCAGGTCTGTATTTACATTTTATGATTCTTTTGTCTTGAGAATTGTATTTACTCAGTTAATATATCTGTGTGGCTGAAGGGAATGAGGTCTGCAGGATCATATTGTCATACTTATAATGTATCCTATAGTTTGCTGCCAGGAATTGTCTTTGAGAATTTTAGCTTTCTTCAACTTTTGCCTACCCCCAGTTTCTGTAATACTCAGAAAGTCAACTGCTTCCCTGTTGTATGTTTACTGTGTTTACTAGTTTTCACAGGGCTGTTACAAAGTAACTGAAATTGATACTTGAATCTGTGATCTTAATAACTCAATTTACTTTGTACACCAAGATTTCCAAAGAGCTTTCCTCATTAATATTAAATATTAGCTTTAGTTTATCATCCATACAGCGGGGAAAAGAGGAGATAACATGATCACAGCTAGTTAAGTGTCAGAGCAAGGATTCAGACTCAGATTTTCTGTTGACTAAAAGGCTAGTACTGATCCACTGCATTGGACTACTTCTTCTTCTTTTTTTTTACCCCCAGCTGAGGCATTTGGGGTTAAATGACTTGCCTAGCATCACACAGCTAGAAAGTATTGTGTCTAAGGTCATATTTGAACTCAGGTCCTCCTGACTTCAGGGATGATGCTCTGTCCACTGCGCTACCTAGCTGCCCCAAGTCATGCTACTTCTTAAATAGTATCTTTAAATCTCTGATTAAACTTGTCCAATTGTAACTTAAAACATATATATTTTTTTAACATTGTATAAAGTTCTTTGCTTTTTACATGATTTCACATTTGGTAATATGTTACAGTCTATATATACTCATACATCTCTCCATTGTTGTTCGAGTGTCCAATAGTTTTAATGTCTTAGAGATTGTAATTTTTCTTAATTTACTGCATTATCCAGTATATATGTATATAGTTTGATATTTTAAAAAAGGGGTTTTTGTTTCAGGGAGGAAGCTTTAGTTAATAGAAAGCACTATATGAGTTTCCAAAGGATTTGACTTGTTTTCTTTCTCCTGTTTCAGACCCAGTTCATTTTTCATTGGACACACACACACACACACACACACACACAGAGTATATATTTACACACATGTAAAAACATACGTATATACACATGTATAAAACACATATATGTATAGGTGTATGCTATATTTATATGAGTATATATATATGTCTATTTAGATATATATCTCTTTATATTTCAGCTCCATAAATTGTCCATTCAGTTATTGATGATAGCTTGGATTATGTCTTTCTTTGTACGTTTTATTTACTCTATTATAGGGAAGCCAAATTCTTTTGTTATTTTAGACCTTATTTTGGAAACTTTGCAATATTTGGGGGATTGATACCATTACCATTAAATGCCAACTAGATTATCTGAAAAACTTTACCATCAGTTGGAATTCCTTTTTCCTTTGCACTAAATATATTCCATAGGAGTGTAAAACGTCTTTGACCTACATCTTTCTATGTTTTTTTGATTGATGAAATTAGATAGTCTCAAGTAGATATATAACTGCAAAAGGACAGGAGGCTGTCAAACAGCTTTTATGCTGCATTGGTACCTCTGTGGTAATATTAGATCCAGAGGAAGGCCTGAAGGATACTGGATGTATAGCTTGTGGAGTATTTATAGAAGGACTTGGAAGTTAGAAAGAAAAAGGTTGCTATTTGTATTATTGGAAGGAATACCCTTGTTGATGAACTCCATCTAATGCAGGTAAAGACCTCTATATCTGTTAAGATGTAAATGGTACCATGACAGAAAAGGAAAATGACAAATGCTGGAAAGGATGCAAAACAAAACAAAACAAAACAAAACTGGGACACTAATCCATTATTGATAGAGTTGTGAAGTAGTCTAGTTATTTTGGAGAAGAATAATTTGGAACTCTGGCCAAAGAGCTATAAAACTGTGCTTGCCCTTTGATCCAGCAGTATCACTCACTACTAGGTCCATATCCCAGAAAATGGAACAGGACCTTTTTGGATAATAATATTATCATAGCTCTTTTTATGGTGACAAAGAGGTGGAGATTGAGGGTATGCCCCTCCTTTGGAATGGCTGAACAAGCTGTGGTATATGATTGTGATGGAATATTTTTGTACTGTAAGATATGAGTGGAATGGTTTCAGAAAAATCTGAGAAGACTTAAATGAACTGATGCAGGGTGAAATGAACAGAATCAGAATGACATTGTATGAATGATCGACTGTGAAAGACTTAGCTACCCTGATCAAGATAATAATCTAAGATAATTCAAAAGAACCTATGATGGAAAAAAAAAAAAAACTGTCCAAATCCTCTAATAAATAAGATGTTATAATATTCTTCTTAAATCATCAGAAACAGCTAAAAATTGTTCAAAGTGGTGTTTGTCCTCATGTAAGTCTTACTACTTTCTCAAGGAATTTAGTACATACCTGATTATACCACAACTCTTGCCCTTACACTTGGGGAAATTCAACGTACAGGTGGATTTCCTTACACAAACATATTAAATTAAAATTTTTCTCAGCTTCAATGACTTGTACTTACATTCAGCCTCAGTTACACACATACTATTGAACTTATCATCAACCAATAGTGTCTTATCTCCATGATTTAAAGTCCTGAATTTCTTAAATCATTTCATCTCTCCTTGCGCTTCAACCTTTTTAAAGCTTCGTATTCTCTTCATTGCAACCTCTAATTATTCCATCCTTTGAAATCTGAGCATTTGATACCTTAACAACTTCAATTTTATATACTCCTCTACTTCATTATTTATTCCCATCATTCTTTTTTTGCCTGGTTTCTTATATTTTATGCTCTTTATTTGAACTTACATCTTATCTTTATCTTCACCCTTTCTCTTGTGACCCCCTTTCTCTTGTGATCTCAGCTTCAGTGGTTCATCTTCATGAGGACATCTCAGTTCTACACATTTAGCATTTATCTGTTTCCTAAGCTCCAATCTTGCACCATCAGCTTCCTGTTGCACATTTTTTATTTGCATGTCCTATAGACACTTCAAAATAACTATTTCTAAAACAGATTTCTGTATCTTTTCCCTGAAATTCAGTCTCCTCTCCCTTCTATTAACTTCCCTATTTCTGTTTTAGACATATCATCCTTTAAGTCACCCAGATTTGCAACTTCATTTCATCTTCTAGACTTCAATATTGCTCAACTTTCCTTTCCTACCAGTGTCCTATTATTTGTTAAGTCTCATCACTTCTGCTTTCACAATGTCTCTCACATATATTCTATTCTCTCCACTTAGCTATCAGCCTACATCTAACTCTCACTCTCTCGTGGACTTTTGCCGTGGCCTCCTAATCGGTCTTCCTATCTTAAGGCCATAGCCAATGAATCCTCCACACAGCTGCCGAATTGATATTACTAGGATGTATGGCTAATCATGTTACTCTCTTGCTCAAGAAACTTAAGTGGTTTGTTTGTTTGTTTCTTTTCTTTTCTTTTCTTTTTTTTTTTTTTTTTTTTTTTTTTAGCAGTAGGCTACTTTAGAAACTCCTGTATTTGGCATCTGAAACTCTTAAAAATCTGGCAGCTGTCCATTGATAGTGACTTCATCTTCCTTTCCTCACACATTTTAAGGGTCAGCTAGATCAGTGGTTCTCAAACTTTTGTTCTCAGTATCTTCATGTTGTTAAAAAAAACTATCGAGGATCTGTTCAAAGAGTTTTTATTCACATGGGTTATATTTATAGCTATTTACTATATTAGAAATAAAAAATGATTTTGAATTTGTAGCCCCTCTGAAAAGGTTTCAGAGACCCCAACAAATTTTTGGACTACACTTTGAGGACCACTGAGCTAGATTGTCTGACTTCGTGTTCTTCATCTTGTTCTTCATCTTGTTCTTGCCTTTACATAGGTATCATTCTGACCTGAAATGCTTGTTTTCTTTACCTCAGCTTCTTAGGATCTCCAGTTCACTTTTAAAATTCAAGTTGTATTTACTTATTTGTTTATATGTTGTTTTCCCCAGTAGAGTATTATTTCTTTAAAAGACAGAGGTTGCTTTGATTTTGTCTTTGTACCCACCATTGTATCATAATAGGTAATTTATTAATGCTTACCTGAATTAAATTGAATTAAAAAGGATAAAATTCAGTATTGATGGGGTTACAAGGAAATAGGCCCTGTGTAATACTTTGAAGGTGGTAGTTTGGTACCTTTTTTTTTTTTTTTTTTTTGAGAAGTCTGGTAATATGCAGTCAGTAACATACTATTAATTTTTGATCCATTGAAGCCTTTCCTAAGGATGCTATTAAAAGGAAAATGACCTGTTTGTATAAAAATATTCATATTGTTGCTTCTGATATTACAGAACTGTAAATAATCTTTATTCCTATAATGGAGAATGATCAAAGAAATTATATCAATGTAATATTATGCTATTTTGCCATGTAAAATAACAAGAAGAATATAGAGAAATATGAGTAAGACTGTCATGTTTGCTGGCCACAAATTTTTTTTTATTATAGTTTTTTATTTACAAGATATATGTATGGATAATTTTTCAGCATTGACCCTTGCAAAACCTTCTGTTCTAACTTTTCCCCTCCTTCCCTGAACCCCCTCCCCAGATGGCAGGTATACCAATATATGTTAAATATGTTAAAGTATATGTTAAATACAATATATATATATATATATATATATATGCATATCCATACAGTTATTTTGCTGCACAAGAAAAATTGGACTTAGAAATAAGGTAAAATTAACTTGAGGAAATAAAAAATGCAAGCCAACAAAAACAAAGGGAGTGGAAATACTATGTTGTGGTTCACACTCATTTCCCAGAGTTCTTTCGCTAGGTGTAGCTGGTTCTCTTCATTTGAACAAATGGAACTGATTTGGTTCATCTCATTGTTGACGAGAGCCATGTCCATCAGAATTGATCATCATGTAGTATTGTTGTTGAAGTATATAATGATCTGCTCATGCTCATTTCACTCAGCATCAGTTCATGTAAGTCTCTCCAGGCTTTTCTGAAATTATCCTGCTGGTCATTTCTTACAGAACAATAATATTCCATAACATTCATATATCACAATTTATTCAGCTATTCTCCAATTGATGGGCATCCATTCAATTTCCAGTTTCTAGCCACTACAAAAAGGGCTGCCACAAACATGTCCTTTCCTTTCTTTAAGATCTCTTTAGGATAAAAGCCCAGTAGTAACACTGCTGGATCAAAGGGTATGCAGTTTGATAACTTTTTCAGCATAGTTCCAAATCGCTTTCTAGAATGTCTGGATGCATTCACAATTTCACCAACAATGTATCAGTGTCCCAGTTTTCCCACATCCCCTCCAAAATTCGGCATTATCTTTTCCTGTCATCCTAGCCAATCTGAGAGGTGTATAGTGGTATCTCAGAGTTAATTGTCATTTCTCTGATTAATAATGACTTGGAGCATCTTTTCATATGGCTAGAAATAGTTTCCATTTCTTTATCTGAAAGTTGTTTGTTCATATCCTTTGACCAATTGGATCAATTTGATCAATTGGGAGAATGGCTTGATTTTTTATAAATTAGAGTCAATTCTAAAGATGTTTCAAAATTCAAAGAGATTTTAAAGAAAGGAAAGGGACTTATATATGCAAGAATGTTTGTGGCAGAAAAATGGAAACTGAGTGGATGCCCATCAATTAGAGAATGGCTGAATTAATTGGGGTATATGAATATTATGGAATATTACTGTTTTGTAAGAAATGATCAGCAGGATGATTTCAGAAAGGCCTGGAGAGACTTACATGAACTGATGCTGAGTGAAATGAGCAGGAGCAGGAGGTCATTATATACTCCAACAACAATACTACATGATGATCAATTCTGATGGACGTGGCTCTCGTCAACAATGAGATGAACCAAATCAGTTCCATTTGTTCAAATGAAGAGAACTAGCTACACCTAGCGAAAGAACTCTGGGAGATGACTATGAACCACTCTGTAGAATTTCCAATCCCTCTATTTTTGTCTGCCTGCATTTTTGATTTCCTTCACAGGCTAATTGTACACTATTTCAAAGTCTGACTCTTTTTGTACAGCAAAATAACTGTTTTGACATGTATACATATATTGTATTTAACATATACTTTAATATATTTAACATGTATTGGTCTACCTGCCATCTGGGTGGGGGGGAAGGAGGGGAAAAGTTGGTACAAAAGGTTTTGCAATTGTCAATGCTGAAAAATTACCCATGCATATATCTTGTAAATAAAAAGCTATAAAAAAAATTAGAGTCAATTCTTTATATATTTTGGAAATGAAGCCTTTATCAGAACCTTTGACTGTAAAAATGTTTTCCCAGTTTATTGCTTCCTTTCTAGTCTTGTCTGCATTAGTTTTGTTTGTACAAAAGTTTTTTAATTTGATATAATCAAAATTTTCTATTTTCATAAAAATATTTTTTATAAAACAAAGATAGCATTTTATTAAGTAAACAGCTAGAATCAGAAAAGGACATAGAACAAATTATTAATACTATGTGAAAACAGAAAAAGTTAAAATGTAGACAATATAGGTTTGTTAGTTCTATTTAGAGATTCGTGCTATTTTTGTTCTTTTTTTGTTAAAAGTGCAAATAGAATATTCTTTCAGGACACATTCTGACAATGAAAATTGTAAAAATATAGGTTCAAACTTGATAGCTTAGTTTTATATATATATATATATATATATATAGTTACATATAATTTAGTTTTGAAATTTTTGATAATTATAACAGATACCCCTTTACAAGATTATTTTGTGAATTACTTTGTAAAGATTTGCTAATCCAAGTCAGTAAACATAGAAAATACTATGTTAGTTATGAGAGATACAAAGACGTTTTAGAGAGATAAATTTAGGCTGGATATTAAGAAAACTTTTTTAAAAATTTAAGCTGTCCAAAAAGTAAAATGGCTTACTTGTGGATGAGTTTTTTGTTCTTCCTTCATTCAAGGTCAGATGAATAAATTTCTAGTTTAGGGAGAGCTTTTAGAAGGGATTCTTTTTAATTAGGAGTTTTGAATTCGTTGATCTTGGGTTTCTTTCAATTTTGAGTTCTAGCGATTTTCTTCTTATCCTCTTGCTCTTCTATATGATCCTGTACCCTAGGTATTTCAGACAACCTTTTGAGGGATTATATTTTAAAGTGGATGTGATTTAGTTGGGCTCACATGTAGGAGGATATTAATAATTTCTGTTTTATTGAGATTTTATAACAGTCTATAAATAGACATTAATTAATATATAAATCTTGGCCATTGCCATTTATAATGATGAATGTGCAAAGTAATCATTGGAATATGTTGGAAAAGACAGTGAACTTCGGTTTAGGAAATATTTCTGAAAAAGTAACTTTCTCTATTGACGTTTTCAGTTCCTTCCCTTTTTGCCTTGAGGCTTAATGTTGTCATTTTCTTTCTCAGTGTGTAGGTGTGTTTGTTTTTACAGTATTGCACAGATTAAGATTCTGGGATTCATGTTCCAAATCCTGTCCTATAGCTTTCCAGTAAAAATTTTTTTTCCAGTAAAATTTTTTTCCGGTAAATTTTTTCCAGTAAGTTTTTTTTCTTTCATATAACTTTTGTTGCAAAAACTTAATGCTGTATACTACAAACAAATTTGCTGAACAAATCCATGTATAGAGTATTCTGCAGGCTTGCCATAGCATTTAAATCAATTTATGAATGCTGTACTTCCTTAGCAAATTTTCTGGCTTAGGGGAGGAGTAGCTAAAATATTTTTTTCTATCCTACCTCTCCTTCCTTCTTTCCTTCCTTCCTTCCTTCCTTCCTTCCTTCCCTCCCTCCCTCCTTCCTTCCTTCCTTCTTTCCTTCCCTCCTTCCCTCTCTCCTTCCTTCCCTCCTTCCTTCCTTCCCTCTTTCCTTCCCTCCTTCCTTCCTTCCCTCTTTCCTTCCCTCCTTCCCTCCCTCCTTTCCCTTCCTTCTTTCCTTCCCTCCTTCCCTCTCCTTCCTTCCCTCCTTCCTTCCCTCCTTCCTTCCTTCCTTCTTTCCTTCCTTCCTTCCTTCCTTCCTTCCTTCCTTCCCTCCTTCCTTCCTTCCTTCCTTCTTTCCTTCCCTCCTTCCCTCTCTCCTTCCTCCCTCCTTCCTTCCTTCCTTCCTTCCCTCCTTCCTTCCTTCCCTCTTTCCTTCCCTCCTTCCCTCCCTCCTTCTCTACTCTTCTTCTCCCTCCTTTTTTTTGCACTGTTTTCTTTGGAGTAAGAAAGACTTCTTTCTCTGGTCTATTGTTTTGTGAAAGTTTTTTTTTTTTTCCTCCTCCTCCATGGATTTTAAGCAGATCACATTAGAAGTAAATAACATTTGACTATTTGATGGAATAATTTTTTATCTAGAATCTGAGAGCTATTTGAACATGATTTTTTATACAGAACTTTGTAGCCAGTTCTAGAAGTAGCATAGTTATGTAGGAATTAAATTAATTTG
Source organism: Sarcophilus harrisii (assembly GCF_902635505.1). NCBI lineage: Eukaryota > Metazoa > Chordata > Mammalia > Dasyuromorphia > Dasyuridae > Sarcophilus > Sarcophilus harrisii. The sequence goes on from NC_045427.1 coordinate 542,281,978, forward strand.
AAAATAAAACATAGTTTTTCAATAGAATTTGAACTAGGAGGGACAATAGTTGAAATTGACAAATAGCTGATCCTAACTCATTATCCATTGTTCTTTTACCAATTTGCTTCTCCATTAGAGTTTTCAATAAAAAAGAACACATTCTCAACACTTAAATAAGAGTTATGCCTCAGTTATTTATATTCCTTGATAAAGGAAATCAGTATCTTCTCTCTAGAACTATAGATGCTCAGAGAAGATAGGGTAGTGCAGGGGGTAGAGCACTCACCTCCTAGAGTCAGGAGGATTCATCTTCCTGAGTTCATACCCCAAATAGGGCCATAAAGAGTCAGACAAAATTGAAACAATTAAACAAGTACAAAGAATATTTTAGGTGGGCTGGAACCTTTAATGACAGTTTTAAATCTCAATATGCTAGAATATTATTCTGTACAGTTTGGAACATATTCCTCAATCTATTACATTTTTTTTTTCTTTTCTTGGTCTACTAGTTTTATACAATTTGGGATGATTAGAAAGGGAAAGTACTCTTTGTTCTTAATTAGGATTTTGTCCCAGACATTCTAGTGTGAGTTTAAAATTGTCTTGTTTTGATTGCTTTTCACTGTCTTCAGTGTGGGATCCTGATGGGGGGGACACTTCATTCCTATATGGAATAATGAATAATAATGAATATAAAATTCCATTTTAGAGGAGCCTTCATCACACAAAATTATGAAGTAGAATGTCTGTAGACACAGAATATTTCTTGTATTGTTGTTCATCGTTTCAGTCATGACCTTATCTAGGGGTTTCTGGGTTGAGATAACTGGAGCCGTTTGCCATTCCTTTTCCAGCTTATTTTACAGATGAGAAAGCTGAGGCAAATGGGATTAAGTGACTTGCTCAAGGTCACACAGCTATTAAGTGTCTGAGGCCAGATGTGACTTCAGGAAGAAGAGTCTTGATGGCTCCAGGCTTACACTCTGTTTGCTTTGTCATCTAGTTATTTCCCCAGCCCCTCATTTGTTTTAATGATATGCTTTACTTTGTAAGTCTTCAGATTTGTGTAATAAGTATAGCAGAAGGACAATCTTGGATTTTTATTATTAGACATAGCTAAAAACTAACCTATGAACACCTCATTTTTCAGTGTCCCATGCAGGTTAATGCTAGCTAGCTACTCAGTACTTGTCCTAAATTTGAGATGATGGCCAAGTTGTCTGGAACCATTGGTCTCAAATAATGCTAAAAATCATTTGATGTAGGATTTCTTTGTTTCCTTTTTTTCCTCTTCAAAAAACTTAAGACTATACCATGCTTCTAGTCATTTGTATTGCATAGTTTTGTTAATTACACCTCTGACAATCTCCCCACCCCCACCCCCCCTCCAGGTATCTATACTATTTTTTCATTTCCCTTCCAGTTATCTTAAGATACTTCTCTCATTCTTCTTCTCCTTTTCCCTTTACATTTGTTAGTTAAAAAAACAAAACAAAACAAAACATTAACCGTGGCAGATAAGTATAAGAATATTTGTTTCTAGGATATATGCAAGTTTGGAAAGCAAGTTTAACAGAAATATTCAGTATCTTTAACCTGAAGAAAGATTTCTTAAACCTTTTAGTATCAAGATTTAGCCAAATCAATTAGTAGGTATTAATTAAGCTGCCATGTGCTGGGCAATGTAAGACAATGCAATGTAGAAAAAGCAAGAAATAATTCTTGTTGATAATCATTTAGCATTTATGTGCCAAGTAGTATGCAGCTTGCTGGGGATACAAATCGCTGCTATGAGGGCATTTTGTAAAAATCCAGAGTGCAGTTGGGTAAAAAATGAAGAGAGAGCTGACCTGGGCACTTGCCTTAGAGGTTTTGGAAGAAGTTCATTATGCTCTGTTTTTAGGGGCAGTGAACTATTTTATGTTATTTACTGGTGATGTATGAGTTTCGAGGAAGTTTGGAGACTGATGAGGTTCCTAGGTAAGTTGAAAGAATATGGTTAAGAAATGAAGAGAATCTTACTTACTGACTAGAGAGACAACATGGAAAAGTAGTGATTTTTAAAATTAAATTTTATTTTTCTTAATCAGCAAAAATCTACCTCCTTTTCTCCCACCCCCACTTTCCTTAAAAGGAAAACAGAACTCCTGTTACCAATTCACATAATCACATAATACAGTTTTCTTCAGTGTCAATATCCAAGAAAAAATGTATCTCATTCTGTACTTTGAGTCTTTCACCTTTCTGTCAGGTGCTGGGAAGCATATTTTAGCATGGTCTTCCAGAATGTTGGATGCATTATCTTTACCTTTGTCACTGCAAAAATTTTTCTTCTAGTTTTGCTGACTACATTCTTTTTTCTTTAATAATAGCTTTTTATTTTTAAAATATATGCAAAGGTAGTTTTCAACATTCACCCTTGCAGAATCTTATGTTACAAATTTTTTCTCCCTCCCTTCTCCCCACCCTCTCCCTTAGACAGCAAGTAATTCAGTGTTAAACATGTACACTTCTTCTATACATATTTCCACATTTATCAGGCCGCACAAGAAAAATCAGATCAAAAAGGAACAAAATGAGAAAAAAAACAAAAAAGCAATGCTTACTACATTCTGCAGCAATTCATATAGATCTTCCCAAGTTTCTCCAGAAGTACTCCTGCTATAATTTTTTAAAGTATAATTGTATTCCATCACATTTGTATCCCATGACTTATTCAACTATTTCAAAAAATGATGGGCACTCTTATTTTTACATTTTTCTTTGCCACTGAAAAAGAGAAGCTATACATTTTTTGCTTAGAGTTTGTTTTGCTTAAACTTATCCCTCCTTCCCTTCCCTTTTATTCTCTTCTTTTCCTCCTGCTTTCCTTTTTTTGGTGAAATGTAATTTTTTTATAATTATAGCTTTTTCTTTACAAGATATATGCATAGGTAATTTTTCAGCATTGACAGTTGCAAATCCTTTTGTTCCAACTTTTCCCCTCCTTCCCCCCCCCCTACTCCTTCCCCCAAATGGCAGGTTGACCAATACATGTTAAATATGTTAAAGTATAAGTTAAATACATTATATGTATACATGTCCAAACAGTTATTTTGCTGTATAAAAAGAGTCGGACTTTGAAATAGTATACAATTAGCCTGTGAAGGAAATAAAAAATGCAGGCAGACAAAAATAGAGGGATTAGGAATTCTATGGAGTGGTTCATAGTCATCTCCCAGAGTTCTTTCCCTGAGTGAAGTTGGTACATTTGAACAAATGGAACTGATTTGGTTCATCTCATTGTTGAAGAGGGCCACGTCCATCAGAATTGATCATCATATAGTGAAATGTATTCTTTGTGTCCAATTTTACATGTGTGTACTCTCTTTCATTATGAGATTCATATGAAATTGAGATATAACTTGCCCACTTTCCCAAACTCATTCCTTTTTATTTGTATAAACTTCTGTGGTTTTGATTATATAATTATTCCTAACATTCCCTTTCCTTCTCTACCCTGCTCTCTGTCCCATATATTCTTTTCCTCTATTATGCTATTCTTCTTTCAAGATCATGAAGAAATAACAGAATTAGTCTCAGACTCCCCTTTTAATTACCTTTTGTGTGACCTATCTGATGGTGATAGAGTTTAGAGAGGAACCATTTCATCTCCCTATATTAGAATGTAAAAAGTTTATCCCTGTTTAGTATCTTATGATTGTTCACTTCAGTTTACATTTTTATGATTTTCTTGATTGCCATATTTGCATTTCTATACAGCTCTAGTCTTTTCATCAGGAATATTCATCAGGAATTTGATTTATTAAAGGTCTTTTGGATATTGGGGATTCATTGCTCTCAAAATGGTTTGGTCCAATTCAAAGGAGGATGGTTTGTCTAATGTCTGCAAATTCCTAATCTGGCTTTGGGTCAGTGTGTTAGTTTGTTTAGAGCTCAAGTAATCATCTGCTGAACTCAGATACTTATAGCCTTTTAGAAAGCTCTACTGGTTCAGTGGTAAAATGGAAAGCTTCCCTTTGGTCTAGGATTTCTGACTAGACTTCAGACTGTCTGAAAGTTGAAACTGAAGGTTCCTGGGGTGGTAATCCTAGGGCCCATTGACTACTATTTATTCTGCGTTTCTTTACTTATTTTCTAGTTGTGGGCTCGTCCTCATTCTGTCTTGGACCTGTTACCTAGAGCCTGGGTAGTGAGCAACAAAGGTTCCAGTTGGCACCTGTTCCTACATTCTCCTTATTTTTAGGTCCCTCTGGGCTAGATCTGGAATCTCTTCTTGCTTAGTGTAGTTCTGACCTTGCCTACAGATACCTCTTTCTATAATGTGTCTCTATGCTGACTTGGGCTGCTGTACCACCATCTTGAATTTCCATCATGATTTACATGGAAAAGCCTCACTGCTTTATGGTATCTTGTAATTTGATGGAATTTGGACATTTGTTTAAAGATACTATTATTGTCATTAATAATAGTGATGCAAGTCTTTTGGTGGTATGGGGGTGATCCTATATTCTCCAAAATTGCCATTGAAATGCAAGTTCTGGCAGGTTTTAGGTAACTGCAATTGGTTCATTTTGACCATGAGCAGTGGTCAAACCAAGTATGAGGGAGCTCATTACTAGTAAGTTGGCTACTACGTGATGAATTCTTTGGCTACAGAAATCACAAACCTTGTATGCTACAGTTTGGTATCAGCTTCTATTCTTCTAGGGAAGTTACTCTTGGATACTTGTATCACGATACACACATTTTTTTAGTTAATCATGGATTAGATATTCCAACTCATATGAAAGTGTTTATGATATCGTTGGAACATTCCAAGGCTTTTAAAGTTTACAAAAATTAAAATGAGATTTTTGACAGAGTGTTGAGCTGCTGTAGAAATCTGCTTTATACTCTGTCAAATAGAATGTCAGAAGAGTTGCCTTTTGAAGATTTTTTTTTCCAAGAGTGGGGTGCAGGATAAGGTCTATGAACATAATTTTCATAGCACTATTAAACTTTCCAAATTGAAACTTTTTAAAAATGAAATCACTTTCTTTTGGTGGCTATTATGTAACTCAATAGTTAGCCTTTTTAAATAAATATGTAGTTGTATGTTAATCTTTGGACTGTTATATATAACTAGTGTCTACCACATTGAAAACATTTAAAATGCTGATTGAATTGAATGATGTGGAAGGTACTTAGTGAAAAATGCACTGAGGAAATAACAGAATTCACCTGCTCTCTTATGCATGTAGAAAAGGGACACATTTGCTTCAAGCATATGTGCTTCTTAACCCTTGAGTATGCATATTTAAATAGTTTCATTATGCCTTGTTACTTGATTGAATCTTTTTTTTTTTTTTTTTTTGGTCAGTTTTTCTTTTATTATAGAATGACAAATTTATTTCTCCACCTTATTCCTTAGGCACAACCTAAATGATTGAGGGTGTCTCTAAAGTCTAATGGCCCCTAAAGTCGTAGTGCATTTTAAGGTTTAAGAACAAAGCTTAAAAATGCACTTAGACTTTAGGGACACCCTCTACTATAATAGGGTACTGGGTTAGGTAGTTGAGGGAGAATTTACTCCGGAACTAGGATACCTGAATTTCAAGTCTTGGTTGTGGGATCTATAATCCGTGGACCTTGGACAAACCATTTATAATCATTCTGGGTCTCTATATCCTCATGCATAAAATGGAAGTAATTCTTGTACTACCTGTGGCACAGGTAGCTATTTACATAGTTAGATGAAACTCTTATTAAGTGCTTTCCTTGCCCCATATACTGTGCTATATGCAATTGAAAAGCAATGAAAAATAAGTCTCTATCCTCAAGGAACTTATATTGTAATGTAAATAACTACCCTTAAAAGGAGGTCTGGAAAGTATTGATTGGTGGCAAGATATGAAAAGTCAGAAATAGAGTTGGTAAAGAAGTAAACAGGGATGTCTTGAGCATTTTCTTAAAAGGTGTCTCATACAGGAGTTCAAGCAGGAGGATGGGGAAGGGGGGGGGGGGTGCAGCCGTGCAGGGTTGTTGAGGATGAAATGAGATACAATACTTTGTAATCTTAGCATGCTATATAACTACAAGGAAAAGTGTTATATTATAGGAAAGTATTATAGCTTTATCCTATCTGACATTGCCCTGACTTGCATTATTTCACAATATTTCAGTTCTTTAATGGATCTATGTCTCACTGATGTTGATACTCTCTCCATAGTTATGGATTAACCCATCCACTCCTCATTTTCAGTGACTTGTTCTGCAGGTCCTTTTGAAACCTCGCTACCCCAAAGGAAACACCCAAAATGTTTGATAACCATTCTTTTAGATCTCTTAACCTTAATATAGATACCAGGGTGCAGCAGACAGTTGTTCATTTGTTATTCTTTACTCTTATTATATAACTATTTCACAATAGCAAACCTTATATGTTATAATCGTACCCCACCATGGTATAGCAAAATCCCACTATAATATTGTATGTTTAATGTTTAATGTAAGATGAGAATTTAAAGATTGATTATGGATATGCTGTTCCCTATAACACTCTTTCCACTATTGTCACAATTTTGTGGAATAAATTAATATCTTGAGTGAGGGTGTGTCTGTATATAATAATTATAATCATCATAATATCATTGTTTTCTTGGCACTCAAAAGAACCAGTGCTATGGCTTGTCATTGTTTGGTGACTTTCACAGCCAGGGCTTTGAGACTCAAGAAGCATCCTAAAATTCTTTCCTTTTGTTTCTTAGTGTGGCTGGTTTTAGATGATCATTTGTGGGTTTGTGTCTGTGCCATTTAGGTCTTGTAAAGAATGTTCTCTTTCCAAAAGGCCGTTTACAATCGTGGGTGTAACAAGGATTCTTGGCTTTTCTGTGATCTTTTGTGTGCAACATTGGAGCTGAGGGTAATGATGAGGGTTGGCATACACATAGGAAAACAAAACTTGGACAGGCACATTCGTTTCAAAGTCTGTTGCTCATGTATTAGAAGGCAGTCAGCCACTCACTAGAGAAAGAAATTACCTTCATCTTTTTTTTTCCTTAGCTTTTAACCTGAAGTTATCAATAGAGTGTAAACCAAAAGACGGAATCTTTGTTTTTTCTGTTTGAAGAGGCCTCAACTACTTTATTTGAATTTATTTCTTTTATGATCTAGACACATTCCTTATCAAAACCTCTTTGTTTGGCTCTAAAGAGATCAGGGTTGTACACTTAAATTTTGCATGGATAATAGTTTTGTGTGCCATTGTTATATGTGGCATGTAAAACTTGGACATACATTTTTGAAAAGCTATATTAACTAATTGGATAAAGGTTATATGATTAACCTAGCTTTGGCTTATTGGGAGGAAAGGACTCAAGTACATTTACCAAATGTGAGTCAAATGTAATTAATATATGAATGAGTATTATCTTAGACCCTTCTATCTCCTTCACTTTCAACAGTCAAGCAGTTTGCTGAAGCCTGCCTATTCTAATCTTACAAAATGTTTTTTGAACCTATTCTTTCTTTTCAATTCTTATTATTCTATATAGGCCCTCAATATCTGGGTAATTGAGGCTGCTGGGTAGATCAGGGGATAGAGTGCTGGGCCTGGAGCCAGAAAGGTTCATCTTCCTGAGTTCAAATCAGGCCTCAGGTGTTTAACTAGCTGTGTGCCTCTGAGCAGGTCCCTTAACTTTGTCTTAATTCTGTTTGCCTCAGTTTTCTCATCTGTAAAATGAGCTGGCGAAGGAAATGAAAAATTAATCCAGTATTTTTGCCAAGAAAATTATAAATGGGTTCATGAAAAATTGGACATATCTGAAAAACAACTGAAACAGCAGGAAATCCCTGGGTAATTGCAAGTTTTTTTTTAACTGGTTTCTTTTGTCTTTACACGCTCCTCTAATCTATGGTTATCTGGGAAATTGATCTTTTCTATTTACAAATATGATTACATTTTCCTTTTGTAAGAACCTTTGGATGGCTCTTTCTTCCCAAGCTAAATTCCATACTCTAGCTATACTTAACCCCCCCTCCTTTTTTTTTTTTTTTTAATCTTGATACCCTGTAACCTCTACATTGTATTAACATTGTCCCTTTCTCCACTCTAAGCAAGCTAAATGGGATAGTTAAACACTTTTTTCCCACATCTATTACTTTTCTACATTCACACTTTTGGTTCATATAATTGTTTACTTCTTTAATATGTATTTGCTTTCTTCCCCATCTCTCTCTTAAATTCCAGATTAGTGAAATTTTTTATTTGCAGTATTAACTATTAATTATATCTGCTGATACTGTTTGTATTCATGTGCCTACTTATGATCCAGTGTCTATTCTGTATGGCAACATGCATAAAATCTGTATGCTCTTTCAGCATAGCATTTTTGAATTGTCCAATATAGATACTCTCTACCTCAGTGTAAGGTGCATTATAAACCCAGTAGAAAGAAGTGAATTTATGAATCTTTTAATCTTATAATAAACATTTGTATTTCAAAACTTCCTTAAACATGTAAATCCTAGGACTTTGTAGCACCTAGTAGCTAAAAATTATTTTCATATGTACTGTTATATATATGTATATATATTTACAAGATGTTATTAAAAACAGCAGGCAGTCCTGAAATTTGCAGCTCTTTTTAGGATGGTAAGATTATAAGATTTAGCCCTCTGAGGGATGAACTTTAGATATCATCTAGTTCATCTTCACTTTACAAAACAGGAAACAGATTCTTAGTATTTGTTACTTTACTAAGTTCACATTCATGTCTAGGTCCATTGATTACAAATCATAGTTCTTTCTTTGTTATATGAGAAATAAAATGATTGAAAGTATTAACACCTTATTATATTTTGGGGATGGGAAAAGTTCTATAGAAGATATAGTAATCATTAATAATCTTTTAGTTCTTTAATCCTTTGACAGCTGTGGTACATGAAAGATATATGGCAAAGGTGTGTGTTTGAAGAGTTGAAGGGGGAAATATATACCACAGTGCTTACCCAAATGAGGTGTTGCTGGTATTACACAGAGTCCTGGGGAGGGGGGGCAGAGATTGGTGCATGGAAGAAATATCTGAACATTAAAATGTTCTTAAGAAATAATATTTATATAAACCAAACTTCATTTTGTTTAATCTTCCGCAATAATATTTAAACTCATGACTTTTCAGAGGTTATCGTTGAGTTTCTTTTAGAGAAGAAAAGATTTAAACAATTTTTTTTTCTTTTTTTTTAGGTTTAAACACCATACTTTCAATTGAGAAAATTTCGGGAACTCATTTTCTTTCAAGGACCTCTTACCTAAAGAGAGAGACATTTATTTTGAACTCATTTTAAGAGTTAAAAAATAATATATTCAAAAGAAAATTACAAAATAATACATTCTGCTTTAGAAATGAAAACAAGGAATATTAATTACATTCAAGAAATCATCATAATAATTTTATACACACACACAGTTTAGTCTTGTGGCCAGGTAAGGGAAATAAAATACTGAGAGCCAAAGAAAGACAAAGTGTAAGTGATAAACATATTGACACACCAGTGGAGGGAAAAAGAGTGAAGATATACACACATGGTAAGAGAGATAGGAAGTGATGCATATATGAAGAGACAGACTTCATAGAAGAATATACATACACCCAATCTTGTGAATTTTTGGAATGTTTTTTACAAAAGACTTATTTTTTTTTTTGCAACTATAAATATGAATGGATAAATCACTTGGCATTTGCTTTGTGGACTAGATGAAATTGAGATAAATTGTTTTCCTTACCCTGGGATAACAAAATGTGTGAATTTTTTTTTTTTTTTTTTTTTTTTTTTTTTTTTGCTATTTAATTAAAGATTCTCAATGAAATTTTTAGGTTAGAAATAATTTCCACTAAAATAAAGAGGAAAATGGCAGTCTTGCCTTCCTACTTCCTAGCATAAATATTTCCCTGGTACACACCAAGTTTTTGAGGTCAAGGGTTAGAGGAAGAGAAATGGAGGAAAACATTTAATCATAAGTTTTCATAGTGTAATAACTTAAAGTTATCTTGATATCACGTTTCTCTATACCTCCATACCTTATTTTATTTCATTATATCCTTTTTTATTTCTGAAAAGTCATTTTATTTCTAAAGTCATTTTCCTGATTTTTAAAATTTAACTAGTTCATTATACATATGATTGATTGCTTGCATGTGCCTCTGCTAAAGGATACTGGAGTTGTTTTTGTTTTTGTTATTTTGGTTTCTGTTCTTTATTTCCTCAACCAAGAGCCAAATCCAAGGGATTGCCTTGAAATAGAAGTTCATACTCCTTGGTTCCAGGCTAGACAACATTCTTTCCTTTTTTTTCTTTCAGATTCAATTTCATTTTTCCAAGCGTTTCACTCTGGTCTGTAGGCACCGGCAAATCATTTTGATGAGTCAGGAAAGTAAGAGCAGAAGCCTTTGGATAGGGGGATATTGTATAGAATTGTATAGAAATAGGGTGTTAGCACAGAGTAGGAGATCATTTCTTTCTTTCTGATCCTCATTTTCTGTATCTGTAATATCGTATAGTTAGATCATATAATTTCTAAGGTTTTGTCCAGCTCTGAAATTATTAAAGTGACTTCCTCTCCTCAGATAGTATGAAGTTTTGGAACTTCATACAAAAATAAGATCTGACATTTATATAGGTGTCTAGGGTTTGCAAAATGCTTTATATACATTGTTATGGGGATATTGTGTTCTGCAAGTTTGAAATTGAGATTGAGAAAGGTCACCTGAGTTGGCCTTGGTCCTGTATTCAGTAAGTATCCCAGGCTTTTCTGACTACAATTTGAACAGTGTTTTCACCATTCCAAGTTACTTCTGTGTATAAGAACATAAGAAAGAGAACTTTTACTCTCTTCTGCTGTCTCATCTCTTTCAAACCTCATACCTAATTTTCAGCATGTGTTCACACCATTGTTTGCTTTGGCGCTTAATACCGCCTAGATTTAGCCTTCACATGAAATATGTGATGTTAATAACTTATTTTTCCCTAGATGAGTTAAAAAAAAACCCTACAAGCTAGTACATGCTTAATTTTAATTATTTTTCCTAGTCTCCTGAGGTTTGGATGCATTATTTTTTGCTTTTCTAGATGGTTTGATGCCCTCCTCCCAGCAACAAAAAAGTTAGACTAAGAGAAATTGAGTTTGAATATGGCTAGGGCAATTTTTATTTAGGAGTGGTCTCTAAAATGTAGGAAAATTTAACTAAAGTTAAACTGAAAAATAGCTTACTATATAAAATTGCTATTTTGAGAAAGCTCTTAAGTTCAGAAGGCCATTAGTTTCCATTTCTTCATGACAGCTGAGGAAACATAACATTATATTTGTTGAAAAACAACGTGATAGATTAAATTAAAAGTAGTACCTTATAAGTAGTAATGATAGGTTCTGTTTTTTTAAGATTTACAAAGTGTTTTATTTATATTACTTGTTCTTTAGAAAAATCCTGAAAGATAAATTCTTTGGATATTATATTTTTCATTTTGTAAATGAGGAAACCATACATAATAGAGGCTAAATGGTCACACCTCAGAGAGAGGTTTGATTCAAACCCAATGTTTTCTTGAATTTAGGTTCATACTTCCCTAGACTGGGCTGCACTAGTTTGTTGTTTTCTTGTATTTTATCTTGCAAAACTGAGCTTCATTAATTGTAAATGAAAAATATGATCCTGGCAACATTGCTTAAACTTTACTGATATGCCCTACAGATTGGGAAGCAGTCTGGGGATTAGTGAAAAGAGTAATTTGAATTAGGTTAGTTAGTTCCTGTTCTGCTACTTGGTATGTGAATACAAACATTAGCTTTGGGATTAGAAGACCTGAGTTTATTCTTTATCATCTGGGGGAATTCCAGGGAAGAACTTTGACCTCCCAATTTCTTTACCTATAAAATAAGAACTAGTTGGATTTCTTGAGGGCCTTGCCAACTTTAATCATAAGAGTCTAAATTTTTTCCTTTCTGATGGTTTTAGTATAATTTACAAAATGAAGGTAATAATGTTTATTATAAGGAAGGCAATTTTTGAACTGCAAAAACATCTACAAATGGGATACTTTTATTACTCAACAAAATTAAATTTAGTTAAGTACTGAAAAAGATAAATTCCCAAGTATGTAGTTCCATATTCTAACATACTCTTCTACAGCCTGTTTTTGCAAAGATCATTTGTAAGTGGTGTGACCTACTAAAACATTGCCTGTGTTTCTCATTTTCACTAATTCCTCCTTCCCTTGTCTGTCTCTCCCACTACAGACTCCAAGCATTTTTAGTGGCTGCCCCTATTGCCTGCAATTCTTTTCTTTGTCATTTCACTGTCCTACCTTCCAGTAAGTTTCAGTTGAATTCTCACCTCCTTCCTACAAGAACTCTCTCCTTATCCCTTTTAATGCTGCTATTTTCCTTCTGGGATTACATTATAATTATTTTGTATAGATCTCTTTTGACCTTGTTTATGTGTTGTTTCCCCTGTTAGACTATGAGCTCCTTGAAAGCAGGGAGCTTTTGTTGTTGTTGCCTTTGTCACTATCCTCACAGTGCCTGATACATAGGAGACAACAATGCTGGTTGACTTGATTTGATTTGACTTGTAAAGACTCCAGCAATAGGACTAAGTCTCTGAACCATGTGAGTGATTGTATGCTAAGTCAGATGGCATATTAAGCCATGCAGAAGTGGTTAGAGTTTTCTTAAAACTACGTTTAGTTTGGAAATTCTTTCTGAAGATGGACTGACTTCTTAAAACTTTGCAGCCTTTAACCATTAAGTCCCATATCTATGTCTTAACATATTTAGCAGTTAACAGAATTATTTTGTCCATTTAGAAGAACCAACTTAAATGATCTTTCCTGTCATCAAACCATACTCAAAAGGATCCCTCTTTGGTCTTCTCTATCCCTTTACCTCTTTTTGACTAACTTGTGATTTCTTAGCTCTCATATTTTAGGTTTTTCATTAGCTCTAGGTTGTTCATAATTTTTATGCACATTTCTATTTAGAAAGAAAAAAGTTTCTGTTGCATTCCAACTTTTCTTTTCCTGGAAGTCATTATTATTATTATTATTATTATTTTGCTTACAACTTTTGGCAATTTCCTAATTTAAATGCTTAAGATCTTAACATAATTTAAACATGGAATTAGGTGACTTATTGATACTAAGAATTATGCTTTTTTCCATGCAAGTTTTATAGTAGTCACCATTCATTAGTGTGTCAATGTACAACTTTAAGCTTAATGAATTAGTACGTTATTATCTGCTTATATATATATATATATATTTTTGATCTAGGGCACAGACAAGAATCAGAAAGTAAATTTTTAAAAGTCTCTGAAAAACTGAAATAAATGTCTCAAAAAACCCATTTTACTTAATAGAGACCCTTATTCAGAATGTTTCTTTTTATTTTAGATATAACTAGGATATTTGGTAGTCTTGTTTCTGAGCTCAAAGCACTCAAGAGATATAGAATTAAAAGGAAGCAGTTCCTAGAGGCTATTATGCTGTCAGCAAGAAGTGACAACCTGATAGCTGTGGAGAAGACAGATAAATAATAAAAAGCAGACATAAGTCAAAAAACACAGCAGGCCAGAGCCATTTCATGTGGGGAAAACCCTAAGAATATCACGTCCTGCTTTTGTTCTTTCAGTGTTGTGGACAAACACTGTTCTTGGCTCTCAAGGTAGTTGACAAAGGCCCAGGAGAAAGAACAGTGGGTAAAGAGTATTTGGATACTTTCGTTCTGTTCTCAGCTCTCTTGATGTCCAGCTATAAATAACATAAAACTTTTGGGGTTCAATTCATAGGATCATATAGATTTAGAGCTGTAAGGAAACTTATAGATCATTTAGCACCATCCCCTTGTTTTACAGAAGTGGTACTTGAGGCTGACAGGTTAAATGAAGTACCCACGGGTAGGAAGTGGCAGAGCTGAGGTTTGAACTTGAATCCAATGATTTATAAATTCATTGCTCTCATGGTAAAAAGCAGCTTCTCATGTCTAATACAAAGAGGTAGAACTAAATGATTCTTAAGGTCCCTTCCTCCTTAATCTGCTTTATATATTTTGTTGTGCTTCATTAAGAAGAATGGAAAGAGCTGTATGTAGATTGGGAGTCAGAGAACCTGGTCATCTGTGTAACCGTGGGCAGGTCATTTCATTTCTGGACTACATTTTTCTCATCTGTACAATGAAGGAATTGGACCAATGATCACTAAGGTTTCTTACAAGTTTTAATTCTTCTATCCCAGGAGAATTTTCCTTTCCATGTGTCTAATCATTAGTTGCAGTTAAAAAGTTTGTGTTTGTATATGTATGTTATTTATATGTCTTAATCCCTCATTATTGTGTTTTTGGACTTTAGAGTGGTGATTTGTCATGGTCAAGAACAATTTCAACTTGTAGGTAATTGTAGCTTTACTATGTTTCCAGCTATATAAAAATTACATTTCATGGACTGCCTATAAATTATGAAGTAAAAACATGGTGGGATGATTTTAGAAGATCCCTTGCTGATAGATGGGGGAATGGCATTTTAGGAAATCAGATTTTAACACTAACTTATTTAACTATTTTTTTACATTGTTTAAAAATAATCATACCATATATTTCAGCTTTACTCATTTGCAGCCCTTCATGATTAACATCATGGAATCTTTAATCCAATGACACTGGTTTCTTTGGTATTCCATGAACAAGACCCTCCATCGCTTGGCTCTGGGTGTTTTCACTGGCTTCTCCCTCTTTTCCTCTCCATGTCTGCAATGTTCTTTTCCCTCTTTTCTCATTTTTGCCTCAGCACTTTCCTGGCTTCCTTCAAGTTTCATCATCTATAGGAAACCTTTCCCAAACCCTAGTGCCATTCTGCTGTTCATTGTTTTCTATTTATCCTGTGAACATAGTTGTTTGCATATTTTATCCCTTATTAGATTATAAATTTTTCAAGGACATGTACTGTCTTTTGCATCTTGTTTTATCCTGAGCACGTAGCACAGTGCCTGGAACATGATAGAAACATAATAATTGTTTATTGATTGAGATATCTGAGTAAGCACTCATT
This sequence comes from Sarcophilus harrisii, assembly GCF_902635505.1. Lineage (NCBI taxonomy): Eukaryota > Metazoa > Chordata > Mammalia > Dasyuromorphia > Dasyuridae > Sarcophilus > Sarcophilus harrisii. The sequence goes on from NC_045427.1 coordinate 542,297,037, forward strand.
TCATTCTAGATGGTTGCAGTGTGAAGTCTGAAGAATAGAATGCTAAATATTGAAGGAGTCTAAGAGGGTTTTGAAAATGTCCATGGGAAAATCTTACACATTATTCTTTGGAATTGAGTTTTCAAATAAAAAGATTCTCTTTATGAGTTAAAATCTATTTCAAAATATTTGGGTTCTGTGACTTCATTTGATTCAGTTCAACAAATTTGTCATTTATTAAATATTTACTGCAATATTGGGAATGTAAAATAAAAAATGAAGTAGTCTTTCCCTTCAAGGAGATTGCATTCAGTTAGAGTAATACAACATAATATTGACAAAATAATTTCCAGTGGTTCAGACCACAATCCACTACCCTTTCTCTTCTTGTAGTTGCTTATTCATGCCTTCCTTAGGTACTTCCTAAAATGACCACTAATTGTGTTAGAGGTGTTCTTTTAGACCTGTTAATGTTACAATTGGGATACCATGGGGTGTGAGATGTGTTCATTGGTTATGTCTCAATCTTCATCATAATCTCTTTTTGTACTGTCCGTTCCATTCTGTTCAGTCTGAAGCTTTCCAGTTGTCAATCCACAAATTGTCTAAGGAAGCTAGCTTTGGGTAGAGTCAGTTTTGTGCCAGAATGAAACACTGGAATAGGGAAAAAAAGTAATGTGTTCATGATCTCCATCCTTTTCTTCTTCCTCTATTTCAGTACCTTTTCTTTATGCTCATGAAACAGATTTTCTGAATTTCTAGGTCTTTTTAGAACCTCTCTAAGTTCTACTTCTATTTTCTACAACCTACTTCTAATTCTGGAACTTGAATGAGGTTTTATAATTGAGGGGAAAGTTTAGAATGAAATCTAGTTTGCAAATTGGTTTTTGTTTAGTAATCATGAACAGATAGTGAATTATACTTATCAAGTACCTTATCTGATTGCATCTTAGTTTGCACCTTAGTTTCCTTTTCTATAAAAAGAAACAACTGAACAAACTGACTTTTATTTGATAAATCATGGTACCCTGTTTTAGGTGGTAGGAAGATAAAATATAAATTCCTTGAGGACAATTAGAAAGTAAGCTCTTTGAGGGCAGGAAATTTATAATTTTCTTTTTTTTCTTTTTATCCCCAGGGTTTAGCATAGTGCCTGATACAAAAAAAGAAAAAATTGTTAATGCATGTTCAATCTATGTGAGTTCTGTGTTGATTTCCAGTAAGTGGTGTGTCAGTGTGAAACTTTAAGGAAACTTAAAGCATTAATATATTATCTGACTATACATTTTTTGACCCAAAATATAGACAAAAATCACAAAGTAAAATTTTAAAAGCTTATGAGAAACTAAAATAGGTATTTCAAAAGCAATTTAATCAGATGGGAACAAATTTTACTATTCTGTTAGCTTTTGTTTGTTGATGTCCAATACTTTTCCTGACATTGGCAGATGTTCATATCTGAGTGTACTGAATTTCACAGGTAGAATCTATTCCTTATTTAAAACATGAGCTTAAAAGCTCATTTCCGACTTCAGTTTTGACTTCACCTTGATTTAGGAGTGTTTATGATGGCTAAGGTCTGTTTGAAGGTCAGAGTTAGAAATGGAGACCTCCTCATTTCAGAATGTTACTGTTGGTCCTAATCAGTTGCTTATTCTGTTGCCATAGGAGTCTCTGTGAAAACAAGAAATCGCTAGATATGGTTTCATAAGAATCGAGGCTTTCTAATAAACATTTTGCTGAGAAGTTTCTTTTTTCTGCTTAGTGATTCAGTTTAATGTTTGAGGGTATGTAAAGGGAAGTAGGATGTTTGGACTTTGGAAGATTGTAAAGCCAAATCCATTATATTAGCTCTTTTCTGTTAATCACTAAACTCTTCAGTTTAATCCTTTAGGGCTCTTCATTTTGACTAGCTTAAAATATATAAGAATATTTTATTGAACAGTTGAGTTGCACAGTGAATTGAATTCCTAACCTGGAGTCAGGCTCATCTTCCCAAGTTCAAATCTATCCTCAAGACACTTAGTAGATATGTCTTATCTACTGGGCAAGTCACTTAAATCCTGTTTGCCTCAGTTTCCTTATTTGTAGAATGACCTGGAGAAAGAATGGCAAACCATATCAGTATCTTTACCAAGGAAACTCCGAAAATGAGATCATAAACAATTGAACAACAACAGATATTTTATTCAGATGATCATTATGTTTATGTTAAGTATTATAATTTAAGCTGGGTAGCACATCTTGTTGTCCCAGATTTATAAAATCCCTGATTGAAGCTAGTGCAAAAAAAAAAAAAAAATTCTTTTACTGTTTTCATACTAATTAGTTTAGGTTGGGAGGTTGAGAAGAAACCTTAAACAAAATAAAAAAAATGAATCATTCATGTCTTAGGTCATTCAACTGGAGTAGCAGAATTCAGAAATGGATAGAAACCCATCACTTGTTTTTGCTCTCATGCTCCACAAAGATGCCAAGTTATCTTGTGGGCCATTGGTCATTCAGATTTTCCAAGTTTAATAAGAAACTAGCAGTATAAACAAAATAAATTTTTTTTTCAAAGTAAAAATTCAGTTAACTGGAACCTTCAGGAAGAGGAAAAAGTTGTCTTAAGTGTCTTTTTCTGATCTTTTGACTTAGTTGCTATTCACTAGCTGTCCAATACTTTCATTGCAGTACTTCCATCTGAATGAACTCTGTTCTCTTTGAAAATAATTAAACACTTCTCACCCTGCTTTTTCTTTTGCAAATAGAAAAATTCGCATAGCATGTTAGAGAGATATTAGAAGATTGTAAGACTAATGTAAGACTAAGTTTAAACCTTTTGGGACATATTTACATTTTTAAAATACTCATTTCTGGTGATATTACCAACATCCTTTCTGTCATCCATACTTGAAACTCATTACTTTCCTCTCATACATTTCAGTTCTTTAAAAAGTATATTTGAGACATCTATTTTTGATGGCTCTCTTCTTTCTACCATATCTTTAGTTATCCTAATTCAGTTTTTAGCTTCACCTCAAGTAGGATCTGATAGCTCCTTAATGACCTATCTCCAATCTGTTTACTCAGCAATCTATCTTTCACATTACTACCAAAACGGTTTCTTTCATTTATGGAACTGATAATGCACTCTAGAAGAATAAAGTGGATTAAGATCCTTAATTATATTATATGTTGTTTTGTGGTCAGCTCATTGAATTACTCATGGTGATGCAGGACTTAAAAAAAAATCTTTTCTCTAAAAGAATCCTTAAGATATTAATGCTAGTATCACTGTTCCCATTTACAGATAGGCTTGGGGAGAAAACTCAAGTTAAACAAGTTAGAAAGTCCTGGAGCTGAAGTGCTGCATTTGTATGCTGGAAAAAAACAAAAACAAAAACTGGCCTGTAGTGTTCTCTGCAACTTCCTGAGAATTTGTAGGAAGAAATGGAAAATAGTAAGTTAGGAAACAGTGAGACAAAGCATAGCAAAGTGCATTTACATCTAGATACATTGTAGAGAGAAGATTCTCACCACTGAAGTAGTTTGGGTCTACAGTCATTATGCCAATATTCTCATTATAGAAATAAGGAAACAGGCCTAGAAATGTGAAAGGATGTGGCCCAAAGTAGCCCAAGTGGTAGCAAATGGCCAAACTCTCTCACACAACGTGACTCCAAGTGCTGCTTTCTTCCTCCTGATATGGCTTACCCATCCATAACCCTGTAGACAACCTGGTGATATCATAGAAATAAGCCTGGTTCAAGGCAGCAGATTTAAAATGGTCCTTGATTAAGCCCATATTTGAAGTCTTTCTGACTTTGTAGAATAGTCCAGAACTTTCATTTGTCTAGCTTATTTTCCTTTGAGAATCCAGGGTTCTGAGGTAGAATATACATACTACAATATACATGCTTGGAATAAGGGCTGGGGACTGGGCCTTTGGTTTCATTGATATAAGGAATAGGAATAAAGAACTGACTTTTGAAAATGCAGTTTATCACCTTCTCTACAATTGAAGATTATTAGAGAATTGCCTGGAGCACTGAGTGTCTTGTCCAGGATCATATAGCCTTGATGTGTTAGAGACAGGTTTTGAATCCAGGTCGGTCTTGCTTCAAGTCCTCTGCCAGGCTGCCTCTACTTTTGTGATGTACACGGAGAATGAGACTATAGTAAGATGATAATTATTATTTATTTATTTTAAACTTACTTTTCTTTTTTAATTGAATTCCAGATTCTCTCCCTTCCCCCCATCCTTACTCCACCCATTGAGAAGACAATATGATATAAATTATACATGTGAAATCATGCAAGATGTTAAGGTTCCTATTATTGAATAACTATAGTAAAAAGAAAGGAAAGCTCGAGGTAGGTGAGTATCATCAGGAAAAAAAAAATTCTAGGTATCTTAAAAAGATAGTTCCATGGATAAACAGAAGAGGAAAAAGCTAATTTTTCTTTTCTAATTTCTCTTGAGAAGAGAGAGAGAGAGAAAGAGAGAGAGAGAGAGAGAGAGAGAGAGAGAGAGAGTGTGTGTGTGTGTGTGTGTGTGTGTGTGTGTGTGTGTGTTTCTGCCTGGAGATTGCCCAAATACCAGGAAATGCCAGGTAAATGTTCTCTCTTTGTTTTGGAGCAAAGCAAATGCCAAATAAAATAAGGTGTGGAAAGATTTGAGTCATAGCTTCCTTGATTTCATTGGGTTTGGGTGAGATACTTGACAGGTTTTAATATTCTTTATCCTACTTAATAAAACTGTAAAGGAGGACATAGTAAATGAATTTTTAAAATGTGTGTTCAGCATAGTCCAAAAAAGGAAAGAACTCTTGATTTGTTCTTTAGCGTAGGTAGGCCTGCCTGGGCAATGGATTATTTAAAGGTAATTTCCAAGGCATTGTCATAGCTATAGGAAGGTAGGGAATATGTCATTTTCCAGATTCTGTGTTCCATTTTGACTTTTATGTTGTAGATTACAGTTTTCCAGGGTGACCTTCCATTGTTGGCTGGACTCCCAGGCAAGTTGCTATTCCTCAGGGTGCTCTGATGTAGCCTGGTAGCAGCTGTGTTTGATTAGGATAGTTGAATAAAAAGTACATGATGAGGACCAAGCAAGAGCATAGGCAAGTTTTCTTAAAGAGTGTGTGTGTGTATGTGTGTGTGTGTGTGTGTGTGTGTGTGTCTAGGGGGGTGTTCTGGATGGATCTCTTTGGCTGTCTGATGAAGCCTATGTCAGAATATTGAAAAAACAAAACAAAAGAAAAAAAAACTCAAGTGAAGAACCCCTACAATAGAGACTTATCTTCTCACATTTCAGCTTCTGAAAGAGATGATAAATATGCTTGTTTTCTGTCATAAAATGAGGATCAAAGGCTCATGCATTTTGAGTTGGAATGTAACTTAGAGGCCAAACTAGTGCAACCCTGAGGCCTATGGAGAGTAGGTGAACTTCCCTGTAAAACAGAAGCAATATCTGAATGTAGTTCCTCTGCCTCTGGCTCAGGGGTGTGCTGGTAAAATGTTTTAACAAGTAAGGGGATGAAGTTTTTTTTTTTTTTTTTTTGGTTAAAGCTTTTTACTTTCAAAACATATGCATGGATAATTTTTCAACATTGACCCTTGTAAAACCTTGTGTTCCAAATTCTCCCCCTTCCTCCCACCCCCTTTTCCTAGAGGACAAATAATCCAGTATATGTTAAACATGTTAAAAATATATGTTAAATCCAATATATGCAAACATATTTATACAATGCACAAGAAAAATCAGATCAAATTTTCTTGTTGCACAAGAAAAATCAGATCAAAAAGGGAAAAAAAGCGAGAAAGAAAACAAAATACAAGCAAACAACAACAAAAAGTGAAAATGCTATGTTGTGATCCACACTCCTCTCTGGGTGTAGATGGCTCTCTTTATCACAGGATTATTGGAACTGGTCTTAATCATCTCACTGTTGAAAAAAACCACCTAAGGGGATGACTTTTAATTTAATCTGATTCATTAACATTTTCCTCCATCACTTTCTTAAGTCTAGATAGTTACTAAACAATAAATCAAGCCATAATACATAAATTTTTCCTATTTCTTTTTAAAAGTTTTTTATTCATTTTGAACTTTAATACAAAAAAAACAATAAAAAGGACATTGCCATGTATATAGCATTAACATAAAAGAGAATTCAATATAAAACTATGTTTTTCCATTTCACACTGTTTATTTTTATATGTAATAATTACTACACATAGTGTTCAAAGCTACTCTGCTTTTCTATGCTTTCTTCTAAGTTTTCTTTTGTTTTCTGCTGTGTACTTTTATTTTTTTCTCTCCTTCCCTCCCCACCCAGTTCAAGAGAAGACTAGACACTGTTAAGCCATATTATATATCTGTTTATCAATTCTTTCTCTAGATATGGATAGCATCTTCCTTCATAGGTTCTTCATAGTTGATTTTAGTATTTATAATTCTCAAAATGGTTTAGTCAAAGTTGTTGTTAGAACAATATTGCTGACCATGTACAATGTTCTTTTGGTTCTGTTTATTTCATTCTTCATTATTTTATGTAAATCTTTCCATATTGTTCTAATTGCCTACTTTGGAGATGTAAGCAGTCACACTAAAAATTTAACATTTGATTCACTGGCATAAAGTCACTCCAGTATACCACTGTATTTATTGTGATTCCTGGAGTACCCATCTGCTTTAAAGTTCAATAATTTGGCTTTTCTATTATTTTTTTTTACCCTTTCTGCTTCTTTAGATGCCCATCTCTAAAATAAAAGGGTTGTAGTAGATCTCTTAAGGTTCCTTGCACCTCTGAATCTCTTATCCTCTGTATTCTTTAAATGGTGGTGAAAAATTAGAGGACTAAGTCAAAGAGAAAGGACTAAGTTTTCCACAAATAAATTTTGTACATCTCTGTTGTTAGCCATCTCCTTAAATGTAACTAATGAATCTTTTCATTGTTATCCTTTTAGCTTTGGATTTTGAGATTTCTTTTCATAAAACTTACCGGGTACAGCCTAGTTATAACCATTCCTTTATAAGAAGTCAGGAAGGGTTTAAATGTTCTAACAGCTCTTCAGAAAGGAAGAATATTTCTCAGATCTGGTAAAATTGCCAGTTGTAAACATTGTGACTGAAATTTCCCTGGAGGTACCAAGAAGACTTGGTTCTGCCTCAAGTGTGCCTTGTTCCAGGTAACTTCCCTATGTTTTTGACTGTGCTGTCATGTTGTGGCTAATGAATGCAGAATTAGAACAACAGGTTGTGACTCTGATGAAGAAAATGCTTTGTAAACATTGGAGAGGTTTATAAATGTGACTAGTTGTTACAAAACAGGAACTTCAGGAAAAACAGGTTGAAGTCCTTTCCCTTAGAACTGTGGCAATTTTTAATTCTTTGAAATCATCTACTTGTGGCTTTTTGCTCACAGAGAACCTATTTCTCAGGTCTTGCCTACACAAACACCTGTTAGGTGGACCTCACAAGGTAATTGCCTTTATTTTAAGGGAGTGGTTCCTTCATATACCATGTTTCACGTACTGTAACCCTCCCCTTGGGTGTGGAGGTGATCCCGAGTTGTGACTTCATCCCTTAATTGTGATTGACATAGCACTTGACCTTCCTAGGTAAAGGTTCACAAAGGTAGGTTTGAAATTGTGCCAAACTAGTCTTGAGAAAGGACACATGTAAGGGCTGGGCCTGTTCCTTTTTGACAAAGGTCTAAAAGAAAATGGTGTGTGCATTGGAATCCTGAACTGTTAGACATGGATGGAGTTTTGAACACAATGATTTGTACTGCCTTTGAAAACTGACTGATGTAATTGAAATTCAAGTGAGTGAAGTAGTGCATATCTAATAGGAACATTATTTGAGCTTAAACTATGCAGTTGAATTAACTGATATTTTAATGGTACATTTTTATCTTTTCCCTCTTAAAGTAAAGAAAAAAAAACTGATCAATACAGAGAAAAAGTCTGTGCATAGTAGGTAGTACACTAGTGGAACATTCACCTCTGAAAAAGAGTTGAGGGTTGTTTTCTTATGTCTCTTTTTTTGTGGCAATACTTGTTCCTTGTGTGCTTGTTTTTTGATTTTTAAAGTAGCTTTTCTTTTCTTTTTAATTTAATTTTCTTTTAATTTTCAGTAGGTAGTTATTTACTTGTCCCTGCTTATTACTTTATTCTGCATCACTGATGTATAAATTTTAAGCAACATTTAATTGTAGAAAATGACAGAGTTAATTCTCTTTCATGCTTATTACTCTTGTATACAAATCTCTGGTATCCAAAGATCTGAAAATTTTTATTGCCTTTGGATTTTTTATTTGGGTGCTTCCAAAGGTATACTGACCCTTTATAACCAGTATCAGGTGATCAAGTTGCAAACAAGATTAAACATATACAACTCAGTGGATTCAGACGACTTTTCATAACCTGGCAAGATTGATTTCTCCTGGAGGTATGCAGTAAAAATTGTGCTTTTTTTTTGCCTCCTTTACTCAAATTATTCTTTTCCAATTTACAGGCTTTATATTTTCTGTGAAAGGGCAAAGAAGAAAATAATGGAGTTGGGCTAGACTTGCCATGTCAAAATCAATATGCCTACTGCTGGTGGAGTCTGTTTCAGGAGAGAAACCTCTGGGGAGGCTTTTGTTTGATAGTTGCTGTTCTCTCCTAGGTGATGCTTCTGTTGACAGTATTGCTAAGAATCCTGGGACGTTGGACAGTTTTGGCTTGCTTCATTGGAAGCATGAAAGCTGGATTGTCAGGATTTAAATGTATATAAATTCTAATGAGATTATTAAGGGAAAATGACAAGCCACACTTTTCTCTCTCCTTCCTCTCTTTCCCTCCACTGTAAAAGCCTTTTCTTACTTCTTTTATGGCAGGTAATTTACCCCATTCCACTTCTCCCTTTACCTTTCTCCCAGTACATTACATTCCTCTCTCACAAGTCATATTGTTAGAAAAATGAAATGTATCATTACTTCCTTCCCTCCTCCGAAAAAAATAAAACAACAAATTCCAAAGCAGAAACAAATAAAACCTCAACAAAATCCCTTGAAAACTTCTTAACATACTTTTACTTTGTTTTAGAAGATGTTTTAAGGTTAGGGTTATTGAGACACCGAACATGCAATAGAAAATCAATAGTTGCAGATTTATGTTGCATCATGGCCAGGCTCTAACTTATGGCCTGTTCTGGTTTTGAAAATACAAATTTATTGGTTTCTGTAATTATTTTAACTATGTGTAATAATGTCTTAACCTTCGTGTTTCTCTTTACTATTTTCAAAACACTTTTCTTACAGCAATTCTAAGAGGTAAATAACATTCTAAGTATTGCTATTACTATTATTATTATTTTGGACTAAACCTGTGATTTTATTGATTTGGGGAGCTCACAGGTATGCAAACTTTACCAATGCAGAGTAGCACCAATTTTGCAACTTAGTCTCTATAGAATTGACTAAGGTTCTGAGAGATTGTGATTTATGCAGGGACATAGACGTTATCATAGAGGTAAAGCAATCAATAGATAGCTGATCTCATAGCTACGAAGACCTGAGTTCAAGTCTTACTTTTGATGCATAGTACCTGTGTAATCCTGGGCAAGTTACTTATCCTTTTTATGCTGTAAAAATTGCAGAAAAATTGCTGTCATTCATTAGGGTCATTATTTTTAGAATTTTTATTTTTATTTTCCCATTACATATAAAAATTTTTTTTGTTATTTTGGTACATTAATTTTTTATATATTTTCATATGGATCAGGTTGGGAATGAAAAATAAGAACAAAAGGGAATAACCATGAGAAATTTAAAAAAATAAACAGAAGAAAAATAGGTGAAAATAATATATGTTGATCTATCTTCAGTCTCCATAGTTCTTTCTCTGGATTTGGATGGTGTTTTCCATCCAAAGTTTATTGAGATTGCCTTGAACCACTGAGAATTGCCAAGTCTATCCTAGTTGACTATTGCACAGTCCTGCTGTTATTGTTTTTGGGTCAGTATTGATGTTTGGTTTTGAATGTTGATTCAGTTCTCTGAAACTTTTCTTAAGTAAATCTATATTTGATATCAATTTGAGATGGAACCATTTACATTATAAACTCTTTAAAAACAGATGACTTCCAGTCCCTTCACAGTTGCATTGGAATATTATACCTTTTTTTTTTTGCTATTAGTAATTCTAGTAAATTTATTAAAAACTAATAGATAAGTTTTACAAATTATATTTTAATTGTTGAAAATTTTATTAGTGATATCATTAGTAGTGTCATTTGTAGAATTAAAGCTTACAATCAGAGCGGTCTATTCACTAAACTTTCAACTCTTAGCATGTAAAGAGAAAAAAAATTGTCTAAGGAATACAGTTTTTTGAACAAAATTTTGATCTGGATAGCCAACTATTCCTCCCTTTGTAAATGAATGCAAAGAATGTTCAGTATTTTTCCATTCTCAAAAGATTATATAGCTTAGGAAGTTACTGAAATCACATGTGCAATGCTTATTTCATTTTAAAGATGGCTAGTTTCCTCTCAGGAACAAACAGCATTAACAGCTTTTTTAAGACTGAGAAAGATAGTAAAAACAATAAAGGTTTAAAAAAAATTAGTTCACATTTAATAGTAGAAATGTTCAGTGGAAAGATTACCAGACTTGGGAGTTTTGTATTTATTTGACTTCTCTGGGAATCATCTGTAAAATAAAAGAAAGTTAGACTAGCTAATCTTTAAAGGTTCTTCTAGATGTGACACCACTGTATTTATAGGGGTCTGAGGTTGGGAATTTAGACCTCATACTTTCCTAGGTTTCTGGAACTTGGCAATAAAGATTTGTGAATCTGAAAATGTTCAGAGAATTGCCTATTGAAATGGCATTCTGAATTGTCTTATAAGAGTGCAGTCTATTTTAATTTAATATTGATTGAAGCCCCTGCCCGTTAGACCCATGAATCTTTATAAATAGTTCAGTGGCCCTTCTTTATCTTTGGGTTTGATGCCATTGATCTAGAAAACCTCTTTGATTTTACATTTGAAAAAATGGAGACCCAAACAACTAGTACAAGGTCCTTCCTAGGACATCTTTATTAACTTTTCACATTTCAGATGAACTTTTTTTACTCTTATAATTTTCAGTGCTAATAAAGCTAAGTGTGTCTCCTCTTTTTGATCTTGAGAGCAAGTGTAGATAGAGGAGCATGCAATTAGGCAAGATCCTGGGGCTTGTGCCTTGAAAATAAGGAAAGAAATTGAGAGGTTCTGGTCTCTGTGAACATGTGGGGAGCAACAGAGATGTGTTTTCCCAGGAGCATGTTTCTTTTGCTTCTTATGGAACTTTCACATCACTATTTTTGTCTTAAATTTCACTGTAACTCTACTCTTCTGTATTCTTTATTTGCTCTTTTTAAACTTGTTTAACAGAAGTATAACCAAATCTCAATTTTCCTCAGACATTATCCACTATGTATATTATGAATATCTCTCATTTTTACATCTCTTTTGGTGTTAGTATGATTGTTTATTTCATTAAAAACTGAAATGCTCCATTAATGGAAATGTTAGCACCTCTACATTATGGTGATATCATAATACTGGAGGTGTATTCACATCATAAATTATCTTTTGCTGCTTTTGAATCACAGGGAGAAGATACATTGTTTTAGTGTTTGTATTCTCTTGCATTAATTTGCCATTCTTTTCTCCAACCTTATATCTACAATCAGTGTAAACAAAGCTGTAACTAGGAACGTGTGATTGACTAGCCTTTTGTGTGCAGAAGTGATTTTCCTTTTCTAAATGTTTACTCCGATTTGCATGGAATCACTCTTATAAAGTTAACCAAAGCATATATAATTAACTCTAGATATTTATGGGATATTATATCAAAGTGCTGTTTGAATAAAATAGCTCATTGATGCCTCAAATCATTATGCCACATTAATTTGGCTGTAAATGATTATGCAGACAGATTACAAGTTGTAGTTTTTTAGTAATTCTTTTACCATGGATACATCAACCATATCTTCTTTCTTTCTTTTAGCAGATAACCCGAAGTTTTCTCTATTCATGGTGTTTAAACTGTTAAGTTAAAGACCAAGTTGTTACCAAGTCATAGAATTGAATGCTGTGTAGTATACTTAGCATTATAATTTAGATATATATAATAGTTCAAAAGAGAGAGTTCTCTCCATGAAAAACAGATATAGTTTTTAAAAAATCGTTTTATGTTTTATTGATATTTTTAGTGCTTAATAACCTTGGCCTTTCTAAATATTTCCTTTGTTCTCTTTCCTGTCCCCCTAGAACCCTTTCTTGTTATAAGAAAAACAGTTGAGTAAAATGAAATTGATATAAGTCTGCAACTTGACAGCGCGTCAGTAAGCCATACCGTATGTAGTGTAGCACTTCTCTCTCAAGAAGAGATGTGTTTCTTCATCAATTTGTGCAGACCCAGTTTAATAGGAAAAATAGGACTTTTTCTAGACTAGAGTTGGTCTGGATTGTACAAGATTCAATAGGTATATACAATGTCTTCTTTGGGTAATAAGACTTTTAAAACTTAATTATGTTATCCATACATTAATCCAACAGATATGTATTAATACCTACTGTGTGCTTGGGTGTTCTTTCCATAATCTACCCTCACATTCCCTAGGCTCCTCTTAAACAGAAAAATGTTCTTTCTTTTTACAATATATTTCTTCTCTAAGATTCTCTGAAACAAGTTTTTCCAAGATGATCTATCTGAGAGAAAGGCTTTTTAAGGTGGGAATCAATTCTAGAATTGAAAAGGGACATTAGATAAGATAAAGTTCATTCCCCCCTCTAACTCCCCTTCTTTCCATTTTATGGTTGAAGAACCTAAAGTCCCAGAAATTTAGGTTGAAAGAACATTGGCTATATTCTACTAGAACCTGGGTTCAAATCTTGAAATTTTGGTTCTGCCATTTGTAAGACTGGGGAGTTCATTTAACTTCTCTGGGCCTCAGTATTTTTATCTGTAAAACAGTGGTGTTGGAGTAGACCTTGAAGATTCCATTCACTTTAAATCTTTTGGACTGTGTGATATAAATAAAATGATTTATCCAATCCCAAGATCACACAGATCAAATAGTAAGTTTCAGAGTCAATATTTCAAAGTAAATCCTTTGGCTTCAAATTCTGGGCCCTTTCTCCTGTAACATTTGGTAAGTGGGAGCCAGATTTTATAGCACCCAGATAAAACAGTATTTCCTTCGTTAGGCAATGGGGAACCATGGAAGAATGTTAACAGAGAACTAAGGTGATTAGGGGTATGTTATTAGAGTAATACTCTGACCAGTCAGAGGCAGTTATGTGTAAAATGCTTTCCAAGTTTTAAAGCATGCTATCTGAATGTTAACTTGGTGTCATTATTGGCAGTGGCATGAAGGGAAATTGGAAATAAGTCATCTGGGAGAGTTCTAGGTTACAGCTTTTTAAATTGTAGTTGGTGACTCCATAAGGAGACTTCTAACTGAATGTGGAGGTTGTGAAATTATGAATTATTATCAGCAAATTTGATTTGTATACCTATTTTATATACCTATATATCCAGGATCCTATAAAAATTTCTTGGGTGAAAAGGGATGGTGAGTGGAAAAAGCTTAAGAAGCCTTGCTGTGAGATAATCAGGAAAATCAGGAGCTCTAGCTACTCCAGCTTTGTATCTTTCTGAAGAATTTCATTTTGGTTTGGTACTCCACCCTCCTATAATAAGTATAATAATCATAGAATGACAGGTCTAACACTAGGAAAGGACCCTAGAGATAGAGTCCCTTCTACCTAAGCATTTTTACAGCTATGCAAATTTGGCCTTTGCCAACCTTGTAAGGATGATAACTCTTGGATCACAGACTTAGCAGCACTTGGAAGCCTTTTAGGGATCATGTAGTCTTAATCTCATTTTTGCAATTGAAAAAATGAAAATCTAGAATAGTGAAGTCATTTGGTAGCAAGATAGTCAAGGTAGCAAGATCATACAATTAGTAAATTGTTTGGCAGAGATAGGATTTGAACCATAAGTTTTCTGATTACAAATTCAGCCTTTTAGTTGTGCAACAATGTGTTTTTTATGCTTATTGCCATTGTTTTTCCAATACATTTTGCTTGATGTTGTGTTCTAGGAAAAACAAATTACAAAAATCCTGGAAAAAGAAAATTCCTTTGGTTAATGTCACTAACTTAGTTATTTCCTATTCTTGATCATCTTATTTATGTCACCTTCAGAATGATTCAGTTGTAGTTATCATATCTGAGATTTCCTATCTTTTTTATTCTTCTGAATTAAGAGCAATTCTTGGGTTGATAATCCCTCAGTAACTTAGCAGTAGTTTAAATCTATTTGAGGATGCCAAGTATGTTTCATTCACAGTGAAGGTATAAGGTTTAATGAAACTTATTTTCAAGTGACTAATTTTCCTACTTAAATTTCTTGATCCTTTTAAAATTATCCTGTTTAACAAAATTAAAAAACAACACCCTGTTTTATTTGTTGAGTGGTAATGGTGTAGTTGCTTTTATGAAATATGAGATGCTAGAGTCTCTACTTTGAGAGCCTACAAACTATTAGACAAGCCTAAAAATATATTTTTCCTTTTTTTTGAGTCAATAAAAGCAAAACAAATGTTTTTAGGATAGAGGTAGAAAATATACTACATATTTCAAAGGCATTAAATGCAAAATAGCTGTCTTTCTCATCACTTAAATTCATAAATGGTTGGCAGATAGAAAAGTTTTTCATTTGTTTTGGCTATGTCTTTAACTGAGAAACTACTTTTTTAAAAATAAAAATTCCCCCATATGCATCAAATTTTCATCCAAATTTTCTGGCACTGTTGCATCCTAAAACAGCAGGATTGATTATGTGTGATATGCCTTAAGCTTATATATATATATATATATATATATATATATATATATATACACACACACACATATACACTAATTATTTTTATTTTATATATTTTGTCTATTTGAAATGCCAATGGTGGTGGGAGTATATAGTGGAAAAGAGAAAAAAATGAATAGGTGTTTGTAATGGAAAGTGAATCTTGAATGTAAGCCACTAGTGGTGCAGTTGCCTGAAGAATTATATCTAATTGTATATGGGGAATACACATATACTATTTGTCTATACCAGTTATTGAAAAAAAAAATCCCACTTTTTTCAAGTAAAGACTACTCAGAAAGCATAAACTCACAACTCCATTAAGCAATTACTAGGGCAACAAATAGACTGAAATTAGAATGAAACCCACTGTGTTGAGTGTGCCCCATTGCATAAGAATACTTGAGTATTTATTAAAAATCTGTTTCAGTTCAATAATAATAGTAGTGTGCATATAGAACTTTAAATTTTGCAATCTTCATTTGATTCTCACAGTGACCTTGAGAGTTAGCTACTACATTTTACATAAGAGAAAGTTGAGGCTGACTTAGTTTTAAGTTTAGCCACTCAGCTAGAAAGTGCCTGAGGACAGATTTGAATTCACTTTTTCCTGACTAGAGATCCAGTGTTCCATTTACTGGACTGTCTAGCTGCCTTTATGTTCTTAAACATATAAATTTAAGAGTGTAAATAGCTGATGAATGCATACTTTCCTTTATGATCCTATAAAATACTTTTCAGTGAATCTTAAGAGAAAAATACAACTTTTTCTTTTATCCACAAACTACTTTTCTTGCTCTCCTCTTACTTTTAAGTCCTAAAGTCAATAATATGGAGATGAAACTGTGAATGCATGCTATATGGCCTATATCAGGGATAGGGCAGAATAAGTTTTCTATTGCACAAAAATTTAACTGAGGACCAGATATAAGTAAAAGCATGTATACTTTGATAGAGTCTTGATCTGATCTGTCTGGGTCTTTCTTCCACTGGTACAGAGTTTTGTTTTGTTTTTTTTGAGATAAATATGTATTGATCTTATTTTTTAAAAATGCAGAATGAGCACTCTATGCTTAAAATATTCAAACAATGAAATATTAACTTTAGTTTTGTAGAGTGAGTTAAAATAGGGGAGAGAGATAATATCAAATAAGGAAAATGGGGGTGTGAGGATGAGGAGAGAAGGAAGAGGGTGTCCTCTTATGTGATAGCTCAAGAAAGGAGAGAGCATTTAGAGGGGGAGGGAAAAGAGATGCTAACAATGGCCATTTCTTATACAGCACTGCATCTTTCTGAGGACTGTCTTTGTTTACTTGGAATCTCACCTCACCTTAGTCACTTCAAGAAGCCAAAATAACTCTCTTATCTATGGCCTTTGTGTGTAATACGTGGTAGACTTAAAATCCCTTAAAGTCAGCCACAATCTCCCCAGGCCATGACTAGTCTCATGAGGTGAGATATTAAGAATGTATTTATGCAGGCTAGCTGACATTCCTCTTTATCCCCATTGCATTATACATCACATGATCCATTCTAGAATTCTCAATATGATATATACACACAGACCCAAACATACACCGCTTTTTCAAATACCTAATTATCTTCTTATTCACCATAATCATCCTTGTCTCTGCAAATAGCCTATTCCAGCTGTTCATTGGATGAGAAGGTGTAGGAATCATATCATTTATGCTCATCGGATGATGATTCGGAAGAACCCATGCAAACACTGCTGCCCTTCAAGCTTTCAGTCTCCAGTTCACTTGAATCCTAATTCTGCTACCTGTGTGACTTTAAGAAGGCACAATCTTAAAGGGGCTTACTTTTCTCATCTAAATGTAAAATGATTAGATTGGGTTAAATTATTTCTGAAGTACTTTTCAACTAATCCTTTGTTTCCAACTTCTGTGTAGTATGACTTCTCCATTTTTTCCACCACTTGTTACAAAAAACTATACTTAAAAAACATTGGTCAAGGCAGCTAGAAGCATCTTTATCAGATAGATATGATAAAATGTTTTGACAGTATTTCAGCTTTTTTCTGAAACAACCAACAATGAATAAAACTAAGAAAAATATTTACTTTTTATTTGGGATACAACTTTGACTCGAGAACTTTTTTGTCATAACTATAAGTCATTAAGTTTTGCTTATAGTTTTAATTTTCATAGCATTTCTTATAAAGATCTAGAAAAATTCAGTAAAGAACCATGGAAGCATAGACTAAAAATTAATAGTAAACTAAATAATATTAATGAATTAGTGGGTCAAAATCATAGAAACAATTATTTCATTTTGTTCCTTTTCTCATTTTTTTCCTTTTTGATCTGGTTTTTATTTTGCTACATGAAATTTTTGGAAATATGTATAGAAAAATTGAACATGTTTAACATATATTAGATTACTTGCCAACTGGGGGGGGGGGAGAGAGGGAGAAAAAAATTTGGAACACAAAAATTTGCAAGGGTGAATGTTGAAAATTATCTATGCATATGTTTTGAAAATAAAAAGCTTTTTAAAAAATGATGAGCAGAATGATTTCAGAAAAACTGGATAGATTTACATGAACTGATGCATAGTGGAAAGAACAAGAATGTTGTATATAGTAGCAGCAATATTGCTAATTTACTATGAAAGACTTGAGTTATTCTCTTTAAGACAGTGACCATTCTAAAGGACTCATAATTAAAAATGGTATTCATTCCCAGAAAGAGAGAGGAAGACAGAGAGAGAGAGAGATCTGATGAAGTATAAATACAGATTGAGGTTTTTTAAAAAAAAAAATTCTTGATTTTCATTGTTTAAATTTTTGTGTTTTCTTTTGTAACCTGGCTAATATGTAAATATGTTTTGAATGACTTCATCAGTCCTACTGAGATATTCTCCAAGTATCAGCTAAAGGGAGTGCCTGATCTGAGGCATCTCGGAACTAAGTTCTTTTGGACTTGATGATTGTGTGGTATTTCCCTCTTGGTTTGGGTGGGAAAACACAGGGTGGCAACATTCCAAGCCTGGTCCTTGTTCCAGCCCATCAGTGTGGTTGGAAGAATGATTGGGTGTGTCAGGTAAGATGGGAAGGGCCTGATTTTCTCTTATTTTGACATTTCAGTTTATGACTTTCGTTTATTATTTATTACTACATCTTAATTAAAATGATATATAAGTAAAAATTGGTATCATTTTTGGCATGTACTTGATAAATCAATAAGATCCTAGACACTCCTCTAGGGACTAGAGTTCATAGATTCTGACAGGAACATTAACAGTCATTCTTGATATGATTGATCCAGGAAAATGCCCTATTTTTTATGTTGGTGACATGTTATAAAACTAAATATTTTTTAAAAAAACCCTAAACTTTTTTTTATTTGAATGTCTCCAGGACAAATCAGCTTTTTAAGTCAATAGCAAAAATCTTTTAGTGAAGCAAATTTCAGTTGGTGAATATTGGCCTCTGAAAATGGAAGGCAGGCCATCTCAG
The DNA here is from genome assembly GCF_902635505.1 of Sarcophilus harrisii. Lineage (NCBI taxonomy): Eukaryota > Metazoa > Chordata > Mammalia > Dasyuromorphia > Dasyuridae > Sarcophilus > Sarcophilus harrisii. The sequence goes on from NC_045427.1 coordinate 542,315,397, forward strand.
CTGATTCTAAACCTTGTAAACATTTGAATGCGTGTATAGACCTGTTTGATTGCTTAACTTGTTAGGTAAACCTACCATGTGATTATCAAGTAGATTTTTTTTTTTCTTTAGGCCATTATTGTACTTCCTAGCATGTAGAAATAGGAAAGGGCTCTTCTGTAAACTGTCCTACATCATATTTGATGAGGGGGAAAAAAGTGAATTTGATAATGCTTAAAAGCACAAAGATTTGTTAATACACTATGCCTAGAAAGACTGACTCAGTCTCTCTTCTTCCTTTCCTCCCTCCCTTCTTCCTTCCCTACCTCCCTTCTTCCCTTCCTTCTTCCCTTCCACCCCCTTTCTTCCTTCCTTCATTTTTTTTCTACCATTCACAACTCAGGCAAGCTTCCCTCCTTCCCCCCTTGCTTGCTTTCTTCCCTCCCTTTCTAATTTCCTTTTCTTTCTCCCACCTCCATCCCCTTTTCTCCCTTCTTTTCTTCTCTTTTTTGATTTTTTTGGACTATTCAATTATCTAATAAAATTACCTTCTACACATACCTTTCCCATCTAAGTGGATGAGAAATGGTTTCCCTTCCCTCCCACTCAATTTTGTCTAAACATGCAATTTCCTTAATTCTCCTCACTCACCACCTCACAAAATCTTTTTTCTTTGTTTGCTTATTCACAAAGTAGGTAATGAATGTACTATATGTCTTGTGTATATGTGTGCTTCTGTGATCCTGTCGATCCACCTCAACATTGATTATTCCCAAAATTCCAGTTAGCGGACTGTCATCTTTGTCAGTTTCCTGTGGGAGGTGAAAACTCAGTTGTTTTCATTTGCATTTATCTGCCATTATAGATTTATAACAGTTTTGCATTTAGTTTTTCAATAGTTTCAATTCTTTTAAGAAGTCTTGGTATCACTGATGTTCTGGGAATTGTTTTTGGTTTTATCTCTCTGAGCAGAGCCTTTTTAAAGTATTGGTCAGCATAATTTTCGAAAGGTTTTTGTGAGAATAAAAAAAGAAAATCTTTCTAGAGAGAGATCACTAAGCCATATTCAAGAATTGCTTATGAGGCAAATAATTTTATAGAAAACATTTGATCTTTATAAATTCTTAAAGTGAATGAATACATTCACAACTTCCTGTAGGTGTGTGTGTGTGTGTGTGTGTGTGTGTGTGTGTGTGTGTATGTGTATTTAAAGAGAGAAAATAACTCATGAGTTACACAAATAGATTTCAGGCGCCAGGAAGAGGCTTATGACAAGAGAATGAGATCAGTTGGTATAATTGGAGCCAGTTGATAATCCCTTCATTCTGTCTTTTGAACATTTACCATGTGCCTATTTCCACCCAAACATGTAAGCTAGAAAATGAGTTCTACATCTAGACTTAGCACATGTACTTTTAATGAGGGAAAAGTGTGGGTGAGGAAACAAATGAAGAAAAAAAATTTAAAGCCAGTTTATTTTTATGATTTTTGGTTAGTTTCTGAGTTTTAGTTGGATATGCATGTACACTAAAATTATTTTTTTCATTTTAAAATCTGCTTTATTCCTTTCAGAGATTCTGGTAGAAAGTCAGTGCTGCTGCTTACTTTTTAAAGTATTTTAACAACTTTTTTTCTGGAAAAATCAATTCTTAATAAACATTGTTTTTTATTTATAGAGCAGAAAGCAGGAATATTGCATCATAGATTTAGAGTTAGAGGAGCTGAAATTTTGTGACTTTTGCAAAAGTATCTTAACTTGTCTTTATGTCCATTTTCACATTCATAAATTGAGGGTGTTGGTTGGGCTCAGTGACTTCTAAAGTTCTCCATAGCTTTAGACATGTGGTCTTATTCCATTTTTTTCCTTCTCCACTTGAAAATGAGCTATTCCTAGAATTTTCTATTTAATACTTGTTTACCTGGCTCTTTTCCTTTTATATATTAGGAGCTCTTTGTGACTTAACATTTGTGCTGCTCTTCATGTTTGGATCCTCAGCTACAACAGTGTTCCTGCAACTAATAGGTGCTTAGAGACTGTTTTCTAAATTCAGTTGTTCTAAGTGGTCCCAGTTGCTCTGTTTTGGTTTGTGGTTTTTACAGGTGCTACATACTGAAAATACACATCCTGTTCTTTTTAAAAATCTTATTTTAGTAACCAACAATATCTTTTACTTGATATTCTGACAAGAAAATGGTGAAAATAATTCAGAAGCATGTTAGACTTCATTAATTGCTACAGATTCCATTAATTGTTTCAGCCTCCATTATATTTGATGACAAAGGGATGTAACAATTTCCAAATTATTTTGGATATATGGCATCTGAAAAATTGTGTTTTAATGGAAATAAGAAGGAATTGGAATTCTTAAGACTTAGATTCTAGTTTTGACTGTGCTACTAACTTAATGTGGATTTTGATTGTCATTTGCCTTTCTCATCGGTAAAATGAGGGAGTTAGATTAAATGTCTTTAAGGGCCCTTCTTTTCATATTTTGTAGGTATTGTCCAAAGCTTGTGTAAATTGTCAAAATTATTGTAAACGTGGAAATACTGAGTTTATTTTATTTTATTTTATTGCTATTTATTTTACAAGGCAGAAGAAGTCTGTTATCTGTTTTTTTTTCTCTTTTGTGAGGTCTTTCCTGATTTCCTATTAGAGCCCCTCCTTCCTTAACTTACTTTATGGGTGGTTTGTTTCTTGTTTTTGTTTTTTTGCATGTATTTTGTATCTTTTGTATTGAATATTTTGGAATATATTTTGTCTGTTTTATAGAGTGTGATGAAATGGACAAAGATCTGCCTTGGAGTCAGGAAGGAGGTATGTGAGTTTAAGTACTGTCTCTGCTATCTCCTGGTTATGTGACCCTACAGGACCAGTTTATAGGACTGTAAGATCACAGCTTTGAAGCTGGACCATTTGAGGCAGAACCCATTACTGTTAAGAAACTAAAGCCAAGAGAAGTTATGTGACTTTTTCAAAGTTAAACAGGTAGAAATTGTAGGGTCAAGGTTTGAATTCAGTTTTTATTCTCACAAAAACCTTTTGAAAATTATGCTGACCAATACTTTAAAAAGGCTCTGCTCAGAGAGATAAAACCAAGGTTGAATGAAGAAGTCTCATGCTTTCAACGTAATGTGTTTTAAAAAGATGTGAATTTGAAAACAAATACTGACTTCTTTCTCTCTCTTTAAGAGACTTCTTTCTTCTCTCTTTATATCTTCAGAGCTCACCTGTAACATATTGTGTATATTTAATAAATGCTTGCTTGTTTGATTGAAATTATTGTATACCAGAGCCTCTGTAAAGTGAGAGAGCTCTCAAGAGTTCAGCAGGATTTGAACAGTCTTTAATTCAAAGAAACAAATACTTAAATAACATTTTCTATATATAAAGTTTTGCAAGAAATAGACAAAAATGAAACAGTCCCTACCCTTAGGGAACTTACATTTCATCAGGAAGTTATATTTATAATAAGATTGGGTTTCCTAATTGGAAAAGTGATGCAGTCATTCAATAAAGAATTTATTATATGCTCACCATGTTATTATCTCTTAAACATTGAGACAAAAAACAAGCAGTCTTGTGCCTTCAAGGAACTTACATTCTCTTGGAAATAGATGTATAAGATATCCCCATTACATAAATACAGACAAGTATAGTATAATGAATAAGAGATTTTTTGGGGGGAGGAGGAAGAAGGTACTTGCTGGGACTGAGGATGGTGAGGCACTGTCTCAGATTCTGAAGATAGAAGGCTTTTTATTTTATTTATTTTTATTTTTGAGAGCCACCTGTATTTGTTCAGCACTGGTACTGATTCTCACTAATCGATCAACTGTTTTTAATCAACAGCTGTCTCCTAGACAGTCTGACTCAAGACTGATTCTCATTAATGTAAGAGAAGTAGTAAGGGTCGTTGAGACCAAGGTAGTAAGGTTGTTTCAGTATCAGAATCCTTCTTTCACTTACTGCTGTGTTCTATGTTTTCTCCTGCCTGTACAGTTTTCCTACTATCTCATTTTATGCTGATCTCCTGGATACTGTTCTCTTGGCTTCTTGAAAACAAGCCTTAATGTCCTACATCAACTATTGCTGTTTTTGCTGCTATCATATCAACCATTGTGTTATTTGAATGTTGACTGGAGAGTAATGAAATTGATTCCACAAACCATATTATATATTCGTCTCATTTCGTAGCTGCTTTTTCTCATTTATGCTCTTGCACATTCTTGCAAACATCCAGTAAAACTCCTCCTTCCCCCTTCAGGTCCCATTCAGGTCCCATTCATTCTTTTTTCCTCCTTATTCCTACTCTATATGTACTCATTCATCTTTTCCCCTTTGTTAGAAAGCAATATGCTTAAAGGCAAGGATTGTTTTGCTTTTTATTTCCTTAGGGGTTAGGGTAACTTCTGGTGCATTTTATGCTTGTTAAATCATTTGTAGTATCATGAACAGTGGTGACTTTGAGATATCTCTAGAAAGGTTGGAAACAATTATGCTCAGTATTTGTATTTTTTGCATGAGAGGCTTCATTCTCTTGGTCATTATTTTTGCATGAAATAATTTTGTTTTCACTCTGTCAAATTTTTTATTCTTCTTTCATGCTTCCCTGATAATGGGAGTGTGATCTGTTCAAGATTCATAGTGTCTTGTTCCTTCTGGGAGCCACTTTATTTACTTTGAGGAGAATGACCATGGAATCCTCATAAGCATTCTTGAAGAACTTGGATTGGTGTCAGGAACTGGCTGAAGTACTAGATAAGAGAATATTCTCTTGTGTTGAGATCATGGGCATTCTGTACCCCTAAAACCGCTAGGTTCTCCAGTGTTTTTTAGGATGTTTTGAATTCTGGTTTCTCCAACCTTTTTCTTCCCTGTCCATAGCTTACCCAGCATTGAAATGACTTTCAGAGAAAGGATTGGGCTCACTAATTCACTTCTGCCTGCTTTTGCTATAGTGCATCACTGTATGCCAAGTCTATTTCAAGCCATGTGGTATGGTGAAGAATAGAAGATACTGCAGTGGGCAGTACAACCTCCAGGTAAAAGGATTGACTTTTGAATAAAACTTCTCATCCCCTCTGTATTAAGCTCTTATTTAGTTACTTTTCCATCTATATATTCTTCTCATCTTGTAATGGACTGTGGCTTGAGTTGATGCACTGAGGTCCCAAGCATGTGAGGCTAAATAGTAATTGGACTATACTCTATTAATATATATGCTTGGAGAAAGAATGGCCCCGCCCACTCTCTGTGCAAGTCCTGTTGTGTTGTATAGGAAATGACGATTTTTGGTGGTGGAGGCAGAGGGGCAGGAAGAGAGGCTGGGAGAGGTTCTGGTGGCTGCTGGTCTCATGGCTTCTGGTCTGGCTAGCTTCTTGACTCAGCTGCATACATTGCTATTGCCGATTCCCTTCTACCTCCAATCTTTCTTCATCTCTACTGAGAATAAAGATTGAAGATTTTCCCCTAACCTGAATTCCTGACTCCGGCTGATTTTAAAATATGTGGTCATCACATCATCTCTTTAATTTTTCTCCTCACTTACCACCATCCAAATTCAATGATTTCCCTTTCTTCTGGGACTTTTTGTATAATATGGCTTTAATTAGAGCATGGAAATAGTTACATTAATATAACTTCCTTAATCTGTTAAAAAAAAAAAAAACAAATTTAGCTTTTGTATGGGAGGCTGTCATAACTGCTCATTTAAATAACAATCAGACAATAAGCCTTCTTAATTTTACAATCATTGAGACTATATCTAATAGCCCATTAAGCCATATGCTGTTTTTAAAAAATGATGTCTTTGAACTGCCTTTAATTCCCGCAGTCCACAACATAGACACTTAGTGGTTTTTTTTTTTTTGTTTTGTTTTGTTTTTAATATTTTAAACCAACACCAGCCATATTTGTTTTGAGAAGTGGTCAATCTCAATTAAAAGCATGGGCTTTATTGTCAGTGCTATCAGCAGTCTTAGAAGCATATACTGTTATTAATTGTTAATAATTTTCAGAATGGATCAGGTGGGTGTTTGTTTCATTATATAACATTTAGTTATTAAAGTATATGTTATATACTTTAGTATTTTAATGTTTGTAAGACCTTTTCTTTATTTCATTTGATCATCACCATAACTGATAACCCCTGACAAGTAATTGATGTGTCCAAGTTTTCTGTTTCCCAAGTTTAGTAACCTAGCCAACATATCATGCTACCTATGTATATGATAAAATTGATAGACAGCTTCCCCCAAATAAGTACAAGTTTGAGAAATGCTCTTTAATTATTCAAATAAGCTGCTCATTGTTCTGTCTGTAATGATGGATTCCTAAAACTATAAACCTTGATTATATTAACCAATTCTAAAACCATATGGCATCCAGTTCATTGGAAGTAATGATTGCATTTTCAGGTTTTTTTGTATGGATGATTCTAGTAGTTTCAGCTTGAAGTAAATTTGTCTATGGTCTGAAAATTCATTACAATAAACCCCATATTTTCATCATACAGCAAGGATGTTCATTGAATCCAGATTTCCCATTAAAAGGGAAATCCTTGATTTCAGAAGAATATAATGGGTTATTTAGTAGTTAACATTAGAAAACTAAAAAATGAAAGTATTTTCATTTAATTAAAAAATGGATCTTTATCTTAAAATTTTGTTTTTCATTGTTTTGTTTTGAGATAATAAAATATTGACAGCTATATGCCACTTTAGAAAACCAATGTGATTTAGGAATGGTGGAGCAAAATAAGTATTTATTAAGGCCCTGCTATATGCCAAGCACTGTGCTGAGTACTGTACAGATATCTTTTTTGGTTCCTCCAAACAGCTTTGAGAAATAGGTGCTACTATTGTTCACACATTGTTATCTTGTTAATCTTTTAAAAATGTTACCTGTAAATCATGGCACAGAAAGCAGTACTTACAGATAAGCCCGTTTGAAATATAGCATTCAGTAAGAGCCAGAGGCATGGCAACAGGAGGACAAAAAGGATATGTTCAGAAGATAGCAGGACCACAGAATGAGCATCAGTAGGTAAATCATGGTAGACAAGGTCAGAAAGCAGGTTGGATCAAGAATATGAAGACTTAAATGGTGGATGGAGGAGTTGAAACTTTCTTCTTTAGACAGTGGAGAGTCAATGAATGTTTCCCAGTAGAATAGCATGGTTAGAACTTAGTAACTGTGGAGGAGCAGAGACAAATCAGTATGGGGGCAGTCTGAATGAGTAGAAAAAGACAGTGGAGAGGTAAAAATAACAGAACCGGTTTGATTCCTGCGCCTCTAAATTTGTTCATCTCCTTTTCTTCCTGCCTCTTCGTGAATATAGCTTTGTACTGTCCATGTCAGATGGAGCCCATTTTCCACTAACTAATCTACTTTTGGACTTCTTTGGATCTCTCCATCATTCCTTCCTTTCTGAAGGAACTTATTATTAAGGAAGATTGATTCTTACTAGTCCTAAGAGCTATTCAGTGTCTTTTGCTCCTCTCTGCACTCTGCCCAGAGGGCAGGGATATGGGCGCCAAGGTCTGTAGAGGCTCAGCACAGTCTTATCCCTTTTCCTCTCAGTCACTCTGCTTTTGGATTTCTCCACTATGCCTTTCCCCTAACCTTTCAGCTTCCTTTTGTGTCTTATTTTCATTCTATTAGATTGTAAGTTTCTTGAGGGCAGGACTGATCTCTTCCCCTCCCTCCAGTACTTTTATTCACAGTGGTTGGCACATAGTAGGTATTTTAAAAATATTTACTGTCTGACAAAATCTATTTGTTCTTTTCAAACCATGTTTTACCATTTCTGACCTCTTTATCTTTGTACAGTTTGTTTCCTATGCCAGGAATATGCTTCCTCTTCACTTTTTTTTTTAAAATCCTTATTTCCATATTTGCTAGTGTTCATTTTTTTTCTCTCAAATGATTTATCTATTTGAATCTATCATTATACTCTATTATCTATTTGCATGTTTTATCCCTTGGTTTAATGAAGCTCATACTGTTTATATGTTTGTAAGACTTTTAAATCTCTAATTATGTACCTAGTCTAATGGCAGGTATTCCATATACAATATGCAACTTAATCCAGTTTTTGTGCACTCCATTAAGGTTTTTTTTTTTCAAAGTTATTTATTACTATTTTACCTCATAAATTCCTTTTACTTTCCCCTTTCTCTTTTCTTCCCTCCCCTCTCCATCCCTTCTCGCCTTCTCTCTCTTTTTTTCCCCCTTCTCTCCCTCTCTTTTTTTCCCCTTTCTCTCTTCCTGTTCTCCCTCTCTTCCTCTTCTACCTTGCCTCGATCCTAATCTGGGCAGTCCATTTACCAGATGTCTATTTTAACCCCTTGCAAAAGTAATTTATGTGTAATGCAGCTGTGCAAAAAATTGTCTAAATTTAAAGTTTATTCTTACTATCACAGGGATTACAGTGTTTGCTCTTAATGAATTTATATTCTTCTCCTGTATCTGAGCTTCCACTGGCAGCATGTAGTTCCGTTTCCCTTGGAGAACAGGATACAGCTTGGCAGCAGGATCTTCACCTGTAGAATTGCTCTATATAGATCTAGCTCCCACAAAGATCTTTACAAAGCAGCAATATTTTCCCCCTTACCCCGACGTTTTACAGGAAACCATACGCATCTGTTGGTCACTGAAAAATAATTTAAATAACATATGCATATATCTTCCTTTTACTAAGTTATGAGAGCTGCCTGATTGCATACTTAACAGCATTGCTTAGAAGGGGAGTGACTTCAAAAAAGAAATTGCTCCCCTTCCTTTTTTGAGGGTGTCATGTTGGTTGGGTGTAATTTCCTACAGCAGTCCTCATTGCTTTGCTGCCAGATTAGGTGATTTGCTATATTTTCATCCCCTTAACATTTCTCAAGATTGCCTTATTGCCTTTAATGCGACTTTTAGAAGAATTCCTCAGTGAATAACTGGTCTTTGAAAAGATTTTTGTTGTTTTGGTTGTAGCACTTGCATTTTTTTACTGTGGATGTGAAGAATGCAATTCCCCTTCATTAGGTTTTGGACAAGAAAAATTACAGATTGATTTCTGACTCTCATGTTGCTTTATTAAGATGAGTCGGATATTACAAGAATATCCTATGTGGTTAGCCCTATGTTGGAAGACTTAATGGGGAAAATGTAAATAATACAATAAGGTCATAGATTCATGAAAGTGTAGATAGAGTTGGAGGGGAAATCTTCAAGTCTTTCTTAACAACTTCCTACTATGTGTTAGGTATTGGGAATACAAAAATAAAAATATAATATCAACCCCCATTATGTTATAACAGAAGAAGCAATGCAAATAAACATACATATGAATATACACTGATGCACAGACACACGACAGATTCTTGTGTTCTTCCACAATTCTTTCAATTCACATTTATTAATCATACATCATGTGTAAAGGTACTGAGGATATTAAGATAAATCTTAACTCTTTAGAATTAATATTTAGTTAGTGGGGTAATAGTAAATAGATTTATGATCTCATCAATTTGGATGTTGCCTAATATATAATAAATCATCATTGAAATACACATATCAAAAGCAGAATTTATTTTCTTCCCTTCCCTATTAACCTGTTTTCTGAAATTCCCATTTTCTATGATAGGAATTGCTTTTTCTAGTCTTCTAGAATCATAAATTCAGATAATCACAACTCTTTACTCTTATTTCACATATCCATTCAGTTGCCAAATCTTGCCTTTTCTATCCCACAATATCTCTCACATCCAGGCCCTTCTCTTTACTCATTCATCTGTCACCTTAAGACCCTTATTATTGAGCTATTGCAGTAGCTTTTTAATTGGTCTACCTCCTTTAAGTCTTCCATATTCTAATTCATTCTCTACTTAGCTGCTGAAATGATTTTCCTCAAGGATAGATTTGATCATGTTAATTCTCTAAGACTGATGGCTCTCTGTTGCCTTGAATATTAAAAAAAATCTTTCACAACCTGACTCTAACCTTTCTTTCTAATCTCATTGTATATTTCTTCCCTTTCCTCATCCTGTTATCTGCTCACTCTAGTGTTCATCTTTGTGCCTTTTTACAGGCTCCTCCCACCCTTCCCCCCAATACAGATTCTACTCACCCTTGCTTCTTAAAATCCCTTTATTTTTTCAAGCCAGCTTAAACACCACATTCTACTGAAGTCTTTCTTGATTCTCTGAACTGATCAGTGCCTTCTCCCTGACTACCTTTTATTTTGATGTATGTGTATGTAAAGTTGTCTTCTCTAGTCAAATATAAGCTACTTTCAAGAAGAGTTATTTTTACTGGTATATTGATGCATTGTTGGTGGAGTTGTGAACGAATCCAACCATTTTGGAGAGTAGTTTGGAACTATGCTCAAAAAGTTATCAAACTGTGCATACCCTTTGATCCAGCAGTGTTACTATTGGGCTTATATCCCAAAGAGATTAATAAAGAAGGGAAAGGGACTTGTATGTGCACGAATGTTTGTGGCAGCCCTTTTTGTAGTGGCTAGAAACTGGAAACTGAATGGATGTCCATCAATTGGAGAATGGCTGAATAAATTGTGGTATATGAATATTATGGAATATTACTGTTCTGTAAGAAATGACCAACAGGATGATTTCAAAAAGAGACTTACACGAACTGATGCTGAGTGAAATGAGCAGGACCAGGAGATCATTATATACTTCAACAACAATATTATATGATGACCAGTTCTGATGGACCTGGCCATCCTCAGCAACGAGATCAACCAAATCATTTCCAATGGAGCAGTAATGAACTGAACCAGCTACGCCCAGAGAAAGAACTCTGGGAGATGACTAAAAACCATTACATTGAATTGCCAATCCCTATATTTATGCCCAACTGCATTTTTGATTTCCTTCACAAGCTAATTGTACAATATTTCAAAGTCTGATTCTTTTTGTACAGCAAAATAACGTTTTGGTCATGTATACTTATTGTGTATCTAATTTATATTTTAATATATTTAACATCTACTGGTCATCCTGCCATCTAGGGGAGGGGGTGGGAGGGTAAGAGGTGAAAAATTGGAACAAGAGATTTGGCAATTGTTAATGCTGTACAGTTACCCATGCATATAACCTGTAAATAAAAGGCTATTAAAAAAAAAAAGAAGTTATTTTTTTCATTATTTATCTGTAGAGGGCTGGAACTCTGGAGAAGTATACTTGAAACAAGGTGTTAACACAGTGGAATTGATGAGAGACTTAAATGCTTGTTTTTGACTATAGTCTTCTCTGCTCGAAAGTTTGCCTCCATGACATTTCCCAAGATTCTACACCTGCTATAGTGCTATTTGCACTCTCTAGTATGTGGAAACTTACCGACCATGCTGTGGAGGAAAAATAATCGCACTTAAAACAAAAAACTGGGAATTGTTAAGGACCATGCCTGGGTGAAAGGGCAGGTCAGTTCTCTGAGAGCCTCTGCAACTGTGGATTGTGACAACTTTAGGGAGTTGCAAGGCAACCTTTGCTGATACAGGTGTTACTTGTGAACTGGGAATGAAATAAATTGGAGGCAGAGGGAAGAAGAAAGAGGTCAGAGAACACAATTGCTTCTCAGTCTCCTTGTATCATCATCATCCACTTACAAGAAGAGAGAACAATTCCAGGTACTGTATCTGGATTCTGGAAACCACAAGAGCAGCAAATATATGGTGCCCAATGTGGGCCAAGAACCAGGAGCGTTTGAGAGCTTTTTGTGCTTAGGATCCTCCCAGAGTTCCTTTGGTAACTCGTGGGGAAGAAAGGGAGAAGAGACCTGGTAAGAGTTGGGGTAATTAAATGGGCCAACACATCAAAGGGCTGAGCCAGGAGACTGATGATCTCTACTATTGCCTGTCCTTGAGGATTAAAAGGTATGCTAGTGGTGTGTAAAATCTGATACTGCACAAAAGTGTGCAAAATGTTTAGAAGTACATGCAGGTCCATTATCTATTTTTATTGCTTGTCCATTGCCCAAGTGAAGACTAGCCAGATGATGGAGAACAGCACCCTAGAGCCACCACTAGTGATCCCCACCACATTCACCTGTATACCCACCCAACTACCTCATTGGAGTACTCCTCAGGGTCCACAGCCGGAGATTCCATGGATCTCAGAGCCTCTCATCTCTGTTGACAATAGCTTCCCTCAGGAGCACATGCTTGCCCACATGACACATATTCCATTTGAAGAAATACCATTTGCCTATTCCTATCTTCTATGGACTACGGAGAACAACCTCAGCTGTCAGCCCCAGGACAGCCCTTCAAGTTGGGATGTTGACAAGAAAGGTGAAGGGACAGGTCAGAATGTCTCTGAGAATAGATCACAGGACATCTCTTTCATGGATTACCCTTTGATAAACTTGCAGCATGAAGATCCCTTTAAAAACTGTCTCCCAACGTCACAGACTGTGCAAGCCCTTAATTCATTGCCCAGTGAGAAGAACGTGAACATAGAGGATCATATTCCACAGGATCTCTCTGACACCTGAACATCTATTACCCAGAATCCATGGACTTGTGAATTCTGCCCCGCAAATCCAGGCTTTATGTGTCCATCCCCACTTCCCTTCCCATATGGATACTCACTATTCTTCTCCCCACCTATGTTTTTCCTCAGGAAATTCAGACAATGCCTTCCAATGATGGCTGTTCTCCAAGGCTTGGTCCTGGGCTTGCTTCTGTTTTCTTGTTACATTTTGACTCACTGGTCACTTAGATCTCATCAGCTTCTGTGGATTCTGTTACTTTCCTTGTTTGGTGATTCCTAGATAGAAATGCCAATTCTGTTCTTTTTGTTGTCAATTTTGCATCAGTTTTGATATTTACAGCTGTGTGTCCCAACAGAATTTTTAGCTCAACTTGTTCAAAAAAAAGCTTATCTTTTCCTTCTTTTTTCCCATGCCAAAAATTCCCTAATTTTGTCAGAGGCTCTGGTATCACAGAGTTATTACTGGTAGCTTTTTACTCACTTGCTGCACATAACCAAGTACTCGCCAATCTTTTTTTTTTTTTTTTTTTTTTTTTTTGACCTGTGCAACATGTCTCTTTATTTCTGTCTTTCATTCCCACCACCACCATCCTAGTTCAGGCTCTCATTATTTCTTATCACCTCTCATCTGAAATTTTATAATCTTTTCTTAATTGGTCTCTCAGTTTCACGTTTCTCCCAAAGTCAAATACATCTTCTACTCAGCCATTGAAGTATTTTCCAAAAGCTTAAGTCTGAACATTTCATGTTCCTGATGAATAAACTCTAATGGCTCTTATGTTACTATAAGGTCAGATGCTTTTTTGGCATTTAAAACTTCTTTCTACCTGTCCTAGCCTACCTTTTCAACTTTTGTTACACATTCCTCTGCTCTCTATATTCTAAGTTCAGAACTTATTGGCTACTTGTTATATTCACATGAAATAATAGCATTTATCTTCATTACTTGTTGTGGTAGGTGGAATGAGTCTCATACTCTTACTGTACTGCTTCATTTGTGAATTCCTTCTTTCCTTCAGATCTAAACTTGAGGCCACTTTCTTCATGATGCCTTTTCCTAGTCATCTATGATTCTAGAGAATCTTTCCATCAACCATGAATACTCTGAATCTGTTGTGTATGCACATCAGTATGAATGTTCACATGCATGTTTATATGTACTGTTTCTTCTGTTATAATTTTTAAGTTTTTGATGGTAGTGATATTATATTTTTGTTTTCGTATTTCTAACACCTAACACATAGTAGAAAGTTTGTTGAGTTTAAGTGACTTTTATAAGTATATCTATATTATAAGTATATATATATTAAGTATAAGGATGTAATTGCTAAATTGTATAGACTTTACAAATGCTATAGAGACTTAGAAAAGAAACATCAGTGGGGGATGGAAGAATAAGGGAAGTTTTTATGGAAAAAATAAGATTAATCTTCTGCTGAGTGTGAAGGATGATTTGGATACATAGGTGAATGTGTTGGAGTGAACATTATAATTTGATAGGGGCAGAGTGTAGTGAAGACATACTCCTGAGCAGAGTGGAATGATGGGGAATAGTCGGGTATAAGGTTGTATGGATAGGATAGACCAAATAGAAGAGTTTAGATTTGATTTGACGGGAAAAGAGGATTCATTGAAGGTTTTCGTGTAGGAGATTTACATGATGAAAGCCATATTTAAACATTGGATAGAGGGAAAAGATTAGAGTCAGTGAGGCTTCTAAAGGAGCCTCATGTGGCACTATATCTGTGAGGTTAGGAGAGGCTTAGACTCACTAATAGCATTTAGAATGCAGTGGAAGAAATTGTTGCAAGAAGCTCTTAGAAACATAAGATTTTGAATGGCTAGAAATTATTCCCTCTCCTGAATATCCTTATTCCCATGTCCAGATTTTCAGTCCGAGCAAGTGGGCCTTAATATTAATGATTTTTCACAGAAACTAGGTAAATGGGGCTAAGAAAGAAATATTGATAGGAGGAAGGCAAGGAGTTCGAAACACTTTGAAATACTGAGATTGGAGAGGGACACAAGGCGAATACACAGTATCAGGAAGGACATGGCACAGCTAAAGACAGATGGGATGGACTAGATAATCTCTATCTTGTCCAATTTTAAATCTGATGATTTTATAAAGAGATGACTTCATGAAGAATGAGAAATATACCATTAGACTGAAGAAGGTTAAAAGTATTGATTTTCAAAAAAAGAAGAATAGTATGTAAAGATCAGTGAATTTGACTTCATTTTTCTGGGAAAATCCCAAAAAGGATCATTACAGAGATTTAGACAACTGTCTAGGAACTGAAGTGGTGATTATAAAAAGACAACATGGCTTCATCAACAACTAGATTAATCTCATTTCCTATCTTGATATGACTGCTAAACTCCCAAGATTTTAGCAAAGCTTTTGTTAAAATATCTCATCATATTCTTGTTTAGAAGATGGAGACAGTTATTAAGCAATAAATCTTGTTTTGGAAGACATCTGATAGTAGATAGTTAGCAGACCATGAGTATTTAGGTTGAGAACAATATCAAATATCAATATTGATATTTCAGTATCGAATATGTCAAAATAATTAACTGTGGAGTTCAGACAGAGTATAATTAGGAGCACTTTTGGGTTTTAAGAAATCTTGCCAGAGAAATTAGGCATTGACCCACACTTAACACTGGACACCAAGATAAGGTCAAAATGGGTTCGTGACCTAGGCATAAAGAATGAGATTATAAATAAACTGGAAGAGTATAGGATAGTTTACCTCTCAGATCTGTGGAAGAGGAAGGAATTTATGACCAAAGAAGAACTAGAGATCATTATTGATCACAAAATAGAAAATTTTGATTATATCAAATTGAAAAGTTTGGTACAAACAAAACTAATGCAGACAAGATTAGAAGGGAAGTAATAAACTGGGAAAACATTTTTCCAGTCAAAGGTTCTGATAAAGGCCTCATTTCCAAAATATATAGAGAATTGACTCTAATCTATAAGAAATCAAATCATTTTCCAATTGATAAATGGTCAAAGGATGTGAACAGACAGTTCTCAGACGAAGAAATTGAAACAATTTTAGCCATATGAAAAGATGCTCCAAGTCATCATTAATCAGAGAAATGCAAATTAAGACAACTCTGAGATACCACTACACACCTGTCAGATTGGTTAGAATGACAGGGAAAGATAATGCAGAATGTTGGAGGGGATGTGGGAAAACTGGGACACTAATACATTGTTGGTGGAATTGTGAATACATCCAGCCATTCTGGAGAGCAATTTGGAACTATGCTCAAAAAGCTATCAAACTGTGCAAACCCTTTGACCTAGCAGTGTTACTACTGGACTTATATCCCAAAGAGATTTTTAAAAAAAGGGAAAGGGACCTGTATGTGCAATATCCCAAAGAGATTTTTAAAAAAAGGGAAAGGGACCTGTATGTGCAAGAATATTTGTGGCAGCCTTCTTTGTAATGGCCAGAAACTGGAAACTGAGTGGATGCCCATCAATTGGAGAATGGCGGAATAAATTGTGGTATATGAATATTATGGAATATTATTGCTCTGTAAGAAATGACCAGCAGGATGATTTCAGAAAGGCCTGGAGAGACTTACATGAACTGATGCTGAGTGAAATGAGCAGGACCAGAAGATAATTATATACTTCAAGAACAGTACTATATTATGATCAATTCTGATAGACGTGGTCCTCTTCAACAATGAGATGAACTAAATCAGTTCCAATAGAGCAGTAATGAACTGAACTATATATATATATATAGTATTTAACTTATGCTTTAACATATTTAACATGTATTGATCATCCTGCCATCTGAGGGCAGGGGTAGAGGGAAAAAGGGGAAAAAAGTTGGAACAAAAGGATTTGCAACTGTCAATGCTGAAAAATTACCTATGCATATATCTTGTAAATAAAAAGCTATAATTTAAAAGTGTTTAAAAAAATAAAAAATCTTGCCAGTTCCTGTTGAGTACCCTAGATAGGGTTGCTAATAGGGCAATATTTGGAAAGACTAATTTATATTTTATCATAGAAATGAGTATATTTTTATATTGCATCATGATATGTCCTTTAAAAAATTAATTTTTGTTAACCCTAGATCTGAAATGGTACCTCCTGTAAAGTACCATTTCAGTGTAAAAGTAAGTAGCTTGCATATAGCAGACTTAATAACTATTTCTTAATTAATAGAGGAAGAGAAATATGTTAGGTTAAATTTTCCTGAACCCTCTTTTCGCCAAAACATTTGAATGCAAGGTGTGGGAGCCTTATTTCTGATTAGAATTTAGAAAGTTAGGAATCTCAGAAAAGTTTAGAAAAGGTGTTTGATTGTAAAAAAATAAAAAAGGCAACAAAACTTTCATTCTCAGCAAGAAGGAAGGGAAATAGGAAAATTTTATTAGCTACTCCTTAAATTTAGTAAATTGCTTCTGTTTATTTGACACTATAAAAATTTGATTTAAATTTTGAACTTACCTTGACAAACAGTCTAAAGGTACCACCTTAAGAGCATTCACCATCAGTCTGTGTTGAATGCTCTGATTGACTTTTATAGTCAGTCAAGACTTTGAGAAGTCTTTCTCTATGGTAATTCAAATATGAAAGACAGACAATGGCAGTAATCATAATAGTTACATGTTTTAAGTCAAGGATCCTTATTCTAAGATGCTATCGTATGCATTATTCTCTTCTATAAAAGTGTTCATTTCTAGGTGACCAAGGATTAAATTGGGCTGGAGAGTTTATCTTTTTAAAATTTTCTGTATGGCACATTTGGAGAAAACAACTTTTAATTTGTCATAATACAATATTTTTTATGATTTCTTTTTTATTTTCAAAATATATGCATATAAAGTTTTCAACATTCATCCTTGCAAAACCTTTGTGTTCCAGTGTTTTTCTTCCTCTCATCTCCCTAGACAGCAAGTAATCCAATCAATATATATTTGACATGTGCAAGTCTTCTATAAATAATTTCATACTTATGCTGCACAAGAAAAATCAGATCAAAAAGAAAAAAAAACGAGAGAGAAAACAAAAAGCAAGCAAACAATAAAAAATGAAAATACTGTGTTGTAATCCACACTCAGTTCCCACAGTTCTCTATGTATAGATGGTATCTCTGGGTATAGATGACTCTCTCCATCACAAGACCATTGGAACTGATCTGAGTCATCTTGATGATGAAAAGAGCCACATCCATCAAAATTGATCATTGTATGATCTTCTTGTTGCTATGTATAATGTTCTCTTGGTTCTGCTTATTACACTAGCATCAGTTCATATAAGTCTCTCCGGGCCTCTCTGAAATCATCCTGCTGATCGTTTCTTATAGAACAATATTCCATAATATCCTTATACCATAACTTATTCAGCCATTCCCCAATTGATGGGCATCCACTCACTTTCTAGTTCCTTGCTACTACAAAAAGTGCTGCTACAAACTTTTTTGCACATGGGTCATTTCCCCTTTTTTTATGATCTTTTTTGGGATATAGACCCACTAGAGACACTTGCTAGATCAAAGGATATGTACAATTTAATAGTTTTTTGGACATAATTCCATATTACTTTCCACAGTGATTGGATCAGTTCATAATTTCAGCAACACAATAATGTATTAGTGTCCCAGTTTTCCCACATTCCCTCCAACCTTCACCATTATCTTGTCATCTTAGCAGCCAGAAGTCCTCACACTTTTTAAATAGGGGGCCAGTTCACTGTCCCTCAGACTGTTGGAGGGCCGGACTATAGTAGAAACAAAAACTTTGTTTTGTGGGCCTTTAAATAAAGAAACTTCATAGCCCTGGGTGAGGGGGATAATTGTTCTAAGCTGCCCCATCTGACCCGCAGGCCGTAGTTTGAGGACCCCTAACTTAACCTATCAGAAAGATGTGTAGTGGTACCTCAAAGTGATCTTAATTTGCATTTCCCTGATCAGTAGTGATTTGGAGTTTTTTTTTCATATGACTAGAAATGGTTTTAATTCCTTCATCTGAAAATTATCTGTTAATGTCCTTTGACCATTTATCAATTGGAGAATGGTTAGTCTTACAAATTTGAATCAGTTCTCTCTATATTTTATACATGAGGCCTTTATCAGAACCCTTGGATATATAAATATCCTCTGCCCCTCCCTAGTTTACTGCTTCCCTTCTAATGTTGTTATTTTGGTTTTGTTTGCACAAAAACTTTTTAACTTAATATAATCAAAATTATCCATTTTGCTTTCCACAATATACTCTAATTTCTTTGGCCACAAATTCCTTCCTTCTCCACAGATCTGAGAGATAGAAAGAAAAAAAAAAAGGAACTTTGTTCTTCTAATTTACTTATAATATTACTCTTTATACCTAAATCATGAACCCATTTCGACCTTATCTTGGTATAGGATTTTAGATCCTATGGGTTAATGCCTAGTTTTTGCCATACTAATTTCCATTTTTTTCAATTACAAACATATACCCTTAATATTCTATACAATGTTCCCCCTCTGAGGATCCTGACTTCTATAGGAGCAGCTGAAAGTGGGAACGAGGGAATGAGCAATTTGTCAGAATTCAGTTTCCATTGAGTTGTAGTTGTGGTTGTTAACATTTACATTGTTGTGATTGGTATGTATGATTTTTTTCCTGGCTCCCATTACTTCATTTTTCCATCATTTTATTTGTCTTTCTATTCTTATCTCTGTATTCATCTTACTCATTTTTTTCTTTTTTTCTTTTCCTTTTTTTTTTTTTAATAACTTAGTAATGTTTCATCACATCTTTGTTCCACAGACTGTTTGGCCATTTCCTAGTCACTGGACAACTATTTTTGTTTGAAGTTCTTTGTTATCACATATATGGTGCTACTATAAATATTTTCCAGTTTGCTGGGTGTGAGCTGAAACTCCATTAGTTGTTTTGTTTTATTTTTCTCTTATTATTAATGATTTGGAACATTTTTTCATATGGTTGTTTAATAATTTACAATTTTTCTTTTGTTTGACTACTCTTTAGGAATTTGACTTTTGGCCTCCTGCTTAATTTTTAAGCGTGTCAGATGGTCAGAATTTGGTCAAGATTTGGTACATAATTTGATTCAACATTATTAACCTTCTCCCATAATGCTAACAAGTAGTGTCATGTGTTTGAGGCATATTACAAGTCAACTATTCTTAAAACACTTTTATGTATCTGATAAACATGAGAGGTCATCATCTCTACTTAAAAGGCAGCTGTTTCTGGAATGTACAACATCTCTTTATTCTGTAGTAGCATTTGGAGTGGGGTGGGGGTAAGGCTCATATTACTTTTTGTAGAAACCAAAGGATTACTTAGGTGGCCCAGATTTGTCTCTTCTTTGTTTTGTATTTTTTTTTGTCTCTACATCTTGTTTTTAATCTTTTGTGTGTGTGTCATGGACCTAGACTTTTTTTGGCCGTCAATAGGATTATTACAAAGAAGATCCAATTATGTTGAAAAAATTATTCAAAAAAAAAAAAAAACACAACAAGATTATTGGACCACAAGTTAAGAAACCCTGTACCAAATAGTAGATTCTTTAGCCATACCTTCTTGTTCATCTCGTTATCTCATTTAATTCCATTCAGTTGGACAGACATTTATTAAATATCTCCACTATGTGCCAAGAACTCTTTGAGGGGCACTGAAGACAGAGAAAAATTAAATCGTCTGGGTTCTCTAAGAACTTAAATTCTACCTTGGGAAGAAAGGATACAACATAGACATAAAAAAGCATAGGGAATTGATGATGTCGGCTACCTCACTTTCGGGTCAACTGATGAGTTTACAGGGTGTGAGGCTTAGTTTAGGATGTGGACTGCATTTCCCTGAAAAGGGAACAGATAATCATTTAGTCCATTTGTGGTTTTGGGGGACAGATTGGCTGGGAATTCTATGTGATGAACTTCTAAGAAGGGAATTTTTTACAGAATTAGTTCTCATGTATTAGTTTCTGAGCATCCAGATAGTGCAAATAGTAAAATCTCCGTTTTATAGATAAAACGAATTCAGAGATAAATGATGTCTAAAGCTCCACAACTTCCAAGTAACAGCCATAATTAGAATCCTTACTTTTTAATTATATATGCAAGGGAAAGCAACAAGTATTTCTTAAACTCTTGTTCTGTGCCAGGCACTATGTTACTAAGTGATCTGGGGATAAAAACATACCTAAAGTAAAGAATAATACTTGCCTTCAAGGAACTTATATTCTCTTGGAGGAAAACAACATGCCGAAGAGAGCTGAAAAGGGGTGGGAGGCTTGGGGCATGGTGTTGCAATTAGAAAAGGCAGAAACACAGAATTGGAAGGGAGTGAACCCTTCCTGGTCCTGGTGGTTCCCCAAAGTGGAGACCGAGGGAGAAACTGACCTTGTGGCAGAGGGATGTTCATTCCAGAGTGAGATAGCTTTAGAGGAGAATTGGATGATCCAGGATGAGGAGGGCTCAGACACTGAAGGAGGTTCCAGGATGAGATTGCAGCTGAAACATGGAGGGAAATATGTACTTCTTTCCACTACTAAGGAAAAATTGAAAGAGGAAAATAACAATGATAACATTAATGAGGAAAAGAAGGTGGGAAAAGAAGCGGCAGCAGTGTTTTAGAATAAAGTGCTGAATTGTTCCTGTGAAGAAATCATGCAACTATCTTGAACCTTATTTTCTAAAATAGCAATTCATCTTAATTATATTGCTTAATTATGATTGTTACTGCTTAATTTTATTATTTGCATTGGTATTCAACTTAAATCAGTTAACAACTTAATTGAGAAATGTTGATTCCTACTATACTCCATTTAGACTCACCACTTTTCCTCCCAGCTCTCATTGCCTTTTATCTCTTAACCAACGCATTTTTAAAAAGTTGGGATGGCCGGAGTGAATAGTGACCATGGAGCACCATGAAGTGAGTTGGTCCATCTCAGAAGCCATTCTTTGGTTTGGATTCCTTGGCACTATTCACCATGTTGAATCATCAAAGCAATGAGCTGTCTAAACCCTGAGCTGGTTTAATTTTTTTTTTTTTAAACTTTACATTGCTTTACTAATAGTAGGTATTTAATAAATGTTTTATGGAATCGGATTTTTAAAGAGCCTTGAGGCAGTATAGCGGCAAGAAAAATAAAAGATAGCATAGTGGAAAGAATGCTGGGCCTAAAATTAGGAAGACTTCTCCTGGAGTTCAAATCCAGCTTCAGATACTTATTGGTGTGTGACCCTGGGCAAGATACTTCCCAATTTCCTAATATGTAAAAGAAGCTTGACCTGGAAGTGGCAAAGCACTCCAGTATCTTTGCCAAAAAAATTTCAAATGGGGTCCTGAAGTTGTATACAACTGAAAAATGACTAAATAACAACAAAATAGTAAAATCGGAACATTGTTTTCTGGATTCTTACTCTTTAGAGAAAAAAAAATTGAAGGGGAGTGATTTTTATGACTGGATCCTAGTGTGATTCTGGGACTTTGAAATGGATCTTTGGATCAGAGATTTAGTTAGCAGGGAGTTCAGAAACCATCTCCTTCAACTTCCTAACTTAATAAATGAGGAAACTGAAGTCCAGGGAGGTTCACTGACTACCAAAGTCACATAGATGAAGGATAAGGGAAGGGTAATAAGCATTTATTAAGTGCCTGCTATGTGTCAAACATTGTGCTAAGCACCTTAACAATTATGACTTTAATTGAGCCTTATAAGTATTCTTGTGAGAGAGATAACTATTATTCCTACTTCACAGTTGAGGAAATTTAAGGCAGACAGGTTAAGTCACACTGCTAGAAAGTTTCTGAGGCTGGGTTTGAACTCGACTCTTCCTAACTAACTCCAGGCCCATCTCCCTTTTTATTATGCTACCTGGCTGCTTATAATAAAACATAGATATGTGTCAGAAGTGAGATTTGAGTTCGGGTCCATAGACTCCTGAGATAGAACTTATTCTACTGTACCAAATGTAGAATCTACTGTATTCAACCAATTCAGTGTGAATGATTTTTAAGATGTGGGATTTACTGGGTACTTCTTGGGAGGAAACAGAAGTTGTATTTAGCTCTTTTTGTGGCTCACAAGATGACTAACGTTCTCTGGGTTTTCAGATCCTATTACATTCAGCTCTGTAGACCTTTTTCATTTTAATTTGGTGCTGCCACACTCCTGCAGAACTTGGATGACTGTTCCCAAACCTTTCGCAAGGGCTGTTTGATTTGGCAGTCGCACTGACTTTAATTAATGTTTCTCACATATGACACTTTCTGTTTCTGCATAGACTATTGGTCTTCCCCTCCTCTTAGAGCCTTAAATGTCTTTTAGAGGTTCAGGTCAAGCTTTGTTTTCTGTGTGAAACCTTTCCAGATGTCTTCCCTCCCTCCTACCAGTGTTTCCTTCCATACTTTGGATCTATTTTGTACTTGCACATAGACATACACGTGTGTCGATCTTTTCCCTCCCAATGAAATGAGCACTTCTTCGAAGTGTTTATTTTCTGTTTTTGAATTCTCAGCACCTAACATAAAACTCGACTCATAGTAGGCCCAAAATACTTAGACTTATTTTAAAAGAACTCAAATAATCAATAATCTTTTTGATATATTTTAATGTGATATATCTGCAGAATGTCTTTTCTGTAGATGGTTGCTTAAGAAACTTTTCTAACTCATATCATTTGTTTTTCTCCCTATGTACAGATAGTTGTAGACAAGAGGTAGTGTGGGGATAACAAACACCCAGGCTCTTCATGAGATGTAATTGCTTAGACTGTACATTTTCCTTAAGAGATCCTGACTCCTTAATGCTTGCATCAAACCCAACAATAGTTTGATCATTACAAATTTTTGCCCTATTCCTGGCAAATAAGATATTTGTTGTTTAAAAGCTTGGTTTAGACTGACTTCCTCTCTTCTTTGCTGTAAAAGTACCCCAAAGGCTGCTCCCTTAAATAGGGAATAAATTTCTTAATAGAAATGGGAACAGCTGTCCCTTTTTCTTAATACTTTGTTTTTCTCACCTGATCAGCATTCTGGATCTTCTTCTAACAGCTGGGTAGCTAACAATTTTTTCTCCAGGTCTGTTTAGTCATGGGTCTTCCTGCTGTGAATGACAAAAACATATCAATGGAGGTGGTAGTTTGTAATATGGAGACACCTGTTCCCTAGCAATTGGTCTCGAGTCATTAAGTTAATATTTTCAGGAAAGCTTATAGCACAGTCATTCAATATTGGATTGGACCATCTCAGCCTCTTCCCTTGAGAGATTTCATTCACAAAGGAGCACCTGTGAAAAAAAGACTTCTGTGGGTTATGGGCTCAAGTTGACTAAAGTAATGAGACTTTATTGCTACATCTCTCCCCTTACTTCCTATATCTAAAATTTGTGCAATAGCCTTTTTTATAATTATAAGCAGTTATTCCTGAATAATAGCCTCTGTATTCTCCAAAACCCGAGTACTAAAATGCTTAGATTACTTTCACAAATCTCTACCCAAATTACTAAAATTTTTCTATTCTCCTAGTCATGATGATTCTGATAGTAAATTCAGATTATATCAGATATCTATATCTTTTCAGATCCTTAAAATTATAATTTGCTCATTAAAAAAAAAATACTCTTAGCTCATTGTTAGCAAAGAGTGCCTTAGGAGTGATAGGTCCAGTCTGCTTGGTTTTTTTTTTTTTCCCCCCCAGATAAAAATTAAAACATGAGGGAGCTGAGTGATTTGCCACAATCACATAGAGAGTAACAGAGAGATTATAGAGGCCAGCTACTTTATTCACTCTTACTTGAATAATAATCTCCTCTGTCTCCTACCCAGCAAACCTTTTTTTCTTGAAGACCAGTAATGAGAGGGAAACCTATCTCTACCATGAAGGCAGCCA
Organism: Sarcophilus harrisii; assembly: GCF_902635505.1. NCBI lineage: Eukaryota > Metazoa > Chordata > Mammalia > Dasyuromorphia > Dasyuridae > Sarcophilus > Sarcophilus harrisii. Next base: position 542,339,769 of record NC_045427.1, read on the forward strand.
AGTTTACTTTGGATCACTCTAATTTTATAAGAAGATTGTCTTTACATTAAATCTAAATTTGCATAATTTTAGCTTTTATTTATTGTGCCTATCTAAATGCTGTGGTCTTTGGGCTCTGCAGGACATGTCTACTCATTGTTCTACTTGAGAGACTTTCAAATAACTTATATCTCTTCCCTCATATCTTCTTCTCAGTTTTAGGAATTTAAATGCTTCTGACTTTTAGACTGCTTGCACACACATTTGCTAGATAGTGAAGACTTTGTATTGTGGAAAGCTGTGGTGCAGTGCAAAGCTAAAAGCAAAACCAGGATGCTAGAGATACCTCGGCCTTCTGTGGTCATCTTTCCACTCCCCAACTTCTCAAGTTTCTTTCTTACTTTCTTTTAGGTGAAAAATTTAAAAAATTTTACTTAAAATTTAAATTTAAAAACAAATTAAATTTAAAAACAAATAAAAAAATTAAATTTAAAAACAAATTAAAATTACTTAATTAAAAAAAAAAACAGTCATACTTTTAAATCAATCATGAAGCTTGGTTTTCATTTGCCTGAAATAATTGCTGCAAAACTCTTTGCTTTTGAGCTTTGAAAAACAAATTTAAATGTACTATCATTATAAAAAAGTACATTCATTAATGTGGGTTTTCCTTATCAGAAGAGCAGATTAAATAAAATTGAACCCTTGGGCAAAATAATCGTATTTAATTTATTATAACTCATGTGATCACTCCTTAAGGTTTTTATATGAACTTTTAGAACTTAAGTACCATGTGAATGAGCAATAGATTTTAGTGATGTTTTAAAAATATCTTAGTTTTAATGGCTTTGTTTTTTTTTTTCTTCATAGATTCTAAAGTCTTTGCAGTGCCTTTGTATCATATGTTACTGTATCTTTATTTTATGAAGGGAAAAACACAGGAACTTTATTTGTGTATATGTGTGTGTGTGTGTGAATGTGAATATATATATACATATACACACACACACACACACACACACACATATATATATATATATATATATATATATATATATATATATATATATGCATGTATATAATTTATTATTTTATACCCAGCGGAAAAATAGTTCCAGAGTGATAATGACTTAATTAAAAATAATTCAGTAATAAGAAGTACTGCATATACTGTAGGACTTTGGCAGGGCTTAAGACACAATTCCTAAACTGAGGGTTTTAGCATCCTTAATGAGATTAGACAATAACTTGAAAATAAGTAAATTTCCTGGTGTTAAGCCTTATTTGTATCTGTCAGTAATTAGTAATTTCTGAATTATCTAGGCTTTATTGGTTCTGACTTCTATTGCTTATTAGCACAATACAGATATTGCCAGAGCACCTTGAATTCTGAAATGCCTAATGGCATTTGTAATCTTCCTATAGTGCTGAAGCAAATTTAGCACCTGGTTAGCAAAATGAATCAGTTAAAACCTGATGCAGTTTGTAACTCTTGATGGAGACTCTTTAGTTAATACTATTTAAATGATTGATACAATTGTTTATATGTGCAACAGGATTTCTAGTAGCATATCAGTGGTGTGTGATATTACCCTAGGCCTTCAATTCTTTTTAGGTTTAAGGGGCTATTTTAGGAAGACTTCTAAATACCTGTGATGTGGCATATTGTTTAGGTGGAGAACAGGCAGGTTTTTGGCCTTTTATTATAGAACCAGAATGAAGAAAAGGAAAAAAAAATTACAGATTTGGAAGTTTTGTGTGACCATTACTTTAGACCATTTTACTCATCTTCATTGTCAGAAAACTACTTTAAGATTGTCCTTCCCTTTTGACCAAAGTGAAAGAGTAAGTAGGTTGACACTTGAATCCAGGTCTTCCTGTCTTCTGTGTGAGTTCTCCATCAATTATTTGGAGCTGCTTCTCTTTTAATACCTTAAATTAGGCAAATGATACAAATTTGTTTTTATTACTAATATTCAGATCCTTTCTTTGAAAGATTTCATATTCAGGTGGGATTATGACTCTAATACTTAAGATATTTTTCAGGAATTTCTAGTGAAAAATCTGAACCCTACTCTTAGTAGGTAGTATGGAAAAGGGAACACAGTCTTTCCCTCTACTTTTGGAGTCCCTTTGGATTCCTTTAGAGAAAAACATTTAGAACCTCAAAAGAAATTACCATCTAAAATGCAAGCATTTTGAAAGTTGGAGACATAGCCCGATTAATATTGTTGAAAACTCAGGCATTTTGCAGTTATGTTCTTTTAACCTAATCACTCAAGTTCTGTTTCAATTTGTTTAATTTTTACTTCTCTTAATTGAGCATTAATCCCACTGACCTAAGTCTTTTCCAGCAAATAGAATCTTGACATCCTTGGATTTAAACCAGACAGGATCATCATTTATCCCAATTACTTTCTTTTTACAAATGTGTTTTCCTGTAGCATTTACTTAGTATTATACTTGGTTAACCTGTGTACTGGTTGTTTTATATTTTATCTTCCCAGTAGAATGTAGGCTTCTTGCAGACAAGAGTTTTGTTCTTTTGTCATTGTTTCTCCTTTTCCCCTCATTATACTCATCTTTCTTTAAATTTTATAAGAAAAAAGTGTTACCGTCGTCCCCTGAGATTTATTGTTTTAAAATTGACTTCATTCATTTGTATTTATTTTTAGAATTCTTTGTCAATAAACATTCCTTTTATTCTAATTTACCTTTTTTGTTATCTGTTTCAGTGTTCTAGGTCATGAAACTTAATCCACAACAAGCTCCGTTATATGTAAGTAAAACAACCATTTTCTTTTAATTTTGTATTATCTATAGAAGTATTATGAGTGCTTTTAATTTAATGCAGAGAAATGTTTCAACTAATGATTGATCTTTTAAAATAATTTTATACTGTATAAAATTCTTATTGATCATTATATGTTTAAATTTCTATTTTTTTACCATCTACACAAATATGATTCAAAATTAACTAAATTGAATTCAATAGGAACAAAAGGAGAACTCCATAAATAGGACTGTCTTAATATATCTAGAACCTACCCGAATTTTTATCTGCTCTGGTATTAATATATGTTAAACAGTTAAATAACATTGTGAAGTTAATGTGAGTCAGGTAGTCAGTTCCTGTTCTTTTGCTGCCATTTTTCTGAAAAAAAGTTGAATTCCTCCTACCTCTATTCCCCCACTTATCTATGTATGATTATTGCCAAAGTAAAATCTTTCAACACTAAATGATGTGACAGTATTGCTAAGACTATAATGCTAACTGAATATACTTGAAGAGTTGGGCAGAAACTAACAAAGTTAAGGCAGAGAATGATAAAATATATATTTGTCTTTTCTATTATATTAGTGAAATTCAGGTTGGTTAGAGTGAGTACTCTCACTGATGAAATATAAGATTGAGCCATATAAACACTCTCCATTAAAGGTGAGGCTAAAGCCAGGGTCCTCAAACTACGGCCTGTGGGCCAGATGTGGTAGCTGAGGACGATTATCCCCCTCACCCAGGGTTATGAAGTTTCTTTATTTAAAGGTCTACAAAATAAAGTTTTTGTTTTTACTATAGTCTGGCCCTCCAACAGTCTGAGGGACATGAACTGGCCCCCTATTTAAAAAGTTTGAGGACCCCTGGGTAATTTGAAGTGAGCCAGAAATGCTTTTGGGTAGGATTTAGATGAGAAGAGGAAGAAGAATATTCTAGACAAAAGGAGCAACATAGGAAAGTGAATAAACATTGTAGGAGTATGGAACACTGCAAGGATTTAATTTGGCTGGAATGAGGGATTTGTGGTAAGAAAGCATAGATGATAAGAATGGATAAAGATAAGCTGGATTGGAAAGCATTTTAAATTCAAGGAATGTGGGCTAATTATATAGGCAGTGGAAAGTTATTCAAAGTTTTCACTTGATGAAAATGGTGAAATGTAAAGAGTGTCATTTAGAGAGTAACTAGAACCAGGAACTAGTTAGGAAACTACTATGAAATTACCGGATTATATAAGGAGTGGCAGAGAAGGTCATGTCAAACATAATCATATCCCAGCCACCTCTGAACCTTCCCTGATCTCTCATAGGTCAGGCTCCATGATACTTCCTTATCATCTACACACTTTACTCTCTCCTCTGCTCTCTCTTTTCCTGTTTTTTTCTTATCTGTTGTCTTCCCTCTTAGAATGTAAGCTCCTCAGAGTTAGGGACTGTTTTGCTTGCTTATATTTATATCCTTCCTGCCTGGAGCATACTAAATGCCTAATAAATTATTTATCAGTCTATCTGTCAGTCTATCTATCCATCTCTCCAAGAGATGGGAAACATCTGAGGCTTGGAGCATGGAATAGAAAACAAAGGAAAATAAAAGAGGCCAATATTTGCTCTTCAAATAGAAGGGCAGCTAAGGCTTGGCTTGTGAAATATCAGAAGAGATGTGTGATGTCAGATCACCTTGAGCCCATGTCCAGAAGAGGATTTCCAGGATGGTCTTGCCAGGGGCTCCGATTGTACACATCAGTCAGGCTTCTGGGTTAGTGGTCACTTCATCACTGAAGTGAATCTGGGCCATTGGGGGTATTGAAGAGCTCTGAGTGTCTTAGCAGGGAGAGCCACAATCCCCCTTATCTGGCATTGGTTGGTTTTTGCAGTGCCACAAGAGAGTGGGTGCCAATCAAAGAGGCAGAATTGGAGATGAAGTTTCTAATCTGCTAGGTTTTAGGAATGAAGGAAGGGATGGTGCCAGGCAAGAGAAAGTTCAGCTCAGTGACACAATGAGAAGAATTAGGCAAGGAAAAGCTCTTTCCCCAGACTGTAACAGTAGCAGAAACAGAATAGTTAGGATGGGTAATTAAGAGGGATTTCAGGAAGTCCTTCCTGAATATGGTTTTGGAAAGGTTAACTAGATGATGTAATATTTTTTAAAAAATTATTTTTACTGTTGCATTTTATTTTCCTATCTCCTTCTTTCCAAGTATATCCCTCTATCCAGAGACCCATTTGTTATAATTGAATAAAAAAGAAGCAAAAAAAAAAAAAAATCATGTTAGTGAATGTGTGATAGTATTTGAAGTATTTTACTGATGATTTTAAATTCTTTTTTTTTTTTAACATTAACAAAGATTCTCATTAAATTTTATTTCAATTTCAAGCATTCAGACAAGAAGCAAGTTTCACAGTTATACATAGTAATAGGCATCAGTATAGTTATTGGTTGGATGGCTGTAGTTAGGTTGTGGACATGTTTTAGAGTGCCAAGAGCTAGCTAAATTGCTAATATTTTCTGCTCACCATTCAAATGTTCTTAGATGATTTTAAGTTCAAAGGAAAATGTTTGATATATATTTGGGTGAAGAGGCCTTGGACTTGGGGGAAAAGGTCTGAACTGTGGGCATAAAAAAACTTTGAGAATCATCTGCATTTGAAGCTGTTAGCATGGATGAGTTCTCTGAGAGGGAAGTTTAGAAAGAAAAGAACAAAGGAAAAACCACAAAAGATATTGGAAGAGAAATAGAGAAAGATCCTGGTATTTGCTATATGTTGTGTATGTGCTTTCCTGAGATACTTTTTTGTTTTTTGATTTTCTTTTCTTTGTGATGAACTCGTATTTTCTTTGAAATAAAAGTAGTAGTTATTTTTTTTAATAGTAATATAATTTGCCATGTTTGTTGGAAATGGCTACTAGAGAAAAAAAGGGTAGTTATCATCACTGAGACCTTTCTGCTCCTTAATTTGCTTAGAGAAGATCTGATTCCTTACTTCATTAATAAGTCTTCCCTATGATCCTTTGAAATCATCTGGATCCAGAGGGTGAGAACCAGAATTGGTTTTTTTATGATAGATACAGGTATGTTGGATTATCACATGGGAGAAAAAAGAATCCTTTTCAGTCATCATCTCTTCCTCACCCACATAACTTCCTTAATTTAGGACTTTGTCATAGGATTAAAAAAATAACCAAAAAAATTCATGGACCATAGTTACATGTATGCTTCCAGCTGGGTATGTAAATGTTACCAGTGACTTAAGAATGTTAAGTAGAATGATTATTATAACAATTATTATAATATTGTATTATTATTATTATATTATAAATAATAGTTATAATATATAACATAATATATTATCATATATATATTAATAATGGGAACTTTCACCACATTTTCCAAATATTATTTATTATATTAAATATTTATTATTATATATTAAATTTTTTTTATGAAGCTCAGTAATATCCTGTTGAATTAGGTGAAGTTATGAGTATAATTCTTCTTCTGGAGATATTTCCAGAGAGATAAATAACTTAGTCATTAAGCCAGTGTGAAGGTGAGCTAGAAATAGAGGCTTGCATCTCTTATGTTCAGTATTGTTAGCTCTTATCCCAGTGGCACACAGTCTGCACCATCAGTAAATCACATGACTCCCAATATTTTTATTTACATAGTAGTTACTTCCTTTGACTTTCAAGCTTCATACAATTCAAATGGCTACCTTAAAATAAAAGAGACCTGCCTGATAGGTTAAAGAGCTAGACCAGGAAAGAGAAAGGATATTTAAAAAACAAATTTCCACCCACAAGCCTAGCAACCTGACATTTAGCAACAGTAAATAGATCCTCCTACAGACTGACAGCTGAAAAGGAAATTAATTTTTCAGGCTTCCTCCTAGAAGGAAGATGGTGTAAAGGTACAAGCAACTTCTCCAGCTTTTGGAATTGTATCAGGCAACAGCTGTCAATCTAAACAGTGGGAATTGCTGTGGGAGGCCGGATGTTAATTGGAGAGATTGCTTGATTAAGCATCCAGAGACCCTATGAAATGTGTAAACTTAGATGAATCACTTCTACTTATCCTTGCATTTGTCTCTTCTTTTGTAAAACTGTAGCATTCATATCATTTCACATAAGTGCTGAAACAGATAAGGTAACAAAGATAAGAAACAGAATATTCATAGAAGTGTCTTGGAGAAAAGACTGGGTTACTATTTAAGGTTCCACATAAGTGAGAAATGAGGAAAAATAAAAAAAAAACTTGGCAGTGTTTTCTGTTGCAAATCTGATAATAGTTTTACTAACCAAATTCATCCCTTTTGTTGTATGTTCCTCATCTTTGCACTCATATTTTATTATGTATATGCCAATGGTCTAAAGACTATCAGACCATTTATTTGACCTAGATTAACAACACTTAGAGTGTATCTTCTTTTACTGACCTCACCTCTTGAACTCTGGGACTCCTTGATTCATTGAAATTATCCTCCCTGCTATTACTCAATAAGACACATATACACATATAAAATCTTATATATTGTTCACTTGTTGTCTCCTCCATTAGTCCTTGAAACCAAGGACTCTTTTGCCTCTCTTTGTATCCTTAATATCTGATACGTGATAGGTGATCAGTAAGTATTTATTTATAATTGTGAATCTAATAGGATCAAAGGAGTCTAGATTTTGAAGAGAACTTGATGTCTGATTTCTTAATTTTTATAGCAGAGAAATTAAGTTCCACAGAGGTTATAAGATGTTCAGAGTTATTATAGGTAGTAACAGATCTGGAAGTTGGTACTGAAGTCAGAGGACCTATGTTCATATCCCAATTTTGACATTTATTACCCATGTAACTGGGTCTGGTGGCCCATCACTTAATTTCCCTCGGCCTCAGTTTCCTTTATGAAATGAGAAAATTGTGTTAGAAGGCCTCTGAGATCACTTCTAACTCCAAGTATGTGACCTTAAGGTCATTTCTCTTTCTGTAGGTCATTTGATCATTAATAAACAGTATTCAAAGTGTTCTTATATAGCTCTTGGTTAACAATGAGTGTAAACTCTAGTCATATTTACTACAAATAATACAAACCTAGTTAATTTGGATTGGAGTGTCTCCAAAATAACGTGGAAGAATATTACTGTAATAGACAATAAGAAGGGAAAGGTATCTCTTAGATTATTTTTTGTAATAGCAAAACTGTATCAGATAATCTTCCCAAATTAAAATTTCTTCAAATCTAGTGATAGTCAGATATGAGCCAAAATTCTTCTCAACACCAAGGCAAGTGTTTTTTTTTTTTTTTTTTTTTCTAAATTTTTTTTAATGTTGTGTAGGTACAGATAAAGCATTTTAACTATCCATCTTTCCCCTCTTTTTTAGAACATGACTGACTCCATTTTTTGATCGTACATTTTCTTTTTTAAAAAAATTACTTTGAGGTAGCTAGGTGGAGAGCACCAGCCCTGAAGTCAGGAGGATCCAAGTTCAAATTTGGCCTCAGACACTTAACACTTCCTAGCTGTGTGACCCTGGGCATTTCACTTAACCCAATTGCCTCAGCACAAAACAAAACAAAACAAAACCAAAAAAACAAAAGAACTCATTTTCAACTTTTTTTTTTTTGAATTCCAAAGCCTTCCAGTATCCTTAATTAAGCTTTCCTACATTACCACCTACCCTTCAGTTATACCAGTGTTATGAACTGGTTTCTTCAGACTATTCTTCCTCTAAAAAGTTACTCCATTTCCTGACTCAGGGCATTTTCATTGGTGGTGCTCCATGGCTGGAATATTTTGCCTTTCTTAACTGCTTCCTGTCTTCCTTCAAGTCTCAGTTAAAATTCTACATTCTACAGAAAGTCTTTCCTGCTCCCTTTTAATTCTAGTAACCGTCTGTGAATTATTTCTAATTTATCCTGTATGCAACTTGTTTGTCTATAACTGTTTGCATGCTGTTTTCCTCATTAGTCTGATTCATTTTCTCACTACTACATTAGGCAATCAGTCAACAAGCATATATTAAGCATTTTATATGCGCTTCACAGAGTGCCAGCTTTTGAGAATGGAGGCACAAAAAAATGGATCACTTGTATTCCAATTGGTACAACAGTAGTTACAGAACAAATATACACATGTAGTAAATATAAAGTTAATCAATACAAGTTGCATCCTAAGTAGTTAAATACAAAGCAGTGTAGAAGGGAGGATAGTAAAATTAAGTGTACAGCAACTCTTAGTTCATTAATTCAGTATTGATTCAAAATTTTTAACCTTGATGAATATTTAAATAGTATAGGTAATGTCCTATGAATGTTCCCACTGGCCTTGAGCCAACTTTACAGAGTATTGAAAAGAAGTCAGTCTGGTCTTTAGATGTAATTCTGAACTTGTTGCAAGAGAAGGAGTAAGAAAGAAAAATGGTCAACAGTTATGGATATTTTATTTTTATCCACAAATGAGCATTTCATCTCAGTTCTAATTTCTGGGGGATCATTCATCTTGATGGAAGCTAAAAACCCAGAAATGTATGCCAAGATCAAAGTTTGGCACCCTCCCTCACTGCAGAAAAAGCATGCATTCAATACAAAAAGCATCAGTATATCCTTATTCTGTGCTTTAGTATGAGATTACACAGAGAAGCTGAAACTGATGGTTTTGTGCATGTATTTCAGTAGTTAGCTTGCTCCCCGGAGACAACTTTATCTTTTCTTTGATCTTTTAAGTGAATCACCTGTCCTCTTGTAAACAATAAACCCTAATGGATTCTTTTCTAATGTTTTCAAATTTGGTAGTTTCTTCCAGTCCCCTTGCACAGCTGCAGTCATGGGACTGGTTAACTTTTATGCCAGAGAAGATAAGGAAGTCAAGTGTTCCTCAATATAGCTTGATAGAACTTAAACATGGTGTGACATAATTAAAGCCAATATTTGAACAGCTTCTGGGTTAAGTAGCAATCAGATCAGAGTGACTGTCAGCACTTAGTTATGAAAGAAAGACAGGGTGTTCCATTTCAGAATATGTCAGTAGCATGCTGGAGAGATGAAGAAGTTTCAGATAACTGATCCTCAATCTCTTTCCGCTTCAATACAGTGGGAGAAATCTATCACTGCCTCTTGGAAGAAAATTGGTGAATTGAGCTGTGTTTCAAGAGAAATTGGAAATCTCAACCATTAGGTTTATTACATGCTGGTGTCTATCCTTTATCATGGAACTAAGGATTATTACTGCTGTAACTTAGTATACTCAGAAAGTCAGGGTAACTTTAGAATTTTAGAATGGAAAGGGACCTTACACAGCAAGCATTTAAGATAAAGGGACTGATTTGCTGAAGTTCAGAGTGAACCAGAATTAGAACCTGGTCTGATGGCTACTGAACCAAAGTTCTTCTCACTCCCCAGCCCTGCACATGCTGTAGGCAATTTACCCACTTTTTTCATTTGTTAGCCATTTAATTTTAAAATGCGCAATTTAAATCCATATTTTAAAAATATAGATATATATTGTTTTCTACTTCTATTTGATTTTAGATATATGTTTATTGTGTATCATAATCTATGATATACTTTTAAAACAACTGAAATGGCAAAATAGCAAAGGGTAGAGAAAGCAAAGCATCAGGGAGTATGGTATATTAGATTTGAAGTGCATGTTTAAATGGTCTAGTTTCAGTGGAAATCAAGTTTCTGTTCCTTTAAATTAAGGATTGAATTTCTACTCCTTGTTTTGGTAGTTTCTTAGAAAGGCTTTCTTTGTTCTGTGTGCCAGCATGCTGAAGATTTTTTTGGTTCTTGATTTCTTAATAAACTGACTCAAACTAAATATCAGCTCTTAATTTCATCTTTACTTGTAAAAAGACAACATAGTTATCCCTCAATTAATTATATACTTTTGTTTTCTATATGAAAGAAAAATTTTAGTAATTTCTTTTTAAACTGCTTGCAAAAATTTAAATATTTAGTAATTATTTTATGGTTACCCCCCCTTTCATCAAATAGGCATTTTTGGAGGGAAAAAATTAATTTAATGCGTCACTTTATCATTAAATAATATTGTTCATTTTTATATTGATCCCAGATCTAAATGAAAATAGTTTTTAATTCTTTTAAAATTTTAATTAGGAGTTTTTGTGATTATGGATTTGGGGAGGATGCCTCGCATTAGTTTGTAGATTTTGTATAATTTTGGATTGAAGTGAGTTTTAAAAAACCAGGTGATTTTTATAGCTAGTATTGCTCTTAATAGAGTATATTTGCATGAACTCTCACTCTTACCTATCCTTTGAAAAGTAGGTGCCACAATGGATAGATTTCCTGGAGTTCAAATCTAGCCTCAGAAACTTTCTAGCTGGCTGACTTTGGGCAAATCACTTAACCTTGTTTGCCTGAGTTTCTTTTGTATGTAAAATGAGATGGAGAAGGAAATAGCAAACAATTCTGATATCTTTCCCAAGAAAACCCCAAATAGGGGGCTACAAAGAATAAGACATGACAGTAGGCCACTGGACAGCACAACATCCTTTAGCTTCCTTTTCTCTTGGTAGCATGTTGAGAAGTTTCCTGTTATACATCTAGGATTTCATAGTTTTACAGACTAAAAATTAGTCTCCTGTTTTTCTTTTTTCATCATTGGCTTCCAGAAACTTGCTTTGAAGTTAATGTATTTTGCTTTGGCATTACATTGTTCATCCTAAGCATTTTCTGAACAACTAAGGATATAGGTCAGACTCTGCTTAATGCTTGTCTGCCGGATGTTTAACAAAAACACCACCCATGTTTTTTTGTACAATTGAGTAATTAAAGCTTCAGATTTAATCAGCATTTAGTTCATGTTGATAGAAGTAGATACACAAGCCTTAGAGTCTCAGGAAGAGTAACATTGACTCCTTTCTTCTTTCCTTCCTTTATTTAGTAAATTCTTACCATGATTTTGGCTATTTGTTTAAGTGTGCTGGGAAAGAAAAGGAAGTGAAATATGACTGTTCCTGCTCTAGAGAAGTTAATAGTACTGTAAAGTAGGACAATAAGTATACGTGTAAAAAGTTAATACAACACATTGTTTTGAGTTGTATAGTTATTCACAGGAGGGAAGGAACTATGTGTTCTCTGTTGGCTGCAAAATGGTAAAATCTTATCCAACACATTAAGAATTCCTTCTGAAACCAAGGTTCTTAATCTATAGTTTGTGAACTTAAAAAAAAAAAAAAAGTAATTATATGTCAATATAATTTGTTTCCTTTGTATGCATTTAAAAACATGATTTTGAGGAGAGGTCCATAGATTACCAGAGGGGGAGCTCTACATGAAAAAAGATTTAAGAAGCCTTTATCTAGGGCATCTCTTAAGAAGGGCTACCATATACTATAAGAGAATAAAAGATGGTATTGGGGAGCAGAAGACCTGCTTCATGGACTCAGTTTCTGGCTCTGCCAATTATAATCTGCATAACCTTGGATGAAGAATTAACTTTTATGGACCTCAATTTCTTTATCCATGAAGGAGGGATTTGATGTTAACTTTAGCAATAAAAGAAGAAAAAAAAATTGAAGGATTTAGAATAAGGAGGAAACAAACTTATCACTCTTTGCATTTGATATGATAGTATACTTGAAGAATCAACTAAAAAACTACTAAAAAATTAACAATTTTAGCAAAGTTGCAGGATACATAATAAATGCATGTAAATCATCGGCATTTCTATGTTACCAACAAAATGCAGTAGCAAGAGATAGAGAAATTCCATTTAAAGTAACTGTAGATAATATATCTGGGAATCTACCTGCTAAGACAAAGAGAGGAACTATATGAGCACAATTACAAAACACTTTCCAAACAAATAAAGTTAGATCCAAACAATTTGAAGAATATCAAGTGCTCATGGGTAGGTCAAGCTAATATAATAAAAATGACAATTTAAATTAGTGCTTAAATTAATCTACTTATTCACTGCCATACCAGTCAAACTACCAAGAAATTACAGAGCTGGAAAAAAATAACAAAGTTCATCTGGAAGAACGAAAGGACAAGAACTTCAAGGGAACTAATGAAAAAAAATTGCAAAGATGGACTAGCTGTACCAAATCTAAAACTATATTATAAAGCAGCGCTCATCAAAACCATTTAGTACTGGTTAAGAAATAGAGTAATTGATCAGTGGAATAGGTAAGGATCACAGGACAAAATAGGCAATAACTAGCAATCTAGTATTTGACAACCCCAAAGACCCCAGCTTTAGTAAGAACTCACTATTTGACAAAAATTGCTGGGAAAATTGGAAAATAATATGACAGAAACTAAGCATTGACCAACACCTAACATCCAATATCAAGATAAGATTGGAATGGATTCATGATTTAGACATAAAGTATGATACTATAAGCAAATTAAGAGAACAAGTGATAGCCTACCTCTCAGATCTGTGGAAAAGAAAGGAATTTATGGTCAAAGAAGAACTAGAGAACATTCTGAAATGCTAAATGGACAATTTTGAATATATTAAAATAAGAAATTTTTGTACAAACAAAACCAATGCAGCCAAGATTAGAAAGGAAGCAGAAAACAGGAAAATTTTTTATATCCAAGAGTTCTGATAAAGACTTCATTTCTAAAATACATAAGAATTGACTCATATTTATAGAAATACAAACCATTCTCTAATTGATTCAAAGGATATGAACAGACAATTTTTAGTTGAAGAAATTAAAATGATTTCTAGTCATAGGAAAAATTCTAAAGTGTCACTATTGATCAGAGAAATACAAATTAAGACAAATCTGAGATACCATTTCATACCTCTCAGATTAGCTAAGATGATAGGAAAAGATAATGATAAATGTTGGAAGGAATGTGGAAAAACTGGGACACTAATGAATTGTTGGTGGAGTTGTGAACTGATCCAACCATTCTGGAGAGCAATATGGAACTATACCCAAAGGGTTATCAAACTGAGTATACTATTTGATCCACTTGTATTTCTACTGGGCCTGTGTCCTAAAAAGGTCATTAAGGAGGGAAAAGGACCCAATGTGCAAAATTGTGTGTAGCAACTCGTTTTGTGGTGGCAAGAACTGGAAATTTAGGGAATGCCCATCAGTTGGGGAACAGCTGAGTAAGTTATGATATATGAATATTATGGAACATTATTGCTCCATAAGAAACAACCAGCAGGATGATTTCAGAGAGGTTTGGAGAGACTTGCATGAACTGACGCTAAGTGAAATGAGTAGAACTAAGAGAACATTGTACATAGCAATAAGATTATATGATGGTCACCTGTGGTGGATTTTATTCTTTTCAACAATGAGGTGTGATGCAAGGCATTTCTAATTATGATGGAGCCATCTCCATCCAGAAAGAGTACTATGGGGAATGAATGAGGATCACTTTTTACCCCCCTCATTTTCCCCCCCTTTTTGATCTGATTTTTCTTGTGCAGCATGATAAATGTGGAAATATGTATAGAAAAATTATACATGTTCAATATATATTGATACCACTTTGGATCATACCTTAGGACTTCCTTGGAGGACCTATTGAAATAGAAAGACTTCATAGTTCCCTTTCTTACTCCTCTCCTCCTCATGTTTGCTTAAATGAAATTTTAATCTGCATTTCAGTTTTATCCCTGATTTCCCTTCCTGGTTGGGCACTTCTGCAGCTTCTGCCACACCTTGACTGAGTCATTGAGTTCCTTTTTTATTCCTTAGGACTAATCTTCCTTATCTCACTTTGCATCCTCTTATAGTTGTTTCCTCTTGAGTACAATAGACTGGCCTGTGGTGGGTGTGAACTAGAAAAGATTACCAATTGGATCTGGTAATAGATAGTAAAAGATTGGACTCTGGCTCTCTACTGGTTCACATTTTTATGTTACTAGTTGGCAGGATCCTGCAGGAAAACTTACTACATCATAAGAGCAGTTATTGCAGAATATGGTTGGTAGAGGTAAACAAGGAAGAAATTTCATAAATTTAGGCCTATAGTTTCTCTGAGTTTAGATTAGTGAAGTGTGGAGCATTATTACTTGCTAAAGGCAAAATATAATTGAAGTCTAGGAGAGTCTGAGCCTTTGGCAGCCTATATCTGCAGCTGCAGGAGAGTGATTGTGGAACAAAGAGCCCTCCATAATCTTAATTTTTTTGTGCAAGTTAGAATGTTTTATAGATCTTTCTCATGTGATTTAGTGGAATGATTACACTAGATACCTTTGTAGTTAGAAGTAGAACTTGTCATGATTCTAGTGATTCATATAGATCGGGCTTGGGATATGATTGTGGACAAACTGCTGAAACTGCTGCTGGGATACTTGTATAATTAAATGCAGAACTTGACTGAGACGGAATTGGGCCTGTTAAAAAGCAAATATGGATACACTGGTTGCTCAATGTCAGGTGTACTTTGAGGAAACTAAGTTGCTTGGTTTAAAATTACAAAGTTCAACCCTGCTTGTGGAGTGAAGTGAGTTTCAAGTACCAATCTGTCTAGGAAGAAGTCTGAACTATTGTTCAGAAGTTTCTTTTTCCAACTATCCTAGGAAAGCAGAAAGGGATTTTCCAAATTGAAAACCTTTAGCAAAGACCCAAAAGGAAAGACCACTAAAGTTCACAGGTCAAAGGACAAAGAACTGGAGTGCTCTAGCTAGGGTACAGATCACTTTATGTCTCATGCTATTGTGTTTTGGTTTTATTTTTATTTTTTCCCCTGCCTGGAATTTGCAAGGCAAGATAGCATAGTGGAAAGATCAATAAATTTGATATAATATTTACATTTGAATCCTGGGTTGGCCACTGTACAATTCTCAATAAGTCATTTGAGCCTTTACTCCCTTATCTGTAAAATGAGGGGCTTGGATTAGGGCACAAATATCCAGCATTTCAAAGTGCCACCTCAACCAGATTATAATGTAAATGAGAAGCATTTAATAGAATAAAAGTACCATAAAACATCAGTAATGTTACATTTTAACACTTGTCATCACATGGTCTGTAGGGTACAGTTTAGTTCTGCTTGGTGGCCCATTCCCCCAATCTCCCAAGCTATTTGAGTTTGCTACCCCTGGATTGTGAGTTGTCTTCTATTTTTCTGATATTCTGTGATAAGGTCAACTACTGAATCTTCTCATGTCCATGTATAGTAAAGGGAATATTTAACTTTTGCTTTCTCTTCTACTCTACTAGAGTCAGTGACCCCTACAAGATGGGAAAGCATTAATTTGAAAATACTAATCCCTGGGTCTCCACTACTCTTCTTAATCAAGAAATGAAGGTTGACTTATAAGAGTCATAGAACTCTTTTTGAAAGCAGCATGTTTGGGTTAACTGCTGACCCTGACTGAGATATTGCATCTGGTGATTGGGATAGAATTCACAGCTCTGCTTCTCTTTTTGTTATATCCACAGAAGGAAATGTGAGTTCTATCTTGCCATTTAAAATTATTTAAATGGTGGGACATTCCTTTTTTAGTTCAAGCAGTCCATTAAATAATTTTTTTTTTCTTTTTGCCTTTGCTGTAGTCTTATTAAACTGCCTTAAGTTAAGGTTATCCCTGCTCTGACTTAGTTAATATTAATTTCTTCTGTACCTCCCCCTCTTTTCAGAATTTTTACTGGTAGTGTAGCTTACGTTGAGATGAATTTATAGATCCAACAGACATTATATTTAGTTTATCTTTCTTGTTGGCCCTGATGCTCATAGAGTACCTATATAAACAGATGATAAGTTCTCCTTTGGGGCCCCAGATAAGACCTGAAAATCCTGAGAAGCTGTGATATCAGTAGTTCTCAGTGTCACTTACTCCATTTCTAAAATTCCCATGAAAGTCATTATTTTATGTTCCCTCTATAGTCATGTTCCTCTCTTCTCTTCTTCCCTCTGCGCTTCCCCCCTCCCACCTCCCACACACACCAACACCTGAATGGTTGGTTGAGTAGGCTTCTCTCTCTTGACCAGGTATATGCCTTCTTTTACCCTTTCTTTTCTGGCATGTGAAAAATGATGTGGCCCAAAACACAGGGTGACCTCTCACTTTGGAACATGTATATCATATGAGGGGAGCATGTGGTTCTCCTTAGTAGGTTAGTGATGGAGGAAAGAGTGCTAAAATATTTTTGTGGCTCCTTTCCATGACAATGAATAAATCATACCTAATATAATGGGAGAAAAAAAATTGCCCCTAATATAAATTAGCATGTCATAATTTGTAGCTATAACTTCTTTGTCTTATGTAATAACATTATTTCAGGTGCTGTGAGGATAATAGGTGTCATAATGGCTAGAGTACTGGCCTTGGATTCAACATGATTTGAGTTCATATATGACCTCAGACACTAGCTGTGTGTGACTGACCCTTTAAAGCAAGTTATTTAACCTTTCTTAGCCTCAGTTTCTTCAGCTGCAGAAGAATAAACTTATCTCACAATAAAAATAATACCTATCAAGAATAAACTCAAACAAGATTACATAAAATTCTTTGCAAACCTTAAAACACTTTATAAAGCTATTATTAGTAGTAGTATTGAATTGTAATATATATATATATATATATAACATAACGGTAATTAGGTTGCATTCACACAGCAGTATGAGGTCAAACTTTTGGCACTTATCTAAATAGTTAAAACATAGTTCTAACTCTCCCAAAAGAATAAGGGTTCCATGGAAAATCATTGCCATTGTAGATTTTATTTTATTGGAGTACTCTGCTATTCTCATGACTTAAAATTATGTATAAAATTAAGACTAATTATATTTAAATTTGGTTATCTGTTTTTTCCTTGGTATACTAGGTGGTAAACTAGAAGTAGCTAGTAATTACTTTATTTAGAATTGGCAAAAACTTGGTTCAACATTCAGTCTAAAATGAGTATTTTTACAGATGGATAGAAAGATAAAACATTTTAAAAGCACTTATTCTGTTGTAGGCACTGTGCACTTAGAAACTGGGATTGTTTCTGAGGTGCTGAGAGGTAAAATAAGGTGCCAGGTAGTAAGCCCTTGATATTAGATAAAAATTCAGGTGTTCAGATTCCAAATTGATTGTACTTTTTACTCCACTCTCATATTGCAAAAGGTGTAATATAAGATCATAAATAAAAGAACCAGGATTAGAAACCTGACCTGTAGATTCCAAAATCTGGTGCATTGTTCAATACCTGTATTAAATGGAGTAAGGCTACCAAATGCTCAATAAGCCTCAGGACAGTTAATAGGGCACCTTATGTTTATTATAACACATTTAAATAATTTATGAAACCGATTATCCTGAGCTATCAAGAAAAGCTTATATTATGTCTGGTACCTGGTATTCTTATTTAGGAGGTAGGCAATATATATTACATTCTGGATATTAATCAGAAAAAGCATGAATAGTTTTAAAGTATTGATGTCTTATTAATAATAGTAACTTACATTCATATTATCTCTATTTTTAGAGAAAAAAGAAAACTAAGATTCAAAGTAGTGATAAAGCTAAGAAACTGAATGGGCTTATCCACTATTTTCATTATACCAGGCTGCTTTCAGTCGTCCGAAAAATTCATTTATATGGAATGTATCATCAGTAAAATGTTTCAATAATAAACTGTGATGTAATATTATTCATGTATATTAGATCTTTGTGTATTTATGTATCTGTTTTATAATTTTGTAGATATAAATTTTAACTTTGATACTTAAACAGCATGAAACAACCTATAACACTGATATGTTAATTTTATTTTTCCAATAAGTTTTTGGAACCGTCTTCTTTATATATTATAGTGTATTGGTAACCCTAAGTTCATGAAGCTTATGTAGGGAACCTCTGATGGTCTACTATATTGGACAGAACTTCTGAGTACAGTCCTAGTGATAGACCTTGTTCCTGAGGATGAGGGTAGCTTGAGTATAGACAACTTCATCAGAAGTGGGTAGGACAATAGGTGATGAATTTTTAGACAAGAGTCCATGATACAAAAGAATATATAAACTGGATCAAAGTTCTGTAGGGCACTTTTCTATTTCTGCTATGATGATTGCAAAGTTGTTTAAAAAAAGGAAGAAAGTCATTGAGTTTTCAGATCATCTATTAAGATGAACTATGCTAATCTAAATGTGAGAGATCCTTTTTTAGTGATTATTACTATTTTCCTCCTCCTCCTACAACCACTACTATTACTAATTGACTTACTACTAGAGTAGTACCAACTCTATACCAACTCTAACATTCTCTCCTGTATATATATATATATATATATATAGGACTGTCCTATATATAAGGACAAAAAGAAATTTAGTCGAAAAGGAATGCTTGTACACAGGTCCTTCTTAGGCAGGCAAATGCAAGAGTTAGCACAAACTAGAGGCATCTTTTGATGGTACATTTAGTTATCTCATAATACAGTGTTTATGGCGAGCATTTAGAAAAGGACCACTTTGAAGCTAATCAGAGCTAATGTGCCACATATATGGCAGAGGAGGATATAGAGAAATCATTTGAGGAACTTGATAAAACCTTCCAATTAAATAATATATAATTTAATGCTTTATGATTTCAATGCAAAGATGACTATTAGAGAAAAATATCTTAAAAGATATTACCCAGAATTGAAAATAACAGTACAAAAGTTTAAAGAATGCACTGAAACCATATCTCTATATGTTTTGAATATTGTCTTTTTAAAATATTTTTATTGATTTCTTTTTATATCAACTAAATTCCTCGTTTATCTTTTTTTGTTAGATTTGTTTGAGTCAGAAAATATTTGAGACCTCTACAATTATAAATTTTCTATTTCTTCCTGTAATTTGATTAAGCTTCTCCTTTTAAGTATTCTGGCCATTTAGTGCATTTTTGGTGTGTGTATATGTATATATATATATATATGTATATATCTTATTATCTATGGGGCTTTTAAGTGTATATTAGTTTCTTTAGGTATTTCATTTAAACTTTTTTTTTCTTTTATTGTTGATTTTTCTAATATGGATTACCTTTCCTGCTTATTTGAATTCTCTGAGGCATAATTTCTGTTTTGATTCTTCATTAACCCTGTAAGAATCTTTATTTTAAGTGTTTCCTATAAATATATTGTTGGATTTTGTTATCTTCTATTTTATGAAGCAGTTTATCCTTTTCTCATTTATGATTATGATAATTGTATTTTTTCTCCACATTCTTTTATATTTCCTCCTCGCCGCTCCCCCCCCCCCCACACTGTTTCTATTTACAAAGAAAAAAAAGGTACAGAAAGAAAAAGAATGAATGATTCAATGATCCATAATTGAAATCTGGTCCTAGTCTTTTGCTCTTCCTCTTTACACAGCTCAGCATTTGTTCTTATACTTTTTCTCCTTTTAATCCTTGCTTTCCAATTAAAGTTAAAAATGATGAAGTTAAAATTTTTATTGCTTGTGACTGTTTCCTTTAAAATGCTTTCTGAAACTCCCATCTTTCTCAGTTCCTCCCCCTTTACATTTGATGTGTTTTTACACTGACTTCTAGGTTTTCACCTCTTTTCTTAGATCAGCTAGATGAAATACATGGTATGTTTGTCCCTCACCCACTCTGTCATGGTACACCACCAATTATGGGAGACTAACTTCTTTCTTGTGCCTCATATCTTTCCTAGTTTATTCTTTTTGTGTCTTGTTTCCCTTTCTTTTTAAATTTTTATATTTTATTTTTTATTATTGCTTTTTATTTACAAGATATTGATAATTGCCAAACCTTTTGTTCCAACTTTTTCCCTCCTTCCCCCCTCCCCCCACTCCTTTCCCCAGATGGCAGGTTGATCAATACATGTTAAATACGTTAAAGTATAACTTAAATACAGTATATGTGTACATGTCCAAACAGTTATTTTGCTGTGCAAAAAGAGTCGGACTTTGAAATAGTGTATAATTAACCTGTGAAGGAAATCAAAAATGCAGGCAGACAAAAATAGAGGGATTGGGAATTCTATGTAGTGGTTCATAGTCATCTCCCAGAATTCTTTTCCTGGGTGTAGTTGGTTCAGTTCATTACTGCTCTATTGGAACTGATCTGGTTCATCTCATTGTTGAAGAGGGCCACGTCCATCAGAATTGATCATCATATAGTATTGCTATTGAAGTATATAATGATCTCCTGGTCCTGCTCATTTCACTCAGCATCAGTTCATGTAAGTCTCTCCAGGCCTTTCTGAAATCATCCTGCTGGTCATTTCTTACAGAGCAATAATATTCCATAATATTCATATACCACAATTTATTCTGCCATTCTCCAATTGATGGGCATCCACTCAGTTTCCAGTTTCTGGCCACTACAAAGAGGGCTGCCACAAACAATCTTGCACATACAGGTCCCTTTCCCTTCTTAAATATCTCTTTGGGATATAAGCCCAGTCGTAACGCTGCTGGGTAAAGGGCCTACACAGTTTGATAGCTTTTTGAGTATAGTTCCAAATCGCTCTCCAGAATGGTTGTGGATGTATTAACAATTCCACCAACAGTGTATCAGTGTCCCAGTTTTCCCACATCCCCTCCAACATTCCGCATTTACCTTTCCCTGTCATTCTAGCCAATCTGACAGGTGTGTAGTGCTATCTCAGAGTTGTCTTAATTTGTATTTCTCTGATTAATAATGACTTGGAGAATCTTTTCATGTGCTAGAAATAGTTTCAGTTTCTTCAAGTGAGAATTGTCTGTTCATATCTTTTGACTATTTATCAATTGGAGAATAGCTTTATGTCTTATAAATTAGAGACAATTCTCTATATATTTTGGAAATGAGGCCTTTATCAAAACCTTTGACTGTAAAAATATTTTCCCAGTTTATTGCTTCCCTTCTAATCTTGTCTGCATTAGTTTTGTTTGTACAAAAACTTTTCAATTTGATATAATCAAAATTTTCTATTTTGTGATCAATAATGATCTCTAGTTCTGCTTTGGTCATAAATTCCTTCCTCTTTCATAGGTCTGAGAGGTAAACTATCCTATGCTCTTCCAATATATTTATAATTTCATTCTTATGCCTAAGTCATGAACCCATTTTGACCTTGGTGTCCAGTGTGAAGTGTGGGTCAATGCCTAGTTTCTGCCATACTAATTTCCAATTTTCCCAGCAATTTTTGTCAATTAGTGAGTTCTTATCCCAAAAGCTGGTGTCTTCGGGTTTGTCAAACACTAGATTATTAAAGTTATTGGCTGTTTTGTCTTTTGAACCTAACCTATTCCACTGATCAACTAGTCTATTTCTTAACACAAATGGTTTTGGTAACCACTGCTTTATAATATAATTTTAGATCTTGTACAGCTAGGCCACCTTCATTTGACTTTTTTTTTTTTGTTAATTCCCTTGAGATTCTTGACTTTTTGTTTTTCCATATGAACTTTGTTGTTATTTTTTCTAGGTCATTAAAATAGTTTTTTTGGGAGTCTGATTGGTATAGCACTAAATAAATAGATTAGTTTAGGTAGTATTGGCATCTTTATTATATTTGCTCACTCAATCCAAGAGCATTTAATATTTTTCCAATTGGTTAGATATTACTTTATTTGTGTGGAAAGTGTTTTGTAGTTTTGCTCATATAGTTTCTGATTTTCCTTTGGCAAATAGATTCTTAAATATTTTATACTATCAGTAGTTACTTTAAATGGAATTTCTCTTTGTAACTCTAACTGTTGGATTTTGTTAGTGATATATAAGAATGCTGATGACTTATGTGGGTTTATTTTGTATCCTGCAACTTTGCTAAAGGTGTGGATTATTTCTAATAGCTTTTTAGTAGAATCTCTGGGGGTTTCTAAGTATACCATCATATCATCAGCACAGAGTGACAATTTGGTTTCCTCATTACTTACTCCAATTCCTTTAATTACTTTCTCAGCTCTTATTGCCAAAGTTAGCATTTCTAATACAATATTGAATAGTAATGGTGATAATGGGCAACCTTGTTTCACTCTTGATCTTATTGGGAACGCTTCTAGTTTATCCCCATTACATATGATGCTTACTGATGGTTTTAAATAGATGCTACTGATTATTTTAAGGAAAAGTCCATTTATTCTTATACTCAAGTATTTTTAATAGGAATGGATGCTCCTGCTTCTATTGAGATGATCATATGGTTTTTGTTAATTTGGTTATTAATATGCTCAATTATACTAATAGTTTTCCTAATATTGAACCAGTCCCGCATTCCTGGTATAAATCGTACTTGATCATGGTGTATTATCTGGGAATGATTTTCTGTAGTCTTTTTGCTAATATTTTATTTAAGATTTTAGCATCAGTATTCATTAAAGAGATTGGTTTATAATTTTCTTTCTCTGTTTTCAATTCCCTTTCTTTTAAAAATCATTAAAACTTCCTCTAGGTGCTAAATTTGTTGTATTTTTGTTTTTGTTTTTTTCCCAATTGGAGTTTTATTAACAAGTCCAGTTAGCCTTTTCAATTACCTTTCTAGGCATTTCTCTTTTCATTGTTTGCATTTCAAAGATTCCATCTCTGATCTTCTCTAGAAATGCTTGAAAGTCCTCTATTCTTTTAATTCCCTTCTCCTTTCTATAGAATTATACTCCTTTCCTCCCAACAAGTTATTTTGCTTTTTGAAATATTCCATTCTTAGATTTTCACTTTCTTATATTGAGTCACGTTCTAGTTTGTTATTCGAACTGTCTCTTTCCAGCTACTTTCAGTACTTTTTCTTTGATCTATAAGCTCTTGATTTTGGCAGTGACATTTCTGGATATTTTCAGTGTGAGACATCTTTCAGAAGGTGCCTGGTAGAATCTTTCTATTTTCACTTTGCCTTCAGCTCTTTGGCTGATGTTATTCAGGAATCCAGTGACTTACATTTTCATTCTTCAGCCTGTTACAGAAAATTGGAGATAAGCTAGTTCCAGACTTCTGGGAAGGGATCCCCAGGGTAGTCTCCTGGTTCCTACCCCAGGTAGAGCCATATTGATTTCCTTGTGTAGTGAGTACTTGGAAATTGACTTCCTACCTTGTTGTGGCTCTGATGCACTAATGCTGAGATTCCACTGGCTTCAAATCACATATATTACAGATTGGGCTAGCTTCAGTAAATCCTTCTCCTTCTTCTGTGTCCTCTATCCTTACTCAGAGGACCTACATACTTTTGGCCATCATCAGTTCTGGGCTAATTGGAAGAGATTTCTGGTATTTTTCATTTATCATTGCTTTATCTGATGCCATTTTAGGTCAATCTCTCCCTTCCTCCCTCTCCGTCTCTCTCTAAAAGTTAATAAGGCTGATAATAAAATTTACTCTTCTCTTGTACCACTCTATAGATGTATTTCTAACACTATGCTTTTCAACCATCACTGTGCTGTGTTTTGACTGAAAAATGGAATGTAGTTTTCATTTAAAAGGCAACAAAATTTCCATTTTCTAAACTTAAAAAATCAGTTCTTTTTTTGGATTTTTTTTTTTGTCTCCTATTATCTCAGTTGGGTTGTTTTATTTCATTCTTTTCTCTTTTCCCTAACTCATTCCCCTTCCTTCCTCCATCCCCTCCACATCTCCCACCATGTGTGAGCATGATGAAGTTAGGAATTAATTTACACATCTGCAAATATGATAGGAATTGGGTTTTAAGTTTGGTCCACATTCCTTCCTTTCTTCTCTATTCCTCCCAAACAAAACAGAACACCTGAAGAAAATACCTTCCTGACAAGGAAGACATCTGGGTCCTTACCTGATTGACTCAACCAACATTTTCTTTATTTTTTTTTCTTTATTTATTTATTTTTATTTTTATTTTTTTATTTAATAGCCTTTTATTTACAGGATATATACATGGGTAACTTTACAGCATTAACAATTGCCAAACCTCTTGTTCCAATTTTTCACCTCTTACCCTCCCACCCCCCCCCCCCGATGGCAGGATGACCCGTAGATGTTAAATA
Organism: Sarcophilus harrisii; assembly: GCF_902635505.1. Classification (NCBI taxonomy): domain Eukaryota; kingdom Metazoa; phylum Chordata; class Mammalia; order Dasyuromorphia; family Dasyuridae; genus Sarcophilus; species Sarcophilus harrisii. The sequence continues at coordinate 542,364,399 of NC_045427.1, forward strand.
TATTAAAATATAAATTAGATACACAATAAGTATACATGACCAAACCGTTATTTTGCTGTACAAAAAGAATCAGACTCTGAAATATTGTACAATTAGACTGTGAAGGAAATCAAAAATGCAGGTGGGCATAAATATAGGGATTGGGAGTTCAATGTAATAGTTTTTAGTCATCACCCAGAGTTCTTTCTCTGGGCGTAGCTGGTTCAATTCATTACTGCTCCATTGGAAATGATTTGTCAACCAACATTTTCAATGAACTCTAAATCTACATTGGGCTGGAAGGTGGGAAGTGGGAATAGGAATGTTATTTACCTTAACTCCAAAAGGAAATTACTTATTATCCTTGGCAGAGGAAGCTGATTAGGTCTTACTGATCTCTTGAGAACTGAGATTATGCTTTCCCCTCAGATAGAATGGGGAAGGCCATTATGCTTTTGAGTCTGGGGCTAAAGTAAGCTTTAGTAGGCACCCAGTCAGGTCACCTGCATTATAGCTAACCAGAGAGGTAAGAGTTGAGAGGGGAAAGTGAGGAGAAAAGACATCTCCATGGCTGGTGCTAATGTTCTGGGCCTTCTTCTTCTAGGTCAAAACTGATTCCTTATATGTGACACAAACATTAATGACACTCAACTATTTACATTAGAGCAGAGTCTGCTTTGCTTCTCTTTTTTTGTATTTTCTCTTGGATCTGGAACATACTTGGTCCTGAATAAATGCTCAATTGACTGGTGTATATTTTATGTGAGCCTGAGTACTCATTGATGACATTCTAGTAACTGGATGGCCATTCCTGTAGAAAGTCTTTGTAACTTCAGTAACTTTGTAACTTGTAAATTCAGCTTTCTGCTGAATATTTGCTATTCTAGATGGAAAAAAAAAAAGAATATTTCTTTAAATGGACTGAAGTTGTTACAGTATTTTGTGAAATTGTAAGTGGGAGAGGTTGTTTTGCAGTTAATAGTAAAGACAACACATGCTGACAAATTTAGCAGCCTTTTTCTTTTACAAGCAATACCTTGGGGCTGGGTTGTCCATTTAGATGGAAGAAAAGCTTTAAATTATGGATTTTGTTTATTTCTCTAGTATAGAAAGCACCTGTGTTTGAGGGGAAATGTACCCTTTAATGAGCCCATGCTTTGTATGGTTACCAGACTTTGGAAATTTGATCTCTTATCCCATTCTAAAATCACCTACAACAATTCCTTATTAGAGAGAAATGCTCTTTAAAAAGAAAAAAACAAAACACTGTTGACAAATTCTAACACAACGTTTTGAGCTCCCTCTGCTGGTAATAAGGCAGTAAGCCTGAAAGAATACTCAAATGATTTTCTTGCAAAACAGGAAAGCGTAAGACCGAAAAAATAGACACTGTATTTCTTTTGTGCGTAAAACAGATGTCTTAGGTATTAAAATTGGAGGGATTTTAGGGCTAGAATGCTTTAAATTTTTCAGTGCCCCGAATTATTGTGGACAAAAATAATTTTAAATTTAATTTAAAAATTTTAGTTAGAAAAATTTACTAAGTACAAACCATAAAATAGTCTTAATTTGAGATAAATTAAACCATTTATGATTGGTAAATCCTAATCATATACTGAAGCTATGTATTGAATGTATATATGTGTATATGTCTGTGTGTATGTAACTTTATAGGGAAAAAAAAAACCCATATCAAGAGGGTCTTAAAGCCAGTCTAAAGAGTGCGGACCTTTGCTGAAGGTAATGGGGGGGGAAGTCATTGGAGAATTTTGAGCCAGGAAGTAGCATGTTAGAAGTATTTTCAGAAAAAAAGAAATGTTATTAAAGTGACTTTAATTTCAAACTACTTTTAGACATTATTGCAATACAGTTTTATATGCAAAGAAACTGAAGATTTTACAATTGTAACTGGTCCAAGGACAAAGCTGCAAATGGCAAAGGTGGTAGGGTTTTTTGACTCATATAGATCAATGTTCTTGATTATTATGGTCTCCGGAGCAAAATGAATTGGAGACATGGGGATCTGAGGCTGAAAGACCAGATTGAGGCAGTTTAAGGCATTCTAGGTTTTAAACACCTAGACTAATCTGGGTATGGTATGATACCAATTAAGGACTGATCCTAGTGCCCAGCAATTAAAAAAAAACAAAAAACAAACAAACAAACAAAAAACTTGGTTCTTTTGAAAATATGATAATTAAGGAAGATCTAATACTTAGAAATCTGAACTTTTTGGTATAAGACATTAGTAGACTTGAAGAACTACATTAGTCCTTCTTGATTTCTACCAAAGTCTTAAATGATTGTCTAGTGAACATCATTGAAAAGAGTTCAGGAAGGAAAGGAAACTGTTGAAGTCTCACCTAGAGGAAAGCCCTAGATGCTGCTGGTAGTGAGGTAAGGTGTGGTCCCTGGGGCAGCTAATTTGTGGAATACTCAGGTGAGACTTTACTTTCTCCCAGCAGCTGTTGGAGAGCCCTGCTCCAAGGAAACAAGATTGTTTGCCTATCCATAAGGAAATAGCACTGATTATGTACCTGAAAGAATTAAAGGCCTTAGATTTTTTATTAAAACATGTTGGCTTTGGTTGTGTCCATATTTGCTTTCTTTATCTGCTTTCTTATCTTCACAGATGACTATCTGAAGTTTATGCTTTAAGCACCTTAAGCACTAGGGCTACAGTCCTTTGAGTATAATGTTAGATAAATATTAAATAATTGCTTTAATGAAGTTTCAGAATTCTGGAGCATTCATTGTGTACCCCTTCCTGCTTTGATTAGATTTGGGGTTCTTATTATGTTTTATGTTGTGTATCCCTTTTGTTAGTTTTCTGAAACTTATTGACCTCTTCTCAAAATAATAATAATATTATTTTTTGCATGCCCAACATTTATTACCTGACACATAGAGGATACTTAATAACATTTGTTAACTTACCAAGTTGCATAGTATAGAGAGCTGATCTTAGAATAAACCCATACTTGAAGTATGACTCTGGGCAAGTAGTTAATTTCTAATTATGTGCCTTGGTTAAATCCCTTACTAGGAAAAGTTTATACCAATGAAAGCATAATTCTAGGGGGGAAAAAGTGTATTTGGGATAATACTAATAACTGATTGTTTTGGTAACAAATTAAGCTTTTCAAAGCACATCTTATACATGAGAAGGACTCAGAAATATTAAATGACTTGTCCTTTGTGGCACAGCTAGCTAGTATGTGTCACAAAAAAGATTTTTTAATCTAGGTATTACTCAGGGCCAAAGCTAGTTCTCAATCTCCTTTGTTATGTTGCCTTCCACAAATAATATTAACAAGGATTTTTTTCAAGGTACAAAAAGTTATATAATCTAGATCCTATTTATAAGAATCTTTACAATCCACTTGGGGAATTAAGATATGAAAAGGGCTAAATTTAGAAGAAAGGGAGATCATTCTACATGGATAGTTTGGAGAAGACGTAATTTGATTCTCATCTTTGAAGGAGGAACAAGAGAGAGGTGAATTCCATGAGGAAAGGGTGTCATGTGTGGTAGATTTTTGAATAGAACATGAACACATTAGCAGGTTCCTTGGGGGATATGGAGTTGAGGAAAAGAATAGATTGGGACATGATTGTAGAGGACTTTACTAACAATCTAAGGAGTTGAGATGTTTGTGTGTGTGTATGTATTTTACTAGGAACACAGGAATGATGTGACTGTAGGATCATAGGCATCAGATCTATCCAATCCAGTCTCCTCATTGTACATATATGAAAATTGAGTCCCAGGGAAATTGTGATTTTTCTCAAGGTTACACTTTGAGTAGGCATGACTTCAAAGCCCAGTGCTGTTTCTGTTGTTCTGCCTTACCTCCATTTGATGATGAAACTGATTATTTTCAGAAAAATAATTGGTAGCAGTATGAACGATGGGCTAGAGCAAGAAGAGACAGACTGAAGACTGATGACACTGTTATCAATAATTTAAACATGATAAGGATTTAAATTAGAATATTAGAGTGGAAAGGAAAGGAACCATTTTAGTGTTATTTATCCAGAGTTTCAAAGTTTTGATGCTTTGTTAATGTACAATTGGTGAAAAATAATATAAAGAAACTAATATTGGTGAAAAAAATTAATAGAATCTTTTAAATTTTTAAAGATTTATTTACTTGTCATTTTTATTCATATATAAATTGGATTTAAGTGAAATAGTTGTCAGCTTTACTTTCTTTCAGAGTCATTGATATTTAGTGGCAAGAAAAAAGTCAAGATGACTTTCAGTGATTCAGGATGCAGGGGATGACCTTGGCGTCTCTCACCAAGTTTAAAGTGCTGCACTGGGCCTGCTGCAGCTGCCTTCATGGCTGTTGGATTAAATTGTTCTAATCAATTCATTCCGTTGGGAAAATCTTCAAATGCTTCAATAGATATTCTTTCTCCTCTCCCCTGATTCACTGATGGGTTTGATAGCTTTCTGTTAACCTTAGCCTGGTTTAATCCATTTGCCTGAATGGTTTACTGGGTGTGTGGCCCTGTGTATGTTGCAGCTACAGGTGAGATTTGTGTGAAGCAGTTGTATACTAAAAGTTGAAAGCATCTCTGAGAAAGGCTTAACAATTCTCATAGCTGAGGTAATTTCCCCTGAACCTTCTATATCCATTCATTTACTTATTAATTGGTAGATTTATTGCCATTTTTATATTTTCACTAAAAGGTCATCTTTAAGCACTATAAGTTAAAGTAAGAAACAGCAAATCTTTAAGAGAAATTTAGCTCAGAGTTTATGCTAATTGAGTCTGTTGTCTAGTTAATACAAATTGTGAAAAGTTAGTGATATTATTATTTTGGTCTTTTCTTTTTGAAAAGACAAATGAAAAATATAAATATTATTCATTCCTATTTGGCAGTACATGATATTTGTGGTATCTTTACTAGGGGTGGTAGTGCCTGAGGGAAGGAAGCTCTTATTCAGACATATGAGCACCTGCTTGTGTGCATGCCTAAAATAGAGAGACAATTCAGAATTGCCACTGGTTAAATCAAGCCAAGAAAGAGAAAGGGGGAGTATTTAACTCGTGCTGTTGTTTTTCTGTCCATCCTTTCCTTCCTTCCTTCCTTCCTTCCTTCCCTCCCTCCCTCCCTCCCTCCCTCCCTTCCTTCCTTCCTTCCTTCCTTCCTTCCTTCCTTCCTTCCTTCCTTCCTTCCTTCCCTCCCTCCCTCCCTCCCTCCCTCCTTCCTTCCCTCCCTCCTTCCTTCCCTCCACCCTTCCCTCCCTCCTTCCCTCCACCCTTCCCTCCCTCCTTCCTTCCCTCCTTCCCTCCACCCTTCCTTCCCTCCACCCTTCCCTTCCCTCCTTCCTTCCCTCCATTTTCGTGGCTTAATATACTTAAGGGTACTCTTAATATACTTAAGGGTAGGTTCACTAAAGGGTTATTTTATTTTTTCTTCCTGACCTTTCCATAGCATTTAACATTGCTGATCTGTTCTTAACTCACTGAATAGTTCTTATTCCTTGACTTCCACTTCCCTGGGAATCCTGATTCTCTTTTCTCTGACTCCTTTGTCTTTGTCTATTTGGAGAGTTTTGTTTGCTTCTAAATGTGGGCATTAGCCCTTGCCTTTAAACCTTTTCTCCCCTTGGAAATCTCATTTTTGTTCATAGTTTCACACTTTAGCTACATTTGGATATGACTGCACATTTCTGTATCCTATTCTTATTTTTTTCCTTAGCTTCATCACTGAACCTCACCTTCTGAATGGCTTGCCATCACTTGAAACTCAATATGGATGAAACAATTCTATTTTTACCCTAGAAACAGTCTCTTCCCATCCTTCCATGTTAACAATCCCTAAAACATAGCTTTTCACATACCATACCTCTTTCAAAAACTTCCAGTGACTTCTTTGGTAGCAGGATAAGATCACACATTTCTCTTTTATCTTCTCTGAATAATCTATTCTGCAATTTTCCCTGCCCCTCCATACAGCCAAATTGGTTTCTTTATAAAGTAGATTTATTTTATTCACACAATTCTTATCAAATTTTTATTTTTTTTTAAATTCATACTGTTTCTTTACAGTTCGTTTGGAGCTCCTGTACCTTCTAAAATCACTAACCATCAATGATCATTACTTCTGGTGAATTTTGGTTACACTTTTTGTCATGCCATGTATTCATTTTTAAAAAACATTGGATGACCCAAAAGTTAAGTATAACCTAAAACTTCCTAAGACTTTTGGGACATCCTGCATGCATGTCTTCCTTTCCAGCTAAGCTTTTTGAACCACTTAATGATAAGTGTTCTCTCTCCCCTTTCAAAGTAGGTTTGTATACATAATACATACATACACACATGTATATATACAGACACACATATATGTGTGTATTTACCCTTTCCCCTCTCAGGGTTTATAGGCACATGAAAACTTACTGGATTTGTTTGGCTTGTTTTAAGAATAAGGATCTTGACTTACATTGCTTTATATGCTCAGTCTCTTGAACAGTATAGGCAATATATACACACACACACACACACACACACACACATATAGTAAGTTCTCAAGTTGGTTCATTTATTTTAAAACAATCAATTATTAATTATCTTCTGTGTTCAAGGCATGGCATTAGTTTTTGAACATATAGAAAGCTGTTATCACAGAAATTACAATGGTCTAAAGAGTGGGAAGAAATATAGATAAACACATATATTAATATATATAATTATATAGTTGATTACCTTTTTGGAGAAAATAAGATAAATGCAAAGAGGATTAAGTGCCATGAAGTTTGAGGATAAAGAGGCTAATTTCACCTGAAGTTGGAGATACAGATTTAGGAAGTATCTGTACAGATGAAGTTGGAGATACAGATCTAGAAAGTATCTGTACAGATGAAGTTGGAGATACAGATCCAGGAAGTTATCTGTATAGAAGTGATAACTGGGAGATGGAGGTGAGGAGTGAGAGGGAAAAGAGCCTGGGAAATGAGACAGGGAATAAGCCAGCCAAAGAGGTAAGAGGAATCTGAAAGGTGTAAGGACCATAGGAGGGGAGTATTGAGGAATTCTAGAGAGAGAAGGACAGGTCTTAAATAATCTGGAATGAGGGGAGGAAGCCATTGAATTTAGTGATGAGGAGTTTATTATTAAAAGAGGTTTTTCAATGGAGTAGTGAGGAAGTCAGAATTGAATGAATTTTAAGAGTGAGTGAATAATGAGTTTGTTAGTTTAAATGACTTTTTAGAAATTTGGTCATGACATTAATAAAGCTTTAAAATAAAATACACCTAAGGGCAGCAGAATGTTTATACTACTTAGGGCATCAGAATGATATACTATAAAGAGCATTTTATTTAGAATTTATTTAGAATTCAAATTCAAATTAGAATTATTTAGAATTTAGAATTTATTTAGAATTAAAATTTTATTATTACTTAGTCTCTTTCTCTTTAGTTACCTTATGGATAATGTAAAGATGTTGGGCTAAAAGATTACTGAGTCCAGCTCTTAAATCTTTGATCTTATGATTCTTTTCTCTGGTCTATTTCTCTATCTGGGGCTGCACTTGGTGATTTCTAAAGCCCCTTCAGCTATAAAGTCTATGTTTGTCCCTGGGTACCTAATATTCAAATATGAGCCATTGCTGAGTGTGATAAAGCTCACCTTTCTTTTTAGGCTTGTGAAACCCAGCTATCTCCCTTTTCTTAGTTGTTTCAGGAAGGGACAGGTAGATTAGACAGTTCAGTGGCCTCTGCTTGTGTTTAGGATTAAAAAAAGAACATAAAGCAAATTAGCATAATGGAATAGTATCAGGATTTGAAATGAGATTGGTAAATCCATTTGAAGACCTAATAACTTAATTATTACTACTTATTTGAGTTCATGGAAAGGTACGTTGCTATCAAGAGTTTAATTGTGTGATGTTTGACAGCTGATTCTTTGTCCCTCTGTTTCCCCATTATATACATTGAAGATTAATTTGCTACCATTTTGATAGGGAAATTTTATTAGCTGAAAGGACTGGGAAAACTTCTGTGCTAATTTTATGAAAGGGGAGGAATGTAGTTATTTTATCTTAATCCTAGGAATTGTTTTCCAAATATATATGTTGAAGGACCGACTGTGGATGGTTATCCAAGAAATTTGCAATTTTTAATCAGTTGAATGTGTAATAACTATATAAACTGATTACAAAATTTTCAGATCAAGAATCCAGACGTAATTCACTAATGGGAGTTTAAATGTTGAACTCCAAGGTAGAAGGTCATATTTCTGAATGAAGAAAGTTTAAATAGGCTTTTGTAAATCTTTGGAAAACTTGAGCTTTAGCTACAGTTACTTTGAAGAGCAGATTTAGACTGAATTAGAGTATAAAATATGTTTTAAATTGATCTAGTTAACAAGCCATTCTGTTGTTGCAGTTAGAAACATGATAGATTTGTTAAGTTATCCAATGACTCATCCATTCCATGGGTCTGTTCTTTCATAAAACAGGAAACTTAAACCCAATATCTCTCAAGGATTTGTGATATAAAATAAGTAAGACAAAACAGTACAAAAAAGTAAAAACATCTGAGTTTATTTTTACACCCCATTTGCTAAATCTTTTTATGGCCATCTCCTAAAAGTTTCTGCGTTTGACACTATTGCAGGGAGGTAGGTGTCATATCATTAAAATGCAGAGTAAGATTTTTTTTGTTGTTGCTTAGTACCAGTGATTTTAAAATGTGGTCTGCTTCAAGAGAAACATATTTTAATTCTCATAGTTTTTGAATGTGGTTTCAGTGATACCCATTGTTTAATAATTCAGGCATAATATAATGTGTTTTGCATTTAAACCCCCCTACTCCCAATTCTATGAAAAGTATTTATGATTTGTTCTACTTTTCCTTGTGGGTAAGAGAGATGTTGAGGCTGGCCACTTTTAAGAATTTCCTTTGAAGGCCGTTCTGAAAATTGGCATGAGTTTTCGAACCTAACTAAAATTAAGAAATTGTGCAGAAAGGGACTTTAGAGATAGAGCATCTAATTTAATTCCTTCAGTCCATAGATGAGGAAACTAAGTCCTGGAAAAAGGAAGCGATTTGCTTAAGACCATAGACTATTAAGTGGTAATGGTGGGGTTTGAATCCATCTTTAAACTCCATCTTTAGGCCTTTGGGTGGATACTCAAAGCCCTCACAAGTTTAGTAGAATCTTGTCTACAGGCAGAAACTGACACTGCTTGTTTGACACTTTGAGGAGTAAATTTGTTCAGGGATACCTCAGTAGCATTGTGCATGTACGATACTTTCATAATTACTACTAGCATAGAATAGAATGGTGATTAAGTTAAATCCCAAGATCAGATTCAGATCCAAACAGAATTCAGTTCAGGAAGACATGGAACATACTTTTGAAAATTGTCACCTTTTACTGTGATTTTTATTTTGTGCTTGATTTGCGTCTTAACAGAAAACATAAATGTTGAAGAAGTAAGCAATTTCACAATAGCAGAATGTTACTTGTTTGTTTTGAGAATACTAAGTCCATGTTCATGTATATGTCACAGCCTAAGGTTAATTTATTGTTGCCAAACCCAAGTAGTGCTTTTTTCTTTGTTGTTCTACCAAATAGCCATTAGTTCTCTTCCAATTTTAAATGAAAGCTATGATTAAACCCATTCTATCAAATAAATGTCATTTATGAATTTTATTTTCAAAAATAAACAGTTCAATTTGTTTAAAATATTTTTTTACAACTTTTTTTTTTTCAATATGAATTAGGTTTCAGAAGTACCTCTTTTTCTCCTTTTCTCCTTGAAAAATTGAAAGATTTGGGGCGCTGTAGCATTTCCCCCCCATGTCTCCTATGAGAAAGGATCAGAAAGAAACAGAGCAAAGACAGAGAAGAAAAGAAAAGAAAAAAAGAAAGACACTCTGGAAATGGCAGGTGGAATAACCGGTTTTGCATTATCCTGAGCTATAGGAAAACTTTTTACTTTTACTGGATCTCAGCTGAGATCTGGGCTTCCTTTGTTAAGAAAAATAGATAAAATATAAAACTTCTGTGACCATCTAGTTAATCAATTGAGTTGTCAGTAGTTCTGTTAAAACTCTTAATTAAATGTCATTATTAAGGCAGAAGGAAGTCAATTCACTTATTTGCACTGACTCTTTTTATGTTAAGTTATGGGCAAATGGCACAGAATTAGAATTTTGGAGTTGTGAGATCTGGAAGGAGCCAAAGAATTCCTGTAGGTAGGATTCCCCCTATTTTATGTAAGAGAAAAATGAGTTCTAGAGAGATGTGAAGTGACTGATTCAAAGTAATTCAATCAACAAACTTTTTTTTTTAAAACTTAGTTAACAAATTCCTGAGCTGAGAGAGGAGCCAGTGTTCTTTCTGGTACACATAGGTATAAGGTATTGGGCTTTCATACCTCTTTTTGAAAGAGAATCCAGTTTAAATTAAATGGTAGTCTTTTTAAAAGTTTAAATAAAGGTCGTCTTAAAACAAAGCTGAACTTTGAAATCATGAATTTTTTGAAGAACAGATGGAAAATAAAAGAAACAGAATTATAGCAAAGAAGAAGAGGTAGGAAGATTAAAAATTAATTACTTCAAAATTTGACCTAGTTTGATGGAATAGAACATTTGGTTCCTAAATCAAGAAAGCATGCAGCCATACTTTAAATTCCAATCTAGCTCTTTCCCCGATTTAAAAAAAATTATACACATAAAATGTACTTAAGTTTTAAAAATTTCACCCTTTTGCATAATTCATATTGTTACTTCAGAATTATCTCAAAAATCTAGCAAAGTACTTTTTTGGTAATGAATCTGACATACAGTGAGTTAGAATAATTAGTCACAGATATCATATTAGTTAGATTTTCTTTGTGGTAAGAGTGAAAAGCATTTTAAACTAACAAAGTATAAATTTTAAAATAATGACTTTGTTCATATATTTTTATATTATCTTTATTTCTGAATATATCCCTCTCCCTTTCCCTACTCAAAAAAGCTATCCCTTGTAACAAATAAAAAAAGAAAAAAAAAGCCCTGCAAATCTAACCAACACATTAGCTGAGATTGACAGTAAATGCCCCTTTCCATAGAAATAATTACTCATCTTTGCAAAGGAAGGGAAATATATTTTCTCAACTGAAACCTCTCTTCACCAGGATTAAGTAGCATTGCATTTTATTTTTACTATTTAAAAATTTCTGTTATTGTAATTATTATACATTTTGTTTTCTTGATTCTACCTTGCATTAGTAAATTTAAATCTGAAAAGGCTTTTCAGAACTCATGCTAAAATCATTTCCTACTATGTTTAAGTAGTATTCTATTATATGCATTACCAGTTTGATTATCTCTTTATATTGATGAGCATCTCCTCTTTTCCCCCTTTGCTGGTATAAAAAGCAGCATCATGTAAATTAATGTATCTTTCTATATAGAACAAATCTCATTCTAACAGTGTCTTAAAGTGACACCTAGATTTATGTATTCAGTTTTTATTTTCTAAATTTTTCTTGGCTCCCTATGATTAGATTACCTTATTATACTTTTTCTTTCATTCCTTGTCTTATCCCATTCTAAATGCTTCTTTTTCTTTACTATAATGTTGTGCAGCAAATACTTGAAGTAAGTAACATTTAAAAATTGACCAGCCTACCTGGAGGGCAACTATGGGGATGGAGCACCAGGTCTGAAATCAGAAGAGCTGAATTCAAATGTGGCTGTACATATTTACTAGCTTTGTGACATTGGGCAAATCATTTAACTTCTGTTGGCCTAAGTTCCCCCTTATCTATAAAATGGTAATAATAACTTCTACCTTATAAGGCTTGTTGTGATGATTAAATGAGATAATAATTGTGAAACACTTAACCCAGTGCCTGCCACATAGTAAGCAATATATAAAATGTTTTTGACTTTTCAGTATAAATTATTCCCCACCTGCTGGAGTGGCTGTTTGCAAGACCAATTAAAATATAAAATTAAAGTGAATAGTTACTTAAGGCACCTGAAATTCTGTTTGAGAAAGGGTATTTCCCCTTTGCTCAAGGGCTTTTGAAACTGGCAGTTCAAAGTCCTAAATTAATCACCTAGTGTTTAAAGAAAATATGAGGAACTTTCTTGGGTTCTGTTTTGCTGTTATCTCTCTGACATTATATCAATAAACTCTGACTTCAGTATTGTAAAATATGCTGACTGGATCATTTCTGGATTCTAGGTCAGAATGTAGAATAGAGCTTTGGTATTCTGCACAGTACTATTTTTTTGTTATCTGATAAGTGGTCTTCTAATATAATGCCATGACTTGATGCTCAGAAAAATTAAGAAAATGAATTACATCCCCTTTCCCTATAGTCTAATCCTGAACATGTCTCCAGTAACTATATATCTTCCTTATTCCACTCCTGGACAATAACCAGTTCTCCCCCTTGCCCTCACACATACCCTTTAAAATATATATACATATATATACATATACATATATATATATACATATACATATACATATATATATATGGAAAGAGCTGCATAAGTTGAACCGGGGTGAATGATGATTTGGGAGTTAAATTTTTCCCTCCAAACTCAACCTTCATATGAATTTCTCCATTTCCACTAAAGGTACCACCATTCTTTCAGTTCTTCTTCTTCTCCTTCTACTTATCATTGACAACTCATTCAAAATGCTTGCTATATACAATATTACCTTTCATTTCTTAACTGTCAAATCTGATGGTCTCTTCTCATTTTGATCTCTTTCAACATTGTTGATCCCCAGTTTCCTCTTAGATACTTACTCTTTGTGTTCTTGTAGTTGTCTTACCACTTCTAAGTCTTATTTTCTGGATTATCTTTTATATTATACCTTCTAACCATGAGAATTTGCTCAGGATCTTCTCTTCTGTCTCTCTCCTCTTCCATTTGTGACTATATTACCTTAAATGGCTTTAATTATTGGTCCCCTTCCCTAATCTCTACATCCATTCCTGATCTCTTGCCTAAACTCCACTCTGACATCACAAGCAGTATATAGGACATTTTAAGCTGTATGATCTGTAGTTATCTCAAATCTAACACGTTCAAAACAAAATTCATTACCTTTCTCCCCAAACTCACTCCTCTTACTAACTTCCTCCCCCCCCCCCCCCAGGGCACCGTGCTTCCCCCTTACTCAGGTTCTCAGCATTTGCATTATAACTTTTCTTCACTCCACATATACAGTGAGGTGACAGATCTTGTTATTTTTACCTCTATAACTTGCCATATTTATCCATTAATCTTTATGCCTTACAGCTATTGCAGTTTAGGAATTTCATCCTTAGGCATCTGGAGAACTGCAATAGTGCACTAATTGGTATTCCTTCCTAAAACACTCCTCTATCTAGCACAACTTTCACAGAGCTGTCGAACTTACTGTCTTAAAGTGCAGGTCTGATTACAAAACTACAGCACCTTCTTATTTATTCTATGGTCAAATATGATTTCATCTTTATCTCATCCATTTTTGTGTAATGTTTATAATATACATATTATAAAGATAATGGTACACAGATAACATTTGTAATTGTTGTTCAATGGCTTATCTTATCCAACTCTTTGTTATCATGTAAACCATATTGTCCATGGTTTTTTTTCTGATCTTTACCATCATTCCTTGGGAAACATGAATTAATGGAGGAATAAGCATCCTCTTATATACTCCTTTCCCCACTATACAAACTTAAAAAATCCATGCCATGCCAACTGCATGGCCAACTATTAGTGGTATCCCTCTTAATTCTTTGCTTTTGAGAATATGATCAGTGCTTCAGCAGGATTTAACAAATCACAGAATAAGTTGAAATGAAAAAAAAAGGAGAAAAGCACATTATGTTTAAACCATAGCTCCTTGGGAACCTTTTATATATATGCTTTATTTTCAAATCTCCCCCTTCTTTTGTCTCTCATTCCCATTCACCAAGTACATACAAGAATCTTGAAGGAGCAAGCAAACAATGTGAAACAGGCAACTGGGTTCACATAATCTTTGGTCTCCTCAAACTCTGATTCTTTATAAAGCAAGGGACTAATGTTTAGAACCTTGTAAAGTGAATTTTTCATGCTGTTTGTCTTATTTTCCTGTAGGGTGACTGTGTTGTCACAGTGCTGCTTGCTGAAGAGGATAAAGTCGAAGATGATGTAGTTTTTTACTTGGTGTTCTCTGGCTCCACTCTCCACCACTATACAAGTACCAGGAAAGTGAATCCTGATACCTTGGAGACAATTGCTCCTGGTAAGTACTTTAAAAGGAACCTTTAAGAAATTCTTTTCAATAAAAAATATTTGAAAGCAAATGATGTGGATCACTTTTATTTTATTCTTTAGAATACAGAAGTGGAGAGAGTGAATTGAGGAGTCAATTAAGATTTTCCTTTCTTTCTTTCTTTCTTTTTTTTAATGAGTCAATTGGCATTAAATGACTTGCCCAGGGTCACACAGCTAGGAAGTGTTAAGTGTCTGAGGACAGATTTGAACTCAGGTCCACCTGATTTCAGGGCTGGTGCTCTATCCACTATGCCACCTAGGTGCCCCAGAAGTTTTGTTTTTAAAAAGCATAATTAATTTTAATAATTCATGGTAGAGTAAGAATTCAATGATAATACAGATATTTCACTTGTAACTTTTAGGCCTACCTAATGAGTGAATATTTACCATTTAAAAGAGTTTAGAAAATGACAGGTGAAATAGGGACCTTTCCCAAACATTTCTTAAATAATATTGCTATAGCAGGTTGGTTCAGAAAACAATATTGGCTATTATTGGAGTTTGGGGTTTATCTTTTTTGTGTGTGTGTGATTGCAATTTCAGCTTAGAATTGTCTGATTGCCATTATATTGCAAAAAATGTTTACTAATTGTTGAATTATTTTCTATTGAGGAAGAGAAGAAAGGTTTGATTTGATTTATTATTTCTTTTTTTATTATAGCTTTTTATTTACAAGATCTTTTATTTACAAGATGCTTGGGGGTAATTTTTCAGCATTGACAATTGCAAAACCTTTTGTTCCAATTTTTCCTCCTCCCTCCCACCCAGATGGCAGGTAGACCAATACATGTTAAATATGTTAAATACAATATATGTATACATGTCCATACAGTTATTTTGCTGCACAAAAAGAATCGGACTTTGAAATAGTGTACAATTAACTTGTGAAGGAAATAAAAAATGCAGGCAGACAAAAATAGAGGGATTGGGAATTCTATGGAGTGGTTCATAGTCATCTCCTAGAGTTCTCTGGGTGTAGCTGGTTCAATTTATTGCTGTTCTATTGGAGCTGATTTGTTTCATCTCATTGTTGAAGAAGGCCATGTCCATCTGAATTGATCATCTTAGAGTGTTGTTGTTGAAGTATATAATGATGTCCTGGTCCTACTCATTTCACTTAGCATCAGTTCATGTAAGTCTCTCCAGGCCTTTCTGAAATCCTCCTGCTGGTCATTTCTTACAGAAAAATAATGTTCCATAATATTCATATACCACAATTTATTCAGCCATTATCCAATTGAGGGGCATCCACTTAGTTTCCAGTTTCTGGCCACTACAAACGGGGCTGCCACAAACATTCATGCACATACAGGTCCCTTTCCCTTCTTTAAAATCTCTCTGGGATATAAGTCCAGTAGTAACACTGCTAGGTCAAAGGGTTTGCACACTTTGATAGCTTTTTGAGCATAGTTCCAAATTGCTCTCCAGAATGGCTGGATGTATTCACAATTCCACCAACAATGTATTAGTGTCCCAGTTTTCCCACATCCCCTCCAACATTCCGCATTATCTTTCCCTGTCATTCTAACCAATCTGACAGGTGTGTAGTGGTATCTCAGAGTTGTCTTAATTTGCATTTCTCTGATCAGTAATAACTTGGAGCATCTTTTCATATGGGTAGAAATAGTTTCAATTTCTTCGTCTGAGAATTGTCTGTTCATATCCTTTGACCATTTTTAATTGGAGAATGGCTTTATGTCTTATAAATAAGAGTCAATTCTCTATATATTTTGGAAATGAGGCCTTTATCAGAACCTTTGACTGTAAAAATGTTTTCCCAGTTTATTGCTTCTCTTCTCATCTTGTCTGCATTAGTTTTGTTTGTACAAAACTTTTCAATTTGATATAATCAAAATTTTCTATTTTGTAGTCAATAGTGTTCTCTAGTTTTTTGGTCATAAATTCCTTCCTCTTCCACAGGTCTGAGAGGTAAACTATCCTATGCTCTTCTAATTTATTTATAATCTCATTCTTTATGCCCAGATCATGAACCCATTTTGATCTTATCTTGGTGTATGGTGTTAAGTGTGGATCAATGCCTAGTTTCTGACATTGATTTATTATTTCTTACCATTTTCATATAGTTCCTTTTCTGTCATGGTAATATCTACTTAGCTGTGTGAATTGGGATAAATTCTTTATTTGTTTGAGTGTGAGCTAACAGCAGTATCAACTTTCATGCATATTGATGGGGAAAAGAGTTGGATTAAGTGGCCGGCATAAGATAATTCTAAATATCTGAAAAGTTGATTTAATATTTATTATCTGTGAGTGCAGCAAAGCCAAAATATGGAGTAATATCAGAGCAATGTTCTCATTCTGCTTGGCAAAAATGACTTCAGTGAATATAGGAAGTAAATAGAACCTAAAATTAGGGTGAATGTTTAGGAATTTTACCTAAACATGAAGTAAACAGTTTAGAATGGGTACTGATTACTTTTCAGAAGGTGATTGCCTAAATTCCTTTGTAATTTAAAGCTTTGGTTAAGCCACTTTTCCTTTGATATATACAATATCATGCATATCATGACTGAACTAAAACTGTGTTTTCTAAGAGGTGTTAAGAAGTATCAGTATTACTAAACATTTATTGTTAGTGATTGGGATAGTTTACTTTACCTTATCCAGAATTAGTTATTACCCTTTATAAAAAACATACAGGAGAAGAAATGAATCTTCATTTTGAGGTGATTGAATAGGAGTTGTATTTTGTGAGATGAAGACGAGAGAGAATGTGTTATAGGAAATGTCTAGTAGTGGTAATACTGCATGATGCCGACCTGTTAGAGACCAGACTTCTAACTTAAGCCTTCTTACATAGTTCATCAGGAGGAGCAAGAAGATGGAAGATGTAAATGCTTAGAATCAGTATCTAAGTATCTAAAATGTTCCCCTATTAACTGATCCTCCTTTCTTCCACTCACTGGACTTACAACTCACAATCCCTTAGGGCTTAGTCTTAGACACTATGAGCCACTTTATATTAAATTAATAATAAAGAATTGTTGTGTAAAGTTGTAGAAGGAACAGTAGATCTTGAGTAAAGGGCACTGGATTCTAATCCCTCACTGGTACTCTCTGGGATTTTGATCTGGTCTTTTCATCTCACTTTTTTCAATTGCAAAATAAAGAATTGGACTATATGCCTTTAAGGTCCCATTTATTTCTAAATCCTGTGAATCATTCAGAGGGTGGGTATTTGTTAATGCAATATCTAAATTTAGCCACAGGGTTGCTGTAAGTGGAGAGAAGGGGACCTGTGTGAGATATGTTGTAAAAGGCAGGAATAAATGAAAAGATTTGGCAAGGGATTGGGTAGGTGAGGTAAGAGTTATCAGCCTGAATTATTGAGAAGCGTGGCATATTCAATAGAAATAGGAAAGTTGGGAAGAGAAGATTAAAAAAATTTTTTTTTGAAATGTAACTATGTTTTGGATATGTTATGTTTGATATATCTAAGTGACATCTAATTCAAAATATGCCTAAAAAGCAGTTAGTGATGTGGAAAGATAATGTTAGGAGAAAGTATAGGAGGGCTGATGATACTTATTCTTGCCCCTATATGTTAAAAATGTGTGTATGTATATACATATACATATGTGTGTATAAATGTATGCATGCATGTATTTTCTTACCTAAATAGGTGTTTATATTGTTTTTATGTACAAAAATTAAAATCATTACTCCAACAATCACACAAACTTGTGAGCCATCCATCCCCAAATACTATATATAGTGTTTATGCTCAGAAATCAGTCTTGATTTTTAGCTTTTTCAAAAAAGACGTGTAGGTGAAAATGAGGTTTTTCAAAATATAGAGAAAGAACTGGACAGCAGGCATCTTTGAGAAACAGTTTATCATGTATGTGTGTGTGTCTGTGTACACATATTTTTACATACGTATGCATATGTGCATAAAAGTCTTATTACATATATATATATATATATATATATATATATATATATGCATTTGTGTATATATCTGGAAATCTTCTGGATAGAAATAATTGAAGGTATAAGACTTGATGAGATCACCAAGATAAAGGGGAGAGGGAGCCAGTCTAGAACCTGAACCCTGGGGGCACTTGGAGAGTATGGCATAGATGAAGATTTAGCAAAATAGACTGAGCAGAATCAGACAGATAGAGTATATCCGAAAGGAGTGGCTGAAGAAAGACAGACAGCATTACATGGTAGAATTGTGAATGTAGTTCAGTTCAGCCTTTTTAGAAAGCAATCTAGAATTGTGCAGAGAAAGTGACTTATACATCATTATGCACTCAGACCATTAATTCCCTCTATGGAGATGGATAGTATTTTTTCATCATGAGTCATTTGGAATTGACTTAGATCATTATATTGATTAAAGTAGCCAAATTTTTTGTAGTTGATCATCTTTACATCATTGTGATTACTGTACAGAATGATCTCCCAGTTTTTGTCATTTTACTTTGCATCAATTCATATGAAGTATTGCCGTGTTGTTTTTTTCTGAAACCACCCCCTCATCATTTCTTGCGGGAAAATAGTTCGCCATCATAATCGTACTCCATGATTTGTTCAATCATTCCCCAATTGATAAACATACTCTCAATTTCCACTTTTTTGCCTAGACAAATAGAGTTGCTATAAATAGTTTTGGACAAATAGGTCCTTTTGTTTTCTTTCATCTCTAAAGGATACAGACCTAGTAGTGGTTTTTCTGGGTATGGGTGGTTATATTCAGTTTTGCTGAGTAGGTGATTCTTGAATATAATCTAGTTCCTTTGCTTTTGGAATATCATATTCCAAGCCTTTTTGGTCTTCGAACATGGAAGCTGCTAAATCTTATATGATCCTGATTTTGGTTGCATGATATTTGAATGGTTTCTTTCTGGCTGCTGGCAATATTTTTCCTTGACATAAAAATCTGGAATTTGGCTATAATATTCCTGGGAGTTTTCATTTTGGGAAATTTTTCAAGAGGCGATTGAATTCTTTGAATTTCTGTTTTACTCTCTAGATCGAAGACATTGGGGCAGTTTTCCTTGATAATTTCTTGAAACAGGATGTTGTCTCTTTTTTTGGATCATCATTTTCAACTAGTCCAATAATTCTTGAGTTACCTCTCCTCAATTTTTTTTGCAGGCCAATTGTTTTTCTGATGAAGCATTTTGCATTTTCTTCTGCTTTTTCATTCTTTTGACTTTATTTTGTGGTTTTTTGATGTTTTATAGAGTCACTGGCTCTCACTTGACTAATTCTCATTTTTAAGGAATTATTTTCTTTTTTTTTTAATTGTCACAAAATTATTATTTTTATTGTTTATTGTCTCTGTAATTTATTATTTGTATTATATAAATCCTTTCTTTTTTTTTTATTTAATAGCCTTTTATTTACAGGATATATGCATGGGTAACTTTATAGCATTAACAATTGCCAAACCTCTTGTTCCAATTTTTCACCTCTTACCCCCCACCCCCTCCCCCAGATGGCAGGATGACCAGTAGATGTTAAGTACATTAAAATATAAATTAGATACACAATAAGTATACATGACCAAAGCGTTATTTTGCTGTACAAAAGAATCAGACTCTGAAATATTGTACAATTAGCTTGTGAAGGAAATCAAAAATGCAGGTGGGCATAAATATAGGGATTGGAATTCAATGTAATGGTTTTAGTCATCTCCCAGAGTTCTTTCTCTGGGCATAGCTAGTTCAGTTCATTACTGCTCCATTGGAAATGATTTGGTTGATCTCCTTGCTGAGGATGGCCAGGTCCATCAGAACTGGTCATCATATAGTATTTTGTTGAAGTATATAATGATCTCCTGGTCCTGCTCATTTCACTCAGCATCAGTTCGATGTAAGTCTCTCCAGGCCTTTCTGAAATCATCCTGTTGGTCATTTCTTACAGAACAGTAATATTCCATAATATTCATATACCACAATTTATTCAGCCATTCTCCAACTGATGGACATCATTCAGTTTCCAGTTTCTAGCTACTACAAAAAGGGCTGCCACAAACATTCGTGCACATACAGGTCCCTTTCCCTTCTTTATAATCTCTTTGGGATATAATCCCAGTAGTAACACTGGTGGATCAAAGGGTATGCACAGTTTGATAACTTTTTGAGCATAGTTCCGAACTACTCTCCAAAATGGTTGTTTAAGGAATTATTTTCAAGGAGCTTTTGTATTCCCTCCTCTTTCTTTTTTTTTTCCCCTCCCATTTGGCTCATTCTGCCTTTTAAGAATTTCTTTTCTTCAATGAATTTTTGTGCCTCTTTAATATTAGGGTTAGTATTTTGATTTATTATTGGTATTTGGGGTAACTTGGAGTTAATGAGTATGGAAATTACTCATTAAATCATAAATCTCCATCTATGAAGATTTAGCAAAATAGACTGAGCAGCATCAGACAAGATAGAGTATATCAGAAAGGAGTGGCTGAAGAAAGACAACATTACATGGTAGAATTGTGAATGTAGTTCAGCCTTTTTAGAAAGAAATCTAGAATTGTGCAGAGAAAGTGACTTATACATCATTTTGCACTCAGTCCATTAATTCCCTCTATGGAGATAGAGGGAAATACAACCAAGTTGGTTGTATTTTGAGGTATTATTTTCTAAGGTGTTTTTTTTTTTTGGGGGGGGGTGTCTCTTACCAAGCTTTTAATTCTTTTTTTTTTTTAAATACTTTTCTTGCAGCACTCTCATTTCTTATTTTTTCTTCTACCACTCTTAATCTAGTCCCTTAACTCTTCCAGGAATTTTTGTTAGGCTTGGGTTCACTCAGCATTTTCTTCTCTTTCTCTCTCTCTCTCTCTCTCTCTCTCTCTCTCTCTCTCTCTCTCTCTCTCTCGGAGTTAAGTGACTTGCTCAAGGTCACATAGCTAGGAAGTGTTAAGTGTCTGAGGCTAGATTTGAATTCAGGTCCTGCTGACTTCAGGGCTGGTGCTCTATCCACTGAGCCACCTAGCTGCCCCTAACTTAGCATTTTCTTTGAGATTTTTTGAGAGGTTCTCCCAACGCGCCCCCCTCCTTCTTCTCCTCCCCGCCTAACTTTGTCTTCTGACTTTAGATTTTAATCTTTTTTGCTACATGGTCAAGTTCTCTTTCTGTCTCTATCTCAATTTCTGTGGTGTTTGTGTGTGTGTGTGGGGGGTGTTTTTCTGTGTGTGTCTGTCTCTGTCTCAACCTCTCTCTGTATCTTTGTCTCTGTCCTTCCTTCCCTTCCCTTCCTTCCCTTCCTTCCCTTCCCTTCCCTTCCCTTCCCTTCCCCTTCCCTTCCCTTCCCCTTCCCCTTCCCTTCCCTTCCTTCCTTCCCTTCCTTCCTTCCCTTCCTTCCTTCCCTTCCCTTCCCTTCCCCTTCCTTCCTTCCCTTCCTCTCCCCTCGGATGTGTGTGTCTGTCTCTACCTCTCTCTGTATCTTTGTCTCTTTCTTCCTCTCTCTCTCTCTCTCTCTCTCTCTCTCTCTCTCTCTCTTCTCTCTCTCTCTCTCTCTCTCTTTCTTTTTCTCTCTCTCTCTCTCTTTCTTGATTTCTTGATTTCTTTCTTAATTGGAGTTAAGTGACTTGCCCAAGATCACACAGCTAGGAAGTGTTAAGTGTCTAAGGCTAGATTTGAATTCAGGTCCTGCTGACTTCAGGGCTGGTGCTCTATCCACTGAGCCACCTAGCTGCCCCTCACTTAGTATTTTCTTTGAGGTTTTTTAAGAGGTTCTCCCAACCCGTCCCCCTCCTTCTTCTCCTCCCCGCCTAAATTTGTCTTCTGAGTTTAGATCTTAATCTTTTCTGCTACATGGTCAAATTCTCTCTGTGTCTTTATCTCAATTTCTGTGGTGTTTTCTGTGTGTGTTTCTCTGTGTGTGTCTGCCTCTGTCTCTATCTCTTTGTCTGTCTGTCTGTCTCTGTCTCTGTCTTTCTCCCTTTTCCTTCCTCTCCCTCTCCCTGCCTCTTTCTCTTTGTTTCTCTGTATGTGTATATTTCTCTTTTCTGTCTGTCTGTCTCTCTCGCTCTCCCTCTCTCTTCCCCTTTTTTCCTCTCTCTCCTTTTCTCCCTTCCTCCTCTTTCCTTTCCTTCTCCCTCTCCCTTCTCTCTTTTCCCTCATGTATTATTTTTTACTTTGAACTTTGTTAAAGTTGGGCCCTGCTCCCATATTGTGTAGGAAGGCACTTTCCCAAGCTTCATGCTTCTTTGTCCTGCTGTTTTTGGAGGTGGTTCTAGGGGTCTTAATGTTTGGGGGCTTCCACGGTGTATGATCATAAAGGGAAAGAAAGGTTTGGTCATTGTTCTCCTGGTCTGTGCTCCAGTGTTACCCGGAAAAGGCCCCACTTTCCCTGCAGCCACAAACACTAGTGCTCTTCTTGCCTTTGGAACTGTGACCATCAGGTCCAGGTCCCCTGTCTCTTGTGACTGACCAGAAGCATTTGTCTCTTGAACTGTGACCCAGAATGTCTCTGGGTGGTGAACTTCCAAAGCTGTTACCACTACTGTTGTATTTACCTCCAAGGACTATTGCTGGTGCTACTCTGTGTACATTCTGGGCTTGCCCCAGCCCCAGCCCCAGTGTTACACAATCTCCTAAGTTGTCCTAGGCTGGAAAAATGCCTCACACTGACCTTTTGTTGTCTCTGCTACTTCAAAATTTGATTGAGGAATTATTTTAAATTTTTTGAAGGGGAATGTTGGGAGAGTTCAACTGAATTGTTGCTTTTATTTCAATGTGGCTTCACTTTCAGTAAACTCTATTGTATTATTGAAAAAGAATCTCTTCAATTTGGAATTAAGCCCAAAGGACTATAAAACTTGGTATAGCCTTGGATCCAACAGTGTCTTTATTAGGTCTGTATCTCAAAGAGATCTTAAAAGAGGAGGAAGGACCCACATGTGCAAAAATGTTTGTGACAGCCCTTTTTGTAGTGGCTAGAAACTGGCAACTGAATGGATGCCCATCAGTTGGAGGATAGCTGAATAAATTATGGTATATGAATGTTATAGAATACTATTGTTCTATAAGAAATGACCAGCAGGATGATTTTAGAGAAGCCTGGAGAGATTTTTTGTGAATTGATGTTAAGGGAAGTGAGCAGCACTAAGACAACATTGTACAGAGTAACGGCAAGATTATTCGATGGTCAACTGTGATGGTCTTGGCAGTTTTCAGCAATTTTTAATGATTCAACACAATTTGAATAGAATTGTGATAGAAAGAGCCATCCTCTTGCAGAGAGAGAACTATGAAGACTGAATGTGGATCAAAGCATAATATTTTACCTTTTTGTTGTTGTTGTCACTGTTTGATTCGTTTCTTTTTTTTTTCTTGCTTGTATTTTTTCCCTTTTGATCTGATTTCTTGTGCAGGATGGCAAATATTGGAAATATGTTTAGAAAAATTGCTTGTTTAATCTATATAATCTATATTAGATTGCTTGCTGTCTTGAAGAGGAAGGAAAGGGGAGAGGAGGGAGAAACATTTGGAACACAAGGTTTTGGAAAGGAGAATATTGAAAATGTCTGCATGTATTTGAAAAAATAAAATACTATTAGAATTTTTAAAAAAGAAACTCTTCTATCCTGTTCCCACCAAAAGATCAGCCTTACAGCTTTTTCTTTAAAACATTCTAGCTTTGAATAATTCTAAATATTAGGAAGTTTTTCCTTTCATCCATCCATCCTAAATTATTTATAGCTTCTCCCTTTTATTCTTAGTTCTGGCCTTTGTGGCCAAGAAGAACAAATACAATTTCTATATGGCAGGACTTAGAATACTTGAATATAACTATTATCCACTGTCCTGTATTTCTTTTTTCCACAGTAGATTTCCTTCATCCCACCTACTCTTAACCTCAGGTTCCTTCAATTGAACATCATATGGCATTATTTCAAAATCCTTCATCTTCCTGGTTCCCCTTTTTATGGATTTTTTTCCAGCTTTTTAGTGCTTTCCTTATAAAAAAGTTGCACCTAAAAAAGAACACATTGCAAGTATGATCTAACAAGGTGATAAGAGCAGAACTTTTGCCATTCTAGTCTTGAGCACTATTTATTTCTTTATGTAGTTTAATATTACATTAGCTTTCCTGGCCTATGAGATATATTTTTACCTTAACATTTTGAGCTTTCAGTTCATTAAAACACTTCCTAACTGTTTCAGGTGAATGGTCTAGCTGTATATTCTTTTCTATCTTATAAAGGTGATTATTTTTTAGTCTCAAGTAAAGACTTCAATTATTATTAAGTTCTATCTTAATAAATTCAGCCCGTTCTTCTAGCCTTTTTAGATTTGGATACTATTTTCCATCTTGTTATCTATCTTTCTAGCATTGTGTCATCTTCTGATTTGATAAGCTTGGCATTTATAATTTATAATCTTATCCAATGCTTATTTCTGGGCTATAGAATTAAGTTCCACTTAGGAGGAAAAAATGAAAGTCAGATTCCAGAATTTATTAGATACAATGAAATTCTATATAGAAAGAAGCACTTTAATAAATGCCATTGAAATGAAAGAGGGCAACATGTAATAGTGATATTACTTTTTAATCTTAACATTTTGAAGTGTACAAAATACAATAGTCTCCTCTACTCCCTACATCCCTTGAGTACTTTTACTTTGAGATTGCCTCCCTTTTACATTCCATTTGTCTTGTATGTAAATGCATGTCTGCTTGTTGTTTTCTCACTAAAATGTGATCTCCTTCGTGGAAGAGACCATGTTTGCATTTCTTTGTATCTCTAGAGCTTAGCAGTGTCAGGAACATTGTGGGCACTTAATAAATGCTTGTTAATTACTTACACTAGTCTTTAATAACTGCCTATTGTCGTCATTGTTATTTTTGGTGTAAAAGATTATATGTGTTTGCTTTGGAAAGGATCCTGAAAAAGCTGGGATATGACATGCTTTCAAAACCTCTTAGACATCAGCCTCTTGATGTTGTTAGAATTGAGACACCAAGACTTAACCTGGACTCAGCCAGTGCCAATGTATCCACAGTCTTGGGTATGGAACATAGGAGTTGGGGGGATGGGGAAGTTCCTTTGAATTGGAGATTGCAGATGTTCACACTGCTTAAGGAATAGACTTGGATCTCAGCTATATACTATACTATACTATTTCAGCAGTTCTGAATATTATCAGTAAAATATTAGCAAAACCATGAGGGCACAAAAGCGGGAGGACTCCTAATATGCACTTCCTGTATTCAGGAAGTGAATGTAGAGGAAAGGAGATAATGTGTCTTGATCACCTTGATTAAAGCAAGTAAGTATTCCACAATTGATCAGTCATCAGACTTGGGTATACTTACTTAATGTTAGACCCATTGCTAGATGTGATAGATATTGAAATGAATATTAAGAAATTGCAGAGGCAAGGAGTGAGTGTGTGAGTGTGTGTGTGTGTGTGTGTGTGTGTAAATAAATGGCAGAGAGATCCATGGACATTTGGGCAACTGAAGTCTGTTTTTATAAATATTTACATAAGTGGTATGTGTATACATTTGTGTGTGTGTGTGTGTGTGTGTGTGCATATGTTATAAATAGATCTCTGGTTTATTCCTTTTATTCCATTTAGAAGGCACTTTAGTAACTCTCCTTCATCTGAGTGTCATTTGCCATGTAGTAATCCTTGTCTTATTTTCCTCATA
This sequence comes from Sarcophilus harrisii, assembly GCF_902635505.1. Taxonomy (NCBI): domain Eukaryota; kingdom Metazoa; phylum Chordata; class Mammalia; order Dasyuromorphia; family Dasyuridae; genus Sarcophilus; species Sarcophilus harrisii. The sequence goes on from NC_045427.1 coordinate 542,390,299, forward strand.
GGGCTTTTGTGAATTGTAAATCTTAAAGCTATGTGTAAATAGAAACTACTTTTATTATCCAGGCTACCATTTAAATCATAATATCTGTTCTTCCTAAGCTAGTATTTTGCTTTGAAATGCCACACTGGGATTTTAAATGGAAAGAGCACCTGTTCTCAGATGAGAACTTGGGTTCAAATCATATCTCTAATGGGCATATTACTTAACTTCCATGGGTCTTAATTTTCTTATGTATAAGTTTGGAATGGATGGCCCCTGGGGTCCTTCCCAGCACTACATTTGTCAATCAATCAATAAGTTTTTATTAAATTTTTGTTACATAATAGGCTCTATTTTAAGTGCTGGCTATAAAAATATACCTTGTCATCAAGGAGTTCATATTCCAATACAATCTGCAAATCACTGTATATACAAAACTGTATATATATACAACTTCACTATGAGTACGAGCCTCATTCAACATTTAATTATTAATATTAATAGAATAAATCATCATTATAAACGATACAAATTTAATATGGAAATGAGGCCATATTTAACAACCGTAATGTTTCTTTCATTGGGGAAATGGGGTCAGGTTAAGTTGTTCACAATTTAGTTTTGAGCTATGTAGTAGAATAGATATAGATGGTGCTATATGGATGCCTATAAGATTATTCATTCACTATTACATTTCTCAAATTTGTATGCTAAGAATGATAGAGGAAGTTTGAGAAGCACATCACAGTGAACATTCTTTCCTAGGTCAGTGATTTCCTTCATGTATTATTTCAGGGATCTCTTCAGCTTCAAAGTTATAAACTCCATATGGGTATGTATAATCTATTCCATTAGGTTAGAGAAATTCCATTTTATTTTTTGAGTTAAACATTTATGAAATACATAATTATTAATCAGAGTAAAGAATCTCCAACTTAAGTATGAACATCCCTCTATCAAAGCTAATGACTAAATTTTCTGAAACGAGAAACAAAATACAAAATTTTCTTTTTGAGAGATTAGGGAGTAGTTGGGTAAATCCAGCAAATACCACCTTTTCTACATGCCTTTGATCTTAATACAATCAACATCCCAAACAGCCCTTCTTAAGAAGGTCTTTTTTGAATTTTATATACTCTTGCTCATCTTCACATCTGTGGCCTGTAGATATGAAAATTGTATCTAAAATATAATTCATTATCTTCCCCTTCAAACTATACCTGACTTTTTGACTTCCATCTTTTTTGTTGAGGTTACATGCAATTCTTCCAGTCTCTTTGGTTTTCAACTTTCAATTTTCTTCATAAAGTCCTTCACCGATCAAAGTAATGGATCATTGATGATTCCATAAGGGCATTGATGAAGAATGCTATGCACTTTCTGGCAGAAAGATGATGGAGTACTATGTTGAATTAGATATATGTTATGGCCAATATGGGGATTTGTTATGTTTAGCCATTTGTTTCAGTTCCCCCACCCTACCCTTTCAGGCTCCCAGGAAAGAAAAGAGATAAATGCTTAATAAAGGAATGAAAAAATAAAAATAAAAACCTGACCTGTTAAATCAAAAATTTGGTATTCATATCTTTATTCTTACCTTTCCATTCTATTTTGTTTTTGATGAATGAAGTTGATGTTTAATTTATAAAGAAATAAAATTGGCTTTTATTTTTTTTAAATAAAACTATTGTTTTCATTACATTTAAGAGTTATAGTGGGAAAACTCAGCCATTTTTCCTTTATAAAATATATTTGGCTAACCTTAGGAACTGGACTGAGTGATTGAATTGTGAAATAAGTTATATAATAAATGATGACACTGGAAATAACGTTGTGTGTTTGATTAAATGCAAGTTGTAATGAGAACACATTTCTTCTACCCAAATGAATTCACTACTGTTACTGCTTCATTGACATTATAATTAGAGGTGAAATATCCTGATCATTTCCTTTTTCTTTTAGTAAATTTATTTATTGTTAATACACGTTATTTTATGAATCATGTTCATAAAAATCAGAGCAAAAGGAAAAAACCATGGGAGAGATGAAAAACAACAAAAAAAAGTGAATTTAGCATGTGTTGATTTACATTCAGTCTCCTTAGTTCTTTTTCTGGTTATAAATGGCATTTTCTATCCAAAATCTATTGGGATTACCTAAGATCACTGAACCCCTCTGAGAAGAATTAAGTCCTTCATAGTTGATCATCACCTATTCTTGCTGTTACTGTGTACTATGTATTCGTGATTCTGCTTGTTTCACTCAGCATTAGTTCATGTACATTTTTCCAGGCCTTTCTAAAATCAGCTTGTTCATCAGTTTTTATGGAACAATAATATTTCATTACTTCATATACCACAACTTGTTCAAGTGGTCTCCAGTTGGTGGGTATCCACTCCTTCTTTGCTACTGCAAAAAGAACTGCTACAAACATTTTTGCACATGTGGGTCCTTTCCCCTCCTTCAAGATTTCCTTGGAATATAGATTCAGTGATGGATGGCATTGCTAGGTCGAAGGGTATGCACAGTTTTATAGCCCTTTGGACATGATTCAACCTTTCTGGAGAGCAACTTGAACTATTTCACAACTCCACCAACAATGCGTTAGTGTACCAGTTTTCCCAAGTTTCCTCCAATATTTATCATTATCTTTTCCTGTCATTTTAGCCAGTCTCAGAGGGGTGAGGTGGTAAGTACCTCAGAATTATTTTAATTTGAATTTCTTTAATCAGTAGTAATTTAGAACATTTTTTCATATAACAGTAAAATGATTTTAATTACATCATCTGAAAATTCTATTATATATTTTAGAAATGAGGCCTTTATCAGACATGCTGTAAAGATTTTCCCCCAGCTTTGTACTTCTCTTTTAATCTTGTTTCTGTTGGTTTTGTTTGTGCAAAAGTTTTTTTTTTAATTTAATGTAATCAAAATTGCCCAGTCCCCCATTTCCTTTTATTTCAAATAAAAATCTTAAATCCTCGAATGTAAATCCCCAAACCCAGTTTCCTCCTTTCCTTTTTTATGTTGATAAACTTTTAGGTTTCTTAAAAATATGGATTTATTGCAAAAAAATCTCCATGAAAAAATAGTGTATAGAATGTGTTTAGGTAAGTAACCAAGGAACTTAGTATATTCAATGTTAAATATCTTTGGCTGAAAAATACAGTTCTGTGATAAATAATTTTTTGGTTTTAAATAATTAAAAAATATTGCTGGTTAGGTCTTGATAAGCCAATCTACAAAAAAAGACTAGGTGTATTAGTATCAGCTCCGTTTTTTTGAAACATATGCAAGGATGACATATGAATATTACATTTTGAAAGAAGCCTTAGGTATCTAACCAGGCTTAATCAGAAATAACTTTTATTTCCACTTATTATCTAGTTATCTATTCCTTCCACAGTAATACCTGTGCTTTTGTAATGGTTATTTTCTTCTTTCTTAACTATTTTTTTAAAAGTAATATTGAATTCGTAGAAAAGTAGTTTAATTGCCTTGGGAGTGGGTGTGGAAGGAAGCTGAATTATAACCTTGAAACTAGACAATAAGCCCATTTTATGGGGAAAAAAGCAAACTTTGAACTACAGTATTCCAAAAATATTTGGAGTCTTGGATTTCTAAATTTGCTTTTGCCATATAATCATTAATCTATTATTCATTGGGCTCTTTGCAGTATTTACATGGAAATGCCCATGAATTTTATCACTCTGGAAACCTGAATAGAACATGGAGTCCTTCATGCACTAATATGAAGGGCCATGCTGTGTCAATATTTTTAACTTTAGTTTGCCAACAAAAACTGGCTCTGGAGAACACCTCAAACATGCTTTTCAGCCACGATGTGCCAAAGAAATGTGAGTTATTGTAAGACTGTTATTGTTGCCTTTCTTTCATTTATTTTCTTACTCTCCCCTCTTTCACTCTCCCCTGCTATTACTTTACCTCTGGAAATGAGGATTTATGCATGTCTCATATATTGGGCAACTTCTCAAAATACATGACAAATTATGTATGTAGAATTTATGAGGAAATAATATTAAGGAAGAAGCATTACTATATACTTTGCCATTAGACCTTAAAGATCTTGAAATCTTATAGACTTAACTATTCAACTTTCAGTTGAATTCTTTCATGTGTTATCTCTCTAATTATAAGGTAAGCTCCTTGAACACAAGGACTATATTGTCTTTCTCTCCTCAGAGCTCAGTACAGGGAAGAATTCTTAGCACATTGTAAGCACTGTTAATAAGTGCTTTTTAAAAGATACATTCTATAATATATAGTTTGATTTTGTGGATCTGAAAATTTAGATTTTCCCATTCTCTCCTAAAGTCATTTCAGAACCAAGATTCATATCCAAATTTTCCTTTTTTTTGGGGGGGGGGGGGTTGTAGGGTAGGATGAGATGGGATAAGGATCCATTAGTAATTTTGAGGGAATAAAAGATATCATTTCTTTCACCTTGTTTGCATAGTCTACTGAATACAAATTTTCTGAAGATAATGTTAGTATAGGATTTTCCTTGGAATTAATCGAATATATGATCCAAGGATCCTTTCCTTTTTTTTTTTTTTTTTTTTTTCATTTTTTAAAAAGAGCTTTTTATTTTTCCAAATATATGCAAATATAGTTTTCAACATTCACCTTTGCAAAACCTCCAGGTTCTTTTTTAAAACTCCCTTCCTAGACAGAAGGCAATCCAATATAGATTAAACATGTGTACCTCTTACAAAAATATTTCCATATTCATCATGCTGCTCAAGGGAAATCAGATCAAATGGGAGGGAAAACAGGAGAGAAAAACAAACAACAGCAACAAAAGTGGTGAAAATATTAAGTTTTGCTCCTTATTCAGTCTCCCTCTCTCTCTTTGTGAATGGCTCTTTCTATCACAAGTCTATTCGAATTCCATAGCTGCTAAAACTGAATGCAGATTGGTTTTTCTGAATTGATTTTGAATTCTTATTGTAAGAAACTCAAATGGTATGTGTTCCACTTATAGTTCATTTATAGGAAATGAAGTAATTGATGTCTCATGTGTCCAGTGCCTTTGTTTATCTATCATAATATTTTGTCTCCATGGGTTCTTTGCTTAGTGATAAGAGGCCTGTAGGAAATTCCTACTGTTCTGCTGAATGTGTCCAGTGATAGACAGCCATTAGATTTGGATAAATGTGTTTATTCAACTAACTTAGGTCTTTGGGGGAAATCATACCCAGTAACTTTTTTAATTTACCCTTCATCTACCCCTTTTTTTTTTCCCATCTAAGAAACTCTCAAGTAAACAAATAAAAGCAGCATTAACTTAGTAATATAGTGAGCCATCTACAGAAACTTTAAGACCATTTTTCCAAAATATGAGAATTGCTATTCCCTTTTGCTAATAGAGGCAAGTTTGTCATGGATTTTAACATCCCATTTTAGTATTGACCAGGTTTGTTTTCATTCCTTTTCAAAAGGCTGACTATTTGTAGAGAAACTAGAACATATTCTTGCATAGGTTCAAAGGAGAGCAAAGGCATTAACTGTTGTTCCTTTAATATACCTTTTCAGTATTTCAGTTTTAATTTTTTTATCTCTAGTTTAAACATTCCTTTTAACAGAGAGGCAAATTAAGTATATATTTCCCATATTCTCTTTCTTTGATTTCCTTTTCTTATTCCCATTTGAGAGATTTCCCTTTGCTGTTAATACAAAATGGAGTTCATTTCCCAATCTCAAAATCCTCTTTATCCTGGAAGACCCTCTTTATCCTGGAAGATCTGGAATTTAAACCTCCTTCTTGGGGACACTTTTACTCTTCTCTTAATTTCTTACAATCTGGTTTCCAACTCTGTCATTCCACTGAAACTTCTCTCTCTAAAGTTACTTATTATTTTATCTGCCAAATCTAGTGGTGTTTTCTTTATTCTCCTTTTCCTTAACTTCCTTTCAGCTTTTGACACTGTTGACCATTCTTTCTCTATACTCTCTTTTTTCTAGGATTTCAAGATATCAATCTCCTAGTTTTCCTCCTACCTATACGACCACACACTCTTATTCTTCTTTGCTAAATCCTTCTCCAGATCATGCTCTCTTAAGTTTAGGTGTCCCTCAGTGCTCTGTCCTGGATCCTTGCTTTTTTCCTGCTTTACTACTTTATTTGGTTATCTCTTCTGCTCCTATAGATTTAATTATCAGTTTTATACCATATTCTCAAACCTATCTCTCCTGCCCCTGAGTCTCATTATCTTTTCATAATCTATAGAACTTTATCTTTAGATATATTTATAGAATTCATTATTTTCCTCCTTCCCTCATCCCTCCCCTTCCTATATCCCAACTTCCCTATTAGCATCGAGGACACCATTCTCCTAGTACCTCAGGCTCACAACTTGAGTCATCCTGTATTCTCAGCGTCTTTTACCCCTTCATCCAAACTGTTGTCAAGACCTGCTGATTTCACTTATCTCTTCCTCTGACACTACTCTTCTGTAGGCCCATAGTTCTAATCAATCAATCTCTCTCTCTCTCTCTCTCTCTCTCTCTCTCTCTCTCTCTCTCTTTCTCTCTCCCCACCCCCCATAAATTATAGAAAATTACTAAGGCACAATTGCTGAAGTGATTCTTTTCAAATTGCTTATATTATTATTTTTTGTGATGGTTCCTGCTGTCATTGTGTTCTGTTCCTCTGCATCTCTTTAAACCTGAATTATATACTGTTAAGGCATAACTATACTTGATAGTTCCTCCAGAGAGATTAATATTTTTAAAATAAATTGAAAAGTGTAAAAGTGCACAATCAAGATATTTTTACTCTTATTAGAGGACTGACTATAAAGTAATGATGCTGGTTTTCATGTGTTGTTTCTGGAAATTAATTCCCATCCTTCATAGGTGTAGTTATTACTCACAACAAGGAGTTTATTTCTTAACAAGCAAAAGCTCAGTAGCAATTCTTTGCTATTTTTATAGGTCTCACAATATATGATTATTGCTTAATAAACTCAGAATTATTCTAAATTATTCTGCTGTAGGAATGAAGGGGTCATGGAAACCATGGCAAAAAAAAAAATTCAGATGGAAAAAAAACCCAACTTTCTTTATTTGCTCCTTTGTTTGCACTGAAAGACATAGTATTTTAATTTGTTTCCTTGTTATATTTCTTTACAATGTAAAATTTATTTTGTATAACCAGAATTTCCTGGTCTGGACCAACTTTTCTATTATTTGGATAATCTTTTTTGTGATCCACAAAAAGGGATAGGCCTCACTTTCTGCAGATTGAGTAGTGATGATCAGGTGCATTAGAAACTTGAGTTGAACAGATTTAGTCCACAATGGGTTAGTTTTAATTTTTCTGAACTTTTATAGTCTAATCATTTTTAGAACGAATTTATTTTAGAGATAATAGTGAAAGAGCTTGGGGTAAATTGAAATCAATCACTGAAAATTTTAGAATTTTCTCTTGACAGGGAAGAAATCCTGAAATTGAGGAGCATTTTAACTTGATTCTGAGGTTGAAAGTCTAGAAGTATTCTCCTATTGCTTAAGGTACTTAAGACCTGATATGAGAGCTGTTATCAGCTTTTCTGGTTATCCTAAATGTTGATATCACAGAGTTTTTGAACTGTACTTTGGCATATGATTCCATTATTCATTGTGCTATAAAATTATTTCCTAGGGATCCAGATATTTACATTGGTAAGAAAAAAGAAATGCTATTTGAAACAAATAATTTATAAACAAAGCCATTTTCAAAGCTGATCCTGATAATTTATTCAGTGGCTTTAATGATGATAATGATAATGACAATACTTGACAGTATTATTAGAATGTTACTGTGCACTTTTCCATGTCTTTCTACAACCTTATCTAATGAAGGGCAGTATTGCATGATGGATAGAATTTTGGATTTGGAATCAAGAGAACTTCAAGGTCTCAAAGACTATAGATTAGCTGTGTGACCTGGGTGAATTGTTTAAACTATCTCAGCATCGATTTCATGATCTGTAAGATAGAGGTGAAAATGTCATCTACCTCACAGAAGTGCTATGAGGTTGACATCAAATGTGATAATGTATTCAAAATACTTTACAAATCTTAAATTTCTATACAAATGTTACATGCTGTTATTATTATGTATCTCTAACCCACAGTTGTATTTTCAATACAACTGCAAAAGAATTGGTCCTAGGACAATATACTCTTGTGCTATTTTTAATATTTAATGTAAATTGAACTGTTAGATCTTTATTTATGTAGAGGAATAACCTTATTAGAATGCAAAATTGTACGTTCATTGAAAACATTCATAAGCCTGGTAGCACATAGGATGATGGAGATGTGCCTCATCCTTTTTCCATGTGATTTTTTTTTTCAGGGAAAAGGCAGTTAAGGTTAAATGACTTGCCTGGGGTCACTCAGTACATGAAGTGTCTGAGGCCAGATTTGAACTCAGGCCCTCCTAACTCCAGGACTAGCAGGCATTGCATCCCCTGCACCATCTAACTACTTCTCCATGTGATTTCGATATTTTCTTACTTAGACTTTGAAAGACTTTCATTTTTTTTTTCCTGCTTGAAGATGGTATTTTTTTTGGCAAACATCTCTTAGAAATATTGTTCTTAAATGTTTATGGATTAATGTTGTTATCCATTTCATTCTCATTTTGAATATTTTAATGATTTATTTTTATTCCTATTGAAATTAGGTGCTATTGAGTAGTCTTGAAAACTCATTCTTAATAATGAATTATTTGTCTGTAGCTTTTGAAAACCTCACAGGTATTTAAATGCCTCTGTGTTCATGCTTTGTTTTCTCAGTTAGATTTTATAGGGGGGAAAAAAGAATATGATAGTATAACCTGTTTGTCATGTGGTAGGAATTTTGACCTTCTAATGCTGATTGATCTTCTAATGCTGATTTGGGGTGTGGTGTGTTTTTGGTAGGTCATGATTGCTGTGAGACTGTGAAGGTCCTGCTCTGTGCTTCCAAGGAGGGACTCCCTGTTTTTGTGGTGGCTGAGGAAGATTTTCGCTTCATTCAGGATGAAGTATATGATGCAGCCCAGTTCCTGGCAACCAGTGCTGGAAACCAACAGGCACTGAATTTCACCAGGTTTCTAGATCGATCGGGACCACCCTCCAGGGATGTAAACACTCTAGATGAGAAGGTAGCGCTTGCATTTCGACACCTCAAACTGCCAGAAGAATGGAACGTGCTGGGAACAGACCCATCTTTGAATGGTGAGGACTTAATAAGATCAAGCAGGGAATGTGGTTATGTCTGGAAGTCTACCTCAAAATTTATCTTTATGGTGGGTGTACTGCTTTTAAATTTGGGATAATTTGTCTAATAACCTATCTGTCTAAGGCATTACCTTAATATCTTGGTTTAATTTTTTTATTAACATTAATGTTTCTTATTAACAATCAATTAAACTTGTTTAATAACTGTTTGCATTTAAATTAATTAATTTCCATGGATATTGATTTTCTAGTCACTCTCAAGTTTTCATTAGAATCTTTTTTTATTTTTCCTTTTTTATTCACTTTTGCTTTTAGAATGAGCATTGTTTGCACTTTGTGATTTGACTTTAACGTTTTTTAAATTGTTTTTTCATTGTTTTATGATTCTTTTCACATTTAGTGATATACTGTATATCTGTTGGTCTTTATTGCAAGAAAATATTACATTACTTAGCACAATTTATTTAATTATTCCCTTTTTGTTGGACATTTAGAGTGTATGAAAGAGAAATGTTTAATCATCCTGGACAAATAGGCTGGGGCGAGATTGTGAAGGAGTTTAAACACCAAATGGAAGGCTTTAGATTTCATCCAGTGGTCATTAGGGAGCACTTCTTGGGTTAGAAAATGCTTTCCCTACAGCAACCCTGCAAGGTATATAGTATAAATATTATCACTGTCATTTTAGGGATGAACAAACTGAGACAGAGAGATATTAAGTAACTTGTCTACGAGCACAGTTCAACCTGTGAACTTTTATGGATGGATGGATGGAGAGATAGGGAGACAGATATAGACAGACTGAGTTTGAGATACCTAGTAGGGATATAGAGAAAAAGGATTTTTGATTAACAAATAATCTTTAGATATTGAACTGAAGTTCAAAACAGAAGTCAGGATTGAAGACAGGGAGATTTTCAAATCACCTACTTATAAGAGATACTTGAAGATATGAAAGATAAAATTTACAAGAGATATAATATATGGTGACAAAAACAAAGGGCCAAGCACTGTACACTCCTATTTAAAGAGTGGGAAGCTAAAATAGAGCTATCAACGAAGATAAAAGGACCTTGCAGATGGGTAGGAGAAAAGATAATGTCATAAAACTAAAAGTTAGGGAGTGTTTCCAGAAGAAAGGGATGGTCAGCAGTTTTAGACTCTACAAAAAGTTCAAGTAGCATAAGGATTAAAAGAAGGTTTTTAGGTTTGACATTGATAACTTCTTTTAAAGGTCATTATAACTTTTTGCATGAGTAAATCAACATATAATTTACCTATTAAAATTATTAATCATCGTTTAGTTTGTAAATGTTTCTGTGTTGAAATAAAACAATAGTAAATAGTAAATAAAAATAGTAAATTTATACATTAATACATATTCAGGGTTTCTATATGTTGCTATGACTTAAAGATTGCTCAGTCCAGTATAGTGCATACAGGTCTGGATTAGGAGGCAAATGCCTTGAGGTAGTCTTCACTCTGCTGCTAAATGGATATGGTTCTGTCATTCTAAGGAGGTCATTTCATCCTACTGAGCCTGTTTCTCATAAGTTGAATAAAGGGGTTGAACTAGATGAGATGAGCTGTGAAATTATTTCATAGTGTGTATATAATCATAACTTCTATTTCATTATAAAAGTGAAGAAAGCTGGGCAAGATCTGACATGCATTCGACGTTTTCAGAATTCAAAGAAAGGATAGGAAGAATCCTTTGGCCTAAGAATTGTACTGAGCAAGTCCAACCAGTTGGAGTGGGAATTTCTTAAGAATGAAATTCTGAAATTACAAATTGAAACAATAATGTTGAAAGAAAAAGGAGAACTCTCTAAAGGGATGGATGTGGATGCACAAGAAACTCATTGCCCAAGTTTGATTTTTCAAAGGACTTGCTGTGTAATAAAGCATAGAAACAAAGACATACAACTGGAAAGATGAAAAGAAAAAAAATTTTGGATAGCCTTGCAAAAATAGTGTCAAGAACACTAATGTTCAGAATATATTGAGGCTGTTTATGCATGTTCAAGACCACAAAATATACATTTAAAAACATCTATATTAAGGATAAATCAAGTTTAACAAAGAAGGGTTAAGTATGGATGAGATGATGAAAACATACTGCAAAAAGCAGAACTACTCAGTTCTTTAGAGACTTCTTTTTTTCCTAAGACAAGGACATTAATTTTTGGAGTGAGAAATAAATGGCAAAAATGATTAATAAGAATTTGAAACAACACAAAAGAGAAAATAGTACAAGAGCATTGAACTGTCTTAAATGAGTTTAAGCCATCAGGTCAAAAAGAACTTCCTCCCAGGTTACTGAAAAAATTAAAAGTGATTGCTAAGCCACTTTCAGTGATCCCTAAAAGAGTATAAAGAGAGAGGTGTCACAGGCTTGGAAATGGTCAACTGTCTTTTTTTTTTAATAGCTTTTTATTTACAAGATATATGCATGGGTAATTTTTTAGCATTGACTATTGCAAAACCTTTTGTTCCAATTTTCCCCCACCTTCCCAGGTAATGGTCAACTGTCTTAATTCCTTCTTTCTCCCAAATAGGGTAATAGAGTCTGCAAATTTAGAAGTTTTGAGATAAATAACTTTCTGGCTCAGTTCTATAATGCTATTTGTTAAAAGGATGACTTAATAAGTCTTAAAAAAGGGAAGCAGTGATCTTGATGCTATATTGGACCTCATTGACACCTTACCAATTATACTAACCTAGTCTTTATTTTTTGACAAGGTTATAGAATTAATTGTGTAGGGAAATACTACAAACACAGACTTTAGATTTTACCAAAGTATTCGATGAACTCATATGTGCTCTTGTGAATAAGAGGGAGAGATGTGGACTAGATGGGTGCATTTGTGACAGGTTGATTGACTGGATTCTGAATAATTATGGGGTTATTGTTGGATAGTAGAATGGCCCATGGATTTGTAGTTGGCCCTAAACTAGGATGGAGAGTCAGCATAAGTAGATCAAATAATAAAACTCCATCTTGACCTTCACATTGATACATTGGATTTTCCCTTACAAGATATTTTCAAGCAAAGTTCGATGACTACTTGTTAGGGACATTGTAGAAGGGATCAAATTCTTGTTCAGTTATGGATTAGACTAGATAGTGTAAGTCTCTCCTAAATTTGACATTCTGTGATTTTTCTTTTTCTCATTGCTGATGTACATCAAATCTATTTTTATATATGCACTCCAGGTCCAACATTGTATCCACTGTGTCATCTAGTTGTCTCTAGATAATTTTCAAAGTCAACTAGACCTTGCACTTTGTATTAGTTTTATGGTTAACTAGCTTTGTAATCATAGTCACTGAATGTGACCCCCAGAAAAACCTGTTTTTCTCCTCTATAAAAGATGCATAGTTTTATTATTCTACTATTCTAGTTAGATTCGTTAAGATTTTTGACTCAGCTTGTCTGAGTTATATGCAAGGACAGAAAAACAAATGATTTAGAAGTGTCTTTTGGAATGGAGTGTCTCAGAAGACTTGGGAATTGTCTTGCTTATGAAGTAACAGGATTGTTGTTTTAGAGTACCTTTCTTTAGATTGAGAACCAAGTGAAAAACCTTGAAAAACTTCAAAAGGATAGTTATATACATTTTTTAAAAATGTAAGTTCCCTGAAGCAGCTCCTATTTTATTTTTAAAATTGCGTACATTGCTGTGAGTAGGACTAGGTGATGAAATTGAATTCTTGCATGAATTCATGTACACTAGCCTTGTAGAGGTCAATTTAATGTAGCCCTTATGTGGAAATCACACATAGCTCTTAACATTAATTTGTGCTTAATTGATGTCAAATGTCACTTCAAACGTCCATATGGGTAACATATAACAAGGACATCCTTTCAGAGAAGGACCTTTACATTAATTATGTGTTAAAATAAGATGATCTATATTATTTATATCACCTGAAATTTGTCTCTAGCCTTAGGTTATGTAAATTCCACCCTTCCCCCCATCCTCCATCCATCATCTTGGAAAGAAATATTTATTGTAATCTATAAACTTGTTTCCTTTAGTCCTACAAAGAAATTTCCATTAATATCTATAAAACTAATAATGATGATAGCTAAAATTTACATGGTACTTTAAGATTTATAAAGTGCTTTACATTTAATACTTATAATATTCTCTGAGGAAGTGATAGTATAATCTGCATTTTGATAATAATAATAGTTAACAATAAATAGTGCCTATGTGCCATGCATTTTGCAAAATGCTTTACAAATATTATCTCATTTGATCCCCAAAACAATTCTGGAAGGTAGGTGCTGTTATCATTTGCATTTTACCAAGAAGAAATTGAGGAAAACTTGTTATTTGACTTGCCCAGGAAAATACTGCTGTTAAGTGCCTGAAACTGAATTTGAACTTGTCTTGACTCCATGTTTATTGTTCTAGATACTGCACAAGTGGAAACTGAAATTGAGAGAGTTTGTGACACATCCAGGGTCATCAGCTAGTAACGTTGGGGCAAGATTTGAATTCATTTTTTTGTGACTTCAAGTCATCATTTAACCTCTTTTGACTTCACTTTCCTCATTTGTAAATGAAGAATTTGGACTGTGTGACTTCTGAGACTTCTAGTTTTAAGTGGATGACTCCAGGATCCTAGCTTGTAACCTCTGAACTTTTCAGAACCTTATTTTCATAACTGGTGAAATTATTAGATGAAATAATACCTTCTCTGAGTAGTTCTATGAGGATTACTCAGGATACTTTTCAGGATTGGTATAAGGATTAAATATAAAATACATATAAAAATGCTTTTAAAATGATGAAACACAGTAATGGTAATACTGGTGCTTCATGTTTTTGCATTTTCTTAATCTGCTGTGAATTTTCTTTCGTGGTGAAAGGGGTTGAATTTCGGTTTGTCTAAAGTGACAGTTGATGGTCCCATCTATACTGTCAGCCCAAGAAATATCAGAGAAGTACAGCAGAGTGGTCACTAAAGATTGAAAATATCCTGTTTCACAAACATCACTATTCTCTCTGTAGCAAATCAGGAGCTATGTGAATAATGGAAATCGTGGCCTATCCAGGGATAGAATAACCTGGTATGCAAAGAAAAGAATAGCTGCTTATGTTGAAGTAGCAGAGATAGACAAATGAAATGGGATTTTTCCTCTTGTTCTTAAATATTTTTAAAAGCTGTTTCTTAAAATAATGCAATTAAAAGTTTTATTAAATATTTCTTAATCTCTAGATGTATTTTAAAAAAAAAAGAAAGTTCTATTGTAGCTTGCTCTGCATTTCTAGCAAGAACTACACTAATGACAAAGATTCAAACCAGAAATAAATGGTAGAGCAAGAAAACCTACACTGACAGGATCTGTTCATGATATATCTTTATTAGTTCACCAATGCCTTAGTGACAGTAGTGACAAATTGAATTGGGCCAGTACTTTCTCGGGAAAAGGAATATCTAAAGCAGTGGTCAGCTTTATATAATGCTATAGAATGCTCCCATTCAAGACTTATATAGGAAGATCAGAGACTGCTCAGTCCCAGAAACATGTTGTGGGAAATGTTTCATTTTCATTTGGCCCTGGTACTGTTTAATCCTAGAAGATGACCTGATTCTTCAGGAGGTAATGCTGACCATAAAGAGAAAAGGAAAAGAAAAGACAGTCTCCAAGATCAAACAGACCAAATAAAGTACAAAGAACAGCATGTGCATTCTCTATATCTTGGCTTTAAGAATTTATCTTTTGAGTCATTGCTGATTATTTGTTTCTGGTTAATAGCATCCCAAACTTTAATCCTTGTGAGGAGAGAGTAATTTTATGTGTGTGTGTGTGTGTGTGTGTGTGTGTGTGGAGGGGGGTAAGTGAGGATGGTAAATTTTAAGTGTTTGGCAGTTTTTTGTGAAAAGTCTGCTAGCTTCAGATACCTTGGTGGTCAGCTTATATCTTCATATGTCATACTTTTGCAAAATGGAGGGTGGTAAGAACAATAACCCAAAATGTTAAAACATTAAAAAAAAATGAACCCTGCCAGCTGGCTCATACACCATTAACAAATAACTATATATTTCTTCTTGACCTGAAATAAAGTATCTAAACTCCAAAACTAACTGAAAAATCATTCTAATGCTTGAGCTATAAAAGGCCCTTTTATATAAGAGCCTTTTATATTAGAGCTTTCATTTGAGTTATGCTTGGCTGATGTGCCACATCTCACGTTAAATGTAGGTATGGCTTTCTCACATTTGAAATGAGAATTTCTCTTTCAAGAAGTATAAGTTGCTGATAAAGTGTTCATTTTTAGCCTTATTTAATTAGATTATCTCCTTATCTGATTTCTCTTCCTTGCCAATCCTTGCTTAATTCATATTAACCTTTGCCTAACGTAGCTATTAAAATGTTTGCTTTTATATTTCATGGTTATTCAGCTTTATGATGACACCTCTGCTGAATCCTGTTCATTTAAATCACATTGGTTGCTTTAGTGTGTTCGCTGTGCCAACTGAACTAAAATAGTTATCACGATAGTTATTAATCACAGTATTTTTTGTGTTCTTTTGTAATCTCTGCAGTCTCTTCCAGATCTTAGTCCCACATTACTCTTTCTGTGTATGATGTCTGATTAAGTACTATAAACAATAATAAAAAGAAAATTATGATTTTTACTTTTACATAAAAGTAGTATTAATAATAACTGACTTAGAGCTATATCTTATGTACCTTCTTTTAATTGATCCTCATAACAGTACTATGAGATAATTACTAGATATTGTTATCTCCATTTTAAAAGTAAGGGGGAAAAACAGTTCTGGTTAAGTGACTTGCTTGCTTAGGGTCACTTAGTATCTAAATCAGGATTTGAACTGAAATCATCTTGATTCCAAATTCAGTATTCTGTCTGCTTTGTAACTGCCTTTGTAGCATATACTTTAAGGTAGCATGAATTTATAAAACATTTATATTGTTTACAGCTTTGTAGAGTGCTAAAAGAGTGGGTAGAAGATACTTGTGACGTAAGAAATTTAAAATTTAATAAACATGTATTAAGCAACTCTTGTATAGTAGGCACTATGCTAAGTTCTGGGAATACAGATCAGTCAAAGAAAAGCCAAGTCCCTGCACTCATAGGTATTGCAGTCTAATAAGAAAATCAAAAGGAAACTGAAGGGATGGAGGACAATTTTAAGGATATCCAGTGTGGGGGCATCATGTTCTGTGGAGTACAAATCAAACAAAACTGCAAACAGAAAGTAGAGAGTGAGCTGGGAAGTTCAGGTCCTTGCCCTCTCTAAAGGAAAACTTTAGAAGAGCACTGCAGTCCTCCAGAAAGAGGGAAGACTAAGAGAGATCAGAAGGAACCGACTTTGATGTCAAGTGGTCACCTTATCTGGGAGGAGCATCTTGTTCCCTGGATCTCAAATCAAACAGAGCTGCAGATGTAAAGTTCCATCCTGCCCATAAAATGGTGTTGGGGACACACCGTGGATAATTTTAAACAACTGGAGAACAAAAGCATGGCAGCATTTAAATAAATACACACACACACACACACACACACGGTAGTGTTGGACTGAATGTGGATGTATGGGGTAACAAAGAAGTGCCGAAACTCCACCATGGCATCAAAGAAAAAGCTTTGGGCTTGGCATCTGGACGCCAGGTTAAAATTCTGTCTCAGATACTTAGTCACTTGGTGAGCATTAGAAAAATCATTTAACATTTTGGAGCCTCAGTTTCCTCATTTCTAATATAGAGGTGGAAGTACTTGAACTACTTATTTTATGGCTTTGTTGTAAAGGAAAGGATTTTAATAACCTTAAAGGTTATGTGTCATTCAGTAAGAAAAAGGTTCAACCACATTGAATGGTATTTAATTAGCTGTTAAATTACCATTATACATTTTCCTCCCAATTTTAGGGAGTATTATTTAGGTAACATCTTAATAGTCAACTAATGATCCAGAATATTTATTGAGAACAATAGTCATAGACTAATTTATTTTTGTCACATTTGTGCTTTTTAGTATTAAAGCTGTTACTTCTTACATCCTGTTTTTTTCTTCTTCTTAAAGGCCCATGGTTTTAGAGGTTTTGTGTCTTTGAATTTACTGAGTACTTACTAGGTGCCCAGCAGCATGGTAAGCTGTGTAAAGAAACAGGGCTTCTGCTCTCAAGGATATAGTAATCATTTGTTTTTATATAGAAAGGCTTTATATGTTGTAAAAATGTGTGTGTGTGTGTGTGTGTGTGTGTGTGTGTGTGTGTACACATATACTATTTTTATTTCAGGTTTGCAAAGTGCTTTAAAATATTATTTTATCCTCCAACACTTATCACACCCCTGTATATAGTAGTATATGGTAGACTCATAATTATCGATAATTGACTAACCCATAACCACTCTGGAGATAGGTGCTGTTATTTCCCCTACTTAAGGACTGAGGAGACTCAGGCAGAAAGAGGTTAATTAACTTACCAAGGATTGAGTAAATAATTTGCTAGTAAGTGCCTGAGACATGATTTGGGTAAGATAAGATCTGGTAGATATCAAGCAATTTTAGGAATATATGTTTATCTAATTTCAAAGATTAGATGGTCTCCTTGGTCTCAGCTTTTTCATTTGTTAACTATATGCATATAAATTGTTATTAACATCATCATGTTAATGTATTAATACTTTGTTAAAATTGTTTAACAGGGATTTGACTAGAGCCCATCAGAGCATCAGTTCTGTCTTCAATGATAAGAATGTCATAATTCTGAACTCTTTGAAGAGCTTGTTTCCCCATTTTCTCAGTTCAGTTAGACTTTGGGGTGGCATGTATCTAGTCTTAGTAAACACAATAATGGGAACCACCCTCTGTCATTACTTTCATATGAAAGATAGGGTTGAAAGCAGGTGCTGTGTCATAATTTTTCCTTTATTTATTTTGATCAGAGTCCTAATTATCAGTTAAAAAAAAACTTGAAGAAGATTTTATAGTGGTATAGTAGACACATGAGTAAGAACCTAAATAAATGCTTTAAAATCCCATTTCATTTTAGATAAGATGTTTAAAAAGATTTTTTTAAAATTTCAATTCCAAATTCCTTCACTCCACCTACCATCCATTGAGAAAGCAAAAAATTTTGTACCAGTTTAAAAAAGTCTTCCCAGTTTTTTCTGAAACCATACTCTTCATTTCTTATAGCACAAGAATAGTTTATCACATTCATATATTCATATATTTCAACTTACTCAGCCATTCATCAGCTGATGTGCATTTCCTCAGTTTCTAATTCTCTGCTATTACAAAAGAAGCTGGAATAAACATTTTTATACATAGATAATCTTTTTTCCTTTTTCTTTGATCTCTTTGAATTAATAGTATTGCTTGATCTAAGGATATGCACAGTTTTGAATCCCTTTGGACATAATTCTAAATTATTCTCCAGAATGTCAGACCAGAATGTTACAACTCCACTAAAATGCATCAATGTCCCTGTTTTTCCTCCAGCCTTTGTCATTTTCCTTTTCTGTCATAATAAGTGATCTGAAAGGTACGTAGTAGTATCTCAAATTTTTTTTATTTTTACTTCTCTAATTATTGGTGATTTAAAGCATTTTTCATGTTATTTGGATTGTTTTGATTTCTTCTAAGAACTGCCTGTTTATGTTGGACACTAATTAGATGCCTACTATGTACCAGGTACTGTGAATTTACTTTATAATTTCATTTGATCCATTCAGCAACTCTAAGGTAGATATTGTTATTATCCCCATTCTACTGTTGAAATTGAATCAGAGGTTCAGTAACTTATCCAAGTGTTTACATTAAGTGTAGCACTAATATGTTACCTCTTGGGAGTGGAGGAATAGAAGGGGGAGAGGACCAGGATGCCTAAAGAAGGGCAAATAGGTCTAGGGTGAAAACAGAACAAAGTCAGTAGTAGGATTTAGTTTGTAAGTAGCTACTAGAAAAGAGGAAGAAAGAAAGAGAAGAAGGAAGGGAAGAAAAATGTTTCAGGAAAAGTCTATGACAGAAATTTCAGTGGTAATTTTCATTGTCTCCTCTTTGAATTTATTCTTTGGAGAAATTTCCTTCAATTCAATAAGGCTCAAAACATTGCCTTTTAAATCTATATGGATTTTTGTTGCTTACAGTATTAATAAAAACCATTTTAAAAATCATTATCATCAGAGGTACAAATAATTTTATTTCCTTTTGAATGATTTTTTTTTTCCTCCTTCAAATTATAAAGTGCTTCACACTCCAAAAGATCTTATGGAATATTTTGTTTAAACAAATTATTCCATTGCAATTCTGAAATTCTGTGATTTTTCTTTCTAATTTTAGCTAATCTTATTTAAGTCACCTGTAATTCGAATAGACACTCCATTTTCTATCAGGGTCTATTGCTAGAACTTTGCAAAACAATAAAATAAACCAGACAGTGCTGAAAGCATTAGGCCTTTTTGTTGGAGATGTTTATGGGGAACTCAAAAAGAGAATGCAAGAGCATGACTGGAGAAATTCAAAGAAATGGGTGACAGATACAGGAAAGGAAGCAGCCTACCCACTCTCTCACTGGGGAACAAGCAACTCTGAAACAGGAATGGGAAAGAGCAGGAAAGGGTTATAACCAAGCATATAGCCAGTGAGCCTCAGGCACACTGTTTTTCAGGTTATGACAGGAAAAGCAACTCTTTGATGGTCTTACAAGAGGTAGTTCCTAGCACTTGGTACACACTGGGACTCTTTGGTTCATACTTCACAGTAATTCCAGGAACTCCACAGACAGAACATCTCCAATATCAGGGCTACTCAGAGGTTTTATGGAGACTGGGCAGGGAAAGTTTTGCTTAAGCAGCCCTGATTTTAATAACTGTATCTCAGTATAATTAGGTTTACTTTGTAATCTTATACATTTAAACATGAATCTGAAAAGTGGCATCTAGGTTTCACTTGGTTGTCAGTGGAGATTCATGACAAAAAACAGTGCTTAGAGGCCCCTGATCTAGTAAGTCATTATTGTCCTTGTAGTAACTCGAAATTTTGAGTGTTTCTGTCAGACGCTTGAATAATGTCTTAATGCCTAAAACATAAAAAACAAAACAAACAAACAAAAAACCTCATTTCACATTGCCAATAAAAATTTTATCTGTTGGTTGAACTTACAAACCAGGTTAAAAGATGATATTCCATAAAAGCAGAGGGACTTAGGAGGACCTATAATGATGAAAAAGAGCAAGTTTTATTTCCTTTGTTCAGTTCTAAATTTGTTATGCCTTAAAGTTAGCCTGTCTTGTTAGGCTCAGAGAAGCATTTCTTCCTCTCATTAAACACAAAAGCTGGCAGTACCAGCAATTTGATTCACACTCAATGTGGGAAGAAAATATCTGTTTGTACTTTTAACAAGTAGAACCTGTTTTTAATATATAACTTGCCAACTCCTGACTGGGTGTTCTTTTTAAGTGTAATTACACCCCCAAGAATATACCTCTCTAAGCCTTAAATCCTTTTTTCTCTTGGCTTCTCATTTTGTTGGGTTGCAGCCACACTATTTAGTAATTTATCCTTTAAGTAAATTGGGGAGCAGGGGGTAGGAGGTGGGAGTCTTCCCTAAAACTGAGACCAGTTGCACCAAATGATTAAAGAATTGATTGGGAGTTAGGTCTGAATTGAAATGATATCCTTCTTGATGGGCAGCTAAATATTTCAGGAGAATTTTTCCTCCTTCTGGTCACTTCATATCCTAACTTTGCAAAGTTTTGTATAGGAACCCATTTCATGTCAACCATGAGAAAATTATGTGTGAGGAACCCAAGCTGAATATCAGGCTTTTTATTCATGAATTTGGGAAGGAGTATTTATTTAATCCACTGCTACCATAGATAATTCATTTCTTGTTCTCTTTCATTTCTTTGTAGATGGTGGCCCACGGGAAACATTAATGCATTTTGCAGTGAGACTGGGACTGCTGAGGTTAACTTGGTTTCTGTTACAGAAGCCAGGTGGAAGAGGAGCTCTCAGCATACACAACAATGAAGGAGAGACTCCAGCAAGCCTGGCTTTAGAGCGGGGCTATCAGAAGCTTCATCAACTTTTAACTGAGTAAGCTTTTTTCTCCCTATTCTCTTCCCCTCAAACATTACCTCATATCTTCACATTCCCATTCATACTAACATGCTGATTGGGATTCTTCCTGTTCTTTATACTTTCCCATTAATTGAGACCAAAACCTACATTTTCTGCTGGATTATCACAAATTTGTCCTTACTATCTTATCTATAAGAGTATCAAGACTTATGGGAAATGTAGATTTTTTTTTCCACCCTAATTCTCACCTTCTCTTTCTTTTTCTTTACTCTGAACTCTTGTTTTATTAGTTGGGAGGTGGGGTATGCTCTCTTGCATAGCTTTTTGTTCTTTGATTAGTTTACTGAAAATGTATAATGAGTCAGGGATTTTTGGTACCATTAGGCAATTTGTAAAGATTCTAAGACTTGAAACTTGTTTTTTCAAGATGTTATTTCTTTAAATTACAATACTTTAATACCATAATCATGTATGGAAAATATGCATTAACTAAAAGGGTTTGCTTTGAATTGTGACTTATATGGTTAACATAGAGAACATAGAGATTCATCTCCTATGAATACAGTAAAAGTCAACAGATTTGTCCTGGAAACTTCAGTAAGTAATGCTTTCTGTGTACATGTTTGTCTTCTGTTTTTCTCCAGTCTTTTTAAAGAGTACTTTTTTTTTTTGGGGGGGGGGGTCATTTTAACAGTTAATGGCTTTAGGAAGTTTTTTTTGAATTAAAAAAAATTTAACATAAGTTGAATTAGTAGTAAATTAGTTTTTCAGTGGAATATTAGTAAAAGCAGAAATTACAGGTACAATTTCTTAAGTAATGTATTCTTTTAGTTTTGTATCCTGCCATAGTAATCGGAAGATGATTTTCTTTACATAGAGCTAATTAAAACCAATTAGACTCATTCTTCTATGGTTGTCTCTTGACAGAAGTTCTTTAGATTAGTGTTCCCCAATTCTTAGGCCTTGGTGTCTTGTTGACTATAACTTGTTGATCTTTTACTTGGGAGTGTGGAGAGGGATGGGAATAGGAAAAGTAGAAAGACTATTCAAAATCAAATTGTCTAGGTACTTGTGCTAATGACTAACTATTTTATAAGTTTTCTAGTAGAACACCCCAAAATTGTTAATGTAAAAAAATGCCTGGTGTTGCATGGATGGTGGGAGGTTGCTATGTTAGTCTTGTAGATGTATGTATGTGTGTATGTGGATACCTTAGTTCTGTTGACACATTGTTCTAGTGTGATATGCCGGTAGCCATATAGTTTCCATCTGGCCAATGTTGTTAATACTATTCATTTAGAAGAATTGAAATTGGACTCATGGCTGCACTAAGGGAAAAAACCAAAATTCTAGAAATTTAAATAATTAGCATTGTGGGAAAAAGGGGAATGAATTTCAAATGGAATTCCTTTAAATTTGGTTGTGTGGTTTAGGAAATCTGTTATATAATATCAATACCAACAAAGACTGGCTGATACTTAATCCAAATGGGGAAATAAAGTTGTTACAACAGCTTCTTTTTGTGCTTCAAAAATATGTCACAAGACTGATATTGCAACACAACTTTTAAGGAAATGAAAGGTTGCATGGAGCTTTTCTTTAAAGTGTTGTTGCATTGGATTCCCTATTCATATATTTATGTTTTTGATAGGGGATGGGAATGGGTGCCAAAGGGTATAAAAGATCCCATGTTGTTCTCTGCCAACCACAGAGACTTCCCAGGGACTCTGCTCCTTTTCAAGCCTACTTTCTAGCAGTTTTGCCATTGACCTTATAGCTTTTATTCTGAATTTCATCGGATTGTAAGCTCCAACTCAAATCACTGATCTAATTAGAACCTGGGTACAGAGTATGCTCTGCCTGATCCTCCTTTCTCATACACACTTCTGCCATTGCTACCACTATTTGCTTCTTTGTTCTAGTATCTCTTTCTCTTCTCTTCTTACTCTATACCTTTCTTAGGTTGGTCTTCACAAGGAAAAAATGGTAATATTCAAAAATATTAAGAATAGAATTGGAGTTTATGGGAATCTCTCACCCACCCTCATCCATCCCTTCAAAAAGAGAGAGAAGCAAGCAGGGAATGCTGCTTAGTGCAGCTTGATCAATGTGTGATTTTTTTCAAGCTACTCTGCAACTGAAGTTTATGTTTAACTTAAATCCTGTGATAGTAATAGATCTCGACACTTGCCCCATGCTTTGTTATATTCCTCTTTGTTCTGATGAGTGACATCATTACAGTCAGTGCATATCCATGCTCATTTGAGATTCACTCCTCCCTAAGTTTTAAACAGAGCTAATTTGTCTATTCTATAATTAGACTCCCTCTTAACCAGTTAGGATACTTCATTATTATAGGTGGGAATTATGGTTCTAAATATTCTTTCTAATAACTGCTATCTCTTAATGCAGAATTTTAGTTGTGTCTCATAGCACAGAAGACAGAATAATTCAATCCAGTACTCAAGTAGTTTCTTCCCAAAGTTCATTAAAGATGTTCCATTTTTCCCTTGTAGTTAGTGGAAATAGCATTTGGATTTGGAATCTGATGACTTGGTTTAAATCCTAACTCTACTGTTCAAAATGTCCATGATTTTGTAAAGGTTCTAAGTAATTGCACAAAGTCAGATTATCTTGTTCATTTTTTAATCGTATCTAAGTCTTCACAGCCCCATTTAGGGTTTTCTTGGCAAAGATACTAGAATTGTTTGCTGTTTTCTTTTCTAGTGCATTTTACAGATGAGAAAACTGAGATTAACAGCATTAAAGTGACTTGTCTGGGATCACAGAACTAGTGTCTGAGGTTAAATTTGAACTCAAAATTTCATGACTCCAATTGGGTAGTACAGTGGACTGAGCTTGGGAGTCAGCTATGTGATCCTGGGCAAATCACTGTCAACTTCTGTTATGTACTAGTTGATTTAAAGAAAATATAAATTAAACTTAACATGGTAGTAACAAAATTACAGTTTGTATCCATTTTTAATTCTTTTTTTCTTTCTGTGTAGTTTTAAATTTCTTTTTTAATGCTTTCTCTTTTTTCTCATCTCTATTGTTTCTAAGTTCTATAAGATTCTCGAATATAGTTTAATTTTGGTTTTCTTTATTTTTAAAAATGTTTTATTTTTCTCGATTACATTGAAAAAAAATTAACATTCATTTTTTAAAATTTTGACTTCAAAGATCTTTCCCTTTCCCTGTACTCTCATTCCTCTCTCAGGTGCCAAGCAACTTGATATAGGTTGTACTTGTGTAAACATGCAAAAAACATGTTTCCATATTAATTATATTGTATAAGAAAACAGACTCCCCTCAAAAAAAGCCTCACAAACAATAAAGTGAAAAAATAATCTGCATTTTTTTCTCCAGTAATCAGTTTTTCTCTGATAGTGAGAATCATATCCAGTGTAGAATTTACCTTTGTTGACCCCTTCAGTTTGCATTCAGACTTCATCACTTGTTTCTCTGGAGGTGAATCACATTTTTTCATTGTGACTTCTTTGTATTATCTTAGATCATTATATTTCTGAGAATAGCTCAATCATTCACAGTTGATCATCATACTATATTACTGTTACTGTTTACAATGTTCTATTGGTTCTGCTCAGTTCACTTTTCATTATTTCATGTAACTCTAGGTTTTTCTGAGATCTGTCTGTTCATCATTTCCAAAATAGTATTCTCTTATAATTATATATCACAATTGGTTCAGCCATTCTCCAGTTGGTGAGCATCTCCTCAGTTTCCAGTGTTTGTTTCCCTTAGTTCATTCTGAGCTTTACCATTCTAGTTTTATAGGCACGCATAACACATGTTTTCTTCTATATAGTTTAAAAGGCTAATTTGGTGAGTTTCCTTTATATCCATATGGTCTTCAGAAAAATTTTAAAGGTTTTTAAAAAATTGTTTTCATTTTCTACCTTTAGAATTCTCATAAGCTTTTCATTTTTCCTGAGTAGACTTCCTCTACAGATGTTTTTAGTCCCTCCAGTTCTAATGTAGTCTTCCTTTAGAACCCTTTGAAATCTCCTCTTCAGAATTTAAGATACATATCCCTTTCTTATTCCAGAAGAACTCTAATCATATATGATCCCTTCCTGATGTTTTTTTTTCTTCAGTAATTAGTGTTTCTCTGATAGTGAGAATCATATCCAGTGTAGAATTTACTTTTGTTGATCCCTTCACTTTTTGAAGAATGAAGTCATCCTTAAGTCAGGATTAACACTTCTACTTTTGAGAGAGAGAGAGAGAGAGAGAGAGAGAGAGAGAGAGAGAGAGAGAGAGAGAGAGGAGGGGAGGGAGGAGGGAGGAGGAGGGAGGGAGGGAGGGAGGGAGGGAGGGAGGGAGGGAGGGAGGGAGGAGGGAGGGAGAGGAGGGAGGGAGGGAGGGAGAGAAAGAGAATCAATGAGAATTCGAATGCCTGCAGGTATTTGGTTAATTGATGCTTCCTGTCACTACTATTATTGTCTTTGTTTCAGGATTGATTGTGACCTTTTTTCAGACTTTATTTATATCTGTTGCTTCTTTTTGTCGAGGCTTCTTGCCTATGAAACAAATAAAAATTCTGAAATTACATTCCTGATAGATTTACCATAAGGAGAATATGTTATAAACTTGAATACTCCATATAAATGAGCTGCTGTTGTGATCATTATTGCTAAAAGAGATCTTGATCTTATGTGGTCCATTACTTTGTCATTATCTGATTCTCCAAGTATAATAAAAGCAGAATTGCAGAATTATATATTTTAGAGCAGAAAGGTTCAGGTGAAACCCAGGATTAAGTGGCTCTTTTATGTGTAGGAATGTGGAGGTGGAGTTAAAGGCCAGTTTTTTTGTTTTCTGGAACTGTGAATGTTCTTATCAATCCTCAAACCTTCCTCTCACCCCTCATCTTTTCAGATCTTCTCTATAATTCACTCCATCCTGGGAATAGTTACTTATAAAGTAACTGACTTTATCCTCTTCCTTGGAATAGAGGATGTGATTGAGTATTTAGATTTCAAAGGGATTCTCAATAGGCAAAGTAAATAGATGGTGAAGCAAAGTCAAAGAGT
The DNA here is from genome assembly GCF_902635505.1 of Sarcophilus harrisii. Lineage (NCBI taxonomy): Eukaryota > Metazoa > Chordata > Mammalia > Dasyuromorphia > Dasyuridae > Sarcophilus > Sarcophilus harrisii. Next base: position 542,416,640 of record NC_045427.1, read on the forward strand.
ATTAACTGTGTCAATAAATTGAAAAAGCAAGATTTTCCTTATATTAAGTGTTATATAATCACATTTAATAGGAATTGGCTTTTATGTTATGTGTGTTGAATATTTACAAGGAGTGCTAGTTGATGATATATGTTTTTTGGATAACTTCCTTGGCTTTGGAGGAGACCCCCAGGATAAAGAAAGGGTGGAAAACTTGTAGCCAGCAGACATCTTGAGTTCCTTAGCCATTTGACTATAAGTTTGTGGGAGTTTTATTGTATCTTGCCAAAAGTTCACTTTATGATTCTTGGATTGCATTTCCATTAAGTTATTAAAACAGTATTTCAGAGGCACTGGTTTCTCTTTTTATCCATTTTACATTTCTTCTTTTGAAAACAATATCAGATTATGATGGAGGAATTTTTCCTTTTTCAAGCATATTGCTTCTAGAGAGCATGGAAAACGTATACTTGAAAAATTTTCTTTTTTATGAGATTATGTTTATAAGTATACATTTCAATCTGACCAAAACTATTAAGCACCTTATGAAAGTCATCGTTTAGACACTAGGAATTAGATGAAAAATAAATGATATGTCCCTGCTTTTAAGTGTTCTGAAGTCCCCTAGACAAGGGATATTAACATAAATGCAACTACTGACAAAATATAGAATGTAATATAAACAAAGGAGAGATGCTCACAAAGAACTCTAAGAAAAAATTGATGAAGAAAAATTCACTTTTAGGTAGCATTTTAATTGTTTTTTTTCAGGTGATTAGAAGGATTTTAAAAAGTGGAAATATGAAAGAACTATTTATGCAAGTATCCTCCCCTCAACTTTTTTTCTTTCTTTTATTCTTCCCTCTTATCTTTCTTTTCTCTTCTCTTCTTTTTCCCCACCCTCAGTATTTCAAAAAATTTGTCTCAGAGGAACTTTCCGGTTTCTCTAAGGCCTTGATCTCTAGGGCGACACATTTAATTGGACAATTTTTTCCTCCAGTGTCATTATATCTTTCTGCTTTTTGCATCTCTGGTTACTGTATTAATTCTCTTATTTTGTAAAGCTCTAGATAATTAAAATTAAATTTGAGGTAGCATCTTAGCATCTCCTTTTGATAATGGCAATTGCTTTGGGAAATGAAGTATGACTGACATATTATAGCATTTTCTATGTGTCAATGATGCATACTATGTGTAATATGGTGTGTATAATTTGTGACCAAAAAGTGATATTCACATTGTACTTTCAGTCATACAGCAGAAATTATTTTAAGAGTTTTAACTCTTTAATGTTGCTACAGCTGTTATTTAGCATTTCTCTACTCTAGGGGGCACTAGCATTGCACATCTGAACTCACAAATCTCATTTTATAAGTATGGAAAGCTGCCTAGAGTATAAGATTGATTGGAAAAGATAATGGTTTTAGAGTATGGCATTGTAGAAGACTATGTTTGGGATAGATTTTAAACTTATATAATTAGGTAGCCCTATCCCAGGAAAAATGTATCCTTTCCATAGAAGTAGCTATTAGAGTTTCTGTGGAATTTGATGTGAGAGGTCTTCCTTATAATAAAATGTTCTTATTGAAACTGTTAACCCTCTTGAAAATACTGAAGAACTCATAAGATTGTTGTACTCATAGCTTGTGATCTTCAGCTTCACTCATGTGTATCTAGATCAGTTTATTTATTGCACAAGTATAACAAATTTTTACACTAGGTGTTCTGGATAGAAAGATGTTTCTGGATAGAAAGCTTGCACTTCCTGAATTCTCTGAATTTCTTCTAGTCAGTTTGAGATTGCTACTTTTTATGATATTAAAAAAGAGCATTTAACACCTACAAAGCATGTGCTTGAATACATATACATATATATGAAGTATTGATTTCTGACATTGCAGTATTGTGTTTCGCAGCAACTTGACATAACTGTAATATCTGTGTGATGCAGTGCACACAAACATATACATGTTTGACTATCTAGAAATACATATATGTGAGTTTATATATATGTATGTATTTTCTACATGCTCACCCCTATCCTTCAAATAGAAGATATTTCAGGGTAGAAACAGGACTTTTTGTCTTTGGATCTCCCTAGCATTTAGTATAACTCTTGGTACATTTTTGCTACTTAATAAATGCTTGGTTGGTTGATTGATTTACTGTGTTGTAAATGGGATCATTATAGTATCTCCATCAGGTGATTGGAAATCTTTCAAGCTCATGGACATTCTATCACTTAGATCTCAGTTTTGCTTCAGAGAGTTGTGATGCTACATGGCTTAATTTGTTAGGTTGTTTCCTATGGCAACAGTATGTAATGTTAGAAATATACATTTGAGGGATTTTCCTTCAGTGCAGATTTAGGACAAAGTAAATGTGAGGAGTGAATATCTAGAAAGAACCTTTTTTCCCTTTTAAATTTGTTTTTAGATTGTTTCAGTCCTTGCTCATTTTTTTGTGACCTCATTTTGGGGTTTTCTTGACAAAAATATTGGAGTGGTTTGCCATTTCCTTTTGCAGCACATTTTTACAAATGAACATCTGAGGCAGTAAGAGTTAAATGACTTGACTTAGGGTCACACAGCTTATAAGCAGGATTTGAACTCATAAAGGTTAGTCTTCTTGATTCCAAGCCCAGTACTCTATCCACTGTGCCACCTAGCTGCCCCTTTGTTTTAGATTCATAAATAACTAATATGTGTGTGTGTGTGTGTGTGTGTGTAAAATTTGCACTAGAAAGTACTAATAGCTTTTTTTTTTTAACTGCAGCTTGGTCTGGTGAATAGAGTGTTGGATTTGGAGTCAGAAAGATCTGAATTTAAACCTTGCTCTTAGATACTTAGTAGCTGGAAGTTATTTAACCTGTGCCTTTCCTCCTTTATAAAATGGGAGTTATAATAGGACACATCTCTGAGGATTGTTGGAAAGACAATGAGATAATATGTTTAAAGCACTTTGCAAACCTTAAAGTACTATGTACATGTAGTAGTAGTTGTTATTATTAACCTTCTCTGTTACTTAAGTGTGAGAAAGGAATACATGGTATAGTATTGTCAAAGAGTGGAGGTGTTAAGCACTTGACGGGCAGGTTGTATGTAGCCCACAATTCTCTCAAATGCAATCTGAACCAGAATGAAATGGAATTGGGAAACATATAACAAAAATAAAAAGGCAATAAAACATAATATTAGATTTTTAAATTGTCAATATCTGAACCACAGTGAACCTTTTGTATAGTAACCTCTGTGTTTTTGTTTTATTTTGGCCATTAGTCAACATAGTTTATAGAGTTCTCATTGTGATGCCAAGAAGACTAGATTCAAGTACCCTCTCTGATATATACTAGCTCTCTTACTTTGATAAAGTCACTTAACTCATTGCTCAGTGATAGTTCTTTAGGATACTGGGTTATAGAAAAGGTACTAACCTGTATTGAAAAAGGACGTTTACTTACCAGGGAGTTCTCTTTACTAATAAAATTGGCTGATTGCTATCCTTCAATGCATTCCTACTGAGATAAGAAACTAAGATGTTTCAATCAAAATTATTATTAGAAGTTACAATTCAAAATCAAGTTGAAAAAAGAAATTGCAAAAAAAAGAAATTAAGGAGAATTTAGGCTTATTGTTTCAAAGAGTTAGTGCTTATGAGATTATTTATCTAACATGAGTCTACTGTATAAAAATATTGAATTTGTGTTACTATGGTGAAGTTTATCTTAAATAAATCATGTATTCCATAGAGTGGGTGTTGGGACTATAAAAGGATTAGAAGAGGGAAGCTTTCAGGAATGTGTTGGTGATATGCCTCTTACGTATGCCTTATAATCTCAATTTTATTTCAGTTCTCTATTAATAGCCAAATTCAGACACTATTGATTTGACTCCGTTTAATTTAGAAAAATAGATAAAATGATGCACTTTCAAGTGTTTATACCTTAGGAATCCTATTGCATTTGCTGTTCAATAAAGAGACAAGGGGGGAGGGATAAAGAAATAATGAGGTAAAATGTAGCATTATTTAAATGATTTTCTTTCCCACTATCCAGACACTAATTTTTTATGCTCAGGTTACCTAATTTCATACCCAGAGTTTAAGATACTGAATTTGATCAGAAGACTCTACCTAGTAGAGGGTCCAAACTCAATCAGACCTTCCCTTTTATTTTAGAATCATTTCTTCCCTTGGACATATAACTTTTCCACTCCTAAGGTTTCTATTGAGTATATTGCTCTGACTGACAAGTATTGATGCTTCCTAAAAGTCAAAATCCTTAATTTCCTGCTACTGAGCAGTGTATTTTTTTCTTATATTTTATTGTTAGATGCGTTTTCAGTTATTTATAAAAGCAACCCTAAATCAAAAACCCCAAAACATTTTTTTTGGCCAGCATTTCAACTTCCATTTCTTTTTGCTTATAACCACTTGCCTCCACATTCTAAACCCCTGTTATTAGATAAAGAGTAGCTCTTCCAGAAAAAATGCCACATTAAGGAGAGCAGAAAACAATGAATAAACCAGTGCCTAATGAATCTTTTTTTAATACAAATATGTCTGTGATTATTTTGAACTGGCAATATATTACCTCATAGTCAATAACTGAGAGGCAAATGTGTAATTGCTGGATTCTTTCTTTTATTTATTCCTTTCTACCTCTTGACATTCTTTCCCCTTCATCTTCATCAGAATTATGTCTGCTTTTTTAGCACTCATTGAAATATGGCCTGTTGGTGCAATTGTAGTTTCTTTGAAGATATTGCAAAATTCATGAAATAAGGAACTGGTTTTAGTAGGACCTTGTCAGAAATAGAATTGGGGCAAAGTGTTTACTCTTTGGACTGTGCTTCTTTTCTCTTGCTTTAATGTAACAGCTTGATGCAGAATGGGTGTCCGGTATTCTTGGTGCTTTGGAAGCCACGTGTGAGTATTTTTTCCTCCAGATTTCCATTAACTATCCATCATTTTATTCTTTATTCCATCTATACACAAGAAAGAGATTGAACTTCCTCTCTGCCATCTAGTGTTAGGAAGGCTAGAAAAATGTAGTTTTGTTCATTTAAAAAATTTTCCCTCTCTACTGTTAAGACACCCTCACAGATGTGAGCATTTCAAAAAATACTGAAAATTTACAGTTATAATTAAGGCCTTCTCCATACAGCAAGAAAATTCTTTTGGTTGTTCTGAATCTTCAGTGTTGTTGTTTTAAAGGTAGAATGTATTTCCTGCACATCAGCAACTAATTTGAATTTATTTTCTATGACTTAGTTACAGTGTTATAGAGATAATGTATGACTGAAAATTTCTGCATTACATTAGAGATCATTATTCACACAGAAGAGTGATAATGATAATTAAATGGCCACAATGTATGTAGTGCTAGGGGGTCCAAAACCCTTACTTCCTACCAACCTTGTGAAGAAAATAAAGCAAGTGATGTTATTTCCTATTTTAAAGCAGAAGAAGCAGAGTTAAGTTATTTGACAGTGGTTACACAGCTAAGAGCCCTAAGCTAGAATGTGAACTCAAGATTCTTGACCCCCAAGTTCAGCACTTTTGCAGTATGCAGTAGAATGGGCTGAGTCCTTGATTTATCTCCTAGCTCTGATCATTACTAGCTAGGTAACCAATGACAAAGCACTATACCTTTGTGAGCCTCAGTCTTATCTTTAGCATTAGGATAATTAGCATTTGTATTACTTTTCTTGTGAGATTAGTGAGAAGACAGGGGTTTTTGTAGGCCTAAAAAAGATAATATAACTTTGACTTGCTATTTCTGTGTATCTATCTCTAAATATGCTGAGAAATGTATATTTTTTGTGGTTTGCACAGTTGTAATAGAATCTCATTTAAGCTTATGATTGTGATCTTTATACAATGTGAGCCAAAGTTCCCTGTGTATCTTTGCCATAAAGGATTCTGTGGTCTTTAACATAGTGATGTAGTGACTAGTGGACTTGGTTATATGGAATGTTGTCACTGTGAAAGTGGTTTTGGTTTTTAATCTTTCAGTGCTTAATTGTAGGTGCCCTTAACTTTATATACTTTAGATGACTGGATTTTAGCTAATGACAAGTCATTAATCCACTCAAGTGACTGCAAGGTTCTTTGTGAATTATCAATAATTTCATAAATTATTATGCAGAATTATTTTTGTTTGGAAGGACCCAGAAGTTCTCATTTCTAATCCCAGAACTACTACTTACTTAGTTTGTGACCTTAGGTAAATCATGGAGTTTTTCTGAGCCCCATTTTCATGCTCTACAAAATAAATATTATCTGTCTCATCTATCACCCTAGCTATTGCAAGGATTAAAAATAATATAATGTAGGGAAAAGTGCTTTGTATATTATAACATGCTTAACAAAATGTAAAATGATTATATTATTGTTATAGCTTTTGTCCCAAGAGTTTCATTTGTGTGCTTGGGACTCACACTGTGCCTTTACTAATATTTTTGACATAAAGATAGATTAAAGGCATATGTCACAATTCTACTGTGAGTCATATTTTATAATTGTTTCTGAATATAGCTTGGGTTACTTATTTCATTTTAAAATGTTACATAGACGAAATCTTCAACAAAGATCCTCACTGAGCAGATAAATTTAGAGGCAGCTAGGTGGCACATTAAATAAAGTGGTAGTCTTAACTCCTTTTGGTCTCGGTTTTCTCAACTGTAAAATATGAATAATAATAGCAACTACTTTTCAGGATTGTTGTGAGGATCAAAAGGAGGTATTATTGTAGAGCACTTGGAACAGTTCCTGGCACATTGTAGGTGCTATGTGAATGCTTATTCCCTCTCCCTCTTCCCTGATCTACTTTGAACTTCTCAGATTATAGAATTGTGGAGTTAAAATGAATCTGAGAATTCAACTGGTCCGACTCTCAGTTTTTAAGATAACAAACTTCTGGGTGTCAAGATGTTAAGTTACTGGCTCTAAATCACACAGCTAACTAATATCAGAGTGGGGACTAGAACTGACTTGTGCCTGCTGTCCAGTTCTTCAGCTGTGCACTGGCTGATTATTTGTGACATTAGGCAAGCTATTTTATAATTCTGTTTTCCTATCTCACAACTGGGACTATCTCCAAAGTCTGAACTAGGCCATTTAATTATCATTATCATTCTTCTGTGTGAATATTGATCTCTAATGTAATGCAAAAATTTTCAGTCATACATTATCTCTATGATACTGTAACTAAGACATAGAAAATAAATTCATATTAGTTGTTGATGTGCAGGAAATACATTCTACCTTTAAAACAACAACACTGAAGATTCAGAACAACCAAAAGGATTTTCTTGCTGTATGGAGAAGGCCTTAAAAATCCTCTCCTGCTGCCAAATCCTATAGTTCTATGATTTCAAAGTCATACCTTTATTTTTTCAAGCCAGTTGCTGTTGCCAGCACTATTCCTTCCAATCCCTGGTTTGCCTGATTTTTAATAAGGAAGAAGAGTTAGGAACTTCATTCTCCATGGCAGTGAACACATCCCTCACTTCATTTAGGCCCTTGAGTATAAGTAGTTCATTATATACCTTCTTCAAGTGTGCTCATCACCTCTATTAGGAAATGTACTGTATTTCTTCATAGATCCTCCAGAAACATGATTGGTCATGTTACTGATCTTAAGTCTTTCAGAGTTGTTCTTTACATTGTTTCTGTCCTTGTAGAAATTCTTCTCCTAGTTCTCCTTACTTAAAATTAAATTGGTTAATACTATTCAGGATTCTCTGAAATTGTTTCTTTCATTTCAGGTGATATCATTTTATATGGTGCAATAATAATCCATTTCCCATTCCTATAGCACAATTTGCCTAGCTATTCCCCAGGTGGCTAAGAGGGGATCTAAAACACCTTCTTAAAGTCTAATATTGTTCTTGGTTCTTCTTTCCGCCTCTTAATCTTTCCTTCAGAATCAGGAAGTCCATGTGGTTTATTTAAGGTGGATCTTTAACTCCATCTCATTCCCTATCCCCACTTGTTTTCTTGTTGAAGTTGAAGTGTTTCTACACTACTCTGTGTGTATTTATTTGTATTGAAATCTCCTTAGGCTGCTCAAGTTTAAGAGTAGTATATTCATCTGATGCAAATCCTTGCCCCACCCCTTCTTCCATGTTTTGTATGCTCTTTTCAAGCACCTCTGTTATGAAAAACAGGAAGTTTCATCCTCTTCTTCCCATTCCCTTCTTTTAATTAATTCTTCCTTCTTTTACACTTTCTTCTTTTTTTCTTCTAAAGACCTCCAGAACAAAACCCTAGGACCTTTGTTTTTCTTAATTAACTACTTTACCCTGTATATTTTGAAAGAACATAAATTTCACCCTCTGTGAGACTATTAGCACTAAATCATCACATAGCTCCTTCTGTTTTTTTTTTTTTTGGATTTTGTTTGTTTGTTTGTTTGTTTTGCTTTTCTAGGTTCTTTGGACTCCTGACACTGTATTTCAAATTCCTACTCAACATTAATCTTTTCTTCAGAAAAGTTTCCAAGTTTGCTGCCATTCCATTAAAGTACCATTTCTTCTGTGCTTCTCCACCTGCTCAAACCCTCTCAACCCTCTATCTTCCCCTCTCCTGCTCCCCCTAGTTCCTTTAGGATTATATTCAGCTTTGCTTTTTGTCTTTTTGAAATTTTTGTTTTTGTTTTTATTTTTTACAATATTTTATTTTTTCAAATACATGCAAAGATATTTTTCAATATTTACCTTTGCAAAATCTTGTGTTCCAGCTTTTTTTTCCCTTTCTCCCTGCTCTCCCCTCTTTGGAAATTTTTTATTCGAGATCTGTCATTGAAAGTTGCAACTGTTTTTCTTGTACAGCATGATAATTATATAAATATGTATACATATATTGGACTTAACATACATTTTTTAACATGAACATATATTAGATTACTTGACATTTAGGGAAGGAGGGGAATTTAGAACACAAGATTGCAGGGGCCAATGTTGAAAAATTATCCATGCATATGTTTTGAAAGTAAAAGCCTTGAATTTTTTTTTTTTAAGTTGCAACTGGGATCCTGACTATTTCCATGGAACTCAAACTGCTTCTATCAGTTTGATGTATTTTTTTTTTCTCTTAGTAAGTGATCAGTGAATTCTTTTTATTTTTATTTGGATCTCTGCTTCTCATAATCTTTGACAAGAGTTTCTTTATAATTTCTTCAATATTATGATTTCTAGACTTTTATATCATGAATGTCAGGGAGTCTAAATTTTCTTAAACTATTTCTCCTTGACTTGTTTTCTAGTTCAGTTATTTCTGATATTACATGTGTTGTGTTTTCAGTTTTTTGATTTTATTATGTTTCTTGCTGTCTCCTGGAATTATTGATTTTTGTTTGGTCTATACAGGTTTTTAGGAAGGTCATTTTTTAAGGAAAAGTTTATCACTTTGTTTTCTGAGCTACTTATTCTCCTTCCATTTCTTTTCTCCAGACATTCTATTTTTTTTTTTTTTTTACCTCTTGAATTCATCTCTTCCATGTATTCATGTAATCCTTGTTTTATTTTTCCCTTTGAGTCTGCTTTTAGCTATTATGGAGTTACTTGTTCCTCCTTTTGGGGGAATCTCTAGAATTTAAGATTTTTTTTTCATACTGGATGGTGTTTTTGCTTTTGTTAAAAAAAAATTACTTTTTTATCTTTAGTACCCCAAGTGGGGTTTTGTGTCAAGGCTATGCTCCACCTCTGCCTTACTTTCAGATTTGGTGGTGCTGGGCTTTGCCTTGAGACACTTGGGCTCCTGAGTTGACTTACTCCCTCTTGGATTAGACTTCTTCCCCAATCTAGACTTTGAGATTCTGAGCACTGTCTCCTTGAGATTCTCAAATTCTTGGGCCTGGGTTCTCCTTGTCTGAGGACTCCTACACTCTGTTGGATATCTCTGGGGCTTTCTCAGGGATGCATTCTGCTCTTTCTGCATTTGTTCTCAGAGCCTTAAAGTTTAATTGTGTCCTATTTCTGTAATAATGTTTGCTTTGTTGAAGGGTCCACTTTTCCTATTGCCTTTAGGTTTCTGTGTGTGCTCGCGGGCAAGTGTGCATTCTTCTAAGCTGGTTGGTATACATCACTATATTTTTTTCATTAGATTTTTTGATCATAATTGGCTTGGTGTAAACTTTTTTTTTTGATGGGAGGGGGTAAGTATGTAGGAGCTGTCCAGTCTTTCTGAAACAACCATCTTGGGCAAGATTCTTTCCTCCTCATTTCAAAATCTCAAAGAGTTGAGAAATAGAAAGTAGCTTCTTTCTTTTCCTTTTATTTCATTTCTCTCATTTACCTATGTGTTTGTATGTATGAGAGTCCTCATCTACATGCTTAAAGTGAAAATAGATATTTTCATTGAGTAGTGTCTTATCAGAAAAACTGCTAAATGTCGATTATTTATTCCAAATGTCGATTTGGAGTCCTGATACTACAAAGGAAAGCATTTGTGTTATTTTTCCATATGACATTTAATATTTCTCCAATTGCAGCATGACGCTGTTTCACCAGAACATAATCAATTTAAGTTTATTTGTTGAATTGAACAGTGTTTGATGAGTATGCTTGAAGAGTAATCAACTAAAGTTTTTTCCTTATCACTAGATTCATTCCATGAATTACAGTAATTACTTTCCAAAATAATATCTTTATTGTGATTTGATTTTTCCTATTATGATAGCCAGTGAGTAAAACAGTTATGACATTGCTGTCTATAAATAGAACAACTTGTTTATCTTATTCATATTTTCCCTTTTAGCCAACTGATTTTAACTCTAGAAATTTAACTATAGTTTGTTTTGTGTTATTTTCCATAATTCTGATTAGTAGTAAGAATGTCATGAAATCATTCTAGTATCCTCCTTTTATTATCAGGTCTAAATCTAGTTGTGAGATGAAATTTTGGGGGGAGAATGACAGGAAGGGGTAAATTTGATTTCATTCAGGCTAAATCATTGCGATTTTTAGTTCAATGAAAAAGTCAAAGAAAGTGGCTAAAAGAAATGTGATATATAGAAATTAACATTAAAGGAAACATCCATTTTCCTTTGAATCAGTGTCCCATTATTATCCTTATAATACCTCCTCCTGCCTTTATGTTGCATTATTCTGCATTACTTTATTTTTTAATTTTGTTTCAGCTTCAACAAAATGAGGATTTGATTTTAGTTAAGTATTGATCACATTTTCTAATTAACAGAATTTCATTATGAGATGTGTGAACTCTAACTCTATAAAACATCATAGAGAGTTACTAAACCAATAAACCATAGTCCTTAGCTTTGACCTTAAAATCATATAGTTTCCCCCTATAAGGGGAAACCTTGGAAAACCTTAGAAACCAGTATCTTGTAGAGGGCTGAAACTATTGAATTCAATGCACTGAGGTCAGGACTGCTGAGCTCTTGAGGCTAACTTCTGATTGGATAATACTCTAAGGGCATATGCTTGGAAAATGGTCCTTTCCACTATCCATACTGGCTCAATGATTAGTGTATAGAGGATTGTAGGAGGAACTAGGGTGTGGAGTAAAGCTAGCCAGGGGCACACAAGTTGGGTGGTAGGGGGGGGGGCAGAGAATCTGTTTCCATCCTATTCAATCCTGAGTCTAAAACCAAGAATAAAGATTAAGGACTTTTGCTTATCCTGACTCCAGCTGATTCTGGGGTGTCCTGGGTGCTAGCGTGGTCGTTACAGTATCTTAATTATTTTTTGTTAAATATGTAATAATTTTTATAAGATTTTGAGTTGCAAAATTTTTCTCCTTGCCTCTCATGCTCCTAGCAAGCAATCTAATATAATCATACATGTTCAATAATGTTAGACATATTTCAACATTAATCATGTTATAAAAGAAGCAACAATGAAAAGAAAACGCCACAAGAAACAAAAAAGATATGAAGATATCATACTTCAATCTGCATTCAGACTCCACAATTCTTTCTCTGAATGAATTTTCCATCATGAATATTTTGAAATTGTCTTGGATCATTGTATTGCTGAGATAAGCTAAGTCAGTCATAGTTGCAGTATCCTCATTTTATAGATGAAGAAACTATAACTCAAGAGAAATTGTGATGTGTCCAAAGTTATAGAGGTAGTAAGTAAGCTTCAAGCCTAGTTCTTGAATTTAAATACATTCTTCTTTCCATTATATCCTGCATTCTATTATATCCTATCAACTATACAGATTTTCGGGTTTAAATATGCCATAATTAAGATGGATAAAACAGAGGAGAGTGATAATTAATGCCAGGTTTCAAAGATTGGTAATCTAACTAATACATTGTTGGTGGAGTTGTGAACTGATCCTTCCATTCTGGACAGCAATTTGGAACTATTCCCAAAGGATTATAAAACTGTGTGTTGTATCCTTTGATCCAGCAGTGTCTCTCCTGGGTTTGTATCCCAAAGAGATCATAAAAAAGGGAAAAGGACCCAAATGTGCAAAAAATGTTTGTGGCAGCCCTCTTTGTAGTGGTAGAAGTAGAAACTGAGTAGATGCCCATCAGTTGGAGAATGGCTGAATAAGTTATGGTACATGAATGTTATGGAATATTATTGTTCTATAAGAAAAAATCAGCAGTATGATTTCAGAGAGGCCTGGAGAGACTTACATGAACTGATGCTAAGTGAACAGAACCAAGAGAACATTGTACACGGCAATGAGATGATTATGTGATGACCACCTGTTATAGATTTATCTCTTTAACAGTGAGGCTATTCAGGGCAATTTCAATTGTAACGGAGCCACATACATACATAAGTATGTATGTTCCCATACATACTTAATCCTTATCTTCCAAGATTGAGTTTTGCCTTGTCAGCTGGTTAGTTTACTGTATACATTGTTCAGTTTTTATTTTGTGACTAAGTGAAGGAAGTGAAGGCTAAAGAGAGAGATGAGGGAACTCTCAGATTAGAATTGTTCTTTTATATAGTCTTTTTTTTTATCTCTAGCTTATCTAGTCTGGTTCATTATATTAACCAATATTCAGTTGTGTTTTATTGAGTTGGAGTAGTATATAATCATTTGCCCTAAACAAGAAATCTGTCCTCAAGTTGAAAACTGAATTTTGTACGCTGATTAAAAAACAAACAAACAAACCTGGTAGATAGAACATTAAAAAGAAATACAAAAGAACAAGACAAAAACCTCCTCCAAAACCTCCTCCCAATTAAGTGTGGGATAAACATTTCTTTAAATTATTTAGTGTTTCAGAAATTTTAATATGATTTTAAGCTGTTAAAGCTTTTTAAGTTTAAACTTTAACAGCTACAGACTGCACCAATTCTTTTGGGACACAATATAGAGAAGTGAGTTAAAGGAATAAGCATGCACATAGTGTCTATTCTTTTTTAAGAAGTATGCTAAGCACTTCTTAATGCTTATTATCTGATTTAGTTGTCACAATAACCTTGGGAGGTAGATGCTTTTTTTTTTTTTTTTTTTTTAAGTCGAGGCAGAGATTAAGTGACTTGCTCAAAGGCACACAACTAATTTGTGTCTTGAGAACAAATCTGAACTCTGTTTTTTTCCGATTCCAGATCCAGAGCTCTATGCTTTGTGGCCCTCTCAGCCACCTTTAATGTTCAGCATGCCCCTGGACATGTGGACATCATGCTTTTTTAAAATAGCTTTTTCTATTTTATCCAATTGGTAGCCTGAGTTATGGTATTCTTGTCCTGTAAAATCAATAGGCAGCGGGATGGTGAGCAGAGAAAAGGTTTTGTCCTTCATGGTCTGTGAGGTCATCTGATAATCACTGGGTGCTTCTCTGAACATTATTGTCTTGACTAATTCAGGCATGGAGTAGACTTTGGAACTTTTCATCAAAGGATGTTTGTTTTAGATTATTTCTCTTGGAGCATTCCATTCCTTCTATTGGTAGAAGAATGTTGGGCATCCTTCTTCCTTTTCCCCTAAGCCTTCCTGTTCTATACTGTCATCAAGGGACAGTAACCCCTTAATGCTTTGGGATGTCTATATCTGTGAAGATTGTGTATTTTTAAATCAGCTGGAGTCAGGAATTCAGGTTAGGGGAAAATCGTCAGTCTTTATTCTCAGTGAAGAAAGATCGGAGGTGGAAGAGAATGGGCAATAGCAATGTGTGCAGCTGAATCAAGAAGCTAGCTAGACCAGCAGCTAGGAGTATGGAACCCAGGCTCAATCTCTCCCAGCTTCTCTTCCTCTCTCTCTCTGTCTCCACCCACCCAAATCGTCATTTCCTATACAACACATCAGGACTTGCACGGAGAGTGGGCAGGGACCATTCTTTATCCAATCATGTATATTAATAGAGTATAGCCCAATTACTATTGAGCCTCACGTACTTGGGACCTCAGTGCATCAACTCAAACCTCAGCCCATAACATATGTCAAAGCTTGAGTCTCACTGAGACATCCTTTAAGTTAAAAGCCAAGAAGAATTATATTTTATTTTCTTTATCTTTGTTCTTTTGTTGTATGACACCTATGCATAAACTAAACTATCAAAATTGTCTGGGAGTTTATTTCTTAGGATCCTAAAAATACTTTAAACATACAAGCAAGGGGACTTATGGAAGAGATGCTTAATAGTTCTAAAGGGTCAAAATAGGATGTCAGGCTTTTATAACACAAGAGAATTCTTTAAATTATAGCTAAGTAAATGCCTCAAAGGGCCTCAGTACGACAAAAACAAAGCAACCCTGCTTAAATATATGTTTGTATACAGAATTGTTTATAAAGTGAATAAATGTATGTAAATACCTGTGTGTGTGAAAGTGTCTATATTGAATAAATTATCATTGCATATATGCATTGCAGTTTGTGCCTATTTTATTGGCCCCATTTTTGGAAGCAAGGTTGAAAAAGGCCACTGAAATTTGTCCTGTCCTATTCCTAAGATAGATCGACTTTAAATGCCCTTTTGCTTTAAGGTTGTTTAATTATGTGAAATTACACCCAAATTTATTGTTGGCTCCATAAATCCTCCAAAGGGTGTGATTATGCGTATTGATACTCTGTTTTGCCAGGATGTGTGATCTCTGTCTGTCTTGTATATAAACTTAGTTCAGCTGCAGTTTAATATATATGCATGTTAGGAAAAGGATAGGGTCTAGACTTGTGATTTCATTTGAATAAGGAACTGTCAGGTGAAACAGTTCTGCTAAAGTAGCTTGGGTTTTTTGCAGTTTAGGGAGTTGGAGAATTGCCTCAGGCACTGAAGAGTTAAGAAGCTTGTCTGGTTTCACTCAGCTTGTATGTGACAGCCAGAGGCAGGAATGAATATACTTATTCTGGAGTCAAAGCTGATTCTTTATCCAATACATTGAACTACTCTCTTTCCAGGAGTAAATTTAAAGAACTCATATTTGCACCATGCTTTAAATGCTCATATGACTTATCAGAGCTATAAGGCACATGGTTTTTCTTTCTTTTTTTTTTTTTTTTTAAAGTAAGAATACTGCTGAATAGGTGTTTCTGTGTCTGCCAGTGAGTTTAAACTTTAACAGGAATGACTGTGAATAGATGTCTTAGAAACAATTTCTTTTCTCTCGGGATAATAAAACATATAATAAACATTTTATTTTTAGAGACAGTGTAGTGTACAGGCTAGGCATCAGACTTCAAGCCAGGAAGATATGAGTACAGATCTCTCCTAAGACACTTAGAAAACGCTTCAACCTTCTGCCATTAGTTTTCTTCTCTGTAAAATCATGGAAGCTGGACTCTGACCTTTGATGATCCTTCTAGCTTGAAATCTACAATCCTATGATCCTGTATAGTACTTTCAGGTTTGTGACATGTCTTCCTTACAACTCTGTCAGTCATTCCACAAGCACTGATTAAACTCTTGCTGTGGTCAGCTTTGGCAATCTCTACTTTCAAGCAGTTTACATTCTTTTGGCAGAGAGTGTAAAAAACATGTAGGTAGAGCTTCATTGATAATAAATACAAAAGTAAAATAAAGTACTTAAACATGAGTTGATTAATAGAAGAGGGAGAGCAAGAAAACACTTTGTAGAAAGTAGTATTTGAATTTTTCTGTGACTATCCTGTGAAACAAAGAAAGCAGGTGATGTTCTAATTATTATCTTCTTTGGTAAGATAAGGAAATAGAGACTAAGGGAACTAGTTATTTCCCCATAAGTGTCAGAGGCAAAATTTCACAGGATTACTGAATTAGAGCTGCAAGGGACCTAAGAGACTTTCTTGTCCAAATTCTTCATTTTGAATATGAGGTTGCTATTTCTAGAGATGTTCAGAAAGTGAATAAGCAGTGCTTCCTGTTATTCTAGTCATCTCTGAATTTTCATGACCTCATTTGGGATTTTCTTGGCAGCCTTACTGAAGTGATTTGCCATTGCTTTCTCCAGCTCCTAAAATTGAGGTAAACAGGGTTAAGTGACTTGCCCAGATTCACACAGTTAATGTCTGAGACAGAATTTGAACTCAGGACTTCATGTCTCTAAGCTTGGTGCTCTGTTCATTGCACTACCAAGCTGTCTTTCTTAAGCAATCACCAGTCTTAAAATAGAGAGCCTAGTCACAAAAGTTCCAAAGCTCTCTTCTTTCCCATTTCTTTCCTAACTAGTTTTTCTCATATGCAAAGGTAATACAAAGAATTCTTCCTATTTGTTTAAGAATAGTATAATTATTTTTGGTTTATCCATATTACTGCCCCCTTTTATGAGTTCAGATAACAAGAGAATTTAACATTCTAGACAAAAACCATAATCAGCTTAATTTTTTCCCTATAAGTTGACTCCCTTGCATGCCTTTCTGATAGAGGGCAGGGACATCAGTGAACCAAAGAAATGGAAATCCCAAAATTACTTCACTCACAAGGAACTGGAAAGTTGTTTATGTTCCTCATCTTGCCCCTCTGCCCAGTATCCCTCCTCTTCCCCAGTTATTGGTTTACTTAGAAATATATATGTGTTCACTATAGGTCAAGATGCTGTATGGTAGGGAGTGGGAGGTACTGGCTCTTAAAGAGTTTGGACTCTGTAGTGAGTGTCTAGTTTCTAGGCTAGTAAGTGATAGCTTCTCAGCTTGTGATTGTGAAAAGGTTAGTTCTATGCCAGACGTTTTTAGGAAGAAATTGAAGGGGATAAGACTAGAACTGAGAGACCATTTAGGAAGTTTTTGCAATAGCCCAAACTCACATTAACAACCAAATGGCGTTGATGTCAATAAAATGGTAATGAAAGTGGTAATGAAATGAATTACCAATGAAGTGGTCCTAAAAAAGAGGAAAGAGATGCAAAGGGTCTGTAATTATGAAATTAATAACTGTTGAGTGTAGAGGCAGTTAGGAGGCACAATGAATAGAGTGTTAGACTGAGTTTTAATCTGATTTCAGACACTACCTGTGTAACCCTGAGCAAGTCACTTCATCCGGTTTGCCTCCATTTTCTGAACTGTAGAATGATCTGGAGAAGGAACTGACAACTCATTCTAGTGTCTTAGCTAAGAAAAGCCCAGATTGAGACATAAAGAAACATGATTGAAGCAACTCAAGAACAATTAGATGTAGAGGGGAAAGGAGGAATCACAGATTCAAAGTTTCAAACCTGGGCAACAGAGAAAATATAGTGATATTTGTCTGTCTGTCTATCTGGATATATCACTACATTTTCTATACATATATGTATAAAGTGAAGCTGGACTAAGGAGTTGGCTTGAATTGGAGGAGATAGAATGGCAAGAGAAGATGTCTTCCATGTTAACTTTTTAAAACTTTCAAGTCCTTTTTGGACACTTAGATTTTTAAGTAATCATTAGACAGCTAAAATAGGTTACAGAACCTTGAGAGACCAGCTTCACTTAGAGACTGAGTTAATTATTATTTGCACAAAAAGATGGGGATCCATGTATTGTCAGTGTTTTTCAGTTATATTGATCAGCTTGATCAATATTGATCAACTGGTCAGTATGGATCCCCATCTCATCTTTTTTATTTTTTTCTTTAAAATTTTATTGTTTTTGTTTTGAGAGAGAGCTGTATGGGAGAAGGATTCAGAGTTACATTTGGGTGATGTTAGAATAAAAGATCAATAAATTTATTTTTAAAACATTAAAAAAATCTTCACAGTCTTAATAATTGTAACAGTGGGATGGATTAATCAATTGGTGGTAAGGTTAGGATCTATACCAAAAAAGGATCCCGCTTTCCATAAGGATCTGGGTCAGTGAAAAAAGAGAAATCATTTTGGGGGTGAATTGGTGTGAACAAGCAGGCAGGCACTGGTCTCAAAGATTGGAGTTAAGTGAGGAGGTACTAGAAAATTAATCAAAACAAAACAAAAAGCCTGAAATGTAGGTTGTTTTAATACCTTAAACCTGACAAGCCAATTGATATGCTTATAACTTTCCTTATTTTTTCTTTTCTTTCTTTTTTTTTTTTTTGTTGATTCATTTGTTTATTTTTAATACACATTACTTTATGAATCATATTGGGAGAAAAAAATCAGAAAAAAAGGGGAAAACTATGGGAAAAGGGAAAAAAAAAACACAGGAAAGAGAAGTGAACATAGCATGTGGTTGATTTACATTCAATCTCTATAGTTCTTTTTCTGAATGCAGATAGCATTTTCTATCCATAGTGTATTGGAATCGCCTTGTATCACTGAACCACTGAGAAGAACCAAGTCTTTCATAATTGATCATCACACATTGTTGTTGTTATTGTGTATAAGGTACTCCTGGTGCTCAGCAGCAGTTCATGTAAATCTTTCCAGGCTTTTCTAAAATCAGCTTGTTCATCATTTTTTATACAGCAATAATATTTCATTACCTGCATATACCACAACTTATTCAGACATTTCCTAATTGATGGGCATCTACTCATTTTCGAATTCTTTACTACCACAAAAAGAGCTGCTACATTTTTGCACATGTGGGTTCCTTTCCTTTCTTTATGATTTCCTTGGGATACAGATCCATTGATGGCACTGCTGGGTCAAAGGGTATGCACAGTATGATAGCCCTTTGGACATAGTTCCTGATTGCTCTTCAGAATGGTTGGATTATCTCAAAACTCCACCAATATTTCAGTTTTCCCATATCCCCTCCAACATTTATCATTTTTTTCCTGTCATCTTGGCAAATCTGAGAAGTGTGAGGTAGTACTTTAAAGTTGTTTTAATTTGCATTTCTCTAATCAGTAGTGATTTAGAACATTTTTTCATTGGACTATAGATGGCTTTAAGTTCATCATCTGAAAATTGTTCATATCCTTTGACCATTTATAAAATTTGTTTTCTTGTAAATTTGGCACAGTTCTTTATGTATTTTAGAAATGAGACCTTTATCAGAAACACAGGCTGTAAAGATTTTTTCCCCACACCTTTGTACTTACCTTTTAATCTTGTTTCTGTTGGTTTTGTATGTGCAAATACTTTTTAATTTAATGTAATGTGATGAAAGTTGTCTGTATTACCTTTTATAATGTTATTTAGTTTTTTGTTGGTCATAAATTCCTCTTTTTTCTAAAGATCTGATAGGTAAATTATCCCTTGCTCTCCTAATTTGCTTATACTTTCATGTTTTATGCCCAAATTATGTACCCATTTTGACCTTATTTTGGTATGGGGTGTGCGATGTAGTCTATACTAAGTTTCTGACATGTTATTTTCAAGTTTTCCCAGCAATTTTTGTCAAATAGTGAATTTTTATCCCAGAAGCTGGAGTTTTGGGGTTTATCAAATACAAGATTACTATAGACATTGATTATTGTGTCATTTGTATCTATTTTTATTTATTTATTTATTTATGTTTATTATAGTAACTTTTTATTGACAGAACCCATGCCAGGGTAATTTTTTACAACATATTATCCCTTGCACTCACTTCTGTTCCGATTTTTCCCCTCCCTCCCTCCACCCTCTCCCCGAGATGGCAAGCAGTTCTATATATGTTGAATATGTCGTAGTATATCCTAGGTAGAATATATGTGTGCAGAACCAAACAGTTTTCTTGTTGCACAGGGAGAATTGAATTCAGAAGGTAAAAATAACCCGGGAAGAAAAACAAAAATGCAAACAGTTTACATTCATTTCCCAGTGTTCTTTCTTTGGGTGTAGCTGCTTCTGTCCATCATTGATCAATTGAAACTGAATTAGGTTTCTTTGTCAAAGAAATCCACTTCCATCAGAATACATCTTCACACAGTATCGTTGTTGATGTATATAATGATCTCCTGGTTCTGCTCATTTCACTTAGTATCAGTTCACGTAAGTCTCTCCAAGCTTCTCTGTATTCATCCTGCTGGTCATTTCTTACAGAACAATAATAGTCCATAACATTCATATACCACAGTTTACCCAACCATTCTCCAATTGATGACTGCTGCTAAGCCATTATCCTTTATATATTTTTTTCATTAATTCCCTTGATATTCTTGACCTTTTGTTCTTTCACATGAATTTTATTGTTATTTTTTTCTGGTTGGATAAAATAATATTTTGGCAGTTTGATTGGTATAATACTGAACATGTAAACCAATTTAGGCAGAATTGTCATTTTTATTATATTAGCTTGGCCAACCTATGAACAATTGACATTTTTCCAATTGTTTAGATGTGACTTTATTTGTATGAGAAGTGTTTTGTAATTGTGTTCATATAGTTCCTGGGTTTTTCTTGGCAGGTAGACAGTATTAATATATAGAAATTATTACTTGCTTGCTTCTTCTATTAAAAATAATATTTGCTGTTGGTTTTAGATAGGTACTGCTTATTATTTTAAGGAAAGCTCCTTCCATCTCTATCATCTCTAGTATTTTTAATAAGAATGGATGCTGTATTTTTTTCAAAAGCTTTTTCTGCATCAATTGAGATTATTATATGATTTCTATTGGTTATGTTGTTGTATCTGATCAATTATGGTAATAGTTTTTCTCATATCTTTCCTTATTTTTTTCAGTTTTATGTCTCATGTTTTTATTACTCTACCACATGCCCCATGCACTGTGTTAAGTACTGGCTATTCTAAGAAAAGCAAAATATAGTAATTTCTCTAGAATTCCTGATCTAATTCTGAAGACAGCCTGCAAACAACGGGGTACAAAGAAGAGGTATACAAGATAAAATGGAGATAATCTCAAAGGCCCTAGGATTAAGGGGAAATTGCAAAGGTATCTTGCAGAACATCAAATTTTGGCTGAGACTCGGAAGAAAGGAAAACTAGGGGGGTGAAGAGATGAGATTGGAGAGCGCTCCAGTCATAGGGAATAGCCACTGAGAATGCTCCAAATCTGGAGGATATTCTGGAATATGGAAGACTTGAGGCAGAGGACCAACTAATAGTATATTGATAATAATCTAAATATAAAGTTAAGAGAGTCCATACCAAGCTGGTTGTATTGTTAGAGAAATTACAAAAGAAGAAATTACAGGACTTGGTAATTTACTGCATATGAAGTGGTGATAATGGACTGATTGCACATAGGGAGTTTAAAGATGACACATAAGTTGAGAACCTAGTTGACTGAAAGGGTGGTTTCCCCCAGTTGGAATGTACTGTGAGCTTCTTGTTTTCAGAGACTGTTGTATTTTCACCTGTACATTCTTAGCACTTAGCTCAATGACTCTCACTAAATAAATGTTTGTTCATTGATTACGTGATTATTAATTTTGGGAAAAGCAGACTATTAACCCCAGAGAGCACTATGATATAAGGTTTTTCACTTTGTATGACCTTGTGGACTTTTATATACCATTTTGTCTTTGCTATATCACAAAGATGGTTCTCTATGATCTATTCATTTATAACTATGTTATAATATTAGAATATTTTAAGATATAATTGAAAGCATATTGAGTTGCTTAGAAACAGTTTCTATGTATTAAACAATTCATGTTGAAGAAAACAGAATAGTCGACAATATTTCTCTAGTTAGTTGACATTGGAATTTGTGTGTGAGAGGAGAGAAGAGGAAGAGAAGGAATTGCAGAGTGCTTCCTACTTCTCAAATATCCCCTACATGCACTGGGGCGGCCCCTGCCTCCTCTGTCAATTTGAAATCAGCCTAAGGTATCAAATAATACACAGAAGAGTCATTCTTGTAAGCCATGTTTCTATGGGTAACCACACTAAAAGTAACCTCCTTGTACTTCCTCATTACTCATTAGCAGAATATTAACCATTTCAAGAACCCCAAACTGCTTCTGTTTTTGTTCTTTCCTGGGAGTGGTTCATGATTTTCCCCTTAGCCCCAAGTAAACCTGTTTGTGGGTTCTTGCTACAGTCAGTGAAGGGTAGGATGGCGGTGGGGATGGATATATATGTTTTCGTGTAAGATCAGGTCCCTACGGAGCTGCTTCTGCAAAAAGTAATCTGTTAGATCAGTAATTTAAGCCAAGATCTGCAGATGTAGCTCTAAACCTACTGCCTGTCAGCTATAATTTATGTATAAACCTAAGATTGTTTGCTTTCAGGGAGAATGCCGGAGAACCTGACTCCTGGAGCAGTTTGTCCTATGAAATTCCTTATGGGGACTGCTCTGTGAGACATCACCGAGAGTTGGACATTTACACCCTGACATCTGAATCAGATGAAGAATCCCTTCACCACCGAGACAGTCGGACAGGACATATTTTTAAACTCATGAACATCCAGCAGCAGCTCATGGTGAGGAGAAACAACCCATATTTCAAGCCTTTGACCTGCATTCAGTCAGTTAGCAAGCATTTATTAAGTACTTAGTAAGTGCCAGTCACTGTATTAAATAGTAATGATACAAAGAAAGGCAAAAGCATTTCCTTACCTTCAAGGAATTTTGGTTCCACCTGGGGAAATAACATGTAAATAATGGCATATACCAGAGATAAAATAATAGCTAGCATTTATATAATGCTTTAAGGGTTTACAAAACACTTTATATATATTCTCTCATCACAGTCCTGTGAAATCAGTGTTATTATTATCCCATTTTACAGATGAGGAATAGAGACAGAAGTAGATCTAGGGATTTTTCCCGGATCATAGTAAGTGTCAGAGGCATGATTTCAATCCAAAGATGGAAATTACTCTTAAGAAAGAAAGGCATTATCAGGTGGAGGAACTAGGACTAGCCTCCTGAAAAAGGTGGGATTTGAGTTAAGTCTTGAAGGAAGCCAGGAAAACTAAGAGATGTAAGTGAAGGGGAAGAGAATCCCAGCTATTCAGAACAGCCAGTGCAAAGGCAAGTCTAGTTACAAAAATGGAGTGTCATGTTTGAAGAACTTTTGCTACTTGAGTATTGCTGGATTTTTAGAGTTTGTATAGGAGAATAAATTTTAAAAAGATAGGTAAGAAGAGGCCAGGTTGTTTAGAATTTTAAATGCCAAATATGGGGAGTTTAAATTAGATACTGAAGTTTTTGAAACTGGAAACATTGGCAAGTAATCAGTGCTTACAAATGACTCATGTTTATTTATGTGATAAGTTTCTGGACCTTGTCTTTTGTCCCAGATAAAATAAAGTTTGGTTCTGATTGACCCTTTGCCAGGCAACTTAAGTAATGACTAGATAGATTGTATTTACTTATAGTAGAGCTCACATGAAATATATTGGTTTGACTTTGAAATAAAATTATATACTATATTTTCCGAAATAGTTGATAAAAAAATTTTAAAATTACATTAAATTAGGCCATTTTGAATATTTTTTGTTATGGCTATATTATGTTTATAAAACTGAAAAATCACTTAAAACCAAATACTCTATCATATGAGTCTTCTCAATGAAAATTGCTGTTAGAAAACCAAATAAAACAAACTCATTATATATATATATATATATATATATATATATATTTTAATGTCCTGAAAAGCTAAATTTAGGTTCCTTTTCCATCCAGATTTTATTCAGCATTGATTTGATTTGATTGTGGAAAACATTTTTGTGATTATTTAATTTAGGTTTATTCAGGACCATTAAAATACCAAAGGACATTTGGAACATCATTGTTCAGCCCATTAGGCCTGATGACGTCATTCTCTGGATGTATGGTGTCTGTCTCTGCCCTTTCAGTATCAAGTTTATCCCAGAACAAGAACCACTTTTGTTTTAGCTTATATATGCTCCCCCAGAAACCAGACTTCTTTTTTTAGTCCACAAGATAATTGACAGTCCTGTTGAAGCTGTGCTCTTGAAAGTGCCAGAGGGATCTCTACAGTGGCTAAAAGAGACCAAAAGAGTGTTGAAAGGAGTGAACCAGATGTTGAGTCAAGAGCAAAACATAAAGATTCTGATTTTTAGTTCAGTCCATTGTGACACATTCATATTACTTTCATTTGAGAATGGGCAAGGCTCAAGAGTTAAACAGGAAATATGTTAATTTTTATATTTGGAACTTAACATATTGGCTAACAGAGAAATACTTTTCCCCTACCAAAAAGGTAAAAGAGATTTGGGATCTACTGCCAAGGCTAAAATTATTAGCCTACAGTTAAAAGTTATTTAATGAATAGGAATTTTTAAAGATTTCAAGCTTTTAAGAAAGACTCAGGTCAGTCCACTCCTGCTGGAAGGTGGATAGGGTGGAGTTTATTTTTAGGATTAAAGAATGATATATAATACTTCAGTAAATAATTGGGGCATCTGGGAATTTGGCTGCACCTTCGGACTAGGGGAATTTGGCAAACAGTTGTGAATTTGTTTGTGTTGGGAATGGATAAAGGAAGTTGGAAGTAATGTGTATTCCTTGGAAAGGAGGCCTACAGGAGCATTTTACCCAAGCTGCTCATCTGAACCAAAATTTAGATACACATTTATCTACAACTTTGGGGTTAAAATTTAATTGTCATTTTTAAAATGAAGTTATAGTTAATTCCTGGAAATAGTATCTTGATTATTATGAGTAACTTTTAAGATCCTGGCAACCATGCTGGTGTGGGAGAGAAAAATAAGAATAAGCCTGAGTTTTAGATAGACTTCAGTCACCTTACAAAGTAGTGGGTTGTGTCATTTGTGACTGTTACTTGCATTTCCCTATAATATCTATAGTTATGTGCTGAAGTTTATATTACTGACATTTTCTTTTGCCATTGCAGAAAACTAACCTCAGACAGACAGAAGATTGCATCCCCTTAATGATAACGTCACAGGACTCTTCAACCACTCACAGTGTTCTGGATGTGGATGGTCAACATCTTTCCTGCACTGAGGTTCCCTTAGGAGATCAGCACCAGTCTTCTCTACTTGGAGGCATGGACAACCCTAACCACAAAGGGGACTCAGTTAGATTGGATGAAAAGTCAAGTGATTTATCAAGCTTGATGAGCAAAGGGAACACAGATTGTTCCTGTAGGAGAAAAGATAAAGGCTTGGAGAGAAAAGGAGAAGAGGTGGAACCTGGACAATTTGCAGTCTCTGAGATTGTGTCAGAGAAAGACAGATGTCCACAGAGTATACCTGCTAGTATGAATAACACAGAAGACCTTCCATCCTGTGGATATATAAATGAGGAAAGTGGAATGACATCTCCTGGCACTGTTTTGGCCCATGAACATATGAACAGTGGAGATGTTACCATAGGAGAAGTACATATCAGTGAGCTTAGCCAAGACCAAAATGTCCCTGAGGTTGAAGGGGTAACCAATTCAGAAACAGAGAGTACAACTCCAAACGCAACAGAAAAAGTGAAATGTGATCTCCCAAGTCCTGAGGTCACTTTCCAGAGGTGTGTGCATGAAATGCAGGAAAGTAAAACTGATAGACTTAATAAGAGTCACAGTCTCAGCAAAACTGGAACTGTTGATGTAGAAGAAAGCAGTGATCCTGTAGAGGTACCCAGTGTTCCAAATGGCATTAATTCTCCAAGTTCCTTAGACAGCAGTGAACATCTTCAGACTTCATTTACATTTGGTAAAGGAGAAGCCATTACTAAAGACACTGTGACAGGAACTGAAACTTCAAGCAGAAGTAGCAAAGAAAATTTTGATCTTGTAGTAGAAAACCAGGGGGTTGGGGATCAACACCTCCTGATCATTTCATCTTTAGTAAAAGAAGTTACTGATCAAGAGGAGATGTTAGAAATGGATTCTTTTTTAATCAGTATGTGTGAGGATTCAACTTTGATCAGCCTAGAAGAAGAGCCAGTTTTGAGCCAGACATCAAAAGGCAGCTCAACTCAAGACCAAGATCAGGAAATTGAATCAACCATCTGCTGCACAGCGGAAGAGGACAAATTTAGTTTTGATTTTGTACGTCAACAGAATTCAGTGACTCCTTGTGAAGACATGGAAGCAGAAAGCAAATGTGGTGAAGCCATACTATCTAAGGACATGAAGCAGAATTTACCAAATACACCTGCTGAGGTTCTGATGAAAGAATCATGTTTGAATGAGGAAGACTCTGATCCTAGAGGAGATAACCAGAAGCCTGAAGTCCTGTGTTCTATAGCAATTTTAAATAAAGATAACCTAGCACAAGATTTAAAACTGGACACTCCTTCATCACCTCATTCAATCTTGATTGAAGCAAAAGACAGTTTTATATCGAATCAGGCCATGACATCTGAAAATAATTTTGCTCAGCCAGACAGGCCATCGGTTGAATCAGTAACCGAAGATAATGTGATCTCTTTTGTTCCCTCCCAGAAAGAAAAGGGAACAGCAACTCCTGAAAAAAAGGCAGAACATAGCTGTGGCTCAGCACTCGATCTCTGTGTGCCCATCAAACTGCCGACATCAGACAGCTTGGTGAACCTGCTGCCTTTTGTTCCTGCTCCTGCTCCTCAGCTAAGTATGGGCAATTCCAGTTCTGGAGAAGGGGAAAGCGGAGTTGAAGGATTTAATGACCAGACCGGGGATGTGTCAGAATCTGATTCTTCTGTCCTCAGTAAAAGGACAACCACTTTGTCTGCTGATGCAGTTTTGTCCGGGGCAGACGAGGAGCCAGGGAGGCCAGAAAGCACTCTAGCTCAGGAACGAGATAAGGGAAATGAAGCAGCCACTTGTTCTCCAGCTAAAGACGACAATGCACTTTGTTCAGTTTCTTTGCCTCAAGAGGAGACGCCACCTTCTGGAGAAGATACATTAGAGCTTGGTGATCAACCTGTCTCTTGTGCTGAAGGCAAAATACTTAAACACAATAATACTTCAGCGGGCACACCCTCTGCCATTCTCAGTACAGAACTTGAACAAAACAAGGAAGTGGCTGCAAAAGTTTCTCTGCGAGCGGAGCAAAGCCCAGCTGTACAGTGCCAGGTGCCATCAGAAGCTGATTTATCTGCAGGCAGGCAGGGAGAGTGCAGCTTGCCTTTGCTGGCAGTGACAAACAAAACCGAAGCTGGCCCAGAACAAGATGGTTCTGAGGCTTGTGGCAGAGAAAAGACAGTGGCCATAAAATCTGAAGCAAAGGAGACCGAGTCTACAAAGGACTCCTCTGGGGAAGAGAGTCAAAATGTAACTCTGGGCTCCAAAGAAGAGGCTACCCAGGATCCCTCAGGGTTGGGGACAAAGGAGATACTTAGTGGCCACCAGGATGTTCTGGTGCAGAAAAACATGGCAGGCCAAGGGAATGATGTACTTTTGGACCTACCAGGAGCTCCACCTGAAAATGAGATCCTGAAGGAGGAAACTGTAATCACTGAAATGCTGCCTGGTAGTAAAGAGAAAGGGGAGGCTGATGAATGCGTCCCCTTAGCAAGACATCTAAAGGAAACAGAGGCAGACAGTGTGATACCAAGGCTGTTACTGCAGCCCATTGCTGAAGAGTTGTTGCCCTGTGAGAGTGAGGTCATTGGGGACATAGGGCCTCTGACAAGTGAGAGCGGCACCATGCCTTGTGTGGACAAAACCAAGGAAACTTTGCCTGATGGGGATGGGGATAAACAAAAGAGAAGCTCCCAAGATGTTTCCTCTCAGAGTCCATCTATTCAAGCTGATGCTTTGAATTCACTGGACAGAGAAAACCTGATAGAGGAGGCTGCCAGCCACTTGGTGGATACTATTCTTGAGAAAGTGAGGGCTACAAGAGGGGTGGTTTCCTTGGGAGAGAGCAGTAGCCCTCCACAGTATGGTGTTCCTGAATCAAATCCTGTTGCTGAGGAGCTAGAGAAAGCTGATGTGAAAGGGCCTGAGATGGCTTCAGGAGATGGACCTACTAAAGAAGAAGTAATTATAAACTCAAAAGTGTGCACAATCAAAGGCGAAGAGCAGGAAAAGATACCTGGACAGTCCCAAGGACCTGAACCTGTGGCAGGTAAGCAAGCTGAAAATGGGCAGTCCAGGTAAAATTTGAGGAGCAATTCTCTCCAAATGTGTCTCAGGTGTGACAGTCAAGTACCATGTAATTTATGTGTCTATTTTTTTTTCTATTCATTATGTAAAATTAGTCCTTAGGATTTAATAATCAGCATCCATATAGGCATATTTGTTGTGTAAGAAATTTTGCTTTAGCTTAGTTCTTATCTGGATTCCTTTGAATATTGATTGGTTGGTTTGCTTTCTATCGCCTATTAGTCCATATGCCTAGTATGCATGTAAGCTCTGCAGTTTTTGAAAACTGGAAAAAGTGCTTGGATGACAAATGACTTGAGCCTATATTGGAGTACAGAAGTTTTATTCATATGATTTGATCTTGTCAAAGCAGATATTAGACTGGTTTGGAGGTGTTACAGTATTTCAAGCTGTGTGAAGAGTGTTGGGAAAAAGTGTTCTTAGATATGAAGTTGACTTGTTCCTTTCTCTCATTCTTTGTTAGATTAGGTTCAGAGAAAATAGCTGGTATTGTGGAACCAATTTCTTTGTAGTAGTAAGCCACAGCTGTTAAGTGTACTTCCAAGCTAGCAGTCCAGCTTTCTAAATGTTGGTATTAGGTCATTGTAGGAAAGCACAGAGAAAAACAAGGCTTTTCCTGCCTGTGAAGAAAGTCTCTAGTCACATTGTCTATTGACTTAATGCCACAGTCCTGGATTTTAAAGCCTTGTACAGTGTGTGGGGCTAGGGGCTGGGCCAAGGGGGGTTCCCCACACAGGATTTCCTCTAAGCCTCATCCTGAGTGTGCTGTCATAGGGCAAACCTTGTGTCCACTTATCTCGGCGAAACAGCTGCAGCGAGGAGATTGCTCACACAGCGACCTCTTCAATCGATGGGTAACCATGTTCAGAAATGGTAAATAGAAACCACCATTCAGTGGAAAGGGGCCATTCCAGCATAACCTCATGTATTTGCGAGTTGGGACGAAAGTGGAATCAGAGGACAATTTGGGGATCATAAGGCCACTTGGGTCCAGACTTTGCCTGATCACCTATTGCTGGGGCACAGAAGAGAAGAGCGACCATTGTCCTGGCTAGACATTATTTATTTTTGCACTTAAGAATTAGGTAAGAAATGTTCTATTTCTCCCTCGGGATCCTGGGAAATGGCACACACAAAAACGGAGTGGGTTAGAGGTAGAAGAGTTGAAAGAACCAGTGTCATGTCAGGCATTAACTGTGTTCATTACTATAGTAATATTTTACAGCTCCTTTTCCTCAAGGGAAGGTTTTCTCCTTTCTGGTTTTCAGTTTTGTAACTGAATATGTATGCTCCAGACGTTTTAGAAGTTTCAGGTTTTGAAAGTTTTGGGGAGTGTTTCAGATATTTAGAGATAGAAAGTTGTTGGCTGTTATTTCAGGACTTCTAATAGGAATCAGAATCTGTCTTTAAAAAAAATAGAGAAGTCTATTTTGGGGGCTTTAGCTGGTTGACATTTCATCAGAACAGGAGGGGCTGTAAGCTGATGCCTGAGTGTTCATTTCTTTTGAATGCTCCTTCTTGGGACACATGAGTTGGAATTACTGCTTTTTCTAGCTCAGTGGCTGAGATTTAAAATGAAGGGTGGGTAAGCTGCTTTGTTTTTTCACATGTTAAACTGTATGTAGAAATCATAGAGCAAAAATCTGGAAGGTTTAGGCAAGAATTAAGGACAAGCAGAAAATTTAAAGTCGTGTTGTTAACAACTCAGAAATAGAAAGAAGAGCCCAAGCAGCTATCTTGAGAGGAGCCTTTAAGTAGCAAAAGTAGATATATATGTATGTATATTGCTCAGCCAATAGAGAAAGTGTATGTAGCCTTAGTTCTGTCCCAGCCTCAGCTGTAGAAAGAAATATCCAATAATAAGGGAATTACCACTTCCTTCTTGGAATAAGGAACTGTCAACTGTCACATGTTAATTCTGAAGTCAGGCAGCTAAATGTGATCTAAGAGTAAAGGGGGTTGTTGGACATTTATTAAAAGGTCATCGAGTTTAGTTATCTTGTGGGGATTAAAAAGTTCATGTTCTTTTTAGCTGCTGTAATGTATTGGTTTGTGTTGTCATGTTATTCTTTAACAAACCAAATAGAAACTTACTCAAATGGGGAAAAAACAAGAAGGAAAAAACCCACAAAATTTCCAGCTTAAAAAAGAGGTATAAACATTCACCTAGATTGTGCTTTGGGAAATTAAGTAGTTTATGGCTGACCCAGATCTGTCATATAGTTTAGGTCTCAGTATATACTCATTATCTGTTTATAGTCATGGCTGGTGGCTATTTGCCAAGATATATATATATATATACATGTTTTTAGTTGATGGGTGTAGCTAAGTGAAGTTGTTTTAAATTAACCAAAAAAGTCCTTTATTCTCTAAACCCTGGTCCCCATAGACACCTCTATATACAACAAACCACCTATCATTTTATTAGGGTAGAACATGTTCAGTGGTTACTTATGATTGGGATATGTTCAAGGAGTGTATATATTTTCATTTTATTTGATCTGTGATATTTAAACTCCAAAACTTATCATCCCTAGATGAAGAGTATATTATATATATTATCTATCTATCTATATTGTATACATATACATACATATATATGTATTTATACATATATGTATCTATCTATATATATATATAATCTATACACATATGTATAATACTTTAATGGAATTTTGTCATGTATATATGAGTATATAATGTGTGTATTATGTTGCTTTATACACTAACATCATTTGCCTTCATTTCAATGTGGTACTTTTATAAATTGTTATAGTAGATTGACAGAATGAAATCTTAAAAATGTTCAGCTAAAAGTAGTCTATGCCCTTCGTATAAGGAGTCCTATTTTCTTTAGATAGTGACTTATGTAAGGTTTTAATGTTGAATTAAAAAACAAGAATTTTCCTCAAATAAGATTTTATGCCTCTACCATGTCATCTATTCATGTATGGAATATCAGGTTCAGTTCTGTTCATTTACCAGTTCCTCTAAGAAAATGTCAGGATCCTAAATTTTCCTATGGTATCATTTGATCATTTCCTTCCTGTATTTGTCTGACCCAAATAGCAATAAATGGTAATGGTAACCACCACTATTTGTGAACTATAACACTGTACACTGTTGAGCATGGTCTCTAGTCTCTGAAATGATACTGTTAGGTTTTTTTTTTTCAATAAATATAGCATTCTTATAACTTGACTGTGAACTTGAAGACAACTGATTGATTCTTTTAGTGATCAAGAGAAAATAATCAATTGGATCTATCTTTAAAAGAAAGCATGCTATATGTTCCCCTTCAGACTAACTATATTAAGCAATGAAATTATGAACATTTTGTCTTTTGTCTTTGTGAAATTAGGACATGAAACATGTTCACTTGCTATGACTTATATATTTCATATATATAAACAAATACTAGTAATGAACTGATCTGTGTTTATTGTGAGTTACAAAGCCGTTAGAGAGTAGAAAAGTTTTAGTCCATCCCAGCCAGTTCATCTTGAGAACATTATGATGGAGCCTTTGCTCTTGTGTAAAGGCTCGTTGCCATTCCAAATGGTGGTAGGCATAGTTACCCCACTTATGGAATTTATCAGTTTGCATCCCTAGCACTTAGCGCAGTGCCTGGCAGATAGCGTGAGGCTTAGTAAATACTTGATGATCAAATGATTGATTTATCTGTTTCTTTTTTTTAGCCAAATGAAAGGAACTTTATTTTCCATGAAAAGTCAATGGTAAAAATGGAAGTTTGACCATTATTCAGCAAATATTTTAAGTGCCTACTATATGTTCAGTGCTTGATTGGACATGTGTCTATACCTTCAGCTAATGCTGTCTGCATAATCTTAATTTCATAATTTCTCCATGAGCAGGCTGCATTACCAAGGTTTGTTTTGGTCAGGAACAACTCCATAACTGTTTGGAAAATGAGCAGCCTAGTAGTGTCAGAAACAAAACCAGTATTTGTTTATATATATGAAATATATAAATCATAGCAAGTGATGTTTCATGTCCTAGTTTCACAAAGACAAAAGACAAAAGTAAAAACAAATCAAACCAATGGAAGCAACAGCCTGTTGTGTAAACAGAAAGGCAAAGAAATCAGATTTTCAAATGCACTTTGCAAACCCCTTGTGTCTTTTCAGAAATGCCAGACATGAAAGCAGAAGATGAAGTGGATTTTCTGGATAATTCCAGAGAGGACTCAATTTCAGAAGAAATGGATGTAGCTAAGCACAAAACAAAGCACGGGATAAAGACCCAGATGGTAAGTGACTTTGATAAGACTCCATGGGAACAGAATATTAGTTTGGCTAATTATTAGCCTGGTTTGCTGATTCATAGCCTTGTTAGATCTATTTTTCCTGCGGACAGTGTTTTCTTTTTTGTGTTTCTCTTACTCCATTATTAATATGAACACAGTAATTAAAGAATTAAGATTTTTGACCCATATTCTCTACAATATAGTTTCATCTTGTAACAAGAATTCTTTAGAAATTTTATAAGAAAGAACTTTTACCCTGTATACATTTCTCAAATGTGTCATAGTTCTGGGATTGACCTGGGCAGGACATACAAAATCTAATTGGGTTAACTCATTTTAACTTCTAACTCCTCTGTGCCTAGGTAGAAAATTTTGGCAACAATAAAAATGATTTATTTAAGAGTTGAAAAATAATGTCAAGTCTGAAACAAAGAAGGGCCTATTTTCAGTGACAGCAAATTGAAAGACTTAGTATATGGTAGTAGTGGTGATTTGTTTATTTTTCAGCTCATTGATATTATTCTTATTCTTAAGGCTCTGGGATTTTGGAGAAAAAAAACTTTTATAAAGCTATTTCATTTTTGAAAGACAGGAAATTTTGAGTTAGGAACACAAGTTGTGTGCTCCAAGGCTGAGACGTTGCTGGTCAGACAGAAATCATTAGGAAGGTTGAAATCTTGATACTAATCTAAATAGAGCCACCCTAAAAGCATCATCATCTTTAGCTAGAGATGCTTCTCAATTATGTGTTTGAGGGGGTTTGAGTGAATTTCATTGCTCAAATTACAGAGAGAGAAACTATACTTTTTAAAATCTGTTTCCGGTATATGTACTCTGGTAGACAAGCTTTACTTTATTGTTATATTGTAGTATAAAGGGTACTGACTCTTCTAACCCACCCTTTATTATAAATAATACTCATGACTAATCCATGTGTGTCTACTTGTACAGAGGGAATTATTTCAGACAAAAATGGCTTTTATCCTAGAAAAGAAAGCATATATCCTGTGCATATGTTTATGTGTACATACATACACACATCTGTGTGTATTTTCACAAGTATCTTCAGGTTGAGGTTGGGAGGGAACCTTAACATTCTTGAATTCTGTGCCTCTCTTATACATCTCACCCAGACATTTTGCCCTGGGCACTTTGCTTTCTGACAAAGACAGTCATCTAATTGTTTCTTGGCTCACTAAAAAAAAAAAAAAAAAAAGCCCCAACTTTTTGCTACAAGTTTTTGGTGTTGGCAGAGGCAGCTTTTTTTTTCCATGGTGGTTCAAAAGAAAGAATGGGATATGGGAGGTCGCATGATTCTCAGGATCAAGCACATGAGATTGAAAACTTGGAAGGTTGACTGGCTTCCTAGGGATCATACAAACTGATCCACCTTTCCTTGAATTTTCATCTTGCCCCCTTGACATGTTGTCTACATGCTGAGCTTTGTACCATACTTTAGCTTATACTCTAAGCATCTGCTTTGTGTCTCTGTGCATATTATGTTGATTGAGACAGCAAATGTTAGGGAGACTTGAAGAAGGAAGATTCTAAATAGTTGAGGCTTTCTGCATTCACCAGGCTGCTGCAGTAAGATAAAATCTCACAGGCTTCTTTTCTTCCTTATTGCTCTGCCAGACCACAACCCACTAATCCTCATTTCTGTACATTGAAAGGGTACTGTGCTGCTTATGTGCATGCAGCCTTAACATTTTTCCCCCAGTGCAGATTTTTTTTTTTTTTTTTTTTAGCTTTTCATACTGCCATATTTTCAGGAAATTAGCAGAGTGGAATATAAAGATGTCTGTTTCGGATGTAGGTATTAAAGAGCATGAAAACTGTACAGAAGTTGTAAGATGGAGGGGTGGTCATAGAGGGGTATATTTTTAAATTTGGTTAGAGATATTTAGAAGAGAAAAGTAATGTTTATGGTATTAACTAGCTTTGTGATCTTGTTCTAGTAGGATATCTAGCGTCAACTTCCATATCCATAAAATGAAGGAACTGATAGATTAACTAAAAGATTTACTTCCACTTTAAGGAATTCTTTCCTTATACTGTGAAGAGTTAGCTGAACTTGTGGGTGGAGTAACCATTGGGTTAATAGAATATAATCCACTGTTTCTGACACATGCTTTCGTGATTTGCTGGCCTTAGAAATAAGAGACTGCTCATTACTTCACTGAATCACCCTTGTCCAAATGTGATGCAGAGAAAGAAGCAGAATTTCTTGGACTGTTGTAGTAAGAAACCATGGTAGTGGCTGATGTACAGTAGCTAGCTATAGGAAAAGAAGCAAAGGGCTTCCCACTTCATTTTGTTTCTTCAAGGCAGTCTCCTTGTTGTGTGTCGTCCTTTGGGGAAACAAGGATAAGTATCAAAGAGAGATATTTGTTTATTGTTGAAATTGACTTTTTAGAATTTAAAATGAACTTTAGAATTTAAAATTTTGGGGTTAAATGATTTGCTCAGGGTCACACAGCTAGGAAGCATCAAGTGTCTGAGGCTGAATTGAAATGCAGGTCCTTCTGATTCCAGAATTGGTGCTCTATCCATTTTGCCATCTTAGCTGCCCTAAAATGAACTAAATTTGTTATGTTGAAATTTATTTTTTTATCTGTTTTCTTAAACTATTTGATATATGAAACTGGAAATTAGTTCTTTAGAGGTTATTAGTGGTATAAATTAAAGTTCATGAGAAAATTACAAAGGTAATACCAAAGTTAATGTTTACGTGTCTACTTATGGAAAGGATGTGTAAATATTAAATCCTTTAGGTTTCTAACTAGAGATTCTTGAGCTAAATTTCTTTGCTTGAGTTAAATTTTGCAAATTTTGAGAGAAAAAAATGCATTAAGATGATAATAAATGAACTGTCACATTACTGTTGAAACTTTAGTCAGTTTTACCATGATGAGACTAATACTATTATTTGATATTATTCAGTGATTGATAATGTTGTAAATAATCAGCATACTTAAATCATCAACATTTCTTCCTCTTACCTAAGTCAAGTTTTGATATTAGGGTGCTTATCTTTCTGCTTGCTCTGGTGTCCCCCCCCCCCCCCCCCCCCAGGCAGTTGGGGTTAAGTGACTTGCCCAGGGTCACACAGCCAGGAAGTGTTAAGTGTCTGAGGCCAAATTTGAATTCAGGTCCTCCTGACTTAAGGGCTGGTACTCTATCTACTGCATCAACTAGCTGTTCCTGTTTGCTCTGTATTTTCTTCAACCAGTTATGTATGCCTAATTCTGTCACCATAATTAAGATCCTACATCATCATTTCTGTTGTTGCTACATATTTTTGGATCTGCTGTGTATATAGTATGTGTGCATAAAATATAATAATGATGCAGTTGTTGATCTTTGAACTAATGTTCTAAGAATATAAGACATATAACCAACCACACATGGTTCTTTTGGAGACAAATGTAGGTTGTATTACTTAAGTGGTGTTTCAGTATTATTAGAATGATAATATTTATTTAAAGCTGAGAGTGACCTTGGAGATTACCTTGTCCCTTAGTTGTACAGATGTGGAAACTTGAATACAGAGAGTGATTTGCACAATGTCACACAGCTAATTGAATGACTAAGCTAATAATCCAAGTTTTAGTATTCATATTCGCCAGCTCTTTTTAACTACCTGGGATCACAATTTGAGAGCTGTGAAATTTTGCAAATATATATTTTGGCAACTATATTTAGATATATTTGATTTCCTTACTAATCATTTGAATCTTATTTTTTTATATGAAAAACAATATTCTATGAAGGGCTACCATAGGTTTCATCAGGCTGCCAAAAGAATCCTTGTCAAAAAAAAAAAAGATGAAGCATCTCTATTAGACTGCATATCTTGCTTGCCAAATGTCAAGGATAACAGAGAAAAGAAAAAGATCCCTTTATAATTATTTAGATTAAATTAAAATTTATTTTAAAGTAATGCTCTTAAAGTTTTTAGAATATGCTAAACTATAATTCCATTTTGCTAAGTTGATATCTTTTCTGAGGATCTAGTTTTGCAAATTCCTTTGTTTCCCAAGGAATGATAATAAGAAGAAATTAGAAGATAAATGTTGCGTTTGGAATCAGGAGATAACATTAAAAGTGTGAATCCAGGGGAAAAAAATCATTTGGAATCTATTCTTACTTTGATCAGTTTTACTTGTTGAAGTAGCAGGGAGCCTTGTTACTATATACTTTATTAGAATAGGGCTGTAGAATCAGCTGATGAAAGCTAACATTGCTATATTTGATTTATAGAAATTCAAGTTTTCTTTTTAAATTGATTTTTAAATTTTGATTATATCAAATTAAAAAGGCTTTTGTACAAACAAAACTAATGCAAACAAGACTAGAAGGGAAGCAACAAACTGGGAAAACATTTTCACAGTTAAAGGATCTGATAAAGGCCTTGTTTCCAAAATCGATTGTATTTTCAAAAAATCAAGCCACTCTCCAATTGATAAATGGTCAAAGGATATGAACAGACAATTTTCAGATGAAGAAATTGAAACTATTTCCACTCATATGAAAGTGTTCCAAATCACTATTGATCAGAGAAATGCAAATTAAGACAGCTCTGAGATACCACTGCACACCTGTCAGATTGGCTAAGATGGCAGAAAAAAATAATGATGAATGTTTGAGGGGATGTGGGAAAACTGGGACTCTGATGCATTGTTGGTGGAGTTGTGAACGAATCCAACCATTCTGGAGAGCAGTCTGGAATTATGCCCAAAAAGTTATCAAACTGTGCATACCCTTTGACGCAGCAGTGGTACCACTGGGCTTATACCCCAAGGAGATACTAAAGAAGGGAAAGAGACCTGTATGTGCCAAAATGTTTGTGGTAGCCCTCTTTGTAGTGGCTAGAAACTGGAAAATGAATGGATGCCCATCAGTTGGAGAATGGTTGGATAAATTGTGATATATGAATGTTATGGAATATTATTGTTCTGTAAGAAATGACCAGCAGGATGAATACAGAGAGGCTTGGAGAGACTTACATGAACTGAGGCTGAGTGAAATGAGCAGAACCAGGAGATCATTATATACTTCAGCAATGATACTGTATGAGGATGTATTCTGATGGAAGTGGATTTCTTCGACAAACAGAAGATGTAACTCAGTTTCAATTGATCAATGATGGACAGAAGCAGCTACACCCAAGGAAAGAACACTGGGAAATGAACGTAAACTGCTTGGATTTTTGTTTTTCTTCCCAGGTTATTTCTACCTTTTGAATCCAATTCTTCCTGTGCAACAAGAGAACTGTTCAGTTCTGCACACATATATTGTATCTAGGATATACTGTGACATATTTAACATGTATAGGACTGCTTGCCATCTGGGGGAGGGGGTGGAGGGAGGGACGGGAAAAATCAGAACAGAAGTGACTGCAAGGGATAATGTTGTAAAGAAATTTATTTTTTCAAAATTAAAAAAAAAAAAAAAGAAAACTAAGGCATCCTAATAACAAAAAGCTAAGCCTTTAAATCCACTAGAGATACATTTATTCTTGAATAGGTAGCCCTTTTACAATTAAAACAAAAGATGATTAACTGTATGCTTTAAAGACGTATTCTCAGACTGTATCTCAAAAGACCTTGAAACAGTTCATATTTTTTCTTTTTTTAAAAAAATTCAAACGTATGATGCTTAATTGTAAAAATTAACATAAATTGGTTTATGTTATGTATGTTATATTAAGTACTACAAGGTACAGCCAAACTTCTGTTTAAAATAAAGGGTTCTACCATTATAAAGAAAAATTGAGAACCATTGCTTTAAAGTAAATATACATTATAAAACAATTTTAAGACTTTTCTTGCATACAATCCAAGACCTGCATTCAAAGAAAGACAGATATCAGAACAACATAATTAGTTGTTTTTTTTTTGGGGGGGGGATTTTGTTTTTGCATCTAATTATCACACTAGAAAATTGGCAACAACAATGTAAAACTGGCACATTTGTTTAAAATTCCCTTGGATGAAGAAAATAAAAATTTGGAACTATTTCCCCTTTGTACATTAAAGTTAGTTTTGCTTTTAATTTATTTCAGTTCTGTCATTTTATAAATTAACTCTAGCAGTAATCAAGCAAGGTGGGGGAGGCCAATGCCCTCATGTATTTTTTGTGTTTATTTTCCTCTCAAAGAATAAGACATTTACATGTCCTTCTTACTTAAAATTTCAGGATCTGTTTATGTATGTTTATGTATATACATATGGGTTCTCCCCCCCATCCATACAAACAATAGACCTTCTTTGCTTTAATAAATGATGTTCTTATAAAAAAAATTGATTTTTAAAAATTTAAGGTCAACTTTATAATAAAAGAATTTCTTCCTTTTCAAATCTTGCATTAGTTTGAGGCATCACTAATACATTTTTGCAAATATTTTGTTCATAAACTTATTTGCTACATGAAATAGATACTTGGATGATTCTTGGCATATTAACCATATTATCAATGCTAGCAAGCAACCACAAAGGAACAAATGTTAAAGAATTAAAAACATAAAATATTAAATATGTAAAAAAACGTAAAATTCTACATGTTGAGTATTAGGTTAGTGAGAAGGTCATCCTTTATTTTTCAAAAGCCCATTAGGAAAGCATCTCTAATCAGTTACATGCCTAATGATTGAAATTCCATAGCTAAATACAAAGTGATTGGGTTGCTTTAATCACTTTAATACCTTACTAATAAATGGTTCTTGAGAACTATAGTAAATATAATGTAGGCCTTGGAATATTTCTTATTAATACTTCCCTAAGTCTGTCCCTTCAGGTTTGTGAGTTAAAATTGTTTCCAAGTACTTGTTTATTTTTTTTTTTTTTATGCGAGTGAGAATATGTGAAGAAGTAGAATTTATTTCCTATCTACCCCAATAACCCTGTAAGATTTTTGTGTCATAGATATCTCCATAGAAAAGGAAATGTTGGGTTATTTTGTCACTATGTCTTTCCAAATATTTATTTGGCTCTCAAAAAAGGAAAGCCTCTAACCAACCCAGTCTGTTATTTTGTCCTTTGTTCTTTTAGAGGACCATTACATCAGGGAGGTGAGGCCATGACAAAATGAACTAGATTTAAGTGAGGGAAGCTGTGCAAGATCATCTGCCTCACTTTCCCTTCCAAAGCCATCTGCTCCAGGGGCAAGATATAGATCAAAAGATGACTGCAGATGGCTCTGGGTTGGGTTTATTTCTCCCCTAGTGCACACAGTGCGTTCCAAGTCACAAAGAAATTTAGTTTTTGTTTGTTTTTCCTAATGTATGTCTTCCTGCATTTCAAGTCCCCCAAGAAGTAGGAAAGCTCCCAGGAAATTACATGATAGCTTTCTTCTATAACTTTTGTTGCCAATTTCTTTTGGACTCTGTTAAGATTTTGCTGATACAGGAAACTCCTCCTACCAGTGCAGATTGGCACTTGCTCTTCAATATAAAACCTGAGTGTCTTCTGGAGAACTGAAACATCCTGTTTATACCAGATATGGAGCTTAAATTTGTATCTTCCTGACTCCAAATCCAACTGTCTCTCACCATACCATGTTGCTGCTGTTCTTAAATTCCTAGAATATAAAGATCCAGGAAAGAAGTTTCTCCAAGAACACCAGATAAATAGAACTACCATTTGTAAAACCACAACACTAGTATGAGGAAATCAGATTACAGTATATTTCCTTACATATTTTTAGATTTTATTATTTGAAGCCTATATTTCTACATGTAATGGAAGGAAACTGAGGATTTGTTAGAATGTTTAATACCACCTAGAAAATTTAGAATAATTAAGAAAAACACCGTTTTAAAGGATGATATTTTAATTTTTTAAAAAATTTGTCAACAAGTTATTTTGCTATACGTTCTCAATCTTTGCACATATATTTCATTTTTCTAGAGATATTTTTTATTTTATAGAACTACTGAAATACACTTAGAATCATAAATCTTTGGGTATATATCCATTCAAAGTTTCTTTTTCTTGGGGCTAAGAACCAAATTTTCATATGTGTGTCAAGTCCATTTTTTGTAATTTTCTGCCATTCTTTTCTCCCTTTTGTTCTTTGTTATCTCGGTATACAGAGTGAAATTCTTGCCTAAATTAGAAAAGATCAACATTTAATGCTTTAGATTAACGTAATCACTTTCAATAGATGTTTCATGGTTAAAATTTGAAAGAAACTGATAAACCAGTATACTGAGCCAGGTTTCTCTCCTTCCCTCTCAGGTCCCATTTGTCTTATTCTCCCCATCTTCCTTTTCTTACTGTCACTTACTCTTCCTCTATACCATATTGCAGGAGGTTGTGTTAACTCTCTATTCTGTAGCATGGGATTCCACTGTTCTTGAAATATCAGTACCAAATATTCTAGAAGAATAAATGCCAACTAAGTATGAAATTGTTGATGTAGTTACTCCTGTGTAGCCTACCCACGTGCTTCTCTAATGCATGCCTATTTTTTTTGCTTTTGGAAAGAGGAAGTCTCCTTCATGGAAGGGAAGCTCAAGTAAAGTACTTATTCCATTTCAAGGAAAAGCCTAGGCCATAGGGCCTAGAGGTCTTTGATAGTCAAGGATACATAATTTGTGGGGCCTCTTAGTACATCTCCCAAGAAGATCCTCCTTTATGTCTAGACTGATGTGTGAGAGTGTGGAATCATGGGCTACACTTTATTTGGAGAACTATATGCACTTTTGTCCATTTATCCATTTCAGGAAGCAGAGAAGGAAGAGGTGGTGGGTAGAGAACATGGGTTCCTAGGATAATAAATTTAGAACTGGAAGTGATCTCAGAAGCCTCAAATCCAATCCCTCATTTTATTGATGGGGGGAAAGGGAGGAAAACAAGCAAACTGAGACAAAGAATTTATATGATTTACCCAGGATTATGTTAGCATTTGGGACAGGATTTGAATCTGGGTTTTCCTGTCTTCTTCATTTTGTCTAAATGGCCCTTACTCTCTTTCTGTTCATCTCTTCTGGTAATTTTCTTAACTAGTAATTTTCATTTCATTTGATCATTCATGAATTTATTGATTTGTTGATTCAGTTACTCAGCATTTTAAGTACCTACTGTGTGCCCAATACTTTGCTAGATACTGTGAATATTTCCTGTCTTCTCTGCTAACATTCTAATAAGTGGGCTTTAAAAACTCAGCATAGCTGGAAAGAACTCTTGAAAAGAGGTTTTCTTGAAAAGATCTAAACCTTTAAAAAAGGAGGTAAGGGTTTCAAGAGATAAAGAAGATTGTATGAAGAGAGAATAGAAGAAGCATTTATTTAAGCACCTACAATGGCGTAGTTAAATAATAAATTATCAAAGCACTGTACTAAGTGTTTTATAAATATTACTAATTTGATACTCACAACAATTCTGTGAATAGGTGCTTTTGTTAAGAAAAGTAAATCAGAAAATGGGTTACATAGCTTATAAATGTCTGAAACTGTATTTGAACTCAGGTCTTCCTGACTCTTAAGCCCCAAATTCTTCTTTGTTTTTTTTTGATAGTAGCTAAAAGTGAGAGGGACATCATCCCAGGAATTAGACAAAGATATGAAAAATCATGTGTTACCTTTTTATTGACTATTTAGCAAATATTTTTGAATTTTAGTTATATGACTCTTACAGTGTAATCTTCTCAAGAACTTCACATAGTTTTACATCTCTCTGTTGCAATATACCATTGTGTTTCAAGCTTAGTAATTTGTTGGTGTTTCATCCCCTGCCAGACTTTACTTTTTTTTCTTAAAACTTTTTATTTTCAAAATATATACATAATTTTTCAACATTGACCCTTACAAAATCTTGTGCTTCAAATTCTCCTTTTCCCACCCTAGATGGCAAATAATCCAATATATGTTAAACATGGCATGTTAAATCCAATATATTTATACACATTTATACAATTATCTTGCCATACAAGAAAAAAATCAGAGCAGAAAGGAAAAATATGAGAAAGGAAACAAAATGCAACAAACAACAAAAAGTGAAAATGCTATGTTGTGATCCACATTCAGTTCCTCCAGTCCTCTCTGGGTGTAGATGGTTTTCTTCATCACAAGATCATTGGAATCATCAGAGTTTACTTTATTAAGTAGAGACCATATCTTATCCAAACTTTGTATTTTCCTTACTCTTTGGCACACAATTGTTGTTTAATTAATGTTTTTGAATAATGTGTGTGCATGTGTATGTATATATGTTTGTATAGGTATATTTATTTATGTGGGTATGGAGAAGAGGAGGAGAGTAGAAAGGGATAAACATATTTGTAAAATACAATTCCCTTCATTCAAGTAACTCACTGTTATATGAATAACCATAAGATAAAGCAGCATGATAGGGTTTATAAAGTGAGCCAACTTTTTCATTGTTCTTTCAAATATAACCCTTATAAGAATCCATATATAATGAATAAAGAGGGGGAACCATGTGACTACTAGATTCAGTGACCTTTCTGAGGACCTTTTAAACCCTGTGTGTCACATTAATAATTCAGTAGTTTAAGATGTTCAGAGACCTTCACATTTATAGAGGTGTTGAGATATTGTGGTGTTGTCTGAGGTCAGAAAAGTAGAATGCATCTTAGAGTTGGCTTTGAGGCCTACGTAGCTGCAGTAAAGGTGCCGTGTTTAGAATTATAGATACAGAGCTGAAAGGAACTTTAGAGCCATCTAGATCTCCTCTTTGAGGACATTGAGGTTCAGGGAGACTGAGGGACTTGTCCACTCACATAGGTCATCAGTACCAAAATAAAGGATTTAAACCTAGTTAAATCCAGCACTTACCCACTGTACCACAGCTGCTTTCAAATCTTCCTCTGTCACTGGAAGCAGAAGAGAAAGTAACATTATCAAGACAAATAAGTAGGGAATTATTTGAGAGTGAATGAAATGTGCTTCTTTATTTAAATCTGGAATTAAGGATAAAAAAGAGCAGTCCCTCTGTTTCGGTATTTCCATTCCCGTGGTACGAGTTGGTCCAAAATATAT
Organism: Sarcophilus harrisii; assembly: GCF_902635505.1. Lineage (NCBI taxonomy): Eukaryota > Metazoa > Chordata > Mammalia > Dasyuromorphia > Dasyuridae > Sarcophilus > Sarcophilus harrisii. Next base: position 542,460,111 of record NC_045427.1, read on the forward strand.
TTGGCTCTTTATCCAGTATCATTAAAACTCTCTTCATGGAAGTATGGAGTTCAAAACAAAACAAAGCTTTCCCCACCAGATTTCCCCAGAGAAATGTCTTTTTTTCTCCCATTCTTTTTTTCTCTGTCCTGAAACAGTACTTGTTTTTCTTCTTAACCTGTTTTTATTCAGAGATATATAAACTCTATTCTAGTCCCAAAGTTCTCTGAGTGTTTATAGAAAAAATTAATATGATAGTCTTAAAACTTAGCAGAATGCTGTCTACAAAGGATGTTTGTAATGGTAACTATTTAGTGATGATGCTGTCTTGAATATGAGAAAGAAAAGAAGTCAGAAAACATAGCAATTACTCAATTATTAGGAGTGTGTGTATGCTTCATAATTTCCTACTTGGTTAAACTTGAGTCAGGGGAAAATAAAGGGATAGGAAGGGCATCTCCAGAATAATCATGGCATTGAACCTGTATATCTGTATCTGGAATGATCCTCTGAATGAGTCAGAAGGATTGGTCTTTTGAAAGTTTAATCACTCTTATAGGATATTGATCAAGGAGGGGAGAATCTGTGAATTTATTTGGTTCAAAAGCAAACAGAGTATCACTGCAAAATAATGATTCAAATTTTCTTCCTCAGTTCCCTTCAACAAGCATTTACTGGATAGTTTTTTTTTTAAGCTTTTTGTTTTCTGGGTATTCTTGATATGCAAGATTGTGTTTTGAGCAATGATGATAGCATTAAAATCACTAGTAACCTCCAAACAAAAATGCTGTTAGGTATAAACTCATTTGATTGTAAAAGCATATTTTTTGTTATGAGTTTTGAGTTAAAAATTTTAATTTTTATAATATTTTATTTTTCCAAATACATTTATAGTTTTCAATGTTGATTTTTGTAAAACTTTGTTCAAAATTTTTCTTTCTTTCTCTTTCATCTCTCCCCTCCCCAAGATAGCAAACAATCTGAAATAAGTTAAATATGTCCAATTTTATAAACTTATTTTCATATTTGTCTTGTTATGCCAAAAAAATCACAACAAAAGGGGGAAAAAACAAGCAAACAAAAAATAACAAAGTGAATATATTATGCTTCAGTCCACATTCAGTCTTTGTATTTCTCTCTCTGCATATGGATGGTATTTTCCATCCCAAGTAAAGTCACAAAATTTAATAGATTGTAGAGTCCTTAGAGACAATTTAATATAATAACCTTTTCTTCATATCATGAAAGTAACAATAATAATACTTAGCATCTTTCAGGTTTGCAAAGCTCTTTTAATGTTATCACATTTGATCCTAAACAACAACCTTGGAGAAAGCAGGTGCTTTTTATTATATAGAGGAGAAAACTGAGACTAAGATTAAGTTATTTGCCCAGGGCACACAGGTTATAAGCAACCAAGGTAAGATTCAAACTCTAATCTTTTGAATCCAAATCCTGCTCGCAATACACAGCACCTCCTAACTGCCTATAAAAAATGAGACTCAGAGACATGACAGATTGTGTACTTGAATTATGGTCTTGATTTTAGACTGATTGGTCCAGTATTCTTTCCATTACACATGAAGTTCCTTATCAATATTACTTTTCGTTTTTGTGCATGTTTTATGGCACTGAAAAGATGGGATAAACAGGGAACGAAAACAATGAAATGGAAAGAGCACCAATTCTGGAACCTAAAGTGCAATTCTCATATCCCGAGTCTTAGACCACTGTCAGTGCATCTACATGAAACCCAGCTTCTTCATCATTTATGCAAAGAGATTTCATGTCTTCAGAAGTTCCCTCTCTCTGGATCTATAAGTCTCTGAATTTTATTTAAAGTTTAGAAATAATACAGTTTTAGTAGGGTGCTTCCCCCTTAGCAGTTTGCCATATGGTTACAACTACTTTTGCTGAAGGCAATTACTATTTTAGTTAAATTTGCATAATTGGAGAAGCTAGAGTTCTCTCCATATGCTGAATCCTCTTTTCTGACTTCTTTTCTTTCTCACATGTACTTGCCCTGTATTTCACAGCATTCAATTTCATGAAAATTATCACCTCCTGGGAAGGTCTTTGGTTTATAACTGGGCATGGTTTGAAGTGTATATGAGTCATTCAGGATTCTTAAGGCTCCTCTGAGGTTGTTTTTCTGACAACATTACAATGGAAGGCTGATTTCTTAAAGAGAAATAGCTTCCTAGTATCAACTACTTTACCCAGCTAGGACCTGGCTCTCCAATGATACCCTCTGCTTCAAAAGCAAAAAACCATATGAGCCTCTTAAAAATAAACATGTAATTTATTATGTCTGTTATTTGTGGAACAATTTTGACATTTCACCAAAAACACTTTTCAGTGGTTATCTTCTTCCTGGCAGGTTTTAATTTTTAATAAATGATCATTAGAAATAATGTCAAATGATTCCATATTATATTCTTGGGGATATGAATTAATCATAGACATTTTCTTCTCCAGGTCTTGTGGACTACTCATGTTTTCCTCCTTGTGTATACCCAGGAAACATAAGTAATTATAATGTTATCTTGTGTACATGCAGGGAATAAAATAAATGTTATAGTTAACATAAGCAAAAGTGTTTATAACCCCCCACAAGAAATCTTCTTCATCAAGGAAATCACAGATCTCTAACTTCTCCCCAAACCACTTAATAGCCTTGTGTTCATCCTCTGTCTCTGCATAAAAAAAGTCATATACAGCTGCATTTTAAATTGACAAATCTTCTAGGAGTAAAGTTCCTTTTTATCAAATTAACATAGAAGCAAAAGGTTGGAAAAGGTTCAATTCTTTTCAGTGTTGCGACCACTTGATTTAACTTAGCAAAAATGTATTCATTGGGTTCATTAGAGGAAGAAGCCTTAGTGCTTTTACAAGAGTGGTCAGCATTTTGGACCCATTGAAGAAAGGGCTTATCCAGCCCACTAAACTGGGAATAGAGAAGGCATTATCTTTACTGTCTACTACCAAACAGTGACTAACACTGATACAGTGCTGTTAAGGTTTACAAAGCACTTTACATATATTACTTCATTTGATCATCAAAATACCACTGTGAAATAGATGCTGTTATCTGCATCTACAGATGAGGCAACTGAGACAGAGAAGTTAATTGACTTGCCTGGGGTCACAAATAAATGTCTGAGGCAGGACAGTATTTGAACTGGCAATATCTTAAAAGAAAGAAATCTTGTTAGCTAAGTAGGCTTGGTAGCTTTAGTCCATCTTTCTTTGTAGGAAACTGTGGAGAAAGTGCCTGTACCATATTTGGAATAAAAATACTACACAGAGTATGATGGAAGAAGAAAATCCATCTATTGTAATGACTTCTGCTTCCTGTAGTATTTCTTCCTGTTTGGAAATGAAGTGTGCCATTGGAATACTCTTCATTAATAAAGAGGCCACTGTGGTATGTTTTAAAGCCAAGTTTCTGTGACTTTTAAATTATCCTTAGCATGATTTCTCTTTAATTGGCTTGGCTTAGAGAGTCCAGCATTGCCTGTATTGATGTCTCTTGATGTTGTAATGGAACTCTGCATAGATATCTTCTCCTATTTGTTAAATGCTTTCGTTTTCACTACATTGGATAGTCAGGTTCTGCAGTTCTTCACTCCTGCTCCAGAAAAGAGATATCATGACTTCATTATGAAGCACTTCCTGGATCAGCCAATGTCATGTAGTATGATGGATAGTGTCTCCTTTCTGGGAGAAGTGTGATATGCTTCATAGAATTATTTCAAGGAAGAAAATAGAAATTGTGTTCCTCTTGTTCCCTTAGTACTGAAACTTGGTGCAAGGTCTGCTTCTCATCAAGCTCAGTGAATTGTTTTTCTTCTGTCTGGATGGTTCTTGCCTCCTTAAGTCAGGAAGAGACTTAAATACTAGTGTATTGGACACTGAACTGTAATGCAGTTGGTATCACAGTTGAAACTATTAAAAGTAATAACTGAAAGAAGAATATTATTGTTTCAGATAGGCCTATATTACCATATAGTCAATGTCAAATTCAGATTGTTTGTTTTGCTTTGTTTTGTTTTTAAACTTTAAAGCTAAGGCCCAGTCTGCACTTAAGAAATCCCTGCCCCCAGCTTGCAATTGGGAGGGCTCTGAGCCTTTTATAAAGCATTAGAGATACTTATCACACAACACTACTAGTAAATGCAGATGGCTGACATCTGTTGCTTCAAATCATGGTCACTGTATGTTGCTGTCTCTCTTTCCTGCTACCCACTTTTTTGATTTGGCTTCAGATTATGAGTATCTGTGCTTTTAGCTATCCCTAGAGGGGGAGGAGAAGGGGAAAGGACCAACCCGAACCATTATTCTTGTGGTTTTTAATGACCCGCAATATGGAAGGTTTAAAAAAAAAAAAACAAAAAAACAATTTCTTTATTAGGATGAGATTATCCCATTGTCTGTTTCCCAGTATGTCACCCTGGGGTATTTTTTATAAAATGAAGTAATTCTGTACTTTTAGGTCAATAGTTTTATCTTGGCCAGTTCTTCCTTCCGTTTTTCCATGTGGACTGTCCCCACTGGGTTTCCAATTACTAGTCATATTGTACCTAGAAGGGCAGAATCTAAAGGTGGCCAGCTGAAGCATTCTTGTGTAAACTGCCTGGCTCCTGGCTCTTTCATGTTGGCGGAAGGGAGCCTGCAGGAGGAAGAAAGAAGGAGTAGCGAAGGAAGAGTGCAGGAACAATTGCTTTAATGTCGGGGGTGGGGTGGGCTAAGAGAGGATTACCAAGCCTGAAATGTGCTGTATATTTTTTTCTGCCCACTGTAACTGGCAGGACAGCAAAGGCATGACATGGCAACAGCTGTGAAAGTACCCAAGTTGATGGACTTGCCCTGCAGTTGTTCTCATAAGACATGGGTATTTATTTCTATTCTCAACTTAGATCTGCAAAGGAAGATATGGCAAAGGATGGGGGAAGGGTGGTGAAACATAATAAAGAGGAAATGAGAATCCTTTTTTTTTTCCTTTTTGAAAAGTAATGCTTCATATTTCCCAATCTAAATAAGAGCAAGACCAATCCAATTAAGGAGGTGATATGAATATGGTGTTTTAAAAGAATTTCAGGATTACAAATTTAGAGCTGGAAAGAGCCTTGGATTCCAACTAGTTCAACCCCCCAAAATTAGTATACTACCTGGCACATAGTGAATTGAATTCACAACCCTTCCTCACTAAAATCCAGTCCACTTGCATATCATAGCATCACCTCCCAGATGTTGCTGTTATCTGAGAAAGAAGCACAAAAAACAACCACTTCTGACATATTGTATACACTTAATAAATGCTTTTTTGACTTGACTTGTCCTGGTTTCACAGACAAAGAAACCAATGTACTGAGAGTTTAAGTGACTTGCCTAAAATATTGCATTCTATTTATGTATCATCAGTAAGAAAATCATGCTAACAAATCTTTCCACGTGGGAGCATTGCAGTAATGAATATAGGAAGAGTGTTTGATTTGAAAGGCCTAAGGACCTGGGGTTTACATTCCACATTTGTTGCTAACTTGGGTGACTTTAAGCAGGTTTTTTTGAACAGCTTTGGAACTGACTTTTCTTTTTTTCTCTAAAACGAGGGGATGTTTGGATAAGATGACCTCTAAAGAGCATTCTAGCTCTGATCATTTTCTGTCATGATCTGTTCACATTGCTGCAAACAGTATGTTCTCGTTGTCAAACTGTTTCTTATTAGAAGGTATAATAAAGTTAGATTTTCTGCCCATCTCATTTTGAATTATCACTACTGTTGAATTATTGAGGTAAGAATTAATGAAATTTTGTCACATGCAGAGACATATACAAAGAAAGAGAGAATATACATATATACGATATATATAAATATATATCTATATCTATAACATGGAAATACTATTAACTCCATTCTTAATCCTTTTCACCTAGTTTATCTGGATCCTCCCCTTCCTGAACTTTCTTCTTTTTCCATATTCTATAACATATAATTTACTAAAGCCAGTTTATTAAATTATATGTATAAAGTATATCTTTGGAAATTGAGTCAGGTCACTGTAGTATTGACAAGAGTTGCTGTCCTACTAATTTTCACCCCTCTAGATCCAATTCTTTTCCATAGAGAACCAAGGAGATATGTACTGTATAGTTTCTAAAAGTTCAGTGATCTGCTCCCAAATTATAATCAAACTTTGGCTTTTCATAAGTCTGACTATGCTCTCTACACATTTTCCTTGAACTGGAAAAGAAGGCTGTTTTCTAAACATCTGTCCCATTTTAGATGAAGTACTACTTTAGCCCTTTAACAAAGTTTCCTTGTCTATTTTTGTATTCATCCTAATTTCTGGGTCGAGGAGACTTTTCCACTGAAATCAGGATCGTGTCTGTCCCATGTTCAGATGCCAAAATGTAATATTCTCTCTAAAATATAATATTCTCTTGTTGAGGTTTTCTTGGGGTCTCTGGAGGCAGCCTTCGTTTCAGTTCAGTAATCACCACACAAGTAGCCAGGGGTTAAAGTCCAAATCCTTTTTTATCTCCTTCAAAGTCTTGTCTCCTTCACTTGGGGCTCAGCTAGTTTTTTCTGGAGGTCTAACTTTCTCCTTGGTTCCTAGAGCTTAAGCTCCTGCTGCCAGTCCTTTTGTTTTTTCTGCTTCTGCCAGCTTCTTGAGATCCTCCTGAATGTGTCTTGGTTTCTGTGGGGGAGGCAGGAGGACCGCTACCATAGTGTCTGTCTTCCAGCTCTGATTCTGGCTGAGTTTAGCTGAGCTTATATGGTCTCTTATCAGAGGTATGAATCTTGTAGAACTATAGTAAGTACTAAGTACTTGTACTGAACTAGAGAACTATTAAGCACCAGGCTAACTAACCATTGTCTCTTATCAATTCCACTGATTTAGCACCTTGTTTCAGGTTCTGGCCTATAACATTGTTTCAGAAATAGGATTACCTTCAGATCTTTTCATTCAGCCATTCAATCAGAATGTAATGGAGGAATTCTTAATTTAAGCCAGTATGTCAAAGTGTTCACAACTTGAAATGAGTTTTCCTTTCTGAGTCCTTATATTACTGCACATATGAATCAATATCATCCTGAGCTGTTTCTCTTCAGCTTGCATATAGATAACTTATGTCTCTTATATTAAATGTTATTTTTTTCCTTACTCTTACCTTTTTCCTTTGGGAATTATAACCTCAATTTTTTGTCCTGTTCCTGTACATGTTGTTTTAATGTTACATGATATTCTGTGATATTTATCTTCTGGTTTGCTTAGTATTATGTTTATAGTGAATGCCCTCCAGACTTCTGAACTTTAATTCTTAAGACCCTTTTTGACTGGTGAGTACATTGTTTATTTAGGTGCATTACTGGCTGTCCTTCTGTCTGTATGTCTCTCAGACACACAGACATACACACATACCTAACCAAACCACAAGATGACTGTTGCCTTCTGGGTCTATAATTTTGATGTGCATATAGCCATTCCCTTTCCTTCCCCTCACTCCTATAATCTCATCACAGTAGCAATACACTGTAACTTTCAGAACTGGTATTGAAATACTGGTGATTGATTGACAGTTCCCCTAACTATAGAGCTATTTGTTTGTCTCCTTCATTGTTGATTATTCTCTTGTTTTATCAAAATGCCAGCTATTTGTTATTCTGTCGTTGCTGCCAGTCTGTTTTTTATTCTATTTTCTCCTTTCCACTTTTCTTAGTTCTCACCTCTTATTTGTTGTTACTTCTCCCTTAAAAAAAAATGGTCTTTCCCTAGAAATCACATTATTTTGTTTTGTTTTGTTTTGTTTTTAATTTCTTTTCCTACAGCCACGTAATCATTGTTGTAGATTAGTGGGTCGTTTACATTTAGAGCTGTAAGGGTCCTCAGAGGCCTCTACCTATTTTATAGGTGAGAAAACTGAGGTTTACAAAGGTTAAATGATAGTAACAGAGTCAGGATCTCAATCTTAAATTCTCTGATTTCAGATGGAATACTCTTCATTGCTGTGATGTTGTCATGAGGGAAGGATAATATTGGTTTTGATTTTTCTTGATTGGCTTCTTTTGTGAAAGAATCTTCAAGAGCTACTACTTTGCCACTGAATACTTTGGGTTATTTTAGTTTTCTTTTGTTTTCTGGCTATTTCTATTTCTCTCCTGTTCTGAGATAGTAGATAATACATTAAGCCTAGAGTCAGAAAGACTTACCTATCTATCTGAATTCAAATCTGTCCTGAGATACTTACTAGTTGTGTGATCTTGGGCAAGTCACTTAATCTTGTTTACCTCATTTTTCCCATCCTAAAATGAGTTAGAGAAGGAAATGGTGAACCAGTCCATTATATTTGCCAAGAAAATCCTAAATAGGGTCATGAAGTTAGATACAAGTGAAATTATCTGAACAAAAGTAATTTTTCTAAGAATATAAAATAATTGCTTAGTGTTGAGATAGAAAATAGGTTCAACCTGAACTGAAATTATTTTGTGAGAAATGGGAGGCTAAAATCATAACCTTGTAGACATAGCACAAAATCAAGTATGTGCAAGGGGAAAAAAAAGAGATTCCATGAAATGTAGTTGTTTCCTTTTTCCGCAAAGCTCCAGTCCTTAATATTATTTCATTTTCTAGTGCATCATTCTTCTAAGGGAGGTGAAAGTAGGGATTCTGGTGTTTTTTAATGATAGGGAAGTTAGGGGCAGCTAGGTGCTGCAAAGGATAGAGCACCAGCCCTGAAGTCAGGAGGACCCGAGTTCAAATGTGGCCTCAGACACTTAATACTTCCTAGCTGTGTGACCCTGCAAGTCACTTAATCCCAATTGATTCAGCAAAAAAGATAGGGGAGTTAAAATACAGAAATGGAGATTTATTCCAGATAGCATATATAGTCTAGCTTAGAACCCACATCTCAAGGCTTTCCCTCTTAGCATTCTGTATTCATGAGTGTGCTACTTAAAACGTTCCCATGAGCTATCTGATAATGCTAGAAGTGGTGTCCTTCACATACCATACTGAGAGCTAATATCATGTGTAATTTTTTAAATAAATAAATTTATCTTTGGTGAAATTGTTAAAATCCTACCATGCAGATTATTCTTTAATAATTAACCATTCTCATGTTTTCAGGTAGCAGTAGGAATGTCTGTTCATAGTTTTTAGTTTTGAAGTGAAAAGGATGATTTTTTTTTTTTTTTTTGCAAAAAATCATATAATCTTCATATTCACAAAGCCTTTATTAGGACATCAAATTGTGGATAAATATGAACATTTAAAATAAGTATCACTTCTCTACACATATGTAATTTATACAAATTCAAACTTCTATTAAGCCAAAAATCAAATTTATAGTGGGAACATAACAGAATTTCCCATCCTGGTTTAAGCAACTTGTGAAAATTAGTGCTTATTGGGTAGTAAGACTTTATACTGCCTATCAGACATTGAACAGACCCCTGTGTTTGAAACTTTGTAAAGTAGGAAGCATGCTATTATTAATCTCATCCCAATTTACAGATAAATAAACTCAGATTCAGACAAAGTGGAACTTGAACCATGATCTTTTTTCTCTAAATCTGCTTCCTTAAATGTACTATCTTTCCTTTCTTTTTGTATATACTAACCCCTAATTCAGCATTTCATCATGTACTGCTTTGTGGTTTTTTGGTTTTTTTTTTGTAAGATTTAACATTTTGGCATCCTGAATTATTCTTAGTATTGATTTCTGGAGTTATCTTAATGTTCTGGTCTTTGAGCTCTGCCCAGTAACTGATTGCCCTTTGGGCAACAGTGCCCAAGAAGTAGCTCTTTATTTGAAACTGAATATAAAAGAATTCTGCAATTAGTTATAGTTCTCTATCTTCTGAGGATAACTATCCACTCTTGAGGAAACCAAAATTATCTTTAGCCAATTTTTAACCCTAAAGTTCAGCATTATATATAACATGGTCCTGCTACTTAGTATAGAACTCTTACCTATTTTAACTTGTCTAAAATCAAAGATGACCCTAGTTAAACTGGGGAGTGTTACTGGGTGAACATTTATTTTGGTTATAATTCATTTTAATACTTCAAGAATCTGTAATTTAATTTGTGTGTGTACTCATTTCACAGTAACAGATCTTTTACCTCTTTAGAAATTACATAATTTATCACTAAGTTCAAATTGGTGAAAAGATGAGTCTCGGAAATTATCAAAGATGGTCCTCAATCAATGTATATTCTTTTACTTAGGACGTGGTAAAACTCTTACCATCTTGGTGTATGGTCTTCTATAGCTTTTGATAAATAAGCTTTGAGGTCTTAAGGCCATCTCTGTACTCATCTGAAACTACTTTAGTAGAGATCCAGTTATAATATTAAAGATGACCAATTAAATTGTGTCGTTCCTTTAATTTTTAACATTATACAATTTGAGTGTTTTGTTTTGTTTTTACAGACATCTTTTCCTTTGAAGATTATTTTTAATGGGACAAATCCCTTACCTACTGAACCTATAAAATATACTTTTAAACATAACAGAATAATTCCTTCATATATCAACTTACGATAAATTGAAGAGAAACATATATATATAGCTTCCTGGAAGGGATTAAGAATTATCTATTTTAGCTGATTCCAGTTACTATTTGACATAGGGGATAAAGTATTTTTTGGATGTACAGAACAAACCAGGCAATATCTTTAATAACAATATAATAAAATGTATTAACTGCTTTCTTTGTGCCAGGAATTGTGCTAAATGCAGGGATACAAGTAAGAGAAAGAGAGTTCTTTTTCTTAGTGAACAATGAACCATAAATCTGACCTGACCCTAAGATCTGAGGGTTGGTGTTTTTTTGCAGAAGCTGTTTTGCAATTGTGTTGTCTTTTGAGTTGTAAGTTTTATTTGAGCAAAACATGTTTTAACATTATTTAGTAGACATGCCTAGCCAGGGTGGGAATAAGGATATGGGTGTGTTTGTTGGGAGGGAGGGGGGAAAAGGGGAATTGGGGTTGTATTTTCATAGGGTGGAAAAGAAGAACCTTCCATAGGAAACTGAATCATATTTTGGCTTGGTCTCTCTGAATGACTTTTTTTAGTGCTATTCTTTTCACATGTGTAGTTGGTAAAGAATTTTTTTTAAAAAAAGAGTAAATTGACTAATTTCCTAATTGAATAAATCATTTCATTCCATATGGGATTCAGAGTTCACCGAAGGTTATTTTTGCACAAGCATTTTTAGTCAGGATCTTGATCCTTCTGGCTTTGACATTTTCTTTGGTGACTCAAACTTTACATAGAGTTGAATTAAGCCTCACTTAGTTATTAGTTTTCTCATTCTTACTCTCTCTCTCCCCTTCTTTCCCTCTTTCTTTTCTCTCCTCTCTCTCCCCCACCTCTCTTTTTTTTTTACTTTTTCAAATACATGCAAAGATTATTTTCAACATTCCCCCTTGCAAAACCTGGTGTTCCAGATTTTTTTCTCTCCCTCCCCTCCACCCTCTCCCATACACAAGCAGTCCAATAAAGGTTAAACTTGTGCAATTCTTCTAAATATATTTCCATATTTGTCATGCTACACAAGAAAAGTCAGATAAAAAGGGGGAAAAAAAGAGAAACCCAAGCAAACAGTACCAAAAAGTGAAAATACTATGTTTTGATCCACACTCAGTCTTTATAATTCTCTCTCTGGATGCAGCTAGCTCTTTCCATCATAAGTCCATTAGAATTACGAGCATCACTCTTTTAGTGAGATAATGAAGAGATCAGCTTGATTAGCATAGCAGGAGTATATTAGGTGCTCAAATAGAAAGGGTAATTCTAGATTTTGGAGGACTTTTAACTTATGTGATGATTACTCACGTGTATCTCCCAGAAGGGTACAGGAACTTTTAGGATAGAGACTTTTAAATTTGAGTACCCCAAACTTGACACAAAACTTTGCACATACTTAACAAACCCTCCATGTGGAGTTCTTGTTCAGTCATTTTTAGTTGTGTCCAACTCTCTGTGATCCCATTTAGGCAAAGATACTGGAGTGATTTGCCACTTCCTATTCCAGTTAATTTCACAAATGAGAAAACTGAAGCAAACACAGTTAAATGTCTTGTCCAAGATTCGCCAGCTAGTAAGTGTGTGAGGCCAGATCTGAACTCTCATGATGAGTATCTGAATTCTCATGATGAACTCCATCCAGTTGGCCACCTAACTGCCCTTTCTGCATCTCATGAATCAAAATCTTACTGTATCCTACAAGATTTAGTTCAAGTATTACTTCTTCCATGAAGCCCTTTTTTCTTAATAGTCAGCCAGAAATGTTCTCTTACTACTCTAAATTTCCATATCACTATTTTTGTGTACTTGAATGCTGCCCATTACATATTTTCAATGTCATAAGATAGTTATTTGTACACATCATATCACGTTCCTTACCAAATTACAATCTCCTCGATGCAGAGACATCTCATGTATCTTTGCATTCACATATTGTCCAGTCTGTTATCAAGTACATAACATGTCCCATATCCATATTTGTGAATTAATTTGGCTAATACTCTTTTAGTTTGTACAAATTTGCTTTGACTGCCCTACCCACCTGGGCAACAAATTTCACTATTAAATTATGTAGATTATAAATGAATTTTCTTTAGTTTGTTCTGTAGTTGTCTTTGTTTTATTAAAACTGTTTTTTACTTTTATAGAGATGATATGGAAGAAGGAGTTCCTTATGTGCCTTGGTTACTATTCTCTTTTTTTCAATTCCTTGCAAAAATATTCTTTGTCCAGCCCGTTTCCTTCAGTTATCTATAAAACCTTTGTCCATTGTGCCTGCCAGGTTGAGTGTTTCATAAATACCTTGCTGCTTTAGACCAGATGAGACTCTTTCCAAGAGATATTGAGGAAAAATAATTAAAAATAAAAAACACAATTCCTGTGTACTACTTGCTCTGGATTTATATTCTGTTCTGATTAGTAAAGCCATAACAAAACCTAGCTTTTAAAACTATTTTTATATTCTGTGATGTTCTTTTGTGATTTTCCCGTTATTCCCTCAGCTGTGGATAGTTAGCATATCAATCATTCATTAAAAACTCTGGAGGCATACAAGAAAAATCTATTAAGATATTTTCAGAGGACCAAGTTTTATTTTACTCTCCAATGAACACAGTTAACTCAAGTAAGATTTATAAGCTTTTTGGTGGTGGGTTTTTGTTGTTGTTGTTGTTGTTGTTGTTGTTGTTGTTGTTGTTGTTGTTGTTCAAAGAGCCTTACAGATCAACAGAGTGAAAAACTACATAATGGAAGCAGAATGAACTTTGATAAAATCATAGTAGTTCATTGGAAGCACCCTCAAAGATCATTTAGCCTTTGTTTAAAGATTGATGAGAAGAATTGCCTCCTGAGGAAGCCCATTCCTCCCTTGGATAACAATTATAAGTTTTCTGCTGGGTTTTCCTGTTCAAGTTTCTCTCACTGAGTTGTCAGATTGACATTCCTAAAGTGCAGGCCTGACCATGTCTTTCCTCAGTTTAGTATACTTCAGTGGTCCCTTTCTATTCCCCAGGAGATCCTTGACTCATATTTTACTGGAGAAAAAAAAGAGACACTTTTCTTCCCTCCTCCTTATCTCATATCACTCAGATGCCTTCTGCCGCTTGTCTCACTTGCAAAGATGGCTCTACTCCTTACTCGTCAAGCCATTTCATTCCATCCCAATTCCTTTAGCAGAATGGCCCCTTTCTCATTCCCTCTCTCTGACTTATTTCCGGTCTCTCCTTATCTATTGTCCATTTGTTCCTACTGTCTACAAACATACCCGTGTCTTCTTCATCCTCAAAAAAATCCTTCTTGTGCCATTCCTTCTGCCCTTTATGTCTAAGCACCTTGAAAAAGCAATCTCTTAACACATGTCTTCTCTTTCTCTCCTTTGTACTCTCTTCAATCTGGCTTCTGACCTCATCATTCCCCTAAACTACTTTGGAGAAAGTGACTAGTGATCTCTTCATTTCCCCACCCAGCAGCTTTTCTCCTTGACCTCTCTACAGAATCTGACATTGAAAATCCCCTTCTTCTCCATAAGTTTCTTCTCTTTGTTTTCAGGATAGCAGTCCCCAACTTCTCCCCAGACCTCTCTCTGTCTTCATTGCTCAATCTTTATGATTCACCTAACTATAGGTGTCCCCCAGGATGCTCTTCTGGGCCCTCTTTTCTTCTTCTTCTCTGCTACTTAGTGATCTAATCAGTTCCTGTAGATTTAATTATCATTTCTATGCTAACATTTCCCAAATCAAGTTATCCAACCTTAACCTCTCTGCAACCTCCACCCTCATATCTCTAATTGCCTATCAGACATCTTGAGCTAAATGTTTAGCAGACATCGGAACTCCTTATGCTGTCTGCATCCAGAAAAAGAACAGATAAATAGAAGAGTATATAAAATGATTTTACATACGCACACATGCACACACATATGTTTGTATCTAATGGCAGTCATCTCTAAGGTGTGGGGAGAAAAAAAGGAAAAAATTTACATGATAATTATTATATATTTAAAAGAAATAGCAAGTTGTACATAATAGATATGTAGATTCATGTGCATTTATCTTTTAAAAATTATACTCTTATTAAAATGCTTGTTTATTTCATAAATTAAGAAAAAAATTAAAATTAAAAAAAAAATTCACAACTCTAAAACCGAACTCATTATCTTTCCCCAAATACTTCCCCCTGCCTTCCAAATTTCTCTGTCACTGTCAAGGGAACCAGCATCCTACCAGTCCCCCAGCTGACAACATAGATGTCTTTTTCCACTCCTTACTATCTCATTTTCTTATCCAAAATATTGCCATGATCTGTCACGTTTACCTTTGTTACCTAGAACACAACCCTTTTCTTCTGATAGTGCCATCACCCCATTACAGACCCTTTGTCTTTATGATTCATTAACACTTGCCTCTTTCTTGTACCATATAGAAGATACTCCATCTTCCCACGGAAGGCAGTCTCTCCCTTCTCATCTGCCTCTTGGTTTCCCTGGCCTTCTCCAGGTCCCCATTTCCCAATCTACCTCAGTTCTAGTGTCTTCTTTCTGTGGATTATCTTCAATTTACTCTGGATATATTTGTTTATACATAATTGTTTGCATGTTTCCTTTCCCATTAGCCTGTGAGTTCCTTGAGAGCAATCACTTGGGTTTTTTTTTTTTTGAAGGGGCGGGGGGGGAGACCATATCTTAATCACTTAAACAGTGCCTGGCAATTAATATTTGGTTATTTAATAAGTGCTTATTGATTGTTGACAAATTGTCTAAAAGTCACTGTGTGGGAATTTTCCAAATCTATACTTACCTAAACACATTGAGATGTTTTTGTACAGTGTATAAAAAAAAAGAATAGAAATTAATAACTGGAGAAGAGCGAAGATAAGTTTTGGAATCCTAGACAGAAAGAACTATGTTTTGATCCTCTTTCCAACACTTAACAGTTGTGTGACCATGGACAATTCTCAGTTTCCTCTTCTGTAAAATGGGTTTAAAAATACCTACAAGTACCTAAGAGGATTGAGAATTGCTGTTTTTCTATTGCCAAAGATTGTGGGAATGGAGGATAACAGACTACATAAATCTCTATTCCTTCCATTTTCAAAAGACCTTTGAAGTAGTTATGTTCTTAGGTAGATGAAGATAGTTGCATAAGAAAATACTGTACACTTCTTAGGGTTGAAGTTATCAAGATGGGTCTTAAATTCTCCCCTACCACCTTTACTTGGATATAGAAGGTACTAAGATGGAAGGTTTCCTTCCTTTTGAAACTGTTGATATATTTTTTTTAAAGGATAAGATTGTCATGGAATCCAAAAGTATTCTAATTGAAAGGGCTTAGAAATCTTCAGATCAACCTTTTCCTTTTTCAGGGTACCCTCTGGGTAGATGAGTGAATTAGACTTCTCCAAGGTCCCAGGTGTCTAAAAGGGGACCTGCTGTAGAATAGGGGTTTCATTTCCCAACCCACTGCTTTTATACTACACTATATTAACTAAGTTTATAATTTGAGAATTTAAAGGATAAAGTGATAATTTTTTATTTTCTAAATTCAACAGACAACTCTCACATATGTTTCTGTTTTTACTTTTTGCAACTCTGGAATAAAATGCAACAGCAGTAGATTATTTCTAAATACTTCCTTCTTGTAGGTTTTTGTTTCACTCTGGCAGAAACGCTAGGTGGCGACCTAATTCAGGTTGTGTGACTGACAAAGGTACTCTGTATATAGATTTCATATATGAGGCTAAATGGGCCTCAGAGATGACCTAGATGAGCTTCTAAACAAGTTAAACAAGGTACTTGATCTTTTAAATGAGCAATTAATTAAAAATTTGGTTTGTGAGGTTTTTTTGAAGCTGGTACTATATTTTCTATATCTCAATCTGTAGTAAATGAGATGTTTAAGCATTTTCACAACTTTTTATCATTGTTCTTTAACTATGTTTGGTGATGTCATTTGAAAGTGAGATTGAGATTAATTATTTCCAGCCAGTAGTCATACTGAGGAAGGGAGATGAGAGAGGGAGAGGAAGAAGGAGATTGTATAAAATAAATGAATAAATGTAGCATAAAGTCTGTATAATTAGGACTAAACTAGGACAATCCCTCTCCCCCCCCCAAAAAAAAAAAAAAAAACAACCTAACAACTCTGAAATTTCTTATTCTTAGCTTTGGTTTTGGATGTGAAATGATTGGTTGGGATGTTTCAAAATCTTAACCAAATAACTACTTAGCAGTACCAGATGTTTTCAGTAAAGTTCTGGAACTGTCACATCAGCAGCAAATGGATGGAACTGCTAAATTCTATCTTCTGGAATCATATGTAGGGAAGAAATAAAAGCAAACTTTCCTACCAGCTTGGCAGTGGGATAAAACCAAAAGAGATCTAGATTTGCATAATCTGCCTGTATTTGAATCATGGCTGGCACCTCTGGTTCCATAGATAGGAGCATACTGTCTGGCTCTGCCACTTAGCTATATATATGTGGTCTTTAGCAAGTCACTTAACTTCTTTGAGACTCTGTCTTCATCTCTAAAATAAGAATAATACTTATTGCTTATGTATTACTTATATTGTGATATTTAAATGAGAGAGAATATACACAAAGTACTTTATAAACCATGAAACATATAAAGTGTGAATTATTGGTACATTATAACCAAGGAGGACAGTTGTACACCGTAACTGTCATGCACACATGTGCATTTTAAAAATATGGAAAAGTAGATTTTTTAGTCTATAGTATAGCCACCAAACCATCAGATATGTAAAACTGACAGTTTTTGATCAACTATACTACCTATTTTATCAGGAGTGATAGATAACTCCAATTAATATGTAAGTTTCTTGCGTGCAGGAATCATATAATTTTTAAAAATTATATATCATTTGTGATCCGTAGTACATTGCTAGAGTAAGTGTTGAATAAGTACTTGTTGATTGGAATTACACCTTTGGTTAAATTGTGGTCAGCAAAGTCAGTGGTCAGAGAAGTAGGAATGGGAAGAAATTGTTAGTGATTATAGCATCTACTGATCCCAGGATACATGCCTGGGAACATAGGAAGGAAACATTTGATTCTAATTAAAGATAAGGGGAGGAGCATGGAAGAAGAGGGTGGAATCAGCTTTGCATGGATTTGGACTAGAGGGAATGATAAGATTCTATTCAAGACTAATGACTTCTAATACTCTCTAGGAGAAACTTTATCTACTAAAAGTTCCCATCCCTATGTCCCTGCCCTCCCAAAAATCTTTCCATGTACTGAGGTCCAGGTGATAATTAGACCTTAAATTTAGGTTTAGAAGAGGCCTTAGAAGACAACTTATCCAACCCTCTCATTTTACAGATGAGGAAACTGAGATTCCAATATGGGAAGTAGCTAGCCCTAGCTCACAAAGGTAATGAATGGCAGAGGTGGAATTTGAATTCAGATCATTTGACTCCAAGTCCAGTTTTCTATCAACCACACCATATTGCTTTGTCCTAGCCAATTCTTAAACTCACTGTCCCTGTTCCTACTATTTGGAAATAAAAGTTTAATTTTAATTTCCATTTAAATTTCTCATAGCTTCTACCTGCTGCCACCCATATTTCTGTCCTTTTGAGAAGACATCTATTTAATTGGGCCTTGAGTGGTGACTATTTTGATAGCATAAAATCTAAACAGTCTTGTATTTCAGTGTCAGAAATTTAGACATTAAATTTGTTCCTTGCTTTCTTTTTTTAGACATTAAATTTGTTCTTTGCTTTCCTTTAAAATGTAAAACCAGACTTATTTCTGAAATCTTGATTTTATGTTGTCTTAGCCACAGAGAAAATATACTTGCGGCCATTCTAAATAAAAGGGGGGGGGGGATTGTTTTTTTCCTTTTCTCTGAGCTCTTGGTCATCCTCCCCCACACTCTGATTCTGTTTCCAGATCCATTTTAAGTTGTTAGAGAAGGGGATTCTGGAATCATTTTATCCCTTGAGAAGGCTGGATTGGGTGGGGGCTAGTAGAGGTTGGAACAGTGTGGAAACAGGAAAACCATGTGGCAGAGAGCATCAGGGCTGAGCTCATGTGAATGAAAGCATTGACTAGAGTGAAAAGCTTATCCAGCTGCAAGACCCCTCTTATTCATCATGTGTACTCAGAATATACATCCCAACTTCACTGTTTCTCAGTTTCTGTTCTTTAAAGACACCTCACAAAACCCATCTGTGCAGCTTTGAAAATTTAATCAGGTAGCATTATGTCATCTTATGTATTTAGTAGATCCCCACACTAAAATACTTAGCTGACATTTTTCTCATGTTAAATCATACACTTTCATTCCTAGAGTGGGTGACTCTTGCATTACTTGCAATTATGTTTTTCTTTGCTTGGTGGGTTGGATGAGTGCTTCATGGTAGTTTGTAAGTATATGAAATAAGGAAGGATCCCCCTCGTCATCCTATTTCAAAAGAGTCAAAGCATTCCCATCCCTTCTTACCATTTCAGACAGAGCTGTGTGCAAAGGATATTGCCTGAGGAGAAGGAAGCTACTTGGAGAAGGGAACCTTGTTTTTCTCTTCTCTGTCTAAAGATGAATCATGTTCCCACAACTGCAATTAAGTTCTCAAACCTCCAGCATTGCCAGTGCAGAGCTGAAAAGGGCAAGTAGTGACGTCCTCTGGAGAAGGGAGTGGGAGGAGAGCAGGAGAAGGAGTGGTCTTTTTTTTTTTTTTTTTTCTTTTTCCTTTTAGACTGTGCTGTCATTAGAAATTTTAAACTTAAATCAAAACCAATCCCTCCAGCCTGGTGAGCAAGCAAGAGACAGACTTGAAAAGAATCTTTACTAGAAGAAGAGTCTCCTGGTTCCTTTCGTAATTTAGTTCAAAAGTGAATGACTTTCGTTTTAAAAGACTACAACTGGATTTAATAAGACAATCATTTCAGAACTTTTTTTTTTCATTTTGTATTGGACATTTTAGGATTTTTAAAAAACAATCCTGGCAAGTGTTTACATTTTTATTGCTAGCATTGGGTTTTTCTGTTTTCCTTTCTTAGTGTGTATATTATATATAGTTTTTTATTTTTTATTTTTTAAGCAAATTGATCACTTGAAATGGAAACTGTGGAAACTTTTTTCTTAACCAGGATTTTTCTCAACATATATCCTTACAAGGTATTTATATGTTTTCTATGAAGTAAAAATAGAGTTGCCTTGTGATTTGTTACAGGCAGAAAGATAGTAGCCAGCCAATGCTGTTTGATTTTTTTTCCCTCTATTTATTTTGTTTGATGTATAAGATTTTTATTTTTGCTTGTTTGTTTTTGGGCTTGAAGTGTTTTTTTGGTGTATTTTATTTCATTTTTTCCTGATGAAACCTGGAGTCTACTTTGGAACAGATTTTCTCCATCATTTTTGTAAGAAATCTGGAGCTTCTCCCACAGGGGTAGTGTCTGTTCCTCTGGAATTAATGGTGGGGTGTATTGCTTGCATTTTGCCTTGTCTTTCCTCCATTTGGAAAAAATGTATGAACGACATAAGAGACGCTACAGTTTATGTGACATCTCCAAGGTGGACAGGACAGTGGATGTGGTATTGTTGAAGGTAAGGTGTATGCAATGCTCAAAGCTTCAATAGCAAGTTATCCCTTCTCTAAGTTAATTCTCTTCCCTTTTACCTTCTTTCTATAGAAAAATCTAAGATACTACATAAAAGTGAAGGATTTCCAAGGCCAGGTTCAGTAGTGTGATAAGATTGGATTATTTGATTAGAAACTCTAGTAGTTTGAGAAATAACAATAAACTATTTCTTTGGGTTTTTTTTTTTTAATTAAAGCTTCTTCTTGCATACATAAGATTCATATACTTCAAACAAGTTTCCCACTCCTACAAAAAGATTTCCATTTTCAGCATGATGTATGTTTAAAGTGTGTTTCTCTTTAACCTTCTTCTCCCTTACTGTTTTTTTCCCTAAAGCAATTCTTTGCTAGCTGGAAAAAAAAAAAAAAAAGAATATCCCCTACATCAGACTATCTTCAGTTTTTTTTTTTTTTTTTTCCTTTTTGTGGAGGGGTGGTAGTAAAACAGCCTTTCTGCTTGGTTTGGCAGGCTTTCAGGTCAAGCTTCAGACTCATCGATAGCTTTGTTTGTTTGCTCTGTGTGTGTTGTGCTTGATGCTTCAGAGTTTGGGTAGGGATGAGCTTCAGGAAGGCTAATTGTTCAGGGAGGCATCCATAAATCTAAAATTAGTAAGGACTCCACCAACCGGTAAGATGGCAGCCTGGGAATGCTGCTCCACCAAAAGAACTCTGTTTGGAAGTTAAACAGTTTCTTGGCAAAATAGCAGAAAGACCTTGGAAACCAGCCAAGTGACTTCACAAAATCCAGAAGTTACTTTGATACCTTAACTTAAAAAGTTGTATCTGCATTGAGGGGAAGAAAAGCCAAAGATGTTGATTGACTATCTGGACCTGAACAGGAAGGTTGTAAGAGTATTTGTTCCAGTCTAGTTGCCCTGCTCTATTTTTGTTCTTTATTTGCTTATTATTTGAAGGAAACAAATTAAGAAATACTTGAGGTAAAGGCTTAAGCCTGAGAGAGTCAGAAATTTGTGAAATATCCAATCCATTAGAGAGGAGGGATAGAATTATATGGGCATAAGAGAATAGTTATCATACAGTAATATATTTTCCCATAAACTTTGCCAAATTATTTTTTGACTTACCAGACCTGTGCTGAGATCAGCCTATGTCTAGCCAATTGTACTCATTCCCAGAGCCTTATTCACTTTAGTTCCTGTGAAATGTGATTTCCTCTCTGAAACCTCAGCTGATACTTTTACATCTGCCTGAATATTGCTTTTGATGAAACCTCATTTTTATTACTTTAGTTACTTCCCTAAGTTATTTTCTTTTTAGATGTGAAGCCAAAGAACCTCAGTCTAGACATACACTGAGGAACACTGCATGTGAAATATTGTGAAAAAGATATATAGTGCCAGCTCATTTTGGCCAAGCACTAAAGTCTTAAGAGAAGAATTTATGATCTATGTCCTGGCTTAAAATTAGTCACATACAAACTAAGAATTTATTCAGTAAAGGGTGCTTCCCTTCTCTGGAAGCAATTTTACTAATTATAATTGAACAGAATTGTAACTGTGCTGAAATATATACTTACACAGTTACATCTAGTCTTCACATATCTTTGGAATGGATTGGGTATAAACCTATTGCTTTCAGAGACAGAACTCTTGATTGTCCCTTTCCTTCTATCATTTACCTTTGTGTATCACATAAAGATAATTGTGATGGCAAAACTTCTAGTATCATCTTTTGTATTGTAAATTATTTTATTTTTGGTAGTAATCCAATGAAGTCTAATCTAGAACTTTATCCTTTTACTCTTTTTCTCACCTTCTCCCCCCCTCCTCCAGTTATCCTCCCAATTCCCCAAGTTTCAGTATCCTGAATTTAAAAACAAAAAAACAAAGCAGTGTATGTTCAGCCTTCCTTTGGTCCCTGCTCCCACTTCTAGTTCATACTTATTCTGTTAAATGTCACCATTGTAATAATAGTTTTGTGTTCTTCATCCTAAAATATGTTAATATGATAAATACAGATTCACAAACAGAAACACAAACAGGTTTTATCTAGCTTGTGACTGGATGTATATAAGAAATGAGAAGTTGAATGAAGATTTAGCCATAATATTTAGTTTGTTCTCAGACTGTCTCTTTGGTCATACCATATCCTTACTCTTTTCCTAATAATACCATAAAAGAATTAGGATCAAAACCTTCCTTAATCTGTGCTTCAAAATCTCCACTGGGATATCTTAAGCTGTACAGTTTCTTTGGCCTGTCTTGCACCCCTTGTCTTGCTTATACCCCTAAATCATGCCTACTCATTTCTAGGTGACATGGTTACTTTCTGTTTGTCCAGTGATTTCACTTGTAGAGTTGGGCCTTTTCTGAAACAGTGAAATCTGGAATCATGGTTCTCCTTCTCTTGTCAAGCTGTTTCTTTCCTGTCCTTTATGAAATTTCCCAGATCGGAAAGAACAAAGTTGATGATTTTCCTTTAATCCAGCCTCTTTCTCTAATCCTAAAGTATTTACTTCTGCCTTTCTTCTTTGGCCTTACTTTTTCTAAAATGAAACTTTTCCTGCTTGAAAAAGCTTAAAATCGTCTTGGGGAGAGGAACTATAACATACACCAAGGAATGTTGTAAAGGAAAATTTAGGAGGAAGAACACAGACATTGAATGCTTTACTGGAGGAGCTGGCTGTAAGTAGAGCCTTGTGAAGGAAGATGACAATTTTAAGAGGAGATGAGAACTGAGACTCATTCAAGTCATGGGGAATGGTGCTAATAAATGGAGGGGAGGGAAATAGAACATTGAGTTAGAAGAATGTCTGCTAGTAATTGTTTCTTTTGTGTTGATAAAGGGGAATATTATGAAATAAGAGTAAAAAGAATGGTAGAGACCAAATTGTGGAGGACCTTAGATAGGAAGCTAAAGAGTTAGCATGTTTTCTTATAGGCAGTAGGAAACAACTAGAAGTATTTGTGAGATCTGTGCTTTAGGAATATCAGTTTGGTAGCTCTTTAAAGATAGATTGGAAAGAGGAGAATTTGAAATCAGGAAGACCATTAAGAGGAAATTACAATAGCCTAAATAAGAAGTGATGAGTGTAGTGCTTGTGTAGATGGAGAAAAAAGGATGTTACCATATATTGTGAAAGTAGATTCAACCAGATTTAGCAATTGATTGGATATAGGAAATGGGAAAGAGAGAAAAGGTAGAAATGACTTTATAGTTAAGAACTTGAATGAGTTGGAAGATGGTGGTTGATTCAACAGAAATAAGCATGTTTGTTGGAGTGACAAGTGTAGGAGGGACTAAAATGAACTCCATTTTCGCCATTTGAATTTGAGGTGTCTGCAGAACATCCAGGAGGAGGAATCTAGCAGGCACTGATAATATCATTTGTTGAGTTAGATATATAGATTGGAGTTATTTTTATCATAATGTGTGACCTTTTGGAATCTTATGAGATTTATTTTTTTTTAAAATTATTAAAGCTTTTTATTTACAAAATATATGCCTGGGTAATTTTTCAACATTGATCTTTGCAAAACTTTGTTCCAAATTTTTCCCTCCTTCTCCCCACCCCCTTCCCTAGATGATAGGTAATCCAATACATGTTAAATTTATTAAATATATGTTAAATCCAATATATGTATACATATTTATACAGTTAACTTGCTGCACAAGAAACATTGGGTCAATAAGGAAAAAAAACTTGGAAAGAAAACAGATTGCAAGCAAACAACAGAAAGAATGAGAATGCTATGTTGTGGTCCACACTCAGCTCCCATGGTCCTCTCTTGGGTGTAGATGGCTCTCTCATCACTGAACAATTGGAACTGTTTTAAATTATCTCATTGTTGAAGAGAATCACATCCAATCTGATGAGATTTCTAAGGAAGTACAGGTAGAGAGAAAAGAGATGAAAGTTCAGTATTGAGACTGAGAAACCATCCACACCAAGGAGGTAAGAGATAGATGATGATCTTCAAAGAAAATATAGCCTTCCTAGTAACTAGAAAATGAGGATTCTTGTTGACAAAAAAGTGAATTGAAGAGGCATAAGATTTTGAGGGGAGGGGGGATGCAATTTTGATAGCCACCAAGAGGAATTGAATAGAGTCAATCAAGATCTGAAGATGTTGCAGTGCAATAGGAGGAGCTGATTTGAGCCTAGCTAATAGGAATTTGTGGTGAACTGAGTGGCATGACATCAGCAATTTATTACATGAGCAAAGAAGGTAGATAGTGGAAACAATTCAGGGTAGGTTGAAGATTGGCGCTGCAGTCAATAGCTTCGATCAGAGATTACCAACTGGAAGTTCATGGACCAGGGGGATGGTATTTCAACTGGTTTTAATTGGCTGATGAGCTCGTTTATCATTCTCCTTTCCCTCCCTTCTCTCAAACCCTTGCAGAACTAACTTTGAAAACTAGCTTTCAATGGTCATTCTTCTTCTACTTGTCTTTAGATTAAGGGAAAAAAAGTTCACTCCTGATAGTCAACCATTGCTTTAAAAGTTTGTGGCCAGAAGGCAGTTACTCTCTCTTCCCCCATTCTTCTTTTTAAAAAAATAAAGCCAAAAGAAAAACATTAGTCTCCTTGATCACTTATTTTAATATTGTAAACATCTTTATTGCCAGGACCTTGCCTGTTTGAATGATGATGTAAAATTTATAGTAAAGGACTATCTATATATAGTCATTTAGTTGAAAAGCCTTTTCTTAGTGTTGAGGATAATCTATTTATCTATTATATATAATGTAGATAGTAATTTGTATTACTTATAAGCATTGGATCTATTTGGTTTAAGTTGTTAGAAAACTTTTCAAAAAAAGAAGAATCTACCTATTCATTTTTGTAGTTTGTGTGAGTTATACTTTCTATATTGATAATTCTAATGACATTTTTAAGGTTTTCATAATGTTCTACATATAACATCTCATTTGACAGAATGACCCAGTAATGCTGATTATATTTTTTATTCTCATTTTGCAGATGAGAAAACTGAGACTCAGCTTAAATGACCTAATTAGAGTCATACAGATAGTGTTTGTGTTGAAGATAAACCTCAAATCTTCCTGGGTTTTATGTCTAAGATTTTATTTCTATGCCAAGCTGCCCATATCATGTTTAAAAAGCATTTTTTTTTTCCAAAGGTATATTATATGACTGCTTGAAAGCTTGTCAGGTGAAAAAGTAAGGAACCCAAGCATATTGCCACTCCTTGGGACATTTAAGATCATATTCACTTAAGAATCTTTGACTCCAGTATTGGCACTCTTGTCTGCATGAAAAGCTCTTTTGCCTTTTTTGTATTCAGCCCTGTGACTCTTGTCTGTATCACTGGAGGCAGTCACAGAGGAAGTAAAGATGGCCTGCTGTTGGAAAGACTGGGTGTAACCATGAATGTTGTTATTTGGATATTCAGATATAAACAGTAGCTGAAATTGTCCGAATGCCAAAAATGAAATGGAAATGCAGTTCTCTCTCCATATACATGCAAATAATTCTACTTTTAAAGTGATAGTAACATGGATATTGATGAGATAGTTAGGGCCCCTGAATTTTCATAGCTGGACTTAAAGTATGTCTGTGTTGGCCTAATTATGGGAATTGGAACCTAAAAAGAACCCCATTTCCATGTTTTATATACTGATTTTCCATTAGCCTTTTATAATAATAAGAATAACAGTGCATATATATTGGCCCTATTATATTTGTAAAACACTTAGTTCATGTTAGGACTATGAAGAAGGTAGTACAAATTTTATTACTACCATTTTAGAGATAAGATCAGATCCTATAGCATTGGAAGGAACCTCAAGTCATCCAGTCCAAACCACATATGAACAAGAATCCTTTCTATAATATCTGATATGCAATCTTCCTGCCTTTGAAGACTTCTGTGCTGCATTTTAACCTTATTTCTGCCCCCATGATCCAAACCTGGGGTAAGGGGAAAAATTAATCCTACTTCCAGTTGGTAACCCTTCACATACTCAAAGCCAGTTTAACCTGCTTATTACCTATATCAACATCCTCAGTTACTTCAATTGATAAACACCTGGAATGCTCCCAAGGCATCTTACCATGAGACAGTGTATAGAGCCCCAGATTTTCAGTCAGGAAGACACAGCTTTCTGAATTTGAATTTGGCCTCAGACATTTGGGCAAGTGACTTAGCCCTGTTTGCCTCATTTTCCTTAGTTGTAAAATAGGGGTTATCATAGCACCTACTTTAAGAGAGGCTAAGGCACAGGGCCTGGTAAATAATAGGCACCATATGTACACTTAATCCTTTCCTTTCCCCTTTTTGTTGCCTTCCCCTGGTTGCTATCTAATTTATCAATGTATTTCTTGAAATGTAGTGATTAACTAGGACAACAGTAATGTGGTCTGACCCAAGCAGATTATATAATAGGACTCTGAGCTCTTTAGTATATTATTCTTCTGGTAATGCAGTTTGAATCAACAGTAGCTTTTTTAGCTGCTGTATTAATTATGTAATTAATTCTTACTGAACTTCTATCAAATGCTTATAAAAACTGAATTATCATTTAGTCAAAATTATTCTGCCTTGTATATGTGAAATTGAATTTTTTGAACCCAATGTAAAGATTTGCATTTATTTCACTATTTTCAGTTTAGCTCCAGTATTGGATACTGGATACAACAAATTCACTTTGGTCAGAATTACAGTATGTGTATGGGAGTAACAAATAAATAAATAAATAAATCTAGAAAGGGATGTGAGCTAGAAAGTGTAGTCTTAAGTGTTAGATTTAGATGTTTGTATCTTATTCCTATAGCAGGAATTTTTAACCAAGAACTAATGAATTTGGTTTTTTACACTATTTTGATAACTGAGTTTCAGCATAATTATTTTTAATTCTATGTGTTTTATTATGTATTGAAAAATTCTGATAATGAATACATAGACTTTTAAAGGACTACTAAAGGAGTCTCTTAAACCAAAAAAAGAAAAAAAAAAGAAATTAAGAATACTTGAGCCCTTTTGAATGTATTAGAGAACCACTAAAGGTTTTAGACAAATACTGATTGCATGAGCTTGGACCATACCAACATAATAAAACTGGAAATCTAAATTTTAACTTCAGATAGATTATCATGCTAACCTGGCTACCAAGGGACTTTGTTTTAGATCTGGACAAAATAATAAAGGTGAACATCTGAAGGAGAAAATTGAAAATAAAAAGGAATGAAGGGTGTCTAGTAATACCAGACATCAAACTCTAATATATAGCAATAATAATCAAAACAATGTGTACTTATTAAAAAACAGAAAAGTTAATTAATTGAACACATAGGTGAACTAGACCCAGAATACATAGGACATAGTAGAATAGTAACTTCTAGGAAAACTTAATAAGCAATCTGGCAGAAGTCAGGCTTAGATCTATAGATCAGTTTAGATCTATACCATATATTATGGTAAACTTCAAATGGATTAATTGACCTGAATATAAGAAGTCATTAAAAAAATAAAAGTCAAAGGAGAAATAACTTTAATAATTAGACTGCAGGGGAAATATAGTCAGATTTGCCCTTTAAGTATATTATCAGCCAAACTAATGGTATTTAGGATCAGAATCTTTATTTTTAAAGTTTTAATTGTTAGCAGTGATAGGGTCAGCACAGCTTTTTATTCCATTCATAGATCTGTAGAATGATTCCTTAAAATTACCAATAGTCTCCTGGTAGGAAAAATTAGGGGAATTATCATTTTGCAACCCATATTGATAAATTATAAGGGTAGATCTCCATTTGGATGCTAGGATCATGAATTTAAAGCGAGAAAAGCCCTTGTAGGGCAGCTAATCCAGCATGCTTATTTCTGAGAGTCAGAATTTGAATTTAGATTTTCCTGGCTCCAGGTCTATTCATTGTGTTATGTTAATTCTGTAGATGAAAGAGAACAAATGAACATTAGTACAGGCTATAATTGGAGTCCAGTAGTATGTTTCCTGGCTTTTAAACTGTCTTGGTGTCAGAATTAAAATAGTGTAGTATTTTAGCTTTTTAGAAGTTAAATTTACCAACTTAAATGCAAAGGCAGAACTAAGTGAGTGAGGAGAATCTGAGAAGTTTAAAGTAAACAAACACTAGAGATAGAATGTTGTTGAGAAAACTGGAAGTTGGAGCAAATTTATCTACCACATCAGCAATTCTGAAATAGGGCAGAGGAGGATTGGTGTTTTTAGTGTGTGCAATTTTCATCTCCAAAACATCTTAGTTTACTTATCAGCATGAACAATGTCTGCTTATTCTTCACATTAAAATATGATGCCCTTGATTTTGCCATGCATACATACAGGATGTGGCTGAAAATGCTGATGCTTGCCTTGACATTCTTTCCAGCCAAAGTACACGCAGAATCTGCCCTCTGGTTGGAGGCTTGGCCACCATTTGCACTTCTGTATTGTTTCTTGGCAGTCAGTAGTCCTATACCAGAGTTGTGCTTCTCCCCACTCCCACCTTTTTTCTGCCACCTGAGAGTTACTTATTGTAGTGAGAAATTGCATTTTACTTAACTGATGTTTTATTATTTAGGTTCTTTAAAGAAAATCCATGAGAAACTATTAGTAAGGGTCCTGGCCTGTAGTTGGTGAAATAAAGCAGGTGAGCATTCATTAAGCCAGTATTATGGGTCAAGCACTATATAAAATACAAGGCATACAGACAGAAAAGAGGCAGCTTTTGTCTTTAAAGAGCTTTCATTCTACTGAGTGGAAACAGTGGGTTCATCAATAAGGAATGGCCTTTTAAGAGAATAAAGAGAGGAAGAGAAAACATTTGAGATTTGGGGGATGGCTTTTTCAACTCCATAGCCACAGGAAATGGAATAATGTGTAGAAGAAACTTCAAGCACACCAGTTTGACTGGAATATTCAGTGTATGAGGGGGAGTAGTATGCAATAAGTATGGAAAGAAAGTTCCTAGAGCAAAATCGTGAAATGGTTTAAATACCAGAACATTTTGTATTTAAGCCTAGAGGCTAATAGGGAGCTATTGAAGTTTCTTCAATTAAGAGAGTGCTGTGGTCAGACTTGTGATTTTTGAATATCACTTGAGTACTTGGCATGGAGAATGGATTGAAGATAGAAGAGACTAAATGCAGGATAAAAAATTAGGAAGTCATCGGAATAGAATTGGTGAGAGGTGATAAGGACCCAAAGGAGAGTGTGGTAATGTGAGTAGATAGAGATGAATTCAGAATATAATGCCACTATTTAGGGAACAGCAGTCATTTTGGGATCTATATTTTAATTTAAAATGTTTTAATACTTAAAAGTTTTGACCTGCAAAATTGTAAGTGGGAACTAAATTTGCTTTCATACACAGTGAAACTTTACTTCATGATTAGTACTCCAATTTTTTTTTTCCTTAACAGCTCTGAATTTTGGGTAGATGCCTTTTGAATGGCAAAATCCAACTACTAAAGAGTCCACATTGACCCTATATTCTATTGGATCTTTCTCCTGACCTTGTCTAAATTATAATTACATGTGTCTGTTATGTCAGGGAATATGAAGGACAAAGAGCAAGATCAAATCTAGTAAAGCATCTACTATTGTGTTATGCATCAAAATATGTGGAGAATTATTCAATGGATTATACTGGAACAGACCAGGAAGGTTTTGACTTAATATTAGAATTCACTTCCTATTTTCTGTACATTTTTTCTATGTGTCTCAAACTTTAGTTCTTAAACAAATGTGAGAAATTTCAAATTAAAGCAGAAATTTGTGAGATAGTTGCTTTGGAAATTCCTTGGGTATTGGAGACATTGCAAATGAAGATAAGTAACTACTTCTTTAGAGGCAGCATGCTAGACTTGGTGTCAGTTAGACTGGACTCCAAACCCTGCCTAGATGCTTATTAGCAGAGTGTTCTCAGGTGATTCCCTTGATTCTTTCTCAGGATCTCTTCCTTTATCTGTAAAATAAGGAGAATATTATTTATAACATATATTGTGAAACTCCATAAAATAAGGTATTTAAAATTACTTAAAGATCTGGTGTATATATTCCAGTTATTACTGTTAATATTATTGTTTCTCTTTCAGCTAAAAAGGCTATTGATTTCCACTGTTGCCAAGAATAGGAATCCTTAACCTTTTTTTGCGTTCTGGACCTCTTTGGCAGTCTGGTGAAGCGTATGGAGTCCCTCTTAGAATGTTTTTAAATGTCTAGGGTAAATAAGTAGGATTGCCAAGGAAACAAATTAGATTAAAATTCAGTTATCAGAATATTGAAAAACAAGTTTAGGGACTCCAGGTTGAGAATCCCATCCTAGAGGGGAAGAAATAGGTAAAATGGGAATTGTGGTTTGTGTCAGTAATTTTGTAGTGAAGTAGCCTCAATTTCTGTGCTGTTAAGACAGTGTTAAATCTTGACCCTTTGGGGATACAGGTCCCTCTAATTATATAGGCATCTATGAAGCACCTACCATATATTAGAAGTGCTATTGCATAGTGGATAGAGATACAACCTCTTACCTGTGACATATGCAGTCTCTATTCCCTAGATCAGTCAAAATGTCAATGAACACTTTTCAATGTCCTATGCAGATCTTAAAGACTATAAGATAAAGTATTAATCTTCAGCGATAAAGGAAGTTTTCTTGTCTCAGAGTTCCCCAAAACAGTGAACAGTGAAATCAAAGATCAGGTTCCTGGAATATCAAGTCAAAATGAAAACCAGTCTCCATCCTTAAGAAGCTCACATTCTTCTAAGGGAATGCAGCATGTATATACACAATAATATGTTGGAGAGAGCAGGAATAACTTAAGTATGCAAAGAATTGTTTGTCATATGGCACATTAACCAAGCTTAGATATCACTAATAGAGATTTGATCGTGCCTTCTTCAGCTTGTACAAAGGTGTGGAAGTAAAAAATTGAAGGCTTTGTTCAAGAAATACCAAGGCTGGAATGTAGAATGTGTAAAGTAAGTGAATTGAGCCAGGAAACGTAGGCTTTAATCAGATTGTGCAAGAGATTTTTTGCCAAGTTGGGGGTGGGGGTGTTTTTTTTTTTTAATCTTGAACCTAGTAAGTAGCAATTGAAGGTTTTTGAAGGAAGTATAATATGGTCACAATAATGCTTTAGAAGTATGACTTGGGCAGGTGAGGGAAGAATGAAATACAAAGGGGGAAGAACTTGAAACCAGAAGTCTAATGAAAAGGTTATTGCAATGTTCTAGGCAAGAGATGTTGAAGGCCTAAACCAGGATGGTGGTAATGTGAATGCAGAGAAGGGGATAGATGGGGGTTGTATGTTGTAGAAGTAGAATCACCCAGACTTGGTGACTGATTAGAAACAGGAAATAGAGGGGAAGCAAGAATTACTTTAAGGTTATGGACCTACGTGACCAGAATGATAGTGCTAAATTTCAAAAGAAACAGAAATACAGAAAAAGGACAAATTAGAAGGGACAGTGAGATCTGTTTAAGAGATACCAAGTTTGAGATTCCTGTGCAATGTCTAATTGAAGATGTCCAAATAGGTGTAGCTTGTGATGTAAGAGTGAAACTCGGAAGAGAGATTAGACTCAAATAGGTAGATTTGAAAGTCAGCTTTATTAAGATAATAATCTTAATTCTTGGAAGCTGAGAATAGGAAGAAAGAGAGTAGATGAGGGTGGAACCAGAGGGGGTCACTCTGGGGTTCTGGAGATGGAACAGAGCAGCATTAGCAAAGCAAAGTATTCTGTTCTTAGACGTGCAGGAAGACTGGAATAACACCATTTATCTACCTAAAACATTTTGTTTTCACAAATTCTGTATTTCTAGGAGGGCCAAAGGAAAAATTGGAACAAAAAAGATGCAGTGGTGTATATGCTTGTGGTGGGGGTGGGAGAAAACGGAGGGCCATTAACTTGTTGAGTGGAAGTGGTCAGCTTGGGATAGTGAAGAAGAATTCTGAATTTTAAGACAGGAGATCTGAGCTTGAATCCTAGTTCTCCTTTTTACTACCTATGTGACCTTGGGCTTTTTACTGATGATTTCTAAGATGAAGGGTCAGAGTAGATTAGGTTTAAGGTCCATTCTGGGTCTAATTTGGTGATCCTATGGTACTGCTACTGGTACAAATAAATTAATTTCTTCCTTATCTATTTACCACAAGTCATCCACATCCATGCAGAAGATCTGCTTATGATACTGGAGGCCTATTTTATGCATGCCAGTGTTAGTGTGGAGGCTATCCATCTGGTAATACTATTTCTATATGAGCAACATACTTATTTTCTAATCATGTTTATCCTTTCATAAGAGTCAGAACTAAAGGATTTCGTATTTTAACCTATGTTGGATTGCTTACTGTTTTTGAGAGAGAGGTTGTAAGGGAGGAAAGGGGAAAAAATTTGGAACATTCATTTTAGAAAAATGAATGTTGGAAACTATCTTTACATGTATTTGGAAAAATAAAATACTATTGAAGAAAAAAGGGAACTCAAGCTCCTCACATAATATAGACTTTCATAAAGAAACTAATAGTTAAACTTAACAGTTAACTAGATTCATCTTGCATCTGCTGTATCCTTGCTTTTCCCACTTAAATCTTTCTGGTTTTTTTGTTTGTTTGTTTTTGGTAACATGAAGAGCCATCTTTGTGTGTGAGTAACTAAAGGACTTTACAAAACTCTTAAGGGAAGATATACTTGTAGTGATAGACTAGCCTCCACAGTTTCTTTGAAGTATAAATATAAAACTTTTCTTCATGTGAAACTATTATGGGGAACATAGCTGTGTATCCTCTTGTGCCGGATGCTATCAGAATTCACAACAGATAAATAAACAATGAAACTACTCAACAAATAAATAGAAGTGTTTATTTTTTAACAAGTATAAAGAAAAATGATCACCATTAAATTATTTGCTGAAGTAAGTTGTTCTTGGCTTTTTTTTTTTTTTTTGGCTATTTCTTTCTTTCTTTTTTTTTTTTCTGCCACTACCTTCAATTGCCTAAAAACTGTACTATAATTAATAAAGTGTTAACAACAAAAATCTAGGCCATGGTTTTTGTGTCAGAGGGCCTGGGACCTTATCTAAATATAGTATGTCTTGAAGTGTTGAGGGGGATTTAAAAGACCCAACATATAAGTAATATTACTTAAAGTGAAAATTTTAACCTGGGAATTGTAATGAAGATCTATTCTCCTATCTGTTATCAGTTGTGTGACTTTGAGCAAGTTGGTGAACTTTGTGGTAATAGCAGAATTAGAGCCAATGATCAACAAGGCTCTTTCCAGATTATTCATTTCAGGGTTATCAGTAGCAGAAGGATAAGAATAGAGACTACACAGTTTTGTCTTTTTTTTTTTTTTTTAAACCCTTGTATCCATAGTACCTTAGCATAGTGCCTTTCCTTAGTGGGAAATAAATTCTTGTTGAATTGAAATGAATTATCTATTATGAACCCAGGAATGAGGTTTAGGAAGCTACATTATGTTTCATATCTATTACACCCAACCCCAAGAGAAAGTTTCCAAGGAAAATGTGTGGAATGACAGAAGCTGATTCCCTCTAGGTCGAGTCATGAGTTGACCTCCTGCTGCTTAGCAAGTTTTCTCTTAGAAATTCCCATTTTCTCCAGCAAGCGTTTACTTTCTTAGAATTAAGAATAATATTCCTTTTTTCACTAACTAAGCTCAGTCCAACAAGGTATACCATGTGCAATTCACCTTGCTTGTTGCTAAAGATAAAAAGAGGAATGAAAGAAAGGCAGTTCAAACATTCAAGTTTATAAAATTTTACTGGGGGATACAATTTATAAAACTACAAGAGTATATGCATAAGTATTGGGGGTGGGAATGATTCAGTGCAAGAGAGTATTTTATAATTAGAGATCACCACCATGTACTTTTTTGAGGCAAAAGAAAGGAAAACAAGATTAAAAACCTGGGAACGTAAAATAATGTTGTTTAGCCATTCCCAAAGAAGAAAAGAGTGGTTTAAAGGTGGAAGTCAATGGGCTTCTTGTGGTTCCTCTTACAAATCCTGCTGAGCCATGGGAAAGAGTGGAAGAAGCCATCAAAGATGAGTTCTTTGCATTTGATAGAGGGAAATGAGAGCTGGTCGCCAGTAATGATTCCCATGTGGCCTACAATGCACCTGAGCAGCCCTCCTCTTGTCTCCTGGACTGCCTTGCACATTTTCTCCTTTGTTGTGCTGTGCCATATTAAACTAGTCTAGCATTTTGCAGTTAAAATCCTTGAACTAGTTAGCTTGGGATATAGAAAGTGCCCCCAAAGGCATAGCTCTGGATTCTAGAACATTACAACTTTTTGTGGGGGTTATGGCTCATCAGTGTTTATGCAGTACTTCTCCCTACAACACTGTTCTAAAAACTGCTAGGATTGATGGGTAAACAAACAAACAAAAATGATTTGTGACCATTGGGGGAAGAGACTGCCACTTTTCCCATGTTTATGTGTATAGGTGGTGCTATAGAAATAGTCTTAAGAGAGGTACATTTTGACTTTCATGCCAGAGACTCTGGTACTTCAGCCTAATGTTTTAGCGCCTAAACTCATGTTTCTATGACAGACTGCCTTAATGCCTCAAGTGCATGGGAAGAACAAAATTGCTTGGGATGCAAACCTGAAATAGTTATTTTATTCCAGGCTTCCTGGTATGGTGAAAACAGTAGTAGATTTTAAATAAGAGGACCACAGTTCAACTCACAGTTGGACATCTTATTACCTAGGTGTTCCAGGGCATGTCAATTCTCATTGACTTCTCAGAAATTCAGTTTCCTAATTCCCAGAATGATAGGATTGGACTTGAATGGGACTGTGTCTATTTCATTCTAGCTGTAGAACTAATGAATGGAGACCAACAGTATAAGGTATGTTCCTTCTCCATTGGCTGAGGAGCATAGCTTGGGTTCTCTCTCTCTTTTTTTTTTTTTTATTGGTTCATTGACCTGGTCTCTGTGATAATACAAAACTCCCACCTTCCCTTTCAGCAGGGGAGTATCAGTTGGCTGAATGTCTCCAGTTATCTTCTTCAGTCTCATCAGAATTTTGAAAAAAGTCAAAATGATGAATTATATTTATCTTTATTTTTCCCCCATTTTATTTATTTTTG
Organism: Sarcophilus harrisii; assembly: GCF_902635505.1. Classification (NCBI taxonomy): domain Eukaryota; kingdom Metazoa; phylum Chordata; class Mammalia; order Dasyuromorphia; family Dasyuridae; genus Sarcophilus; species Sarcophilus harrisii. The sequence goes on from NC_045427.1 coordinate 542,495,298, forward strand.
CTAGGCATTTGGGGTTAAGTAACTTGCCTAGGGTCAGATGGCTAATAAGTGTTAAGTGTCTGAGACCAAATTTGAACTTAGATCTTCTCAATTCCAGGGCGGGTGCTCTATCCACTGCACCATCCAGTTTATATATATATATATTTTTAATGTATTGTATAAATACTTTTATGAAGTAAAGCAAAATGAAGAATTCCAATAATAAAATGCTGGACATTTTTCTTCTTATAATACTACCACCTGCTTGTGAAGAGCTTTGTAGTAGACATAGTTCTTTCCTCATCAGTGTTCTATGACATATATAGACTTGACTCTGAAAATTTAGAGTTATGCCTCAAAAAGAATTGGTATCCCAAGTCTTTACATTTTATACTGTCCAACTGGGAGAGTATGGGTCTTGGAATCAGGAAGATCTGAGTTCAAATTCTGCTTTAAATACTTATTAGCTCTGTTGTTATGGGCCACAACTTGAAACGAGGTGCTAAGTCACTGGAATTGATAGAAGCAATGCTTATGTACTTGGTTCACACCTTTGAAGTTCACACATTAGAGTTCACACCTTTAAGAGAGAATATATATAAGGAGGAGCTCCCACAAGCCCACTAGAGACTTTTGGGAGATTCACAAGTCAGGATTCAGTCCAGAAGATTCACAATCCCAATCTCGGAGGAGGAGACAGATTCATTCCAACTTCTACCTTTCTGCTGGCTGGAGGCTTTGGATTCGGAGAGGGCTAGAGGCTGAAGCTGGTGGAGGGAAAAGATTAGCGGCAAGAGCTCTTGGAACCAAGGAGAGAGATAAACTAACTGGGCTATTTTGAAGGAGACAATAAAGGACTAGACTTTAAAAGCTGCCTGCATTGGAGGTGATTATTACTCTGAGCTGAAACTAAGACTGCTCCCAAGAAGCCCCCCAAGAAATCTGCTCCCAGAGAACATTATATTTTAGAGAAGAGAACATTACATTTTGGCATCTGAATGTGAGACAGACGCTATCCCGATTTCATTGGAAAAGCCTCTGATCCTGATTCCAGTGGAAAAGTGTCCTCAACCCAGAAATTAGGCTGAGTAAAATAAGGAAACTTTGTTAAAGAACTAAAGTAGAATTTCAGCTAAAATGGGGCAGATGTTTAGAAAACAGCTTTCTCTTCAAGGAAAATGTGTAGAGAGCATTGTCAGGGTTATGAAAAGCCAAGGTTTGATTTAAATTTGGGAGCAGATCACTGAACTTTTAGAAACTGTACAGTACACATCTCCTTGGTTGTTTATGGGAAAAGAATTGGATCTAGAGGAGTGGAAATTAGTAGGAGAGCAACTTTGTCAATCCTATAATGATAATGGACCTGTTATGGGCCAGAACTTGAAACAAGGTGCTAAGTCACTGTAATTGATAGAAACAATGCTTATGTATTTGGTTCACACCTTTGGAGTTCACATCTTTTAAAAAGGATATATCAGGAGGAGCTCCCACAAGCCCACTAGATACTTTTGGGAGATTCACAAAGTCAGAAATCCGCAATCCCACTCTTGGAGGAGGAGACAGATTCTTTCCAACTTCTACCTTTCTGCTGGCTGGAGGCTTTGGATTTGGAAAGAGCTAGAGGCTGAAGCTGGCAGAGCAAAAGACTAGCGGTAAGAGCTCTTGGAACCAAGGAGAGATAGGCCTCTTAAGAAAACTAACCAGGCTATTTTGAAGGAGACAATAATGGATTTGGACTTTAACAGCTGCCTGCATTGGAGGTGATTATTACTCTGAGCTGAAACTAAGGCTGCTCCCAGAAGCCCCCCCCAAAAATATTATATTTTAGAGAAGAGAACATTACACTCTGTTGTAATGGGCTGAGGTTTGAGTTGATGCACTGAGGTCCCAAGTACATGAGGCTAAATAATAATTGGACTATACTCTATTAATATACATGATTGGATAAAGAATGGCCCCCGCCCACTCTCTGTGCAAGTCCTGATGTGTTGTATAGGAAATGACGATTTTGGTGGGTGGAGGCAGAGAGAGAGAGACAGGAAGAGAAGCTGGAAGAGATTGAACCTGGGTTCCATGCTTGTAGCTGCTTGTCGTGTGGCTGTTGGTCTAGCTAGCTTCTTGACTCAGCTGTAAACATTGCTATCGCCGATTCCCTTCCACCTCCGATCTTTCTTCACGATAATAAAGATTGACGATTTTCCCCTAACCTGAATTCCTGACTTCGGCTGATTTTAAAATATGCAGTCTTCACACTATGTGACCCTGGAAAGTCACTTAGATTTTATCAGTTTAAGTTTCCTCACTTGTAAAATGGGGGATACAAGGTTGTTGTGAGATTCAAATGGGAAAACAGGTAAATGCTTTGCAAACCTTAAAATACTATATAAATATCACCTAGATTAACTATTGTTCAAATTGAGGCCTCCTAACTTAACAAGGAAGCCTCTTTGATATTTCAGTTGGGAAGCCTTTTGATCTCCCGCCCCAGATACAGATTGGTTTCATCTGGCCTTTCATATCAGCAGTTTTGAGCTATTCACGTCTTACCTTCAGAGTGGAGCTTCTGCATGTCCCCATCTGTGTTCCATAAGAAGTATGAAATAAAGTTCTGTGAGGAGATTTCAATGCTTGTTCTATTTCTTCTTGAAATACTAAATAGGAAATTTTTCTTTTTTTGGTGTAAACTTTTGTGGTTTCATAGTGACGTGATGAGAAAACCCCCTATATCAATTATAATCTTATTTTTTGTATTTTACCCAGGGTCATTCAGCCACTATGTTAGAGATGGCTCACTTTAATATAAATATGAAGTTATATATCAATAATATTTTCATGGTATATATTTTTATTATGGAAATAGACTTAATTTCCATAATTTTTTATTCCATGTTCCCTGAATGCTCTAAACCAATATTTATGGCTTGCATTTATGAATTTCAAACCTGCCAAACGTTCTGCAACAAAGATTTGAGAAGATGATAGCCTAAAAGTTTTAAAAGTCTTATTTAAGAATCGTGTGGCTAATATCACTAATTTTAAAAGATATTTAGATATTTTATTTATTTTTTTTTATTTAATAGCCTTTTATTTACAGGATATATACATGGGTAACTTTACAGCATTAACAATTCCCAAACCTCTTGTTCCAATTTTTCACCTCTTACCCCCCCCCCCACCTCCTCCCCTAGATGGCAGGATGACCAGTAGATGTTAAATATATTAAAATATAAATTAGATACACAATAAGTATACATGACCAAACGTTATTTTGCTGTACAAAAAGAATCAGACTCTGAAATATTGTACAATTAGCTTGTGAAGGAAATCAAAAATGCAGGTGTGCATAAATATAGGGATTGGGAATTCAATGTAATGGTTTTTAGTCATCTCCTACCTAGAGTTCTTTTTCTGGGCATAGCTAGTTCAGTTCATTACTGCTCCATTAAAAATGATTTGGTTAATCTCGTTGCTGAGGATGGCCTGGTCCATCAGAACTGGTCATCATATAGTATTGTTGTTGAAGTATATAATGATCTCCTGGTCCTGCTCATTTCACTCAGCATCAGTTCGTGTAAGTCTCTCCAGGCCTTTCTGAAATCATCCTGTTGGTCATTTCTTACAGAACAGTAATATTCCATAATATTCATATACCACAATTTATTCAGCCATTCTCCAACTGATGGACATCCATTCAGTTTCCAGTTTTTAGCCACTACGAAAAGGGCTGCCACAAACATTCGTGCACAAAAAGGTCCCTTTCCCTTCTTTATAATCTCTTTGGGATATAAGCCCAGTAGTAACACTGCTGGATCAAAGGGTATGCACAGTTTGATAACTTTTTGAGCATAGTTCCAAACTACTCTCCAAAATGGTTGGAAGATATTTAGATATTAAAGATGCTTTGAAGTCTTTTGTACTAATGAATAAAAAAGAGTAAAAAAAAAAAATCCCCTTGTCCTTTCTGTGTTCTCATTCTCCTTTCCTCTCTTTTTTTTGGGGGGGTGGGGAATCTCTTTTCTTTCTGTACCTTCTCACTCTTCCCTTTTCTAATACTCTTTGTTTATTCTCACCCCATTTCCAGTATCTTCACCCTTTTCTTTTCTATCATTGCCCTTTTTTCCCTTTTCTTTGCTCATTCCTTCTTCAACTGGCTATCAGAGAGAATTGAAACACACAGAAAAACATACATAATATATATGTGATATACATTGTGTGTGTGTGTATGTGTGTGTGTGTGTGCATGATATTTATTGAATAAAGTTTTGGGATACCTATTCTTTTATTAGTTTTTTTTTTTTAATAATTCTCACCTGTAAATAACTTTTAAAATGTGACTTCTAATGAATATTCTCCCCTTTGGACTAGATAAATTAAGAGTAATTTTAAACATTGGATTTCCCCAGAACTATAGTCTTAAAACCCCTTTCTTCAAATTTGACTCATTCTGGGGAGGAGGGGAAGAGGGGAATTGTGATTCACGTCTTGAAATAAACCAAATATCTAAATCTGAACAGTTGATTATTTCTTTGGATAACAAGGATCCAGAGTGACACCTTTAATAATTGGGGCTTTTTTCCTCCTCAGAATTCAACAAGATCTCTGATTTCTTTCTGGTGTGATTTAAGTGATTGAAGATTCTACTTTAGAAATCATGTTGTACATGATGTATTATTTTGAATCCTGTGGAGTAGTTTGCATGTCAGTAGATGCTCTCCTGTGACTTCTTTCCCTCTTACTAACATTATATTCTTCTTTAGAGCAATGACTATGTGTTTCTTACCTATATATTTCCTCTACTTCCTCTGATAAATATACTTAACAAAGTGGTAGGTTTGGATTTAACAAATTTAACAAATGTTTGGATGGATGGAAAAATGGACAATAAATGAATTTTAAATATTGGTTGTATGCTAGCATAATTCCAATTCCTAGATTAAGTCTTTGGAAGAAAAGTAGTGGCTCTCCTCCTTTTCTAGAGTACAGGTTTTTTTAAAAATTAATATTGCTGGAAAAAATGTTATTTCCTTATTACAATTGCATTATTAGTATTGCCAAGTTTATTGGTATACAAGTGTCCTAGAAAATTTGATATTGAAGCGCTTTATAATTAGAATATGATTATTAAAAGCATTATCCACTTTACAGTAGTGTTTGTATAAACGCTCTGTTACAGCATGTACAGAAAGGCTTCCTCAATGCGTATAAAATAGGATTTTATTCTTTAAAAAATTTATTTTCTGTTAATTCATTCATTGTCTTGAGTCCCCTATTTTGTGCAAGACATTGTGCGGACTGCTATGCTATTGTTCACAAAATTTGAGAAATACATTATTAAATTGAAATAAATAAATTTGGTGTCATCCAGACAACGGTTTATGAAGCATTGCATGCCAGTTGCATAACAAACAGGAACCAAAGCTTTCAGGAGCCAAGGACCCAGAACTTTGGATTGTAACCCAATTAATATACAGTTTGGAAAGAATGAACAACAACAACAAAAACCAAGATGAAAGGGTTAAGACATCTGGATTCTTATTAGAGGAGATTAGAAGACAATGAGGTGAGGGTGAGTTTTGGCTGGAAGGGATTGGGAGACAACCAGGAGGCACTAAGGAGATAAGGAAAAAGGGGTTGTTTTGTGGTGTTCTTTAAACTGGATGACTCTTGGCAGGGGGGAGTAATCTTATGATTTCTTCAAACTCTAGTGAGTTTGCAATTTAACTTCACAATGTGTGAGAGCTGGACCTAGGGCAAAGAAAACCTGAGTTCAAATCTGGCTTTAGATACTTACTAGCTGTGTGACCCTGGGAAAATCACTTAAACCCCTATTTGCCTCCGTTTTTTTTCAGTTGCAAAAAAGATGATGATGATAATAACACCTACTTCTCAAGGTTATTGTGTGGCTCAAATGAGAAATTTATATTCATCTAAAGTCTTCATCTAAAACATCTCTTCTGAGAAGAAAGTTTACTCTAATATGACCATATTTCATGATAAATATTTTTGTAGAAACATATAATAATTGTTTTTTTGTAATTCTAAATATTTTTATATTTTTAAAAACAGTCTGCTAAAAGATTCATAGAACTTAATAGACATCCAATGAGGGCAATATGGTGATGTTAGCTAGCATTTATCTACAAGACTCTATGATTAACATTTTCAAACAGTATCTCATTTGATCTCACAATAACCCTGAGAGGTCAGTGGTATTATCTTTATTTTGTAGTTGAGAAAAATGGTAAACAGGTTAAATGTCTGGCCAAGTGTCACACAGCTAGTCTCAGTGTCTGAATCCACATTTGAACTAAAGTCTTCTTGACTCCAGACCCTACACACTTAGATAACAACCATGGGAAGTTTTAAATTTTTTTTGAAAAGATTTTAAAGGCAGGACATTGGAGAATAGTTAGTTTTGTACATTTCTCTTTGTACTTTGTCAGCAATTTCTATCTAGGGACAAAACAGTCCTTTTGATGTAGTGGAGAGAGTAGTAGCTTTGATATCAGTCCATGGGATGAAATCCCAGCTTGGCCTTGTACTGAGTGTCTCTCTAAGATTGTATGCAAGTGTAAGTATATCCATATTGTACTTGCATATAGCTTTGTTGGTGGATAAACTCATCCCACAAGAACCAACATAACTTTTGGCTCCTAGCTTAATCATTTCTGCTTTTGAGCTAAGAAATTCCCCTTTGATAAAATGTCCTATAATGTATGTAAAGCAAATTTTATAGAGCTGTTTGATGATTTAAGAATTAAAGAAAAAAATGTTTGGGATTCCTTTCATGTACTTGTATATTTTTCAGCTAATAATTACTTTTTGATACACATTGCTTTATGAATCAGTTTGGAGAAAAAAAAAATCAGGAGAGAGGAAAAAAATGCAGAAAAAAGAAGTGAACATAGCATGTGTTGGTTTACATTCACTATCATTAATTCTTTTTCTGGATGCAGATGGCATTTTCTGTCCAAAGTCTATTGAGATTGCCTTGGATCACTGAACCACTGAGAAGAACCAAGCCTTTCACAATTGATCATTTCATATTCTTGTTGTTATCGTATATAATGTATTCCTGGTTCTGCTTGTTTTGTCAGCATCAGTTCATGTAAATCTTTCCAGGCCTTTCTAAAATTAGTTTGTTCATCATTTTTTCATAGAATAGTAGTATTCCATTACCTTCATAAACCACAACTTGTTTAGCGATTCCCCAATTGATGGGTATCTTCTCCCATTCTTTGCTACCATAAAAAGAGCTGCTATAAACATTTTTGTACATATGGGTCCTTTTCCTTCTTTTATGATTTCCTTGGAATACAGACTTAGTAATGGCACTGCTGGATCAAAGGATATGCAGTTTTATAGTTCTTTGGGCATAGTTCCATGTTGCTCTCCAGAATGGTTGGATCAGTTACAACTCCACCAACAATGTATTAGTGTCCCATTTTTCCCACATCCCCTCCATTTATCATTATCTTTTCCTGTCATCTTAACCATTCTGAGAGGTGTGAAGTGGTACCTCAGAGTTGTTTTAATTTACATTTCTCTAATCAATAGTGATTAAAGCACTTTTTTCATATGACTACAGAAAGCTTTAATTTCATCATCTGAAAATCATCTGTTTCATATCCTTTGACCGTTTATCAATTGAGGAATGACTTGTAGTCTTATAAATTTGACACAGTTCTTCATATATTTTAGAAATGAGATCTTTATCAGAAATACTGGTTATGAAGATTTTTTTTCTGGCTTTGTATTTCCTTTTTAATCTTGTTTCTATTGCTTTTGTTTGTGCAAATACTTTTTAATTTAATGTAATCAAAGTTGCCAATTTTGCATTTCATAATGTTCTCTAGTTTTTCTTTGGTTACAAATTCCTCCCTTCTCCAAAGATTTATCTGATAGGTAAATTCACCCTTTATGCCCAAATCATGTACTTATTTTGGTATGGAGTATGAGATAGAGGTCTATGCCAAATTTCTAATATATAATTTTCCAGTTTTCTCATCAATTTTTGTCAAATAGTGAGTTCTTATCCTAGAAGTTTGAGTTTTGGGGGTTTATCAAATACTAGATTGCTGTTGGCCTTGCTTATTGTGTTGTATATATCTAATTTATTCCACTGATTCACAACTCTATTTCTTAATCAGTACCAAATGGTTTTGATGACTGCTGTTTTAGAATATAGTTTTAGGTCTGTACTGATAAGCTATCATCCTTTGTATTTTTTTTAATTAATTTTCTTGATATTCTTGACCTTTTGTTCTTCCAGATGAATTTTGTTGTTATTTTCCAAGTTCTATAAAATAATTTTTTGACAGGTTGATTGGTATAGCACTGACCAAGTAGATAAATTTAGGCAGAATTGTCATTTTTATTATATTAGCTCAGCCTACCCATGAGCAATTGATATTTTTCCAGTTATTTAGATCTGACTTTATTTGTGTGAGAGGTTTTGGTAGTAAATGTGTTCATATACTTTTTGGGTTTGTCCCCATACATGCATATTTTGTGTGTCTATGTGCTTTCAGTTTTGCTGAATACTACTTCCTGTCTACATACCCAGGAGACTAGTTTATTATTTTGAATCATTTACATTTGCAACATACTCGAAGTAAAAGGGATATCGCTAAACTCTCTACTAGTGCCTTCATTTTGTTATTATTGTAGGCTATTGTAAACAGTTTAATTACATGTTTTGAATTGGCATTTTCCCATTGTGATTCATCACTGGGTTGGCAACAGTGCTATCCCCAAGGCCTCTGTATGTCTTCTTCTGTTTTAGCATGTGTAGGGCAGTGCCACAAATTGGGATGAGTAGTACAAAAATGCTCTCTCCCCTTAATTAGTACAATAGTTGCTTAAGAGTAACCCAAACCAAATCACTGTTGATCAGAGAATTGCAAATTAAGACAACTCTGAGATACCATTGCACACCTGTCAGATTGGCTAAGAGGACAGGAAAAGACAATGATGAATTTTGGAGAGGATGTGGGAAAACTGGAATACTGATACATTGTTGGTGGAGTTGTAAACTGATCCAAGCATTCTAGAGAGCAATTTGGAACTATGCCCAAAGGGCTATCAAACAGTGCATGCCCTTTGATCCAGCAGTCTCTCTCCTTGGCCTGTATCCCAAAGAGATCTTAAAGGAGCGAAAAAATGTTTGTGGCAGCCTTTTTTGTAATGGCAAGAAATGGAAACTGAGCAGATGCCCATCAGTTGGAGAATGGCTGAATAAGTTGTGGTATATGAATATTATGGAATATTATTGTTCTGTAAGAAATGATCAGGGGGATGATTTCAGAGAGGCCTGGGTAGACTTACAGTGAAGTGAGCAGAATCAGGAGGTCATTATACACGGCAACAATAAGACTATATGATGATCACTTCTGATGGACATGGCTCTCTTCAACAGTTAGATGATTCAAACCACTTCCACTTGTGCAGTGATGAAGAGAGCCATCTATATCCAGAGAGATAACTATAGGAACAGTGTGGAACGCAACATAGCATTCTCATTTTGCTGTTATTTGCTTGCATTTTGTTTTCTTTCTCAGTTTTTCTTTTTCTTCCTTCTTGATTTGATTTTTCCTGTGTTCAGCAAGATAACTGTATAAATATGTGTGTGTATGTGTATGTGAATACTGGATTTAACATGTATTTTAACATATTTAACATGTATTGGACTATCTGCCATCTAGGGGAGGGAGTGGAGGGAAGGAGGGGAAGATTTGGAACAAAAGGTTACGCAAGGGTCAGTGCTGGAAAAATTATCCATGCATATGTTTTGTAAATAAAAAGCTTTAATTAAAAAGAAAAAAGAATAACCTCAAAGTCATTATTCCCCAACTGCTAAGTGGTCAAAGGATATGAACAAACAATTTTCAGATGATGAAATTAAATCCATCTATAGTTATATGAAAAAATGCTCTATATTACGATTTATTAGAGAAATTCAAATTAAAACAACTCTGAGGTACCACCTCACACCTCTTAGATTGATTAAGATGATAGGAAAAAGTAATGATAAATGTTGGATGGGATGTGGGAAAACTGGGACACTAATATATTGCTTTTGGAGTTGTGAACTGATCCAACCATTTAGCAGAACAATCTGGAACTGTGCCCAAAAGGAGGTCACATTGTACATATCTTTTGACCCAACAGTGACATTACTGTGTCTATATCCCAAGGAAATAATAAAGTAGGGAGAAGGACCTGTATGTGCAGAAATGTTTGTAGTAGCTCTTGTAGCAAAGAATTGGAAAAGGAAGATGCCCATCAACAGTATATGAAGATAATGTAATATTACCGTTCTATTAAAAATAATGAACAAACTAATTTTAGAAAGGCCTGGAAAGGTTTACATGAAATGATGCTGAGCAAAACAAGCAAATATGGAGGTGATTTTCCTTAGAAATGGCTCATTTGGATGACACCGTGTCTGGGGAGATATGGTTCCCAAGAGGGCCTGAGATTCAAATCTCACTTCTTTGCAGATCAAAAGGTACACAACTTTAGAGTGTTAATTTTACAGATCAAAAAGGAACACGGTTTCACACCCCCATCAAGAATAGGTGATGATCAGCTAGGAAAGCCTTGGCTCTTCTCAGTGGTTCAGTAAGCCAAAGCAATTCCAATAAACTTTGGACAGAAAATGCCATCTACACCTAGAAAAACAACTAAGGAGAATGAATATAAATCAATACATGTTATGTAATGTGATGACCGCACTAGCACCCAGGATACCTTAGAATCAACCGGAATCAGGATAAGCAAAAGTCCTTAGTCTTTATTCTTGGTCTTTAGGGGTAGAAGTGAAGGGGATGGAAGTAGGATCCCCCCAACACTTTCTTCCTCATCCACGTCCAAAATGACCCTAGCTAGTCTTACTTCACCCCTTAATCCCTCCTACAATCCTCTGTATAGACCACTCATCGAGCCAGCACAGGATAGTGGGAAGGACCATTTTCCAAGCATATGCCTATAGAGTATTGTCCAATCGGTAGTTAGCCTCAAGTGCTCAGCTGTCCTGACCTCAATGAATGGACTCGAGAGTTTCAGCCCTCTACAATGTTCACTTTTTTCCTGGTTTTTTTTTTTTTTTTAATCTTTCCCATGATTTTTCCCTTTGGCTTTGATTTTTCTTTCCCAATATGATTCACAAAGTAATATGTATTTTAAAAAATTAAAAAAAGAATAACCCAAAAATCTTCTGAGTTTTCTTCCAGTTTACATAAGTACTCTTAATTATTAAATAATTGTGGAATAAAAAATATATCAAGTGTGTTTATTCAGTTTGAAAATCTGATTCAGAGCAGATGAAAAGTGTTGATTTTTTTTTTTTGCATTATTCAGTAACTATGCTTTTTTATCTTTTAGAGGTAAGAGCTTGAGTTGCAGCAAAATTAGAACAGTATGATAACAAAATGCAGGGGGTTTTATTTGGGAGTAGATGACTCAGTCGCTCGTTAGCTGTTTTTTTTTCTTTATGTTTTATTAATAATCTTTGAGATTTAGGTCATCAAATTGGAGTTTGACTATTGTAGTCTGTGGTTTAGTTCATTTCCATTTTGACTCTTCCTCAGTGTCACTTTCATCCTGTTGCTCACACATACTTGGTGGTTTTTTTTTTTTTTTTTTTTTTTACTGAGGCTCAGTATTCATATCCGCCTTTCTTGAATATAATACCTATTTGACATGCAATGTCATTTTAAGGAGTTCTTTTTCTTGAGATCATTTCACTCTATATTGTAGCAAGAGGAATGGTGTTAGAGGTCAAGTTAAATTTTAAGCAACTGAGTTAGCCATGTCATTGTCTGGAAATTAATTTCTCTCTTTCTCTTCCCTCAGATAAACCGGGAAAGCTGGTGTACAATAGAGCCATGCCCAGATCCATCACTGTTGGCTTCCAAACATAATCCAGGTAAGCAATAGCTCTTCAGTTGGTGAATTTATTTGAATTACCTATTTTTTTGATTCGATTCAATTCAATTTGTTGGAATCCTTAAAAAGTGAATCGAATCAAATCAAAGAAATAGATAACTTGATAACCAAATCTCTCTATAAATACAAAATCTCTTTATAAATACAAAAAAAAATACAAAATTTTATTTTGAATCTTATTCTCCTTCTACATATCCCTAGCACAAAAAAGAGTTAAGACTTATGTAATTTGGGATGTTTTGTTTGCATTCACCACTTGAGGAATTGAGGATGAGCACATGTAATTACTCAGCTTGACTTGCAGAGTAATAAACTTCACACATATCTTTTATGAGTCATTAAGATGCTATTGAAGCCAACTGCATAATACAAATACAAGGTGTGGACTGTTTTAGTGGAGGGGGGGTATACAGAAAGAAAGGTAAATCCATGTAGTCATTTAAAAACCATGCTGGCACTGTCTAACCTTAAGCCTTTTCCTGATAATTTGAAATATTCTCCTGACTAGTGACTTAAAAGAGTATACTTTTATATAAGACACAAGATGTTCGTGTATTAAGCTTATGACTTATGGTTAGGAAAACCAGCTTCTAATCTAGATTCAACCACTGACTCATTCCATGACGTAGATCATAGCCCTCAAACTCAATGCTCCCCAACTATAAGAGGTCACTATCTTACTTCATTAGGGTTGGTGGCAGAATGAATTAATATATGATTACAAGAGAGTCTTATTATAAATGTCAGGTGAAGTATGATAAACTGCACTCTGGGCTGAATTTAGTTTGAGTACTCTTAAATTATTGTGACCTTCATTCATTTCTCCTCTTATGCATGATATGTTTTAAGAATGACTGAATGCATCCCTACCAGGACTCCTTCTATATTGATGGGTTAGCCAGATAAATTCTATTTGTAGGGTCATACATACTTAAGACTAAGTAAGTTAAATAATTTCTTGAAATACTCTACCCTCCAGAGACTTTGTGAATATCTTCCACTTAGTTATATTATTATCCCCAAAATACTTAAAAACAACATAGCATCAGGAAATAGAAAGAGCTGGGGTCTGGAATCAGATAGACCTAAGTTCAAATTCACCCACAAACTCTTAATAGCTATACAACTCTAAATTGTACAGCATTAATTTCTGTTTACTTCAGTTTCCTCAACTGTGTAAAGTCAGTATAATAGCAACTACCTATTAGGGTTGTATGAGGATTAAATGAGATAATATTGTAAAGCACTTAGCACAATGCCTGGCACACAGTAGGTGCTATACAAATGCTTTTTCCCTTCCCTTCCAGTTCCCCAACCTTGAATTTGTCTCCTTCAGTTTCAAAACAGCAAAATCTGCCCCGATGCAAGGGATAAAGTACATTGCTTTCATACATTCATGCCTTCAGCAAATATTGATTAATCAGATCAGCTGCTGTGTAAAAGACATTATACTAGGTCTTGAGGGTATATGCATAAAGCATAAAATAGTAGAATGAGGTTTTGTGAATTATCTGAACATATGTTTAATTCATGTATTTAAGGAAGCTGATCATCATCCTTCATAAGATCAAATCTTGAATTTCCCATATTCACCTTCCAGATTAGCAAAATTTTATGTATGAATTTTTTTCTGAATTTCATTGCTTGGCCTTAGTCACTTTTCTTATCCTGCTGTTCTGCTTTGAACACTATCTATTTATTACTGTGTTATTCCTAAAATGAGCTACCTAGAACCAAATGTGTACTTTAAGAGTGTCCTGAACTAAGTCCCACTAAGACTGAACAGATGTCTCACTGGTAATTCTAAGTGTATATTGGACTACAGTAATTGGAAAACTTCTAAATTCCATGTGTCGGATGTAAAAGAGTGTTCATTTAGAAGAAGGGAAGATTAGTAAACATTCTTTCATTTTTGGAACCTTTTACTGTGTGATTTTAGGATGTGGGTGGATTTTCCTTTTGCCTCTTTCCAACTCTCCAGATTTGGTTTGATACTATTGTGTTATCCTACTCACTGTGCCCCCTTTGATCCATTCTTGACTTCAGGTCCATTTTAATACCTACTTGAATTTTTTTTCTGGGGGATGATCTTCCACCAGCCTTGAATCTGGAGTTTCCTTATGAGTTTTCCATTGGAACGTCACTAAACTGGTTTCTGTTTCAGTCTGGAATTTGGACATGGTTTGGTAGGCAGCCAGCAAGATTGTGAGCAGAGGCACAGTTGCTGTTACAGCTTTTTCCTTTTTCTTGGCCTTTCTATCCTTTCCCTACTCCTCATTTTCCCTCCGCTGCAGACTGAAGGTTCAGATTTTCCAAGTGAGAAAGAGTGGAAAGACCACACCCATCCAGTACACTGTCTGGAGTCTATGAGGCATGAATGATCTGTTGAATATGAATGTTTCCAATCAACCTTCTGCCAGCAGAAGGCAACGCTGTTCCTTTTGGGGTATCATATGCAGAAATAATTTGCCCATCCAATTTGTGGAGTTCAATTCTTTACTGAAATTTTAACAAATTTGAAGTAATCTCTTTCAGATTTCATTCTCCTTTTCCATTTTGCCTTTTTTCATGCTTCCTTTAGCTCTTCTCAAGCTCTCAGTATTTTCCATACATTAACAGAATTATAAGAAACTGGTTTGGAAAGGAAGGAAAAAGAAGAGCAGGGCAGCACACAGATTCTAAGCCCAGGATTGATATATAACCATTTATCCCGTCTCTGTGACACATCACAGAAAGGGAATAGAAAATGAACATCCCTTTTTCTTTAGTTATATAGTTTTATTTGTGTTTATATTTATATATATATATATATATATATATAATATATTTATATTATTTATATATTATATTTATATATTTATATAATAATATATAATATATAAAAATATAATATTATATATATATATATATATATATATATATATATATATATATATATATATATAATTTTCCTTCTCCTAGACTGTAAGATCCATCTTACTTAAGGAGACATTTAGTAAGCACTTAGTTTGTGCTAGGGATGCAAAACCAAAAATAAATCTTTGCCTTCATGGAGCTTACATTCTTCAGGAAGGTATATAACTCATACACAAGATAAAATAAATTCAAGTGATAAGAAGAGAAATCTTATATATGGAGGAAACTTTTACTTAAATTTGTACCTCACATATCTTAATATACTATACACAATGAAGCGTAGTAAAAGTTTGTTGAATTGAAATGCAGAAGGAACTTATTTCAGTGTCTGGTCCTAATTCCAACACTATGTAGGCATCCCTTCAGCAACTTTCTTCACAGATCAAAGTTTTTTGTGAACACTAGGAATGACAAGTTAACTATTGAGAAAAATTGGAGATAGGTAAACATTTTTAAATTTCCAGTATGTGCCAGGCATTTATTCCCCGTTGTTGATTATATAAATACAAAATAAGAAATCTCTTGCCTTCTAGGACCTTTTAAGAAATTAGAGTGAGAAAAGCATGAAGGATAACTTGCATAAAAATACAAACAAATGTTTTATGCAAACAATAGTTGTTAGAATAGATTTAAATGTATATGTATAATATGTATGAATATGTAGAATAATATGTAGGAAGCATGAGGAGGTAGGCTAGGGTCAGGTTGTGAAGAGTTTTAAAATGCCAGAGGAAGTAATATTATCCCAAGGCATCTGGGTGCCATTGAATCTTCTTGAGCAGAGAATTAATAGCCTGGCAAGGGAGTGCCTTAAGGAAAGGTTAAGTGTGATGTGGAGAGACCCAGTTAGAAGATAATGGTGGTAGTGTATTTGTAGTTACTCATTCTATGATTGAACAGCTCTCTCTGTTTTCCATGATAACGATCTTATCATCTGGAGCACCACAAAATGAGATTACTCTGTCTTTTGCAAGATAATATATGATGTATTTCCTGGTTACTCACTTCTAGATAGTCTATAGGCATTTCCCCTATTTAGAAAATTGACTACTAGTTCTCAATATGGCATTCCATATATGGTCTGACTAGTCTGTAAAACACTACAAGATCTATTGTCTCTATTCAGATAACATAGTTATTTATGGTGTAACACCAACATTCAAACCTATCAGTATAATTCCAAATATTTTTTAACCATCTGTCATATTAACTTACTCTCTTTTGTCACCCAAATTGGATTGGAATTTTTATATATCCTCTCCTAGGCTACTGATTTAAAAACAAAGAAACAAACACTAATATATATTTAATAGTACAGAGACTACAACAGGAGCCTAGGACAAGCTCCAAACTTCAAGTTGACAACAATCCATTAATTAACATTCTTTGTGTTCAGTTGTACAGGCAAGTCTAAAAACATCTAAAAACTTATTATCATTCAACCAACATTTTTCTGTCTTGTCCAGAGAAGTATCAGGAAAGATTGTGAAATAGATTGTTAAAATTTGGTTATATTACTGTGACATTATTTTTTTGGGGGGAGAAGGAGAGTCAATCTAATAATTACCCCAAATCAAAAACTAACAGATCATTTATCAAAATTCTTTGACCTGTCATAGTAGTTGACAACCATTTTAAAGAGACAAATAGATTCTCCATATTTACTTTTTTTTTTTTTTTTTTGGTATAAGCATCATTTCTATGGACCATAGGAAAAATGAAATATTCACTGTGTTTCTGTCAGCCCACAAAGACTAGTAACCATATTTTGAAATTAATTTTTCCCCTTTTTGAAAAAAATACTTTTAGTCTTCCTTTTTAATATTTTAGTTAACCAGAAAATCCTAACAAGGGACCAGTTTATAATTGTCTTTGTAATTCTTAAAGTACTATATAAATGCAAATTACTAGAATTAGTTCATGACTTCTTACTAAACTCTGTGATACTGGTATTTTTATCATTGGTTGCAAGGGGATTACTCTGTTGCAGAGTGTTCCCAAAGGTGGAAGGCACTGATGTATAGGCAGTTTTTAAAAAATTGAATAGGTCTTCTAGGTCACATTTGTCTCTCTTGCATATAGACAAAGTTTTCTGCAGCCTCTTAAATGCCTTAGAATGACTCTGGTGGTATAAACAGGGAGAATTAATAGAGAAACGGCTGTAATTTCTGTCCAGATTCCTAGAATTGAGGTTATCAAGCAGAAAGTTTCAGCTCTGCCTATATTTCCTTTTTAGCTTTTCTGGAAGTCGTCTAACATTTGCAGGCAGACGGTTGGAATACAAAGAAAAGCCTGATTTTTTTTTTTTACCCTTCAAAAAAGTATTGAATTAATTATACATGATATTTATTTTGCAGGATGCGAGAACTTCTTGGAAGTTGGACTGGGTGGAGAGTGTGCCTCATCCCAGGGTGTGCTTAAAAGACAATCTGGCAGTGATTCCGACCTCTTCCCTTCACCCAATGATGAAATGGACAACAGCATTATTTTTACAAAGGTATATTTGTATAGCCTCTCTTTGCGAAGATGGCTTATATTTTGGCCTTATGGCTCAGCTGTAACTAGTCTTCTTTTGCCCTTTCTTTGACTCCCAACCTGAATCTAAGAACTCCTTAAAGAGGAAAAAAACTGAAGCCAAGAGAGCTTACAAGGGTATCTTGCTCCCTTCTGTTGCACACAAAATCAGGTTTTGAAATACAATGTTGAACCTTCAGCAAATGAAGCTACCTTCCTTAAATCACATCTGATGACAATGAACTCTTTCCAGCGGGTAAGAAGAGACCACAGCCTAGACTAAATGAAGTCATGTTCTATAAATTGGTCCCAGTGTCATTTCTGATGAATGTGGTTGGACCCAGGGCTCCCTCTGGCCTTAGTGATGTCATCCCTGCTCACCCAGCTTGCTTAATGGGAGCTTTCAGAATCACCACTCAGGAGCTTCTCCCAGCTGCCTGGTGCAGAAGCAGGAGATAGTGCTACTCTTCAGAGCATGTGCAGTATTAACAGCAATCCTGTAACCAGTGTTTACATGTAATTTGAGGCTTCATCTAATGAAAGGGGTGGTTTGCTTGTGTTTGCCTGAGTGTAGCTGAAAAGAGTTCTATTTTATTTCATTAGAAGAGAATCTTAGGCAAAGGCTTCCCCCACACTAAGCAAAGCAAATCCAGCCTTGAGAGGAAAAAAGCAGTAGTTTTTGGTTTTGTGCCAATCTAGTGAGGGGGGGAAAGGAGGGAGGGAGAGATAGTAAAAGAAGAAAAAAAATTGACTGTTCTATGTATAATATGTTTAAAATTGTGCCTCCCTCTTTTATGATGCCCAATATAACTGCTTGATAAGGGCTATTAAGTTAATCCTTATTCTGGGCAATGTGTCAAGATGACTGGAGTAAGGCAAGCTTTCACAAGTACCATAGATTCTATTGTAGAATTTATTTGGACCTTTGGGAAACTTTATTTTCCCCATCAATTTATTTTGCTTCTGGTTTTGTTCAGCTCCCACATTTATGGCCTGTTTCCTATACCCTACTCCCTACTTTGTTCCTTTGATTCAGCCCAATATTTCCAAAGAGTTCTGGAGAAGATTTAAAGTGGAAACTTCAGATTTACTATTAATATTTTCTGGAATAACTTTCCTCTTATGGAACAAAAATCCTTATGTCAGGAAATTTTTTCTCCCTTAATTTTTGAGCAGAGGAAAATTAACAAAATCCAAAGAACTGGTGTTTTTTGAGTATGGCTTTGAGTTTCCTAAATACTAGAACTTTGTAAGGTCTTTATTAATTCCCAAAAGAACTCATTCCTAAGGGAATCCCTAAGTGAATACCTTTTTGACTGAAATACAAATCTCTGAAATGATATTGATTTTGACTAATCTTTATTATTTTAATGAATTTTTAACTAGCTTCATCTTGTCTCTAATCCCTCAAATGATGTATAGGGCACCAAAATATTATATAGGACTTTCTTTATAGTAGCCTGATAAAAGAAGTAACACAAGTGTTACTTTATGGTCAGAAACTAAAATTCAAAGATCAATATTAAGTGATTTGCTCATGGCTATATAATGAATAAGTTGAGACTTAAACTCTAGTCTTCTGACTTTAAACCCAGTGCTCTTTCCACCACAGCAGTCTGATTTTTTAAAATTGTCTTTTTGTTTCTGTAGAGTCCCATATCTGTAAATTGACAGTGAAGTCTGGGTATTGAACTGTACATTTGGCCTGGGTAAAGATACATATGTGATTTTCATTAACCTTTATATCAGCTGCCAAAGTTATGGCCTTTGCTGGTATTGGCAAGCTTATTGGGATAAATAAACTGATGCAATTTTTAAAATGTGAAAATAAGTGAACTTTCTACATAGGTCAAATCAGATGACATAGGAAAAAAATTAAAACTTTGGGGGAACTTCTCCCTTTTTTTGGCATTATATTCCAAATGATCTGAAGAGGTTCAAAAACAAATGAACAATTCCCCTGCCACCCAGGTCATTCCAAAATTGGATAGGATGAGAACCACAAAGGAAGCATTCTGGTGATAGGTTTTTTATCTATCATTCAGACTTTAAAAGTTTACATAGAAATGTTAGTGTTCTGTGCTTCTGGCTTCTTCGGTCTTCATAACTTATTTTTTTCCTCCCGAATGATTTGTAAAGGCACTACACTTAGTACACAAATCACCAGCTATTTTATTCAGAGGCCCTCTTCAGAGATGAAATCATTTTAAATTCGTCTAAACAATGAGCACTAAGATTCTGGCAGGATCTATTCCCATGATCCAGTCATCTTCCTTCTCGCTTCAAGAACAGACTCTAGACTAGGCATTGCAAAATCCTTTTCTGTGAACTATGAAAGGCACATTAGGTCACTTCCTACAGACATTTGTATGAGTCTCATCTTAAAGGTTGGGGGCGGGGGATGGGGCTGTTATTAGTTTTGTTTTTTGTTTTACTATAATCTCCAAGTATTCCAGGTGTTTTTTTTTTTTTTTCACTTTACTCATTTATTTCTAATCAATCTGACTAGTAAACAATTCTTTAGGGATTGAAATTTTTTCTTTAATTTAGGTCAGAAAGAGATTTAATTTTTCACAGAATTATTTTATCATATATTTAAAGGTAGAAAAGGGAATTCACGGGTCACCTAGTCCAAAATCCTTCATTTTAGAAATGAGGAAACTAAGGTTCTCAGAGTTAAGCATTGTGGCCAAAGACACACAGAATATAACAGAGCTAGGACTTAGGTCCTCTTTCTGCAAATGCAATATTCTTTTCATTATGATGATGGAAGATTCCTTAGAGGCTACCTACTCTAAACCATATTGGAAAAAGAATTAATAGAATCTGCTCTGTGGTCACACCAAAAGCAAAGGCTAGATGAAAAGGTAGAAACATGTATTTTGCTTGAAGGCCTATAAAAAAGAACAGGGTACTATATTCTGAAGCAGCTCATTGCATTTTTTGATAACTATTTTTTTCCTTGCTTCAAATTTCTTTCAGTTTCTTTACATCATCTAGTTTTCATTATTTTTAGCCATACTCTGTAGGGCCAAACAGAGTAACTCTGTTCCCTACAGCCCTTAATTATTCTGAATTTACCTCCTTTAGATGCTTGACAATTTATCAATGCTTTTACTAAAATATTATATCCAGAAGTTATCTGGATGTTCTATATTAGGTGGTTAGGTGAGGTACAGTGAAGAGAATACTAGACCTGGAATCAGGAAGACTTGAGAGGTTGTGATTGAAGAAAGTTATTTTATAAATACAAGGCATTGTTATTATGTTAAATTAATTCATATATCTCTAGGGAGATGGTAAGGGGTAGGAGAACAGCACCTCTAAGGTCAGTCTTGGGAGTTTGGGATTTGAATTTGATTTTTGGTATCAGGAACCAGAGTAAAGAGGTATTTTAGCATGCCTTGTTATTAAACTGGGTACAGGAGAACATTGAATCCAATTTAAAATATGGGGAAAAGATATGTGTGTGTAACATCATACCTAGAATCATACTGAAATTAACCCTTAGTAATTGTCAGTTGTTTAATATTCACCTGCTCCATTATCATTCTCTCTTCTTATCTTTTTTTCCTTTTTCTTTTATAAGAGTTATCAATGAATATTTTCATAAAAGTGGTTGAGAGGACTAATTTAAGGAAATTTGGTAAATATACTTTTCTTAGTTCTCAGATTTTCTGAGAGGGAGAAATCGTGTGAATTAATGAAACTGCCATTTTTTTAGAAGGTGGGGCATTTAAAATAACAATTTTTGAAAGATAATCTACCTAGTAATTCTGTTTGTTCACAATCCAAATCATAGATTTAGTGTTGAAAGAAGGGAACCCACAGGCTATCTAGTACTATTGACTTAAGTGATGTTAGGTTGACATTTATATCAAACTATTTTGAAAATGGGTATTAGCTAGCATTCTCCCAGTTCATTTTACTTTCAAGAAGAGACTAGTATACTCTAGACAGCATCCATATTTATAATTGTCTATGTGGTCACAATATTAGCATTTATCTTCATTATCTTCTTGAATTCACCCACTCATCAAATTATGGGTTCTGGTAGCTTTCACTTGGCTCAGCATGTCAGATCATAGTTCTCAAAGTGTGTGTCCTATTTGGCATTAGATAGATGGCTTGCCAGAAAAAGATTCATTAACTCGTGGTTCTGGGTAATGGTTTTATTTAATAAAATGCCTTAGAGAAGAGAGGATAAGGACTAGTTATTCCTACTCCCTTTTGGTACAAGGACCGTTTCTGTCTGTAACATAAACTGCAAGTGCTATTATAAACTGTTTTGCTTTTTTTTTTTTAAATAATAGCCATTGGGAACAGAACCCCAGAATTAATCTCTTTGGTGATATTAACATTTGTACATATTTTTTAGCCAAGGATCATCATAAATTGTAATTATAGCTTTTGAAGAAAATTAGGATTAAATTACAGCATACATCAAGAGTACATGTACAATGTAAACTCCATAGAGCTTTATTAGATTTTATTTGCTGAAAAATATTTAACTAAAATTTTATTAAAAATATTTAACTAAAATTTTATTTATGGCTGGAGGGTTTTTCCCCCTTTTATAGGATCAAGAGAAGAAAAACAATTTTAATCTCTTATTTTTAGCATTTGCTTTTGCCTATGAATCCTTGGATTTCAGGGATAAACTAACAGTATAGAAGATCACATATAATCTAGTGAGAAAGATTTTTTAAAATATGCATAGAAATTGGATTGAGGATGTGTGAATCTGATTGTTACTAAGCCAAAAATTCTTAACTGTTTGGAAGACTGTAAAGATGAACTCATGCCTCTGGCCCATTATAAGGCTTTTGAATGAAGCCTTTCTCAGAAACATTCAATAACTTCCTTATTTACAGAATTAATTCTAAAAAATTATTAACAAAGCATTCAAGGGCCTCCGTGCTTTGGCTTCAATTCACTCAGCCTTACTAGCCATTACTTTCCTTCATGCATTCATCATTTCAACCAAACTGGATTCCCTCCTCCTTCCCATACATGTTTTTATTTTTCCAGTCTTCAGACCTTTGACAAGCTGTTTTTTTCTTGCAATGCACCCCCTGACCAATCTTTATCAAAACTGTCAGTATTCTTTACCCAGTTCAAATACTGCTTCTTTAATGAAGCCTTTTCTTATCCTTTGTAGTCAAAAGTAACCTCTCCCTCCTCAATATTTCTGTATCATAATGCATAGACACTAATCCTGTAGTGTTACTCATTTTTAGTTTTATATGTATGCTTGACTCCTCTCTCCAACTAGATTTTCAGCTCTTTAAGGAAACTTGAGCGTCCTACTGGTCTTTTTGGCATTTGGTACAGTTTTGTTGACTCAGTCAATAAATTTTTTAGCTAGGGTTGAGTTATCTAAGCTGTCAAATAGAAGATCATGAATTCTTTTGGAAAGGCTACTAGAGTTTTATATTGAACTATTTTTTTCTTTCTTCTTTTTAAGAGAGTCACCCAGTATGTGGTCTACATGTTTTTGCTCTTATTTACTTGACTCTGCTACGTTTTTAATCATTATATCTTCCTTTCTGTTACAGCCTGAAGAGGAGCAATCAGTCTGTGATATCACTGGGTCCAGCTCTTCCACAGATGACACAGCCTCCCTGGACAGGCATTCTTCCCATGGCAGTGATATCTCTCTCCCCCAAATTCGGAACCTAAACAGAACCAAGGATCGACAGAATCTTGATGGGTTCTATAGCCACACGGTAGGAGTTGAGAGCCGGGAAAGTGAGAGTGAACCTGCTGGCTCAGGTGAAATGGAAGAAGAGGAAATGGACAGTATCACTGAAGTGCCCACAAATTGCTCTGTTCTGAGAAACTCTATACGTTCTCTGTCCCCTTTCCGGAGACATAGCTGGGGACCAGGGAAAAATGCTGCCAATGATGCTGAGATGAATCACCGAAGGTGAGATAACAGTATTCCTCTTATTCTTCACATTGTCAACTAGTTTAGAACATTTTTGACTTGGGCATCTGGTTGATAAGATGTTTTGAACTTTTTTGATGAGTTTCTTTCAAGAACTTGAAATAGATGATAAAATGTATTAAAAGAAAGAAAAAAAATATGTAGACTTGAAATTTAAACATATATGTACTCACACACTCACACACACATGCACACATACATACACAAACTCATACGTACTTAGAATCCTGAAAGACTTTTCAGAGTACCTAATAGAAGTTGTGACCATCTATTTATGTTTTTATAAGGGCTAATTTGTCACTGTTGATACCATTTGCCCCAAAAGAGAGTATATTTATCATAGCTGATTAGTATTTATCATTAAAATGTCAGATAATCACAGAGTCTTCGCACGTGCTGTTTTCAAGTATAGAGTAGATTATAACAAGTCAGATTTGACTTATCTATACTATCTTGCCAAATGATTTTTGATAATTTTTTTTAAATTAGAAATTCTGGTAGACTGTAATATATGTTGAATTTACATGTGTGCTATATCCCTACTTACCAGTGGAAGTGGATGTTCACATCTAACTGTGTAGATTAGTTAAAGTAAATCATGTCCCTGACTCTTTGTCAGATCCAAATCAGTTCACCTCTCAAGGTGCAGTTTTTTCTTTTGTAATGTGCGGTTTGATTAGGTGGGCTTTTAGGGCCATGCCAGCTCTAAATCTGTGATCCTTTGCTTCTCTGATAGCTTGGGATTGCCTGCTCCTATACATACTGGTATGTGACAATTATAAAGAATTTTTGTTTCCTGAAAACTGAATTGTTTAAATTCAATATTCTTCTTGATACCTTAATCTATCTCAGTTTATATATCTAATCTATTTATCTAAGAGCAGTGGCTTATATCTATGATGACACTGGCTTGTTTTCAAGTTGTTCCCTTGTAGCATCTTCATTTGATCTATTTTAACATTCGTATGAGAGATATACAAAAGGCCACAGAATTTTAGAAGTGGAAGGGACCTTAATGGCCACCTAATCCATTTTATATCCCATGCTACAAATAAGGATACTGACACCTTGGCAAGTGAAGTAACTGTCCAGGTTACACAGTTGTAGACAGTGGAGGAAGCAGGACCCTTACATTGAGACTCTCTTTTCTCCTCTGTTATATGATACTGGCATTTTTAGCATTTTATATTTAACAGGCCTTGAATGTTTCACATGGTAAAGCAATGTTTGTGTTCATTTGAAATCGATTCTAAGTTTTACAAAAAATAAGTAAAATCTCAAAATCTTACTTATGTGAAACTTGCTTATGCCAGAATTGCATGATTTATACACACACTTACTTACAAACTCATACGCACATAGACACACACACACACACACACACACAGAGTTATAAAGAATCTTTTTTCAAGTCTCAATGACTTTTTTCCAAATCTGTATGACCTTATGTTTCTAATATAAGAAATTACTTATCAAGATCAGTGTACTTTTTTTTTCTCTTAGAGGTCATTCTATAGGAGGACATAGTTTTGGGGATTTTATCTCCTACATCCATTGTTTGCTTTGATATTTTAATATGAATGAATTATCTACAAACTTAGAAAAAATTTTCTGAATCTATTAATTTATATACATATCAGAATCCATCTTGAACTATTTGTTATTTTAGCCATTATCAACTCTTGGAAGTGGTATGTTTTGTGAAATGTATTACGTGATGTCACCTTTTTTCCTTAAAATGCTCTAACCTCTCTTAAACTTTGGGGAGTTCCATTGTTGCATTACTCTAAACTTGGACAAAGCCATTGTTACCTAATCAGAACCTTTCTCATAATCATTCTCTCTCCTTCCTCCTCCAAATCTTTGCCTTTGAAGACTGAAAATTTTGTCTTATTGAGACAAGGGGGGCAGGTGTTTCACACACGGAAGTCCTTCAGTTCTCGTGGCCATTTTATTTGCTCATCTCTAAAGTTTTTATGTCCTTCTTACATTGCAACAACCTGAAATAATTTTAGTGTTATAATTCTAGATTTTTTATTATATAAATTATTTTTCCATGCTTAGACATGAGGAATCTCACTTTCATATGTTCGATTCTGAGAGCTAAATATTATGGAAAATAAATCATTTAATTTTTCTTTAAAAGCATTATACTAACACAGTATCTCTCAACAATCAAATGAATTTAAGATTTCTGAATGTTAGTGTCCTTACTAGCTTTTGATTATTCAGTAGGAATTTCTTATACTCAGGTTGTTGTGTTTATGTGTGTTATGTGTAAACATATATATAAGTACACATATTTCTATACTCATATACATATTCATGTGTGTATATAATCATATCTATTTGATAAACAACAAAAACCATAGTGATAAAAGTAAATTTACATGTAACTGACAATAAATCCATAACTCATTTACTGAGAAATTTTTTTTAAATGAACCTGTTAAAGAAGAAATTCTAAGTACAATATATTCTTAAAATAAGGGAGTTATAGGTAATGAGATTTTTAAGACTTCTGTACCACTTGATTTGGTAGAAACTGATGGCTGAATTTGTAAGATGATAAAATACTTCTAAATGATTGGATTATGTGTTCATTTTATTTTTTTTTTAAATATAGCCTCCATCAGAGGAATTAAGTCTTAACTATCAGTAGAGCATGAACTTGGCTTTATGATTGATATAAATTTACATGTACATCCTATAGTCTGAAAGCTCAGTGGAATCCATTTTTTTTCATTCTTACCCTTGAATTTTAATATTTCTTATTGATTGTTATCTACTTAATATCTTGGAGTGTTACAATGATTTACCTTTTAGAGGTACATCCTGAGGAGAGAGTGAAATAGTTATCAAAAAAAAAGAAGTTAAGCTTTTTGGGTCTAGATATTTTAGTCAATCCCTACTCTTTTCCTTTGAGGTTTCACATTCTCTTTTGGAGGTGTTTCTCTTCCCAGTTTGTGTTTTGTATGTTTCATGCATTTTCATTCATTTTGTCTCACTTCAGTCTCTGACTTCTATACCTGATTCATTTTCAGTTCATTGCGAGTTCTTGGGGATGTTGTAAGGAGGCCTCCCATTCATAGGAGAAGGTACAGAGTCCACTAACAACTAATCATTTTGTATTTGAGTGTGTACTAACAAGCATCTCTACTTACTTCACCTCTGAAGGAAATCAGTTTAAAAGTCAAATTTTCTTTTAGAAGAACCATTTTCCTTTATTAACACTGAAGATCATTCAGTGTGAAATAGCTTTTTAAATGTAAAAAGGAAGTCTTTTTCATTCTGATTTTGTCTTTTCCAATTGAAAAGTGTTTCTCTTACGAGTTATTAATCTAAAAAATAATCTAGAGTCCTTGCTTCCCTTGTAGAATCCAAAGACCATACAGAGAAGATTGGAGTTAAACTTGTACCTACTCTGTGAGAATAGACAACTTGGTGTATGTTCCTGTTAACCCACCAGGCCAATTTTTTATTTAATCCCCTGCCAGGAAATCACTAAGTCTAATATTGATTAGTTTTTATTTCATTGTAGTTTCTCATGTCCATTTTTCTTCTCTTGTTCTTTCTTCTTCATCTGTCTTCTTTACCTAATCCCAAAGCCCAGGACAAAAAAAAGAAGCAAAATAAAAATACTGTCAGGTTCTTGTATTTTTACAGCCTCCTGACATTTCTAGCTTTAGGAATTGAGGAGTAGCTTATGGTTTGATTTTCTTGGGGTTTATTTTGCTTTTGCAGAATTAAAAGGGAGGTGTAATAACATTTCCTCGTCATTTTTTAATCATGACATTTTCTATTAGTAAATGTAAGACTCCCTAAAAGGGATGATTTATCTTGATCTCAGTATATAAGCTTGATTGCCAGCATTTTTAAGGGAATGTTCTGAAATTCAGCTGAAATAATCTTTAGAGATTGACACTCATGATTTCCCATGCTTTTCAAATGAAAGTTTCTTTTAATTCCAGGTTTTTTATATGAGATTTGTTTCTAAATGTAAAGCTTAAGTTTTCCTAGTAAGCTGTCTTTGGGTTATAGTAATTTCTTTTTTAGTTTTATCTTAGACTAGTAAGTGTACCCCTTCTTTTATCTTTTTTCCCTTGGGGCATTTGTTTTTTTGTTTATTTTTTGAGAGACCTTTGTGCTATTTCAAATATTTTCAAGTGTTTCAAATACTTTTGGTTTTATCTGATACTCATAAGTCAGGGAAGCTTTGTAGGTTTAAATTTATTTGTTTAATATGCTTATTTTTCCTCAGTTACATTTAAAACAATTTTTTACATTTATTTTTAAAACTTTCAGATTCTTCAGAATAGCAAAGACATTCATAGATCATTCCAGAACATTACTATTACTTTGTACACTGTACATTTCACTTTGCTTGCGTTCATGAAGAACTTTCCAGGTTTTTCTGAGAGCATCCTGCTCAAAATTTCCCATAGAATAATAATATTCTACTATCTTGATAAACCACAGTTTATTTAGCTATTCACCAATTGACGGCATCGCCTCAGTTTCCAATTTTTTGCCCTGAGAAGAGAACCTGCTATAAATGCTTTTATACATATGGGTCCTTTTCCTTTTTTTAAAAATCTCTTTTGGGATTCATGCCTAGTAGTGATGTTGCTAGTTCAAAGTTTATGCATAATTTTATAACACTTTGGACATAGTTCGTATCTTTTGATTATTTATCAATTGGAGCATGCCTCTTATTTTTTTATAAATTTAATTCACTTCTCAGTTTGAGAAATGAGGCCTTATCAGAGAAACTTCTTCAAAATTGGAAGCTTTCTGTAAATGTTATGTCATAGGAGAAAGGTCCCTGGATATATTCTGTTTGTAGATGTGGTGGCTTCAGCTTTCAAATGTAGACATAAAAATGAAGAATAATTTGGTATATAGTAAAAAGTCAAACAGATGAAATCATAGTATATAAGTTCAGCTTTTAATCTATGACAATGTTAGCCACATGCATTATATATTTCTTGAAGTTTAAAATAGTTGGTGCTTCCTGAAATTCATATAGCTAGTACCTTTGATATTACTGAGTATTATTACTGTTAAGTGAGGTATACCTGAAAGGATTAAGCCAATCCCAGAATAACATGTTTTGATTATGAAATTAAACTTTGTAATATCAGATTGAGTTATCATGTATATAGAGGAAAAATTAAATCCTACTTATTCTTCTGTAGTCCATATCTATGATCTAACTTAACTTGTATCTTGATCTAACGTAACTTGTGTCTGGCTAATTTTTAAAAATCCCTTTTTAATAACCTCAAGCTTTTTATTACAAATTTAATCTGACTTAAAAGATTTTATTTCAGTTCTTTAGAGTTGTGAGGAAGGTGATTATTCTTTTCTTCCTTTCAATATTGTCTTTTTCTGCCTCTATTCCTTTCCCATCTTCAATATTACTCTCCAAGACAAATTTATTATCCTTCATTTTTGGTCAGAAATTTATTCAGTAGCTCCTAGTGTATTCTAGTTCTCTCACTTGCTTTTGTAAGATTCAGATGAGAAATTTGAGAATATATGATATTCATGTTCCTGTTTTCTCTTTAAATGAACTTCAAGAACAATTATTTGGGAGCTAGTTATACCCATCTACCTTCTGAAACAGAAAAGACACTGAGAGAACTTTTGAAAGCTCAGGCAGCTGCAGTTTATTTTTTGAAAAATAACAGCTTCTTGAATGACTCTTAGAGATATCAAGGAAAAAATATTGTTGAGGTTTATTATTTTAAAAAATTAGGTCTTAATAAATAGATTGTGAATTAACTTGCTCTTTCAATGAATACTCATTTGTCGAGTCGGTCATTCACTCTTGTTACCATTTTGCTTTGAATTCTGACCTCCATGTTTCTTTCCCTGATCTTTTTTTGGTGAATTGGAAACTTACTAAGTTATCAAAATTTCTTTTACCTTTGTGAAAGAAAAAGTAACTTAAGGGGAAGGTTGCATGGAGGATATAGAAGCATACTTAAGCCTTAACAAGACATATTTTTCTTTTTTAAAAAGGTAGTCAAAAATAAAAAATTTTTAAAAGTCTTATACATATTATATGAAATTTCTGTATCAGGTTAGTCTGATGAGAATGAATGTTGCCATGATCAGTTATTACTGAGTAATAATATCTTAATAATATCTTAGATTTATAAAACAAGATTACTGCCTAGTGCGATGCAGTATACCAAGTGCTAACTAAGCTTATGCTTTGTCTCATTGGGCTCCTTCTTAACTATAAGAGATGGATATGGAACTAAAATCTCTTCCTCCATAGTTCAGACTGATATACTTCTTTGTAAGGTTCTTAGATACTTGTTTCCAACACTATCTCTTTAGGCAACCAATAAAAGAACAAGTCTCAAACTTTCTCAGTCTGTTCCATTTCTAAATCTTTTTAAAAATGTAACTTTCCCCAAACTTTTTTGAAAATTAAATATTAGGCTGTCTCTAACTATTCTCCTTTCTTTTGCAATTTATTAATGTCTATACATCCTTGGTCTTTCCCTACTTCTCTTTTTCTGCCTTTGATATCCCTAGTATGAGCTGGTGTCCCTCTGGCGTACAATACTCTGCTGCCCTGAGTGCTGACTTTAATTGTAGAAGGTATGGTATATTATATGTCCAGCAGTCAAATGGGGGCACTGTCAAGTGTGGCAAAGTCTTGGCTTTTGGCTTGGAGTTCTGCAATGGCTGGAATGTGTATAAGCAAGCCTGCTTTTTCTATGAACACTTGCATTCATTTGCGGGGGGGGAGGGGGGTTCCTCTATTCCTGGCATCGCTGACCTAGTTATAGGTTTGAGACTACGGAGTTAAACATTAATCAAATGCAATATGTGGGTCATTTGTGGCTTTAGAATTGGTGTTATCTAAGAAAAATGGATCTATGTGGCCGTGGTAGATTGCTTTTTAAATTTTTTTTTTGTTCTTTTCTTTATTCTAATATCAAGATCCTTAGGAGTTTGAAAGATTAACAATGAGAGGAGCCAAGAAAAGAAATGAAATGTGGTTCTATTTTGTTCCCCAATTCACTGATTTCTTTTATGGATATTTAATTTCTCATAATCTTACCTTTAGTCCATTAGCCCATGTCCCTCCCTCATAAGTAGCCAACAGTTTTTCAGAATAATCTCAAAATTAAGCTTTCTGATGATTACGGATTCCTAAGCTTTTAAAATCCTCATGCATTGAAAAACCAGAATTATTCTTTAGTATTTCCACTTTTATCCTCAGCCAATTTCCATTTCCCAGAAATTTCTGAGAATGCCATTTGAAATAATTACATTGGAATTTAGGGAAATTAATTGATTTGTGTTCTAGACAATTTAAACTATATGACAAATAAATGGTTTATTTTAAAATACTTTTTCAGTTAATAAAGCCATCCATATATACATACACATACATATAAACACACACAAAATGTGGTTTAAATATAGTGATTTCTGAGTAGAAGTACTTTAATACTTCCTGAACAAAATCAAGCCTAGATCTAATGAGTTCTACCCTAGGACTTTTTGGTCAGTTACTAATTAGAAAATCTGACACAATGATTTATCTTAATGAAGTTTCCATTGTACTTTTTGTAGATCTCCATTGTTTTTCTGGCTTAGTCATTTCCCAGGGGAAAACTTTTTTTCTTCCTATTATTAAGAAATTTGGAATAAGATAATTGTGAGACACTTTATAGATATGAAAAATTATCCTGGACTCCTGAAAATAAAATATTTGGCTCCTAACTTCTATTTAGAATGTCAAAACTCCTAAGTATATCTTTCTTTTCCTTTGCTATTGGTAAAATGTAAAATTTAAGCCCCAGTATAACTTTCTATCAAAGGTGATTAGCAGCTTTTTGCTTTCAAGGTGATGTGTCTGTCTGCAACTAACAGTTCCCAGGAGGCCTACAGCATTGGTATTGGCTGGCCAGATCTGTGATTTTAAAAATATTCCTCATCAATACTTATTTTGGAAGAAAACACAAAAATGAATGTATTATATTCAACTGTTTTTTCAACTAGACTGTAAATTACCTATGTTGGTTTCCAGCATATCTTTTTTTCAATTTATTTTTTGGTGTGTATGTTCTCCATTGATACTAATTGTAGTCCCTCAATGATGAATAGTGACTGTGAAATTAATAATTTATTTCTAGATTTTAAATGATACCACT
Source organism: Sarcophilus harrisii (assembly GCF_902635505.1). Classification (NCBI taxonomy): domain Eukaryota; kingdom Metazoa; phylum Chordata; class Mammalia; order Dasyuromorphia; family Dasyuridae; genus Sarcophilus; species Sarcophilus harrisii. The sequence goes on from NC_045427.1 coordinate 542,526,789, forward strand.
TAAAATACAAAGCCAGATTGCCATGTTTGGCTACTGAGGGTTACAGACATAAGTGTCTGCATTTTTGTAACATCTCCTACCAGGGCAATAGATCCAAGAAAAAGGTGTTGTTATACACCGAATCACGCAGAACTTATACATTGCTTATTATTTAGCCAAAAGCTAAATTCTTTGGCAGAATAAAATTTTTAGTGAATTCGGTTTCCTTCATTTAGCCATTCCTTCCTAAGTGTTTAGAATGGCTTAGAAATGAAAAAACAAATTGGGAGATTTGAGTGCAGCAGTATTCTGCACCTATCCAGTGCTTTGGAGAAGTACTCTCTGAAGTCTAGCTACATGCTTAACATACCAGCAAACAACAAAAAATGATAGAGTGATTGTCAGTGGTGATTTGAAATAACTCTTTAATTTTACATGTCTTCTTTTTTAAAGTTCAGAGATTAATTTTTATGACTCTCATTTAGTTTCAGTTTAGAAGGCCTATCTGGAGATAGTGGGGACAGTAGTAAGCCATCCTCAGTTTTGAATGTCAATTCTGCAAGCTCAAAAGAACTGAGTCGAAATCCCTTCAGTGGTGAGGAACGTGGTGATTCTTTAGTGTCACTTACCGAAGAGGACCTGGAGTCAGACCAGAGAGAGCATAGCATGTTTGACCATAAGGTAAGTTTATTTCTAGCTTCACAATAATTTAGAAATTTTTTTTATTACTCTAAAGCTATATTGATAATGGGGATCAAAATAGAAGGCTTGCTATCTTAGGTTCAGATTCTTTTCTGTTCTACTTGATATAGAGCCCAGTACATTAAATTTTACTGATATGGTAACTTTAGGTTGTAATTTATATATAGTTGAGTGGCCTGTCAAATTCTCCTTTAATTAGGAAAGTGACTATGATTTTAAAGCTATTTCTCTTTGCTCTGGGAGATCTTCCCTCTCCACCAGATATGGTAGTAATTCTTCACACCTCAGAGGCTCATTTCTTTTGCCTTTAGAAAGTTATTAGTTTCTCATCATCCTAAAATACTTTCCCTACAAGAAGCAGGTAAAAAATATAGTTACTATAACATTAAGTCATTTGTTCAAAGCCACACTTTGTGATTCCATATCTTGACTCTACTTTTTTGATTGGCTGGGGCTGCCCTCTGGGTCTAAAGTCTCTCTAGCTTCTTCTCCATCTCCTGGCTTCTCTGGTATCCTTAAAGTTCTGGCTAAAATCTCATCTTCTGTAAGAAGCCTTTTCTTTTTCCCCTGAATATTTAGATTACCTCCAGTTCTCCCTCTATGTATCTTATTTGTACATAGCTTTTTAGATATTATTATGTCCCCTGTTATATAGTAAATGCTCAATAAATGCTTGTTGACTGTTTCTGACTTGGGAGCTTCAAGTCAATATTATATTTTTTAAATATTTTCCCAATTATGTGTAAAGACAATTATTAACGTGAATTTTTTAGTCCATGCTTTTGATCTTCTTGGCTTGTAGTTATGTCACTATATTTTCCATAGCTTAAAAAGCTACGGTTTTAGTTTTACTGTCAAACTCATGAAGACTGTCTGTACCATTCATCCTACCAATAAAACATTGCTAATTTAAATAAGAAACTCAGAGAGAAGTATCATTTATCACCTGCTAGGTGCCAAGTAATAAAAAATACAGAGACAAAAGGGAAATAGTACCTTCTCAAGAAATTTATGTCAGATGAAGCAACATATGCATATAAAAGTATATACAAATACATAGGAAGGGACACCAGAAGGAATTGAAAAAAACTTCACTTAGTTTTGAAGGAAGGAAGGAATTGTGCTAGCTGGAGATGTGAAAAGAGTTCATTCCAATTACAGGAAATAGTTTGTGTAAAGGGACAGAGATAGAGATTGTAATGTCATCTATGAGGAACAGGATGGAGGGCAATTTGGCTTGAATATGCAATGTGAGAAAAGAAGTGATGAGTTGAGTCTAGAAAGGTAGGTTAAGACCAGTCAATGAAGTCATAAAAAAGCCAACCAGAACAATTTATTTTGTTCTGGGTAAGAAGATTGTACTTTGAGTAAGACCTCTTTTGGAAAATCACTTTGGCAGCTGTATAGAAAATGAATTGGAATAGAGAGAATCTTGAGTTAGGGAAAAACAATTTGAAGTCCTTTTCAATAACAGAAACAGAAGATGATGAACCTTTGAACTTTGGTAATTTTTTGAACAGTGAAAAGAGGACAAATGCAAGAGATCCTCTGAAGGTTGATATGGCAAGATTTGGCTGATGATTGCTTATGTTGTGAGTGTAGGGGAAAGGAAGAGTGAAGAGACAAGAAAAATGCTAAAGTTGCCTTGACAAGTAGGAAGGAAATTGAAAATAGTCTTTTCAATAGAAATAAGGAAATTTGGAAAAGGTGTGAGCTAGAGGAGGGAGAGTAGTTTGGGATGTAATGATTTCTGCTTTAGTCATGCTGAGTTTTAAGATCTGATAATTGATTGAATATGTGGAATGAAAATTTGAAAATGAAGAGTTCAGAGAAATACCCAGATTATGCAGTTGAGAAATTGGAAGGATATTGGTACCTTCAGCAGAAATAGAGGAAATTGAAAGAGGGTAAAGATAATGAGTTCAGTTTTAGACTTGAGTTTGAAATGTTCAGTAGGTAGTTGGTGATGTGAGACTGGACCTCAGGATAATTATTTGCAAAGAGAAGATAATTAAGCCCATGGGAACTGATAAGGTCACCCACATAGAAAGTGAGAAAAGATTCAGGACAGACCTTTAAGTAGTGATATAAGAAAAGTAGAGAGAAACCCCAGAGAAGAGAGAGAAGGGAATCAGCAGTACCAACTGGTGTTGGGAGGTCGAGGGAGGACTGAGGAATTACTATCAGATTCAATATTATAGGTTATCAGCAAATTTGCAGAGAAAATTTTCACTTGACTAGTAAGAACAATAGCGCGAATTTTTATGCATGGCATTTTTTTTAACTTTTTAAGGCCCAGTATCAAAGGTCTTGTATAATTCTTTGGTACTATATTTAAATTTCATAAATGAAGCCTTCACCGTAAAAATAGACAATTATAGGCAGAGCTGTAGATAGAGAAATTGGAGTGTATCTAATCTGTAGCCTTAAAATAAATGTAAGATTCTGCTTATTGTTTTACCTGTCCTAGTCTTAATTATTTTTTTTTTGAAAGCTGTATTTGTAAAGCTATGTTCTGAGTATATTCCCTTGAAACACTTTATTATAATTACTTGACATAATGATAATGAGAAATAGAAAAATGAAAGAAAAGACAATACTTAATTGGGTTGGGAAATTATAAAATTTCAATTTCCTAAATAATACTTTTTAAAAATCCCTTTTCTAAAACATATTTCTATGAATCTGAGGAATGACTGTCTTTCAATAAGGACTATATTAGTCCTGGATATCGGTCTATTTTCCTTAAAAATATAACTCTTTCTGATTTGGTCTCCTAATTGAAATTACGTTGAATAATAATTCAATCAATAGATCTTGCTTTGCATGGCCTTCTCTACTAATCTCTTGGCAAATAGGAACAGCCTTTTCTTGTGTAACTATCAAAGGATGTGTATGCTATTTAAACTCTCTCCTTGTACATTTGGTTAAGTCATTACTAATAAAAGTTCAGAATTGATAATCCCTTTGTTTCACTTTCATAAAAATCACCTCTCAAATTTCAGAGCATTATTTAAACTATAGTTTTAGTTTGTCCTAGGTTTCATAACATAAATAAGGTGAGCTGTATTCTGTTTTAGGAGAAATGAAAGGAGTGGGTTTCTTTTATTTCTGTTGCACTGAGTAGATGGCTAATAGGAGGAAGTTGCAAGGAGACAGATTTTGGTTCAGTGTGAGTGAGAATCTTATTTTAATTAGAAATGTTCAACAATATATTGGATTATCTTAAAAAGCAGTGCGTTTTCCATTACTAAAAGTATATAAGCAGAGACTGAATGACTATTTGTCAGGGATGTCATACTACGGAATTTTACATTAGTAAATGTAAGAATTTGAACTAGACAATTTCAAGGTACTTTCCAGTTCCAATGTTCGTTGATTCTATTAGAGAATTGGAGATTCCACCATAGAATTAAAATCAATTAACTTTATTTCATGATGGGACAACCTAATTTTCAAATGGAATTAAGATCTTTAGATTTTATTTCTAGATTCAACTTACTTTGTGATATTGGCAAAGTTATTTTAAACTTCAGTGTACTTCAGTTTTAATTTCTATGAAATGAAGATATTGCTTTTAACTTATTTCAAATAAATGGCATAAAGAATTTTACTTCTGTAAGGTTTTGCCAGGTCTCAGATAAAATCCTCCTTTAAAAGAGAAGTCTTTACTCCTTAATTTTAGTACCTTCCCTCTGATAATATCTTCAGTTTATCCCTTAGATATATTGTACATAGATGTTTGTTATCTTCCCACCCTCACTCTACCACCACCAACACATTTGATTATTAGTTCTTTGAGGGCAGGGATTGTTTTTGACCTTCTCCTTTCCCCCTTTTTTGACCCCAGTAATTGACCCTAGTAATGATTCCTGACAGTGCTTAATAAAATCTTGTTAATTTTACTTTTTAATCTATCAAAGCATATCAATAAATATATTAGGTTTTTTAAAAATAAGTCATGTTATTACATTTTACTGGAGAACAGTGTTTTCCTTGGTTATTTGTTATTTATCAACTCCTACTACACAATTTACTGCTTCAAAACATTTTTTAGATATTGGAAAGGAAAAAGTTAAGGGAGAAATAAGATTTCTCCTAAGAGAATTTTTCCTAAGAAAAACTCTCTCTTAAGAAATGAGAAATAATTCCTTATAGAACTTATAGGCTAGTAGAAGGTGAAGCAAATAAAGGAGAGAGATAAAAAAGTGGACGTTTCTAAATGTCTTTTTAAATTTTTCATATTGTATAAATAAAATTTTGCTTTTAAGAATTGTTTCCTTCCAAACATTTTCATTTTTTATTTGTAGTATAATCTAACTACAGTAATTTCAAGTGGCCCCATTCCACAACCTTGTGTTTGAATCATAAATTGTTGAATGAAGTAACAGTATCATTACTCAGAACATACCTGTTGTATTCTGCTTCACAGCCACGCCAAAGATCCAAGCAGCTGGGGTTTAATTATTGTACATCGGCCATTTCTTCTCCATTGACAAAATCCATTTCATTAATGACAATTAGCCAACCTGGATTGGACAGTAAGTATATAGTTTTTCAACTACTTTTTTTTTTTTTAATTTAAAAGTGTGATGAATAACCTTTTGAACCTTGTTGTTTTTATCTTTTCTCTGCCTGATACTCCATCATTAAACAGAGCTGACCTTTGTAAGTGTCACTTATTTTATAAACAAATACCCAAACCTGAGAATTTCATAGTTTAAGCTTTGAGATTCTCCACTGAGTTTTTATCCCACTTTTTTGAAGAGAGGAAGCATGAAATAGCAGATAGAAAACTGGCCAGTCCCACCTCTGACAGATGCTGGCTTTGTGACTGGGCGCAAGTCATTTTACTTTTTGGTGCTGTAGGTCTCTTTCCCAGATTCTAAGTTCCAGAGAAGTGCTTAGCCTGCATTGCTAGTAGATCTTTGTTTATCCCCATACCAGTTAAATAAATGCACAAATCCCTAACCCTTGTCCCTTTCTGAGGTCATTTTCAATGAAAAATCTTTTTGTGCATATATAATACTTTTAGTAAAAACTGGTATATTCCAGCATTCTTTCAGTGAGAACAAAACAGTTATAACCCCAATTTTTTAGTAATACACAGATTCAGAAGAGGAATTTTAAAAATCTAGAATGCAAACTGCAGTCTTCTTGTTCCATGGAAGGTGGAAAGTGCCAGGTAAATAAAATTTTAAGTATCTGAAGGGAATTCTCCAAGTTGAGCCAAAAGAATTAAGTAGCACCAAGACTGGTGAAGGATTAAAATTTCTTTACTATTCTGTAACAGAACTAGTCTCTTTATGTTAGCTGAGTTGCTTTGAAGTTATTTCTCTTCTTGTCTTAACCCTTGATTAGATGGTAAATTCTTGGAGAACAAGACCTGTCATATCTGTCCCCTGAAGCATTTTTAGCACATTGCCTTTCCTGTAGCAGGCACTCAAACAAATACCTGAAACTTTATTTGAATTAGAATGAGTCAATTGGAGAGTTATTCCTTCTTTCCACAGTACATTTCATACTTAACATGAGATTACATTTTGTTCATTTTCAAGTAGATAACAACTCAGACATTAATTTTGCTCCTTTGCCCTACTATTTCTGGTGGTAAATCCAAGAAACCCAGATAATATCCATTCAAAGGTATAGATATAATATCACAAGTTAATCTTAGAGGGATCATTTCTTGGGGGTGTGAGGGAGGTCATCTTTACTTTGGCATTTCCATAGCTAATTGCTATAAACAAATAATTTTTACAGCAGATTTGGACTTGAATAGCTAAAACTTAACAAAGAGAAACTTATTGTCAGAACCCTATAAGTCAGATTTTTTTTAGCACTTTGCTGTCGCTGTGACTAACAAGCATGTGGTCTTAATGGATAGAGTCCCTTAGCAACAGAAACAACACTGGGACATGTCCAGTAAGAGGAAGGTCTTTTATCCTATATTATGTGACACTCTCTTCCCTTCATAGCTGAAGCACTTCATTATTTTTCTTCCAGAAAAAAAAGGAAAACAATTTTTTTTGGCCAGGTCTTACAGTTGCTAATGAAATGCTATAAATAACACAATTAACTCCCAGAAAACAGACTCACTCAGAGTGCCACAATTCCCGGCAACATATAGGTTTTCTTCCTGTTGCTGGGAAATTTTTTGCTTGGGCTCACCAGGGGAAATTGAAAGAGTAGCTCAATAGCTGAGCCTCCAAGTAAGATTTTAATTGTTTTATCAAAAGATGTTTCCCTCTATACGGCCCATACTACTCATTTTACCCAGGTTTGAATGATTAAATCATAAATGTCTTGACCAGCCCCTTTTTTTATTCCTGTACTGGCTACTACAATTAAATGATGGGTCATCCCCTCCTATACTCTTCCTCTATTCCTGGGATGGACACACACACACACACACACACACACACACACACACTCTACTTTTTAAGTTTATTTTCTTGATTGATCATAATATTTTGTGCTTTGATCTGGAAAAATGATAAACCCTTCTGGAGACAGAATTCTGACTTTTAAGTAGAATTAATTCTAAGTAGAAAAACAAAACTCATTAAAGAATAATGTGCCTTAGCATCACAATACTAGACCAAAGAATTAATTTTTTACTTGTTTTTTAATTTGTCCCTGGTTCTTAAGGTTCACAATTCCCAAGCACTTAAAACACACTGGACTTCCATCTCTTGGCATATGATAATAGTTTAGGATGATGTTTGTGACATAATTTTGTTGTTGTTCAGTCGTGTCCAGCTCTTAGTGACTTCATTTGGGGGTTTTCTTGGCAAAGATAGTAGAGTGGTTTGCTGTTTGCTTCTCCAGCTCATTTTTAAATGAGATAACTCAGACAAACAGGGTTAAATGACTTGCCCAGAATCACACACCGAGGACATGTCTAAAGTTGGATTTAATTCAGATCTTCCTGACTGTAGGCCTGGTATTCTGTTTTTTGTGCCACCTAGCTACTTATAACATAATTAGCTTTAGAGAAAATTGGGTTCTTGAGAAGATCAAATGTTAAAGATACTTCAGATGTTGTGGAAGATGGATTATTGCAAGTAAATTCAATATGAAAGATTTGGGTTTGTGATTCCCAGTGAAAAATAATTTCTTTAATTGCTGCAGTGCCTATATGATTCATTTTTCTCTGACCACACATTAAACAAATATAAAGAAATGAGAATGTTGGCCAGAGGCATTTTCCCAGTGACTGTGTCTCATTATGAGCACTATTGTTTAGGAACAGAATTCTTTGAACAGTAACTCTTGTATCAGTGACTTCAGATTTATTATCCTTTACCATGTCTAATTCCTTTTGAAGAAAATAGCTGAAACTCACCCTGCTCTTTGAGAATTTTTAACACTTGAGCCCTTCTGAAAAGTTAGTGTGTCTCAGCTAAACTGTTGTCTGGAATATCTTGTTAGGGAGTCAGCCAGATTGGAAAGCATAGATTTGTAGCATTATTTCAAGCTCAGGATCTCTTTCAAAAAGCTTTTGATGTAGAGGAAAATACTGCAAATGGGGTGAAATATTTCTATACAATTTGTAATGGGGAAAAAAAAACCAGCCTAATTACCGAGGAACCATAAAAGGCAGGCAAAGAGTGATGGCTCATAATTAGACTTTTAATCTGCTGTTCTGTGGAGAGCGGGATGATTACATTTTTTTTTTTAATCTAGAGACAAATTTCCTAGGAAATCATACTAGAACTGAAGCTGCCTAAATTGTGTCTGATAATGTCCAGAGAACTTCCACTTAGAAACTGCTTCAGGAAATATGTTCACCATTTCATTTTCTTTCATTAGACTATACTTTTGTCTTTCATCATTCAAAGAAATTCCTGAACTGGCAGATACCAAATGAGATAGTAGTGTATATAAAATGTTTTGCAAATCTTAAAGCACTATATAAATATTAGCTATCATTATTATTACAAAGTTTCACCTTGGGTATTCGAAGAATAATAAAGTAACAATTCACATTTATATAATACTTCAATATTTGAAAAGCAGTCAAGTACTATTAACCCCACTTTTCAGATAAGGAAACAGACTGAGAAGTTAATCAACAAGGATTTATTAAGTACTTCTAAGTGTTAGACATTGTACCTTAAGCCTCAAAAATGCAAAAACCAAAAAAAAAAAAAAAAAACTTTCTGGAACTTAACAAATGTTGGGGCTAAGGTAGGATAGGGGGATGGACATAAGAAAACTGAATGAAAGACTAATAGGGTAAAGGGGACAGGTAATACTGAATATAGTGTCTTCCTACATATTTCTAGAGCAGGATATAGAAGTCCAGAGTGAGAATAGCTTGGTGAAAAAAACAGTGAGGTGACTGACCTGGGCATCCTTTTCATATTGATTTCCAGAAGGAGTCATTAAGTCAGAGGAGAGACCCCAGGGACATAAGGGGTACATAAGAGGTATGAATTTTAAGGCTGAAATGATCTTCTATTTTTGGGCACGATGGAGATGTCTGTAGTGAATGTAGCTTAGTTAAAAATGAAGATGTTCCCTGACTTGGTTGACCAAGGTAACAGTATTCATACCTGCCAGTTAAGAATTTAGCTGTGGTCTCTTCTGACCCCAAGCCTAGCTGTCTTGTTTACACTCTACCTTCCATTTGTGTTTTTTAGCTGATGCCTGTAATAATAAAACTTCCCAGTGTTTAGTCCTCGAGCACAGTGTATGCATTCCAAGTATAGATATGCTGGTAATTTTGTGTAGACCAGCACCTTGCTTTGAGACAGAACCCACACAGACCTGGATTCAAATCCTGCCTTTGATACTTAGAACCTCTGTGATTTTGGGGAAGTTATATAAGTTCCTGTGGCCCCCAATCTGTGATCTTACATTCATGATTAGCATTAGGAAGAGAATAGTGTTAGTCATAGTTAGCTCTCCATTCTGAGTAGGCAGCAAAGTGGTGGATAAGGAAGTGGCCTTGGGTTTAAATCATGCCTAGAGTACACTAAATCAGGCCTCAGTCCTTACACCTCTTACCCTCAAGTTCTTTATCTGTCATATGAAAAATACAACAATGTCTATTTCATAAGGTTGTTGTGAGGACCTCGTGAGAAAACAAAGCATTTGTCAAACATTCCACAGGTTATCCTAAAAGTCTTAATCTTGGCATACCCCGTGTGAATGTCAGTTTTTATAAACATCCAAGTGTGATAACATGTAAGGTGCTTTAGAGGTCTCTATAAATGTTAATGGTGGTGATAATTATTATTGCCACCACCACCACTACTACTACAATAGATTTTTCCAATTTGTTTCCTAACTAGATTATCTCCTTCATTATGTTCCTTTTTTTGGATAATACTTGGTTTATCCTTATATGAAGGACAGTTTTCAAAAAGTACTTGCATTGATGTATTTTTTACATATAGTTCATTGTAGGGGGGGCTTATAAAGTTCCTCACATGTGTTTTGATGGATAGATACATTAGTTGATAGATATACTGTGAACCACAGTTATCAAGTTATGAAAACTTATTTATTCACTTAAATATGTCTCAAAAACAGAACTATCTTATTTATATGAATATATGCCACATACACATGCATACACATAACACACACAAACACACAGAGGCTTTTGTGAGAAGAAATCAGGCCTTTTTAAAAAGAAACCAAATTTTATGAGAAATTTAAGGTGATTTTTTTTTCTTTCTGCTTTTTTATCCATAAATGCCTGTATGTGCAATGATCAGATCATTTCATTGTAACCTAGTTACTTAAAGAATTGGAAGTTAGAAGCATTGATAACTGTAGATACAAGCACTAAAAAACAAATGTGTTCACTCTTGAAAAATCTTTAAGGCAATATGAATATGCGTGTCTATATGAACATATATATACCTGCATTTTAAAAACATTTTATTTATATATATATATATATATGTACACACGCATACACACACATACATGCATATATTTTTAAATGTTTCTTTATATCCATACATGTGTATATATGTAACTATAATTTTATGTGTGTGTGTGTGTGTGTGTGTGTATATATATATATATATATATATATATATATATATATATATAGTGTGTATGCACTTGTGCATATATGACATATATATAGATATATGTATATATCTATATCTATATACACACGTGTATGTGAGTGTATGTGTAAAATAGATATTTATGCCTAACTGCATAGGAGTGGACCATATATAAATGCACATAGACTTTTTAAATTTTCAAAGGAAAGGGGTAAGTCCAATCTGGAGAGTGCTAACCTCTTTAAGTTAATATTATTTAAAATATTTTTTTAATTTCTCCATGTGACCTCCAGATGAGCCCACTGATCTTACCTGCTTAGTGTTCCATGAAGTGAGATTTCCTATTTAATTCTAATATAACCTATGTATGATTTACATTTTGAGTCATATTTTTTTAACATCACTTGGCCCCAAAGAGTTTTAGAATCTTTCTATCTTAACTTCTTCTTCCCTCTCCTTCAAATGCCTATTGGATAACAGAGCAGCACACTGCAGGGCAGAATTTTAAATGGAAGAATGGAGAAATGTCCCCATGTTTAATGAAACATGAATTTTAGAGATTCTTAATCTTTTAGTATCATGAACCCAAAATGGATTTGTTTAAGCATTGTAGTGAAGTCTGTAGCCTCCATCTTAGAATAATATTTTTAACTGCAAAGAGTGCATAGAACTACAAAGGAAACTTATCATTTTGAAATATAATTAATTTTTTTAAAGTCATGAACCCCCAGGTTATGAGTTGCCATTCTAAAAAACTCAGGCAAATCTGAGTTTGTTCCTTCATAATGTTACCTAAGAAAGGGTTGATCTTGGATTTCAGAAAAAAGAAAAAAAAAGAACACACAAACACTGTCATTTTTTAAATGACTTGGACTTCAGATTTTGTGTGCTTTTTTTTTGGTTTGTTTTTTGATGTACATTTTGGCTACCTTTTTTTTTGCTAGCATGTTTTTACACATGCTCTAATATCTTCTGTTAACCTACTCCTCAGAGGTCCAGGAGCAGATACAGCTCACAAAGTGGATTTCCTTCTCCATCAGCATCTCTCCACTTCTTAAGTCTAAAACTGTCTTTTATCTTGGCTCTTCTTCCAGTGATGAAGAGGAGAAGTTGCATAGTAAGTAAGCAACTTTAATGTTCAACAGCTCTTTTGTAGGGACTGGCCATCTCTGTCAATGCTGTGGATGTTGTAACTTAGAATAGGAGCTCTCTTAACTTTTCTGTCCTTTGCATGTCATCTGGGAAGTTTACAGCCTAAGCCACTTGTTTTCATGCTTTATTTTGAAAATTAGATGAAACAGTTATCATCTTTGTGCTCATCCTATAGCTCACTGATTTCATGACATTTTTGTGTAAATTCAGGTTCTGGAAAATAAGATCCTCCTTAACTCCAGATACTTCCAAAGATACTGAGGAATAAATAACCTTTAAGTGTCATTTTTTTTTATTTCTAATCATAAGTACTAACCCACAAAGTTGTTGGTTTGTTTTTTGTTTTAAATTCGACCATATATAATAATAAAATATCCTACTTTCACTTATGTTTTTTCCATAATGAGAGAAGAGGTTTTTTTTTCTTTCCCTTCATGAGACTATTTCAAGTAAAGTACTTTACTTTGGGGTCAAACTATTGATTTGTTTGATGTACATTTTTATTTTCCTCATTTGTCTCTCAAAACTTGGAGTTAGTTTTTTTTTTTTCTTTTTCCTCCCACAGGTAAGCTATAATTTACAGATAAATAAATCTTTACCAGATAGTACCTAGTTGATAGGTTTCACAAGGCCTGATATTAGCATACTTGTTAATTAGGAGGAAGACAGCTTTACCCTTATGAGTCTTATTACAGATTGTTAAAGAGAGGACTAAATGATTAGGCCCTTTTTTTGCAAAAATTCTGTTTGTAATATAACAAAATTACCTCTCATTGGGAGCACTCATTTATATCTTGAAGTGATTTAATAAAATACTTTCAGTTTCTCATAACTGATGTTCTTGAGTTAAGTGATCTGTTTGCTCTTCATTCTAAATTTCAACCTTATTAAAATATCATCCAAATTTTTAAGTTTAATACTTTTTGGTCCAATTTTCTCTGTCAACACAGTTTTCTTATATGATAGCTTGTTTTTCTCTTTGGTAGTCACTGACTCACTCTTTCTCATAGTTGGGGAGTTTTGTGATTTAGAGTTTGTAGTTTGAAAAAAGTGTTTGTGGAAGTATCTACATGGAACGATCTGGTAATAGTGATTATTCATAAGTCTTCTCTACTAAAGATGGCAGCTTATTATAGCAGAAAGACTTGAGGCCATTACAGACCCCATTTGGCATCTTAGCTTTCACACTTAATAACAACTGTGTAGTTTGGGGCAAATTGCTTACATTTTCTGTAAATCTCAGTTGCCTAATTTACAAATAGTGATAATAACATTGATAACTTGTGAGGTTTGCCTGAGAAAATGTTTGTAAAGGCCTTTGTAAAGATAAAAGTGCTATATATCTCCTATTAGCATTTTATTCTACCTTTCTCTACTACCTCTTTGGAATTCTAGCTTTCACACACTTCTGTAATTTTAGGCAAATCCCATTTCCAAGGTCTTTGATGGAGACGGGGGGGGGGGGGGGCGCAAAAATCTCTTGGGTGTCTAGAAATTGTTTAAAAGTTCTTTGTACAGGGTCTCCTATTTTTATATCCAGTTTCTAAAATGTGTTAGACACTAGAGCTGTGACTAGCAAAAATATGGTGTGATTTTTTCCCCCAAGTAATCTTTGAAAATTTTAAATTTCATTCACAGTGAGGTAAGATTCAATTGGCAAATTGTTACTCAGAATCTAATTTAAGAGGTGTATTTGCCTATGTTATTGCAAAAAATGAACTGAGCATATTATCTCTACTTGTGTGTATTATAGAAAAGAAATTTATAAAAAATGTACATTTAAACATTGAAATTATACATTATGTTGTATGATTGTAACCTTTTTACCATATTATCCCTGAAAATGTAATAATAAGAAATAATACTTATGTTCAATTTAACTGCTCTGATTTCTGAATATCACTAAAAACAGACAAGTAAATCCTTCCTGTTACAGAAAATAAAAGGTACAGTTTTTGGATCTTCTGAAGATTTTTTAAACATCTGTATTGTAAAATTTTCACAATATCCTTGATTAGGTATTTTTTGTGCTACTTTGTCACAGATGACAATGCACAGCTGTCACTCTTCATCATTGCCATCACTTAAATTTTTTTGGTTAATTCCTTCCCCTTGCATGTTGAGACAAAAAGGCATCAGATACTGAATTTCAACATACTAATTCCTAATGCTGCCTTGATTCTGTCTTTGTCATATTAATTGTAGGATATCTTGTTTTCTAACTTCTTTTTTCCTGTGTCTTTTTCAGATTCACGAGCCTTCCTCAATACCAGTGCTAATTTAACTGAAAGGTATTATATATTTCTTTTTGTTATTCTTTTTCCTGAAATGACTTTCCAGAAATTCTGATATTGTTAGGTTAGTTTGGGGCATACCATGAAGAATTGGCACCTCAAAGCAATTGTCTCTCTCTAATCAGGTATATATATTATAAGATGCTAATTCACAATAGTAGAATTTAGTAAATCTTTATATCATCAATATTTCCTTGTTTTCTTAAATCTTTTTTTTATTTAAAAAAATTTGCTCTGAGCCATTTGAACCCACAAATGTCATCAAAATTTATTTTTTTTTTGTTTTATGAAGATCTGTAGAATCATACACACAGAGAATAGTCTGATAGGTTTTTATTCTGTAATTATTGTATATAAATACATGTAGTCCTACCACCTTGTAAAGTGTATATTTCTCAGTTCTAATTACTCGGCTTCCATACACCTGCAAATGTGACATATCACTGCATCCTACTCAGTAGACAGGAAATAACTGTTCTTTCTGCTTACTTTTTAATCCTTATTTTCAAATTACTGAAGTTAGTTTTGAATACAAAAAATTTAAGAATACATCTTAACTATAACTATTTTACAAAAATTTTCCTTTTACAGAGAATTCTATAATGCCTTACTGTAATCTTTGTATTTTTATTTTTCTTCTCTTTGATATCTTTTATTTTTGAGTCCTAGGACATCTAGGGAAATGGTCATACTTTTTTTTTCTCTCCTTTGAAATAAAATAGTTGTTACTTTGGATTGTTTTTTTTTTTTTTTTTTCCCCATGTTCTCTACTGGGGAAGGGGAGGGAGTAAGCAGGATTCTTTGGGATGTAAAAAAAATCATTTATTAATAGAAATGGATATGATATGATGATGCCAAAGATAAAGATTTCAGCTACACATAAAAACTACCTTTGAATTCCTTATTTTCCTTTTCAAATCTGGCCTATTATGTTGTCTCACACTAAGAGGGGGAAAAAAAACAAACTTTCATTTAATCTCAGTCAACAGTACCACCCATTGTAAACAAAACAGTGATAGAGATTTCAATTCCTCTCTCAGGAAGTTTACTGTACAATCTGTCTTACAGTTAGCTCAGCATTTATCATCAAGTCTTAATTCATTAACTATAGATTTTGGATTCACTTCTGACTGACAGTTGATCAAAATTAAGTCCTTATAAAATATCCAGTAGAGGAAGCCATATTTGTCAGTATTTTATATGTAATTATACTTGTGGATAAACAAGAAAAATCTAACAAAAACTATCATTTGGTCATTTGAAAGATAATATTTTGAATTAGTACATCATTAGAATCTGATCAAATTAAAATCTAGGATACCCAATAACATGGTTTGTTTTATGACTTTTTTTGACTAGAACTATGATTGCTAGATTTAGAAGAAAACCAAAAAATATATATTTATACCACATAAATGCAATCATTATTTCATTGTAGTAAAGTAGTACTGAAATATTCATTACTTATTAAGAATAGGAATTCATTTTTCAGCAGCAGAGGGCACTATAGCATATATTCTATCCTAATTTTCAAACATTTTATGCAAATATCTCTAGCTTCTCTCTACTAGCTGATTTTGCATCTTTTTAATATAAAATTATGAATCATTTGAGCTGTGATTAAAATAATAAGTGGCAGAATAGGATCATATGGGAAAAATTTAGATGAGAAAAGGCTCACATATTATTTCCTTTTTTAAGATGATTTTTTTTTTCCTTTTAGTGTAACTGAACAGGCCTTTAGCTTTGCTCCACAAAGCCCTTCCAAGAAAGATTTTGAAGGAAAAAGTGGAACAAAAGTCAGTCGCACCTTCAGCTATATCAAGAACAAAATGTCCAGCAGTAAGAAGAGCAAAGTAAGTGACTCCCTGGTACCCACTTGTTCTTGTATTCTGCATAGAATTCCTTAGGGACAGTCATATGTGACCTGATCACTTAAATCAGACATCAGGAGATTGTAGTTATAATATGCAGATTAAAGATTGCATAACATTAGGATGAGGATGGGGGAAAAAATTCAGAGATACCATCTGAAAGCTCTTTTTCCAAAATGGATAATATAATAGGCTTGTGTATAAGTTGAGTCAGAAGAATTGTAATGAAGTCAGTGGCACTGGATTAAAAGACACTTGAGGATTTCCTGTAGTTTGATAGCATTGGGATGTATTTAATATTTTAATTGAACATCTGCAACTATGAAATAAGATTTCTCAGGACATCACAAGGACTTAGAAAATTGGCTGGTGTAATGTGATTTATTTTATTTTTACTCTTGGGCCCCAAGGAAATAGTGCCAGTTTCAGTAACTTAGTGTTTTCAAAATACTGAAAGCCAAAAATAAAGAGTAATTTAATTTATTTGCAATTTTCCCTGGTTATCCATAGGTAGAAATCATGTGGGGAAAAATACCTTACTAATGGAATTTCTGCTCTATTTCTATTACCCTACTCACAAATTCCTCCAGAAATCTAGTTAGGAGATTTATTTGCAAAATCCTTAAGTTGGTTCAATTATCAATCTTAGTTTGTCTGAGGAGAGAAGTGACCTCCAAAACAAATGGGTCTCCCACTTAGATGGAACTCTGTAGTCAAAAGGCAAGAACTTACGTATCTGTACATTAAATCTCTGCTGAATGGTTCCTAGTCTTGAATTTGTAGATTTGTGGAGATGCAGCCACCAAATCTGCCTCTTTTTCATAGTTTTTAATAAAAGATACAGAACTCCAAGAATAGCTTTACTTTTTGTTCATAAAAAGCAAAAGAAAATGATTCAAATTACATCCTCATGCTTCTTTTGTAACCACATGAATAATAATGATGATGATGATAGCTAACAGTTAAATAGTGCTTATTATGTTCTAGGTATTGTATTCTCTTCATTGATCCTCAAGGGAAGTTGGTGCTGTTAACCCCATTTTTCAAATGGGAAAACTGATACAAATAGATTAAGTGACTTACCCAGGGTAATACAACTAATCAGTGCCTGAGTCTACCTGACTTCAGGCTCAACACCTTCAGGCTCAGCACTATCTACTGAGCCGCCTAGAAAAGCAGAAAACCGGTGAAATGGGGGCAAAGAACTGTCCTAGATAATAAAAATTATCAAATGTTGTCTACATACTTGGCTATAATTTTCATTTAAAAAAGTAAGACTTAAAGAGGGGACTATATCTTCATAAGAATATTGATAGTAGACTAGAGAACAGGGCCTGTTATTCAGCCCAGTAGCCAAATGACTGGAAAACGTAACCTGAAAATGCCCTTCCAACAGGTCTAGATGTGAAGAGAGATCTCTTATTTTATGTTACCTGTTGAGTGCCTTGTCATTACTGTGCCCTTCTCCTTGCAATTGGTAAGAAAAGTTTAAAGTTTGAAACAATAGCAGATAATACAAGGCAGATTCTAGAGCCAGAAAACTTGAGTTTCTTTTACTCCAATGACTTATTTTTCAAGTGAGGAAACAGTTCCAGAGAGTTGGAGGGATTAGCCTGGCCTTCTATAGCTAATTTAGTAGCAGAACCACGACTAGAACCAATTCTCTCTGAATTTTATCCTAATTTCTTTAAGATAAAAATCTCATTCCTCTTTACCATTGTTTTATACATAAAAGAATTGTAGTTAGGTGATTGAGAATAGGGGTTAGAGTAGTGGGGAGCATGAGGAGTTACACTAGAATGAAGTATGTGTCATCTCTGATGGAAACCATTTAAGTAAATAAGACTTTAGTTGACCTATTGACTTGCTGGAAGTTACTCCATTATTGTGCAATTGACTTAAGTTCCTCTTAGAGGTGTTGTCTCTCTTCACTGTGTGATCATCTGAGAGGCCAGGCTGCCTCAAGCAATGCAGCCTTAAACACAGTTGTAAAGAAAATACTTAGCTCAGGGTTTTAAACCCTTTCAGAATATTTTCAGACTCCTATATAGTCCTCTGTACACCAAGTGAATTCAAAAATTTGCAAAACATTGTTTTATAATTTACTTACTGACAAGCTCAGAGGTTGCCAGAAGTACTGCTACCTGTGAAATTCATTGTTGCCTTTTTTTTTTTTCACCCCAAGGAGTAGTTGATGATGGTAAGGATATGATTAGTAGATAATAGGACATTCTATAACTACCTGGGTGCTTTGCCATTTTGAGATCCCCCCCCTTCAGGAATTAAGAAATGAAAATAGGTTTGTCCAGAAGCAGAGACTTAATTTCCAACATAATAAAAAAGGAGCATTCCTTTTTCCAATCCAAGCAATGTAGTGGAAAATCGTGATCTAAATATCCCATGTTTGAGCCTGCTACTGATTTTCTGAATTGTAAGGAAGGTCACATCATTTGAATCACTTTTTAAATGGTTTTGTGTGGTTTTCCTTTTCTTTAGTCTATTTGAGATTTCTTTAATCACCTGTAAAATCAGTTTAAAAATAGCATGTTTTAACACTCTTTTGCAATGAGTAAAAATATTTAGTTTCAAAATTTTTCTTATCAACATATATAGTATTCATTAAGATTGTTTAAGATCACTAAGGGTGATTTGAAAATTTCTACTTAAAAGAGTCTTCATTTGATTTTCTTAAACAAATAATAAACAAAACTATGTTAATATGTAATCACATTTTTATTATCCTAATTTGATTTGCCGAATTTCAGAATCCTTAATATATTTCTTTGTGAATTGACAAAAACTGACAGTCATTAGAAAAAGCTTGAGATCTCAAAAAGGCAAGTAGCACTCTCAACAGGAAGTAGAACAGGAAGAAGACCCAATTACAGCTTCTGTTTTCTGTGATCTTTGAGAAAGAGTGCTACATACAGTTTCCTCCTGACTAATTTTACTTGAGTCAAAGTACTGAAAAACCTGTAACATCTGTTGGCAGTTTTTTAGACTTAAAAAAAAATCTGCATCCATCATAGTTCACTTTGGGTGAATCAGTTTTCTTCTCTACACTTAGAAGAGAAATCTCTACACTGACAGTAGAAAGATGAAAATTATGAAAAGACATTTTTAGTTAAAGTTAAAGTAAGATATTTGTGAGTAGAAGGTTGTAATACCAGCTCTCTCTCTCACTGAAACACTGGGAAATTTTAAGTCACTCTCACATGTTTTCCTAAAGAGGAATGAATGCCAGTAAGACTTGTAGGTACCTGGTTGTCACCCTAATGGATGAGTGAAATGATGCAGTAAAATCAGGCTGTCAGTATTAGAAGTAACCTTAGATATGATTCAGTTCAACCTCTTTATCTTACAAAGGAGGAAATTAAATCTGAGAAATCTAAAAAGACCAAGATTGCCCAGTGAGTCAATATAGAACCGAATTTCCTTTCTCCTAGTCCAGTTCTGTGCCCAAAGTAACACATTATCACTTTCTAAACCAGTGTTTAAATGTAGTAATAAATTCACTCATTCTTTCTCTCCTTTATTATGTTTACTGTGTGATAAAATTGCTCATCACAATCAAATGGGAGAGGTTTTCAGTTTTCCTGAATTGTGATCATTTGTGTTTTTTTAAAAAGGAAAAAAAATTACCTTTCTCCAATGGAATTTTGTTCTTCTCTTTTTAAATACTGTTAACTGTTTCTTAGGGAAGAAGTATTTTTTTTAAATTTCAAAATGTGGAAATTTGGCAGACAAAAAAGTTAAGTAATCATATGAAAAGTCAGACTTAAAAAAAAAAAGATTATTCCTTTTCCAAAGCCAGATGATTCATCAAGAGGATTCCTAAGGGAATTATTGGTTTTATAAAATGAAGCATTTGGTTCAGAGATTTTTTAAAAAGTGATCATTAGCACAGTAGTGTTTTAAAAAAAACATGGGAATCTTTCCTTGCTTGAGAGATATTAGGGAAAATTTGTTTTGTTTCATTTCTCATATCACTTTTAAATATTGTTACTAGCAGCATCCAAATAGTTAAGATTGTCTTCAAGGAAACAGGCTGTTATCAACCCTCCCTCTGTCTCTTTCTCAACCAGTCTCTGGCTTCCTCTTATACTTTCACTAATGGCAGCTTGAAGTCGTTCTGCTCCGTCCTGTAGACATGAGCGCCTCCTCCTTAGGGATCAAATTTCCTATCCTTAGGGGAGAATTATGTCGGTAAAGTGGGGTCGGTTTCATGAAGTCCCTCTCATAACAGTGAGATTTATAGGACCAAAACATGGGGAGGTAAGAGCCTGACTTTTTTTTTTTAACACAAAAATCTAATAAGCAAACACAGAAAGGGAAGACATGAAGCTTGGGTTTTCCGAATCTTGGAAGAAAACTAATCTTTGGGGGAGTATCAGAAAAAATAGAGGGTGAAGAAACTAATTTTTAAAGTTTGAATACTACTGCAGCATTACAAAAATGTAAATAGCTAGCTGCCATCTCAAATAAGAATGTCTTATCATTCTTGGAGAATGCTTTTTTTTGTTGTTGTTTCGACATTGGCATGTGGCATAACCCTAAAAAAGTAAAATTGTGGGGAAAGAGGAAAATTCTATAAAGTGATACCATTTTAAAAGTTGATTTTCATGATGTTTATGTGTATAGTAGAAATTGCTTTTTTTTTTCCACACCAGAGCAGTTTCCTGTTTTGTAACTGAAGTAATTTATCTTTTTCTTTTTTTTTTTTTAAATTCACATTGCATTCTTATTCATAGTTTGTTCCATGGTACCACTAGACCCTCTAAAGTTCTGCTAAATGAACTCTAATAATTGGGAAAGAAATTTATCTAGATCATATGCCTTAAGTTTTGTAGTGTTTTTAACTTACACTTTTGGTAAAATATCCACTTAGATGTTTTAGCAAAACAATTTCAGTATTGGAGGGGGGTGTAATTAAAATAAAAACTATAATACATCTATTTGGAGTTCTGTTGTGGCACATAACAGATTATCTTTAAACTCATTAATTCCCATATAACTGCCATCGAAGCTCATTCGTATTATTCAAATTCGATTGTAATCTAAGAAATATTATATATATTAGATAATCATTAGTTTGTCTAGTTGAGTGTTCTCTTTCTGACAATAACATCATATAAAATTTCCTAGCAATAGTATGGATGCCTTCATTGTGTCAACCTCAGAAAGTCATAATTCTATGTTATAAGTTATTGTTGTCCTAGAATAACCTGTTAGAAAAGTTAATTTCTCTTTTCAAATTTCCTCCTCATTTTGGTGGTGAGCATTATGAAAAAAACTTCTTTGGTCACATTCTTCCATTATTTTGAATTTTGGGTGAAATATATAATCTTATAGTTCAAGGTCTTTTAAAGGTACCATCAATTCTAAAAATCATTTAATTGCCTTTCTCTTGACCTTTCCCAAGAAAGTTTTTAAGGTGGAAAAAGCAGAACACTATTCAGAAATAGTCCAAGTGTAAATTTGTTTTGTGTTTTAAGCCAAAGGGAGAGGATATTGCTTTGTTATTAAAACTTTCTTGATGATGTTTGGCGTTTTGTTCTGTCTTTATATCAGTAAAGTAAGATCTAAAGAAGAAAAGAAGGGAAGGATAAAGGAGGTTACAAGTGAAAAAAATTTAAAGGATAATAATTTGCTACAACTAAAATTAAAAGACATCAACATAGACCTTAGGTGTTTTTCATAGTAATAGTTTTTCTTATAATGAAAATGTCCTTATTAGTATAATTGTAATAAAAGCCATTTTTCAATGCAAATTTGGGTCTGGCATCCAGTAGATTTCTTTTCAGTCCATTGCATCAGTGCCAAAGAAGATATATGCACAGAACAGATCCTTGTTATATTATCATTGTGTCTTTATATTGAAAGGAATTGTGTCTTTATTCTGAACTATAGTTGAAACTCAAAGAATTTTTCAAGTCTTAACTTTTCCAAGTCTAATACACATAACACCTTATGTGAAAGATTCAAGTGCAACAATTCCTTATATAACTTCATTTTGCTATGTGCACCTTATTCACTTTTGCCATCAAGGACTCAAGAATAGGAACCATCTCAAGTGCAGTCAGGCAGCAAATTTGGGAAATAACCCAAAATATCCTAAGACTTTATTAGTAAATTTGGTCTCCTTGTCCCTTCTCCATTTCTTCCTACCACTACAGTTGAATGCTAAAAACAAAAAAAAGTCTGCCTTCCCTATTTGGACATTATTTTCCAAAGGAAGGGACCAACTCCCAGTTGAAAGGAAAATTAAAAGGGAAAGTTTGGCCAATATAAAATCACTAGGTAGGTGATATCACCTTTGTACGTATTCTTTGTTGTTATTCAGTCATGTCTGACTCCTCATGAGCCCATTAGAGGTTTTAAAAATAATAGAGTGGTTTATCATTGCCTTTTCCAGCTTGTTTCACAGAGGCAAATAGGGTTAAATTAAATGATTTTATCCAGGATCATACATCTAGTAAGTATCTGAGACCAGATTTGAACTCAAGAAGATCAATAAAATCTCACTCCAAGCCCAGTGCTTTTTAAAAAATTTTTCTATAAAATATTTTCCAGACTTCTGCTGGCCTATTATCTTAAGGTATAAGTTGGTGAAAAAAAGCCATGTAATGTATAACTAACAACTCTTTGCTTTGGCAGGAGAAAGAGAAGGACAAAGACAAGATTAAGGAGAAAGATAAAGATTCCAGAGAGAAAGAAAAGGACAAGAAGATGTTGAATGGACATACATTTACTTCCATCCCTATTGTGGGACCAATCAATTGCAGCCAGTGTTTGAAAGCTTTCACTAACAAAGATGCTTACACATGTGCAAGTAAGCAGTTTGTCTTCTTTCTGAAATGACCTAGTATAAGGGAGATTGCTTGGGGAAGGAGGCTTCTTAGAGATTTTGTTTTGTTTTCTTACTTATTCGGTAATTACATAATTGAAGACTTTTTATACTTTATTTTTCTTCAAAAAGTTGTGCATTCTAATTGTTCCTTCATAACTTTAAAGAAAAACTGAAAATTTTACTAATTTACCATTTGCAAATGGTAACTACCAGTCTTCTCTGATTTGTTAATTTTAACATCTTCCCTAGTGTATGTATACCACAATGGCCTCCTGTTGTGTATTAAAATCTACCTTTAAGCTAAGATTAACTGCTGAGGGATTTCGGGTGTTTAGATATTACACTAACATATTAAGTCAAATTTTTATCCAGAGGAAAGAAAGAGACTTCACTTGCTAGTTGGGGAAAAAAAAACACATAGATTTTACTTTAGAGATTGTATTCCAGTAGAACTTACAACTAAGAAATATCTATTATTTACTTTTTGTTATCTGTTAATATGGTTACCAGCTAATACTTGACATGAAAACCAAGTTGGTTGTGTGTGGGAGCAATGGAAGAAGATATTCATGCTTGGGTAAGGAGATGCAGTGGTATGAGATTGATAATATAACTACAGCTTCTATGCAGAGTTGAAGTTTTCTAGTAACATCTGATCTTTGGAAACTTATGTTTAAGTCATTTCTCTTTATGTGTCCCTTTTTTGGCCTTGTAAAAAGACAAGTAAGTTGGCCTCAATTTTTTTGTTTTTGTAGATTAAATAATAATAATGTAAATAATAAGAGTTAAAATTGTAGCCCTTGTAAAATTTATGCTTAAAGGGCTTTGAATGGCTGCAAGCAAATTAAATTTACCTTTAAACTTAATCACAGTGAAGACTTAAGTGGTTGAAGTGAGAGTCTATTAAAAGATGCATATTAAGGAGTGATCTACTATTGCTGGGAACTATAAGAGATCCAAAGAAGCATTTTCCAGACACAGTTAGTCCTTGTGCACTTTACCCAGCAACTTGAAACTGGTGGGTGATTTTGATAGAATGGGGTCTTAATTCATTTGCCCAATCATAAGGTGCTGAATTAAAAGTTCCATTTAGGATTGGAATAAAATAGAAAACAAGTAGTCATTTTTTTTCTAAGTGATGTTAGCGTTAGAGGCTCAGCAGCCAACTTGAAAGCAGCACAAGGTAGATTCACTCTCAGAGAGGTTTTGTGACTGAGCAAGGATAAATACTAATATGTAGTAGAATCAGAACTTAAAGTCTTTTGATACCAAGGCTTATGTTCTTTCCTCTGTGTTTGACTTTCTGTCTTCAGTTTCTTAAGGATTATTTCTAGGTTTGAATCCTAAAATCATATACTAAGAAAAAACTAGGTAAATTATATTTTAAGGCTTTAATTGTTTTTGGGGGGAGCAGAAAAGAGAGGGGAGTAGGGAGGTGAGGTTAGAGACATTAGTATTTAAGTGCCTTGTCTAGGATCTTACAGCTACTAAGTGTCTGAGGGTAGATTTGAACTCAAGTCCTTCTGACCCCTCTGCCTCCTAGCTGACCTTAAAGCTTTAGTCTTAAAAAGATGATTTTGCAATGTTTTCTTTTTGTGACAACTCTAATGACATAATGGTATTGATTGTGTTTCTTCTAATAAATGTTTTCTAGTAACTATTTTTATATCACTTTAGCAGTCTCAAATGTATAAACATTCAACTTTCATAATAAATGATGTAAGCACTAACCCTGGAATCAAGAGGACCTAAATTCAAATTTGGCCTCAGACTAGCTATTTGATACTGGGCAAGTTACTTAACCCCAATTGCCTCCCCCACAAAAAATGACCTAAAAGAATTCTGAGATTCATTCATTCCCCTGGAAGCCCATAGTTTCATGAATTAAAAATAGTGGTTTATTACCAGACTTATCTGTTTATTTTGGATTAGCATGTGCATCCTTACCCAGTTTTTTTCTGATTTATAGTTTGTTAAGGTAAACAGTTCAATAGAGATTTAAAAACATTAGTTCATCTCATTTACCCTGGTTTACCAGAGAAAGGAAATGGAGTGCAGGATGTTGAAACAGAAACTAAAAAGCATCAGACAAATCAAAATGTGACAGTTTAATTGGCCCTATAAATCTCTATGTTCATTTACCTGTAGTTCAGAAAATAGAACATAGCTATCCATTGGAGTGCGATCATTGGCAGCTCATTCAAAGTCGCAAAACTCCCTAGAGACAGTGGTGAGAGTATCACAGCATTTGGTGCTGCAAAGTCATTGAATGACAATGTCTAATGTGACTTATAAAAATGAAAAGAGAAAAAAAAAGGGGGGGAAGTAGGGGGATCCAATCATGAGAAAAAAGGAAGAATAAATAGTAATCTTCCCAAAGAGACAGAAGTAATTGGCCTGATGCTCTTTAGCTTTCTAAAGAACAGAGCCAGTAATGAGGTTGTGTGTATGGAGCATAGTTTGTGTTATCCACGTAGCAAGTGGAAAATTATAATTATAAATAAATATTATATATATATATATATATATATATATATATGATATGTAATATAAGTAATTTTAGGCTACTCACTCTATCTTACCTCTTCTCATTCCTTTCATTGTGCTCAAAATCTTCCTGAGATTTTCAAGAAACTAATTCTTACTTCAATTACCCATTAACCTCCTGGGGAAATAATTTGTGCTGAAATAAAAAGAAAAAGAGGCAGCCACATGGAGCAGTGGAAAGAGCATCAGCCTTGAAATTAAGAGGACCTGAAATAAAAAGAAAAATAAGTTTCCCTTTTGAATTAGCATAACCATTTTGTTAATTCTAGGATTTAATGCCAAATTCATGCATTTAACTCATTTGCCTAATCCTCATGACAGTATTATAATGCTGCATATGGCATCTCTCTTTCTGAAGATTTCAGTTATTTAGATGAGTATAACTTCTTAGAAAAGGGTTTTTTTTGGTTTTGTCTTTTTAAATGAAAAATATTTTCTTGTTCCCTTTTAATGTTTACTGGACCAGATTGCTGGGCCTTTATCTTAGCTTGTGTGAGAATGATCCTAGGGACTAGAAATAAATAAGAACCAAGTACAACCAGAATGTATTAATTAAAAGGATAGCTAATGAACATCATTAAAGGAATCTTTATCAAAGACAGTAAGCATGACTTTTCAAAAACATCTTAAGAAAGACTTACTTTATTTCCTTTGTGGATAGAGTTGCCTAACCAGCAGATCACATATTTCTTGTACATAAAGTTACCTATATTTTAGCTACACATCAGATAAAACTTGATGGTCTAGTATGACACGGGAAAGAATATTTGGCTTAGAGTCAGCTAACCTGGGTTTTAAATGCCAGGACTGCCATTCATCCTTAGGCAAATCACTTAACCTCTGAGCCTCAGTTTAGTCATCTGTAAAATGAAGATTTTAAAATAGAAAGCATTCAGTGTCAACTTGAAAGAAAATTGGAAAGGCCTAGGGTCCTATGCATAACTCTGTGCTGTCACATTTTATCAGTGATTTGGAGGAAGACAAAGAGGATATGTTTATCAGTTTTGTGAGTAACACAAATAAGGATTAGGTAACACTGGATGATAGAATCAGAATTTTGCTGATAGAAAGGTAGGTTAATACTAAAAAGAAACTTAATACGTATCAAGATGATCTTATACATGAGTCTAAAAAAAATAGCTGAACAAGTAAAATACGAGGGAAACAGTTTTAAAAGATGTTCATCTGAAAAAGATTTTGGAATTTTGGTTTACTGCAAGTCAGTCTGAGTCAATAGTGTGAAAAATGTCAGCCAGAAAAACTAATGCTTCCTTAGACTGCACTAAGCACCTCATAGTTTATAGGAAGAAAGAAGTGAAAGTCCTATTGTACTTTCCCTGGTCAATCCACATTTGGGGTATCATATTTTAGGAATGGCATTAAAAAACTGATATGTCCAGAGGAAGATAGGCAGGAGATCAAAAGGTCTTGAGGCCAAGACAAATGAGGATTAGTTGAAGTAACTGGGGGTTTTAAGCCCAAAGAAGAGAAGGTTTAGGAAAAGCAAATAATAGCTGTTTTTAGCTATCTGAAGAACCACCAATAAGAAAAAAATCAGATATTTTGTTTGGTTTCAAGATGAAGAATACAAAGGAGAACTTCTAACACTTAGAACTATCTATTCCTGGAATAGACAGCTTTGAACAAGGATGGTTGGTCCTTCTCTTTCATTATAGTTCTTAAATAAAAATAAAAGAATCACCTGTTGGTGTATCACTAAGGAGATTCTTGTTTGCATGGCGATTGGACTAAGTGATCAACAAGGTCCTTCTAACACTGAAACTCTGTGATTGTGTGAATCGAAAGAAGAAACTAATGTTATTTTAGGCATCATTAAGAGAGGAACAGCATCCCGGACTTAGGACCTTCTATTATCTTACCTAATCAAGTCACACCTGGAACATTGTGGTCAGTTTTGGGGGCCTGTGACATATCAAGATGGTTATATCCAACAGGTATTAGGTGTTGCAAGACTGGGCCTTGGGAAAGATTTGGGGACTATATAAGTAAAACTGTTAATTTTCTTTTTAAAGATAATAATTAATACCATGAGAGCTGATGAGATGACTGTGAAAGAGAGAGAGTATCTAGAGAAAGAAAAACAAAGTCCTGGGTTACACACACCTAACAAAAGGGAACGTGATTGTTTGAACTAAGAAATTAGAATCCAGTGATGAAGTTCTCTATGAAGAACAAAGTAGGCAAAAATATAATGCAGATTGAAAAACAGGTCCATAACATTTTAATCTGGCAAAAGACCTAGAGAACAGACTTGAAGGAAGAAGCTTTGCTTGGGTCAGGATTAATCTTCCTTTAAAATTTGGTGACCTAAGAAAATCCATCCATTTAAAAAATTCTACACTGCTTAACACTTATCTTGAGTCACATCAACTGTTCTTTCTCACTGCCCTGAAGCATTCTGCTTTTGAAAAACATTATGTGGACTACAGACCAATCAATGGATCAGCTACATTCTGTTTTTTTGGCTCTTACCAGTAGTTCCTTTCTGGTTTGTTTTAGTTAGAAGCAAAATGATTCTCTAGTTACAGTAGATTTATTATATGTTGTATGGACAGCTTCTGAGTACTTTTGTGATACATTGGTTCTCTAGATTAAAAATTGACTGGTTGTAATCCAGAAAATTTGAGGGATTTATGCTTTGGTTGGGTTTTGCTTTATTTTTTTTTTTTCTAGTAAAGGAAAACAACTCTGGAAAGGAAATTCTTGGCAATGAGAATTTATTACTTATGCATCAGAATCAGAATAACTGATTCCAAAGAGATGAAGCTTGTTATTTAGGAAATTGGGGCTTAGAAGAAGAAAGAACTCTCAAATTCTGATGCAAGCATTAAAATAAAATTTTTTAAAGGAGAGTTGTTTGAATTCTATTTTATTCCCATATACTTAGAAGAAAACTGTTATTCTAGGCTTTTGGATCTTTTTTCCTCTTGTTTTGTATATCAGTTGTGTGTGCGGCTGATACACTTACTACCAGGAACTTCTTTCATAACTCTGCATCTACTTTATATCAGATCAAACCTGGACAGTCTTGCTCACTTCCCATAATATTAAAACAATGAATTGCAGGAAGCCTTTTAGAAAATATACTTCTATTGTCTTTATACTATTTATCCCGGATTGGATTCATGTTGTTTATTTATATTTCTTTGAGTATGACAGGAAAGAAAGGAGCAATTGCATTTTTCCCATCCTTGCATACTATCCATGTCCTCCAGAAACAAGGGAAACTATATTACATGTAGACTCTCATGCCCAAATTGGTTAGAAGGAATAACAGAGACAAAAACTTTTTACCACACCTGTTGTAGAGAACTATGATCTAAACTGATTTCAATCAGAAATTGACTCCTGAAGGAATAGGAGAACACTTATCACCTTAGGGTTCTAGTTGAATCTGAGAGGAGAACCATCATAGTCATTAGCATTGATTCCATTGTAGAATTTATGCATGTCTTAACCCAAGTCTTGTATTTTTTCTACGGAGTTGATTATTTCCTAAAAAGATCTAAGTTGATTTTAGCTGTTTTTTTTCTTTCTTTCCTGGAGGACAACAGTAATACATGATCTATAATATTCACTAAAGTTTTTTGTGACAGAAGATTAAAAATTCGTTGTCAAAAGTACCATATGTCCTCCCTTATATTTTTTCATGGAGAAATGGAAGAAAGGGAATAGAAGCCTGGTCTCCTTTCTTTGAAGCCTATAGAAATCCAGGGGGGAGCTAGCTCTATTCCCATTAACTATCTTTTTGAGGCAAAAACATGTTGCTCACTTCTTTTAGGAAATTTGAAATAGTTAGCCAGTCAACTTTCCTTTGATCTCTTTTGAAAACTTAATGTGGTGGTGGCAGTGGACATTAAAATGGTTTAGATTTATCTCTAATTCTTTTGTTTTTGCCTGTTGTCTCCCTCCTCACTCCCCTCCCGCCCCGGGAAAAAAAAAAAGATGAAGTATGGCATTTCAAAACACATGACCCTGACAAATTTCAATGAGGTTGATATTTTTACATCATCCACACAGAGCAATAAAAGTGTCCATCATAGTTGGGCTCAAGACTGTTTGTTTGGTAATAAGCTGAGTGCTTTTCAAGTAGGTGCTTGAGTGTCTTTGAGCAAACTCCATTTCCACTATTTATTTAAATGAGGTTTGTGATCACAGTTTAGCAATATATCTTTAAATTGCAGCTTTGTAGGAGAGTCTTAGTTTAGTTAGAAAAATAAATGTAGAGGAAATTTCCATTTTGTTTAAAATATCTTAACTTCCTTTTGGTTTTTATGTTCAGTCAGTTAGTGTCACAGTTTGGACTCATCAGGCTACTTTATATCCCTAATGTAGGATTTTGAATGTTGCCAAACTGTTTGTTAAAATGATAATTTTCCACCTCACAAAGCAGCTTTGCCAGATGGATTGCTGCAGAGCATTGGAAGTAGCCCTGAAAGAAAGTACATGCAGTCCCCAGCCTAGAAACTGGTTGTGTTTTAACTGTCCTTTTGTAGATTAGTTGTTTGAAACTTAGAACCAATTTTCCCACAGAAACAATCCTAAATAGTAGTTACATTCCCAAACTATCCCACAAAAGTCACTGTAGTTCATAATGTAGTTGAAATATTACATACATGTAGTATGAAATAATAGAGAAGAATGCATATTGCAACATCAGAAATTTAAAAAGTAGAAGCACAACAAAATTTATCAGTCACTTGTTTAAATATTAGAATTTGAGGAAGAGATGATTTACTTAAAAGGTTTAAGAAGCTTTTGAAAAGGGAGACTCTTAGAGTAGGTCATTTCAAGAATTTTAGAAATTGATGGCACTCGGTTTTTATATTGTATTTCTTTAAAGCTTGTAATTTTTCCCTAAATAATTATAAACACAAATTTTCCTAAATTATTAATAGTAATCTTATATTTGCTAGCCTTGATTAAGATTTTTTGTGGAATTAATGTGAGGTAACAGGAATTAATCTCAGGTAACTAAGAGAGGGTTGAAAAGTGGAGCCAAAAAAAAGGGTTAATGGGATTTGTACTAGACAGGACTTAAAGGATGAAGAAAACTGAGTTGTAGAAGACAGAAAAGAGGGGAAGCAGTATCACTGTAAGAGGCCCATTGGAAAGAAGAAATTGCATTATAGGACAAAAATATTGCATCATAAAAGTTCCACACATCAGGCATCTACATGCTATTCATCTAACCACTGTGCTACAGGACTAAGAGGACCTAAAGAGTGGGAGGAAAGTGGCACACAGAGAATTTTGGAGAGTGGAAGGAGGGGTAGTGTGCAATGAACTATCAAATGAAAAATTACTTTTAAAGCACTTAACAAAGTGTCTCACATGGAATAGGCAATATAGAAATGCAAACAAGATAATCACAACATAATTGGTTATAACTTAGAGCAGGGGTCCTCAAATTATGTGGCCAGATGTGG
Organism: Sarcophilus harrisii; assembly: GCF_902635505.1. Lineage (NCBI taxonomy): Eukaryota > Metazoa > Chordata > Mammalia > Dasyuromorphia > Dasyuridae > Sarcophilus > Sarcophilus harrisii. Next base: position 542,557,671 of record NC_045427.1, read on the forward strand.
CAGCTGAGGACGTTTATCCCCCTCACTCAGGGCTATGAAGTTTCTTTATTTAAAGGCCCACAAAACAAAGTTTTTGTTTTTACTATAGTCCGGCTCTCCAACAGTCTGAGAGACAGTGAACTGGCCCCCTATTCAAAAAGTTTGAGGACCCCTGGTAGAGAATGAGTACCTGTATCTACTCCATCTTTCACCCAGAAGGTTGTCAAAGAGTCATATTGGAGTGCATTATGTTTGTTAATTAGCAGAGTCCATTATATATCTCCTGGGTTCCAGTCAGCATATTAGGTTTCTGAAGGAGAAGACAGCAAAGAAAAATATGCATACCCATTTGATTGATTTTGCTTTTGAACCACTAAAGAAGACCACAGACAAAAAAGTTTGGGGTCTGTTTTTGACTTAACTTAGCCTATAGAGGTAGAAGCCCAAACCACCAAGCTGCATGTCCTGTTACTGTGTGTAGGTTTTTCCCCACCCACCCCACCTCCTCTGTAGAAGTCATAACTCTTTTGTCTCTTCAGTATATTCAAGAAGTAAATATAAATAAAGGAACAAGCATTTCCTGTGGAAAACCTCTTTAGTTTGTGTGTATTTCCTTCAGTTGAAAAGTAGGAGAAATCTTTTAAGTTCAGACAACTTTCCCTTTAATGTAGTTTATTAACTGTTTTCAGTTATCTTTAAATTATCAGACTATATATACAAGTTACTTCACTGATTAGTCAAAGTGTTTTATATCCTTAATGCCTTTAATCAACTGAGGAAGGACCCCTGAAATATTTCTTACTAGAAAACCTCAAATTAGTATTCACTTGATCAGGTTGGTTTAATTTGAGGTCTTGAAATTATGATTTGTTATCAGTAAATGTTTGGTTTGTATGCCTATTTTATATACCTATATACCTGGGGTCATAGAAAAACAAATTTGTTCACAAAATTGTTGCAAGTGGAAAAAGTTTATGAAGTTCTGGAACCAAAACAAATTACAGTAGAACTAATACTGGAATACTATCTTACGGCAGTCTAAAATCTTATTAGGCTTCTTGGTTAACATGCCACATTGCTATTTGATGCCTGTAGTTCATTAAAACCTCCCAAAACATATCCCAGCACTCCTCACCCCCAATTCAAAAGAAACAACTACTGTATTAGTACATAAGTATCTTTACATGAAGTTTGCTGTTGCTAAAGGGTAACCTAGGGTCATTTTGTTCATATTTGTTCATACCAACACATCTCCCCCCCAAAAATCCATCAAGACAAAGGACTAAAGCTGAAACTGAAGAGGGACATGATAAGCATTTTCTGGGGCTGTTACATGGAAGAGGGATTAGTTAAATCCCACATGACTACAAAGGGCAGAACTAGAAGCAATGTGTAGCAGTTGGCAAGATAGCAAATTTGAATATTATCTAAGGAGAAATTTCTAAACAACATTATCCAGAAGTGAAACTCAGGAAAAAAGATGAAATCCCCCTCAATATAGATTTTCAAAGAAGACCAAATAACTGTATATGGGGTATGTGTGCCCCAGTTTCTCATCTATAAAATAAAGATGTTTGTCTAAATTACCTCTTATATCCCTTCTATTTTTAATGTGATCCTGTACTTAAAAAAAAAAATCTTTGCTCAGATTTTGAGTGGTCTATGAGGTAGTGATTCTGTGTCTGAGGAGACCCTGACAGATGTGGAAGAAACAAGATGCCCTCCAAAAACATCTTTTCCCCTCAGCCTATCTGTTATAGCCCCACCTAATAGTTATAGTAATACTGAAAAGTGTGGAGGTTTATGATGCCTTATGGCTGCCTACCAATAGATAGGCAGTCTTAGCCCAAAGTTTCCTCTGTGAGTGTACTTAATGACTACTGAGTCTACTGCATTCCTTGAAGAACAATTTCAAAAAGAAATGGGGACCACTAATGCATACAACAGAGTATGCCTGTGACCTGCATATTGATTTAGTTTTAAAATGTAATATCTATGGTTTATTGTATTTTTTATGATGTTAACTATATTCCAATTACAGTTTAATCTTCTTTGGGCTACATTTGAGGGTGTAGGGCCATGTACTTGACACCTCTGCTTTACAGTACCAATTTATGTAGTGTTTATCCAGAGAATATAAAAGGAAGTTAAAAATTCATTTTAAATATATGTTTCCCAAATTAGTGAAAGTGGTTGAGAATTTTACTGTCTTGACATAATTGTCTTAGTGTAAACCCAGCAAAAAAAAATAAGACTTGTAGATAGAATCATAGAATTTTAAAGGAAAAAGGGATCTCTGAGAGAATCTAATCAAACATCTTATTTTATAAATGAGAAAAATGAAGTGTGGAGAGGATGATATGCCTATTATCACATAATTAATGAAAGAACCAAGTCTAAAATTCAGTTTGCCTGACCTGTAATCCCATACCTGTATACTACATGAAACTGATATTACAAATTTATTTTTATAAATTTGCTTGTTGAAGCAAGCAACTAAAAATAGCTTGTTGAAGTTATTTAACATGTTGAACTTGTTTCTCTGAGAGATCACTGCTTATTAATTACTGTTTGTGAATATGTTTCTCTTTTGTGAGGGATAAGTAAGATGTCCTCAGAGATGAAGTTTTATCTGTGAGTGCTGTATCTACCTATCCTTCTGCCCTTTTGTAACATCCCTACCTAATGATTCTTCTAGGGAACAGAAATGAAGTCTTCATTTATAAGGAAAACCTAAGAAATAAAATGAAAAATCAAAATTCTTTCCATTGTAAATGGCAGACTACTCCTCTTTGCTAATTAAGAAGCTCTCACTTTTATGAGTCATACTTCCTTGAAGTAAATTAAGGGCTGCTCTTTGGATTTTTGTCTTCCTGGAAGCCAAGTCATAAGAATATCTGAAAGTAAATCGTCAGTCAGGCCTCTGCCACAGTCATGCAAATTACAACGTGTTTTATTTTGGTTCCTTCTTTGTATCTACTTTATTTGGGACTGTTCATTTGATGCTCTAGACATCTGAACTGAGCACAGAATCTTTAGTCTTTGGAAATTGGACCCTAGTCAACTTCTTGCCTATAATGTTCCAGACTTGTAACCTTCTTGCTCTGGTTTCTCACAGTTTTGTGACATCATATGACTAGTTCCTGGAAGAGATAGTGTATCCAAAGGATACAGTCTGTAACTACAGTTTGAAGATTGCTGAAATGGGACTCTAAACTGTGGGAGACTTCAGTTAGGGGGAGATATATACATACACATACACACACACATACATATATACATACATACAGAGAGAGAGAGAGAGAGTGCTTTTTTTTTTTTTTTTTAATTCTTTGTGACCTTGGATTCTGTTTACTTTTCAGATTGCGGTGCTTTTGTCCACAAAGGCTGTAGAGAAAGTTTGGCTTCTTGTGCAAAGGTCAAAATGAAGGTAAGACATTTCTGCCTTAAAGATGGGACTTAAATCAGTCAAATCACCTTAAATAGTTGTGAGAAAAGCTATTTTTTCTTTGGGGACAAATGGGTGGGGAATATGATGAGGCATATTGTTTTTATTTAATTGTTTTTAAATTAGGTTAAATCAGTTCTTTTACTTGTCTGATATAAAAAAGAATTGTTTTAGCTTTTGAAAAAGAAAAAATGCTCTTAGAACCTTTAAACTTTAAATATATGTGTTTTTTGGTTCAAAGAAATTTGTTATTAGTTTATATTCTCAGGTTCTCTGCTCTTGGTACATTTTATATACTGGCCACTGTCAGAAAAGATCCAATAGAAATCAGGTGTTTCGTAATTTCTTAAGAGTGGTTTAGGATTTCTTCTTTATAATGATATCTCTTCTCTTTAGAGTACAAAATGTTTAGGTCATGTCAACAAGAGGAAAAAAATACCAATTGCCTGGTGGTGCCTCAAACTACTAGCACTATGTATGATCTATAAATAGTTGACTAAGGCCAACAGAGGAGATAAGGCATAGGGACTAGATCTGGAATTTTATTGACATAGGGAACTTCTCTGCAATTTATAGTCTTAGAGAGTTGCCTAGTTCATTGGGAAGTTAAGGATATTTGTCTAGTGTCACGTAGCCCATATATCAGATACAAATCTTGAAATCAGACTTCCTGGTTCCAACCCTGGCTCTCTATCAACTGTGTATACTGCCTCTCACAGTTAACACCTACCAAGAGTGGTATATTTTGGTGTTGTTTGTGAGTTAATGTTTGTGTTTTTATCCATGTTATATTTCCTTATATCATTATCCCCTTGAGGGAAAGCAGCACTATACAGTTACTTCTATACTTCTCTCCGTCTTCTACCCCTATCACCAACAGCACCAGAACTGTATGATGACGCATATGTTGTACAGTTACTATTAAATTTCCTAGAAAATGATCACATAGATGATCACACCTAAAAAAAGACTCATAAAAGCCTAACTGTAGTGTCAGAAAGAATCTTAGAAGTTAGTTAGTCCAAGGAACTGGGTTCTAAATAGTTTAAGTCATTTGCCCAAAGCCATTTCCTTCTCTGGTTCATTTTATGGATGAGGAAACTGAGGCAGAGTTAAATGACATACCGAGGATCGCACATACTTAGTGAGGATTTGAGGCTAGATTTGAATTGGGGTCTCCTGACTTCAGGCCTGACACTTTATGCACTGCACCATCTAGCTGTCATGGATACTCAAGGATAGAAAAAGCATTCTCTCTTCGGTTATTTGCCCAGAAATTTGTGTCAGGTGTGTCATTTTCATCAGTGGCTGCTTATGCTCTTTTTGTTGTATTATACAACAATGTGTGAATTCCTTAAAATATGATTCTTAAGGATAGTCATCCTTTATCGTGCTTGATAGGCACTGTGAAACTTTAACAAAGTCCAGGTGAACAGTTTTCTTTCTCTCTCTCTCTCTCTCTCTCTCTCTCTCTCTCTCTCTCTCTCTCTCTCTCTCTTTTTTGTTAGTCAAAACTGAATTCCATTATTTCTTCTTTTAGCAACCCAAGGGAAGCCTTCAAGCCCATGACACTTCTTCACTTCCCACAGTTATTATGAGGAATAAACGTAAGTAATAACTAGCCTGTCTCTCTCCTACTTCATCTTCCCTTGTCTTTTTAATCAGCTGTTCCCAAGTTGCCACTTTTATGAATAACAGTCATTCAGTATAGCATTAAAGTTTTGGAAGATTTGTTTTTGCATTCCCACTATGCTAATCCTATGCTCCGGATTTCCAGAATGATGTGTCATGCATTAGCTAATTGTTTCTTTAACTTTCCAGTGGATACTACTTCCCATGGATTTTTAACTCTGATCCAGCTTTAGTAATGCAGGTACCCATGAAACATGTCTAGTTATTGAAGTTATTTCAGGAATTATTTTTAGACATTTTGTGCATTTATCATAACACCATTAAAGTTTTGAATATTAGCAAGACGTTGAAAATCATCACTTATGTATATCAGAATCCAGAAGAAACTTTGACCTCTAGAAAAAAAAAAAACTCCTATAGTTTGATTGAATTGTTAAAGAAATACATTGGCAATCACTGATTTCTCATAACAAAGGATATTTTCCTAGTTTCAGACAGAATTTTCTTCTGGTTGGCTTATTGTGTTCATCATTTTCAGTCATCTCTGACTCTTCATATTCCCATTTGGGGTTTTCTTGACAGAGATACTGGAGTGGTTTTGCCAATTCTATCTCCAGCTTACTTTACAGATAAGAAAACTGAGGTAAATAGGATTAATTGACTTCCTTACGATCATATGTGAGGTCAGATTTGAACTCACATCTTCCTGACTCCAGGCCTGGCACTTTATCAACTATGCCACCTATCTGCCCTAGCATGTGGTATATAAATGTTTATTGCCTTTCCATCCCCCAGTGTTTTCATTTTACAAATAAGTAAATGGGAATCAATAGAAATTAATTGACTTCCTTTAAGTCACAAAACTCTCATTAAGCAAGGGTCAGGATTAAATATAGATCCATATTATGCCCATAAAGCTTGTGTCATTTAAAAAGGTTTGAGAGACATAGTTTCTGGGTAATTTAATCATTTTATTAATAAAGTCAGCAGATTATTAATAAAAGGATAGTCATTTGGCCATCTCTCTTAGACCAAAGACAATCATGGAGATGATGGAGATGGCTCACAGTTTATATATGCATTTAGTAGGGGTTGATGTCATCCCATCATTGTCTCCTCCAGATAGAGAAATTATCTTTATACCAGACCATTTCTAACCTTGGTCTGTCTAGAGACAAAAGAATCTATCTCCATTCAAGTTTGCGTAGAACACAGTGGGCTTCCTCATCTTAGATTAAATTCCATGCGTTGGCTAGGGTGTGACCAAGATGAGGAGAAATCAGTACAGTATCATTATCCATAGTAATATTTTTCTAAAGAAAAACTGAACTTAAAATCAGAACTTTGAAAGAAAGCCAATCTTCTCCCCAATCTCCTCAACCTATCTCCCCAAAATAATGGGTTACTAATAATCATTTCTTACAAAATATATCAAATGCCCAGACTTAAGCATAATGTCATGATGGAATAGAAAGACTCCAGGACGAATTGCCTTCATCCTCTTCTGATGCCCTCCTTTAGAGACCAGTTAATTTCAACAGTTTTGAATTAGAGATCTGAAGAATGCAGAAGACCTGAGGAAGATCAGCTCTTATACAGGTTGCAAATATTGTAGGAAAACTATGTGGAAACTTCATATTTACAAAATAAGTAAATCCAGGAATGACTTTATAGTCATCTTTATAAATTTTTCACTTTCACAGTTTTAAAGACAACAAACTGACCTAATTCATCTAGAATATTTTATTGGCATAAAACTGTCCAGGTACCATTGCTGTTACTTAAAATAAAGCCCATGATGTGTAATGTTCATCTCAGCACTTGCTTATTCAGTAGATAATTAGTTGACTTACTAGAAAGACCTTGAAAATTCAGATAAACCTTGGAATTACTTTTCATTTATCATCATGTTCATTCCCTACCCATATTGTCATTGTAATGTTAGATCTTCTTCCAAGATGTCCTGTACCTTTTAAGTCTGCTCCATCCTTACTGCCACCACCCTAAACTAGACCCTCATTTAATGCATGGTTATTGATACACCATCCTTACTATCCTCTGTTGCTTACATTTATTTCTCTAATCCATAAAGACTCAGTTTGATGCATCTATGATCTCACTGATATGTGCTCATTCCCTGGCAGAATAAAAAGTAGCTCATCTGTGCTTTCTTATTCTGTGTGGTTTTTGTCCATGTCCTTCTATAAATCCTCTATAAAGAATCTATTTATCTTGCTGGAGGCCAAAGTAATCTTTATCATGTTACTCCTTTGCTTAAATATCTTCAGTAACCTTGTTAGTACACAAGTGGCCTTGTGTACTAACATATCAAGTCCAAATACTTCCCTCTGGCTTTTAAAATCTTCTATAATCAGAATTCTTATAAGAAATTTTTAACTCCAGCCCTATGTAAGACCATGGGGAAACAAAGATGAAATAAGACAAAGACGCATCTCTCAAGGAATGTGCATTCTAATGGTAGAATAAGCCATATTTACAGATAACTGTTATATACAGCAGAATATGTTAATTAAAGAAGAGAGATACAAAAAAGCTGCGTGAGAAATGAAGCTATCAAATCATTTCCAGTTGAGGAAGGAGGAGGGAGCATAGACGGATTCATAAGGGAGTTGGAATCTGAATTGTTAAAAAAAAAAAAAAAAAAGGGAGAAATGTCAACAAATGGAAGCTGGGGGAGAGAGAGAGTATTGGGGAATGGGGAAAAAATGATTAGTGATTTGGTTTGTCTATAGTGAAGGTTTATGTTTGTGAAAGGTGTAGCAGTATGCATTAAGGTCAAAATAGGTAGACTACAAACTACACATGTAGTAAGGAGACTGTTATACTTTATTTCTTAAATGATGGAGTGCCACTGAAGATTTTTAATGAGGGTTTTATTAGGAAGATTATTCAGGCAGCATTATGAAGGATAGATTGGAAAAAGAAATATGACAGACATGGTGGAGACAGATCAAGATTTTGCAGCTAATTGTATATGAGAGGTAAGGAAGAAATATAGTCAAAGATGACTCCCACATTTCAAGACTGGATGGTTTGGAAGATATGACTCTGGCATATAAATGCTCATTGAGTAATCTATAAAGTGATGTTGTACTTGGTAAGTTCAGTCCAGCTTCAAGAGTACTTGAATTTAGGAAATATTTGAAAAAAATGCTTGAGACTTATTACTGTTGACTTGGGATGAGTTTAACAATCTTCTATACAGCTAGCTAATCTTTTATGTTTGATATGGGTTATGATTATTTGAAAAACAAAAGTGTTTTATAATACAGCTTCATTATGTGCAAGACATTGTTAGACATTGAAAATTCTGGTCAGCAACTGAAAGATTGATATGACAATCCATGATAATTCCAAGTAGACTCATGATAAAAAAAAAATACTATTTACCTCAAGAAAACTGAAAAACTTTTAAAGTTCAGATTGAAGCATGTATCTTTATTTTTCTTGCTTTTTTTTCCAACATGGCTAATTTGGAAATGTTTTGCTAATTTGACTTTACATGTATAATGGGTATCATTGTTGTTTGCTTTCTCAATGGGTAAGAGCAGGGCTAAAAGAAGGGAGAAAATTTGGAACTCAAAATTTTAGAATGAATGTTTAGAAAATAAAAGAAAGTTCTGATCAGTTGAGTATAGAGGTTAGATGATGCTTCTGATAGTGTTCCATTCTCCTTTCAGCCTCACAACCCAAAGAGCGCCCGCGATCTGCAATCCTTGTGCCTGATGAGACCTCAGTAGCCCCATTGTTCCCTAACAGACGGTCACAGCAGTGTACCTCACTTTCAAAAAGTGTCTCTATACAGAATATTGCTGGGTAAGTTCAGATTTATTTATTTATTTATTTATTTATTTGTTTATTTATTTATTTATTTATTTTGGCTGAGGCAATTGGAGTTGTGTCTTGCCCAGGGTCACACAGCTAGGAAGTGTTAAGTCTCTGAGATCAAATTTGAACTCAGATCCTCCTGACTTAAGGTCTAGTGCTCTATCCACTGCGCCATCTAGCTGCCCCAGCTCAGATTTCTTAATGGAGCATTTAGCACCTGGATATAATCACTAATATCCTGATGGACATAGCCTGTTTTTACCATGAATTTTGTGATCAAAATTGTATATTCTTGGTATACTTATTGAGTGGTAATAATGAGGAAAATAAAAATTATGCTAGGTTATTGGTCCTATTTAATCTTTCAAAGGCTAGTTTTGCTTATAGTTTTTTGTTTTTTTTTAAAGAAGCCTTTGTTTAAAATTAAAAAATTGTGTACTAGGATAGTCACTTCCTTTGATAAGCTTGAGTTCTAAAAAAATACAATGAATAAAATACAGGCAATTAGGCCTAGTGAAAAACCAAGAGCTTTTTATTCTACAGTCCAGTAATATTCTGAAATGTCATTTTCATATTTCTTTTGAAAATAATTTACTTTAATAGCTGGCAGTTTTCTTCAAAGTTGTGTCCATAGAAAGATTAATTTCATTTTGTTAATGAAAATGGGTGTAGTGCCTGTCAGAATGGCTAAGATGACAGGAAAAAATGATGATGAATGTTGGAGGGAATGCGGGAAAACTGGAACACTGATGCATTATTGGTGGAGTTGTAAACGAATCCAACCATTCTGGAGAGCAAACTGTAATTATGCCCAAAAAGTTATCAAACTGTGTATACCCTTTGCTCCAGCAGTGCTACTACTGGGCTTATGTCCCAAAGAAATACTAAAGAAGGGAAAGGGACTTGTATGTGACAAAATGTTTATGGCAGCCCCGTTTGTAGTTGCTAGAAGCTGGAAAATGAATGGATGCCCATCAATTGGAGAATGGTTGGGTAAATTGTGCTTTATGAATGTTATGGAATATTATTGTTCTGTAAGAAGTGACCAGCAGAATGAATACAGAGAGGCTTGGAAAGAATTACATGAACTGATGCTGCGAGTGAAATGAGCAGAACCAGATCATTATACACTTCAACAGCAATACTGTGTGAGGATGTATTCTGATGGAAGTGGTTATCTTTGACAAAGAGAAGATCTAACTCAGTTCCAATTGATCAATGATGGACAGAATCAGCTACACCCAGAGAAGGAACACTGGGAAATAAGTGTGAATTGTTTGCATTTTTGTTTCTCTTCCCAAGTTATTTTTTCCTTCTGAATCCATTTCTTCTTGTGCAACAAGAGAACTGTTAGGTTCTGCACACATATATTGTATCTAGGATATACTGTAATACATTTAACATGTATAAGACTGCCTGCCATCTAGGGGAGGGGGGGGGGTGGAGGGAGGGAAGGGAAAAGTTGGAACAGAAGTGAGTGCAAGGGACAATGTTGTAAAAACTTACTCATGCATATGTTCTGTCAATAAAAAGTTATAATAATAATAAAAAGAAAATGGATGTTGTGAGGAGAGGAAAAGAGGAGTAATTCCAAGTTAATAACCATCAAATCCCAAAACTTAACTGTTGCCAGATTCAGTTGATCCTTTACAAAGTTCTGCACTCACTCCTCTACAGAGGCAACAGGCCTTGGCTGCATGGTAATTAGCACAGGGTTGATTATGATGGTGGTGGTTGTGATGTGTAGGGTTTACCTGTCTGTCCACCAAGAAAACAAGCCACTTCATACTCAGGGCTCAAACATCCATCACAGGGTAATGATTTTGGCTAACCTAGGCTTGGATCAGTTCCTTGACTTGAGCATTAAAAACTTTTTTTTTAAGTCTCTACTTTCTTTGTCAATCATGTATCCAAGATTTGAAGTCTTCTCAGCTTTTTCCAAGAGGAGTGATAGAGAAGCAACCAGTTAGTCTTTATTGTCTCAGCTGTGTGGAGTAGCACCATAAGGCTTTCTTTTTGAAGTTCTAATCTTAAGATTTATTTGTTCTATTGAGCAGGCATTTTTAAATGTCTTTAGATAGAGCTTATTTCCAAACGACCATTTTTGGTTTGGGTAGGAAATAATACAGGACAAACATATTTTATAGTACATATTTCAGAATAATTACTTGTCAGAAAGTAGGAAGCAAAGATGAAATGGATTCACAGTGAGTTCTAAATAGAGATTATTTCTAAATATAGTATAGGGAATTAAATTATTTCATATTACTGTGGAGAGAAATATTTAAACCTTTTCTAAAAGTTGTGGGTGGAGCATAGTTGAAAGGCTGAAATTTCTGTCTTGTCACTTTTTTTTTAATTCTGGTTTTATAGCTAACTTTGTATATTGCTGTGAATTTCATTGTGGATTGTTATCTCTTCAGTAACAGTTCTCTTCAATCAGGTTTTTTTGACCAATTGAAATTTATTTTGCAGTTAATTTTTCAGTTACTCACTTTTGAACACAAATTATAGTTTTTCCAAGAATATATGATATCATGTCCTTCCTTTTGTCCTCAGAGTTGGCAATGATGAGAACATGGCAAACACCTGGAAATTCCTGTCCCATTCAACAGACTCTTTAAATAAAATCAGCAAGGTCAATGAGTCCACAGAATCGCTCACTGATGAGGGTAAGAAAATATGGCTTACATTTGTTCATCTGTAGAGACATAGTATGTTTCATTAGATGTCAGTTAAGACAAGTGTTGATGAGGAGGAAACCTGTCTTCTCACTCTGAGGATGCCTGTAAGTCCATGTCCATTTAATATTAAGCTGTCTATATTACCTTGGTGATAAGAATCTTCCCAGTTATTGCAGTGTTTTCTACTATACTTAAGTTATTGATTAAGTCTTTTGATACCACAAAATTCAGTTGTTTTTCTTCCCTCAGAGAGTTTTAGTTATTTGGGAATGGTTACCAGGGACATGTGAAATACCTAGGACTTTTTCCTTTATTATTTTTAATTTTATAAAGTTAAAAATAAGCAAAATGAAATTATGGATTGATTACTGTTCACTTCAATGGTGCTGCCTCCCTTGAATCAAGTTCTGATTACACCATGACTATAATTATACCAAGGGAGGCATTAATGCATTTTTAGTTCCAGGGAACTATTTTAAAATCTTCCCCTTCCTTATTTTCCCCCTGTATTATTTCATGTCAATGATGAAAAAAGCCCAGTGTTAGGGACCTCAGAAAAGAAGTCCTAACAATAGGAGAAAACAGGCATAGACTTCTTAAGCATTCCTAACCTATTAATTCTAGTCATTGAATTCTACTGTTTTGGGGGTAGGTACTGATATGAATGAAGGACAACTCATGGGAGATTTTGAAATGGATTCCAAACAGCTGGAGGCAGAATCCTGGAGCCGAATAGTAGATAGCAAGTTTTTAAAACAACAAAAGAAAGATATAGTCAAGCGGCAAGAGGTGATTTATGGTGAGACCCTTCATTATGCTATTCAGTTGTTATTTTATCCAAGAGACTCTTGTGGTGTTTCTATGACTTGGCAGTACTTTATTTGTTCTCATGTAAGAAACTGAGGAATAGAACTGCTTTGAAAGTAGGATTTCTGTTTTTCAGCTATTTTAGTTAACACTGAAACTAGAGAAATTCTGTAATCCACAATGAAAGAGATTGCAGAATGGCCAAGGTGACTAGGATTGCTTAACACTAAGAACCAGCAATAGAGAGAACATCGGATAACTTCTAATTCAGTATAAATTTATCATTTGAAATTACTGGCAGTCAAAAAAGGGAGACCAGAGCACACAAAGGTGAGGAAGATGGGACTCCATATAGTTTAAGTCAAAAATATTGGAGTTCAAATAGTAATAAAAGAAAAAAAAACTATTCTCTTCCTTCCACCTCTACCCAATTCCTTATCCCCCCCCCAAAAAAAAAATATTTCCAGCACTTAGCATAGTTTGCCTGGCACATAGTTGGTGATTACTAAATGTTTGTTGATTGACTAATAGATTGATTTCCCCTGCCTAGAGTTAATGCAGACAGAATTACATCATATCCGCACTTTGAAGATCATGAGTGATGTGTATAGCCGAGGAATGATGACAGACCTACTCTTTGAGCAGCAAATGGTAGAAAAGCTGTTTCCTTGTTTGGATGAGCTCCTCAGTATTCATAGCCAGTTCTTTCAGAGAATTTTGGAAAGAAAGAAGGAATCCCTGGTAGAAAAAAGTGAAAAGAATTTTCTCATCAAAAGGATAGGAGATGTCCTTGTTAATCAGGTGAGTAGTAGGAAGTATACAAGTAAGTATACAAAGTTCTTCTTCAGGATCCATACCTTTCTCATAGACTAGTTGTAGTTTGGACTAGGAAAGAAAAATAGAAATTGGGGGAAAATTAGATAGTGTTTGCATTCTCCAATCTCCCCCATCACAAAAATTTTATTTGTCTATAAAACTTATATGACTATAAGGCTAACTGAGAAAATATCTATAAAGTGTCTCAAAAGGCATATAGTATTGCTGCTATATTTTAAAAATGTATTGATTGAGTACTATCTTTCCTTATGGAACACGCCTGAAAAACATTTGATGCTTTCAAGTTATTTGCATTCATTGGCTTATTTCAGACATGTACTTTTCCACAAACAAATATTTGTACAGCTTGAGCAAGGACATGTTTTATCACCTGACAGAGATGCCTAAAACTTAGTCAGCTATATTCCTTGTTCTATATGTTCTATCATGGAAAAGGCTAATTTCGTCGATGTCTGAACAGGAATTAAAAGTTTAACTTTCACTCCTGGGCCTCTGCTTTCCATCTTGTTGTCACCTTTCTCTTCTAGGATCTTTCCCATCTTTGGCTCTTATTCTATCATTTTGTAGACATTTCTTGAATACCAACTGTGTAAAGGGAATTGTACTCACATGTCATCAATATCTATCTCTTCCCTGGCTGTTTCCTTCCTTTCTAGACACAGGTTTCCCCATATTGGGAAAAAAACAAACAAACAACTTTCATTTGACCTGACCCATATCTTCCTGTTTCTACCTCTTTTGCAGTGAGATCCCTTCTAGAAAGAGCTTATACCTAACTGCTCTTTTTCTTGCTTACTCCTTGTTCTCTAACCTCCAACTTTGCAAATCCAGGAGCCTCATTTATAAAGATCATAAACAGACTAGTGATCACCAAATCCAGTGATAGCTTCTCACTCGTTGCCCTCCTTTAACTCCTTCTTGAAACTCTAATCCTGTTTGCCTCAGTTTCCTCATCTGTAAAACATGCTGGAAAAGGAAATGGCAAACCACTCCAGTTATTTGCCAAGAAAACCCCAAATTGGAATCATGGAGAGTTAAATATGATTGAACAACTACATGAATATCATATGCATATATGATATTGAATTCTTACTCATTCTTCAAAGTTTCCTTGGTTTTTATTCATAATGCTGTCTTGGTTTTCTTCTTGCCACTTGTTTTGCTCTCATTTTGCTGATTCTTAATCTTTTTCTCTTAGCCTCTTAACTTAATCAGGATGTTCCCCAAGATTCAGTCTTTGATTCATCCTTAACATATCCTTCCTCTTTGAACTTTCATTTACCCTTATATTAGCTCTTATATCTCTGTAAAGTAGCCTACATTTATATCTTTAGCATCCCAATCTTTCACCTTATCTTCAAATCTTCTTTTGTCATTGTCAAACATTTCCAGTTGATAACAAATGATTATTTCAAACTCAACACAACTGAAAAAGCAAAGCCCATTTTCTTCTCCTCTCTCTGTAAGAAATTGATTCACTCTTACTCAACTCCCTATTTTTTTTTTTTATTGGTGTCCAGGTAAGTTTGGAAATTTTGCATTATCTTTGACTCTTCCTTTTTCCTAAGCTTCCCATAGACAAGAAGTTTCTCTTTTCCAGTTATCTGCCCAATCTGTCCTCCATACACACCTTATGCTTTTGCTTTTCAACCTGTGCTTTTGCATATTTTATCTCCTTGGAGTGCACTCTTTCCTAATTGCTTTCCACCCATCCAAATACAAGGCTTCTCTTCTATGAAGCCTTTTCTGATTACCCTAGCATATGAGGATCTCTTTAACTTCCCTCTCTCCCTCTTAAACTTATATTATCATTTAATTCTACATAAACCTTTGGTGCTAAGTTCAATCTGTAATTTTATCTGTCATCTAACTGGAGCCTCAGTCTTCTCATCTATAAAATGGCAAGATTGGACAAAATACATTGTCTTCAATGCTCTCTCTATCTCTATGGTTGTTATCTGTTAGTTTCTCTTTCCTATTGCCTAATAATCTTCTGGAGGACAGGATTGTTAATCAGTTTTGTCTCTCTTCATGACTCCATGGACCAACTCCTTTGAGATTTTTTTTGACAAAGATATTAAAGTGGTTTGCCATTTCCTTCTCCAGTTTTATGTAGGCAGGAGATAAGTGACTTGCCCAGAATCACACAGCTAGTATGAACTCTGCTCTTTCTGACTCCAGATCCATTACTCTTAACTACCATAGCTGCCCCTGAGGACAGTGACCGTGTCTTAGGTTTCTATTTTATCTAGCATCTCACAGAGTAGCTACTATGCAGGAGACAGTTAATAACCTTTGTGACTTTAATATCAGCCAGAGGTGATTTCTTTAGATGGCTGAGTAAAATAATTAAATTCTTTTTGCCTCTATTTACCCATTTGTAAAATGGAGATTGCAAAACATACCTTATTCCTCAATGAAAAGTTTATTGTAAGAGTCAGTTATATGATATCTGTACAGTGTTCTGAAAACCGTGGAAACAATATGACTACTATGAGTGATAATAATAACTTATGTTCATTTATGGTATGAATAACTCATTTACAGATTTAAAGATTTATCATATTCTTTCCTTATGATAACCTTTATGAAGCAAATATCACTTTCATTTTACAGATAAGAAAACTCAGGTTCAGAGAAGGGAGATGATTTGCCTGTAGTTTCATGTACATATCCAAATTTAGAGCTCCTATCTCCAAGAAACTAGCCTCACAGATGCTTCTGTCTTCAAATGGGGAATCTGATTCTATCTAAATTCAGAAAAACATTTGGGACAGTCATTAAATGTGTCGACTTCAGATAGACAGGATAAACAAATCTTTTGTCAGTGGATAGTAATTCTGTTAGCTTTAATTGCCTTTTGTCTACACTTAATGGTTAAATGCTTAATCTGAGTATCTCTACAGTACTTTCTAGTGATTGTCATAGTTTCCCAAGTAACTGAAGTGTTTACTGCTAATGTATATTGACTTTTCATGACCCTTGATAGTTTGCCATATTTGAGCAGAGCTAATGAGCTTTTTCTCAGATTGCCTATCAATAAGCAGATGGGAAGGTTTTTACTTAAGGAATATATCTATTTATGAGGTAGGGTCATTGTCATTCTCTGTTCTGGTATCTATTATTGAAACATCTGTTGTGAACTACAGTGCCTCACTTGGTGTTATGTTCATTCTCTCCCCTTTGTAGTTTTCAGGTGAGAATGCAGAGCGCTTAAAGAAAACATATGGCAAATTCTGCGGTCAGCACAACCAGTCTGTGAACTATTTCAAAGACCTTCACACTAAGGATAAGCGCTTTCAGGCCTTTGTAAAGGTGTGTACTTTCCCTTCCTTCACATGAGCATGAAAGCATAAAATGCAATAGATCGAAATCATGGAAAAAAATCTATCTTTGATTATTATTTTAATGATAGCCTTCTTTCCTTTTTCAGAAGAAGATGAGTAGTGCAGTTGTTAGGAGATTGGGCATCCCAGAATGCATTTTACTTGTAACCCAGCGCATTACCAAATATCCAGTTTTGTTACAAAGAATATTACAATGTACCAAAGGTAACTTTCTCCTTTGTCTTTTATTCTTGCGGATTGTGTTCACTGTTAGAGTGTGCTCAGTAAGAGTCATGAGAGACTGAAATTGCGACAGCTCTCTGATTGATAGAAGAGAAATTTATGTCTTGTCAGTTCATATTCTCTAGTTAACTAAATGCTAGGTATGTTTGAAAATTTTTGCTTAGAGTATAAAGATGGGTGGTAAAAAGTAATTGATAAACTTCTGTCTAATGCAGAGTTTCTTTTGGTAGCTAAAGAACTTCTTTCTATATGATTAACCTGTGGGATCTATTCTATTATTGGTCTCCACTAATTTTTCCAATAGAGTTAGAGTTCACACCCTAAGCTTAGAGGTGCTGTCACATTCATATTGTCATCAATTCCATGCTTACTGTTAATTAACTCAATTATTAAAATTCTTACTTTTAAGGAGGTTATTTTTCTAAGATTTGGTAAAAGATTAGTTTAAAAATATGACCATGAAATCTGACCTTTTTTACTACCTAAAATTATTTGTTGTATATTGTCCATTTTGGAATTCACTGTGTTTTCAGTGTAATATATAAAGTTTTTAATTATTTTGTGACTCATCAAAGTGTAAGAACAGAGCCTTGGATTGTCTCAGGTGAAATAATTATATTTGTATCATTCCACATAAATGTGAAAAGAGAAAATAGTATGATAAAAAGAAAGTATAATCATCCTCCACCTTTTTCTCTAAGAAAATGATTTAGAACAGGAAGATCTGGCCCAGTCTCTGAGCCTGGTGAAAGATGTGATTGGAGCAGTGGACTGTAAAGTTGCAAATTATGAAAAGAAAGTCCGCCTCAATGAGATTTACACCAAGACGGACAGCAAGTCAATTATGAGGATGAAGAGTGGACAAATGTTTGCCAAGGAAGATTTGAAACGAAAAAAGCTTGTTCGAGATGGGAGTCTCTTCCTGAGAAATTCAGCAGGGAGACTGAAAGGTGAGACATTCAAAAAGCTTGTATGTTTGATGAAACTAGTTTTATGTTGAGAAGAAAGAGAAGTCCCAAACCCACCTTTCTAGGGACCTGTGCTGTCTTTACAAACCATATTTGGTAGACATGTATGGACACCAATGCATTAAGCTAAAAACAAGACAGCAAATTTAATAATTCACTTGTAACTATTAAACATTATACTGTTTTGCCTCCTCCAAAGGTCTCTGGTTTTCTCAGCTATATCAAGTCACTGTTATGAAATGCCTATTTTTTTTTTCTTTAGTTGTTTCACGTGTGTGTGTGTGTGTGTGTGTGTGTATGTGTGTATGAGTGAGAGATTATATTCAAAGACTAAATAATGTATATGTGATAATTTTACACATAAAATGTACATATTTACAAATGTACATGATTTTGTTTTATTTTTGTTTTGTTTTTGTTTTTTCATTTTTGTTTTGCTGAGGCAATTAAGGTTGTGATTTGCCCAGGGTCACTCAGCTAGGAAGTATTAAGATTTGAAATCAGGTCCTCCTGACTTCAGGGCTGATACTCTACCCACTGTGCCATCTAACTGTCCCAATGTACATGATTTTAATAATCGTTGAAATGTAGACCTCTTAGTTCAGACGACTTATACACCTAATATTTAGTATATCCCATTTTTTAGTCATCGTATCAGAGAACAGCTAAGGCAAATTAAATACAATTTTTACATATTTTCTTTAAAATAAAACAAATATAAAATAGCTTGGCTGAAGCTATAAACCTGTTGACTTCAAATATAAAAAAAGGATTTTTGAAACTCCTTATCCTTGAAACTCCAGGGAATGTAATTGGTGAGAAATAACTAAAAATAGATGAATAGTGCAGACCACTTTAAAGTTCCCAAGTACTTTACTCACATCCTATTTTAGATTAGAAGTTGCACTTCATAAAGTTACAGTCAAGAAGACTTGGGTTTAAATCCTGTCTCTGATATGTATTAGTCATGCCTGACCCCTGGATGGTGACGTATCTCTGAGCCTCTCATAAATGAGAATGATGATAGCTTTATAGTACCTATCTTGAATGACTATTGTGAAGTTTAAATGAATTAATGTCTGTAAAGTATTTGTCTCTTAAAGTGTTTTGTAAATGCCAGATGTTGCCATTGCTTCTATTATGTGCAGCCTTAAAGGAAATCGGTATTTCTTTGTGGGGAGGTATACACACAGAGAATGTCATCAAGCTGGTTATAGATTCCCTGATCGCATTTTGATTCATTAGGACACTCTGCTGACAGAATCTTAAGAAAAAACTCTAATCTGACAAGTCTAGAATTAGAAAATAGCTATGTTTTAGAGCTGGAAGGGACTGTCTTCTCCAACTATTCATTTTGGTTGTCTCACTGAGGCACAGAAAGATTAAGAGATTTGTCAAGTCATCCAGCAAGTTGTTCCTAGAGTCAAAACTAGAAATCAGGTTTCCTGACTTGTGGTTCCCTGTCCTTTCCAGTGTGTTACAGGGTGGCTTTGTGTACTTCAAGACCAAGTGGGGGAGACTGCTTTGTCATCTAATAAATACCTAGCCTACTATTAAAATCCCATAGTTTCCTAGAATTGCCATTTGGAACTAAGAATTCATTCTCCCCCATTTAAAACAAGCTATTTCTTTGCTAAAGAGGTAAAAATAATAATAATGGAATCCAGCTGCTGCAGTTCCCAATTATGTCCAGGCCAATCTACCAAATGATGGTAGAGTTTCAAGTCTGAAACCTTCCAGTGGAGAGAGCCATGTGTCGTCATTCTCCTTCCCATGCCAACTTATGCCAAGAACAGCCAGTACTGTGTACTCTAGAATAAAGGGTGGATTTGTTTTTCTCTAGACCATTGACATTGATGATATAAATCTCAGGACACAGTGGAATTGAGGCCTGCATTTCAGAATTTTTGGCATCTTAAGTTTTTAAAAAACAAAACCAGAAAAAGACCAATTTATGTTGTAACTAATATTGTGCGTGGAAAATTAATGTGGTCTGAGTTAAAGATTTAGAGCCCTCTAGGAGCTTAGAATCCAGCGATCCTGACTCCACTTTTTTCATGGAATTTCATTTAAAGTTCATGGAAAGGAAAAAAAATTCTAGACATTTGGGAGAATTGTGACATGGAATCCTACTCTCTCTTAAGATAGGATTGTTTTATGTTTTGAGAGGATGGTAGTATATATTGATTTAAGTTTCATTCCAACAAAAAAACAGGTCTGTACCTTTATCAGAAGCAATGATATGTAGTGAGCCAACCCACTTAGGCCATATTAGATAGCAATCTCTAAAAATTTTGGCCCTGCCATTGTACATGGATTTGTGGAATTACTCTAGAAACCAACTGTACCCAAAAAATCCAGCTCCAGTTAGAGAGATTGAGATGCACTTTTTTTAAAACTAAAAAGTGAAATCTATGCTCATTCCATGAAAGAATAGAGCATGAGAAAGAAAGAAATTATCCATGAAAGGATAATTTAATCAGTATTGGAGTAGAGGTAAGAGACATAATGGATGTTAATTCTTGTTAAATTTGAGAAAATCTTGGGAAGAACTTTTGTTCATTCTTACTAATTGCATATTGAGGGGTGAAATCTGAGAATAATATCTTCCTTTTATTGGACTTGGCTAATTCACACACATCACCTTTTGGCAGCATTCCCTTTTTCTGCCCCATGCCTTTCTCTATCTGCCAGTCTAGACCTTGGTTAGAAATTATCTTTGTGCAACATTATGAACAACATGTAGATACTTAGTAGATTATCACTGATGTTTCAAATGTGTTGAAAGCCATCACAATGCAGTTTGGAATGTTACTGCCAATGTCTCTTTCAAGAATTGCTCTAATACCAGAGCCTTTCTAACCAAGGAAATCTTTTAAATAAGTCCTTTGGAAGCAAGTATTAAATCTGCTTCTTGAGAGAAATTTAGATCTAGAATACTCAATTATATTAATGATTTCATATAGTCCTGGGATATGTTGCTAAATGAACCTTCCTAGACTTATATAATCATGCTCAGCTCTTAAATGGCTATTTTCTTTTTCTCTTCCCCTCATCTGCACTTTAGAAGTCCAGGCAGTTTTGCTCACTGACATTTTGGTTTTCCTTCAAGAAAAAGACCAGAAATATGTTTTTGCATCACTGGTAAGCTGAAAATACTTTTTTTACACGTGTTTTTTTTCCTTCTAATGTGCTGTTTCAACTTTATTAGGTATTGACTATTCACACTGTATTGCTTCCCTCCCTTTCATATTCATTCATCCAGGACATAGGTTTTTGGATCTTTTTATTTTTCTTTTTAAACATTCATCATATTTTCTAATGAAAATGATATATTTGAAACTTTTTTAAAACAAATCCATGACTTTAGTGTTATGTCTTGTATACTTGGTAATTTCATCTTGGGGATTGGGGCTTTATCACTGAAATATTTATTCTACACCTCTCCGTACAAATCAAATTCATTTATGAAACTGCTGGCCAAAGTCAACAGAATGTTCGGTATGTCTTCTTGGAAAGATTTGTCATATAAAAAGTTACTGAAAATTTTCTAATCTTATTTTATTTGACTGTTGATTATATTTTCTTCTTTTGAGTCAACTGTAATTGACTTCAATAAGAGACTTTTCCCTTGAATATGCTAGTTTTTTTTGCATGCGTGAAACAAAAAATTACATTAAGGATAACAGTCAGGTTTTACTTTAGATTGCAGCTGTCCCTAAAAATCATACTTTGAATATCTTTTCTTACGCCTTTTTTTTCTCTCCTTTTCAAGGACCAGAAATCAACAGTGATCTCATTAAAGAAGTTAATAGTACGGGAAGTGGCCCATGAAGAGAAGGGCTTATTCCTAATCAGTATGGGAATGAAGGATCCAGAGATGGTTGAAGTCCATGCCAGCTCTAAAGAGGAACGAAACAGTTGGATTCAAATTATTCAAGATACTATCAATGCCCTGTAAGTTAGAGATCAGATAGTACCATTCCTGTCCTTCATAATGCTTCTTTATGGTCTTTTATGATCAGCTTGGCAGTGACCAGGGTAACTGATGCAATATGATCCTGTTGTTGTTTTTAAAGCAATAGAGATGAAGATGAAGGAATCCCCAGTGAAAATGAAGAAGAAAAGAAATTGTTGGATGCGAAAGCCCGAGAATTAAAAGGTAAAGCTGTTGAGAAAGATCAAAACCACTGTTAGCCCTATGTGGCTTCTGAAGGCATGAAGGAATGCACTGGATGCCTGAAGTTGTTCGTTGTTCAGTCACTGACCTCTAATGTCCCAGCCAGCAGTTAAATGTATATTTAGTTGGTAAATGAGGAAATCAAGATAAAGATAACATGATCTTTCAACATTAAAAAAAAAACTTCTAAAGAACTGTGCTGACAGTGGGCTGATATCCTCTGTCTAATAGAATCACTACATTGTTTTTCTTTTTTGTTATTAGAGGTGGTGATGGAAAGGGTCAGTGGACTAGAAATACCCTGAAGAAGATTAAAGAAATGAAAGCAAGGGAATACTGTTAATTCAGAAATACCACGATCCATGTTGTACCATTTGTAGTATTTGTGCAGTAGTCAGTGTTTTAGGTCGTGGAGAACTTAACCAAGATTTATTGCTTACAAGAGACTCAGAATGAGTGAACTTTGGAAGAAATAAGAGTGTCCTAATAGATAAAATTACTCTGTTTTACTGCCAGTTCTAGTTCTAGATTTTGAAAGATGCTTCAAATGAAAATTGGGTCCAAAGTCAAACAGATCAAAGCACTATATTTGACAGTCTCAAGTTTTAGACAAAATTAACCTATTTTAATCAGAAAATAAGAAATGTACAAAAAGCAATAAGCAAATAATAAAATCCTGTAAAATATATCCATTTTTGCCTAAGGCCATAGTTACAGACTTGCCCTTATGAAAGAAAAAACTAGAGAGGCTTATGGTACCTGCCTGGATGGACTTTCAACTTTGACAAGTTCATGTAACTGAAGATATCCAAGCTGCTCAGGAATAGATTAAGGTTATGGACTAGTTGATTCCTTTTGCATAAAGTGCCACTAGGTGGCACTCATGTCTCAACTAAACTTCAATTTGCAGAGTATGGCTTTTACTCAAAATTTGTGTTTTTGTCTTTCTTGCAGAGCAACTCCAGCAGAAAGATCAGCAGATCTTAACTCTGTTGGAGGAAAAGGAGATGATTTTCCGAGACATGACAGACTGCAGTACGCCCTTATCAGAAGATAGTTCACCAATTCATGGCTCCAGGGTACTATTCAGATCCAATACTGAAGAGGTTCCCAAAGGAGGGCCTATCATGAAAAGTGCAATAAATGAGGGTAGGTGACAGATACTCATCATTCTCCCTCCCTGCATTCTCTCATAAGTAAATGCTATGGCTTATGCTGTGTTCTATACTTCATTACAGATTTCTTAGGTTGTATATAAATTAGGTAGAGGGTCTAAAATACATGGCCCAAGATCAGTCTACTAGTATTGTAGAGGGCTGAAACTCTTGAGTCATTGCACTGAGGTCAGTGCAAGCACTTAGGGTTAACTACCTATTGGACAATACCTTATGGGCATATGCTTGGAAAATGGTCCTTCCCACTATCCTGTGCTGGCTCAATGATTGGTGTATACAAAGGATTGTGGAAGGGACTAGGGGGTGGAGTAAGACTAGCCAGGGTCACTTTTTGTGGTGGACGAGGAAGAAGGAGGTTGCGCAGATCCTACTTCCATCCCCTTCACTGCTACCCCTAAACACCAAGAATAAAGACTAAGGACTTTTGCTTATCTTGACTCCAGCTGATTCTAAGGTATCCTGGGTGCTAGCATGGTCGTCACAAAGTATTTGTTAGGTACCCATTCTGTGCCAAATATTTCATTCATTTATATATACATACACCTACACATATATACACATATACATGTGTATTATATATGTGATTTTGGTGGGGAGGATGCTTTAGCAGGCTTCGGATAGAGCAAGGATTCTTAACCTTGTGTCATGGACCGGACCACCTTGTCACTCTGGGAAAGTCCAATACTTCAATGGTTTATTACCTGAATTCATCATTGAAGGAAAATGCTAAGTTTCAGTTAGACATCATTAAAAATGAAAATGTTTTTCTTTCTTATCCAAGTTTATACACCTCAGAAATCTCCCCAGAAAAATCTATCTGTGGATCCCAGGTTTAGAGTTATGTTACAAATAGCTTTTGAGCTGAGTCTGGAAGGAAGCAAGGATTTCTAAAAAGCAGAATTATAAAGGGAATGCATTCAGGTATGGGAATGGCCAGTGCATAGTCAAGAAGATAGGGAATGGCATGACTGATAGTTTCTTTGAGTATGACAAGAAGAATAGTCTGCTTACCCCTCTGAGACTTTTCTTTATGCCCCATCTCCATTTGTTACTTTGGTTTTATTCTCTATCAGGGATGAAATTTATAGTGTCCTTTTTCATATTTTTTAGTGGAGATGCTCCAGGGCTTGGTGAGTGGCAGCCTCGGGGGCACACTTGGACAGCCTATCAGCAGTACCACGGAGCAAGAAGGAGGAATTGTTGGCCCAGTGTCTTTACCTAGGAGAGCAGAAACCTTTGGAGGGTTTGACAGCCACCAAATGAATGCCTCAAAAGGTAGGTGTGTTTGGATTTGTATTCCTATACAGGCAGTCCCCCACCTAGTACACAATTAATTGACATATCATACCAGCTGGAATGGACCCTGTTCTGCATCCATAGCTCCCTTCCCATGGCTGGATCCACCGTTATTAATGACATGGGAACAAAAGGCATGGTAAAGATCATACACTATTCAGAACTCAGAATGAGAAAAAGGTGAAAAACTGATTTAGTATTGTCTCCTAGGTAGAATGGGTGACTCTTATACCTCAAAGTATCTTGTATATTCTTTCATTTTACTTTATTACAAGAAGTGGAAATTCTGCCAATTAAAGATACTTATTAGATGAACAGATTTCTAAGAAGGGTGGGGCAGGGTGGTAGTTTTTGTGCCATTCATACACATATTAACATATGAACCAGCTGTTATCTTTTCAGCTCCTATGAAGTTACACTGAAGAGTAGAAGTTAGAGTTTGGGGAAGAAGAAAGGTAGGAAGTTTTGAGTAATGGAATGCTTTGTGAGGCAGGCCTGGGGAGGTGGGAAGTTCCAAAATTGGAGCCTTAAGGCAGTATTTGAACACTGGGAGCCTGAGGAGAGAGGGACATTTGAGAGAGGGGTATAGAAAGGGAGATGGAGGGTGCCAAAAACCAAACTCTGCCTATTTCAAAATTTTGCCTAGGGCCAGCCCTACACCCAAGAAAGGGGGAGGAAACACTTCTCCTAACGCACTGTCATGGCCCCCTGCTCTCAGGACCCAGAATTCAGGCTAGTACTATATTAGCACTATAGTTTAGCTACCTTATGGGTTATATAGGATTTTGGGGGCTAGCCTGGGAATCTGACTACAGTCATCAACATTGTTTCTGTGGGGGGGGGAATGTGTTCTGAGTCCTAAACAGCTGAATTACAAATGAGATTTTTGGAACACAATTTGGTCATAAGTTGGGGACTGCCTGTACATATATGTGTGTGTGTGTGTGTATGTATATATGTACATATGTATTCTGAAGAGAGCCACAGAGTACACCTGTATGTCTGTGCATATGCACTTATCCCCATATGTGCCTTTTGGATTTAAGTGGGTTTTCGTTCCTGTGTTGTGTCTTCCCCTGCCATTTTTTTTTTATCTTATTATGAATTAATATCTCTGGCCTCTGAATTTTAGGCAAATTAGATGACAGAGATTAGTATATGAATCCTGTTCCCTTATTTTATCCTGACCCCTCCCCCGCTTCTCTCTTGGGTTCTTCTCCCTTTTCTCCCTTTCCCCCTTCTCTTTAACATCCACCAATCACATTACTGTCTTGACCTCAAATAGATACATGCTTTCCAATCAATATATTTACCCCATCCTTATCATCTGTGGCTTTGGGAAAAAGATTTACCCAGAGAAAATGACAACCATTGATTAGACATTCTGCAAAAATGGATGATGAAAGTACTTTGCCAACTCCTAGATATTGTTGGACTCCCATCTTTTTTCTTCCCATGAACAAATACTCACACACACATGCACACATCCCACATATATATGGGGTGTGTGTTATATGTGTGTGTGTGTGTGTGTAGAGAGAGAGAGAGAGAGAGACAACATTGGTTTGATTCAAACCATAAACCTATCAAAGAGGAAGTATTTTACGTTAGTACTTTATATCATTGTGATTGCAAAATATCCTCAAGCCAACATAATTTGACCCCTTAGGGGAAATTGTAGCTTCTCGTAATTTCTAAGTAAAAGGGCACACTTAATTGTGAAAAAGATGATTCATTTAAAAGTATTAAATTAAAAAGTAGCAGGAAGGGAGACCAAGGCTCAGATTCAAGCTGGTGAGAAAACCGTGAATATTTGGGAATTATATTTATATCTAGGAAGATACCTAGGTTTGACAAAACAAAAATAACCCCACTTTTCTTTCCCTTGCCCTCTCTCCATTCCTAACCATAGTTAGTAACCTCTTGTCAGGGTCCTATTGGCTCAAGATAAAAGGGATTTTCTTGAAGGTCTCCTGTCTTGCAGAGGCTAGAGGGAAAGGGCTAATGTCTTCATATATTCCTCAATTTCACTCCTCCTTCCAATTTATTTGTTTTAGGAAGAATAATGTTAAAATTGACCGACTTCCATTAAATAATGTCCCTTATATGTTATTGATAAAATTCTATTATGATATGTTCTACATCCTATTGTTGATTGGCAAGTTCCATTTCCTTGTCAGTAATTTCACTTTATTTATTAAGGGGGTGGTGAGAAGGAAGACGGAGATGATGGCCAAGATCTTCGGAGGACAGAATCAGACAGTGGCTTGAAAAAGGTATTCCCATGTAATGAAACTATATTTCTTCCTTGAATTTTAAAATTATGGTTTTTGGAACCTATGGTTATTTCTTATTACCATAATAATAGTCCTCCTTTTTGAAAAATAAAATACTTAGAATATAAACATTCTCACTATTCCCAACTTTTAAAGAATTTGACTGCTCACCTCATTTTTCTGGTTCGGCACAAATGATAATATGATAGTTATGCATACCAGCCCCTGTGTTTTTCCTGAGAACCTGTGTGTAAGGAAAAGACATATTTAAAATCTCTGTAGCAATCTTCAACATTGCAGATCAGTTTTGATTCAACCTCAGTGTGATAACAAGATTCTCTTCTGAGTAAAAAACATTTTCCACATAGAGACAATAGTAGTTCTCACTTTGCCAAAAGGAAAATAGAAAGCTGTCATTTGATTAGCCATAGAATATGTTGAATTGTGATTTTTTAAATCTAGCACTTCATTGAAAAAAATACATTTTGTTCTCTTTTCTTATATTTTTATAGGGTGGAAATGCTAATGTGGTATTTGTGTTGAAAAGGAATAGTGAGGTAAGAATATCCTGCATTATTTTTTTAGAAACAGGATGCATTTTTGTTTTTTGATATGTTTAAGATATTCTCTTTTTTATTTGTTTATTTGCCATGTATAAATACACATTCCTAGCTATATTTGTAGCATGTAAATAGTCATTCTATAAATTAATTTTATTTTACCTTTTTTGTGCCAACTCCTTCCCTATCTTCAGCTTAGCCCCAGCAATATCCCATTGACATCTAGTAAGGTGATAAATGGTAGCTCTGTTCTAGAAAGACCACTTACTTCTTATAGGTTAGGCTCTGTTGGGCTAGGCAAATTATTATTCAAATGCCAAAAAATTAGTTTATAGAGAACTCATACAAGGTAAGCCCTCATAAGGTGGTCAGAAAAAAGTAATAAAAGGACACTCTCAAGATCTCTCTTAAGATCTTTAGAATTGATTGTATGACCTGGAAGACACTACCAGAGAAGGATCTGTGTTTTCTGGGCAAAGCAGAATTGAATTAGATCAATGTGAGATGCGCAAAATTAGAGAATTCATCCCAAATGTTCATATGGACTATCTGTGTCTGAATTGTGGCAGGTCTGATCAGCCACAGTCAGACACTCCATAACTAGGTTCTCAGATAGATATGTCACAACAAAGGACAACAACACGTTTGTTATAGGATCTTTTTAAGTGACAGTTATATGAAGTTTACTTAATGGTTAGACCAAAGACTAGATCACAGACTTGCTATTTGAAATGAAAATATGAGTGTTTGAATTAAATTAAACTTTTTATGTTACAAAAAGCCCAAGTTTAAGGTTTGTTGTGTATAAGAGGATAAGAGGAGGGAGGAGTAAAGAAGAGTTATTTTAGGGCTCCTTTTATCATTAATCATATATTTTAAAAGATGAAGCAGCCCTACTTTCTCTCAGATTAGGATTATTATTTGGAAAATTAATATATTCCTTTTCATCATGGTTAATCAAAATCTCTTAAAATCCAAGTTATCTTGATACTTTAAGACAGTGGTAGTCTTTATAGGTGTTCTTACTCTACAGACATGATTTTTCCATGTAAATATTTGACTCTTCAAGAGAAGAAGCATATTATTAGGATATATTTTATTAAGATTTAGAGCTGGGAATTCAGGGAAGAGGCACTGGGGAGAACTTTGGAGAATACTCAATTCAACCCTTTCATGTGTACAGATGAAGAAGCTAAAATTTAGGGAGATGTCAAATACTATATTGTCCAAAGTCACAACCTAAAAAGTGGCAGAGCTGGGATTCAAATTCAGATCTACTCCCTACAAATCCAGTGTTCTTCCTATTATATCACATGACTGTGCTTTCTTTTGTAGAGTATTTTAGTCTGTTTCAAGTTCTCATCAAATGTCATACTAGAAATCCTTAAAATCAGTTTTCCATTTTGTGAACTACATTTAAAGAAATAGGCTGTTCCTCAGTGAAGAATACTGTGATTGCAGTTAACATGTCTCTACAAAATGGTGCAAAAAAATCCACCGAGTTTATGAGGAAAAGGAAATTAAGGGAACAGCTTTCAAAAACTTAAGTGCCATATTGCCATACTTTAAATATATATGTGTATATGTGTGTGTGTGTATAAGCATCTAATAGAAACAGCATAGTTTTATACATGTTAAAAGATTTATAAAAATAATACAAAATAATAAAATAAAATGTAAAGATAATAAAAAAGATTTCTAAAAATAATACAAAAATACTACAATAAATAGTGGCCAAGAAAGTTGGGCAATTCCTTGGCACCATGGAAAGAGTAAGAGAGTATTGATCTGCCCATCTCTATTTAGCCTTTAACTGCATAAGATATAGCTACCTACCTACCTGCAGTAGGACCTAAAATTTGCTTTTGTAGATAGTGTCAGAAAAGATACATCTTGTTATTTATTATGATGTTTCTCAGGGAAGAAATTGAACAGAAGCAACCTCAGAATCATGTTATACTCAAAAATGTATCCTAATATATTGACTTTGTTGGAACAAATTCACATTTTTGGAAATACACATAGTAGAAGAACTATTATAAAATAGGATAAAGAATGAGGAAAAATTAGTCACCTTAGGTAACCATTGTAAAGTCAAATAAAAGATGGAAAGTCTGTATTAGGAGTCATGTTTGAGATCTGAGGAAACTTCACAAAATATAGAGGCACTATATGATATTTTTAAGACATGGTTTTCTCATTAACCACACTATTATGCTGAGCTCTGAAATCCAAGAAACTCCTAAAGTCAGTGTTTCTGTTTTTTGGTTGTTTGTCTTCCCCACAGCAAGTTATCCAGAGTATTGTTCATCTACATGAACTGCTGAGTACTCTACAGGTAGGAACCTTACTTAAAGTTTATTCCATCCATTATTTAGTTGCTTTGCAGTCTTGATTTAGAATTGGGTTTATTGCTTGTTTGCTACTTAATTTGGTTTAGCAGCTTTGAGAAAGGTAAAGTAGTGTTAATTATCTGGAAAATGGCACTGAGGACTGAACATCATCAGCTTTAAATGACAAAAAGGAGCAGAAGAAAGTAAATCAACTGTGATGAAAATTAATTGCATCATTGTGGGGAGGCTTTAGATTCTCTGGGATGACATTCCCAAAAGTCTAATGTGATAGAAACCTACATTTAATGATGGAAATTAAATATTAATTTCAGCTTGTTGATTGCTTGAAATTATTTTAAAATTAATATATGCTATATTATGTATGCCTTATATCTAGTTTTAAACTTTTAACATTCCAGAGGTGGGATATTCTTCTAAAATAGACATGATTAAATGCTCCTCTAAGAATATGCACATAGAGAGAAAAAAAATCTAGGGTAACAAAAGATTCTGGTCTTCTGTTACTACTCCTACTCACAATTAATGCCTGTGACTTGAAACCAGTTCATTACAAATTTGATAAGATAACAGACGAATTTCATACAAGTCTATTTCTTAGCATGCTTTAGTGCTCCCTATGAATTTGTTGTCTCAACAAGGCTTTACATATACTTATGTGACTATTGCCAAAGATGATGCCATTACAAATTCTATAGTCCAACTTAATACCAATTTGGGGATTTACAATATATAGTCTTTAACAGGCAGCCACTAAAAGGAATGGATGTAATGAATGGGTAGATAACAAATAAACCACAACATGATACATTGCATCAGAATAATTTTGTTTTTCTCCTTTCCCTTCCAGGGTGTGGTGTTACAGCAGGATAGCTACATTGAAGACCAAAAGTTAATGCTCAGTGAGAGGGCAATAACCCGGAGCTCCTCCAGACCCAATTCTCTGATTGAGCAAGAAAAGCAGAGGAGCCTAGAAAAGCAGCGACAGGATCTGGCCAATCTACAGAAGCAGCAGGCCCAGCACCTGGAAGAGAAACGCAGACGAGAGAAAGAATGGGAGGCCCGCGAGAAAGAACTATTGGAACGGGAATCACAACTAGTCCAATGGGAGGAGAAAGTACATAGGGGGCAGCAAGACTTGGACAAGGATCGAGAAGAGCTTCAGCAGAGAAAAGCAGCGTATCAGTCTGACCTAGAGCGTCTCCGAGCTGCCCAGAAGCAGCTTGAGAAGGAACAAGAGCAAGTGAAAAGAGAGATGGAGAGGTTAACCCAAAGGCAGGCAGAGCATGATGCTAATCAGGTAATCTGGGTCCTCTTAGGAGTCCTAAAAGCAAAGCACCAGAAATATCCAGTTACTATTCTCTTCCTGCCTAGGTGCTACATGAAATCTAGAGTCTTGATTTTTAAAAGCATATGTGCAATGCACAGAAAGACATGATCAATGAAAATGAAGAGTTTTCTTTTCCTTTTTCTTGAAAAATCATGACATCGTGGACCTTTTTTGTTGTTATTAGAAATGATTGGGAATCAGATAAGTTTTATTTCCTGAATAAAATATTTCCTTCCATTTTGCTTTATGCCTGCTTATCAGCCAATCATCTCAGTCTTAAGTAGGAGCAACAAATATATTTCCAGAGACCAGGTGATAAAACAACCTCTTCTTCTCTCACTAGAGAGAAGTATGGATGGGGAATGCTGTATAAGCTATTGTGTGATCACTCTCTTAGTTGGTTTTGCTTAACTGTTTTTTCTTGATTATAAGAGGAAAGTTGGAGGAGGCAATTTATTGGAAAGTGACTATAAAAAAATTTTTTTAATGAGATCAAACAGTATTGCTAGATCAATCTCATTGTGGAGGGAAGACAAGCTTCTTATCCTTTTTATAGCATATCACCTTATGGGAAAAAGAAAACAATTGGAGAAAATACACAAAAACACATAAATTATAGTCGTATGATGTGAATGTTAGAAAATTGTTAAAGTGGCTAGGTAAATGAGAAATAAGGTAAGTTTTATTTCAGGAAGGAAAGGCTTCAGCAGAAGTAGGCAAGAATATGCATATCTATATTTTAGGAAGGTATAGTAGGGGGAAAAAAAAGCATTTCCCAGATTCTCATCTTTGTTTTGCTGCTAGTTGGCCATTAACCAATTAGTTCAATCCTCTTTTCAGTCTGTTGTATTGGTAGGAAAGTTTCTCTAATCATTTAAAAAGGTTTGTTCTTCTGAAGTTGTCCCTAAATTGTCATAGAACCTTCTC
Source organism: Sarcophilus harrisii (assembly GCF_902635505.1). Taxonomy (NCBI): domain Eukaryota; kingdom Metazoa; phylum Chordata; class Mammalia; order Dasyuromorphia; family Dasyuridae; genus Sarcophilus; species Sarcophilus harrisii. The sequence continues at coordinate 542,589,539 of NC_045427.1, forward strand.
TCTGTAATCCATGTAGAGATTGAGGAGAGCACATTCATTTGTAGTTTTAGAGGTTTGTTAAAGGCAGTTTCCTGTGGCTATTTGTTTTGTTTAGTGATTATGGTCTCCAAATACTTTAGAAAAGGCAAACCAGTTAAATGGCTCCTTAAAAAAGGGAAAAAAAAAAGGCTATCATAACAAATTACAGTAGTTTTGGGATCAGGAGACACTTCCACATTGCTTCCTTTGCTGTTTTGCAATTCTACCTTAACCCTAATACCATCATTAGTATTATTACCCATTAGTATTATATCAGAGAAAATTATAATAGCAACAGAGAATTACAAATTGTGTTTTATGTTTTGGCATGTTTTTACCACCATAAGTTAAAATAAATTCCTATAAAACCTGGCATTATCCCTATTACTGAGAAAACTACAGGCATGAAATGAAATTCTGGGCCATAATCTGGGTACTTTTGACTGATTCCACTATTCAGACTATGCTCCTTCCTATTCTCTTTATTCATCTAGAGCCTTGTCTGTAACTCATTTTTTCAGATTGACAACCTACCCCCTTTCACCATGAAATTAAATTGTTTAACTTGCCTGAGGATAAATTAGTGCTTTGCCTAAACAAGTGAGCCAAACTGTTTGTTCAGCTAGCCATAAATGTACGTCATTGTTAAAAATAATTACAATAATGCACTGCTTCTAACCTTTTCACCAAGAATGATGGAGCAGATGGGAGTAGATAAGTGGCCTATATTAGCTCTCTCTTGTGATTTTTTTTTTAAGTATATACCATAGCTCACAAGCACTTGATAGTTGGTGATACAAGCAACTCAGATCAGCTAAATTTACTGATGAGTGGTCCTCAGCTCCAAAGGAGGTCTGTTAATAACTCCTGGGTTTAGATTTATCTCACTTTGTAATGGGAGAAATCAGAAGCAGTTATGGTCTCTTCACCATAGCTTGGGACATCCAACTCCCTTTTCTGATTTCCGTCTATTCAGCTCTTAAATTTGTGGTCCACAGTCCACAGTCACCAAGCTTTTTGCCTGGGAATTAGTAATGCATATGGGGATGTATGGATTACTTTAACCTTTTTATATGAGAAAGTGTGACAGAAAACTATCTTGGATAGTCAGGAAGCCTTGGGTTCAAATGATAACTCTGAAACATAATTATCTCTATGCTCTTGGACAAATCACATAACCTCCACCAAACTCTTTAAGTCTTTAAGTTGCAAAACGATGAATAAAAATAATTACTAACATTATATAGCTCTTACCATTATGACCTAGACCTTTGGTCCTCACGACCACCATAGGAGTTAGGGGCTATATTGTCTCCATTTTACAGATGAGGAAGCGAGGCAAACAGCAATTAAGTGATGAGGTCAGATTGGAATTCAATGCCTGATATTCTGTCCACTAATGCCATCAGCTGTTTCATTGGTAGGTGGAGTTTTCTTATTATGTAAGGAAACTTCCTTATATTATACATGACTTCAGTATAGCAATATACTACCAATAAACTCTGTTTTTAGGTCAACTTAATTGCAAGACTTTATTTTTCTTGAAATTCTTGTACTGTGATTATCTTAGAATATTAATTTAAAAATATTTTGTCTTGTGCAGGTCTCACATCAACACAGTAAATTGATGCGGATCCCAGCCTTTTTCCCCAATCCCGAGGAACCCCCCCAGCTACCAGCACCTTCCATATCACAATCAGGGTCTTTGGACTCAGAACTTTCAATATCCCCCAAAAGGAACAGCATCTCTCGGACTCACAAAGACAAAGGTCCATTCCACTTACTCAGTTCTACCAGCCAAGCAAGTAAAGTGTCAGAGGGGCAGAGCCAGATCCCGGTCTCCACCTCTACCTCCACACGCCTCTTTGGTCTAGCAAAGCCAAAGGAAAAGAAGGAGAAGAAGAAGAAGAGCAAGGGAGGCCGTTCTCAGCCGGGTGGTAAGTCAAAAAAGAACCAAAACTCCAATTCTTTTTACTAGTAAAAGTCTGTACTTTCCTTGACTTTTTTTGGACTGGTTAAACTAGAAGAAAACAGCAGAGGGGGCAGAGTTTGCTTTCTAATGTACTCAACTCCCAGTCCATAACCTGATCTCTTAAACTCAGAAGTCAGTGGAGAGCTAAACTAGGTGTTATTCTACAAGTGTTTCTTAGCAACTAGTGTGGTATCCCAAAGTGAGCCTAAATACTATAGGAGATGCAGAAGTAGAGGGCCTTAGAGTCTAGTTGGAGAGAGAAGACTTTGTATCCATGCAAAGAGATAAACAGTTTAGCAGACTGCATATTTTATGTAATAAATTTCCAGAATGTATGGTGTCTATATAATAAACGTTGGTGGGTATCAAAAGAAGAGAGGCAATTCTGCTTCAGAGCATGCTATTACAATAATGCACTGCTTCTAACCTTTTCACCAAGAATGATGGAGCAGATGGGAGTAGATAAGTGGCCTATATTAGCTCTTGCTTGTGATTTTTTTTTAAAAGTATATACCATGGCTCACAAGCACTTGATAGTTGGTGATACAGGCAACTCAGATCAGTTCCTTCACCCAAAAAAGGAGGTATAGAGACATACATTTTAAGACACCTCAGCTCCAAAGGGGGTCTGTTAATAACTCCTGAAGAATTCTCCTCTGAGGAAGGAAGGCAAGTGAGGCAAGAAGGGGAATGAATGCCCAGGTAATTTGGAAAGGAATGGGGTGGGAGAACTGTATACTTCTCATTTTTTAAATAACACAAAATTAACTATATATTTAGATACTGGTATTAATAAGAGATTTTAGTGTAGTGGTAGTGAATAGAGACAATTTCAGGGTGCTTTTTTTCTCCTTTCTTTTCAATTGATTTTCCTTTTCTGGGTATCCTTTTTCCAGATGGTCATTCACCTGAAACACAGGCAGAAGGTGAAGAGATCTTCTGCTGATGGTTGGATTTTTTGTTCTACCAAGATAGAAATTATTGGAATCTGACACATCATCATCACCAGCTTTGCCTTCTCCACTGCTAGCACATGGCTTTACATGATGAGAACTTTCCTTATCTTTGTTGTTAAGAAACACATTGCAGTGCTCTCCTGGATCCTGGATTTGATGGAAATAAATGAGTATTGGGGCAGGGAAGAACCCAGTCTGCTTTGGCCATGACAAGTGAATACCAAGGACTTGAGGGTGGAGAGGGGGTAAGGGTATTTGGCACAGGATGTAAACAGCCAGCATCAGCATCTTGGAGTGCAGGAGGGTTTACCAGGTCACAAAACCCTTCCTTGGATGTTAAAGGTATGAAAGCATACTTGCCTCGAAAATGTTTTTTATTTGGGGAAGATAGCAAAAACAAAGTGTGCCATCCAATCCTTGCAGTGTGACAAGCATGTATGTACACATGTATGGATTTCATATGTATGTGCATATATCTGTGAGATGTGCATAGCATGTAGAGACAGTTGGGTTAGCTTAGCTCAACCCAAAAGGAAGATACCTGATGATTACCAGGTAGCATGTAGATATTAAATATCTCACCCTTTGGTTGCCCTTTCTCCCTGCACGATTCCTTCCTGTTTTGCATGTATTTCTTTATTTTAGGAGGGAGGTCTAATGATGGTTTGAAAAGAGAGCAGGGGAAAAGGCCTTCTGTTTGTAATTGAGTATCTTGTGCAGCACCTGGATGTTGACTGTTTGTTGGGATCCCAAAAGGATGATGTTCACCTCCATCCTTTATTCCAGAGAGGCTTAAAAAAGTGAAAACTCATCAGTTGACTTTCCAAAGTATTTGTCTGCACAGATGGCACATAGAATTCTCACCTGTCAAGGGAACACATCCTGTGTCAGACGTTTGTTTGTCACTGATTATTCAAATCTGGTTGACATCTCCTGGGCCTATTCCTGAGAACCTTCTGTGTGAAGCAACTCATGTTTCCTGTCCTAATAAGTGTAAGTGGGCTGGACAACAGTGCTCTTCTCCAAAAAAGTATGAGGAAGGTCTTGTCAGCATTCAAACTCAGCAGCCACTCCCTTGCTCTCTAAGCCTGGCTTTTCTAATGAGGTGTATTAGCATCAACTGTGGGCATCACCTGTCCTTTGGTCCAGCTGTATGTATTCATCTCCCAGCCCCTCGCCTATCCGTTGGCTAGCAGAAGGCCCTGGGTTCAGGGATGAGGACAGACACAGTGGCATTTGTGGGTCCATGTATTGGTATTTCATGAATAAAAATAAGAAAAAGGCTGACAGGAAAAAAAGGAAAAAACGGTTTCTGAACTCGGTGTTTCATGGGATTCTGCAGGAGAGATCTCAGCAGATTTTTAATTGTTGAGAACAAAAAAGAAGGAAGGAAAAAGCTAGAGGACAACTGAATCCCTGTTGTCTCCTTACTACTTTGGAGCAAGTAATCATACCTGCTGCTTTATTTTTTCATTATGTTTTGATTTGTATTTGCTTGAAGCTTTCCCACCAAGCTGTTCCATTGAGGGCAGTTCACTGGCTATGTTTTTTTCTTTCTTTTTACCCTCTAAATCAACCACAGCCGTAGCCTGTGAGACTCCACATATAGTATGTGGCACCTCCCCTCTCCCAGTAGAGGAGGACTGCAAAATATTCTGTTCTTCAAATTGAGGTCCTTGACACCCATTTCCCCTCAGGAGCATGGGAACTTTGAAAGTACTTTTTTTTTCTTTTTTCTTTTTTTTTTTAAACAAAACTTTTATTTGGTGCTTGTTAATGAATTGCAAGCTGGCCTTGCAGATTGGAGATATTTATCTTTCTGTTTTTTTGAAAGAGGTCTGGTTTAAAGTTTTTTTTTTAGTTTAGTTTTGTTTATTTATTTTATTTTTTAAGGATATGCATAATATCCCAATGGTTAAAAATCTGTCTCACTAATGCAAAAAGTGAGGTGATACCACTTCTCACTCCTCAGTGTGCTACTTAAAATGAATAAATCTTTCACCTGGGGCTGCCTTTAAGGCCAAGTAACTTTGTAGATGAAAATGAAGAGGGAAAAGGAAAGATTCATACACCTTCCTTTCTCCCTTCCCTTCTCTCCTTTCTCCATTTCTAGATGAAGAGAAAAGGGACTATCTTGTTTCTTGGGTTAAGAATTCAAGAAACTTGGCACCTCTTAACTCTATTCACTTTGATTTGTGCTTTCCTACTCTTCTGACACAGAGATATAAAAGCAGATCTGTCCTGTGATCTTTTCAATGAGAAATTCACCCCTCCGAAAAATACAAAAAACCAAAGTACTTCATTCTCCATGTACCCTTAGGTTGCACAATAATTGTTAAGGGGAGATTTTGAGCCCCAGAAAAAGGGAAACAAAGTAACCCTTTTCAATCCACTTACAGGACTTCTCTTTAAAAAAAAAATTTTTTTTTATTCCTACTTTATTGCTAGTTTTATTGGGTCCAGCAGTTTACCTAGCATCCCATCCCCCCCACAGTGTCTTGATCTTCCATAAATAGAATAGGATAGATGGTCTTAGAAGGACAGACGAGTTGAAAGGACTCAGTTCTCAGCTGGGCGGCTTCAGCCCCAATGTAAATACAACTACAGTATGTGCAATATTGAAATGAAATTGACATTTCTTTAGCTCCTGTATATCAAGATGTGTATAGTAAGCTGTCTTTCCTCCTCTTCTCTCTCCCCCAATACTCTTCTAGGTAGAACTGGGTTTAAAATTAAAAAATATATAAGTACTGATCAAATTTGTCTTCTCAAATGGACTGTTCTAAACAGAAACACATTTAAATAATTATACATTGCTGTACAATTGGATCTAGTTTGATTTGAAAGTCTCCACCTAGTTGTAATGTTTTGTTTATTTTATCTTTAGGAAATGGGATTTTTTTTTTTTTTTTACATAAAACCACTGATTTGGTTCTTGTTAAACAGGTTTAGGACCAGGACACAAGTTAGGTAGTCTCCCTGCACTTTATTCAGAGCTACCCAATTTCATGCATGATTCCAATTGCTGTATTAAGGGAAGTCCACTTATCCAGATCATCATCTTCTATGTGCCTTGGTCATCTTCCAGCCTCTTTGAAATGAAACTCTTAGTGGTTTCACTCTGAGTTTAGGGAATCAACTTACTGCTAATGCTCTTTTTCACTTGGTGTGAAATTCACCTTGAGATCTGATCTGGTTACTGAAAAAATGGAAGGAAGTTTAACTGACCCCCCCCCCCCCATCTTGCTTCCTATACTGTGACAAAAGGGTTAGCTTTCATGGTGACTTGGTTTTGGGGTTCTACAATTTTCCTTGCCCCTAATATAGGATATATAGGAAAGTACAAAAATGCCAAAGGGGGATTGGCTATCAGATTATTGAAATATTTGGAGTAGTGACCTCTTACAGATAATAGTACCCAGTTTTCCAGAATCAAGTACGTTTCATGGAATCAGGTTTCACCTTCAGTTAAACATTAAATTATCATCTCAGAAATTTTTTATCATAGCTTAATGCCATATGCACTTTAAAATCTCTTGTCAGTAGCTTGATTATGAGACAATCAAATTTATAATCTTTTTGTTTCTTTGAAATTAAAGTTAGAAACTGCCAAAGCCAGAAATGCTGCAGACAATTCAACTTTTGCCAACACATTACCCCTCTTTTCCCCCTCAGTGAGCTTATAGGGACAATCTCAATCTCAAAAAACCATCCACTATTTGAGTCTAAAGGAAAGAAAAGGTAAATTTATATACCTTTTGTCTTGCATGTTTTGGGATAATACCACTGACAAGTTATCCCTTTGATAACTGTCTTTCTTCCCCCTCCCAATCCATGATCCTTTTCCAAAGTTCAGTATAGTATTAAAGAGAGGTATAAATATCTAGTCTTTTTTGTTTGTTACTAAAATTAAATCAGTGCCCCATCAAACGAGTTAATTCTGATCATCTTAGGAGCACAGTCTCCAGGTATTATTACCTATAAAAATATTTTGTAATCTATCTTCTTTTGGATGGTGGCCTTTCTAACTCTTACTCTTGCCTCTCAAGGATTCTTAATGTGTGTTAGAGTTAGAAACACTATCAAACAAGTTAATGGGAGAGGCAGTTATATTGAGGAAAAAGGTACTTCTGCCCCCCAAAAGCTTTCTTTAATCACCCAAACACTTGCATTTCATAGTAGTTGAAGACTGCAAGACAAGACCTAGCCATAGTATTATGCAGAGCACATTGTGGAAAGATGACAGGGAGGGGACCAAATAGAGGAAGGAGAGACTATAAGAATTGTATTATATTCTCTAGGAAGCTTCAGTAACCTTTCTGCATTCCTGTATAGCAAAAAACCACCTTCCAAAAGGGATTTCAGCTAGATACAATTCTGTATACTGTGCTAGTGTGAAACAGTTTATAATCTGTATAATCTGACCTCCTGAATCTTAAGAGTCCTTGAAATCTGGAAACAGAAACAATTGTTCAGAATAGATTGTTTTGGCATAAAGGAAGATGTTGGGTGATAGTAACTGAGGGAGCTATTAAGTTTCTTTAATTAGCAGGGCCATTTTGGAAGCTGTTGTAGAATTTGATAAAATATACCATTTTTCAGTGAGTTATTTCAAAGGCTGTACATTTACTCTGATTAGTGTTCATAGGTGGAAAGGAGGATAAGGTATTTCAGGTTTTTTGTTTTTGTTTTTTAATGTAGCATAACATTCCTAGTTAACCAGAGCTCTGGAATCTGCCACCTGCTGGCCAGGTATATAAAATTTTTTAAAAATCTAGTCACCTTTAAATTAAACAACACAAAAGCACTTTTCCAAGTGCTAATCTTAATTTCACTTTCCATAAGAACAGGCCGTGATTCCTTCTTTTCCTCATAAATGTAGCTAAATTTAAGGACAAGCAAACTGAACAGTCTGATAATCTTTCCAGCTGTGGAAAAATCCAAAGCCTTTTCTAGAAAAGGTATGCAAACTATCCCATAAAATGCATTTTTCATCATCTTTCATTTATGACTCTTTAGAGGCCAGCATCTACATCAACTTAAGGTCCCAGATGCATTCAATTCTTTTATTCCCAGCTCTTGGGCCCAATTGTAATCTTCTCTTTGAAATAGGTAGTCACTATGTGGTAATACGTGGGGGTACCAAACTAAGATGCTATGTGGTAGGGACTACCACTATTTTCTATGTTTAAAAAAAAAAAAAAAAACATGCAGTGGTCATTATAAAGCACTGACAGAGAGATATGTCCAGTTCAGTTTGTCTGTGGTTTAAGTTTAGCTTTGTAGTTTCCTATGGTTTTTGGTTTGTTTGTTTTTTTTTTTTAACTGATATGGAGTGCACTAGCATATGCCACCGAATGTTCAAGAGGGTAGCTGTAATACACCTCATACCTCTGCTTTCAGTTTATTTTTTGTAATGCTTTGTATAAGCATTTACCTTGCTAGATTCTATTAAAAAAAAAAAAAAAAGAAAGAGGGGGTTAAAACCCACTTGCTGTATGTTAATTTGTAATTATTGTAAAGTAAAGCAGTAAAAACTGTAAAGTCTTTTTCCCCCAGTGTGTCTTCTGGGGTTTTGCCACAGCACACTGACTTTGTAACAAGCTTTTATTTATCTTCCTTTCTAGTTATCAGCTTAAAAACTGTTGTAAAGTTTCCCCTCTCCTACCCCAAAAATAAATAAATAAAAAATTTCTTTTGAGTCTGCTTCTTGGTGAATTATTCTTTCTCATTGGGAAGAAGAGAAGAGAAAATGTATGTGTGAAGGGAAAAGAGGAGATCTCTTGCATTTCAGAACCCTAGGATTTCCTAAGGTATGTCAAGTCCCCATAAAACCCCAGGAACCAGAGATTCTTAAAACTATTTTGTGTCATTGGACTCCTCCCTATCCTGTAGAGTGAAATTTATGCCCTCCTTCTTGGAATAATATTTTTAATGCATAAAATGAAATGAAATGCTTAGTATTGTTACAAAGGAAATCAGTGATATCTTTTTTTTTTTAAGTTCACAGATCCTAGATTAAGAAACCTCCTATGCTAGGAGATGGATGAGGGACAGCAAATCAAGATCTGATCTGATGACTTTTCTCCTAAGTCAGGATAGAGTGTGCCTCCATTCTGCAAAATTTGGATCATCTATGGAATAGAGAAAAAGAGAAAAGAAAGCACTCTGGCCACTGAGCACACTGAGCTTACAAAGGAGATTTGTCTCCAGATCTCTGTAGCCAGAACTGCATATCCTGGTTGCAGGATCCCAAAGTACTATAGTCATGCTCACATTTCACAGACACTTAAGAGATTTAATTTTTTAAAACTTTTAGCCAATCTTTTATGAGACCTAAGTTTTTTACTTTAGAAAAGATAGGGTTTTGTCACATTTCAAGAATAAGAACTGACAGGTAGATAGCCAGAGCTTCACTGGTAACTGGGTAATATCAGGTTAAATAAAAGGCTTTTAGCAAACTCCTGTGGCAAACATATGGGAAGTCAAGCACAAGAGGTCCAAAGAAGGAACAAAGGTAGATCACGTGGGCCTTTGGCATTATTAGAGAGAGTTCCTGAATCAAGAACAGATCTGTTTTGATTTTTGAATAAAATATTAAGCATTTACATATGAAGTAGAACCATAATTGCAAGTCTTTTAAGTCAAGCCATTTTTAACACTCTCCTAGCCCATGGTAAAACTTTGTTTGCAGGACTGTCCTGCAAAATAAAAGTATCTTTATAAAATCTCTTACATTTAGGAAGAAAAAGATTGAGCGGGGGCAATTGTCATCTGCCTTGGGAAATAAGAAAATGGCCTTGGGAGAAAGGACATGGCACTATTCACCAGAATTGCAGCTAATCCCTTTTGCTCCTATACCCTCTGTCCCAGTTTGGTCTCCCGCTGCCAGGCTCCATTCTCCAATCTCCACATGTGGCTGCTGCTTTGTGTCTGAGTTACTGGCTTGTCTTGTTTTTTTTTTTTTTTGGCCCAAGTGCTGGCCTCTCTCCACCTTTCACATGGTATTTCCATGCTCCACACAGCTATAAATAGATGCTAGCCAGAGTTTGGACTGTTGCTGCTGCTCCTGGCACCTGGGTGAGACATCTTCCCAAGGAAACATCTGAACTTGCCCTGGGTAAGGCACTTGGGAAAGCTCTTTGGGAGGCTGCAAGGGTATTATGTCTCAACATCACAAGGTTGTTCTTCCTGATGCATTAGTTTAATTCCAGGTCTGCCTTTTTTCCTTCCACAGGCTGCAAGGGTATATGCCTCAACATCACAAGGTTGTTCTTCCTGATGCATTAGTTTAATTCCAGGTCTGCCTTTTTTCCTTCCACATTCCCTCCCCAACTTTTTCTAGAGCAATTATCTCCCCTGCTAAGCTTCTGAATCCTGTGTCTCTCTACGATAGATTGGCCTCTCAACTCTGAGTCTGGAGACACAGGCTACTCTTTCTAAATGGTAATCTGAAAACTGATCATCTCAACACAGTCTGAACTACTGTCAGATACCTTAGAGAGTATGAAGCTTCACAAAAATACCTATACTGGTTCCCACTTTGCACAGAAGATCTTTGGGAAGAATGGAATAAGACTCAGTAATTTTTCCTTAAAAGACAGCAAGGACTACAGATACCATGGACTTCTTCCCCAGAGGGAAGCAAGGTGTACAAAATGGAACTCATTCCCTTTCTGCTGAAACCTGCCATTTTCCTAACTTTCCTATTTCTGTCAGCTACCACCATCCTTCCAATCATGCAGGTTGACCACCTTGGAACTGTCTTCTACTCTTCACTTTTGCTCACACCCTACTTTATATCAATTGGCTAGCCTTGCCAATTCTACCTTTATAACATCCCTTGGCTATCAACCTAGAACAAAGTGCAAATATCTGTCACCTTTCCCTTGAACTATTATTGCAATAACTTCCTAACTGATCTCTTATCTATATAGTTGTCTCTTCCCTTCCAGTTCATTCTCCATATAGATGCCAAATTGAGATTCCTAGAATACAGTAGGATTCCTGCTGCAGTAAGTAGGTTACTTGCACTGTCAGGAAGCTTCTTTGGCTCTCTGTTGCCCTTATGATTTAAAAAAACACCACCACAAAATTCCTAGATTTGGCATTTAAAAGAAATTTATGATATGGTTCTAGCTTAACTTTGTAGCTTGATTTCAATTTATCCTTTGTTCCAGCTAATTTGAGCTACTTACTTGCTGTTGCTCACACATATGGCATTCAAATTTCTCCCTCCACACCTTTATACAGACTGACCCTTATGCTTCCTTTTCTCACTGTTGACCTCTTGAAATCCATATTTCCTTTCACAGCTCAAAACTCAAAAGTTGTACCCTCTATATTAGGCCTTTCTAGATACCCCTAATCTTAAGTGTTCCAACTCCCCCAAACAAAAACTATCCTGTATGTATTTTGCCTTGTTTGTTTACAAGCTTCTCCCCAAAAACATAAATTTTTTTTATTAAAGCTTTATCTCTGAAACACATGCATATATAATTTTCAAAATTCGCCCTTGCAAAATCTTGTGCTCCAAATTTTTTTTCCCCCGCTTCCTCTGTAGAAGGCTGGAACTCTGAAAAGGTGTACTTGAATCCAGAACAGCAGAGTAGTTAAGGCTAAATACTTACTCCATGTGAGATAATGGTTCTGTAAACATATACTTAGATGATATGGTGATGTGATGGGTTCTCCTCATGATTAGTGCCTGCTGAATGTGATGTGGTGAGGTAATTGTAGGGAAGGATTGGAGGGCTGAGGGAGAGAGTCAGAGTCTTTCTGCTGCAACATGCTCAGCAGGGAAGACTTCAGGCTTCAGACTCCAGAATCCAGGATCCATCTTTGATGAACCACATGGCAGCTTGCCTGCCTCCTTCATTTCTCCTCCTAAAAACCAAGGACTTTGACTGATCCTGAGAACCTCCAGAGAGTTAGCCCAGACATTATACCCTTCCATTCCCTCCCCTAGATGGCAAGTAATTCAACATATGTTTTTTTTTTAAAAAAAAGTACAATTCTTCTACACATATTTCCACAAATATTCTGCACAGGAAAAGTCAGATCAAAAGGAAAAAAAAAATAAGAAAACAAAAAGCAAGCAGACAACAACCAAAGAGTGAAAAATACTATGTTGTGAAACACACTCCTCTCTGGGAGCAGATGGCTCTCTTCATCACGAGATCATTGGAACCGGCCTCAACCATCTCATTGTTAGAAAAAGTCACATCCATCAGAATTGATCATTGTTTAATCTTGCTTTTATGTCTATAATGATTTCTTGGTTCTGTTCATTTCACTTAGCATCAGTTCATATAAGTCTCTCCAGCCCTTTCTGAAATCATCCTGTTGGTCGTTTCTTACAGAATAATAATAATACATAACATTCATATACTATAACTTATTCAGCCATTCTCCAAGTGATGGGCATCCACCCAGTTTCCAGTTCCTTGCCACTACAAAAAGGGCTGCTACAAATATTTTTGCACATGTGGGTCCTTTTCCCTTTTTATGATCTCTGGGGCACAGGGTAGCCCTTTGGGGGACTACCAAATCGCTCTCCAGAATGGTGATGAATTAGTTCACAGATCCACGTGCAATGTATCAGTGTCCCAGTTTTCTCACATCCCCTCCAATGTTCCTCATCTTTTCCTGTCATTTTAGCCAATTTGAGAGGTGTGTAGTGGTACTTCAGAGTTGTCTTAATTTGCGTTTCTCTGATCAATGGTGATTTGGAGCACCTTTTCATATAACTAGAAATGACTTTAATTTCTTCATCTGAAAATTGTTCATATTCTTTGACCATTTATCAATTGGAGAATGGCTTGAATTCTTATAAATTTGAGTCAATTCTCTATATATTTTAGAAAACATAATTTTTTAAAATTGTAGCAAGTTTATTTTTAATACACATTGCTTTATGAATCATGTTGGGATAGAAAAATCAGAGCAAAAGGGAAAAACCATAGGAGAAGAAAAAAAAACAGAAAAAAAAGTGAACCTAACATGTATTGATTTACATTCAGTTTCCTTATTTCTTTTTCTGAATGCAGATGGCATTTTCTGTCCAAAGTCTATTGAGATTGCTTTGGAGATATCTCTAAAGTAGATCTGATTTTGAACAGTTACTCTTCAACCAACACTTTTTAAGTCAGACTTCCCATCCTTTAATTCCAGATTCAGAATCCAGCCTATATCAGACATCCCTTTCTATAATCTGCCTTCCAATTTATCCACCAAATTTTCAAGCTTTCTGAGTTTACAACTGACTTTCACCCATGAAGTCTAGCTGCTTTTCTTAACAATAAGTTTCAAGGACTTAGGCCTGTCTTTTCTGACAGAATGATAAGATCGCTTCTCTGGTTTTTTGGCTTCAGACTTTCTTGAATATATTACTATTTTTGTTGTTGTTCAGTCTTGTTTGACTTTAACTCCATTTAGGTTTTTTGTTGTTGTTGTTGTTGTTGTTGTTGTTTCTTGTTTTTTGTTTTTTCCCACAGACATACTGGAGTGATTTGCTATTTACTTCTCCAGCTCAGTTTGCAGATAAGGAAAAAACTGTGGCAAACAGGTGCCCAGAGTCACACAACTAGTGAATGTCTAAGGCCAGATTTGAACTCAGGAAGATGAATCTTCTGACTCCATTGCCTAGCACTCTATCCATTATCTGGCTGCCATGTATTATTGTGTCATCTACAAAATGAGGGATTCCCTTTTTCCTCCCCAGGAGCAGAAATAAGACTATTTGAATTGTTGGTCAGTATTTGGGAAGGGGGGAAGATTATATAGGCCCAGGCAAAGGAGATGCTAAATGTGGGCTCCACCTTTGCTTGGTTGCATGGGGGACTAGGTGATACAGGTTTAAGTAGAGTTGCAGAAAGCTAGATTTGCATATCAATCCTTGGACCAAATCATATTAGCCTTCACTTTAGGATGAACTTTAGGAAGACTGAAATAAAAATGGAAGAAAGGCCATTTTCTCACCGCTCTCCCAGCCCAAATGTTCAGCCAACCCTCAACTATCCTTCCTACAGTCTGAAGTTCACTGCTTGGGGTAGCAGCATTCTCTTGCAGCAAGGGCTGCTGACAGCCACCCCCAGAGGGGTAATGGGTAATATAAAGGCTGCCTGCCTAGGCTTTGTCATCAGTGGGTAAGACTTAAATTACTGTTGTTTCCTATGAGGGCCCAGCCCTGGGATTAGTAGAACTCCTGGGTTGCTCAGGTGTCTCCAAGTTTAGTTGTTGCCGCCCTATCCTCAAGGCTTTGTGGAAAATTATTCTCCATACTAAAGATTGATTGAAGATTTTTTTTTTAAGTAGACCACTGATTTGGGGTCACCCTTCTGACCTTGCTAAAAATGGACAGAGCCAGCTTGGCCTAGAAATGAACTAGAAACCAAATGGAGATAACTGCAAGATCAACAACCTAAGGAACACAGGGGCTATTCTTCTCCCCATTTCCTAAAGACTAATAGACAAGAAGGTAAATTTAGAGTCAAAGACCCCTCACTATTCTCTTTCCTTTCCTCCCCTAAAATACCATTTCCAGGAGCTGAATTTAAATTGTTGACATGTGGAGGGAAAAAAAAAGAAAAGTTGCCAAAGCCTGTACTTGAGAGAGTCTCCAACAATGGCCCTATCTCTCAGGTAAGAACCTCCTGGTGGTTTGGAAAACTTTTTTTATTTTATAATTATGAGTTTAAAATGTTTGTAGAAGTAGAGTAGAGTAGAGTTTACCTCTACTTCTGAATGTAATTTTTGAAAGTTGAACCACTTTGATAGAGAATTACTACAAAAACTACCCTAATGCAATACTAGGCATATTGTGAATTTTTGATAAACCCTAAAAATGAGAGGCAATCTGGCAAAACAGATAGAGGACTAGCCTTGGCATTAGGAAGACCTGGTTAATAATGTCTCTGACACCTATCAGCTGGGAGACCCTAAGTGACCAACTTAACTTCTTAGCGCTGCAGAACAACTTTTAGATTATAATTAGATAACAAATACATCTGGAGGCAGTTTTCATAGGATCATGTAGCTAAAATTGGAAGGGATTTTTCAAGCTCTCTAGTCCAACCCCTCATTTATCAGAAGAGGAAACTGAGAACTAAGAAGTTCAAGTGAGGTTGGATCATAAGTGAAATATGAACCCAGGTGCACTGGCATTGGAAGAAATACTCTTTCTGCTATACCATGCTGCTTCCCAATTGTCCCAGTCCTCCCCATACACTTTTCCTAAACCCATAAAATCAAAGATTAGGAACCTAAGAAAGTTCTAAAAGATCAGTAAAAGGAAAAAAGAACTCTCTTGTTGTTCAATCATGTCCAAATGTGATCCCCGTTGGGATTTTCTTAGCAAAGATACTGGAATGCTTTGCCGTCTCCTTCCCTTGCTTATTTTATAACTCAATTACAGTAAATTAAAGCAAAAAGGATTTGCCCAGCTATGTATCTATGAAGATGAACTCATGAAAAAGAGTTTTCCTGACTTGAAGCCCAGCACTCTATTCACTTTACTGCTTCTATCTAAAAGATACCATTTCTCCGTCTAGGTGCTAACTATTATCTTTAGGGAGATTGCCTTTACATAGTCTTTTATTCAGTTTGGGTTTTAAAATGGCTATGCTAATTACTTCCAAACACAATATTGCTAATTCCACAGAGAATGTCTGTTCCATCAGGTGTGCTCCATCCTATCTTCTGTCCTATTTCTCATCCAGATTAAAACTGAAAAGTTCTCCTAGCTAGTTCTATATCCTATGAAAGTTAAAAGCTAAGAGAGTGGGCCTTCAGAGACCAATGGATGATATCACACTCTGTTCTGGGCTCTAAGTCCCAACTGGAGGCCTACAAATCTCAGAGGTAAACAGCAAGTCTCAACCTCATTAAAGAGA
Organism: Sarcophilus harrisii; assembly: GCF_902635505.1. Classification (NCBI taxonomy): domain Eukaryota; kingdom Metazoa; phylum Chordata; class Mammalia; order Dasyuromorphia; family Dasyuridae; genus Sarcophilus; species Sarcophilus harrisii. Next base: position 542,605,378 of record NC_045427.1, read on the forward strand.
CTGATGCAGAATCAAAGTTGAACAAGTTTCATTACATAGACTAGGGGCAAATAATCTTGACAGCCAATCAGACCCTGTTGTGCTCCTACTACTTTGGACTGAGCTACAGGAAAAGTCTCCTTTTTTTCATTTGCAAAGCAGAGATGGACTAAGGGATTTCAGTTCAGGAGCACCAGAGGATCTAGAAGTCACTAATACTTCTCCCTACTTCTAGATGCTATTGCTTTTATTGGGGGGGGGGGGGAGAGAATATTCAACTCAGGATAAGACCTGCTGGCACCATTTATTGGATTCATCTGCCATTATCTTTCCTTTATTAATTGGGTTTCCTCATTCCCAAATGATCAGTGTAAGAACATGAGAAGCAATATGACTAAGCACAGTATGTGTCAGAGGTGGTACTTGAATCTGTATATTCCCAGCCCATTGCTCATACATGCCACCCAATTCTACATAGCTCTAAGGAAGTAATCCCTGAAAAAAGGGACACCTCAGTTTTCTGTGTCCAAATTTAATCCATTCTAATCTAATAATCAAGCACCCATAAACTCCTCTAATTTGCTACATATTCTGCGGGCAGAATGCCCACTCATTTTCTATTCACAGACCACAGTACTCACCCAGCCCTGTCTATTATCACTCAAACTGCCACAACAGTGGTTCAGCACTTCTTCCCCTACTTTTGACTCTTATCACTGCTTAATGGTCTGTGCTTTTGCCTAGCCATCTCACTGTCATACTCCTTTGGCAGTGAGAGGGAGCCTTTGGAAATGTTGGGCCATCAGCCAGTGGAAGAAACTAGTCAAAGCATAGTGCCCCGGGGGCCAACTAACTCATTCTTAACATATTTGTCCTCTTACCTCCTGGCTTGACTTGCAGTGCGAGTGTCTCTCCTGTCACCTACTTCAAGAAGAAGCCCTTCCCCAGAGGCCTGATCCCACCTGATCCCAGGTCAGTGTAAGCTACTAGAAGTCAGACACTGTTTGCTTTTTGACTGTATCCCCAAGACAAGCACAATCAGAGACTAGCTCCTAATAGGACATTCAATAAATTCTTTTTATAAAATGAATTCAATATCAATTGCTACTTCCTCAAAATCAAAATACTGATTTTTGAAATGCTTTTCCCAGGGATTACTTATTTCAGTAATAGCAAGTAGAAAGAGCACTGACTTTAAGATCAGAAGGTCAAATCCTGCCTCCGACTCTTACTGCCTGGATGGCTTTAAGGATATCACTTAACTTCTCTGGACCTCAGTTTCATCATCTATGAAATCAAAGGACTGGACTAAATAAGCTCTTTAGTCTCCTATAGCTTTAGATCTATGATCCTATAAATTTAATGGATCCATAATTTCATTGATGTGGGTACTTCCAGTTAAGATCTACTCATAGCTCTCAACCTATGCCCTTCTAGGAATTTTCCAAAGAGGGTTCACTCAATGGCCTAGGAGAAGAGTCTTCCTTTAGGATGTTTAACATTAAGTGACTGCCAATGAAGCATATAGGGTGGACATCAGCCATTTTCCATTCTTACTATATGACCAGTCATTTTGTTTTCTTAACATTGATCTCCCCTTGATATCTTTTACAATGCAAGCCCTTGTGATGATATATTGCAGCATATTTACATCATCCTCCATTCATCCTTTGAGTGATCCACACTTTTGATTCTTAGGAGACCATTCACAATAAATCATAATTCATGATTCACAACCCTGTAGCTTCATTAGAGGAATATTGGTATAAAAAATGAGTTTTTACCCTCAGGGAAAATATTAGAATTGATAGATAGATAGATGAAACATTTATTAAGTACTTACTATTTGGCAAAACACTATAAGCATTGGGGGTATGGTATTGTCATTGTTAAAAGTGGTCAACAACTCCAATGGGATAAATACAAGTAGAGCTATAACTAGGAAGTTTTACTCTGGGGCAAGAGTCTTAGGGAAAGATACCTTCAGGTGTAGGGAGAAGCAAAGGAAGACACAGATTCTAGAAAACCAATATCTAGTGGGAAAAATCTGTGTCTATGGATCATCTAGCAGCTTGCAATCCAATTCAACAAACAGTTATTAATAGAATAGAATGGAAAATTATGTTTAAGTAGTTAATTTATGATAAGTTCTATGTTAAGCACTGGTGACAAAAATTTAAAAAGCAAGACATTCCGTGCTCTCTAGAAGCAATGTCCATAAGGAAGTGACTGAGTGAGTGAGTTCTTAGGCCAGAGTACTTAGGGTGCAGTGGCAGGTCACATGGCAATGTCTATGGGTCCAGAGGGCATAGCAAAAGGTCAGATGTAAGGCCCAGTGATCCACCATCTTGCCAGAACTGTAGTTGGTGATTCCCTGTTTATCCACATGTTATGAAAAGCAATGTTCCTAACCAAGGATCATTAGAAGAGGGTCAGAGAGTATATCAGGGTTCTGGGATACTCTGGTAGGAGTTGGGGAAGTGTCAACATCCAGTGGGGTGGAAGCATCCAGTTCTTGGAATAGGGAAGGCAATGGTAGCTGGGGTAGGGAAGGGGAAAGTACCAGGAATTGGAGATACCTATTTTAACTAGCTCTCAGATTGTGCTTTATTAAGTGCTTACTAGGCACTGAGAATACAAAGAAAAAATTTATAAGTCTGGGATAGAGAATAATGAGTTTTGTTTAGGACACATGAGGAGCCTTGAACTCTGGAGAGAAATGAAGACTGAATCTATTGATCTATGAATCATCTGAGAGATTGTAATTGAATCCATGGAAGCTAAGGAGATCACCAAGAAACAAAGCTTATTTTGGCCCAGTCCAAGACAGAACTTCAGGGGATACCCAGTTGTGGTGTGGAATATGGATGATAAAGCAATGATCAGATAGATAGGAGGAAGATCAGGGGAGGACAGTGCCCCCAAAGCTGATAACATGGAAGAAGGGATAGTAAAGTGTCCCAAACTACAGAGAGGTCATGCAGGATGAGGATTGAAAAAGGGCTGATAAATTTTGTCGTAATGAGATCCTTGGCAAATTGCTAATTAATTTCTGGAATTTTGAAATGGTTCTTTGGGTATTTGCTGGGAAAGATCACAGTGGCTGTGTGAAATGGGCTTTCAGTCACACTTTAGTGAGACATGTGGAGTACAGTGGTAAATGGGCACATAAAATGCACACACTCTGGGGTATGGGGACACAAATGTGGGGTGGTGTAAGAAGGTGAGCAGCATGGGGAAGGGAATGGCAAGGAGAAGAATCGCAGACAGTAACTCACATAACCATGGATAAGAGTTGGGAGCACTTGAAGCACGGACTCAATGGAGGTACAGGGTGCTCAGGAAGCATGAGTTTGAGGTCTCATTTTTATAGTTTTTGCAGGGGACAGACTCATAGAATTTGTGCCATGTGCCATGTTAAAGTTGTTAGGAAAACTTTCAGGTTAACAAATCCATGTTATCTCTGTTATATTACAATTGGTGTTCTGCTGGCCTTTTCCTTAGGATGTCTGGAGCTTCTCTGAGGTATATTAGGACCAAAAAGCCTTGGTCCTGACAGCAAGGTCTTAATGATTTCTCCTGATTAAGGACATAGTTTCAGGGTGTAAATTGTGGTTAATACATGATACAGTTTTCAGTTATGCTCCTTTGATCTTTGGGATGGTTTGTACATGACTTCTAAGTTCCTCCTTGCAATGCTACTCCCTCCTGTTGTTACTTTATACTGGCTACTTATAACTTTGGTAACTAGAACAGTCAGGGATGGTCAAGGGGACCAAAACAAGATACAAACTTAACATACTCGGTAACCTTGAAGAGGTTAGTGGTGAGGTCTAAAGGCAAATTTCAAAGAGCGGAGGGTAAATCAGAAAGATATGATGCAGATAATATTGTATATGTTTTCCCCCTAGCAGTTGGAATGTAAGAGAGAGGAGAGAGAAACTTTGTTTTTAAATTATTTACTATGTGTAAGCAGCTACTATTTAGGTGCTGTTTGAAAGGGGCTAGATGGCAGATAGACAAGTCAGGGAAGAGAACCAGCACCCTTACCATCTACCCACTTATGTGCAAGTAATCTATATATTCTCATTTCCCCTTTTTTTTCCCCTTTCTCCCCAACTCATCATAGATGGGATTATATCCCAGGAAAACCAGTAGTGAAGAACTGGGATCCTTAAGGTCGTCAAGATGCTAGAAACAGAAACTTACCAGCTCATTAGATCTACTAAGGTAGATAAACACGTTAGTGTTTTCATGGGCACCATGTATACCTGAGCATGGGGCCATATATGCCAGGAGTATCCTATATGAGCCACATAGGATTCTTCCTGTGTTGGGACTTGATCCAGTTTCAGAGGGAAAGGAGGCTGAAAGTGGTGAGAGCTTACTGTTTTAGGTACCCTTGAGAGGTACGTAATACCTGTCCCAGTTCCATCCCTAATCAGCTTGTGAAATATTTCAGATCCCTACTCCTGCTGATCTGGAGATCCTCCAGGTTCTGCCTGGTGGTTCTAGGTTTGCGCTCCTGAAGGCCCCACATTGGAGGCTGTCTTGAAGCCTACCCACATTGTCTCCCTTGTTCCCATTTCCCTGTGACGGCCATACAATTGTGCTTGTGGCAGAGCTTTCAAGACTGGCGATATCCCTCATTCCTCTTCCTGTCAACATGCTTTCCTCCTGCTGTTGGCTTGGATAGGTGCCTCCCAGGAAGATGGAGCTGATAAGAACCTATGGCAAGAGGAGATATTTTCTCCAGCTTCTTTAGGCCCTAATAGTGAGACAGCAACGTTTGCCTGAGGAAGCCAGTCCTCTCCTTCTGGAGCTTCCTTCATTTCTTTCTCTCCAGTGACAAAAGTGGGGAGTGGAGATAGAAAGGCACCACTGTGAGAGTTTAGAAGGTGCTGGCAGGTGGGCTGCCTCAGATTTTTTGAAAATATGCAGGGATACTGTGCATACCCTTTGATCCAGTAGTGTTACTACTGGGATTATATCCCAAAGAGATTATAAAGAAGGGAAAGGGACCTGTATGTGCACGAATGTTTGTGGCAGCCCTTTTTGTAGTGGCTAGAAACTGGAAACTGAATGGATGCCCATCAGTTGGAGAATGGCTGAATAAATTGTGGTATATGAATATTATGGAATATTATTGTTCTGTAAGAAATGACCAACAGGATGATTTCAGAAATGTCTGGAGAGACTTACATGAACCGATGCTGAGTGAAATGAGCAGGACCAGGAGATCATTATATACTTCAACAACAATACTATATGATGACCAGTTCTGGTGGACCTGGCCATCCTCAGCAACGAGATCAACCAAATCATTTCCAATGGAGCAGTAATGAACTGAACCAGCCTATACCCAGAAAAAGAACTCTGGGAGATGACTAAAAACCATTACATTGAACTCCCAATCCCTATATTTATGCCCACCTGCATTTTTGATTTCCTTCACAAACTAATTGTACAATATTTCAGAGTCTGATTCTTTTTGTACAGCAAAATAACGGTTTGGTCATGTATACTTATTGTGTATCTAATTTATATTTTAATATATTTACCATCTACTGGTCATCCTGCCATCTGAGGGAGGGGGTGGGGGACAAGAGGTGAAAAATTGGAACAAGAGGTTTGGCAATTGTTAATGCTGTAAAGTTACCCATACATATAACCTGTAAATAAAAGGCTATTAAATAAATAAATAAATAATAAAAGAAAAGAAAAGAAAAGAAAATATGCAGGGATCCAGTAAGATAAGTAAAGAAGGAAGAAAGATAAAATTGGGTTAATATTTAGGAAATAAGTAGCAGGACTTCTGCCTTCCAATTTTGATGTTGGTCACCTGAAGATGTAACTCATAGCAGGTTGATGAAGCTCCCTGTGTGCCTTCATTTCCTGATCTTTAAGCTGAGAATAAGGACTTTGTGGATAAACACTGATTCTAAAATTTGGATTATAAAAATCTATCCCCATGTACACACTTGAGGTATCACAAAGGCACACAACTAAGGTAGAACAGCTCCACTCCTCCAAGACATATTGCCATCATCTTCTCCTTAGGAGAGGATATTTAAAGTGAAATCGGGAAGAGACTGTGGGTAGGAATCTCTGCTTGGTCATGTCTCAGGTAACCACCAGCAAAAGCTGGTTTGACCTGGATGGGGGCATATTCAGCCAATGCATCTGAATGAAACTGTACTGGCCAGATAAGTAGCACAGATAAGGTTGGAGGTCAGGACACCCAGAAGTGCTCTTTCTTTTCTCCTGGGTGCTATTCATCATTCAGTTGCTTCAAATTTCTTCCAGAGCTGGAAGAAATCATTGAGTCCATCTAGACCAAATCCTTTATTTTATAGATGAGGAAACTGAGACCCTTAGTAGAGAACAGATTTGACTTGCTCTTTATCTTAGAGGTAGTGAGAGAGCCTGGTTCTGAATTCAGGTTCTCCAAATCTGAAAATATACACATACATACATATATATGTGTATATATATATATATATATATATATATATGTGTGTGTGTGTTTTTCTTTTCCATATAAAACATATGCATTAGCACATATATATATATATATATATACATACATACATTTATACACCTACATAAACAATTCATACATATGCATGCACATAATTGTACACACATAAACATATAAACACATGCAGTATACATACACATACATATTTGCATGTATAGACACATATATGCATGTGCATATTTATTTATTCACTACACCTATACCTCCATACTATGGATGGAACCCAATACCTCAAAGACAAAGAGTTTGACTTCATATGTACTTGACCTTGACTTTAGGGGCAGCTAGATGGCACAATGGATAGAGCACCAGCCCTGAAGTCGTCAGGAGCACCTGAATTGAAATCTGGCCTCAGACACTTAACACTTCCTAGCTGGGTGACCCTGGGCAAGTCACTTACCCCCAATTGCCTCAGCAAAAAGAAAGAAACTTGACCTTAACCTTGAGCAAATTCCATGTAACTTTTTTCTAGGCTTCTGTTTGTTGTAAAAAGTGAGTGATAATCTCTTAAAACCCAAGGTTGTTATGAGGCATTAGATAAAACTAGGAATTAAGGAGCAGTTTAAATGAAACATCATTATAAACTCCCTTCTTTTGGCAGGATGAGGCCTAGAGCTTTTTACCATATGCTGAAGAATTCAGGGAGTTAGTAGGGAGAATTTGCAAGAATATCGAGAATAATGCTGTGTCCAAAAGCTTTCCAAAAGAAGCCAGAAGGTCTAACTGGGAGAGAGCTGTCATTTGATACCCTCCTAGGAAAACCAGCCACACTCATACAAATACAAATATTTTTTCTCCCTAAAATTAATGTTGGATAATATAGAACAACTCAGGAATTTAAAATTAATAACAATAACAATAATAATAGCACTCATTTAAAAGTATAAAGTGTATAAACCTTTTATTTCATTTGATTCTTACAATAACACTAGGAGAGAGGTGTTATTATATATCTTATCTATAGGGATATAGGGATCTGGTAAAATATATATATATTTTATACATTAGGCATAGTGAGGGTAAATGGCTTACTCAGGCTCATATAGTGTTTGAGACTGGACTTGAACTCATCATCCTGTCTCCAGATTCCGCATTCTTGTCTACTATACCAGGGAGTGATCACCACCTACACCTTTACTGCCTCACCCCATCCCGTCTAACTCCTAGCAAAACTTGGAATTTCCATTACCATCAAGATAACTTTTTTAAGCTTCACTTATTAAAGAAAATTACTTTTTTAAAAGGCTTTTCTTTTTCACATTATATTGTATAGTTTTAAGTGTTGAGCAATTGCTCTTAAGGGAAAGATCAGCCCAGGCTTGTCATCTTAGTCTTTCCCACAGGTACAGGATCTAAGTCATTTGAACAACAAGAAAACTCTACTGAGAAGCAATCTGGAAGTTGGCAGTTTCTCTGCTTATTGCTCCCCGACCCCCAACTGGAAGAGACTGCTGTTATATTAAGTTCGTGCTCACTGGATCATTATATAGACACCATGCAAGAGACTAGAAAAATAAAATAGAAAAAAAAAAAGTCACAACCTCTACCTTCAGTGACTTTGTAGTCTAGTGGAGAATGGGAATTCATGAAATAAGATGTGTATAGAAACAAATATGTTACAAGGTATAATAGAATAGGGATAAAGGAGAACCTAGCAAAAGATTTGACAGAGAAATCCATTTCAGCTGGGGATGGTAGAATCTGGGAAGGCTTTAAGGAAGAGAGAGCATCCATGCTAGACAGAGAAAAATTAAAAGAGAAATGTATGGTTCTATGTTGGGAGAGGGTTGAGAAAGATTGGGAAAAACTTGGCGGCCCAATCTGACTAAAACAAAAGAGTATGTGATGGGAAATAGTGTGAAATAAGATTGAATGGTAGATGACTAGCAGATTATGGATAGACAGGCTGAAAAGCTTATATATATTTTACAATAGATAACAGAAAAAGTTTTGAGTAGGGGAGGGGCATGGTCAGACTTGTGCTTTAGGAAATTCATTTTGGCAACTGTTAGAATGGATTGCAGAGGGGAAAGACTAGGGGTGGGGAAACCAGTTAGACAGCTATTACAATAGTCCTGAGAAAGGAGGGTATCAGCACCTGAAATAGACTGGTGACTATGGCAGCAAAGAGAGAGGATACATCAAATATGGTAGAGGAAGACTAGGCAGGACTTGGCAATGGATAGAATGCTAGTGATGAAATAAACTGAAGTCAAAAATGATTCGTAGATTTTCTATCCAGATGGATAGTGGTGCTACCAATAGAAATAAATACATTGGAAAGGGGGAATGTTTAATTAGCAGCCAGTAAGAAATGTAGGTGTGGTGTCCAGGATGATGATGGATAAGAGGTCATTGACAGCTTAGATGAAAATAATAGTAGAATAATGGATTATGGTAGCCTGGTTGCAAAGAGGTTAAAGAGTGAATGGGTTAATGAGGCAGTAAGCATAAACTATTCTTTCAGGAAAGGTAGCAGTGAAGAAGAGGAAAGCTTGAAGAGGGAATACTATGTTATGGAAATGCTTGCTTTATTCCATAAAAATTTAAAAAAAATAAATTTAGAAACATTTTTAAGAGATGATCAATTTAGAGGTTTTGTTTTTTTTTTTTAGAATAGAGCAGATGGACATTTGTGTGGGCAGTGAGGGAGGAACTATTGATTGGGGGAAAGGATTGAAAATGAGAAAGGTAGAGGGGATGATGGATGGAGCAAGGTTCCTGAGAAATTGGGAGGAAATGAGATCAAAATACAAATAGAGGGATTAGCTTTGGCAAGAAAGACCACTTCATCTTTTTAACCAAGAGGGAAGTGAAAACCTGGGGAGATTTTGCATCATGAAGAAATGAGGAAGCTCACCGTCAGAAATTTCAATCTTCTCGATAAGGTAAATCAAGTCATTTGCAGAGAGCAAAATGGGATAGATACAGAATCTTGAGGATCAAAGTGGCTTGAAAGTATGGGGAATATGGTAGGAAATCAGGTAGAGATTAGCAAAAAGATCACCACATAACATGTATGTCCCCAGTTGATATTAGCACAAATTTAGAGTGAACCCAGGCATTAGGCATGTGTGCTTTCATCTTAAGTGCATGGAAGCCAAGGAAGACAAACAGAGAAGCTCATGTTTGCACACAGCAGGCTAGGAAAGTAGGAAGACAAGGACATAGCACTTATAGAAAGTCAGTCCTTCATTGAAATGTTTGATTATAAGTTAAAGTAGAAGCCCTACTATCTGGTGTATCTCTTCCCAATTTCCAACCCCATGCTCTTTCCCCTAACCACACTGACCCATTTGGACCCTATGTGGGGTCTAATTCTCCCTGATTTTGACTTTATTTTATTTTTTATTGTGAGTTTATTTTTAATACACAATACTTTATGAATCATGTTGGGAGGGAAAAATCAGAGCAAAAGGGAAAAACCGTGGGAGAGAGTAAAAATCAGAAAAAAGAAGTGAATATAGTATGTTGATTACATTACAAGTCTAATGGGACTGCTTTAGATCACTGAATTACTGAGAATCAAGCCTTTTATAGCTGATCATTATACATTCTTGCTGTTACTATGTACAATGTATTCCTGATTCTGCTTGTTTCATTCAACATTAGTTCATGTAAATCTTTCCAGGTCTTTCTATAATCAGCTTGTTCATCATATTTTTATAGAACAATAATATTCCATTACCTTCATATAGCACAACTTGTTCAGTTATTCCCCAATTAATGGGCATCCACTCTTTATCCAGTTCTTTGCTACCATAAAAAGAGTTGCTATAAACATTTTTGCACATGTGGGTTTTTTCCTTTTATTTCTTTGGGATACAGGCCAGTAATGGCACTGCTGGGTCAAAGGGTATGCAAAGTTTCATAGCCCTTTAGACATAGTTCCATATTGCTCTCCAGAATGGTTGGATCATTTCACAACTCTACCAACAATGAATTAGTGTCCCAGTTTTCCCACATCCCCTCCAACATTTATCATTTTCTTTTCCTAGCATCTTAGTCAATGTGAGAGGTGTGAGGTGGTGCCTTAGAGTTGTTTTAATTTGCATTTCTCTAATAGGGATTAAGAGCATTTTTTCATATAACTATAAATGGCTTTAATTTTGTCATCTGAAAATTGTTCATATCCTTGACCATTTATCAATTGGGGAATAACTTGTATTCTTATAAATTTGACTGAGTTCTTTATATATTTTAGAAATGAGACCTTTATCAGAAATACTGGCTGTAAAGATTGTCCCCCCAGCTTTATACTTTCCTTTTAATCTTGTTTCTGTTGGTTTTGTTTGTGCAAAACCTTTTTAATTTAATGGAATCAAAGTTGTCCATTTTGTCTTTCATAATGTCTTTCAGTTCTTTGATTGTGAATTTCTCCTTTCTCCAAAGATCTAATAGGTAAATTATCCCTTGTTTTCCTAATTTATGAAATCACTCTTTATGCATTAAATCATATATCCACTTTGACCTTGTTTTGGTATGGGCTGTGAAATGTAGGTCTATGCTGAATTTCTGACATATTTGCAAGTTTTCCCAGCAATTTTTGTCGTTACTACTTGATAGTTTTTATTCCAGTAGCTAGAGTTTGAAGGTTTATCAAATACTAGATTGCTCTAGGCCTTGATTATTGTGTTGTGTGTATCTACTCTATTCCACTGATCTACCACTTTATTTTGTAGCCAACACCAAATGGTTTTGATTACTGCTGCCTTATAATATAGTTTTAGGTTTGGTACTGCTAAGTCTCCATCCTTTGTAATTTTTTTTTCATTAATTCCCTTGATATTCTTGACCTTTTGTTCCTGCAGATGAATTTCGTTATTTCTAGTTCTATAAAATAATGTTTTGGCAGTTTGACTGGTATGGCACTGAACAAGTGGACCAATTTAGTCAGAATTATCATTTTTATTATATTAGCTTGGCCTAGCCATAATCAAATGATATTCTTCCAATTGTTCAGATCTGATTTTATTTGTGAGAAGTGTTTTACAATTGTGTTCATATAGTTCTTGGGTTTGTTTTGGCAGGTAGACGCCCAAGTATTTTATTTTGTTGATAGCATTTTTAATGGGCTTTGTTAGTAATATATAGAAATGCTGATGATTTGCATGAGTTTTTTTTATATCCTGCAACTTTGCTAAAGCTGTCAATTGTTTTCAGTAGGTTTTTGGATGATTTTCTAAGATTTTCTAAGTATATCATCATATCATCTGCAGAGTGTGATAGTTTTATTTCTTCATTGCCTATTCTAAAGCGTTTAATTTTTTTTCTTATTGCTAAAGCCAATATTTCTAGTACAAAGTTGAATTGTGGTGATAATAGCATCCTTGTTTCACCCTTGATCTTACTGGGAATGCGTCCTACTTCTCTCCATTACAAATAATACTTGCTGTGGGTTTTAGACAGATACTGCTTATTTTAGGAATAGGTGCTGTATTTTGTCAAAAGCTTTTTCGGAATCTATTGAGATTATGATTTTTATTGGTTTTGTTAATGATGTGGCCAATTATGGTAAGTTTTCCTGATATTGAACCAGTCCTGCATTCCTGGTATAAATCCCACTTGGTCATCTATCTGCTTTTGAGTTCTTAGACTCCCATGAAACTCTTATCAAGAAAGGTAACAGAAGATGTTTTTGTTCACACCCTCCAGAGAAAGGACAAATTGTTATAGAGGAAACCACCAGGGAATGTAGGAACTGCTGGAGAGGAAACCTCAAGGTGAGGTTGTTGTGGCTTACAAGAAGATACCCCTGGGGAAGATAGAAGAGTTTTAGTCCGGCTTGCAGATTTGATTTCTGATTTTCTTTTTTCTGTTGGTTCCAGAATTTTAGTGTTAGCAAACAAATAGGGGTCTGGTGACTTGGCTTCTCTGTTTGGCAGAATGCTACAGATGGTCCTGAAAGCAAGGGAATATTGCTCATAGTGGGAATGTCAGGGTGCTGCAGTCCTTTGGAGCAGATGGATCTGCTCCCTTATTCTCAATATCCCCTCTCCCAATACACATGCACATTCCCAGTACAGTAAACAAAATTTATTGCCACACACTCATTTCCCCTCATCACCCCCCCCAAAAAACTATATCATTTCCTAATATTTTTTATTGTTAGAAAACTGGATAAAAACTACGCAATTTTCAGTAAACCAACAGAATTGTCTTTTGTGCATACAAAGGCTGTGTATGAGGAGTCTGTGTGCTCTTGTCAGCTAACCAGCAATAAGGAAGTCAAAAGGAACTGTGGAGGCAGATTCAAACCAACCCATCCTTGTCAAAAGTCATGGGCAGGAAGTCATCTTGCAATGTTCGTCCAGGTCACTTTCTTACCCCTGGGCCAGAATAAAATCTGACCACCCACTCGGGATATTAGCTAGATGCTTCTCAGTTATGTAATCAATAGTATAGGTTCCACTGTTTCCTGTGGGACTGTGGAGAGGTCTGCTGGATCTCTGGCAATACAATTCCTCGAACTCTAAGTTGACTCATAGAGGTGATGGGCTCACCCCTTCTACAGAGCTAATTAGGGGATGGAAAACATTTTGCAACCCAGGAAAGTTCTGTAGCAAAAGGAACCCATGATTCACCTAACCTGCTGTTTACCCAGTAAGGGGCAAAAACGCAAACTCAATGGCTAAGCGATCCTGACTAGCAATCCTACTTTGCAAAGAGAGAAACTACCAGATGAGGCTGGCAGGAGGGCTGGGGGAATAAAGGCAATGTTCTCTAAAGTTACTGCATTGTCATTTGGGCCAGACTAATAGAGTCAGCATCACACTGGCAGATGGTTAACAAGCCAGGCACAGTTCCCTCAATGGTCTCACTACATAGCTACAATTTGGGGATGCAATAGGGTTCAGTGTGCTCCTGAGTCCCTTGTAAAAATGAAGAATTCTTCTCCCTTAAATCAGTGCCACTGGGTCTGGAAAAGCTTCAACATCATTAAAAGCAGATTTGTTAAACAGTGACATGAGCTGGAACTGACTTCTAAGGAAGTATCAGATGGTGGCTCCTGCCAGAAGTGAGGGCCTGGAGTGAGGACATCAATGACTTAGGAGGCCTGGCAATTCTCTCTATAACCCTTTTATTTGCTGCTTCTGCGGGTGTGTAGGAGGGAATCAGGCAGCAAAGAGCACAGGGAGGCTCGTTTTCACGTTAGCATGAAGGCTCTACGTCTGTCTCGGAGCTACCCAGTTCTGGGAGATTTGGGGGAGAAGGTAGGAGGTGGCTTGGATGCAGTCTTGGGAGGTCTTTCCTTTGGGGCTTGGGATGATGCCATCCTAAGGCTGACACATTCAACAAGCTTAGTTGCCTCCTTGGCCACAGCCCTTCCCCTTTAGGTTCCTATCTTCTATCAGTCCTGAAAGTCCTTTGCCCTCCTCAGCTCTCGGGAGCCTGACAGAGCCAGAAGTCCAAGAACACCAAGACTTCAGAAGCTCCCTCCCCATCCCCACCCCCATCCTGGGTGACCCGGTGTGTGTCGCATCTGAAACACTTGATCCAAGTTACAAGCTTTGAAATGAGGTTTATAACATTCCTGATTTAGCAGGTTCTAGGCCCAGTATTAGGCTGTGCTGGCAATTCCAGCTCAGAAGGAAATGGCAAACCTTAGTGCACAGTGTTGGAGGCCATGTACCCTCCAGAGGTCCCCACCCTCTTCTGCTCAAGTGGCTCACTCCTGTCCCTCTACCAAGGATGCTGCTACCTCTTTCCCCACCATCCTCAAAGGGTTAGTGGGGCAGGCGTGTTGTGTGAAACAGACAAGCAAATACTTAGTTCTTTGCCATATGTGAAATACTACCCTCCCCCTAGCACTCTCCCTTGGCCTCCATCTCCCCTCACCAAACTCAAACTGTAGCTGAAAGGGTCTTTGGTCCCAAGAGTTCTCTGTGGAAGCAGCTTCTCTTTTCTTGTTCAAAACTCCAGAGGCTTTAATTATCCGGTGGGCTGAAGGGCAGCAGGCTGCTATTTCTTCCCCATCTTGGGTGCTGCTCTTGAGGATTCCACTTCAGTCTTCTGTGTGCTGGAGGGTTCAGATGAGGAAAGCGTGAGTAGTTGTACTAAGGCTCCCCGAGAGAACAGGGCCGGGTACCTCCATCATGGTGCAGGCTGCAGCCACGAGATGAGACTAAGCATGATGGCAGCATCTAGGAAGGAAAGTCAGAGAAACCTCGTTAAATCTCACATCGCAAAGACACTTTTCGGTCCACTCCCCAGAGAAACTAAGCCCAGCTTTAGCCAAATGATCCCTGTTAAAAGTTCTACAGGGAAAAGGTGCAAGATGATAGAGTTAATCAGGAGAGAAGTAAAGAGAGTTCTGGCTTGGTTGCTCGAGTTTGCTGTTGTATTCCACAACACTTTCACAACCAACTGCTTCTTTCTGCTTATGAGCTCTAGTTCAGGCGCTCATCATAAACCCCAGAACTATTACCAGTCTTCCAGCTTCACATTTCTCTCTGCACTCCAATCGGTTCTATACAAAGCTATCAAAATATCTTCCAAAAGTGAAAGTTGAGCCATGCTACTCCCCTGTTCATACTGTTGTGGCTCCCTATTGCCTCTAGAATAAAATGTAAACTTCTCTAGTTGGCTTTTAAAGTTCTTCACCTTATGGTCCCAATTTATCTTTCCAACCTCATAAGCCATTATTTCTATCCCTGTACTGCTGAGTCCAACCACAATGGCCTTTTTGCTATTACACACACACACACACACACACACACACACACACACGCATCACTCCATCTCCCATCACCATGCCTTTGTACTTGCAGTTTCCCCATGTCTAAAATACATTTCCTCACCTCCACCTCTCATAATCATGTTTCCTTCATGACTCAGCTCAAAAGTCTTCTCTGATAAGCAGCTTTATCTCTCATCTTTTAACATGTCTCCAATCCTTCCAGGCCTGGATCTCTCCTCTCCTTCATGAGGCTGAAAGTCATTCCTTCCTTTCTCCTTGATCTCTCATACTTTTTTTAGGATTGTAGATTTAGGAATGAAAGGAATTTTAGAAGCCGCCCAATTTAACCACCTCATTTTACAGACATGGGAATTAGGGAACTTAAGTGATTTGCCCCTGGTCACATGGCTATTAAGTATCTAATGTAGGATTTGAACTCAAGTCTTACTGGCTGCCCATTGCTCTATCCATAGTTCCACATAGCTGTCCATTTATTTTCTAAACTATTGGGGTTATCTAAGTGATTGCCTTATCTTTCAATTATACAGTAAGTCTTTCAAAAGCAGGAACCAATTCTTTTTTTCCCCCCACCTTTGTATTTCTATTGTCTCAAGCCAGATGCTTAATATCTAATTTAAAAGTTTGAATCCCACCCTTTCTTACCACATCAGGACCTTTAAGTAGGCTCTTGGAAAGTTTTTCTTTCCCAAATGAAAGTCAGTAGAATGCATTGCCATAAAAATTTTCAGGTCCCTACTGTAAGCTAGCCCAATCCACATTGGTAAAAGGAGTTCCTCACAAGGATGAAATCAGAAATTGAAACCAAATAAACAAACAAAATTCACTGGGGATATAAAGACAACAACAGAAAAAGAAGGTCATGCTCAAAGAGACCACTGGCTATTTTCTCTCAAATCGGAGGTTAAGTGATACATTTCACTTTGATAGTCTCTTTGAAAGTGGGATAAAATTTGCTAACCATTCATTAGGAGGTAGCAACCGAATGCCTTGTGGGAGAACCCTATAAACAACTAATTCAGTCCATCTGAAGGTTAAGTTGGAATCTTAGCCATCAGGAGCCTCTAGTGACCATGCATGTAGTGAATATTCTAGCTAGGAAAACTTCGTAAATACTAACATATGATCTCACTCTCCCAGGGCAAAAAAAAGTGCTTGAGAAAACAGAGGAGCTGTGACTTCTTTTCAAGACAAGGTGAGAAAGAGAGCAGATGAAGGCAAGCAATGAGAGAATGAGAAGGAATGTTTTTAGTTGCAATTACTTTTTGAGTAACCCCAGAAGAAGAAACCTAGACCTATATACCAGCCAAGAGGGCCAGTCACCATTCCTTTATCACTTTGGGGTTAGGAGCTCCTACTCAAGCACACTAGCCAATCCTGAGGAGACTGTGAGGAGATCCATTTCAGTCTTTAGTAGTCAAAGGCTAAGGGTTCCTGCCCAACTTAGGGGTACTAAATTTTCCTCCCTACTATGACAAATTCTGTTCTGAAAAGGAATTGCTGCCTGGAAAGAAAGGAACAAGTGCATCATGTAAAGAGATATGAATTATTGGGAAGGGGACTGGAAACAACTAATCAAAAGTGTATCTTGAATTTTCATCAAAGTGTCTGAGAAGCACAATTTACTCAGATTTTCTTTCATTGCCTACTTATTACCTCCTTGCCACCTTTCTTCCTTTTCACAAGACATTCCTGATCTGCATTCCTTTGAACTTTTCCAAATACTATGCTTCATTATTTTTTTTTCTTCTAGAAATTTTCTTCCATTCACTTATCCATCTCTTCCTATATGAAGCCCCTAAGCCCTAGCATCAGAATCTTTTTGGTCTCTTTCTCAAAAGGGTCCTTCCTACAGTTTTGACATTGATTCATAGATTATCCAAATTAGGAGTGATTTCTGGAGGTTATCAAATGCAACACCTCCCTACATAACATTCAGTCACAAAGAGTCATCCTTTAATCATCTCTAGTAATGGGGAACTCTATTCCTGTAGGTAGCCCACTTCCCTTTTAGACAACTATAAGCATTAGGGAGGTTTTCCTATCATGTCTTCCTTTGCAGTTTCCAGGCCTGCTCTCTGGAGCCAAACCAAGCAACTCTGATCCCTCTTCCACGTGACAGACCCTTATATACTTGAAAGCAGTTATCTTTCATGTCCCCCTTAAATAGTGTTCTACAGGCAAAGTATTCCCAGGTCCTTCTGTTGATCCCAATATTACATGGTTTCTAATTCCCTTATTCTGCTCATCATCCTCTAGATACTTTCCAATATGTCAATAGTCTTTCTAAAATAAAACTCCCCAAAATTCAATACATTATTCCAGATTATCTAGTTGCTGCCTTTGTGTTGGAAGTAATATTTCTGTTCAACAGCCTCAGATAGGATCATTTTTTTGTTCTTCTATGTCACAATATTGACACATCGAGAATCCTCTACAAGCCATGGTTTTCTAAAACCCTTGTCCCCATTATCCTGTAACTCTGCAGTTGATTCCTTGAAACCAAGTTCAAGATTTAAATTTACTTACCCAAGTAGAGACGATCCATCACCTAGCCCACTGGGGTCAAACTCAAATAGAAATGGATCCCTGTGTGGCCACACATTGATTTAGAAAACCAAAAATTAACTTTATATTGTTTCTCCTAAAATTTACAGTTTAGTCTGGTTTGACTTCACTTGGGAGTTTTGAAAGTAACACAAATTTCACACTTCTCATGTGGCCTGTAATAATCATTTCGAACCCCAAATCTAATATCTACCATGTTGAATGTTTTTCTCAGCTTTGTGCTTTGAGAAGTATATCATCTATGTGTTATTAAAGTCACATTTAACAGAATGAGGCCAAGGATGCATTCCCTTGTGGCAACCCAGTACAGACATTCCTCCAGCTTGATAATATTTAATCACTAATTAGCACTTTTGTGGGTCCAACTATTACCATCTAATTGTAATTCAGTCATTTTATCCACATGGCTGTTATGACAGATCTGCTTACATGCCCTCTTGAACAATTCATGGATACAGAATTCCTTTGATCTATGACTCCAATAACTGTCAAAAAATGCAAAGAAAGCTAGCCTGGGGTGACTTGTTTCTGATGACCCCTTGCTGGCCTTAGTAATTGTTGCTTCATTTTCAAAATGCTTACAAACCATGTCATTTAATAAAAATTCTAAAGTTTTGCCAGGAATTGAAGCCAAGCTCAGCAGCATGTATTTGAAGAATTCACTTTCTGTC
The DNA here is from genome assembly GCF_902635505.1 of Sarcophilus harrisii. Lineage (NCBI taxonomy): Eukaryota > Metazoa > Chordata > Mammalia > Dasyuromorphia > Dasyuridae > Sarcophilus > Sarcophilus harrisii. Next base: position 542,623,835 of record NC_045427.1, read on the forward strand.
TGTCCCACTTTGAAAATCAAGACAAAAATTGCTCATCTACCATTCTATGACAGTTTGTCCATTCTCCATAATTGCTCAAAAATTAGTCTTATGACTGGGGACTGCTCGTATGCCAGCAATTTCAATATCCTGCAGTTTGCTCAGACTAAGTAACTTGAACTCATTAAGTATTTCTGTTCCATACTTTCCAGTTTTTAATCCATCCTTCATTAGGGAAAGATTAGAGTAGCTCATGTTTGGGAAACTGTATGATTACAAACTCAGGAGATCCTGCAGCAGTCCATAAAAATATTCTTCTAGTGATGACATGGGGGTTTTCTTCTAAGGCACAGCTTGGACTAGATGACTTCTAAAATCATTTCCAATTCTGCTATTCTGGAATTCTTTGACAGAACCATAGGAAGAAGCCCCTGAGAAAGAAATTGTTGTCGATACAAATCATCAGAAACCAGCCCCTTGGAAGAATCAGAATTATATGAATCTAAATGGCCACCATTGGGGAGAAAGTGTAGGCTGCAGCACATTACTAATGATCACCTGGGGTGTAAGGGAACAGAAGAGAAGGCAGATTGATAATGTAAGGAGAAGAATGGGGATAAAAGATGGACAACCCAAATTTGAGTCTCTGCAGGATGAGAAGAGACAAAAATACTGGAAAGGGTCAAAAGCAGATGATCTATGCTTGGAGATTAAAGTAGTATTGCCATTCAATGAGACAGACAGACAGCCATACACAAACACAAAGACAGACAGAAGAGGGGGGTAAGGGAGGGAGGGAAGGAGGGAAAGGAGGAGAAGAGGGAGAGGAAGAGGGAGGAAAAGGGAAAGAAGAAGAGGGGAGGAGAGGGGGAAAAGGGGAGAAAGAAAATTGAGTTTGTGTCTGTGCCTTCTCAGCTCAAGGATTCTATGGATTTTTCAGAACCTGTGCTCCACTTCCCTTTTGTACAAAGCAGAATAAATCATCCTAAATAAGGTCACTTCTCTTCGATCTCCTACTTTCTTCAGTCTAAAGCCAGAGTAGGCCAAAAGATGAATAGTAAAGGCATATTTTTCAAACTGAGCAAAGGGTCCCCTCAGCTCTTTTACTAACCTTCACAACTGTGGGGTCTCTGAGGAGTGGAGGAGGGGGAGACAGACAGGAAAGAGAAAGAAGGCGACACACACACACACACACACACACACACACCCCACTGCCATCACAAGAAAGAAACTGGTCAGAGCCACACTAGCCCAGTAGTCAAGGTAGCTCCTATGTACAGTTATGTTCAGACATGGCTTTGCCAATCACTTTTATTCCAGCAGTTTGGAGGCTCCATTTTGCTGCCAAAAAAGCCTTCAAACACAATTAGCAAATAGTTCTTCCCTTGCCCCACTTCCCTCCAAGGTTTCTAAGTAACCCTCAGAGTATTACCTTTGAAAAAATGTTAAGGGAAGTCAATATCTTTTTTTGTAGCTCAGTCCCTAGGGAACCAAGAAATGAGGCTGGTCATTTTATCTGCAGGCTTTATACCAAAGAGCAAAAGAAAGGAGGAAAAACTCAAAATAACTAGGGAAAAATGAAGAAAAAAAAATTAAACTGTTACTACTTGGCTCAAGTTTTATGAAATGAACTTCCCCATATTTAACAAGGTCAATCTTATATTTGGGGTCCTGGTCCATCTCTTCCCCAAACTATGTGTGTATCCCTTTAAGAGACTCAAAAGCTTTGTTGGGTTTGATTTAATAGTTGAAACATCAGCTTCCATTTAGAAGCAATCCCAGCATAAGTGAGATTGCTTTTGCTGGCACAAAGCTTTCAGCATTCTGAGATGGCAGCAGCCACCAGCTCATTGAGAAAATTAATTTTTCAGCTCAGGATGGCTCCTGAGGCATGGCCTCGTGACCCAAGCTGAGAATGATGGAGTCTTCACACTGTTAGTTGCAATATTTAATAGCTGAGTGCCAGTTAATTAGATTAGTTGAGCAACTGTGACAGATGCTAGGCAACAGCAGAGTGGAGGGGTGGGTGAGAGGAATAAAGTAAAGAGGAGAGGGGGAGAAAGAAAAGCCATTATCATTCAGAGCATGGAGAACTCGAGTGTAAATCCAAGTCAGCCCCTGCAATTTAGAGATGGTCAGGAGCGAAGTCCTAGACATTCAAAACTAGGTTTTTTCCTAGAAATTCTTGGCTCCTTGGCTGAAAGCAGTGATTTAAAGAAAAGAAGGAAGGAAAAGGAAAGAGGGAGAAGAGAAAGAAAAAAAGAAAGAAGAGAGAGAGAGAGAAAGAGAGAGAGAGAGAGAGAGAGAAAGAGACCGAGAACAATAGTGGGCAGAGTAGAGGAATGTTCCTGTACTCTAGGCTAACAGTATTTCATCTGCTGCCAAATGGACATAAATATATGGCATCTTGGGTTTTAAGACTGCTTTGAAATCACTCTTTAGGTTTGGGCCCCCTCTACATCTTGCCACTCTGTGGAGTAAAAAAATCATAAGAGAGAGAAACCTTCATAGAGGCTGGGGTTTCAACCTTAAGTTGATAACACTGAGACTCAAAGTATATATGCACATAAACACAAACACAAGGAACTGTTCTAAGATGGCCCATCCATCTCATTTCCTTGAGTGCTGGTAGGGGTATCTCTATAGTCTCCCATATAAACACTCTATTACCTTTTCTTCCATAATATCCTACAATATTTCACAACCCTAAAATAAAGTTTTTTTGTGTCATGGATTTCTTTGAAAGTCTAGTGAAGTTTCTGGACTGCTTAGCTAAATAATGTTTTAGATGCAGAAAATACAAAGGATTGCAAAGGAAACTAACCATATTAGTATATAGTTATCAAAATATTTAAAAAAATTTCAACCCTAGGTTAAGAATGCCTACCCTAGAGTTGGGATTTTTTTTGCTGGAGCATACTTCTGAGACCCCACATTACCATATCTTGCCTTCCCATTTACACCTAGAACATGTGCTCCTTTTATTTCTCACATACTCTTTTTGTGAATATTAAGAATATTCTACTTCTCATATGAAGGAATCCATGTAGGTTCATGCCCCTGATAAATGAAGAGAGATAAAGAATTAGTTTCTGGAGCCATACCTCGAATTTGTCAATCCTATCCACCAAGGTGATAAAGGTTGAACATCCTATGAACATAAGGGAAAACATGTTTGAAACATGTTTTCAGATTCCTGGCAATTTATTTAACATCTATTTAACATCCCAAAGCCTAAGCATCAGATTTTATTTATTATCTTTTATTCTCCTGAGCTTCCCCAAAGCAACTCAGAAATCAAAGGCACACAATCTATTCAACCACAGAATTAAGAATTCATCTTTCTCTAAGTCCATCTTTCTAAAATTAGCTCCATCTACTTCCCTAGATGAACCATAAATATCAGTTTAATGGGTCTACTACCTGTCTCTCAAGCAAGGTTTTTTGTGTTTCCCCTGCATACCTTTGTTCACATCATAACTGCCTCAGAACGTTCCTCCGCTCTTTTCTCTTCTTTAATCCTATTTGGAGGGTTGGTTTGAGTCTCCCTTCCCCCATGATGACCTCCCTTACTACTTTAGTTCATAGTGTTCTTATCCTTCTCTGTATTTCTAAAGCACCTCATTTAACTCTAATTAAAGGATTGCCCTAGTTATGTTTTTATACAATAATATGTGACAATAGCAATGACAGAGAAGCACAACATATTGAAAGAAAGAGTACTAATTTTCTGCTGCTTACATCATCTCTTGATGACTCAGTTTTCTTAGTCTGTGAAATGGGGATGAGAATTTAAGCTTTGCTTACTACAAGGGATTTCTATTGAGATCAAAAGGGCTCCTAGGGAGGGATGGAGTACTTTTCATAGGAACTGGAAAGAAGCTGTCAATCTAGACTTTTGCTGACCTGTTGAAAAAAGACTTAAAACTGAACTGGAGGGAAAAAAGTAAGAATGCCTTAGGTAAAACTGGAGGACTGAGAGAGAAAGAACAACACTGTAAAAAATACCCAGTAATTCAGATAGGAAAATAACTCAGAAGAGCAAAAAGAACAATTTTTATGGTGTCAGATGCTCATATACCAATGTAGATTATGATTAACAAAGCGAATTTGAAATATCAATATAATTTGACAGATATTACATTTATTTACACTCCCAAACTCATTTCTACTAAAGGAACACAAGCTGCATAAAATAATGATATAGTATATCTTCATATTTCCAGAGTCTAGGTGCTTAACAAATGCCTGTTTAATTGGATTGAGAAGCACCTAAAGAATAATGCGACCTATAAAATGAGGAGGTAGGGCTAAATGGTGCCTAAGCTTCCTTTCCAGATCTAAGAGCCTATGAACTTTCTTTACAAGAAGCTCAAAAGAATTAGAGATTAAAAAACAAAGAAAACAGTCCAGTTTGTCTTAATGAAAGTCTTCTGACTCATATGAACTATGACCAGAGACTACCAAAAGAACTAGCAAATGTGAATACTAGCTTCCAAGACTAGTAGCTGAAGAATTGTGGAAAGTATGTTAGCAAAGTGTGAGGAAAATGGGCTAATATTCAGGAGGAGGAAGAACATGTACTCTAGAAACTGTCTACCACGAAGCAGCAATTCCAGCTCCAAAGGAATTCTAAAATGGATTGTTATAAATCAGAGTTCTCTGAGCCAATTATGAAGTTAAGATTTCTTTCCCAAATAATCTAATAACTAATAATAACTAATAACAAATAATCTAATAATTTCAATATAATTAGTTTCCTTTTATATTCAATATATTTTGTTTGTATGCTTTTAAAAACATTCTGAGAAAGGGTCACAGCCTTCACTAGATTGTCCAAGTAGATCATGATACCAATAATATCTAAGAACCCCTGTTATAACCAGATGTTTTCAGCTCCCAGGGACAAATCAATTACTAGAGGCTAGCACAAGTTCACTAAATTACTTGCATAATGAAATAACTGTATGACTGATTTTTTGTTTTTAAACAACAATGCTATATATGTATTTTTCCTGTGTCTTAGGGCACTTAACAAAGTCTCAGTATCCCAAGGCCAAGATAGAGGATTGCAGACTAGGTGATAATTCAGTAAATTGGATTCAGAATGGCTGAATGGCAGTTCCCAAGGAATGCTGATAGATAAATTGTCAGCCTGAAATAAAATGATGTGGTGAAATGCCTTCAGAAATCAAAGGATCAGAGATTAAAAGCTGGAAGAATTTTAAAGGTCATCTAGTCCCACCCCTACCCCTTAGTTTATAAAAGAGGAGAGAGATCTGAAGAGTTTAAGTGGCCTATCTAAGGTCACACTATAAGTGAAGGTCAAAATGGCAAACCAGTTCTCCTGACTCCAAATCCAGTATCACATGATGTGACCTCCTTTCTCTTCTGTCCTCTACCCTAGTCTAATCAACTTTTTTAAGCTTTGGGTAACAATAATAATAGCTGGAATTTATATTGCATTTAATATACATTCTAGTTTTATTCTAGGATCTTTAAAAACATTAGTTTATTTGATTATTCACAATAAACCTGTGAGATATGTGCTATTATTATAATACTCATTTTATAGTTAAGGAAACTGAGGCAGACAGCAGTTGCTCAAAGCCAAGTAAATAAATATCTGAGGCTGGATTTGAACTCTGATCTTGTTAGTTTCAGGCCCAGCATTCTAGCTGGATAAAGAGAGAAAGCATAATTTTCACACCTGTGGAAGACATGAAAAGTTATGATGAAGAGCTAATTTGTTAGATGATAGGACAGAAAAGGATTTCAAAAGAGATTATAATGACTGGACAAATTTAACTATTAAATTAGCAAAGAATGAATACATGTAAATCCACAGCCCAGTATGGGGTAAAAGTAAAATGCCTAAAAAGCTGGTCATGTATCAAAGATTTAAGAATTTTAGTAGAAAAAAGTTTCACAAGTCAGAAGTAGAGTACAACTGCAAAAAATAAAAATAAAAATGTAATACAAGCGTCAATAACAAGAGAAGTTCCAGAACCTCCTCTGCTCTGTGCTAATCAGGCAACACCTGGAAAATTCATGTTTAATTAAAAAGAAGATATTCAGAGGTTTGCCTTTAATAACTGGAGCATTTCTAAAGAAACTAAGCCAAGCCACTCAATGGGAGAACATGGAGATTATTATTGGACAAAACCAAGACTTTGTCATGTGTACTCTAGGAAACGTTTGAAGAGGGAGTCCTTGGCATTTGCAAATCATGTCCTTTCTGTGTCACCTTCTATCAGAGGCTCTGAAGCTTCACTGAAAGGCACAGAACTTCAATTATTACAAAACAAATATCTTGGTGACAAAAATTTTTAGGCACTAAAAATAAGGTATAGTTGTAAAAAACAAATTATGTCTTCTCTTTGTCTGTCACCTCCTCTTTACTGTCCGCTGTGTTCACAGGCATAATGCAGTCTAGCAAGGGAAACTTTCAACTTTCTGTGACTATCAATAGGGCAGGAATGTTCAGATAGAATATAAACTTTAGACAAAAAGCAGTCAGTTCAACAACCTGGTGTGAAGTCCCCAGTGCACTCCCCAAAGCCTAGGCTTACTTTGTTTATCTCCAGTGCTGAGAAAGGGACAGCATAGAGTGTTCAACCTGAAATCAGAAAGATCTGGATTTAAATCACGACTCTTCCAAGTTATTAGTATGTGACCATGGGCCAGTGATGTGCCTAAATAGTAGCAGTTCAGGCTATATTTGGCATAAGTGTTAGGAATATAACTCCCTGAGCCTTTAAGGGAGTGTTATTAAATATTTGCTTTCTTTCTTTTTTGGGGGTGAGGGGGGTAGCTTACAGATGTTAATTGATTTAGTTGCTGATGTTCTCTCATAGAATTGAGGAGATGTGGGAATTGAGTGAACCAGAGTAATTCCATTTTGTGACTCAATTCTGAGAGCTACTCAATTCTCTTTCATTATGGGTCTAGTCCAATTTCTGTATTATAAGAAAATTTTATTTAGTTGTGGGAATTGGGAGAAAACCTTACTGCATGATTTCCTTGCATGGCTGGGATGTTGGATTACCCATTTAGAGATCTTTAACTAAAGACCTCAGTTATGCTGACCAGAAATCTGGTGCATGATGCAATGATTTTTCTAATCATTGTGCACCTCAAGTGACGTATGATGTTTTACTTGAAAACTGGCCTCATACTGACCAATCAATTATTGTTTCAATATTTCTTTGCAAATATTTGGGGGGAGTGGGATACCTTCTTTTCTAATTTCAGGGAATTGTATGTGTTTAATTTCCTCCACCAAACTTGGAAAATTCTTAATCTTTCCTCCAATAAGAAATCATATTACCTAATGTTACATTGTTTCTTTTTGATTATTTGGCCTTGTTTGACTAATTGTTTTTAATGTATAAAAGTCTGTGTTCCTTTGTATTTGAGGTCCAGGTCTAAGCTGAGGACACCTGGTCTTAGTTTGTTGAGTAATCGCCATGCATTGCTTAATAAATGGTTATATTTCTGTAACATCCAATTAATGGGAAATCAGGGGAGTGACTTGTCCTTCAGGATAGGAAATAAAATGCTGCCTTTGGAATTTCAAAGGTGTGTCTACTAACCCAAAGCCCCCATTTTTGCAAGAATGTAAAATAAAATCTTTTCTACCAAAAAACAAAACAAAACAAAACAAAACCAAAAACAAAACCCAAATGAAATAAATGTTACATTCAGGATCTTGAAACTTTGTTTCTTCAGTCATATTTCATCTATCACCACACCTCTCCAAAGGCTTCTGGGATCACCCATGGAACAGAAAGCAGGGAGAGAGCTTAGAATAGAGATTTATCAGTGAGAAAAAAAACTTGTAGACTAAAGAAAGTCTGAGCTGAGAGAGAACAAGATATTTTTCTAAGGTCTCTGCAACCTCTGAATGATCCTATGACCCCGTGACTCTGCCAAGATTTACAGTAGACAAGAAGAGCTTGTCTTCAAAGAGTGAGTGTCCTGATGGGGAAATGTTCGTGAGCTTTGTGCCCCAGCATGGAGAGCGGGGCATCAAAAAGGACAAAGCCTTCCTTACCTGTCTGAGTTCCTGGGGTTGAAGTCACTGTCCTAAGGGCTTCTCATGCAGGCAAATGTTTCCAAGTGCTGACAAAGGCTGTGGGGATGAGTGAGTAAGGCACTGTTGTGATGCAGGTCCACGTGTCTGAGGTAGGGTCATAGCAGTCTAATGTCTTACACCGCTGGGTCCCAAAGTATCCACCCACCACATAGAGCTTGTTCCCCGAGGCCAGAGCATGGCATGACATGCGCTTGGCTGTCATGTCCCCAATCCGTGTCCACTGGTTGGTTTCGCAATCAAAGCGGTAGGCAGAAGCTGCCGTGAATTCTGTGTCACCCCCCATGATAAAAATCTGGCTGCCCAGGACAGCAGCCGCTGTATAGCGCCAAGGCTGAGGACATTCCGCTTTGATCATCCATCGGTTGTCTGATGGATCATAGCACTGAACTTTGGACACCATGTCCCGGTGAATGCTCGTGCCGCCAAAGACAAAGAGCTTAAGCTTAGCACTCACCACTGCAGCATTGCTGACTCCGTCCCTTAAAGGAGCCACCATCGTCCACTTGTTGGCTCCGGGGTCGTACTTCTCTACTTGCTTCAAAGAAACAGAGGGGGAGGCTGGGAAGACCCCAGCCACTGCAGTGTGACCCCCTACTACATAAAGACAATTCTCCAGCTCAGCTGAGCCATGACCAAAACGGGCAATCAGCATAGGAGCAGCCTTGGACCATTCTTCATGGACAGTGTCATACACCCAGACATCTTTGGAGACCCCATTCTCAGAGCCCCTCCCCCCTGTCACATAGACCTTACAGCCTAGGGCACAGGCACTGAACTCCTTCCGTGGACTGGGCAAGTCTGCCTTGGGGATGATTTCCTTTGCTTTGTGGTCCACCTGGTAGATCTTGTCACACATGAAGGTCTGGCCTCCAAGGATCAGAAGAGTGTGGCCTGCCTTTCGGGGTCGGGCACAGGGGCTAGTGACCACCCCGTCATTCTGTAGAATCTTCTTCTTACAGTGGAGAGCTTCGTCCATGATAAGCTTGTTACGCTCATCTGCCATAATAAGGTCCTCACAGGTGATGGCCTCCTTTAGGATTTCAGAGGGCAGCAGGGCCAGCCGTACACTGCGTAGAAGCTCTGGGAGGTACACTTTTCTCTCATCCAAATCATGTTTCACCCACTGAATAATGGCTTCAAAGACTACTCGTTCATCCTCTGTCTCAAGCTCATCACTGGAGATCAAGTCCAACAGGGTGTCCTTGGAGAGGTTTTTGAAGTCTTCACTCTGCTGCACCGTCTCAAAATGTACCAGGCACATGCGCCAAGAGAGCTCGTAAAGGCGGCGGCACTGGTGGGCATCTGAGAGGAGCATCATACCCAGACAGTTGGAGGGGAAGAGATTCTTCTCTAAGAACTCAGCGGCAGCATCTCGCACATCATGGAACTGGAGCATGTCCCCCGCTTCCAGCAGGGATTCAGCATTTTCCTCATTGATGATGATCCGGGACGAGTAGGCAAAGTCCAGCAGGAGCTCAAGCACTTCTGGATGGAGACTATCATGAAAGTTGACTGCGTCATCCAGACTTTCTCGTAGGCCATGGCTGAACATGGCTTCGAAATAGCAACTAGAGGCGGCCAACACAGCCCGGTGGCAGGGAAATGAGCGGTCCCCAGCCCAGAGAGTGACATCTGTGAACATACAGTGCTTCCTCAGGGTGTTGAGGTGGGACAAGACACAGTCTGGGTGGGAAGGTTTGTGGAAAAGGGTGATGTTCATAGAGCCTGTGCTTGTCCTGGACTTGCGGTTCTCATGGACGCTGACAGACATTTTGATTAAGTCAGCTAAGGAAAGAAAAGCAAACATTTCAGTAAAGTCACCACTTATCCTTTACAAAGTCATACTCCTACCTCTTCATCTTTATTGCATTTGATGGCTCTTCCTGGCTATCACCCCTGCTATACTTCAACCCCTATAGACCTCAAGGTTGCCACCTCTTGCCTCATTCTTCCTTGCTGCTTGGTTCTGCCAAAGCCCCGGGGCACAGGATCACATACAACAGAACTGAGCAAATTCTACTCCTTGGGTTTCAATCCCAGATGCTCAGAAGTTAATCTCGTTTCAGTCAATGTTGGTTCAGTTCTAGAATCAAATTAAGACCCATTCTTTGGATTGCAGCTGCCACAGGGTTGGTGCAGTCCCAGACTCATAACAGGCCAAGATCTGGGAAAGTTACCTAGGGTTATCAGATAAATGAGTATAAGAAATAGGGAGAATATGGTATTGATTTGCTTTGGTAAAAGGAGGCTTTTTCTTTTAAAACAATGAAGAGAAACTGACAATTTAGATTTTGCAGTTTCCTTTTTAAGAAAGGCTAATGTATGAAAGAAAGGTATTTTTGTACCTAAAAAAGAAAATGGCTAACATTTATATAAAATTTTAGGGTTTGCAAAATGCTCTATTTCTCTCTCTCTCCCCTTCCCCCCCCACAACAACCTTAGGATGTAAGTGCTATTATTATCCTCCTTTTAGAGCTGAGAAAACTGAGGCAAGCAGAGGGTAAGTGACTTGATCATGGTTATATAACCCGGAGGTATCTGAGGATGGATTTGAACTCAGGTTTTCTGACTCCAAGTCCAACACTTCACATAACACAACACCTAACTCCTTCCATACCCAAAGCAAAAGATATAAAAGTGATTATTGAAGATCTTGTATACTTGGCAGTTTAAGTCCTGACTGCTACCAGTCACAAATAGTACCATCTTTAAATATATTATTGTGCAGTTGTGCCTGACACTGATACTGTCCATGGGTTTTCTTGGCAAAGATACTGGAATGGTTTGCCATTTCCTTCTCCAGTGGGTTGAGCCAAAGAAACATTAGATGACTTGCCTAAGACACAGCTATTAAGCACCTGACACCACATTGGAAGTTGGGTCTTCCTCATTCTGAGCCTAGAGCACTATCCACTAAGTCATCTAGCTGCTACCTTTAAATATGGATATAGATATATTTTTATTGTTGTTTTCTATTGATAAGTAAGCATTTTCATGTAAAGATGAATGTAAACCAAACTGATGAGCAGGATTGCACAGGAAAACATTATGTAGAACTTGCATTTTTTAAACGAACATAATTTTCTACATGTTAGTTTCAAAGCTGTTATGCTTGTCTTCCTTTTGTTCTCTTCTGTACAATTAGTACTAACTTTTTGAGAAAGCATGTGTTCAGAAAATTTAGAAAAGAAATGGGATGGTTCCTAGGAATACTACATTTTTCTACTGTTTAATACCATTCAATATTCTTTCAACCCAGAGGCATCTAGGTTTCCTGGACATATGCTATGGACCAGTGGGTTTGGTAAGAAACAACTGATTTTAGCTTTGGTCCAAGCTGTCATCTTTTCAGATGTTTAATCGAACAGACGGGCCACTTTTGCCACAATGTGTCAAAAGAGAATATACCCAGGATTCTCAGTCTATATTGTGTTGTAAAATCGGAAAGGAAGCAGAGCTAAGGACTCTGAAATAACCTGAGCTGAAGTCACCTAAACTGAATAGCAGTCTAATGGTCTTAAATTATGAGTTCTACTTCTCAAGCTGTTTCCACTAACTACCAGACTTCTACCTCTTTGTCTCCTCCCTAAGTCCTCCCAGTCACTGCCGTGAAGTACCAAGAAGCCTAGGTCTATGCTACAGCAAACATTAATAATGATAACTATAATTGTTATTTTTATCATTTGGAAGAATCCTAATGTATTTTAAAGACAAGCCAGCCTTCAGGGATATACCCTGCATTTTACAGCTTTGGAAAATAAGAGAGACAAGTGGTCTGGTGGAGGTCTAAGATAGGCAAAGATTAAGTAGTTAGGATAAATGGTGGCACAGGGAATCCAGCTGGGGATTTCAGACCCCACAGCGAATCTTACTAGCCTACCTCCTGGTATTTACAATTTAAAAATAAGTCAAATCCACTCAAAGAAAGAAAAGTAATGAAATGCCTCTAGTAAAAATAATTTAAAAAAAGTAAATTGTTTGACCAATATGTGTGTAATTCTAGGTCATTAATCAAACTCAATCAGAAATAAATTTAAAAACCCAACTAAAAGCGCTTCTCATAATCTTATTTTATCAAAACTCCACATTTCAGTGAGCAACTGCACAGACATTGTGGTCCCAAATTATATTTTAATTTAGCTCCTAATTTCTCTGTGTCTGTGTCTGGATGGCTCTACATCTGTCTGTTGCTCTCTATTTCTATCTCTATGACTGTCTCTCTATGATAGTGTGTCTCTGTGTGTTTCCATGTCTGTTTCTTTGTCCCTCTTTGTCCTCTTCCTTTTCTCCTTTTTCAAAAAAAAAAACAAAAACAAAAACAAAAAACCCAAAAAGAAAACACCCACAAATGAAATCTGCTGTAGCTGTTTGCAAAATACAGACAAGTTGCTGGGTTAGTGCCAGAGAGATTTCTGAGGCTGCCTTAACTTTTGAGTCTGAGGTCTTCTTCCATGGCCTATTCCCACTATATTTCCCAGTGGCCTATCTCATGCTCTAATGCTTCACAATTTATATAAGGTCTCAGTCTTTCAGGGAGTTAATCTTTCTGGGTTATCTTGATAAGGGGAATACTGATCTTAGCTCTAAAATTTACAGATGAGGAAACAGAGGCCCAAAGAACAAGGTGGTTTTTGGTCAAGGTTTCTTATCTTGCTAATGACGGAGTTGAGATTCACAACTCAGATCTCCTGATACCACCTGTTTCTTGTATATGACCTCATCTAAAATTGGAAAATTGGCAAGTTTTGCAGTGTGGCCTCTGTGTACCAACTATTTAATCATTGTGAACATACTTTCCTGATTAATTTTAGTGGCCTCTAATTTAGTAGTATTGGGAAAGAGCTAAGGTCCAGTCTTCTCCTGAGCAAGATCATTTTAGCCCTGGATATTATATTCAGATAGCAAAGGGCATGCATGAGTATTAAAACTCCTTGCAGGCTGGGTCTTTTGTTACACTGTATCCCTAATATCATTCATACAGCAAGTACTTAACATGCATACATAGAATTTAATTGAATTTGACAAATATCTTGTTACAGTTACTCTAATGGGATCACCCTACAAATGTTTCTAGAGACAACTACCTATGATGGAGAGCAAATTGTACCTAACAATCTTCAGACTATGTATTCAAAGTCCCTGCAAAAGAAGGTTAAGAATGGTGCAATTCAAACAAATGGGGACTTGGAAATCTTTGGATGTACCGACATAATCCCTGGAGGTGAGTGAAGAGAATGAGGGACCTTGGAACAAGGTCCACATAGGCAACTCCATAGCCAGTTAAGTGAACATCCAAAGCAACTAAGAATGCTTATCCCAACCAAATCTTAAACTTCACCTCTCTACCAACAAAGGGGAAGTGGATGGAAGAACATAGTATAGTTTTGTGTGCTGAGATATTTAAGTTGTTTCTTCAGTTTCTTAAGTCAGACTATACTAGATGCTACTATGAAAGAATTGAATAGCTCTACTGAGTCATATCTCCTGCCTTATTCATAAAGAAATAAGTTGTTCCTAAGACACAGCTCAGCACATCTCTCTAGAGCAAAATACAGAGTTTGGCAGCTGACCCACCTGAGGCTGTCAACATTAAGAATTCAGGCATTGCTGATTGTACTTTCCCTAAGGCTAAACTGTTCAGAGGAAGCCGTGAACTTGCAGATTGTGAGGCTAAGATAGAGGACTAGTAATTAGGAGAGTCAAGTCGCAGTCATGATGACCTTTGATCATTGTATCCAATCAGGAGAATTAGATCGCAAAATGGAGACAGACACACACACACACACACACACACACACACACACACACACACGAATCCATGGAGTAGTAGGCAAGGGCATTAAGCAAGGGCTAGGGTCAGTTCCAATCTCAGCTCTATAAATGATTTGGGGGAACTCACTATGCTACCTCTCTGGTTCTCATTTTTCTTACTTCAACAATGACTTCCAGCTCTAAATCTTCTGGACCAGTATCTGCCTCTTTCCTTAACTATAGATAAGTTATCAGAAGTAATAAAAATAACAATGACATGTCTTGACTCACATAATTTGGGATACCAAAAAGAATACCAACCTGATCACTAATTAGAATCATCAGAAAGGAAGCCAGATTATGTACCATACTGCTAAAACAGGAATTGGGACTACCCAAGATATCTTGGGTCTAAGAACTTCTTCCTTTATAACAGAGCACATCTCTGGGAGGTGGGAGGGAGGGAAAGACCTTCACACTACCTATCTGATAGAGACAAAAGCCCTCTGGATAGCTCATGACAACTTAAAAAAATCTGAAAATATTTAAGCTTCTACTATTTTCCCCAGCACTGTGCTAGGGGTGATGGGAAGATTAAAAAAAAAAAAAAAAAAAAAAAAAAAGCAGTTTAAAATAGAATGTTCTTGAGTAATGAAGATTTCCTCCAGTTTCTTAGCAGAAGAATTAAGAATCAAGATGGGGACAGAACACAGGGATATATACATTCAAGTTCTAGGCAGCCAGTGGGAGGCCTAACTCTTCCCTACTGTTAGCATTCATGGTTCATCTACCATTCCATACCACAATTAATTAGTCTTGCCTCAGAATAGCCCTCTTTCTCTCATTGCTGCTCAGAGGTTTGATGGATTTAAGGGACATAACTTAACTGCAGGGCATCACAACAAATTTAAAATTTATCATTCTGCTAAAAGCTATTGATCCAGCTTCACAATATATCTACTTACTTCTGCTTGGCTCTCAAACACCAGGTTCCAGCTGATGTGTTAATCTTTCAAAGTCAATTATCCCTGGAAATTAAGAAATGTACTCAGGGCTAGTTTCTAACAGATCAACTAAGTAGCCAGGGTGATGCTAGGAGAATCAATGGAAAAATACCTCACTTTCATTGCAGAAGACTCTATGAAGCCTTCTCACTCTGGAGCATCTTTTTGCTCCTGGTAGGCCCTTCTCCTATTATTATGTTCTTCATGGAACCTCCATGAGGAAGGGCCCAGTGGCCAGCAAACCTTAATTCCTCCTGCCCTAGTTCTGCTTATGACTTTCTGCATTTTACCACCATACATACCTCACTTCCATTTCCCTTTTTATATGTTGTCTTCCCCAATAGAGTATAACCTATTTAAGGGAGGGGCCTATATTTCCTTTGGTTTGTATCCTCAGAATTTAGCACAGTGCTTAAGATAAATGCATAAGTGATTTGACTTGAAAAAGAAGAGTTGTGTTCATTGAACAAAATAAATCAGACTATCAAGGCAGTAGCTATTTCTCTGCTTTTCATTTTTCTAACTTAACAATGACTGGGTTGGATTAGATAAGTCTTTGAACACTCTTCCAGCTTTCTAAAGCTTTTTTAACTAGTGATAAGTTATCAGAAATAATAAAAATAACAATGATATGTTTTTATATATGTGAAAACTAAGTCTCAGCACCATCCTAAAGTTTAGTTGACTCTCACTAGAGACCCTGTCGGCCCACCTCCCTTCAATGGATATCGAGGCATAAAAATGTCAACACTTGTTCAAGGTCATAAAAGAATAAATCTTGGACTGTAAAACAGAGTTGGGACCTTAATTGTCAATGGAATTATTCAGGATATTTATTGCCTGGCCAATTTCCAGTTTTGACCAAGTATCACTCTGGTCTGTGCTCATTAGTGAGAGCCTGGATGAACTTCCCTGTATCCCAACCACATATCCTTCGGATTGAACCTGGAGTTGTACTCCCCTGGCAGAATAAAGTTCCTTTCATCTCTGGGAAATCCTTTGCATCCTGTCAGATCAGGCCATTCTTCTAGGAGAGGAAAAAGGTGGGTTGACAAGGACTTCAGAAAGAGCATTTTCCCCTCTCCTTTGAACTGGAAGCCAATAACCACATATCTTAAGCCTTAGACAACAAAGCAGTACATAAGGATGGAGTCTAAGAATTAATTCCCATTTAGCCTTGGAAGCTTTTTCCTACCCACAGGCTTTTGGAGGTTTATGCCAATGAGCAAACATATACCATAGTTCCAAGAACTGTTTCAGGAAACAGCAGATGAGGCTTATTTGAGGTCTTTTGTATAATCTCATGGAGCCAGAAGTCACTTCTACCTCCCTAGGCCAGGTTCCATCTTAGGGGAATTGTCAGCTAGAGTATTTTTCACATATTCTTCTTTTACAATTTTGTTTCAGTTTAGTAATTTTGTAATATTGCTCTCCTTGTGATTATGAGTAAGGAACATTCAAACCTGTGCTGAGCTGGTCCATTGTTCTAGCCAAGGAAGCTCTAATGTCAAAGCATGTCAAAATGAATGGGAGCTATTCTATTTTTGTGGTTCTTGATGGCAACTGACTTTTATGCTGAGAAAAAAACAGAAATAAAACTTGATATCAACATTTGACAGTGTGCCTTTTCTTTTAACATATCCTTGGAAAACAATCAGAGAGTAAAGTTAGAGCTGCAACCCAGAGATGAACACCAAAGGGTTTCATCAAAGCTGGGTCAGAGAAACAAAGGACTTAGTCGGAGTCAGTGTTAGAGGATGACAACAGTGTCCAGATGTCAAATCTGTCGACCTTTGGTGATATGCATTACATGGTGGGTGGGAAATGATGGGAACAAAAGACCAAGCTTTATGGATCAGAGGAGTTGTTCAGGAATTCAACCACAGTGGTCTAATATTCTTTCTTAGTTTTCTTTGTCATGTGAAATGGTGTCTGCCTGCTGCTCCTTGGGAAAACTGGTTAAGAGTCCATATGGATAGATTGTATTATGGATAGAATATTGGACTTAAAACCAGTAGCCCTGAAATTAAATTTTGTCTCAGACACTTAGTTGAGTTAAGTCTGAGTAAATCACTTATATCTCTCAATCTAGGTTTCTTCATCTATAAAATTGGGATAACAATGGCACTCACCTAAAGAGTTCTGAGGAAACTCAAATGAGATTTTAAGCGCTTTGCAAACCGTACAACATTATATAACTACCAACTACTATGAGGAATGTCTGTGTCCCCAGGATATCTGGGTGTGGAGTTTGTGTGTGAATTCTAGGCTGTTTTCAAGTATATTTTTTAGGATGTAAACAAGAAGTCATCACAGGTTGAATCTATCTATCTATCTATCTATCTATCTATATTTGAACTTCAGTGGTTGAGATGGGTACTGGACAATGACACCCTTGTGGCATTTAACCAAATTCAGGTCAAATATCTAAGAATATGAAGATAGTCTCATGAGTTTGTAATGGTAAACATGCACAGTAACAGTAACACTAAGTGTCACTGGTCAACAAATTCTAAGTATCTACTTTGTGCAAAGTAACATAGTAGACACTGAAGGATATACAAAGAAGACATGGACAAAGACAAAGACATGGCCTGTGCCCCCAAGAACCTTACATTTTATACTTGGAGAAACAGTATATTTCCACAAAAAGTTTACATGTGCCAGTGACATAGGCCAATGACTGCTATAGGAGATCAGAGAAGAAAGAGACAACTTTGATCTGGTGAATATAATATATACCTTAAATACCAGTGTCTGGGAAATGAATGTAAACTGTTTGCATTTTTGTTTTTCTTCCCGGGTTATTTATACCTTCTGAATCCAATTCTCCCTGAGCAATAAGAGAACTGTTCACTTCTGCACACATATATTGGATCTAGGATACACTGCGACATATTTAACATGTATAGGACTGCTTGCCATCTGGGGGAAGGGGAGAGGGAGGGAGGGAAAAATTGGAACAGAAGTGAGTGCAAGGGATAATGTTGTAAAAAAATTACCCAGGCATGGGTTCTGTCAATAAAAAAGTTATTAAAAAAAAAAAAAAACACCGGTGTCTTTAGTCTGGCTATCTAACCTATCGTGAAATCTCCAGACCTAGAAGGGAATCATCTATTCCAACACTTTCATTTTACAGATGAGGAAGCCGAGACTCAAAATGGCATGCCCAATAATAAGAAGCACATCTAGAATTTGAACCCAGATCTTCTGAAGCTTAATCTAGATTATGTCTCACTGTACCATAAGGCTTTAATCTATCACTATTCCATTCTTATTCCAAGATTTAATCAATAAAACTACAAAGTCACTGGTACAGAGACATGTTAAAATTTACAACCTGGTCAGTACCTCCTGCTGCTTCTGATTTTTAAATTACCATTTAAAATAATCTTTTCATTTCTCTACAATTCTCTTTTCCTTTAAGCCAGGAAGCTGTTCACAGCAAGGCAGCACAGAACAGCCTTCTTTATAACCCTTGCCTGACTGGATGGTGCCTTTTTTCCTTCAGTCATGTGTAACCTAACAGCCCTCCTGGGGCCCATCAGAGCTTCTCCATAAAGATGTTAGAGCTGGAGTACAGTTAGCAAATGAAAAAGCATGTTTAAAAGAACCCTTGATTGTATTGACTTTCCATAACATGGCATTATTCATCTTTCCTCACCTGATCCTCTGCTGGGGCTCTGCTTTCTGATTCCAGAGACTGGAAGGGGGAGAAAAGTCAAAACACCCAAATATAACAGGTAAGCTTGTCTATCATCTGTAATCTGCCTTCTCTCTCTACCCTCTGACTCTCCTTCCCCACCTTTTTACTTAATGCACTGAAACATTAAATACATTTGAATCAACAGTATCCTCTTTAAGCCCGGTGTGATCGATAAGATCCAGGATGGTTAACATCTCTCTCTTACCCAAGGTACAAGAGCTATTATTACAGTTGAAAGAAGCTATTGAGATTGATGCCCACCTTCAATGAAATGGAAACAACCTTACTGTTTAGAGCAACGGGCCAGAACTTAAGGATGTGGCCAACACAGGAGGCTGACAGCTGACTCCCTGTGGAGAAATCTGCTCTGCATCACCAACAAAGCAAGAAAACAAAGGCAGAGATATACAGTGATACATGAAATCCTTGTTAGGTTATGAAACAATACTCTGCAGACAGACGGATAGGAATTCTATTTATACACTTCTTTAGCCCCCTATATTAGGGGGTCAGAGCTTTATCCCTGGGGATTTCTGGCCTAAAGAGAAGACTTTGAGGAGATGGTAGAGTTCAAACATTTAATGGATTGTCCTGTGGACAAAGACTTAGACTGGGAGATGGAAGGTGGTAGAGGTGATACAAAATTAAGCACAATGGGTTTAAGTTGTCAAGTTTAGATTTGACATAAGAAAAAACTTTCTAGCAATAAGAGTATCCCCAAAGTAGAAAAACCTGGAAAGATTTACATGAACTAATACAAAGGGAACAGAACCAGAATATTGTACACAGTAATAGCAATATTATATGATGAAGAACTGTGAGTGACTTAGTTATTCTCAGCAATACCAAGATCTAAGACAATTCTGAAGAGCCTAGGATGAAAAACCTTATCTACCTTCAAAGAAAAAATTGGCATTTTTTGAATATAAACTGAAGCATATTTATTTCCTTCCTTCCTTCCATTGTACACAGTAATAGCAATATTGCATGACTAAGAATTGTGAGTGATTTAGCTATTCTCAACAATTCCAAGATCTAAGACAATTCTGAAGGACCTAGGATGAAAAACCTTATCCATCTTCAGAAAAAAGCTGACATTTTCTGAATATAGACTGAAACATATTTCTTTCCTCCCTCTCTTCTTTCCTTCCTTCTCTCCCTCTTTCCTCCCTTTCTTCCAAGTCTTCGTGTATAAAATATCTAATACAGAAATATTTTCGTGACATGTTGAATTCATATCAGATTGCTTATGTTTCAGAGAGGGGAGGGAAGAGGAGAAGGAGGGATAGAATTTGGGACTCAAAACTTAAAAACCAAAACCAAACCAATAAATGTTTAAAAAATTTTTTTTTTTACATATATTTGGGTAAAAAGAAAGTGTTATTTTAAAAAAGAAGGGGATACCTTTTCTCAGGTTGCATCTTCTCTAGCAGAGACCAAAACAACCTTGGCAGCTGGAATATTTCTTCCAGAGAACTCATATCTATTTCTCCTAAATTCAGCCCTTTAGCCCTTTCTATCTTCCAACTAATCAAGCATATTTTTCATAAGCACAGATGTTTTTGAAGACGGGGACAGTTAGTGAAATGGATACCATTACTCTAACAGCAGAGGGGTTGGGTAACTCAAGGCTCAGATTCATCCATCTGTTAAAATTACTTGGTTCCCTCTTACTGGGAAAAGGATGAAAAATGCAACATATGCAAATAAAGTAACTCCCATTTCTTATTGCATTCTCTTTGTAGACTAATAGTGCTCTTTTAAAAACAGGTGAATTTCAGAACAGTGGTGGAAGAGAAGCAGGATTACATAGGGAGGCTGAATTCCCCCATCAGATCCTCTAGGACACAAATATTAGTCTTGCTAAAAGAAACTGTAAACTTAAAGTTGCTTTTATTGAGTCATCTAGAGGGACAGAGGAGGAAGTAAAACATGTAGATTTCTTATAAGATAAAGAGCAAAGTAATATAAAAAGAAATTTTAGGATATTTGTTGTTGTCTGTGTCTCTGCTTCATTCCACAAGGGTTGTGATTCAGATCTTTTTGTGATGTCCCCAGCACTAAGCACAGTGTCTGGAACACAGTAAGTATTTAATAAAAACTTGTTGATACAAGTTAGCTTTTAGCTGTTCAGAGTTCTTCTCCTAGCTGTTGCTGCTGCTTCTTCTCCCAAAGACTAGACAATTTTTTGGATGAGGCAATTGAGATTAACTGACTTACCCAGGGTCACACAGGCTGGACAATTTGTGAATTAGTGCCTGGAATTTGGGACAGTTCTTCTCTTCCTAGTTTTTCCCTCAATCTTTCATCCCAGAGAATCCTGATCTGCCTCTTCATACCTGTTACAAGTTTTAGTATGAAAAGAAGTAGAAGTCAGCAAAGATTCTTAACCTCTCCCATGGGATAAACTCTTGACAAAGGAATAAGATTATGTAAGTCATATAAAAATAGGTAAGAGCTAAAGGAAAAGGAAACTACCATGTATGAAGAGATATGTGGAAAATAATTTTCCCCTCTCAGAATACTTCAAAAGGTGGATGATTTGGGGCAGCTAGGTGACACAGTGGATAGAGCACCAGCCCAGCCCTGAAGTCAGGAGGACCAGAGTTCAAATCTGACCTCAGACATGTAACACTTCCTAGCTGTGTGACCCTGGCCAAGTCACTTAATTCCAATTGCCTCAGCAAAAAAAATATATATATATAATTAAATTAAAAAAGGATGATTTCTTCCACAGCTTAATAAACTCTTTTATAGGTGACAATGGCCAAAAATATTTATGATCCAGTAGCTAACCTTCTTTTAAAAGTGAAATGTAGGGATAGCTAGATGGCACAGTGGATAGAGCACCAGCTCTGAAGTCAGGAGGATCTGAGTTCCTATCTGGTCTCAGACACTTAACACTTGTGACCCTGGGCAAGTCATTTAACCCCAATTGCCTCAGAAGAAAAAAAAAAAGCTAAGAAAAAGAAGAAAGAAAAAAAAAAAGTAAAATGCATTGAATCTTTCCAAACAAAATTATTTTCAGAACCCGGTTGTTCTTTAAGGCTACAGACTAGTGGTCAAGTTTGATAAAATTCACTAAAGCTAATCTTCTGCTCTTGTGGTCTTCAAGATGCCAGAATCACCTCTCCATCACAAGGAGGAAATTTTTGTTGTGATACTTCCACCAATGTTTAAATTAGTAGCAAGGACACATGTTACCCAGGACCATTTAGTCATTTACCAAAAGACTACTAGGAGGCTATGACAACTTTAACACTGTTTAGTCATTTCAATCTCCACAACCCCATTTTGGGGAGGGTTTTTTTGTTTGTTTGTTTGTTTGTTTGTTTGTTTTTTGGCACACTTATTGGAGTGGTTTGCCGTTTCTCTCTCCAGCTCATTTTACAGATGAGGAAGTATAGCACTTTTCACACAGGAAAAGTCTAAAGCTGGATTTGAACTCAGGTCCTCTTGACTCTAGGACTAGAACTCTATCCACTGAGCTCCTACTTGCCTTTTAACATTATAATGTGACCAATCACTGTCCTCCAAACAAGAGAATGACAGAGACATTGCAGCTGACAAATTAAACATGAAAATATGACTACTGAGATGGTAACTAACTGAGGCTTTCTTGGGCTGAAGACAGAGTAGAACAGGTTTTCATTTTAGAGTCAGAAAAGGCCTAAATTCAGCTCCCCTTCCTCTAGCACAACATATAAGCATTGACAAGTCAGCTAATCTTTCTGAATTTCAGTTTCCTCACTGAGAAACTAATGAGAATAATACCCCTAATCTCTATTTTACAAGGGGCTATGAGGATTATAGATTTGAAGTAGGAAAGAACCTTCTAGGCCATCAAATCTAATCCCTTCATTTTACAAATGAGGATACTGAGGTCTAGAATACAACATCCTTGAGGACAGAAATCCTGGTTTTGCTCTTTTGCTTTCTTTTTTTTTTTAAATCTCCAGAGCTTAACTCAGTACCTAGTAATTAAAGCTTATTGACAAACTAAGTGATGGAGGTGGGATCAAGTAAGATAATATATGAAAAATTCTTTGTAAACTACCCAGTGCCATCCGAACATCAGGGATGATAAAAATAGCTAGCATTTACATAGCACTTTTACTATGTTTGCAAAGGTTTGCAAAATGCTCCTTTTAGGTTATGATAACAATGACCAATGGTATGAACAGGGTGGAATGAATCCCAAAGTGGTTATTTTCTAAAGTCTTGGGACTTTGACATTGAACCCAGAAGCATCTTACAGATAAGGAGAGTCTTTTTTTTTTTTTTTCTTCTATTCCTGCTGGGAATCGAAACTACATGTCTGCATACTCTAGACAAGGTTTGCTTACATGTATTTAATATCCACCACATTTTCTGACTGCCACCGTGGCACGTGTAACTTGACTTATAATACCTTTATGCAGTATGGTAGAGTTTTCTGGTGTTAAAAATGTGCAATTATAAAAACGAATAGAAGCTACTCTTCATGGCACTCCACCCTAAGTGTTGTGCCCAGAAAACTGTTTACCCAGTCCAAGTCCCTATCTTGGCTCTGCTCCTAATTTCTCCTTTGCCCACCCACCCTCAGGGAGATCTGGGCTATTCCATATACCATATTTGTTATAGCAAGCAGAATTTCATATTAAATACTTCTGATAAAGTAATGAGCATAAGACAAATTTACCTTTCTATTAAAACTGTCACAAAGATTCAATGTTAGGGTCTGTGATCTGTAGTCTGTGAAATTTTTAAAAGAATATTTTAATAAATGTGTTTCAATATAATTGGTTTCCTTTTTAACAGCATGTATTTTGTCTTTGCATTTTAAACTTTATTCTGAGAAAAGTTTCATGAAGGCACCAGACTGCCAAAGGGATCTATATGTGAGATTAGAATTCTATTCTAGGAAAGGGACCGACATGTGCAAAAATGTTTGTGACATTTTTTTTTGTAGTGGCAAGGAACTGCAAACTGAGTGGATGCCCATCAATTGGAGAATGGTTGTATAAGTTATGGTATATGAATATTATGGAATACTATTGTTCTATAAGAAACAATCAGCAGGATGATTTCAGAGAGGCCTGGAGAGACTTACATGAACTGATGCTAAGTAAAATGAGCAGAACCAGGAGATCACTATACACAACAGCAAGATCAATTCTGATGGGCATGGCTCTCGTCAACCATGAGGTGACTGAGACCAGTTCCATTGGTCTTGTGATGAAGAGAGCCATCTATACCCAGCAAAAGGACTGTGGGAATTGGGTGTAGACCATAACATAGTATTTTCATTCTTTTTGTTGTTGCTTGCTGACATTTTGTTTTCTCTTTTTTTCTCCTTTTTGATCTGATTTTTCTTGTGCAGCATGATATTTGTAGAAATATGTATAGAGGAATTGTATATGTTTTAATGTATATTGAATCACTTGCCAACAGGGGAGGAGCTGGGAGAAAGGGAGGGAAACTTTGTAGAGGTTTTGTAGAGATGAATGTCGAAAATTATCCATGTATATATTTTGAAAATACAAAGCTATAATTAATAAAAAAAAATCCTGCTCTAATAGCAGATATCAGAAATGTGATTTATTTTCTAAGCAATTTGACATTCCCCCCAAATTTATGTTTTCCTAAACATATATTAAAATGTAGACATCATGCTCAACTTGGAATCAGGAAAACCTGACTTCAAATCTTGGTTCATATATTTATTAGCTATGTCATTTTACCCGTCTGCCCTAGTTTCCTCATCTGTAAAATGGGTGTTAATAAAAGCACCAGAGTTGTTGTATGGCTGTATGGGTGAGATATTTGTGAGCCACTATATAAATGCCAGGTATTATTTTATTCCAAACTCAGTAACAATGAAAAAACCTCACACAAATATGATAAACTTTTTGTCTTTTTTTTTCAAACAAAGCAGAATTTTATTATGACCCAGATAATAGAGATTACAGCTGGATGATGCAGTAGATAAGAGTGCCTGGCCTACAGTCAGGATTTCATATCTTTTTGAGTTCAAATATGGCTTCAGACACCAACTGTGACCCTAGGCAAGGCCCTTAACCTTATCTGCCTTGGTTCCTCATGTGTAAAACAAGCTGGAGAAGGAAATGGCAAACCACTCCAGTATCTTTGCCAAGAAAACAACAAATGGAATCACAAAGAGCTGGATGCAACTGAAAATGACTGAACCATAAAAATGGTGATAATGAAGACTAACAGCCTGTCCTTTGGCTTCTATGTCATGGTAAAAGAGCCTATAGCACTTGTGTATATCACATACATGGGACAGGATGAAAGGATTGGCCAGAGATTAGATAACAGGAATTTATAAACTCCAAGAATAATTCATGGATAACACCAAAGCTATAAACCTTAGAGTCTAGAAAAATAACTGTCTTTGACAGAAAAAGGGAAGGTTGGACAGAAAGAGAGGAGTTTGGAAGAGAAGCATGTTTAATGGGGAATATGAGTTCTATTTTAGACAAGCTGAGTTTGAGATGTTTCTGGACATCTAGTTTGAAATGTCCAAGAGGCAATTGATAATGCAGGATTAAAGCTTAGGGTAGACACAGAGGCTGGATATTTGGATCTAAGTACCAGTTCAGAGCTTGGATTACACAAACCCAACTGATGAGATCACTGAGACAGAAAGCTGTGGAGTGTGTTAGGACAGAGCCTCATACCATTAAGATGAATGAAAGAAAAGACCCAAGGCTAAGGTGGGGGGAGGAAAGCAAGAAGACAACATCAACAGGTAATTCAGTGATTGAGAAAAGTACTTTATTGCACTGATTATATAGAGAAAGATTTAACTTTTTGTGTCCTATTTGCAGGATATTGGTTTTAAATGCATAAAATAAGATAGACCAGATTATAAAGGAAAATAATTATGTTAAAACAGTTACTGAAATTTTAAAAATCTCATAGACCTAGGTTATAAACCTATGATAGAGAGTCAAGGAATATAAAGGAAGGATCAGAATAATGGATAGTAGTGAAAAACAGACAGAGCTGAAAGTCTAGAGATCATGTTGAGAAGGGAAGTGCAGGTTCAGAAGGAATGAGGCAGTGGGAGAGCTGACTGACATTCCTTTCAGTCCCGAGATTCTGTATCCATAATATAGAGATCCCGTGTATGATTCCAGAAGAGGGAAGATGGATATAGAAAGATAGATAGATAGATCTCCCTAGGTACACACAAGGTCTCTTGCTATCTCTGTCTCCCTCCTGCTCTCCCCCTATCTCTCTCCTACCTTTCCCATCCTTCCTCCTCTTATTTTCTTCAAACATACTGTTTCCCCTATCTTTGAAAAAAAAACTTGTATAAGGCTTTGCCATCTTCTCAAGCTATGTGTGTGTGTGTGTGTATATATATATATATATATATATGCATATATATATACATACATATATATGTATGAGTGGATTGCTTTGTTCATTATATTTATATGTATGTATAGATAGATACAGATATATAGTTCTCTAATGCTCATAATTTCTGAGTCAAACTCCTAGCAAAAAGTTATTTACCCTTGTAACTCCATGCTTTCTTCATTCATTCTTCAACCTGGTTTCAATCTGACCTTATTCAACTGAAACTGCTCTCTAGAAAGTTATCAATGAACTCTCAATTGTTCAATCTGATGGTCTTTTTCAAACTCTATCCTTTTGAGACTATGTGCTGCATCTGACACTATTGATTATCTTGTCTTTTCTCCTTTCTGGGTTTTTAAGACATTACTCTTTACTGATTTGCCTTTTACCTCTCTGACCACTCCTCAGTTTTCTTTGCTGCTCAGTTTTTTTTATTTTGTTTTCTAACTAGGCATTTTCTCAAAGTTCTGTCCCTAGCACGTCCCTCTTGAACCTGACCACTCAGTAACTTCATCAGCTCCCATGGGTTTAATCATAATCTCTATACTGGTGACTCAGATCTATATAGCCGGCTGCAGTGTCTCCCATAAGTTTTAATTTTGCATCATCAATTCCCTATTGGACATTTCAAACTAGATGTCCAGGACTCAGTTTGTCTAAAATAGAATTTGCATTCTCCTCTCAACATGTTTCTCTTCCAAATGTTCCTATTTCTGTCAAAGACAATACTATTATTCTAGACTCCCAGGTTTGTAACCTTGGTATTATCCCTTAACTTCTCACTTTCTCATCCCATATGTGCAGTCACTCACTAAATCTTGCTGTCTCTACCCCCAATAGCTCTTGTATCTGACTGCTCTTTCCTTACATGGACATAATCAGGTGCTCAGTACTTGGATTATAGCACCCAGTTGGTTTCTCTGCCTCAAGTTTCTCTCCACTTCATTAAGAGTACACTTGACTATATAAGTCCTTTCCCCAATAAACTTCACTGGCTCCTTATTGACTGTAACATCAAATATAAATTCCTCCCTTTCACAACTCTGGCCCAACTCATCTTACCAGCTTTGTTGCAGATATTATTATCCATCTTATAGGCTGCAGTCCATTCCCACTGTCATCCTCTGCTCCTCACACACAACACTCCATTTCCCATCTCTGCACATTTTCATTATCTTCCAGGCCTGGAATATACATTCTTCTCACCTTTGCCTCACAGAATCCTCTTCTCCCTTCAAGACTCAGTTCAAGTACAACCATGAAACCATTACTGATTCTCTAAACTGCAAAAATTTTCCCTCTCAAACTACTTTAAATTTTAACTTATTTATTCATACTTAGTTTCTTTATGTTAATTCCATGTACATATATAATGCCTATAGCTATGTTTGCTGTCTTCTCTGAAAGAATGCAAGCTCTTTGGAAATAAGGATTGCTTTATTCATTATATTTGTATCATCAGCATGGGGAATAATATTTGGCACATAGTATGTGTCTAATATTTGCAGATAATTATTTCCTCTGCAATTTTAGAGAATTGTCTACAATACTGAGAAGTGGCCTGCCCAATGTCACATGACCTGATTTATATTGTCAGGGGTAGGACTTGAATGTACTTATATATCATAGTTTCCTTGAATAGGCAAAATCTCCACATGTACTAACTTACACACACACACACACACACACACACACACACACACACACACAATTACTGCCTTCAGAATTGAGAAGCAATCCTATGATATAAAGAATTTTGGACTTAGATTTTGGAAATCTGGGTTCAAATCCCAAATAAAATGTCAATTATCTAGGCTAATCACTTCTCTGTGAAACTTGAGTTTCCTCATTAACAAAATTGAAATGATGATAGAAAGATGGTAAGGTACAGTAAAAAGAATGCTATATTTGGAGTTATACCTAGTTCTATTTACTATCTGTGTGACACTGGGCAAATGACAAACTATCTGGGCTTCAGTTTCCTCATGTTTATGGGTCTAAATCCTATTACCCTATTTTCACTACTTACCTCATAGGACTGAGTTCTTTGCATTTAAGGTGCCATATGAAAGCAAGGTATTATCAACATTATTATTCAAGCTCAACTTAAGAAAATGCTATCTTCATATCAATATTTATCCTGCTGCTAATGATTCTTTAAAAAAAAAAAACTCTTTGGAATATAGACTTAGTAGTGGTATTGCTGAAAAAATACAGTTTTATAGCCTTTTGGACATGCTCTACAAAATGGTTATATCAGTTTACAATGTGTTAGTGTCCTAATTTTCCATGTCCCCACCAATATTTATTTTCCTTTTCTGTCATTTTAGCAAATCTTATTGGTGTGAGATGGTATCTAAGAATTATTTTAAATGCATATCTCTAATCAATAGTGATTTGGAGCATTTTTTTTCAAATGACTAAAGATAGCTTTGCTTTCTTCATCTTTCTTTTGCCTTCAGCAAAAGACGCCTGCAAAGATCCTTGAAATAACTTCCTAATTGGTCTTCAAGCTTTCAAGTTCTCATGATGCTAATATTGCACCCCACCATACATTAATTTTCCTCAAATACTTCTGTGCTTTATGGTACTTCCATACAACCTCCACCCCTCCCCTTCAACCCCCAACCTTACAAAAAAAGAAAAATCCTTTAATGTCCCTCCATTGACTACAGATAAATGCCTTATCTTGACATTCAGGGGCTTAATACAATCTGATTTCACCCACCTCCCTCTAGCTGTATCTCCTATTACAACCAGTATCCTTTCAGCTTAACAAGGCTTTCTTTTTATCCTCTCAGACATATCATGTGTTTTCCTGCCATCACGTACTATTCACATTATTTCCTCTTGGAATATCCTTTCTACTTCTCTTTCTGCTCAACTAAATTTTACTTATTCTTCCCAGCTCAGTCTATATCTTCATGAGACCTTCTCTGACCATTGCAATATGAAATTCATATGAAAACAGGAAGGGATGTTAATATCTCAGGGGCAGTGTGGTATAATAGAAAGAATGCTATAGTTGGAGTCAGAAGACCTAAATTTAAATCCCATTTCCAAAGCCCATTAGTTGCATCTCTATGGGCAAGTCACTTAACTTTTCTAAGCTTCAGTTTCCTCATCTGTAAAACAATAATATTGATATGCATTTCTGACAGGGTTATAAGAATGAATTAGTTATTATGTAGTTCAATCTCTTCATTTCACAGATGAAGAAAGTGAGAGCCAAAAAGCCAGAATGAAGTGACTTATTCAAGGTCAGAAAGTTAGGGGCCAGGCAGTTGGAATTCAAGCCCACATTCTCTTATTACAAATTAAGCCTCTATTTTGCTAAATCACATAGTTT
The DNA here is from genome assembly GCF_902635505.1 of Sarcophilus harrisii. Lineage (NCBI taxonomy): Eukaryota > Metazoa > Chordata > Mammalia > Dasyuromorphia > Dasyuridae > Sarcophilus > Sarcophilus harrisii. Next base: position 542,653,096 of record NC_045427.1, read on the forward strand.
TCTTTCTTCCCTGATATTAATTTCTAAATCATCTTGCTACTTAATTGTATTGATTATCACATTCACACACCTATTTAATCAATAATCACTTATTAAATATTTACTACATGCAAAGCACTATGTTAAGTCTTACTGGAGATAGACACACATGATTTTTGACTTCACAGATAAAATTTTTCAGAGGGACTACACACATGTAAATGCATAATGCTACACTGGTTTAGTGCCAAACAGAAGATAACTTAAAAGCATAAGAAAGGTACAAAATGCTATATGTGACTTAAGAGTATAGAAAAGCTAATATCCACCAGAGGAGAGGCAGGGGAAATGGTGTTGGTACTTCACAGAGGTCACAGTATTTGAGATTGGCCTTGTGAGATGAGTAAGATTTCAAAGTTCAGGGATGGGGGTGGAATGCACTCCAAACACAGGGAATAGAACAACAACAAAAAAAAGATATGTACAAAAGACAGTAAATAGTTCAGATTATCTTTAACAACAGAACATGTGTAGGAGTGGAATGGGAGATAAGGTGGAAAGATAGAGAGATCTCAGAGGCTAGGTGCCCTTTAAAATCTGGCTGGGCAGTCGGACTTTACTCAGCATACAAAAGAGAGAGCTTGAAATGATTTTTAGTTGAAGAATGACATGATCACATTTGCCTTTTAGGAAAATTAATGTCGTAGTGGTAGGAAGGATAGATTAAAGACAGGAAAAAATGGAGTAGGTAGCTACATTGGGAAGATTTTACAGTTGTCCAGGTATGTGATAATCAAGGTCTGTATTAGGAATAGAAAAGAAAGGACAGATTTGAATTCTACTTAAGAGGTAGAGTTGAAAGGACTTGTTAAGTACTTGGATGATAAGGTAAGGTAGAGGAGAAGGAAAATGTCTAAAACAACTTGAAGATTTTGAACACAGGTAACTGGGTGAAAGATGATACCATACAGCAATGGGAAAGATAGAAGGATGAGTCAGTTTTTTGAGGGAAAGATATTAAGCTTGGTTTTTGGAAACATGAATTTAAAGCACAAATTCTTAATCTGAGTTCTACAGAATCTTGATTTTAGAGGATCTACAAATTTGGATGGGGAAAATATATATTTTTATTTTCACTAACATCTAACTGAAATTTAGCATTTCTTTAATTTATCTAAAAACATTATTCTGAGAAGGGGTCTATAACCTACTCCAGACTTCCAAAAGATCCCATAGAAAAAAAAAGACTTAGAACCTGATTTAAAGTTTTACTAGGACATCTGGACAGAGCAATCCATGAGGCAGTTGGAAACACATAACAAATATAGTGTTCTAAAACCTTAGTGCAGCACTAAGACTTTTGGAACATCCTATATAACACTCCAAAACAAGAGATCTTTGTGTCATATGACACAATTTTATCACATACTAAATTTTTAATAAATATTTGTTGATTTGATACTGTGTTAAAGTTTGGTATTTTATAAGTACCTGTAATATAAGAATATTGCAGGTTTTCATCAACAATCTATAATTTTTAATTGATTAATTTTTTAAAAATTTTATCTATAACTCGATTTTAAGCTTTTTTACAGGCAGAGATAATGTTTATTACAGATCTAGAGCCGGAAAGAATCTTAGAGGTCTTCTAATCCAGTGCTTCTCGAATTTTTGTTCTCAGTATCTTTATTCTGTTAAAAATGATTGAGCATTTGTCCAAAGAGTTTTTGTTTATGTGGATTATGCTTACAAATATTTACCATAATAGAAATTAAAAACTAATGTTGAATTTGTAGACCCTCCAAGTTTCAGAGATTCCCCAGGATTCTCTGGACCATACTTGGAGAACCACTAATATAGTCTAACTCCCTGGGTAGAGTATTTTTTAAATAGCCCATGCTCCACTACTTTATACCTTGTTTTCTCCCTGCCTGAAGCAACATACATGGCTTAGTTGACCAGCCAACATTAGACATTTTTTGTACTAATTATACCTTTTCAGTAAACAGTATTGGTTGGAATGATAAAAATAGCAACTGTAACATCCTGTAAGAGGGAGTCTCTAGATTCAGGGAATCCAGAAAGGCACTTTTGAGTGATGAAAGAGATGCCATTCAAAGAGTCAACTTCCTTTCACTCTTTAAAGGAAATGATTCTTCAGATAGTCATAGAATAATCAATGGAGTACACCTGGGAAAGCCAAGTAATTTATATTTTCTGCCACAAGGCATAATAATTCCCAAATCAATTTGGATCAACTGTTTTAAGCAAGACTTAAAGACACAGAAGCAGAAGTCTGTTAGTAGAATTCAGTATGCAGAGGGATGGGAGAGATCAAAGATACCTAGGGCCCACAGAGAAAGGGCAAATGATTAGGGAGGACCACAGAACTAATATAGGAAGAAATATAGATGAATGAAGTATAAGAGATTATAAAAGCATGTAATAAGGATCAAAACAAGAAGTAAATGGGTAGAAGGGTGGAGCTATTCTAGAACAGTGCTTCTTAAAATTTTTTCCACTTGAAATCCCTTTTTGCCCAGCCCAAATTTTTGTGCTACTCCACATAAATAAAAGTATACAAATCAAACATTTACTAATAATAAAAAATCATAATTTCATGACCATGACATTCAGTCATAAGATCCTTATGTGATCATGAGACACAATTTAAGAAGCTGAGCCCTAGAAGATGGGAAAAATGGTAGGCTGATAACACACTAGGCAAGAGATTCATTTAGGTAGTAGACAGGAATGTAAAGGGGAATCCAGTTGCCATAGAGATTATAGTCCAGAAGCAAGACTCTAGTCCCCAGAAAAACAGTAACTAGATGGTGGCAAAGTAGGAGGAAGAAGGTAGAATGTGGGGAAAGAGGAGAGAATATTACAGTGGATGAAGCATACTCAGTCAGCAGAGTTGGGATGCAAGATCAATTTAACACTTGTAACAAGGTCTCTAGAATCTGGGTCAGAACTAGGCCTGTGGGAACCAGGAAGCAAGGAGGGGTGAATAAGAGTAGGGAGAGCTTCATTTTTAAACTCTAAACTTTCAGTGCATTTCAAAGCCACACAATCCTTTGGGATAGGAAACTTTTTCAAATGTCAAATGTTTACGTTCCCTAAGCAGTGTTGCTTTCTACTTGTTCTGTCTGTTACAGTAACACAAACAATAAGTATAACGGATAAGGATTGTGAACAAAACTTGACACATCTTTATGTCTCTAGTCCTATATTCCTTTGAAAGCTTCTATTTCTCTATCTTTGTGGCTTCCTGCTTCCTGCCAGGGGCTATTGAACTGGGTATTGCCCAGTAAAGCTGCTAAGGATAGCTAAGAGCTTTTCATATTTCAGAAGCATGAGTCACATCAAGACCAACTGGGGAATCAGCATCCCAAGACAGCCAGGCCACCAAACCTTTCTAAAGTCATTTCCCAAAGGCTATTCTTCTAATACACAATATGCCTGTGGCATGGAAAGTATGTCTAGCTGTAGTTCCCTAAAGACCCTGAATCTCACCTGTAATGAGCTACTCCAGTGGGAACTTATTGTCATGCGAAATTTCTTGTTTATCCCTCCAGAAGTTGGCCTTTCAGTGCCAATCTTCCATCGCTGAGAAAGAGACTCTGACCTAGCAACTCCACACTAACCATTCTGGTACTAGGGCCAAGCAGCACAAACCACACTTTAGGCACCTCCACAATTTTTCCTACCTTTTTCTCCTCTACATTTATATCAGTGGAGTGGAGTTCAGACTCTGGTCACCTCTTGCTTGGACTTTATACAGGAGCCTTCTAGCTTGATTTTCTTTCTTCTGGTCTCTTTCCTTTCCAGTCCATCTGCCACACAGCCTCCAAAGTGATAGTAAAGCATAGGTTTCATCTCATTACCCCCCTTGCTCAAGGAGATCAAGTGGCTTCTTGCCCTTGGATAAAATACAAAGCCTGCTGATTGGCTTTCGAAGTTTCTCACAGTCTGACTTTAGCTTTCCAGGCATACTGAACACTTCAGTCCAGCCAAACTTGGCATATTTGCTATTAATTGCTCAAAGTTTTCCATCTCCCACCTTTGTGACTTTGCTCAGGGTGATTTTTCTCTCACCCCATTCCTGAGACATATGTATTTCTTCATACCACTGCAAGAATCCCTGTTTTCCCTCAAAGGGCTCCTCCCTCCTATAGGAAAGCCATTTTGATCCTTCTGGTTACTAGAATCATCTCCAATCCCTGGAAATTTTTTGTGTCTACTTTGCATATATTTTGTATTTACTTTTCTGTGTACTGATTTTCCAATCCCACTGCCTTCCTAATCTCCCATTAAAGTGTAAACTTCTTGAAGGTAAGAACAGTTTCTTTGTATCTCAAGTGTCTAGCATGTCAAAAGTGTTTAAAAAATGCTGTTAAAAGAGGGCAGCTAAGTGGCGCAGTGGATAGAGCACCAGCCCTGAAATCAGGAGGACCTGACTTCAAATCTGGTCTCAGACACTTAATACTTCCTATTTGTGTGACTCTGGGCAAGTCACTTACCCCTAATTGCCTCAGCAAAAAAAAAAAAAAAAAAAAAAAAAGCTGTTAAAGGAATGCACTAAGTTTTAAGGACAAATTCAGTTGAGACTCAGGAGACCCCGAGCAGAGAATTCAGACCTTAGAATACATGGTTTCACAAAGACAGACTCCAACATCTTCTCCCACATGGGGCAACTAAGACCTGGAGAGGCAGATAACAGGGAATTGAGATGCAACCATCAACTTTAGTTGTCAAGAATAGTTGGTTAAAATAGGGAACTAAGTGAGAGGTTCAATATCATATCCTTCTGAAGGACAAGAGCTGCCAGGACCCATTAATTTAGGTATTCTTGACCCAAGATTCATGAACTTGTCTTTGAAAATATTTTGACAATTTGTGAAATCTATAAAAATTGTAATCATTCCCAAATAAATAGTTATAAAGAATATAAACAGATGGTTTTCCATGAAGAAATAGAAACAATGTATAGTTATTTGAAATAATTTTCTAAATCACTATTGATTAGAAAAATGAAAATTAAAACACCTACCAGATTGGCTAAAATGACAGGAGAGAGTGACAAATGTTGGAGGTGATGTAGAAAAATTGGGACACTAATGTATTGTTAGTGGAATTGTGAACTGATCCAACCATTTTAGAAAGCAATCTGGAAATATGCCCAGAATTATTAAGCTGCCTATCCTAGCAATGCCACTACTTGCTCTACGTCTGAAGATAATTAGGGAAAGAACCTATATGTTACAAAATATTTATAGCAACTCTCTTTGTAGTGGCAAAGAACTCGAATTGCAAGAATTTCCACCAGTTGGGGAATAGTTGAGCAAGTTGTGGTATATGATTGTAGTGGATACTGCTGTGCTGAAATAAGTGATGACCTCAAAGACCTTAGAAAAATATGGAAAGACTTGCAGAAAATAATGAAGAATGAAATAAGAAGGACCAAGAAAACATTATATACAATAACAATATTATTTTAAGAATGACTTTGAGCAAATAGATTATTTTGGCTGTTATAAATATTCCAAGTAACTATAAAGGACACATGAAAAAAGGTGCTACCTACATCCAAAGAACTGATAAATAAAAGCATGTGTAAGATAATTTTACAAATACACACACACAAATCTATCTATCTAACTATCTATCTAATGGTACCCATTAGTAGGGCAGAGGGAGGAGAAAAAAAAGAAATTTACATGGTAATTTGTTGTTGTATGTTTGAAAGGATTTGGAAATTGTATATAGCAGATCGGCAGTTTCATGTGCAATCATGTTTTTTATTGTACTATGTTACAGAAATGTTTCTTTTATTCTATATTTCAATATAGAATATTATAATATTTGTTTAATATAGTTATACATATATTTTATTTTAAGCACCTAAAAATATTATTATGGGAAAGGGGTCCATTGGCTTCAGACTTTCCGTGTCACAAAAAAAAAACCAAAACCAAAAACAAACCTCCTCAATAATCCCTGCTTTGAGAGCAAAGCTCCACCCTAGTTAGGCCATGATATGAAGAGCTTAATAACACATTGGCTGTCACAGGGACACAGACTTCAGATTGGTTTTCCTGGTGAAAATAGGTCTTCAACTCTTCTGTTTCCCCAGAAATTAGAATGATTTTGCAACAGCAACAAAGCTATGAAACCATAAAGTTTTTTAAAGCCAGCTTGAGTTTCTCAGAGAATCCTAACCCTGAGTGGACAGTGTTATTTCCTAAATGAAGAAACTGAGGTAATGGTAAACTTACACCACAGTGCCTGGCACACAGTATACACTTAATAAATGTTTATTGAATAATTGATATTGATTGATAGATAGCACAAAACTGTGTCTAGAAGCCAGTTCTCTCAGTTCCCCCCATTGACTCTTATGAAATTATCCTGACTTTAGAGATCAGAGTATTCTTACCTCCTTTTTCTCTTCTCACAACCTCCACTACAAAAAGGTACAATTTGCCAGCAGTCAACACATAAGTAATAGTTTGGGTAAGGCAGTGTAGTGGACCTTTAACAAGAAAGGTTTCTCTTATCCTAATTAGGTAATTGTTTAACTTCCCGATTTATCACAATTAGTTTTCGGTGATGAGCAGAGAGGAGCCATGCAGAGCAAGAACTACCTCATTCTCCTCTCAGAAGAAAGATCTTTTTTTTTTTCCATCCCTACATTTTCTGATTTATTGGCAACATGTCTCACAATCTAATGCTTATTCTTGGAATTGGTGGGTGGGGGAAGGCACAGTTTTAGTTCCTCAGACAGATTTCTGCAGAAGATGTGGCCCCTGAACAACAGACAGTTCATCCCACACAAAGTAAGCAGGCTATAGTCAAAAGAGATAAACGTGGACACAGAAGAGAAATGATTCTAATCATTTCCTCTTTAAAACTTTTCTCATCTGTAAAATGGGAATAACAGTGCCTTTCTCACAATATTGTGAGGATCACTTAAGTGAGATAATAGAATACTTTGAAAAGTTTGATGTACTATGTAAATGTTAGCTTTCTGTCTATCTCTGTTTATTCTCTTCCTCCTAGAAAAATCAATCTATCTAGGTTTGTTAATCTCATAGGAATCCCTATGGGAAATTGAGGAAGAGAAAGGAATCAAGACGAGACTACACTTACTTTGTCTTCCTGGGTTTTAGCTGAGCCATTCACCTCCAAGATGTTTTTCTAACTAATCTGGGCCAACACCCTACCCTGTTATTCAATCACAGAAGCCAGTGGTTCCAGTTTGGGACAGTATTCTCTAGTCAGTTTAAGATGGGTGACATATGACAGCTTTGAACATCTGCTTCCAAGTTTCTCTGCCCCTGGCAAATCAGCACCACCTGTACTGAAATTCATCCTTCACCTGCTGTCTCCTCTTTGTGCCCACACCTGTTTCTCTCTGTGTCCCACCTGGCTCCATTTTGCCATTATCCTTTGGCTCAGAGAGGCCTGGACAGGTGAAAGGGCCCATTCATGGCTTGTGTATACTTCATCTGCTCACTCATCCCATTGGTCACACCCTGGGCAAGCAATGCCAAAGAATTGGGGAGCCGGGGAACCAAGCTTATACGTCAGTCTAATAAGGAGTTCACCAAAACAAGATTCAACGTTCTTAAATCAATGGAAGTGAGGGGGTGGAGGTGGAGTCAGGTGAGGGAACAAGTAGCTACAGTTGAGAAAGGTTTGTTTCAGAAAAGTTATTGAGAAAGCTTACATCTGTCTTAATGGAACCCACAGTCCTTCTCCCAATGGCTTATCCTATTTGGTCTGAATGAAATAATTCAGGGGCTAATAGAAGAATATAATTATCCTCATCAAAGTGACTGGGGACCAGAAAAGGGTAAGAATTTTGTAGTCCAAAGTTTATAGTTATTAAGTGGTAGAAGACATATTTAAATACTGGGCCCATTTCTCCAAATTCAGCTTGCTTTTTCGGTCAGAAAACAATGGAGATGAATGTAAAGGGGGAAGGAAGTAGGTGATATGTATAACTAGGGAAATAGAGTCAGGAAACAGTTGGGGAATTCCGAGAGACTCAAGAACCAGAAATTGCTTCAAGTACCCCAAATCACAAGAATAAGGATCAAAATATACTGCCTATTACTGCAAACTAGTACCATAACATAGCAGTTCCACTTTCCAAGTTGCCTGAACTTTCCTTGAGTCCTGAGATGAAGAGTGAACAGGAAATGGTATGGCCCTAAACTAAATGCCCCTTGAGTTGTTATATGGCCAGCCTTCTGCCCTTGATGTTGGGATGGCACTGATGGCACTCGGATCAAGAAAGACAGTTTGATTACTGAGTAGGGCTAACAGCCACAGTGGGGGAGAGGGGGGGGAAGAACATGGTGGGAGGGAACGTAAAGTTCATAAGCAAAGACCCACTGAAGTAATACTGGTTAAAGGTTAAGTGGGGAAAGGTAGTAGATGTAGATTATAGTTGCTCAATGCTTCCTAGCAGGCATTCATTCCAAGAGGAAGAGATTTAAGCAACACTGACTGTGACTGAGATAAGTCAATTATTGAATTTATCAAACTACTTGAAATTCAGAATCTCAATTAACCAATTTATTTAAGCTTGCATTTTCTTAGGACAACTAAAGCCTTCTCACATTAGCCAGGGAAGTCTTCCAACAAAGATTTTTGAACTGACATACACAGACTGATAAAGAGCTAAGGGCAATAGATCGATAGACAGCATTTGCCTCTTTCTCTTCCTAACAAAAATGAGGGGCGGGGGGGGCAGTTTGTTTCCTATATGGTCCCAGGAAAGATGGACAGTGATAATAATATAATGCAATTGAAATACCATTTTAAGATCAGCCAGTAGTGTTAAATTTAGAGAAAAAGAAACTGAATGTCTAGTTAAGTAATGGGCCTAGTGAAGAGTGTTAAATATCCACTGAAAAATTTCTATCTAGGTCTTCAATTCCAGATCTAGTTCATTCCATCATGCAATTTATCTGTTTGGTCTATGACCTTTAAAACCAACATTGGCAAAAGCAAAAAGCAATCCAGGCTCAATCAGAAGGAAAAGGGGAGGAAACCTTTAACAGGGACAATTAAGAACAAGCTATAATTCTTGACCCTCCTCTTTCTCTCACCTATCTATCCTCCAACTCCTAACCTGGACCCAAATGTGACTTTGGAAAAAGTGAGGAGTAGAAGGGAGGGATGGAAGTTAGAGGTCTAAGTATTCACAAGAACTACTGTGGAACTTCTCTCTCTCATTCTCTTTCTTCCCAGATACTTGCTGAGAGATCTGAAACAATTTAAGTATATATTCAATGAGTTCTAGAATCTATAGGTAATTAGCCCCTTTTCTCTTATTCTCTTCCATCTATGAGAAGATCTACAAGAAAGGATGCAAAATGTACAGGTAGGTTTGATTGTGAAGATGCCATTCCTCTGTCATCAGATTTGCTGGAGTGACCTCTAACTCCCCTGCTTCTCTCTGTATCACAAAAGAACTGAAGGTTTCTTACATTTCTATCTCCTTTTCCACTATTCTCTTTAAAGTCATTTGAACTCAATATGATAACTGGATAAATTCAATCATCTTCATAAGGTGTCCAAAACCTCTCATGGCAGCACTGGACTTTTTAGAAACATACAAAGTAGCTTTCAGTCTGTCAGTGAAATCTCTTTAAATTGCAGATATGTATTTCTGAAGTCATCTTCTTCTCAGCAATTCGATGAAATCCTTTCCAATATCCTCCCATGAATTCTAACATCCCACTCCTGTAGTGGTATACTCTAGCTAGCAAACATCACTCTCAATTTACAAACTGGAAAACTGAAGCTGAAAGAAGCAAAGGAATATATACCAGGAAAAGAGTAGATGAAAAGCTAAGGATTAGATAGCTTCCAATTCTATGAACTTTATTCACTAAAGGGGATGATCACACTCAAATATATGGGTAAAGACTAACATCCCCAGAAACCTGAACATTTCTTTTTATTCACCAAAGGAACTATAAACAGTTAATAGATCTTTTCCTATGCCAATTATTCCCATAAACCTCATTTAGGTTTTGAAACATTCTAAGTAATGCTTACAGTGTTTTGATCTGCCTTTTTTCCTTACAAAGGAGGCTGTGTGATACATAGTAGAGAGAATGCCAGCTTCATAGAAGATCTGAGTTCAAATGCTATCACTGATAATTCCTACCTGTGTGATCTAGGGCAAGTCCTTTAAATCTCTCTGAGATTGGTTTCCTCATCTGTAAAAGGATGGTTTGTCTCAAATGATCTGTAGAATCCATGCTAGCTAGATATCTATAATCCTGAATATTCCCTTGAAGACTTCTTCGACACAACAGACTTTTCATCAATTTATGCTTCCATGCTACCTTATATTGTTCATATTAAGATCATTTTCATACACACCCATTATTTCATTTGAGCCTTAAAACCACTCTGAGAGGGAGAGAGAGTAAGTCATCTTCAAAGACTCAATAAGTAGGGCTGGGATCTAAGTCCTCTTTGACTTATTTCAAATTCTCTGATCTTTCCACTACCCAATTGTAGCTCTCTAAAGTCACCCAGGCAAGACATTTTCTTTTGCTGCAGTCTACCAACAGGATGCTTAAGAAGCCTTGGTCTCAGGGAACTACCATTGCCTTAGGACCTCATTTCCGTTAAATTGCATATTTATATTCATGGGACCATGTGGGTAGACACTGCTATCAGAAATTACCATTTCTTCCTTCAAGGATCATGGAACTTTGTCATTATCCTATATTCTGCACAAGTTATATAGTATTTTACATGGGTGCGTATCTTTGTATCTTCCCCAGCACATAGCAGATGCTTAATAAATGAAAGGTGAATGATTAAATGAATGTAAGAATGCATGTGGGTTATCCTTTTACAGAAAACCAAAAAAAAAAAAAAAAACTTTTCTTGAGAGCCAGTCAACAAGCACTTCACTAGAGTAAGATTCTGAAGCAGAATGAATGGGACCCAGAATCATCCAGTCATCCCACTTCCTTTGGATTGTGGATGCTTAAACTGCTCACAACTGCAGCTCACAGCTGGGAAACAGATCATAGCCGAGCGCTGGACTTTCCCCTTACTCCCACAGTGAGCAATTCCTATGCTCTGTCCCTGGAAGGGACTGATGCTATATAGCTGTTGGATACAACATTTTCATTTTTTTTTTAAATGAAAGATCAGAGGCTACGGAAAGAAGACCATCTGGCCTTCAGAGCAAAGCACCACAGGATTTTAGCTTGGGGTAAAAAGCTGGGATACAGCATTATCAAAAGCAAACATCTTCCTTTTCCCAGGATTAATAATAATAATAATAATAATAAAGACTGTAGACTTAATGAAGAAACAGCTCCCAGGGGAAGAGTTCAGGCTCTCAGAGCCAAACACCCATTTGCAAAACAATTCATTCCCTCACCCGGGGCTCAGCAAATGTTCTCCCAGAAGCTAAAGGTGGGGGGGGGGGGGGGGGGGGGGGGGGGGGGGGGGGGGGGGGGTGGCGGGAGGGGGAGGCGGGGAAGGAGGCTTCGGAAGCTAATCCACCCTAGACTCAAAGCCGAGGAAAGCCCCTCCGGGGTCTCTTGCCTGAGGTGAATCTGTCTCGGTGTTTCCTCTTTCCCAGGAATCGCTGGCTCCCGTACATGGAACTCACTTCCAGCGGATCGTCCCGCAGTCAAGTCCAGACCGCAGGGCTGCCTGTCAAGGAGGGAGGGTTGACAGCTCTCACAGACCCGCCGCCGGAGCCTGGCCGCCCGCCGCCGGCGCCCACCCCGCCGCTGCCCGGTGCCCGGCACTTGCAAAGGGCCTGAGCGTGGGCACAGCGGCTTCAGCGACGCGCCCCGCGCCCAGGGCAGCGCGCCCTCCCTCTGCGCTCCCCGAGCGCGGACGCGGGCACTTACTCCGGGGGGCACTTCTTGGTCCGCTGATCCCACTTCCAGGTCCCCGCGGCGGCTCTTTCCAGTCAGTGACCTCCCATCGCCCGAACGATGCTCATGTTGCCTCCTCCTTCAGTTTCTCCCCGGCCTCTCCTGCCCCTCCCCCTCGCCCACCCCTAGAACGCGCTCTCTGGATACAATGTAGCGAGGGCGCTGCAAACAAACTAGTTTCCCCGGCCCTCTCTCCCCCCTCCCCCTTTGAGGGCAACGAACCAATCAGAAGAGTCTCCACTGTGACGGACGGGAAGCTGAACCCATAGTTCGCTGTCCCGGAAGAAAAAGGGGTGGGAGCCTAGGCTAAATTGCCTAATTGGAGGGGGGCGAAGGGGAGAAGGAAAATGGGGGCGGGAGGGCAGGGAAGAGCTTCGACCCGGATTCTTAAAGGGACAGGCGCTTTTGTTCGCTACGGACTCAAGTTGGGAAACAAAACGCTACACAACCTGGGTGAGGGAGTTGCGAGGTTTCGAAGCAGCCGCTCACTTCTCTGTGGTCTCCGGTGTGTCTCAGGCTTAGTCTTTGCTGAGCGTTGCCTGCGGCCACTGCTCCCTCCCATCCCCTTCCCAGATAGCTCCACAAAGCCCTAGGAAACTCACTTACACATAACTGGGAGTATTTTAACTCACCTTCCCAGCTCCTCAGTCCCTCGCCCTCCCTTTGCCCAGGAGCTTCCGTGAGCCTGGAAGAAATGCGAGGGATGAACCAGACCAGGTGTCTTAGAGATCTGGAAATCTAGCGTGGGGAGGTGAGACGTTCACATAAAAATGGTCAACCTTTAAATAATACATACAATGTGCTGGGCTCCGTCACACATCATTGTCTCCCTTGATAAGAAAGATAGCTAGCATTTATCTAGCGCTTACACAGTGCCAGGGACTTTGCAAAAATTATTCCATGTGATCCAACAAGGGGGTCGGCGGCGATGGTAGGGGCTATTATTATCATTCCCATTTTACAGATAGGAAAACCGAGGCAATAGGTCAAGTGACTTGTCCAGGGTCACACAGGAGCTCTCAGAGGCCTGATCTGACTCCAGATCAGTTGCTCCACCAACTTCTAGTACCTAGCTTTTTCTAAAAAGGACTAATTATACAAGGCAATATGTTGTAAACGATCTGAAAAAAAGTAAGGAAGATTTTGTGAATTGAGAGAAAAGCGACCCAAAACTTATTTCCAGCTAGGAACATCAGGGAATAAAAGCTTCTCCATAAAGGTGGCATTTGAATTGGGCTTTCATTTTCAATATGGCAGTCCAGGGGTCAGGTGCTTTTTTCTGCAAATGTACTTAAGTTGGGAAAGTGCAAGGAATTGTGACAATTTCTCATTTGTCTTGATTATAATATTTATGTAGAATATTATAAAGGGGTGTGGAAATATATAGATGATTGGGTCGATTGTAATAACTCTAACATAATCCTTGAAAACTAGTCCCAAGTACAAAATCCAGTTCATCTCTGAAAAGTATCCATTATCATGAAACTGTCCACAGGATCAGTGTTGTCCAGACATTCACTTCTCTTTTCCAAAGTTCAGTCCTCAGTTGCACCAGGAAGTCCTAATTACCAAAAGTCAGCTTTACGTTCCAAGCTCCTTTCCAGTGAAGAGGGGGACAACAAGTTTTCCCTACAAAAAATATATTGTCATAAAACTGCCTCTTTTTTCCTCATTAAAAACTCGATGTAGGATAACTGAGGTTACAATTAGTCTAATTCTTGTTAGTTGTGGTATATATATATATATATATATATATATATATATATATATATATTCCATTGTCTAATTAGGCAGTGTTAGGGATCACTTTTCTCTTTTTCCACAATAACTCCTCGCACTACAGTGCTTGCACACAGCACTCAATATGATGTGAATGATGTAGAGACCAGAAGATGGTGGGCACCAGAAGTGGGGGGGCTGGTCATGTGAAGAATTCACCATGGCTATTTTCTTTGGCAAAAGGTAGATATATTTAGGGGAATAGCTTACAGAAAAAATAAAAGATACAGTAGATAAAGGAGCAGTAAATATGAAATAGACAAGTTTTTCAGTGGAACTCACAATTGGAAAGGGAGCATCCCATGAGGTTGGGGCATGTCCTTAGCTGGCAGGTCAAATCCTGAAAAGGACTTAGTACCTAAAAAAGTTTGCTATAAAAAGGAAAAGTGGTCTTGAGAAGCATAGTGGATTTAGGAAAGATACCACAGACCATAGGAGAGGGGAAAGGAGAAAAACACCAGGAGGCAAAATCCAGTGGTAGATTGACCCAAAGGAGGGCAGCAGTAAAGCCATGGCCCATAAGGAGATTTTATAGGGAAAATTTATGACTAGGATTTCTGACAGGACAAGGCAAGGTGAGGCTGCCTAAGACCCTACAGAAGATGGACTTCAAGGGTTTGACATAACTTGGAATTCTGATTGTACAACCTCCCCAGAGGATTTCTCCCTCCCAAGAAATAAACTGATCTCTATCACTGCCTTCTCTCTGCCTGCCTCAAAGATTGATATAAATTCTTCATTTTCTTTCTGTTAACCACATCCAACATTGAAGACCTCATCAAATAGACATTGAAGATGGACAGAAGACCATCCATGTTTGACTATTCTTTCTGCACAAAACAAATTAATTTTAAAATACCAGATGATGAGGTATAAGAGTTGTTAGACATCAAAATGTATCCTCAGTTAATCTAAGGACTTCAAAGCCTAAAAGACCACTCAGGATTGTTTGAGCACATTCCTCTCCAGAGGCAAAAACAATTCTCTTGAGATCCTTTTAAGCTAGTGGTTTTAAGTCTGGGGTTGAGGTGATAAGGAACTGCCCTCAAAAATTCTCTCTCCATTTTGTCTATTTGAAGAAGCACATTTCCCGTTTTAATATTTTATCAGTTTGAAAGGCAAGTTTACTTATATAAGTGCTGCTAAAACCCACAAGCAAATTCATATCAAACAGACTTCATTCACTTATTTTTTTCCATATAAGATAATGTGTGAAATTTTAAATATTAGCCACTCAAAATCTGGTCCCTGTTATACTTCAAGTTAAATTTGGAGCTTGAATATATTAAAATATAGGAAATGAAATTAAGCCAAAGAACAGCTGCACTGCGTTGATGCACTCTAAGTAAAGGGGGAGAAATGGAATTTTCTTCCCCTTTCCTCCCTGCTTCTTTGTCTCAGTGACAAATAATAAATATTTATTAAGCACCTCTCAAGTGCCAGATACTATTCTAAGCACTAGGAATACAAAAAGCAAAAAAATAGCCCCCTGCTTTTAAAGAGTTTACAATCTATTGGGAAAAGAAAGAATGCAAACTGATGCAGAAACAAGCAATATATTAGGATTGATAGGAATATTAGGATAATAGAAAATAAATAGGATAAATAGGAAATAATTTACTTGGAAGGCATTGGAATTAAATGAGATAAAGAAAGACTTTTTTATAGAAGGTAGGATTTCAACTGGGACTTGAAGGAAGCTAATGAATTCAGAGATGGAGATAAGGAAGGAAAGCATTCTAGGGATGGGGCACAGCCAAAGAAAAGACCCAGAGGAGAGTTTCTTTTTTAGTGAACTGCAAGGAGCAACTATCACGAAGTCACAGAGTGGGTTGGATTGAGAGGAGGTATAAGAAGAGTGGAAAGGTGGATGGGTTGGGAATATTATGAAGAACTTTGCACATCAAAAAGAGAGTTTTACATTTGATCCTGGAGTTGTTAGAGACCTTTTTAATTTAATGAGTAGGATAAGGCACTTGGTCATTATTCAGTCTTTAAGATAATCACATTGTTAGTAGAATGAAGGATGGATTAGAGTGTGGAGAGATTTATGGCAGCAGACCAATCAGCAGGTTATTGCATCAGTCCAGATAAAAGGAGATAAGGGCCTTTACTAAGATTATAAAAGTATGAGGGGAGAGAAGGGGATGTATGCAAGTTATTATAGAGGTAAAATCTACAATCCTTGGTAACAAATTGGATATGTTGGGAAGGTGAGAAAGAGTGAAGAATCTAGGATGACTGTACCCTCAACAGTATCAGGGAAGTTAGGAAAGAGAAAGTGTTTTGGGGGAAAGTGTCAAATTTGGACATGTTGAGTTTAAGTTGCCTATGGAACATCCAGTTTGAGATTTCTACTAGATAGTTGAAGATGTCGGACCATTCATCAACAGAGAGGTCAAGATATGGAAAAATAGATTTTTAGAATCATCAACAAAAAGATGATAATTGAATCCATGAGAGCTGATAAGATCACCAAGTGAAAAATATGTAATAGAGAAGAGAGTGCAGGTCAAGAAAATAAAGATGGAATGGTTAGATGGGTGAGAGGAGATTCAGGAGAGAGTGGTAGGAAAGAGTAATTGAGTAAAGGTCATTTGATTTGACAATTAGATCAATTAATCAAAAATTATTAATTAAGTACCTACTGTGTACCAGTATCATGTTAAATGTTGGGAATACAACAAGATAAGACAGTTCTTGCTCTCAAGGAGCTTACAATGTAATGGATTGTAAGATTGCTAGTAATTTTGGAGGGAAAAGTTTTGGTTGGATACTCGATTGTAAACAGCTAAGAACAAGGTGAGTGAGAAACAAGTGGAGGCACCTAGCATAGACCAGTGATTTTCAAAATGCAGTACAAAAAGTCTCTGAAACCTTTTCAGAGGGCTTACAAATTCCAAATTAGTTTTTATTTCTAATATGATAAATACACATATATTTATATATCCCACATAAATAAAACTCTTTGGGTAGGTCCTGAATAATTTTTAATAATATAAAGATATTGAGAACAAAAGTTTGAGAACCACTGGTGTAGATTGCCTTCTCAGAGAGTGTAGTTTAAAAAAAAAAGAAGAAGAAGGTAAGCTTTTAGTGTTCTCACCTATCTAATATTGCCCTTAGTCACAAATCTGAACTCTGATGATTGATTAGAGAATTTTGATAAGGATAGATTGTGCCATGGTTTCTTGCATATAGTACTTGCTGAATAAATAGGTAGCACCTTGTTTGAATCTTAGGCAAAACAATTTTAGTCACTAGAAGCTCAGAATTTGTAGGCTTTGTGTGATACATTTTGAATCCTCTTGATAAGGAAGCTCCTCTGATCCTACCCAAGCTCCCAAGAGGTAAAAGGCTTGTTCTAGAGGGGTCTGCCACTGAGAAAGGACTGATCCTAGATCTATCCTTTTCAAAATTACATGCCAAAGGAAGGTCTTTGCCACCCTGGCTATTGACCTAAGAAAGAAGACTGAGTAAAATTTATCTAGGAAGAAAAAGCTCAGGTCTCAGGAGAACAAAAGAAAAAAAAAAAAAAGATAGATCTGAGAGTTGAGCACTGATAGTGAGATCTAATGCGTGGAATACATTTCTGGGATCTCTTGGTAGAGAAAGTAGAAATGCTAAGAACAAACTCCTAAAATTCCTTTTCCATAACCAAGAGTAATCCAAATTGTCAAGAGTTTTTAGGTTTTCAGAGCCTTGGAATATTACTCTATCCAAACATATTTGCCCTCTTAGTAGTTGAAATTCTACCAATTAGATATTTATTTGTTAGAAAACATCACATATCATGCATGAATGTTTGTGGCAGCCCTTTTTGTAGTGGCTAAAAACTGGAAACTGAATGGATGCCCATCAGTTGGAGAATGGCTGAATAAATTGTGGTATATGAATATTATGGAATATTACTGTTCTGTAAGAAATGACCAACAGGATAATTTCAGAAAGGCCTGGAGAGACTTATACGAACTGATGCTGAGTGAAATGAGCAGGACCAGGAGATCATTATATACTTCAACAACAATACTATATGATGACCAGTTCTGATGGACCAGGCCATCCTCAGCAACGAGATCAACCAAATCATTTCCAATGGAGCAGTAATGAACTGAACCAGCTATGCCCAGAAAAAGAACTCTGGGAGATGACTAAAAACCATTACATTGAATTCCCAATCCCTATATTTATGCACACCTGCATTTTTGATTTCCTTCACAAGCTAATTGTACAATATTTCAGAGTCTGATTCTTTTTGTACAGCAAAATAAAGTTTTGGTCATGTATACTTATTGTGTATCTAATTTATATTTTAATATATTTAACATCTACTGGTCATCCTGCCATCTAGGGGAGGGGGTGGGGGGGTAAGAGGTGAAAAATTGGAACAAGAGGTTTGGCAATTGTTAATGCTGTAAAGTTACCCATGCATATATCCTGTAAATAAAAGGCTATTAAATAAAAAAAAAAAAAAAGAAAACATCACATATCTTGAAGATTTAAGTTGTGAAGTCATCAATAATTTATACCTTAATGTAAATGACTTCAGACTTTGTTTGCCCTGACATTTAATTGAGATTAGTAACTTATGAGATAGGACAGGGAAATTTTGGCAAGGGAAAACTGAGGAAAGAAACAATTTTAGAATACACTGAATTTTAATGGGAATGAATCTGAGTTAAATGCTATATTTGGGTTTTGAGATAGTATAAAGGAGCAGAAAGATAAGCACCAACAAGTGGAAGAGGATTGCTAAAAGTCAAATAGGAAGGTTAGGAAATAAACTTTCCATTCTCAGAGATGCTAAGGGACTTAAGGGAATCCTTAGCCTTGCTTAGTTCTTTTCTTCAGAAGATGTGGACCAAAAGGACGTGGAATCTGCAAGGATTCTATTCTCCCAATGGTTCTAAAACTTTTTGGTTACAGGACTCCTTTAGTTTTTTAAAAATTAGAAATAGAAACCAGTACATTTAAAAATATTTATTAATCCATTTAAAATGATAACAAGCCAATAAATGTTAACATAAATCAAATTCTTATGAAAAATGATTTTCCAAAACCAAAAAAGTAGTAAGAGTGGCATTGTTTTAAATAGTTTAGCAAATTTCTCTTAGTGTATGGTTTAATAGAGTCTTATAACTGCTTCTATATTCAATCTATTGTGATATATTGTTTTGGCTGAAGTATATGAAGAAAATCTGACCTTATAGACATGTAGTTAGAAAAGGAAGAAGTATTCTAAATGTTTTAGCATTACCATTAAAATAGTTTTGACTTCACAACCTCCTGAAAGTTCTTAGGGATCCTCGAGAGTCTGCAGACCAGATTTTGAGATAATCCTATTGTATCTCATGAGTCTTTTCTAAGAAAACTTGGGCACAGGGATGGAGGAAAGTGGAAAGCTTCTTTATAGGATAATGAGCCTCTTTATCAGCATTTTCTGAGCAGTGAATGTTATTTTTTTGTCTCTAGGGAAATTTTCTCAGTTTCCTGGATCTGGAGTTATTAAGAGAGGTGAGATTCTTAGAAGACTTGCTAAGATAGGCATATAGTAACTCAGAAATGAATCTGTTATGATTCTTCTCTTCTGTAGACCAATAAAGGAACACACACTGACAAATCATACCAGTCTATCATCACACTGAAACAGATGAGAGAGAAAACAGTTCAGAGAAAGGTTGGGGTGCTGTCTGACTTTCAACATTAGACTATATTTTCTAACCATCATCAAGTGATGAGGGATTAATTTAGCCACAAGGGACGTTGCTCTTAGGCCAAACCCCTGACATCACAAATGAATCTCTGCAAACTACCAGGGTGCCTCATGAGCCTGAAACTTTGTACTTGTCTCCTTGGGGAAAAGAATTGATTGATGAATTGGTAGCCTGAGAAGAGAAGGAAGCTGTGGAAATTGGTACCTGGGCCAGAAAAGGACATTGCTGCACAGTAGGAAAAGCAATGGTCATTGAAATGGAAAAAAACATGGGTCCAGTCCCAGTCCCTTTGACTGCAGTTCTCATGGTCTGCTCTAAGTGGTGAGTAGTCCTGTCCCTTCAATCCTTCCTCATTTATCTTATTACTTACCAGCCATATAATTGTAGACAAGTTATCCACCTCTCTGAGCCTTAGATTTCTTATACAATCTGTAAAATGGGGATAATAATACTTGTACTATTCCAGATCAAATTCAATGATATATATATATATATATATGTATATATATGTATGTATATATATATATATAAGCTTTATAAACTTTAAGACCACTTTGAAAGTGCAAATTTAAAAATAGATATTTATTGGTTTCTGAATGTTTTTATTATCTCAGTTTTTCCAATGTGTAGTCTGGAACCGTACAAGAAACACTTGTCAATGAGAAAGCTTGAAGGGTGAGGGAGAAGAAAGAGAAAGCTTAGTGAACCTAAGCCTTTGGATTTGCTTGTGGAAGAAAATTGGAGTATAATAGAGTATGGGATTTTTCCCTCTGGAAATAATTGTCTGTTTAAGACATCCCATTGATCTTCCCAAGGCCAAAATCCTTTAGTGAAAATCTTTTGTTTACTAAAGTAAATAAAAGTAAAGTGTACCTTGCATGATCAAAGTCTTTGCTAATAAGGAATCGTTATCTCAACTTCTTTGTGAAGGTGCAGATCAATACTATTGATGGACATTATGGCTGCTGAAGTCTTAAGTGGCTATTGAACATGTTACCAGGATTGTCAGAGGGAAAAGCCTTAGATGTACAGACATTATCTCTGCTTCTCTTTTTTCAATTTAGTCCGGTTCTGTTGTTACCTTCCATAATCCAGAAATTTGGATAAAAGAGGCCCAAGTCGCTTCCATTTTTTTTTTATTTTATGCTGAATTAAATTTGTTGTCTTTGGTTTTTAACAAATACCAAGCGCCGGTTCACTAGCAAACCTATTGACTAAATGTCAAGGGCATTTGGAGTTTTAAGTGTGACCACATGAATGAAATGTTTCTAAGAACTGAGCACTTCTACTTACTTATCTACAGAAAATAATTTAGTTGACCTTTGACTGATAATAGCGGTGGTAGATGCATCAGTGGGAGCTCAAGCCAACAGCTTTAGAGAACCACTTTTAACCATTCCTGACCAGGAAGGATGACCATCTTTTGAAAGAGAGATGTAGCCAAGTTTTGGGGACTGGATTTAGCCGTGGTAGTAGGAATTAGGATTCGAATCCTCAGAGTTTATATGGCCTATAATATGATCATAATACTCTAGTAGAGCTATCATTTTATTCAAGTAGTTATTCCCTCAAATGACACAGATTGCAACTCAGCCATATTTGTCCATCCTGTATGACTCTAGTCCAGGGGTCCTCAAACTATGGCCCACGGGCCAGATGCAGCAGCTGAAGACAATTATCCCTCTCACCCAAGACTATGAAGTTTCTTTATATAAAACAAAGTTTTTGTTTTTACTATAGTCCGGTCCTCCAACAATCTGAGGGACAGTGAACTGGGACCTTATTTAAAAAGTTTGAGGACCCCTGCCTAGTCTATGTTTCTCTAGAACTTGGCCACAAAGATCCAGTAAACACACTGGGGGTCTGCCTCATAAGAACAAAGTGGAATAGTAGATACAGTGCTTGGCCTTGAATTGAGAAGACCTGAATTCAAATCCAGTCTAAGACACTTAATGAGCTGTATGATTCTGGAGAAGTTATTTCTATCTGCCTCAGCTTCCTTAATTATAAAAGCTAGATAATAACATAAACTACTTCTCAGAGTATTGTGAGTATTAAATGATTATTTATAAATTCCTTAGAACAATGTCTAGTATATTGTAATTGCTTAATAAATGTTTATTGCCTTTCTTCCTTCCTATGTTCTTTTGAAACGAGAAAGATAGCAATGGAGCACAAAGACTATTGGTTTTCCTTTTCTTTCTCTATGGCTAATCCATTTTTTCAATCATACATTTCTTTTGTTATATCCTTTACACTATTATTTCTGCATAATTCCTTGTTTACATATATTGTAGCCTTTTCAAGACCATCATGTGCCTCATCATTGCCTTTTGTGTGATGCTCAACAAAAATCTTTCAGAGACTATAGTATTTTGTGATAAGAAACTGAATTTACTAAAATTTAGTAATATAGTAAATTTAGTAAATTGAGTTTAGTAAATTGAGTAACTAGTAAATTGAGTAACTGAATTTACTAAAATATAGTAAATAGTTCCTTTCTCCCTCCAATGTAGATTAGGTTAATTCTTATCCTAAGAAATAGAGAAATTATCTCTAAGAGTTGATTGACCTAGGAGGTTAGGATTCTGGTCCCTACCTGTTGATAGTTTCCTGGTATCCTCAAGTCATATTTCTTTCCAATCACCTAAAGGCATAAGAAGGGTCTACCTATATGGACACTTGCATCTTTTTTATTTGGTTGATGCCCTGAGATCTAGAAAATGACCATATCCTAAGAAGAGGGACCATTTCTGGCCATGTACTGAATAGTTGTTGATTAACCTTTCTATTTTATAACTAAGCAAACCTCTTTTTGTTAACTATTGAATGATCTGCAGGTGTCTCATTTCAATCTAATATGGAATTTAAACTACCAAAAGGGAGGCCACTATAGAAATCATATAATACCTTTGAAAGCATATTGGTATTAAAGAGGTAAGCCCTTCATTCTATATATCACAAAATATTTTACCAGCACTTTTTGTGGTAACAAAGAATTGGAAACAAAGTAGATGTTCACATACTGAGGAATGGTTAAACAAATTTTGGTATGTGCATACACACAATTCATTCCTTGTAAAAAACAATGAATATGGTGAATCATGGGAAAACATTATTTAATGAAATGTGAAGTAAACAGAATTTAGGAAAACAATATATTTAACAATTACAACAGTGTAAATAGAAAGAACAATAGAGAAAGAAAGAAAAAGAAAGGAAGGAAGGAAGGAAGGAAAAAAAGAAAGAAAGGAAGGAAGGAAAGAAGAAAAAAGAATGAAAGAAAGGAAGGAAGAAAAAAGAAAAGAAAAACAAAATACTGAATGCTTGAAATTATAATGCTCAAATTTCACTCTAGACTGCAGTTTATTTATGAACTTTCTTTTTACTCACTTCACAGCCTAAGGCCTGTGACCATTCCTCAACACTAATCTACACATCAGCAAAGTCACTCATATCTGAAAAGAAGTGGTCTCTTAGCTTTGTTCCAGTGTTATTCCTCCTTTTCAAATTGTTATAAAGATTATATAAAAATATATGGGGAAACATAGGTTATAAAAGAAATTTGAGGAAATGGAGATTTTGTAAATACAAAAGATATCATAATTTCCTTCCTCCTCCTTTCCCTTTCCCCTTCCCCTGCTCCTTCCCTTTCCCTTTATCTTTCCCTTTCCCTTTTCCCTTCCCCTTCCCCAACACTTAGCACAGGAACTTATCAACTAATTTAGGAGGGATTTGCTCATTGTGCTGCAGGCTCTCTTTAGGTTTTTATACATATTGAGCTTAACAGTATTGCACTTTCATGGTTAATCTGTTATCACTCATCCTTGCTACAGGATCATACATTTCCTGATATTTCCATATGAGATTGATTTCACATAAATCATCCTTTGTACTCACCATATGTTTTTTTTTTTAAATATTTTTTTTAGTCCATCGACAACTTTGATTCTTCAGAGAGTATGGTATTGGAAGATTCACAAAAATATAGCATAGTCAGGAAAACATTTGTTCCAAAGAGATTCTTTTTGGTGTGTATTGAGAAAACTTGAAATCATCAAAAACAATGTACAATTTTCTCAGATTAATTCAGCATGTTCTCTTCCTTTTTTAAAAAATTTTGGAACTTCTTTATTGTCCATGTGCAGTGCTTATCCCAGATACATACACTGAGAAACTAACTTGAAGGACTGACCATCCAAATCACATCATTTGACAATAGGCATTTTTCATCTATTATTTTTTCTGGTATTGATTTTTAAGTTAATCCTTTATACTTTTAAAGTAATAATGGTTATCTTTGAAAATTATGATAATTTAATGGATAGAGTGCTGAACTTAGAAATAGGAAGCCTTTGATTTGCATACCGTTTCAGATAACTTTTATGTATGATCCTAGGCAAGTTATTTTACTTCTCAGCTTCACTTCCCTTGTTTAGAAAATGGACATAACAATATAACCAGTATTGTCTCACAGGGTTGTTGTGAAGATCAATTGAGATAATATATATGTAAAGCTTTGTGAGAACTTTATACCACTAAATAGGTCCTATAGGTCCTAAATAGGTAGATACAGAGGATAGAATGCTAATCTTGGAACCAAGAAGATCTGAAATCAAATTTGACTTCAGAGTCTTACTAGCTTGAGACCCTAGGCAAGCCACTTAATTACTATTGGCCTCAGTCTCTTCATCTGTAAAAAGAAGAGATAATAATACTGCTTATTCCCCTTTGTTGGGAAGACAAAATGAGATCATATTTGTAAAGTACTTTGTCAACCTTAAAGCACTATAGAAATGTTAACTTCTATGACAATTCTTGTTATTATTATATTAATGTCAGTTAATATTATTGAGCAGGTCCTGTAATGTCTTATGGCTTAATGTAATAGTAGCCTCTGCAGGACTACACCATCTATTCTGCCAAAAGTCACTTTTGTTTAATCATGGCAAGCTTCATGGAAGAGGCAGAATGATAGATGAACTTTGAAAAATAGAGGGAAAAGAAGCTGGCAAGCAGAACATTTTTGATGTATAGTTACCCATATGGTTGAATTTAAAATGATGGAAGGTTGCCTGCTTAAAAGATCTACTCCATCATGGCAGAATTCACACTAAGAATAATAAAAATTGTGTTCAAGTCCTTAACATTAATTATCTGTGTGACTTTGGGCAAATTACTTAATGAATTTCTCTGAATCAATTTGCTCACCTATAAAGCAAGTTTTAACTACATTATCTCTCAGATTGCCTTTACGTTTGACATTTTATGGTCCTTAATTTTGTTCCTAAAGTCTAGAAGTTGAGAAGACTTCTAAATCTTTAAGAGTTACCTAACATAATGTAGATTCCTTGGAAGAAGTAAGGAGTTTAATGTCAACACCTCTTATCACTTAACCACTTAGGTTGGGAGCTGGTCCAGCAGAGCAAGAAAGACTGTGCTAAAGGGAAAAAATATTCCCTGACTTCCACTTTTGAGGAAGATAGGACTTGATGGTATATGTGAATTGGGAGATATTTGGTGTATATAGAAAAAAGGAACTGGTAATTGAAGTTAATGTCAGTAATTAGACTGGACTGGAAATTCAAGAAACCTGGGTTCAACTCTTGACTGAGTCATGAACTCCTTGTATAATCTTGGGTAAACCTGAGCCTCAGTTTCCTAATCTGCAAAGTTAGAAAGTTGACCTAGGTGATCTCTCAGGTCCTTTCCTGCTCTGATAACCCATATTTGTAATTTCATTTTCCCCTTCTCCCACAATTGTGTATAATAGATCAATTCAACAAACATATATTAAGCACTTACTATATGTCAGGAATGAGTACTGGGAATGCAAAGAAAAGCAAAAAAGACTGTCTCTCTTCTTAAGGAGCATATATTCTCTTGAGGAAGACAATACATAAAGAACTAAGTATGTACATAGTATACAGAGGAGATGGAAGGGAAGGAAGGTAGACATGAGCTTATCCATTTTATAGATCAGGGAAATTAAACATTGAACCATAGTTGTCTATTGGTATCCTGGTTTTGAATCTTAAAAATATTCATTGTGGTACCAAAAATATTTTAATTAAAAGTAACAAGGGGAAAAAGATTAAATGGGAAAGCTCAAACTTATAGCAGTAGCAGAAAAATACCAGACAGAGAACTCTGTAAAGCATATAATAATTAGAATAGAGGCAGAGTTATACGTGTGTGTGTGTGTGTGTGTGTGTGTGTGTGTTAAGGAGACTATATATATATATATATATATATATACTTTACATTATTGACATTTTCCTCACTTTCTTAAATCACAACAATCAAATAAACAATAAATCAAGCCCTTACATGTAGCTTGCTGATTTCTAAGATGTAAATACTCATACTGAAAATTTAACATTTGGTTCTTCCAACTGGCTCCAGCACATTCCTGGTTAGAGACTTGAATGAACTCATAAGGTCTTTTATTCAGACTATTTCTATTTTGGCAACCTAGGGAGTCCTGTGAATCCAAAGACATTCATTATAAACAACAAACTTCTACTGACCATTCCAGTTCAAACAGAGGTAACTTCTTGGCTAAACATATTTTGAATTTAAAGAATTCTATTAGACAGGTTTAAATAGCAATTATTACTACAGCTGAAATCAAGAGAGACCATTTGTTCATTCTGTCTTTCTATATAAAATCTTTCATAAATTTTGTCTCCTCCAATAATAAGCTTAATATGCACACTGTGTTAATTACTTGATAGAGCCAATGTTATTAGAATTCATCTCTGAATTTCCTAGTCTAGAGTTCTTCCCATTGGATCACATTATTTCCAGCTTCTGATGTTGGAGAGTGAGAATGAATTTGCCAAAGCATCATTCAAGAAGCTTGTTTTTAGCTGCTACAAGCTGCCACATCTTTCCATTTAATTAGGGATAAAGTAAGGTGCAGAGAAAGGATGTCATATGCATGAAATTGTGGCAGTTCTGTTCATCATCAGACTTTCATTAAATTCATACTATGTATAAGGCACTGAGGATACAAAGTTGCACCATCTTCAAAGAACTTAAATTTTACTAGGGGGATACAACATATACACAGATCATTAAATATAAAGTTATACAAGGTATTCATAAAGTATGAGAGCCCCAGTAACTGGGAAGATCAGAAAAGATCTCATACAAGAAGTAACCTCTTGTCTGAGTTTTGAAGGAAGCTAGGGATTCTAAATGATGGAGAAGGAATGTATTCCAGGCACCAGAAACCATCAAAGGTATAGAACAGGAGATTTTTTTTAAAGCTAAAATAGATTTAATTGAAAGAGATAAAAAGAAAAACTACATTATGGTAAGAGATGCTTTACTGTTCTCTGTTGAAGTTTTCTTGGGGTCTCTGGGGCAGCCTTCGGTTCATCCAAGTAATCACCACAGGAATAGCCAGAGGTTAAAGTCCAAATCTTTTGTTATATCCTTGCCTGGGGCCCGGGTCAGCTTTCTTGAGGTCGTCCTGAATGTATCTTGATTTTTGTGGGGGAGGCAGGAGGACCACCACGATGAACTCTGTCTTCCCTAGTTCTGATTCTTACTGAGTTTGTCCGAGCTTATATGCTCTATTGTCATAGGTGGGAATCTTGTGGAACTATATTAAGTACTAAGTACACATAATGAACTAGACAATTGTTAAGCACTATGCTAAATAACCATTGTCTCTATCAATTCCACTGACTTAGCACCTTGTAAGAATCGCTGTTTCAGAGTTCTGGCCCATAAGAAACAAGGTATTATAGATTTAAAGTAATATTAATACTAACTAATCTATATTCACAAAATACTATGGCATCCAAATTTTAAAAAATGCTAGTATTTTATTTCCCCCCAATTACATGTAAAAGCAATTTTAACATTTGTTTTTCTAAATTTTTCTTTGCATTCCCAGTTTCTAAGTTTTGTCTTATTTATACTGAAACATCCCTGTGATCCTTCTTCTCCCCCTCCCACCACAGAGAAGACAAGCAACTTAACATAGATTATACATATGTAGTCATGCAAAACACATTTCCATGTAAAGTCATGCTGTGAAAGAAAATATAGACAAAAAACCCCCCAACAAAAATAAATAAAAAGTATGCATCAGTCTGCATTCAGAGAATCTCTTAATCATATTCTGTGGATTCTCTTGGCAAGCTAGTGGAGGCTATGAGCCTCAGAATAATGTTTTTAAATGTGTAAAATACATACAATTACAAAGAAAAGCAATTATATTGAAATAAAAATGCAATTTCCCGCCTATCCAAGTTTGCACACTTCTTGCAACCCATCCAGAAACTTCAAACAGAACTCCTGATATAGAGGGAAGACATGGCATGTCATGTTCAGGGAGCAACTGAATGTCCAGATGGAGTGCTACAGAGAGTGTGAGGAGGAGTAATATGAAACAACTGCAATGGTGAGTGGGAGCCATATTGTGAGGGCTTTAAATGCCAGATGGAGGATTTTGGGTTTTTTTTTTTTTGATCCTTAATGCAATTCTGAGCCAATGGAAGTTTTTGATCAGAAGAGTGAAGGGATTAGACTTACAATTGAGGAATATTGATTTCAAGATTGGGGTGTTCTCTGAGGATAGTGGAGAATCTAGGAAACTCCTGGAAATCATAGACTCTTTTGGTTTAATTTTCTGCATAGAAAATCCCCCACACAAAAGGCAGGTGTTGGGGATGAATAATAAAATATTAAAGTTGAAAGTTGCTTTAGGAGTCACTTAGTTTAATCATTTCAGACATCTTTATGGCTCAAATTGAATGGCAGGATGGGGACTAGTACCCAAGTCTCCTGACTTCCAAAGTGACCTTTCTGATTTACTATGGTAATCATCAGTCAAACAATATAGGAATCTATCATTTTTACCAACAAGAATATATAAAGTGTCCATAATTTGAATGTCACAACACCAAGTCCTGGAGATACTATGTCAAAAAATGAAATGATGCCTGCCTACAGAGAACTTATAATTAAACACAAAATATATACAAAATAAATAGAAAACGATTTGGTGTATACCAGATGGAGGGATCCTGAAAGACTTCCCATAGGATATGACACTTGAGCTGAGATTGGGAAGAAGACAGGGAAGAGGCAGAGCGGAGTTAGCACTATATTTTAAGTATAGGAGACAGCAAGTACAAAAGTAGGGAGATGGGAGAAGGGATGTCATATATAGCGAATAGCAAATAGCAAAAAGGCTACTTTGACTGGAGTACAGAGCATATGAAAGTCAACAGTCTACAAGCCTGAAAATGTAAACTGAGCCAGATTGTGAATGGCAGTATGTATGTGTTTGTGTGAAGGGAAATCTGGGAATAGGAGGGAAGAAAGAGGCATTTATTAAATGTCTACTATGTGCCAAGCACTCTGCTAAGTGCTTCATAAATACTTCATTTAATTCTCTCAATAACCTTGTAAGGTAGGTACTATTATTGTCACCATTTTACAGATGAGAAAACAGAGGCAGATAGAGATAACCTTCCAATATAATTTTACAGTGTACAATTCCAAGAAAAAATAGTATGCATTTTATCTTAGAGACAACAAGGAGTTAACTAGAGTTTTCTGAGAAGGAAAATGACACATTGGACTTTGGGTATGTTACTTTGGTAGCTGTGTAAAGGATCATTTGAAAGAGGGATTGGAAGCAGGGAGGCTAACCAGGAGACTATATTGCAATAGTCAAAGCAAGTGATGATGAAGGTCTAAGGTGTTTTGGTGGGAGTGGAAACAAGAGCTGCTGTGAAGGAAGAATATATAAAACATGGCTAACTGATGATATATGATTGGGACAGAGATGTAGTAAAAGAGAGGGGAAAGAGTCAATGATGACTCAGAAATGGTGAATTTAGAAGTGCCAAAGTTAGGAAAAGAGAGTTAGGGACTTCCCCTTTAGCCAACGCTTATTGCAATTATTTTATTTTTTCAAATAAAAAGTTAAATTGATATCTTTTTTTTTTTTGCATCACACTCATTTGCATATATCTGCTCCTTTCTATCCAATAATCTGTTTGTTACAACAAAGAAAAACAATTTCAGACCTGGTGAGGATCACAGAAGTCTTTTTATCTAGCTTCCTCATATTATAGAAGAGTCAACTGGGACCAGAATGATCAAGTGACTTACTTAAGGCCACACAGTTAAATAAGTGGCAGACCTGGGTTATAATTCATGCCCTGGAACCAGATATCAGTGCTTTTTCCATTGTACCGTCCTCAGCATGTCTTCTGTAATTATAATTACTTAGTGCTTAGCTTCATTTATGTCCTTTTCATTTAGATTATTGTAATTATTGTGTATATTGTTTTTCTGGTTCTGTTTACTCTTAATCAGTTCACACAAGCCTTCCCATATGGAGCTGAATTCTTTAAGCTCATTATTTCTTCTGGTACAAGAACATTTCATTACATTTATATTTTAGTTTGTTCAACTATTCTCCAAGTGATGAACACACTTTGTTCCCAGAGACTTGGTGCATTAAAGAGGGTCTGTTTCCTACAGAAATTTGAAAACACTTGGAAATCTTTTGTTTTATTTATACTAAAATATCCCTGTGGTCAAAAGCAGCAATTTGGTATAATGAGCAGAAAAGTAGAAAGAGCAATTACCTGGCTGGATTTCAGGAAGACTTGGGTTGATTTTGGCCATGATTTACTAGTTTTGAGACCTTAAACCAGTCATCTTATTTTTTCTAACTTTATTTTTCTCATCTATAAAATGAGGATTCTTTCCCTTCTCCTTTCCTCTCTCCCTCCCTCCCTCCTTCCCTCTTTTCCTTCTTTCTTTCCTTCCTTCCTTTCTTCCTCTCTCCCTCCTTCCTTCCCTCTCTTTCTTCCTTCTTTCCTTCCTTCCTTCCTTCCTCTCTCCCTCTCTTCCTTCCTTTTTTCTTTCTTTTTTCCTTCCCTTTTTCCTTTTTTCCCTTCCTTCTCCCATCCTTTCTTCCTCCCTTCTTTCTCTCCTTCTTCCCTTCCTTTTTCCTTTTAATGTACAAAATATTATGTTGAGTATGGATAGAAGATATAGATGTAATAAAGAAATGATCTGTCTGCCCTCATAGTATAATAATACTTGTATTAGTTAACATGTAAGATTATTGTGAAGATTAAATAAAATATTTCAAAATACTATGTAACTCTAAATAATTACAGAAATATAAGGTATATTCCTGAAGTTATAAGCCTTTTTTTTTGAAGTCCTGACTGATGAAACCTGTGGGATTTTTTTTCAGAGTATTGTTTTGAAATGCATAAAATAAAGCAATAGGATTCCAAAGGAAACTAATCATATTGAATTATAGTTATCAAGATGTTTCTAAAAATAAGTTTATGTACTCCCAGGTTAAGAATCCTTTTCACTATATGATGGCAAGGTGATTTGTCACTTTCCTGCCCTGCTTTTTTCCTTTCTTCTTCCTCCTTAGAAACTGAGGCAACAGAGATTAAGAGCATCTATGTTCAAGGTCACTTTTCAAAGTCAGCCTCAGAACCAGAATTATAATCAGAAGGTTTCTAGTTTTTGTTTTGTTTTGTTTTATTTATTTATTACTAGATTTGGATTACACAGAAGCTACTAGTAATGGGCTTTGCTATAGACTTGGAGTGAGAACTAGAACATTCTACTCTACTGACATTTTAACTTGTTGTACCACCAACGTTTAGCTGTGCATATGGCAAAAAAAAAATCAATGTACTCTTTTTTTGGAGATTGTGTGATACTATGGATAGCTATTTAGAAGGTTCTCTTACAAGTATATGCATACATTTCTAGGGACATTGTCAGTGTTAGAATTGATGCCATTAGGAGACTTAAAGAAAACCAAGGAGTGACTCCCACACTCTTCTTTTCCAATGGCTCATAGCTGGCTTCCGTGCAGGCTCTGAATGATGACCAATTTCATTCATTAACTCAAGGCAGTTGTGGAAGGAGGAAAGAGAGTAGCCAGCAGCAAACCAGCTGCTTTGGTCTCCAGAAATCATCTGTTAAACAACTGTTAAATTTAAAGACAAACCACATTGATTTATTCTTTGTGGTCAGTTTCCATCCAGCTGCTCCAGCATATAAAAAAAATCCATCAAGGATTGTAATTCACAGTTAGCTAAATTAAAAAAACATTTCCAACCTGGAAAAAGGGGGCGTGTCTATTCATTCAACCTAGTGTTTATGGAGAGCAGCCTGAGCCCAGCTGTCTTCAAACCCATTGAGTACCCTATCCGGGAGTACCCTATCCAGGGTTAAGGTTTTTAATCACTGTTTTCTTAGAGCACTTCCAAAGGAACACTCAGTTTTTCTCACATCTGTGGAATTTGGTTAAATTGGATTTTCTGATCCCATTTTCTGCATCTGAAAAAACAGGAAGCTAGACTAGATGGTCTCTGAGATGCCTTCCAACTATAAATCTTATAAGCTTATCAATAACTTATAGTTTCCACTTAGTATTGTGTTATATTGGATTGAAATGGGGGGGTAGAGAGTGGGAATAGGGATATGAAATAATCATTCCTTCTATAGTTCTTCTTTGCTCTCACCACTGTAACCACTCATCCTTCATTTCCCAGCATGGGTACTATTCTCTACTATACCTTGACAGGATATGAGAAGAGAGCAGCAGAGGTAACCCCTCTTGGATATTTAGGCAGTGGGATTTATTTAACTCTCAAAACAAATGATAGTTTTTGTACTTAGCCCTAATCCAGATAATATACTGAAGCCATTGTGAGTAAATGTGGCAGATTTTTCTCAAAGGCCCACATCTACTGAAGCCAGTGGATATACTTTTTTAACACTTTACAGAATTCATTAATACACACATACAGACATATCATCTCATTTGATCCTTATAAAAACCCTGAGAGATGAGAAAAACAATTTTTTTTCACTGTTTACTAGTGAGGGAACCAGTGGTCAGAAAGTTTGTGATTTATCCAAGATTACATAGTGAATTAATATCAGAATTAGGATTAGAACCCAGATCTTTAGATCATAATCAAAGAGTTAATCAACAAGCATGTGTTAAGTACCTATTGTGTGCCAGGTACTATGTTAGGTCCTGGGAACACAGAATACTTTTTTTTTTTTTTTAACACACCAGCATACAAGGATATTCAAGATAGCATCATCATAAACTGTGGCAGTGTGAAAGAGAGATTTTTGTCAAATCTTTATTTCAGTACACTTAGATCAGCTACACTACTGATCAATCCAATCCAACAAAGCATAAATTAAGTGCCTATTATTTGTAATACACTATGCTAGTGCTGGGGATATAAAGACAAGAAAAAAATAATACCTTTCTCTGAAAAGCTTATATCTCACATCTTTGAAAAGAGAAAGTATCATAGACAGTGATAGGCACAGCCAAAGTTCTCAGAATGGGGGCAGAGAACTTTTATCAACATGAGCAACAAAGTCAAGGAAACATATACCTATAATGCCTATAGGTTTCTTTAGATATAATTGGGGTTATGTTAGCTCTCAAAATTATTGTTTTATCTACATTGTTAACATTTTTTCTGTTACTTTCTCAAGTCTAGGCATTCAACAAAATAATAGATTATTTGTAATTTGTAATATGTGCCAATTTCCAAGTTGTAAATATTCACTCTGAACATTTGATAACTGGCTCTGAGGCTAGTCATAGATGGCTCTAAGACACCCCTGGCATAGCATTCTGTCTTTAGAATGTCAGAGATCACACTGATGTTCTAATTTGATCAACTTGCAAGAATATATCCTTCAAACTCCATTAGAATAATGCTTATATAATGTTATGGATATTCACATTCATATCAGTATATGTCAGGTCATCTTGATAATTCATATGATAATAAAACTTCAAATTATAGCATTCTATTGCTTTTTGGCCTTTTGGCTAAGATCAAGTGTAGTAAATTGTAATATTCTTAGATTTATATCACATTCAAAGGGTCCATAGCAAGACATCTTAGGTTACTGTAGTATTTATTCTGCTAACCATAAATGGTCATGAATGCAGAATGGAAAGGGTCCCTCTTCTCTTTCCTTACCCATAGTTCAATCATAGATTTCTGTTCTTTCTTTTCCTTTAAACTCCTCTCCACAATCCAACTCCTTAATTAGGGATTGTTTCTTAATATAATCTCACTCATATTCCCTTCTTTTTCCTTTCCCTCTAATAAGCCTGTTGAGTGAAATATATAGTAGTACCTAAGCCCCAATCCCCCATCCCCCATCCTTTTCTCCTTTGATCAGTTCAGCTGAAAGTAAAATTCAAGTGTTACCTGCTTCCCCAACCTCTTCCTCCTTGTTTGTATAGTCTTCTATTATAAACCTCAAATATTCAAGTTGATTTTCCCTACTCAGCTGCTTGCATATCTTAAATGATTAGTAAATTTTTTTTGGATTAGTAGGTTTAAAATTCTTGATTTATGTAGGTGCTCATGTTCTGCATTTATTTTTCTTCAAAGAAAAAAAATGTTATTTATTTATAGTATAACAGTCTGCCCAGGGAGGTAGGAGGAGCCAAGATGGTAGAGTAACAGAAGTACGGCCAAGCTCTCCCCCACAACTCCTTCACAAAGATCTAGAAAATGCACCAGATCATGTCCTGACTGGAAGGTCAAGAACAAGTTACAATGAGTAATTTTTTCAGGTCAGGTCATCATGGGAGACAGAAAGAGATATCTGAGGTCACTGGAAATAGGGTCCAACTAGGAATATGTCATGTCCAAATACAGTAGCTGAAAGAGGATTGAAGGAATGCACTAGGTTAAGAGGAGGGTCCAATGCCATAGAGAGAGACTTGATGTGAAAGATACGGGAACAGATGCTAACTGGCAGCTAGCTGCCATTTATTGCCCAGATAGAGAGCAAGGAAGAGACATCAACTAAGGGATGATATTCCAAGTTGAGGAATGGTCACAGGCCTTAGGCTGTGAAGTGAGTAAAGAGACAGTTCCTTAAAAAGCAACAGTTGTAATCTCTGACCCTGGAAGTAAAGTAGACTTGGAGATATCAGTTCTAGACTCCAGTTCAGCCTGAAGTCTTCTGCAAAATAAGCAAATCAGTAAACCCCAACCAAAGGGAAGCCTGCAGTTTGGTCTTTCTGAACCAGCAGGATTTTTCAGCTGATTGATAGTGGCTGAATTCAGTAACACTTTAATCCAGGCCAAATCCAGGTCAGAAAGTCATAGAGCTCAGACCAGGAGGGGAGTAGCCAGATTTTGCCCTGAAGCAAAAATCTTTGGAAGCATTGATAGAATGCAAGTAGCCTGAGATGTATGTGAAATTCTGGAATAACACTCAGTACTACAAGAAGACATAAACTTGAGCCAGAAATTCCTTCCAAAACTGTAAAGTCCAGCTCTAACATAAAATCTAAAGTTAGGAAATAGGCTGAATAAATGCTCAAACAAACAAGCAAACAAACAAATTCCACAATAATGAATAATTTTGCTGACAGGGATGCTTCTAGAATAAATCCAGAAGAGAAAAACTCCAAAACAATTGTAATTATAAAGATAAACACAGCTTGAGCACATGTACAACTAGAATGTCTAGAAAAGATCAAGCAAGAACGTTAAAAAGAGTTTTAAATGTTTTCATAAGTGAAATGAATGCTAGAAAAAAATCAGAAAAGAAATGAGAGCTATGAAGAAAAGAATTGGAAAGGGAATTGACAACTTGTCACAAGAATAGAACATTATCCAAGCAAAAAGCTTTCAAAATTTGAACCGACCAAATAGAAATTAATGATTCCATCAGACAACAGAAATATTTTTAAAGTCAAAAGACTGAAAAAAATAAAAGGTATCTCATAGCAAACTCAACTGACCTGGAAAACAGATTGAACAGAGGAGAAGGGAGCCTATGCCAGTTATGGGTTCTCAGAGAATGTTCTGGGATAGAGGATATTCCATACTTGGAATATGCTCCCTTCTCAAGTAAATTATAATTAAAGAATAGAAAATTATAATGAAATGAGCTGAAAAAAGCAGATGGATATAATATTAGAGCACTGGTTTTAAATCTCACATGATCTGAATTGGAGTCCCTTTCTGTGAAACATACTGACTTCCCTGGGCAAGCCATTAACCTCAAGATGCTCCTGGAAGCTCTGTAATATGCTAACTTGTGGAGAATGTATCAGTCTGCATTAGCAGGGAGAATTTTCTCACATAAGCTAATGAAATCACAGGTCCCAGTCCCCTGCCTTTATAATGAAATGATATATAATGATTTAATGACTACATAATTTATGTTGTTTAAGAATCCTGGTACATATCATGATTGTGCTTGGTTAATATATTGTTCATAGGATAAAGAGTACTCTGCCTCTTGTGAGAACATTTTCTAAGAAAAAGCCTCTACTCTTAATTATGTCACCACATCACACAATGCTGTGACCTTCTGTACTTTTGTACAAGGCTGAGAAAGCCATATTGAACACTGATTCCCCTCAACCATCTGCCGCTATTGATTCCAAGTGGATTATGTTGTGCTGCCTCCCAGGAAAAATCTGAAGTCAAAAGACTTTCCTAACTGACCCCTTTTCAGTTGAAAGAAATGCAGGATTAATTGCATAGAATTCCACTTGGGCTTGTCTTGTACTGTGTGTGTAAAGAGTAGCCAAAAGAGTAACTGCCTGAGCAATTCAAACCCCTTATAAGCCATTATCAGCATGAGATGTCTGCCCATACAGGATGCTGCTTTTTTATAGGGAAATACATTGTTATTTCAGAAAGCAGTCATCATGTTATCTTGACCACAGTAAATGCATTGCATTCAAGATTTGTTCACATGAAAGCTTTCACAAGAAGCTATGTCTTGGTGGTTTGGAATTCATTTTTATTGATGAAAACCTTGTAGGGTAATGTAGTATATATCAAGCTACTGAGCAGAACCTACTGGAATTATCTTATTTTTGTGTAAGTGATCTAGAAATTTTGGTTAAGAATCTGTATTAATTTTGCAGGACTTCTTGATTACGCTAGACTCCTCAAAATGACTTGAAGTGTTAATTCACTTTAAAATCTCTTCTGCTACACAATACTGACTTAGAGGAATAGCAAACTATATTGGAATGAGCTAAGAGGCAAAGTAATTTAGTGGATAAAGTGCTGGATTTGAAGCCTTCAGTTTGTACAGTCCTCTCTCACAATTATTTTCAGAGCCAGTGAGGTGGTACAATGCAGAGTGATGGACTTGGAGTCAGAAGGATCAGAGTTCAAATCATGTATGAGATACTTATTATTTGTCTTAACCTAGGCATCTGAGCTAACCATTCTGAATCTTAGTCTCCTTATCTGTAAGTTGGGAATAATATAAACATCTGCCTTGCAGAATTGTTGTGAAGACCAAGAAAAATAATACATTTAATGCATGTTGCAAACTTCAAAGCACCATATAAATGCTGGGATCATTATTGTCATTAATAGTCTTAATGTTGTTGTTTAGTAGTTTTTCAGTTGCATATGATACTGTGTGACCCTTTTTCAGGTTTTCTTGGCAAAGATATTAGAGTGGTTTGTCATTTTCTTCTCTAGCTCATGTGACAGATGAAACTGAAGTAAATAGGATTAAGTGACTTGCATAGGGTCACACAGTTGGTAAGTTCTTAGACCAGATTTTGAACTCAGGAAAAGGAGTCTTCCTGACTCTAGGCCTGTTGTTCTATCTACTGTATTACCTGGCTATCCACCGCTTTTAAAATTATTAATTTATTTATTTTTAATACAAATTTCTTTATGACAATTTGGGAGAGAAAAATCAGAAAAAAAGAAAAAATCATGGGAGAGGGAAAAAAAACAGAAAAAAGAAGTGAACATAGCATGTGTTGATTAGCATTCAATCTCCATAGTTCTTTTTCTGGATGCAAATGGCATTTTCTATCCAAAATTTGAGGTTATCTTGGATCACTGAACCACTGAAAAGAACCAAGCCTTTCATAGTTGATCATCACACATTCTTGCTGTTATTGTGTACTGTGAGGACCGAGTTAGCACCCTGGATACCTTAGAATCAGCCAGAGTTGGGATAAGCAAAAGCCCTTGATCTTTATTCTTGGTCTTCTGGGGAATCTCCACACCTTCTTTCTCTCTTTCCACAGCCAAAAGTAACTCTTGCTTGTCTTACTCCACCCTCTAATCCCTCTTATAATTCTCTGTATACACCAACAGATCAACCCAGCACAGAATAGTGGGGGGGAGGGCATTTTCCAAGCATATGCTAATAGATTATTGTCCAATAAGTAATTAGCCTTAAGTGCTCGATTGTCCAAGTGCATCTGCTCAGTTTCAGCCCTTTACACCTCCCACTTAATTTTATTTTAGAACAAAGGTGGTCACACCATCCCTGACTTCTCAAGGAGGTGAGAACCTGAAAAAGGAGGTGATCATCCCCCTCACTCCCCCCCCCCACTTCTCAGGGAGGGAGATGAAAAGCACCAAAGGGAAGTGGGGATTGCTAGCGAGTTTCTGGGCTGAAGGGTCTTATTAGAAACAGGTATGCACAAACCCCTAAGCATGGGAGGTATTACACAAGCATATAGCAGTAACACACAGGCTATTAGTGATGACTCTCCCCACAGCCAGTGCAGGCTCAATGTGGTGTAACAAACATGAATTGTACATGCAAGCAGTGGTATAAGAAACAATATGAATCAACATGGTGTATTCATTGCTGTAAAAGATTTCCAGAAGTCCTAGAAGGAGGGTATGTAAACAACAGTCACACATACACCTTCTTCAGCAGCCAAGAGATAGTCCAAAACCAATCTATTGTCCATTGCTTCACATGTCAGGGAAGCTAATGATCCCTGCAAGTTTTTGAAGTCCTGCAACAGTCTTATTATTTCTCAGAAAATCCATTGATCCTTGAGGGCTTTCAAGTCCTACAACAGTCTTATCATATCTCAGAGAATCCAATGATTCCTCAGGGTTTTGAAGTCCTACAACAATATTTTCATATCTCAGGGATTCCAGTGATTCCTGGGGGTTTTGAAGTCCTACAACAGTCTTATCATTTCTCAGAAAATCCAATGATTCCTGGGGATTTTGAAGTTCTGCAACAGTCTTATCATTTTCAGAAAATCCAATGATTCCTGAGGGTTTTCAAGTCCAATAATTTTTGATGTCCATGAGTCAAACGCCATAACTGCCATGCTCTTTCAGTGGTGGGCACAGTCAGCAATGGAACCATCCAATGTTTCTTGGATCTTCTTTTTTTCAAGGGTCTGCAACATCTCTCTCCCATGGACAAGGCGAATATAGCTTGTTGGCACCTATTGATTCCTTCTCCATCTGTAGAGATACAAACAAACCCTCTCCCCCAAGCAGTTAACCTATCTGGTCCCTTCCATTCACCACTTTCTGGGTCTCTCCACATCACCTGGCGATTATCTAAAGATAGTGGAGCTGCTTGCACTGGACACTGTTCTTCTGGTGGGTTATAAAAACCTGTCTGTGCTGAGTGAAATGAGCAGAACCAGGAGATCATTACATATCTCAACAACGATACCGTATGAGGATGTATTCTGTTGGAAGTGGATTCCTTCGACAAAGAGAAGATCTAGCTCAGTTTCAATTGATCAAGGATGGACAGAAGCAGCTACACCCAAAGAAAGAACATTAGGAAATGAATGTAAACTGGTTGCATTTTTGTTCCCCTTCCAGGGTTATTTATACCTTCTAAATCCAATTCTCCCTGAACAACAAGAGAACTGTTCGGTTCTGCACATATATATTGTATCTAAGATCTACTGTAACCTATTTAACATGTATAGGACTATTTGCCATCTGGAGGGGGGAGTGGAGGGAGGGAGGGGAAAAATCAGAACAGAAGTGAGTGCAAGGGATAATGTTGTAAAAAAACCTGTCTGCCCAAGCCAATGCATCTTTGTCAAAAATCAAGAAGTTAATAGTATAAAGAGCTAGATTTAGAAGTTCTCTAGAGTTATCTGTGGCTCCCCCTTTCTTTTGTTTTTGGAGGAGCGTCTTAATGTCTCTGTTTCTTTTCTCTGCTATTGCCTCTCCTTGAGGATTAAAGGGTATGTCAATGGTGTGTAAAATTTTATACTGTACACAAAAGTGTGCAAAATATTTAGAAGTATATCCAGGTCCATTATCAGTTTTTATTGCTTATGGCACACCCATAATTGCAAATGCTTGGATAAGGAATTCAGTGACCACTCAGGCTGTCTCTTTTGCTGCTGGTATTGCAAAAGTGAATCCTGAAAAGATGTTTACCACAATATGGATAAAAGAGAGACGACCAAAAGATTTATAATGGGTCACAAACATCTGCCAAATTTCACTGGGTCTCAAACCACGAAGGTTCTTCCCTGGAGGTAGTGTAGGACTGTGGAAAGGAAGGCAAGCTGTACAGGCTTTTACTATGCTCCTAGCTTCCTCTCTTATTATTCCAAATTGTAAACGTAAAGCTTGAGCAGCCTGATGATATTTAAAATGAGATTCTTAACCCAAAGACCCCCGTTTTTGGGATAAGAATGCATTATTTGACAAAAGTTGCTGGGAAAATTGGAAATTAATATGGCAGAAGCTAGGCATTGACCCACACTTAACACCGTACACCAAGATGAGGTCAAAATGGGTTCATGACCTAGGCATAAAGAATGAGATTATAAATAAATTGGAAGAGCATAGGATAGTATACCTCTCAGACCTGTGGAAGAGGAAGAAATTTATGACCAAGGAAGAACTAGAGATCACTATTGACTACAAAATAGAAAATTTTGATTATATCAAATTGAAAAGTTTTTGTACAAACAAAACTAATGCAGACAAGATTAGAAGGGAAATAATAGACTGGGAAAACATTTTTACAGTCAAAGGTTCTGATAAAGGCCTCATTTCCAAAGTATATAGAGAATTGACTCTAATTTATAAGAAATCAAGCCATTCTCCAATTGATAAATGGTCAAAAGATATGAGAAGACAATTCTCAGACGAAGAAATTGAAACTATTTCTAGCCATATGAAAATATGCTCCAAATCATTATTAATCAGAGAAATGCAAATTAAGACAACTCTGAGATACCACTACACACCTGTCAGATTGACTAGAATGGCAGGGAAAGATAATGTGGAATGTTGGAGGGGATGTGGGA
This sequence comes from Sarcophilus harrisii, assembly GCF_902635505.1. Taxonomy (NCBI): domain Eukaryota; kingdom Metazoa; phylum Chordata; class Mammalia; order Dasyuromorphia; family Dasyuridae; genus Sarcophilus; species Sarcophilus harrisii. The sequence goes on from NC_045427.1 coordinate 542,693,619, forward strand.
AAACAGGGACACTGATACATTGTTGGTGGAATTGTGAATACTTTAGCCATTCTGGAGAGCAATTTGGAACTATGCTCAAAAAGTTATCAAACTGTGCATACCTTTTGATCCAGCAGTGTTTCTACTGGGCTTATACCCCAAAGAGATACTAAAGAAGGGAAAGGGACCTGTGAGTGCCAAAATGTTTGTGGCAGCCTTATTTGTAGTGGCTAGAAGCTGGAAAATGAATGGATGCCCATCAATTGGAGAATGGTTGAGTAAATTGTGGTATATGAATGTTATGGAATATTATTGTTCTGTAAGAAATGATCAGCAGGATGAATACAGAGAGGATTGGAGAGACTTACATGAACTAATGGTAAGTGAAATGAGCAGAACCAGGAATCATTATATACCTCAACAATGATACTGTATGAGGATATATTCTGATGGAAGTGGATTTCTTCGACAAAGAGATCTAATTTAGTTTCAATTGATCAAGGATGGACAGAAGCAGCTACACCCAAAGAAAGAACACTGAGAAATGACTGTAAACTGCTTGCATTTTTGTTTTTCTTCCCAGGTTATTTTTACCTTCTAAATCCAATTCTTCCTGTGCAACAAGAGAACTGTTTGGTTCTGCACACATATATTGTATCTAGGATACAATGTAACCTATTTAAATTGTATAGGACTGCTTGCCATCTGGGGGAGGGGGTGGAGGGAGGGAGGGGAAAAATTGGAGCAGAAGTGAGTGCAAGGGATAATGTAAAAAATTACCCTGGCATGGGTTCTGTCAATAAAAAGTTATTAAAAAATAAATTAAATGAGATTCTTGGGCTTCTTGAAATAAAGGAGTATTGGCCAATAGAGTTAGAAGGCTATCTGCCTTTGAATTACCATCAAAAATAGGACCTGGAAGTCCACTATGAGAGTGGACATGCAAGATATAAATCTTACCTGGATCCTTTCTCACTTGCTTTTGAAGTTCCTTAAAGAGCTGATATATATTAAAGGCTACAAATTTTATATGGGCTGTGGCAATTCTTTGCACCACACCTACTGAATAGACTGAATCAGATATTATATTTATATTGATAATAAGTAAGAGCTAGAATGATTGCATACAATTCATTCTGCCGAGTGGACTGAAAAGGAATTCTGACTACACTCTTTATTATGTTTGGATGCATCTGTAAAGATAGTTGGTCCTTTAAGAGGAACTTTAGAAACCTTTTCTTTAAGAATCCATCACCAATTATGTAATAGTCTGGTTATCTTTAATGGAAACCCATGTGTAAAATTTGGAGCTATGGCTAATAAAATTTGCCACTCGGGTATGGTTTCACAGCAACAACTATGTGTGATAGAAGGTCTACTTGTAGTTCCAATGAAGGTATTGTGATTTGGAGAAGAGAATGCTGAGTTTGGTTGAGAAGACCTGAATTTGGGCACAACTCTGCCATTTACAATTATAATCTCTCTGGTGCTTAGTTTCTTCCTTTGTGAATTGAGAAGGATATATCTCAAGTTCTTTCTAGTTCTAACATTCTGTCCTCATGTAATCAAGTTGTCTTCTTGCCTCTTGCCAAGCACTTGGAACAATTCTAGGTATGTAGTAGGAAGCCAATATCTTTCTTACTTATTGGACCTGTACTACACTGACATAGATTTTGAAAACCCAAAGTAAAATGTTATTTTGGTGAATGGTGTGGTCATGTAGGTCCAGTTCTGTTGTAATAAGAGGCTGGATATTTTTTCTCTGAGACTCAGTTTCCTCAATTATTTAAAAAAGGAGGATTGACCTAAAGATCTCTAAGTTCTCTTATAGTTCAAGTGGTCAATAACTTTATGTTGGATTTATATTTAAAAAATGACTTTTTGGACATTGGAATATATGCTGTAAGAATCACTGGATTCAGATTCAGAGAATGTGGGTTTGAATCTTGATTCTCACATTTATTCCCTTTGTTTCCCTCCAGTTACTTACTTTGCATAACATAAGTAGTTGGATTCAGGGACCTTTGTAGTAGCACCCTCTAGGATCCTATGACATTATTTGGGTGGTTGTATGAGTCTGAGACCTAAGTGAGGTGAGGAGAGAAGAGAAAGTGTAAAGAATTGAATGAGAAGGAACAGCTAGATGGCCCAGGGGATATAGCACCAGCCCTGGAATCAGGAGGTTCTGAATTCAAATCTGACTTCAGACACTTAACACTACTGTGTGATCCTGGGCAAGTCACTACCTCAATTGCCTCAAAAAACTAAATTCAAACTTTAAAAATTGGATGAGAAGCTAGTGAGAATTCTGAGAGAATAATGATGGAGGGGAAAAGAAGGTTTGGAAATTAATTTAAGGGCCATTCTTTTAAATGGAAAAATAGAGCAATTTTTAATACTTACTATGTGGCAAACACTGTGGTAAGTGCTGGAGTTACAGTCACATGCAATAAAAACAGTCTCTGTTCTTAAGGAACAAGACTTGAATGGAGTAAGACATGGCATAAAGGAGAGCTTAAAGTGGGTGGAGGAAGAGGAAGGGATGGGATGCTGACTGTGACAAGAAGCCTATAGAGCAGCCATGAGTAAAGTGAGTATAGCCTGGAATGGTAGACTGGTCCATAGCCTCACCAATTGGAAGAGATGGCACAGAATATTTGAATTCCTATCTAGTTTCATTTCAGGCAGCCACTGAATGGTCTTGTTTTCAGGATGCTTACCCTAGGTCTCCATTACTATAACTATTTCTTAGCAGTCATTCAGATTGCTTGTCTGGATCACACATGTTGACACCAGATGAAGAAACTGGACCCCATGTTCTCTGGTACAAAGTACTGACCCCATTACTTCCCACTTGTGAGGTAGACTGGGAAATTAGCTGGAAAATTGCTTTGAGCAAGAGCAGTAGGACATTCCTTCTTTTTCCAGGAGCAAAACAAAATCTTCAGTGCCAAATTGAAAATTTAAAAAGGGGTTTCCTTTTCTAGTGATCACCAGTGGACAGTTTTAAATATAGATTCCAGCACTGACTTTCAGATGGAAATTGTAGCAATAGGAGGGCAGATGGTAATACTTCTCAGGGTACATCTGCTCTTGATCAGAAATGCAAATATGCATTCACTGAAACATTGAGAAGGAGCCATTCCTTGTCTTGAGCACATTATACATGTGCACACCATCTAAACTGAAGCTTTGGGAAGGATAGACATTGCTATCAAAGGCTGTCTCTCCTTTTTAGTTTTTGCAGTAAGTGTTGGGGAAAGTAACAGTCATTGTTCTTTTAACTGGGAAATTCTCCACCATTTGAGGCAGAGCTACCATATTTCTCTATCATTCTTTAATCCCTTTTTCTAAATCATTGCAATGCTTATATTTAATCTTTTAAAATTTAGGTTTTGGGTTTTTTTGTGAGAACTTGGTTGGCCAATTTCAAGACCTTTCAAAGAGGTGTTAAAAAAATGGGGTTTTGGGAATTGTTGCTTGACTTAGAAATTATCCCAGTTCCAAATGATGTTTGGTGAAGTATAATTTGTTCTAGGGAAGAATGGTTCATTCAGTAATGTTAAATGAATTCTGGTTTTCCAATGAAAAGTACACTTTGTCTTTCTCTTATTTAGAGGGAAGTTTGTTCTTTCTCTGTGTCTGTCTTCTTTGTCTTTCTGTCTCTGTCTCTTTGCAGAGGGAAGACTTAGCTTCAAGCTGAGGCATGACTTCTATGAAAGAATGGAATTGCTATAATGAGAGTTTGCCATTAGTGGAAGTAGTCTTTAGAATCTTTCTGAGTTCAAATCCACCCTCATCACTCACTAAACATGTCATTCTGGGGAAGTCATTAAACTCTATTTGCCTCAGTTTCTTCATCTGTAAAATGACTTAGAGAAAGAACTAGCAAATTACTCTGGTGTTTTTGCCAAGAAAACCCCAAATGAGATTGTGAAAAGTTGGACATAACTGAATAAATAAACAACATCATCAACATCAAAGTCTTTAGAAATGGAAAGAGTGTTGAATTGGAAGTCTGGAAAACTGAGTTTGAGTCTGGTGTCCTCTATTTATTAGGCATTACTTTGGACAAATCACCCAATCTCTCTGAGTTTTAGTTTCTTCATTTGCTAAGTTAAAATTGCTTATTTGTGCTACCTCAAAGTATTATCATTAAAGAACTCTATAAATATATATATATAGGTTTTTATTCATAATGGCATGCATTAGTATACGCGAATATATATCTGTAATTTAATGTGAAGGACTCCCATGATACAGTAGAAAGAGTAATTAACATAGTCATTACTAAAAAAAAATCCCAATTTTTTTATAAAAAGCCTTTCCCAAATCCTCATAATTCTAATGCCTTTGCTGTTAATTATTTCCTATTTATCCTATATGTAGCTTGTTTGTGTGTTGTTGTTTATATGTTCTCTCCCCTAATAGATTGTAATGTCTAGGGCAGGAACTGTCTTTTGCCTCTTTTTGTATCCTCAAAACTTAGCATAATGCCTGACATGTCATAGGGACTTAATAAATGTTTATTTTTTGATTGAGTCATAAAAATCTGAATTGTAATTCTGACTGTGCCACCTATGTGCCCTTGGGTAAGTGATTTTTAATTTGTCTTAGCTTCATTATTCTCATTTATAAAAGGAAGGATTAGACTAGATGAAACTTGAAGGTCCCTTCCAGCTCTGTGTCAATGATCCAATGAACTGCCCATTGATACAGTTTATAAGCCTTCTACTATTTAATAGATAAGTCCTAGGAAGTTCTGTCTGATACATTGAGTTATGTACCTTACCCAGTGTCACACAGCTAATAATTATAAAAGGTAGGGTTTTAACTCAGGTCTTTCTTACTCCAAGCCAATATCAAGTTTTCTCCAGAATGTAAAATATAATTATTATTGTAATAAAAAGTGAAGTTTGAGTGACTACTTTTCTGAAATAGTGTAGAGAGTTTATAACCAAGTGAGAAGTCTGACTGACTCCTGGCACTATGATTCAAAGACAGAAGGAATAGAAATGGGAAACAGCAACAGCATGTGTATGCATGTGTGTACAAGCAAACATGTGTACACACTCTCCTCCATTCTCAATTCTATGCTTCTACTCATTATTTCATTCATCTCATTTCAGTCATCTCCAATTCTACATGACCCCATTTGTGTTTGTTTATTTTCATTTTTGGCATAGATACTGGAGTGCTTTGCCATTTCCTTTTCCAACTCATTTAGAGATAAGGAAACTGAAGTAAACAGGGTAAAATGACTTGTCCAGGAATATATAGCTAGTAAGTATCTGAGACCAGATTTGAACTCAGGTCCTCCTGATGCTAGGACCAGTGCATGACCTAGTTGCCAGTTGTATTTATACCTTTCCCCATACCTAGACTTCATTCCTTACCCCACTTTCTTCCAATGTCCTCCTTTTGGGGTTTTCTTTCACCATTCAACTCAGTTTCTACCCTTTCTGTGTAACCCCTCTTCACTACTCCTGTACCTCATATGAAATGTGTCCTTTCTTAAATGACTTATAATGTTGTGCCACAGTTCCTTAATTGTCCTGCCTAAGTTTCCCTAAATTGTTCTGCCTCAGTTTCCCTGGTTGCAACTCCCATTTTCTGCCCATTAGAACTGAGATAATTAGGGCTGTGAAGATCTGATATTCCAGAAGATAAGACTCCAGATAAGATACCTAATTGCCATTGTTTATACCTTTAAGTCCAGACTTCCTGGCTCTAAGCTGGACACCTCCTTAACTCCCAGTTTGAAAGAATTTATGGTACTACTCCTCAACCTGACAGAACCAGATTGATGGTCCCTGCCTGGAGATTCCCGCTTACCAGAGTTTGGACTTCACTCCCTGCCTTTGTTTAGCTACATGAGGCAAGAGTTATAAATATGCCATTTGAGAACTCATATCCACTGCTGAATGATTTGGACATCAGCACTCAGAAATCCAAATAAAATATTAAAAACTCTCTAATTCTATCTTGCCTCAGTTTCTCCAGCATTACAATAGGACTCTAAATAGACCTCTTCTCCATGGCATTTATCATATTCTCTTTGTTCTCTTAGTATTTGGCTATAGTTAGCATAGTCTTGTCCCTATTTGATTATAAGCTCCTTGGGAGTAGGTCTGAGTTATATCTATCTTTGTGTTCTCCTTTGTACAGTAGACCTTAAAGCATATAAAAATGTTAGCTGTTATCATCATGGGCTTGCTTAGTACTTAGCAAGTATCTTGCACATAGTAAGTACTTAAGAAATTTAAACTGAGTTTAATCAAATTATTCCCCTCTCTCCATTTAAGAACACACCAAGTAAGTCAGACAGTACAATCTGAGCAGGTTTAGAGAGAAATGTAGTTTGTGCTGTTCTCAGCACAGCTTCTATTTATGCAGACACTTTACCTCTGGGCTTTCTGTCATGGGAAATATGCCCCTCTTGCTAGGTGGATTGCTAATGGAAAGGTTAGACCCTTTAATCATTGCTTTCAGTCTCTTGGGGACTTTCCTCTTGGCAAGGTGTGAGCTGTGCTGCTCCTTCTGCAGGGCCTTCAGGGGAAGGGATTTGCCAGCAGAGAAATGTGGAGCAGACAGGAAATGCAGCATTAGCAGAAAATTTCCTCCTTTCCAGCCCACCCAAAAGTTTCCACATCAGAGAAGAGTGATCACAGTGATTTTACCCCCTGTTATGATTATGCACCATCTTTCTCCTACATGACAAAAGGAGGTCTTTGAAAGCAGCATTTCATTCCAGAAAGGTCAGGGCTACTTGAAATCAGGATTCTTTTTCACTCTGGAAAGTTAAAGAGTCAGAGAGTCTTCCCAAAATCATATAGAATGTCAATGAAGGATGCTGGGAAGGGAAAGCAGGCTGCTTCAGGAGGCTTTAAGGTCACTACTACTGACCAACTGGGGGAAGGAAAAGATATTCTTTTGTATTCACTAAGAGATAAAACTCTGAGGTTGAATTCTGACCTAAATTGAACATTTTCTTTATGTATTCTTGACTTGCCCCAGACAGATGAAAATATCTCCAGTTGCAGAAAACACTTTACTGAATTTCTAAGGGCTTTGGGATGTGGGGGAGAAACAATTAAAAAAAACAGTGAAAATAATTAAACATTTATCAACATACTCCTATGTACCAGGCACTGGATGGTACTCTCTCCATTTCTCTGTTTCCTCACATCTCTTACCAATGTCCAAACCACTGTTGAGCAAATTAGGTAAAAATAAAATAAAATTAGAGGAGGAGCTATGTTTCCCTCAGTACTGAATTAAGTATCCCAAGTTGCAGAAAACATTTTATTGAATTTCTAAGGGCTTTGGCATATGGGGAGATACAACTAATAATAAAAATAATAGTGAAAATAATTAAGCATTTATCCTCCTTTATATCAACTCTTTTTACTCCTTTTATACTCCTATTGTACCAGGCACTGGATTGTTCTCTCTCCATTTCTCTGTCTCCTCACACCTCTTATCAAAGTCCTAACCACTGTCTAAGGAAATCAGTTAAAAATAAAATAAAATTAGAGGAGGAGCTGTGTACTCCCTCAGTAATGAATTTAGGTAGTCATGAGACAAAGAATAGATTGATTGATTTTCTTTTGTTAAGCAAAATATCATCATTCTTTATGCCTTGACCAAATCTGACTAATGATCAGAAGGAAGAAGTCTTTGATTACTTCAATTAATAAAAATATCTTCTCACTTTTGACCAGGCAGAAGGGAGAATCTCTGGACAATGGTTCAAGTACAACTGATAGATTTTAAGAAATTTTGTAGGGTGCTCTGACATTTTAAGTTATTTATAGATTGTTATCTTAACTCTTAACTCTTGATAAATATTGACTCTAGGATTTTGTCTTAGGATGAGTTTAATTTAATTAAAAAAATTATTTTTTATTTCCTTCAACATCTGTCAGTTCCCAAGATTCACTTTCTTCCAACCCAAAGTTCTCTCTTGAAACAAGTATAATCAGATAAAACAAATCAATATGATACCACATTAGACAAAGATGTCTAATTAAGCATCTCTCAACAAAGAAGTTGAAACAAATTTCATCATCGGTTCTCTAAATTAACAATTGTTCACTGAAATTGATCAAACTTCTTAGGTTATTATTGAGTGAAAAAGAAATGAGTACTCTACAAACCATTGAAGACACATAAAAATATTGATTTTATAAAGATCAGTCTTAGAGCTAGAAGGCGTGATGGAATGATAGACTTAGAATTTGGAAAGAATTAATAGGGTATCCTTGTCCAATTCCTAGCTACACCAGAGATCTAATCCACAATGACTTCAAGTGATCATTCAGCCTTGTTTGAAGACTCACCTCCCATCCTTGTGATGGTACCTTTTTATTTTCTGAAAATCTTAGGGATCTTCTAAGTATATAAAGTAGTTATGATTACATAAAGTAGTCTGCATTTCTCTAGGCTGTGAGGAAGTTTTTACTTAATTTTTTTGATCCATATCCTACCCATTTTTAGCCTCTTCTCAGATAAGAATTTATTTTCTTTTTTAATACAAGCTAAGCTCACTTTTCTTTAGTTACGTGAAAACCATGTTTTATTGTAAGGTATAATCTTCTGAACTAGAGCTGTTGTCTTTAACCACAATCTCCTCTTCCCATCCTCTCTCCCTCCTTTAGCCCAGACATGTGGATTCTCTTTTAATCTTATTTTTTTCCTCAACCAAGGACTATTTAGTTTCTTAGGGAAATTCTGAGGCTCCCCTTGTTTGCTTATTAGAAACTGCTAGTCATTTAACATGGATACTCAGAAAGATATATCCACAACAAAGTAAAAGATACCGCATTCTGGAAAAGTATGATACAGTACAGAAAAAAGAATGATGGACATGCAGTAAGCAGACCTGAATTTGAATTTTAGGACGAATATTTAAATTGCTATGTGGCCTTGAGTTTGTTTCCTCATCTGCAATACAGGCTTAATAATGTTTTTATTACTTTCCTTAGAGGGTGATTGTGAGGAATGCAGATGTAAAGGGCTGAAACTCTTGAGTCTATGCACTGAGGTCAGACAACCTAGCACTTAAGGCTAATTACCGATTGGGCAATACTCTATAAGCATATGCTTGGAAAATGGCCCTTCCCACTATCTTGTGCTGGCTCGATAATTGGTATATACAGAGAATTGTAGGAGGGACTAGGGGGTGGAGTAAGACTAGCCAGGGTCACTTCTGGGCTGGAGACAAAGAAGGAAGGTCATGAAGATTCTGCATCCATCCAATTCACTCCCACCTCTAAAGACCAAGGATAAAGACGAAGGATTTTTGCTTATCCTGACTCCAGCTGATTTTAAGGTATCCAGGATGCTAATGTGTCTTCACATTTGGCTCCCAATGTGTGGACCAAGGACCCTACTTTCACTGAAAAAGTCTCTGGTGACCAGGAAATAGGGTGAGTATTTTAATAGACAAACAGGGAACTTACTTTGTTAAGAGCTAAACTAGTAACCTTTTCTATCTGAAATGGGGCAGATATTGGGAAAAGATTCTCGCTTAGCCCCAGATCCATCTCCACCCCTGCCCCTGTCCTGATGGGATGCTATAGAAAGCATGCTTAAGTTGATCAAGGGACAAGGCTTAATTCTAACTTGGTTGCAGATCGCTAGACTCTTTGGTACATTAGAACGCATGTCCCCTTGGTTCTTAAAGGAAGAAGAAATAGGGCTAGATAATTGGAAGCTGGTAGGAGATTGACTATGTGAATACTATAATGATAAAGATCCTCATTCAATTTCCAAGGAAACATTTTATATATACCACATAATACAATTGGCCTTAAAGAATCCTACAAGTTATAGAAAAAAGATAAATTCTAAGCACAACTAGATGAGGAAGTGTGAGGAAAAAGAGGAAGACAATGAACAGACTAATGGCTATATCACCAGAGGGCATGGGGAGTTAAGTGAGGGTGAAGGGCATGGTGATTTTCCCTCTCACAAGGCAGCTTCAACCCGGCCTGAACTGGAACTGGCTCTTGACATGCCCCCATCAACTTCACCTTCTGGGATGGAGGGAGGAGGAGTAGTGGGAGGAGCAGTGATATCATCAGCACCTCCCCCCCCAGCAATCACGCCCTCCTATGACTAGATTGCAAAAGGCACTACTTAAAGCCACAGAAGAAGGGCAGGATTTAGCCGATTTGAAAATAGGAATGTATCCTGTGATTCAACAGTTTAACTCTTCAGGTCAAGAAAGGAGAAGATTCACTCCTTTTGATGTAGAAATCCTCAAAGAACTGAAAAAGACTTGTACTCTTTATGGAGCTACATCAGCTTATGTTAAGATGTTATTACAGAATTTGACTTATGAAGTCTTAACCCTTAGGGACTGGAAATCTATAGCAAGGGCATGCTTAGAACCTGGACAAAACTTGTTGTGGCTTTCTGAATAGAGTGAGCTCCGTAGGATACAAGCCCAACAAATAGTCACAGTAGAGTTGGTCCTCCAATCACCTATGACCAACTAAAAGGTATAGGTTCTCATGCAGAAATTTCAGTACAGATTAATTACTTTATAGCAGCATATGAGCAAATTGCTGCTTCTGCTATCAAAGCTTGGGCTTTTCTCCCCAATAAAAATGACAAGCGTGAAGCCTTCACAAAAATAGCACAAAGGTCAAATGAACCCTTTGCTGATTTTATGGGACATTTGCAGACAGCTGTCATAGAAACTAATGGTGAAAATGCAGTAACAGACATTATGATAAGGGAACTTGCTAAGGAAAATGCTAATGAGGTTTGTAGAACAATTATACTTAGGACTACACAAGGATGCTTCTTTAGAGGAGATCATAAAACTCTGTGCCATAGTGGGCACAAATGCCTTTTATAGCCAGGCCATGATGCAGACTTCCCAAGATTCAGACATGGGAAGACAGGGTCCCTTTTGGCAAGGGACTTCCAGAGAGACTTGTCAATGCTTTCAATGTGGTAAAATAGTGCATCTGAAAGCTCAATATTGGCATAGAGACAGAGTGAGAAAACTGAGTGGGAGAACAAGACCCAAAACCCTATGTCCAAAATGCAACAGAAGCTTCCATTGGGTATCAGAATGTAGACTGATTCAGGGAAACGGGATGAGGGGCCCAAAGCAAAAAATACTTGGGGGCATGTTGGCAGCTAATGCTACACCCAGAGAGTGCCTAGAAGTCCAGTATTCAGCCAGACATGACCAATCAGCCAGGAAGCCATATGATGGGAGAAGGGGATTACACAATCAATCAGCCAGGAAACAATCTGCTGGGAGAAAGGGATTACACAACCAGCCAGGAAGCCATCTGATGGGAGAAGGGGGTTACACAATCAATCAGCCAAGAATCAACCTGATGGGATAAAGGGATTACAATGGGGGAGAACAGAGTTGTATGCAGCTGGGACAACTGAGATACCCCCTAGAGAGATGAAATCTGTTCCTCTCCTGCTTATGGATCCCTTGCCTCCAGGCACAGTAGGCTTGACCATTTCACCTCCTGAGAGCACTTATAAAACAGTGTCCATCCATACACTGATGTGGGAAACTGGGGAATGTGTAGATAATATCCTAGTCACTAATACAGGTAGACAATGTGTGACTTATCAACCAGGAGAAGTAGTAGAATCAGGTTTACTGATACAGAATCTTAATAAGCAACCTGGTGATAGTTGCCCAGATTCTGACTCCGGGCCACAAAACCCAGGAATATTCTGCACAAAAGCTGTGACAGCTGACTGACCTATGCTTACTATCTATATAAATGGAATAGCATTAGAAGGATTGGTAGACACAGGTGCAGATCATACAGTCATTAGAGGTGCCAACTGGCCCAAGTCACTGGCTAAAGATTAAGGCAGACACCTACATATCTGACATAGGAGGATTAATAGCAGCTGAAGTTAGTGCTACCCCTTTGAGATGGATATTTGAAGGTGAAACAGGAGTTTTTACTCTTTTTATAGGTGAAAAAATCCCCATCAATCTGTGAGGAAGAGACATTTTACAACAATTAGGATTAAAAATGAGTACTTCAGTTTTTTAGGCAGGGCTGCTGTTGAAGATCTGCCAACACTTTCACCTGTTCCTATCCAGTGGAAAAGTGATACACCAGTGTGGATAAAACAGTGACCCTTAGGTAGTGATAAAATCCAGACCTTATTAGATATAATACAGGAGCAACTTGACCAAGGACACTTACAACTTTCTCTAAGTCCTTGGAATTCCCCAGTATTTGTTGTAAGAAAGAAATCTGGAAAATGGAGGATGTTGACTGATTTAAGAAAGGTGAATGAACAGATGGAAACTATGGGAACTCTTCAGCCTGGACTTCCATCTCCTCCTCAATTGCCTAGAGAATGGCCTCTTTGGGTTATAGACTTAAGGATTGTTTCTATTCTATTCCTCTAGATAAGAAGGATCTGAAAAGATTTGCCTTTTCAGTGCCCAGGTTAATTTAGCTGAGCCTTATAAAAGATATGAATGGACAGTTTTGCCACAGGGAATGAAAAACAGACCTACTATGTGTCAAATGTATGTTGCTGCTGCTCTTACTCCAGTAAGAAAAGCATTTCCAAAAGTTATGTTATTACATTATATGGATGATATATTGGGATGTGCACCTGAGGAACAAATGTTAGCAGCATATCTACAAAAGACCATGGAAACACTAAGGAACTACAAATTGCACATAGCTTCAGAAAAAATCAAAGACATGCTCCTTTTCAATATTTAGGATATGAAGTATATCCTAAGGTGCTTACAGTACAAAAACTGTCCTTAAGAACAGAGAAGCTAAACACCTTAAATGACTTTCAGAAATTGATAGGAGATATGCAATGGATGCATCCAGTGTTAGGCTTAACTACCTATCAATTGCAACCATTATATGCCATTTTAAGGGGAGACAGTGCTTCAAATTTACCACACCAGCTTACAAAAGAAGCACAAGCGGTTTTGAGAGAAACTGAACTGGCCTTATCCAATGTGATTGAAAGAGTCACAAACTCTTGGAAATATCAGTTTTTGCTACACAAGAGGCACCCATAACAGTCTTTCATCAAGGAGATAGTGTGATATAGTGAGTGAACCTCCCAGAACAACCAGAACAAAGCCTTACTCCTTATCCTGTGCTTGTGGCTAGAATTTTATTAAAGACCATTAAGCAAATAGTACAATTATCTGGGATAAGACCTGACAATATATATACCTTTTATACTAATGCACAAATTAAAGTATGCTATGAAACCATCCCAGAGTGGCAAATTTTATTATCCATGGCTCCAAATTGTATACATGAGTCTCCATTAAAGATAATCAGACTATTACAAAATTGGCGATGGATTCTTGAAAAAAAGGTTTCTAAAGTTCCTCTTAAAGGACCAACTATTTGTGCTGTATATTCTCATGACTTAACTATAAAGAGAGTAGTCAGAACTCCTTTTCAGTCCACTCAGCAGAATGAATTATATGCAATCATTTTAGCTCCTACTTATTATCAATATAAATATAATATCTGATTCAGCCTTTTCAGTAGGTGTGGTACAAAGAATTGCCACAGCCCAAATAAAATTTGTAGCCTCTAATATATATCATCTCTTTAAGGATCTTCAAGAGCAAGTGAGAAAGCACCCAGATAAGATTTATATCTTGCATGTCCACTCTCATAGTGGACTTCCAGGTCCTATTTTTGATGGCAATTCAAAGGCAGATAGCCTTCTAACCATGTTGGCCAATACCCCTTTATTCCAAGAAGCCCAGGCATCTCATTCTAAATATCATCAGGCTGCTCGAGCTTTACGTTTACAATTTGGAATACCAAGAGAGGAAGCTAGGAACATAGTAAAAGTCTGTACAACTTGCCTTCCTTTCCATGCTCCCTATACTGCCTCCAGGGAAGAACCATCATGGTTTGAGACCCAGTGAAATTTGGTAAATGGATGTGACCCCTTATAAATCTTTTGGTCGTCTAAATTTTATCCATGTTGTGGTAGACACTTTTTCAGGATTTACTTTTGCAATACCAGCAGCAAAAGAGACAGCTCGAATGGTCACTGAATTCCTTATACAAGCATTTGCAATTATGAGTGTTCCACGAGCAATAAAAACAGATAATGGACCTGCATATATTTCTAAACATTTTGTACGCTTTTGTGCACAGTATAAGATTTTACACACCACTGGCATACCCTTTAATCCTCAAGGACAGGCAATAGCAGAGAGGAGAAACAGAGAAATTAAGATGCTCCTCTAAAAACAAAAGAAAGGGGGAGCCACAGGTAACCCTAGAGAACTTCTAAATCTAGCTCTTTATACTATTAACTTCTTGATTTTTGACAAAGATGCACTGGCTCTGGCAGACAGGTTTTATAAACCCACCAGAAGGGCAGTGTCCAGTGCGAGCAGCTCCACTATCTTTAGATAATCGCCAGGTGATGTGGAGAGACCCAAAAAGTGGTGAATGGAAAGGACCAGATAGGTTGACTGCTTGGGGGAAAGGATTTGCTTGTATCTTTACAGATGGACAAAGAATCAGATGGGTGTTAATGAGCCATATTTGCCTTGCCCATGGGAGAGAGATGTTACAGACCCTTGAAACAAAGGAGAAGACCCAAGAAACATTGGTGGTTCCATTGCTGACTGTGCCCACCACTGAAAGAGCCTGGCAGTTAATGGTGTTTGACTCATGGACATCAAAAATTGTTGGACTTGAAAACCCTAAGGAATCATTGGATTTTCTGAAAATGATAAGACTATTGCAGGACTTCAAAACCCCTAGGAATCGTTGGATTCTCTGAGACATGATAAGATTGTTGAAGGAGTTGAAAGCCCTCAGGAATCATTGGATTTTCTGAGCAATGATAAGACTGTTGCAGGACTTCAAAAACTTGCAGGGATCATTAGATTTCCTGATATGTGAAGCAATGGACAATAGATTGGTTTTGGACTATCTCTTGGCTGCTGAAGAAGGCATATGTGTGACTATTGTTTACATACCCTCCTTCTAGGACTTCTGGAAATCTTTTACAATACCATGTTGATTCATATTGTTTGTTGTACCACTACTTGCATGTACCATTCATGTTTGTTACACCACACTGAGCCTGCACTGACTCTGGGGAGAGTCATCACTAATAGCCCGTGTGTTATTGCTATGTGCTTGTGTAATACCTCCCATGTTGATGGGTTTGTGCATAACTGTTTCTAATAAGACCCTTCAGCCCAGAAACCTGCTAGCAATCCCCACTTCCCTTTGGTGCTTTTCATTTTCCTTCCTGGGATGTCAGGGAGGGCATGATTATCTCCTTTTTAGTGCTTTCACCTCCCTTCCTGAGAAGTCAGGGATGGTGTGACCACCTTTGTTATAAAACAAAAGAAAGCGGGAGATGTAAAGGCCTGAAACTCTTGAGTTGATGCACTGAGGTTGGACAACCGAGCACTTAAGGCTAATTACCAATTGGACAATACTCTGTAAGCATATGCTTGGAAAATGGCCCTTCCTACTATTCTGTGCTGGCTCGATAATTGGTGTATATAGAGAATTGTAGGAGGGACTAGGGGTTGAAGTAAGACTATCCAAGGTCACTTCTGGTCAGGAGACGAAGAATGAAGGTTGTGGAGATTCTGCATCCATCCAATTCACTCCTGCCTCTAAAGACCAAGGATAAAGACCAAGGACTTTTGCTTATCCTGACACCAACTGATGCTAAGGTATCCAGGGTGCTAATGCGCTTGTCACATGCAGATATTATAGAATACTTAGTTACCTTAATGGTCCACAAAGTATTGCTTGAGTTAAAAGTTATTAAGCAGGAACATCTTTATTAATCCTGCAGAAATTGTCAAGTTGATTTGGGATCACTGTAGTTCCAACAAGTCTAATATTTTCTTCAATATAAAGTGTGGTTTCCTTCTGTTGTGAAACATATGGTCATACTTCTTGCATTTTGAAGCATCATAGATCATTCCATCTACATGATATCCTCAAATGTGTGACTATTTTAAGTTTGATGACAGTGAAAATGTAACCATAGAAGGTAACTATATTAGGCTCATCACTTAATGAAGCATTTTTTTCTTTATTAAAGCTTTTTATTTTTCAAAACATATGCATGGACAATTCTTCAACATTAGCTCTTGCAAAACCTTGTCTTCCAATATCTCCCTTCCCCCAAACCCTCCCCTAGATAGCAAGTAGTCCAATACATGTTAAACATGCTAGAAATATATGCTAAATCCAACATATGCATACATATTTATACAATTATCATGTCATACAATAAAAATCAAATCAAACCAGTAAAAAAAAGAGAAGCAAAATAAAATGCAAGCAAAAAACAACAAAAAGAGTGAAAGTGCTATGTTTTGAACCACACTCAATTCCCACAGTCCTCTCTCTGGGTGTATATGGCTCTCTTTATCACTGAACAATTGGAACT
The DNA here is from genome assembly GCF_902635505.1 of Sarcophilus harrisii. NCBI lineage: Eukaryota > Metazoa > Chordata > Mammalia > Dasyuromorphia > Dasyuridae > Sarcophilus > Sarcophilus harrisii. The sequence goes on from NC_045427.1 coordinate 542,710,044, forward strand.
GGTTTGAATTATCTCATTGTTGAAGAGAGCAACATCCATCAAATTGATTATTGTATAATCTTGTTATTGCCATGTATAATGATCTCCTGGTTCTGATCATTTCACTTAGCATCAGTTCATATAAGTCTTTACAGGCCTCTCTGAAATCATCCTGGTGGTCGTTTCTTACAGAACACTAATATTCCATAATATTCATATGCCATAATTTATTCAGCCATTCTCCAATTGATGGGCAACCATTCAGTTTCCAGTTTCTTGCTACTACAAAAAGGATTGCCACAAACATTTTTGCACATTCAGGTCACTTTCCCTCCTTTAAGATCTCTTTGGGATATAAGCCAAGCAGAAACACTGCTGGATCAAAAGGTATGCACAATTTGATAACTTTTTGAGCATAGTTTTAAATTGCTCTTCGGAATGGTTGGATCCGTTCATAGTTCCACCAATAATGTATAAGTGTCCCAATCTTCCCACATCCCCTCTAATATTTGTCATCATCTTTTCCTGTCATCTTAGTCAATCTGGGAGGTATGTAGTGGTATCTCAGAGTTGTCTTAATTTGCATTACTCTGATCATTAGTGATTTAGAGAACCTTTTCACATGACTAGAGATAATTTCAATTTCTTCATCTGAAAATTGTCTGTTCATATCTTTTGACCATTTATCAATTGGAGAATGGCTTGAATTCTTACAAATTTGAGTCAATTCTCGATATATTTTGGAAATGAGGCCTTTATCAGAACCTTTGAATGTAAAAATGTTTTCCCAGTTTATTGCTTCCCTTTTAGTCTTGTCTGCATTTGTTTTGTTTGTTCAAAAATTTTTTAACTTAATATAATTAAAATTATCTATTTTGTGATCAATAATGATCTCCAGTTCTTCTTTGGTCACAAATTCTTTCCTCTTCCACAGATCTGAGAGGTAAATTATCCTATGTTCTTCTAATTTGTTTATAATATCATTCTTTATGTCTAGATCATGAACCCATTTCCACTTTTTCTTATATATGGTGTTAGGTGTGTGTCAATGCCTAATTTCTGCCACACTAGTTTTCAATTTTCCCAGCAGTTTTTGTCAAATAGTGAATTCTTGTCACCAAAGCTGGGATCTTTGGGTTTGTCAAACATTAGATTACTATAGTCATTGAATATTTTGTCCTGTGAACCTAACCTATTCCACTAATCAGTAACTATTCTACTTCTTAGCCAGTACCAAATGCTTTTCATGACTGCTGCTTTATAATATAGTTTTAGACATGGTACAGGTAGGCCACATTTATTTGCAATTTTTTTCATTAATTCCCTTGAAATTCTTGACCTTTTGTTCTTCTAGATGAATTTTGTTGTTAGTTTTTATAAGTCATTAAAATAGTTTTTTTTAGTTTAGGTAGTATTGTCATCTTTATTATATTCACTTGGCCTATTCAAGAGTATTTGATATGTTTCCAATTGTTTAGCTCTAACTTTATTTGCATGGAAAATGTTTTGTAGTTTTGCCCATATAGTTCCTGACTTTCCCTTGGCAGATAGGTTCCCAAATATTTTATATTATTGACAGTTATTTTAAATGTAATTTCTCTTTGTTATCTCTTGCTGTTGGATTTTGTTAGAGATGTATAAAAATGCTGATGATTTATGTGGATTTATTTTGTATCCTGCAACTTTGCTAAAACTGTGGATTATTTCTGATAGTTTTTTAGATGATTCTCTAGGGTTTTCTAAGTATACCATCATATTGTCTGCAAAGAGTAATAATTTGGTTTCCTCATTAATTACTCTAATTCTTTTAATCTCTTTTTCTTCTCTTATTGGCAAAGCTAGCATTTCTAATACAATACTGAATAGTAATAGTATAATGGGCAACCTTGTTTCACCCCTGATTTTATGGGGAATGGTTCCAGTTTATCCCCATTACATATGATGCTTGCTAATGGTTTTAAATAGATGCTACTGACTATTTTAAGGAAAAGTCCATTTATTCCTATATTCTTTAATTTTTTTTTTAACAGGAATGAGGGTTGGATTTTTATCAAATGCTTTTTCTGTATTTATTGAAATGATCATATGGTTTTTGTTAATTTGGCTATTGATATAGTCAATTATGCTAATAGTTTTCCTAATATTGAACCAGCCCTGCATTCCTGGAGACCAATCTTACTTGGTCATGTTATCTTGGCGATGACTTTCTGTAATCTCTTTGCTAACATTTTATTTAAGATTTTTGCATCAATATTCATTAGGGAAATTAGTCTATAATTTTCTTTCTCTATTTTCATCCTCTCTGGTTTAGGTATCAGTACCATGTCTGTGTCATAAAAGGAATTTTGTAGTTCTTCTTTCCGTATTTTTTTCAAATAGTTTCTATTGTATTGAAGTTAATTGTTCTTTAAATGTTTGGTAGAATTCACATGTAACTCCATATGGCCCTGGAGATTTTTTCTTAGGGAGTTGATTAATAGCTTGTTCTATTTCTTTTTTTAATATGGGACTATTTATGTAATTTATTTCTTCTTCTGTTAATCTGGGCAATCTATATTTTTGTAGTTTTTTCTCCATTTCACTTAGGTTATCAAATATAGTGGCATAAAGTTGGGCAAAATAACTCCTAATTATTGCTCTAATTTCCTGTTCATTGGTGGAATATTCTCCCTTTTCATTTTTTGAGACTAGCAATTTGATTTTCCTTTTTCCTTTTTCTAATCAAATTAGCTAAAAGTTTATCTAATCTTATTGGTTTTTTTTCATAAAACCAACTCTTAGTTTTATTTATTAATTCAATAGATTTTTTTTTTTTACTTTCAATTTTACTAATCTCTCCTTTTATTTTTAGAATTTTAAGTTTGGTATTTAATTGGGGGGATTCTAATTTATTCTTTTTCTGGCTTTTTTAGTTTTAAGCCCAATTCATTGATCTCTTTCTCTATTTTATGCAAATAAGCATCTAAAAATATAAAATTTCCCCTTATTACCACTTTAGCTGCATCCCACAAATTTTGTTATGTTGTCTCATTATTTTCATTTTCTTGGATAAAATTATTAATTGTGTCTATAATATGCTGTTTCACCCATTCATTCTTTGTCATGAGATTATTTTGTTTCCAATTACTTTTTGGTCTATTTTCTCCTGGCCTTTTATTGAATGTAATTTTTATTGCATTGTGATCTGAAAACATTTACTATTTCTGCCTTTTGACATTTGATTTTGAGGTCTTTATGTCCTAATATATGGTCAATTTTTGTGTCGGTTCCATGAATTGCTGAGAAGAAAGTGTACTCCTTTCTGTCTCCATTCAATTTTCTCCAAAGATCTATCATACCTAACTTTTCTAGCATTCTATTTACCTCCTTTAACTTCTTTCTTATTTATTTTGTGGTTCAATTTATATAGTTCTGAGAGAACAAAGTTGAGATCTCCCACTATTATAGTCTTGCTGTCTATTTCTTCTTTCAGTTCTCAATTTCTCCTTAAGGAATTTAGATTCTATAACACTTGATGCATATATGTTTAGTATTGATATTGCTTAATTATCTATGTTATCTTTTAGTAAGATATAATTTCCTTCCTTATCTCTTTTAATTAGATCAGTTTTTGCTTTTGCTTGATCTGAGATCAGGATGGCTAGCCCTGCTTTTTTTTTTTTTTTTTTTTTTTTTTACTTCACTTGAAGCATAATAGATTCTGCTCCAGCTTTTTACCTTTACTATGTATGTATCACACTGTTTTAAATGTGTTTCTTGTAAACAACATATTGTAGGGCTCTGGCTTTTAATCCAGTCTGCTATCTACTTACATTTTATGGGAGAATTTACCCCATTCACATTTATGGTTAAAATCCCTAATTCTGTATTTTCCACCAAATTATTTACCCCACATTATACTTTGATCTTTCCTTTTCCCCTTTCCCTCCTCCCCAGGATTTTACTTATGACCAACACTTGCCTTTCCCCTTTATAGCCCCTCTTCCTTTCTTATACCTTTCCCCTATTGCTGTTTTCCCTTCTATTAGCCTACTCCTTCCCTTCCCCCCCCCCCATTTTCTTAGAAGGTGAGAGAAGCTTCTCTGTGAAACAAAATACATCTAATATTCTCTCTATGAGCCAAATCTGATCAGAGTAAAATTCACACAATGTTCATCCCCCTCCTTTCTTTCCCTCAATTATAATAGGTTTTCTTTGTCTCTTCGTGAAATATAATTTCCTTAATGAGGCATATTTAAAACACTCCGAATTCATGGTAATTCTGTCCTAGGAACGATAATTATAAAATATAGGAATAGCTTAAGATCACATTCCCAGGGAATGAGAGAAAATTCTCTAACAAAGAAAAGTCAGTTTCATTTGTATAACATCCAGAGCATCCCTCATGTTATGGACAAAGGGACACAAAGGGCAACAACAAATACTTATGAGGAATAATATTAGATCCATCAGAAATAGTCTTTAACAATAAAAGAACATGCCTAGAAACAGGTGTACAAGTAAAAGAAGTGCTCATTGCACTCATTTTAAGTAAGACTGAGAAAAGAAACAAGGACTTGTGTGTCTTTTTTTTCCTTCTCTCAGTATTCCTTGAGAGTGCCATAGATGAAAACCAAACTAACCCCAAAGATAGATTATAGTTTCCCTGTCCAGTATCATAGGAAGAGGTTGTGTGTGTGTGTGTGTGTGTGTGTGTGTGTGTGTGTGTGATGTTTCCAGGGCCATTACTATAGTCACTGTAATGCTTCAATGGTCAGAAAAGTTTAACACTTCCCTCTTCTCCATGAGGTTCTCTTTCCTTTCTCTAAAGCTCCTTCAGTAGGGAGGAAACACCTGACCTCCAATCCAGATTTCCTTTGAATACTGAGAAGATAATAATAATGATAATAGCTGATAACATTTACAAAATTTTCTATACTCCACCATATTTGTTCCTCACAATGACCTATGAGATAGATAATTTCCTAGAAAGAATACTGGTCTTTGAGTGAGAACTTAAATTTTGTCTTATATAACAATAAAGCCATCACTTAAACTCTCTATTCAGTCAATAAACATTTTTAAGGATCCCCTATATGCTGAGTACTCTATTGAGTTTATAGAGAAAGGTAATTTGTAGTTCCTATTCTTGAGGAGGTTCAGTCTAATGGGAGAGAGACAAAATACAAATAACTATGTATCAGGTAACAATATATAAGAAAAATTACAAATAATCAGTAGAATATAACATTAAAATTATGGAAGATCAGGAAAAGATTCCTATAGAATATATTTTACTTAGAAATCACTTTCTTCTATAAAATTGGTAGAATACCAGTAAAATTATTATTTAATTTTATTATAAGACTCCAGTGAAATAAAGTATATATAAAGTCAGTAGATAAGCATTTTGATATTATATGAGATATGCTGATCGCTGTTCTAAGTGTTGGGGATATAAAGGCAAAAAAAAATTTTCTTTCCTTCAAGAAATTCAAATTCTAATAGGGGAAGACAGCATGTAAATAACTAGGTCCACACAAGATTCATAAAGAATAGAAGGAAAGTAATCTCAGAGGGGAAGGCAGTAATAGCTGGGGAACCAGGAAAGGCATCCTGCAGAAAATGAGATTAAAACAGAGTCTGGAAGGAAGCCAGGGGAACGAACAGGAGAACATTCCACATATGGGGGATAACTAGTACAAAAGCACAGTGTTATATGCAAGAGGGTAGTAGAGTGTGTGGGGAGGTGAGTCAAATATAACAAGATTAAAATGTTGGAAAGCACTTATGGAAAGGTAGAGAAGAACTGTCCTAAGTGTCAAACAGAGGACATTACATTTTGATTCTGGAGTTAATAGGAAACCACTTCTGTTCTCTCTCTCTCTCTCTCTCTCTCTCTCTCTCTCTCTCTCTCTCTCTCTTTCTCTCTCTCTCTCTCTTTGTGTGTGTGTGTGTGTGTGTGTGTGTGTGTGTGTGTGATGAACCAACTATCTAGGATGGATTGGAATGAGGATAGACTGAAGATAGATGAAGCTTAATTAGAAGGCTTTTGAGAATCCAAATGATGAGGGTGGTGGTTGTGTGAGTGGAGAGAAGGAGGTATATGGGAGATATATCATGAAGGTAGAAAAAGACAAAATTTGGCAAATGATTGGATATATGGGAAAAGTTAAAATTAGTAATTGAGGCTGATACTGATATTCTGAGCTTGGATTACTGGAAGGCGTATGGTTCTCTTGACAGTAATAGAATTGCTAGAAAGAGAGGGGGATTTGAGATATTTAAAAGAATTTGCAAAAAGACCCTGAAAAACTTACAGCACCATATAGCTGTCAGCTATTATTCCCATTTTACACTTATGGAAATTGAGGCTTACAGGTTTTATGTCACTTACCCAAGGGCAATTCACAAATAAACAAGAGTTTTATTCCATCTGAAATGAAATTTTCTGAGTCCAAATGTAGGGCTTTCCCCCATTATACCACAGCAGCATAACAATAGAACTATTAATAATCATTGAAATGTTTACCATTTTATTGAACAAATTCTCTTAGGAGCAAGTAAAGATTTTCCTCTCTCCCCCACTCTATGTGGATGAAAAGCAATGTGGCTTTGTAAATAAGCATTTCTCATTTGCAACCCACCCACCAAACCTGGTTTTTTAATATGGGAGGATTGGACTGGCAGTTTTTCCCAGGGAACTGTGGATTGATCCTGGGTTTGTCTCTCACCCCTAGCTATTTTACAGTCATGCCTGACCACACAAAATACTCTAGCTGGACCACAGCCCAGCTGAAACAGACAAGGTTAGACAATGGGCACTAAGTTGTATGCATCTAGGACTTCCCTCCACCCATGGCCTTTTGCCCACTTTCTCTGAAAAACTTTCTCAAGGCTAATCTGGTGGCCAAATCCCAGACACTCCTTCAACCCCAAACTTCCAAATTAAGATTCAGTCAAAGCCAGGGCCTTTCTTAATCTTCAATCTGGAAAAGGATTTTCACATTGCCAACTGGGAGTTGAGGTCAGGGTGGACAGGAATGAGGCAATATTTGTTAGGCAGCAAAGGTTATTAAATTGAGAAACTTAGTCTGTATCTACACAAAAGTGACAAATATGAGAAACTGTCATTTTGTCTACAGAATTGGCTTGGCTGATTTGTTTCCTGGGTTGACTGATTGCCTAAATGAAGTGGAATCTCTTGGTGCTATGTAGATGCAATGGGTGGAAGAATTTTCTGTAGATGGGAGAATTGTTTAAAAGTTTGTTCTGACATATGACTCCCAAACCCTCCACTTTTTGGTCCATTCATCACACTTGTCTCCTCACTGATGTTTTGATACTAATTCTAAATTAACAAATAAAGAAATAGGAATATCACTTTATATTTAGATAGTTGGAGAATTTGCTGTCTCATTTGATTTTTACAACAGTCTCTTGAGGGCAGATTCTGTCTTTGTATTCAAACACATAAATGCACATGATACACACGGATATATACACAAATGATGTACACATGTGTATACATATATTTATTTGAATTATATACTCTCTATATATACATAAACACCAAAATGCATAAATATGATGTTTCTGTTAGATATAAATATGATATACATGAGGCACAATGGATAGGAAACCAAGCTTCAGAGATAGAAAGCCCTGAATTTATTTTCCTGCTGTGACACTTGTTGGCTATGTGACTCTGGCCAAGTCATTTGACCTCTCATTGTCTCTGGGCAATAAATACCACAAAGTGGAAAGCAGGGGCTTATTTGCCTTGTTGATAAAGAAAATTTCTTTCATTTTCTTATACCAAAGAAATCATAAGTCCAAGTCAATATGTATATGTATGTATACTATACCTGTTTTACATATGTGTATAACACATACATACATGTGCACACATAAAATAAAATTGTATGTGTAATGTTCTTAGTTCAGTTTTCCTGGAGGTCTTTGGGAGCAGCCTTTTTTCCAGCAGATTAATCACCACAAGTATAGCCAGGTGTTAAAGTCCAAATTCTTTATTATCTCCTTCAAAGTCTTTTCTCCTTGCCTAGGGCTTCAGTTAGCTTTCTTGGAGGCCTTCCAGAGTCTTGGTTTCAGTGGAGAAGCAAAAGAGGAGAGCCTGCCACCAGGGTGTGAGATGGGATGAATGAATCTGAGTCTAAGGGCTTGTGCTTCAGCCTCCAGTCGGCTTGTCTTCTCTAGCTCTGTCTCCAAGTCTCTCAGTTCCCCAGAAGAGCTACCAGGAGCCTGACCGAAGGTGGAAATAAATCTCATCCAGTCCTCGCTGGCTGTTATATACTCCATTATCATAGATGTGAATCTTGTGGAACTATATTAAGTACTAAGTACATGTACTGAACTAGAGAACTATTAAATTAAACTTGATAACCATTGTCTTTATCATTTCCACTGACTTAACACCTTGTAAGAATCCTTGTTTCAAAGTTCAGAGTTTTGACCCATAACATGTATGTATACATGTATGCATACACATACTAGCATTGTGAGGAGCTTTGGATATGAACTAACCCATCTCCTTCCCAGAGGATAAATCTTAACATTCTCTTCTAAACAATTTAAATATAATGAATCAATTGGATTCTACAGCAGCATAACCAACAAAAGATTGGCTTGAGACATTTTTCCAGCCCCAGATAATTTAGGAAGTCAAAAGGAGGAGTCTGTGGCACTGGGAGACTAGCCAGGCGCTTAGTTCTTTGGGCCTTGGAGGTGTTATGGTAATAGGTAGTAACAGTTGTATCGAGACACCTTCCATTCAGACACTAGGGGCATTGAACATTTGGTCAGAAAAATAATGCACAGAACCTCTATGCTAGCGCTAGAAACTGGACTAGGAAGTATTTGTCAACTTCCTTGCCTATTTATCTAGTTCTAGGTGAACAGGATCATATGAAGATTTCTCAAAAAGTCTATGAGATGGATTAGATCAAATTCTAGGTCTGCAAGAAGTCACTGTAAGAAGTGATCCCTATTCCCAGAGGTCTGTAGGGCAGGAAAATCAGACCCTAGACCTAAGTTTCAGGACATGATCTCTATTTCTAGAGGGCTATAGGGCAGGAAAGGTCAGACCTTAGGTCTAAGCTCCAGGAAATGACCTACAGGAAGTAGATGGCATTGACCATTGTCAGAAACTTTTCAGTCAATCCAATGAAAAGATTTGGGTCTTTTGCTATTTAACCAAATTCACTATTTCCAGGTGCAGCCCTAAGAGATGGGAGCTGAGAAGCTCTATATCTGATCAGCTGGAGTGCTTGGGCCTCTCCTTGCAAGGACCGAATAAATGTTTCTTTTTTGTATTGAAGATGCCTCTGAGTAGTCATTTTGGGTAAGGGGATCTAGTCCCACATATAAGTCTCAGTTCCAGAGCTGAAAAGACTACTTGTGATTACAAAGGAGCGAATCCCTTCCTGGATATTAACCAGAGCACAGAGTAGGAGAATAGTGAACATAGCTGTCCTCTCTAGATTCCCACAATTATCTATGAAAAGAGCAGGCTGAAAAAAGCCTGAAACTTCCTGCCCCACAGAAGAACAAAACCCAACTCTAACATGAAATCCAAGTCAAGAAATTATTTAGAAAAATGAGCAATCAATGAAAAGAGAATCTGATCATTAAAAAGCTACTTTGTTGACAGGGAAACTCAAGATACACATTTAGAAGACAACTATGTGAAAACATCTATGAATAAATGCTCAAAGAAATATGGAGAGGGGACATAAGTTCAACAAGAATTCCTAGAAGAGATAAAGAATTTTTTTTAAGCAAAAAAGAGTAATATAAAAAATCAAATTGAGGTGGTAGAAGAAAAATTGGGGAAAGAAATGAGAATAATATAAGAAAATTGTGAAGAAAATTTGTAGCTTGGTAAAAGACATATAAAATTCAGGGAAAACAAGCAGAATTGTTCAAATGGAAAATAAGGTACAAAATCTCAGTTAAGAAAATAATTCACTAAAAACTAGAATTAGGTAAATGGAAGCTAATGATTCCATGGGACTTTAAGAAACAATAAAACAGAATCAAAAATTGTAAAAAAAAAAAATTAGAAGAAAATCTGAAATATCTTATCGGAATAACAACTGATGTGGAAAATAGATCAAAGAAAGATAATTTAAGAATGATTGGATTGTCAGAAAATCATAATAAGAAAAGAGCCTTTACATCATATTTCAAGAAATTATAGAGGAAAATTGCCCAAAAAGAACAACTTTCTGAAAAAGTTCCCAAAATGAAACTCCCAGGAATACTATAGCCAGATTCTGAATAACCTAGGACAAGGAAAAAATATTAAAAACAGTTGGAAAGAAATGATTCGAATATCCTGCGAGGAATCAAGATCAGACAAGATTTACTAGTTATCTCTTTAAAGGAGTAGAAAGTTTGGAATATATTTTGAAAAGCAAAGCAGCTAAAATTACAACCAAGAATAACCTACCCAGAAAAACTGAATATGAGGGGGAAAGGGAATGGATATTTAACATTCAACACAAGATTCAATATGCCCATCAGTTAGGGGATGGCTGAACTAATGTGAACTAATAAATGCTGAGAGTAGATTGAAACATATATTTTCAATTTCTTAATTTTTCTTAATGTTCTTCAATCTCCTCTCAAGGTTTATCAGTTCTCTCTTTGGAGGAGGATAGCATTTTTCATCATAAATCCTTTGGAACTGTTATGGATCATTTGTATTTATCAGTGTAGCTAGTCTTTCACATTTGATCATTGTGACAATATTGCTATTATAGTGTACAATGTTATCCTGGTTCTGTTCATTTCACTTTTCTTAGTTCAGATTAGTTTGCTCAGTTCAATCTTCCCAGGATTTAAAAAAAAAAAAACATTCCTTTCATTATTTCTTATGGCACAATAGTATTCCATCACAATCATACCATAACTTGTTCAGCCATCCCCCAACTTGCATTCTCAATGTCTAATTCTTTAATATCATTAATTTTTTATATGACTTCATATATATAATGGGTATCATATTGCTTGCCTTCTCAATGAAAAAGGGAGAGGCTGTTAGGAGGGAGAGAAAAAAAGTAAATGTGGTGTTCCACAACCATAGTCAGAATCTGTAGAAGCTCTCTGAAGAGGCAGAATTACTCATCTTTGAATTTTGATTTAGTTGTTGTTCTTTCTAGTACATTGCTATAGTAATTGTATATATATTTTCTCCTTTACATCAGCTCAGATAACTTTTCTTTGTATCAAAAAAATGGTCTTGCTTGTCAAACCTGTGCTTGAGTTAATCAAATGTTCCAGAGGCAACCCATTCCACTTTGACCAATCCCGTTTTTCCAGGAAGCCTTTCCTTGTGGTGGACTGAAATTTGTATGTGACCTCTGTCCAGTGTTCCTAGTTCTTTCTTTGGGACCAGACTGAACAAGTCAGAAACCATAATGTCTCTCTGTTTTCCCCTGACATCAAATAGAAAGAGATAGTACTGCAATATTTACTTACTTTATCTCAATGTTTGACTGTCATGAACATGGTAAACCTCTCTCTTAGGCAATAGTTCTTACCTTTGTAAGTCATCTGCCATTCATTTTTAGAGGAAATTTACTTAAGATAAAGGTCAAATGTATCTCATGAAGTGCTGATGATAGATATTCCAGGCTGTGCAAAAATCTCCAAGCTATGAAAAATCCCATTCTCTGATTCTAGCTAATCATACCCACATTGCTAAAAATAGAATTGTGTCACTTTACTATAAAAATACTGCCTTGACTGTCAGGCAGGAATCTTAGTTACTGAGGAGCCTTGAATCCTATTTATTAGCTAGTCTGAACTTTGTTACCTCCATTTCTTTTATTTGCAGATTTCCATTGCGAGACACTTATATATGACAATGTTCTATATATTGGAAGTGGCAATCATGCTAACTCTATCTAAGTCTTTTCATCTGCAGGAAAATATATCCAATTCTTGCAACTGACCCCTTATGGATCATTTTCTAGGCCCCTCTCCATAAAGTTTACTCAGTGCTGAAAACATTGTAGTATCATTGTAAACATGTTGCCAGACATGGATACAGATCTGTATATTCTCTGAGCAGGACAAAGGACGGGGAAAATATCTTGTTGATTTTTTGCCTTATGCCTGTATTAACGTCATCAAAAATCACTTTAGCTTTTTGGATTCCACTTTTATTCTGTTGACTTATATTGAGTTTACAATCCATAAATCCAAGTTCTTTCCAGGGTCTGGAGACTCTTTGTAAAGGAGATTAGGTGAAATCCCATGAAACCAGATCACCAGGGAGCAATGGAACACTGTTACTTTCTTTCCCTTCAACTATCCCAGAAAAAGTACAAACACTCTTTCCTCTTAGATTAAAGGAACACTTGTTTGGTAATCTCCTCAAAGGAGATAATCTGTATTTATCATCATTTCCATTCTATCTTTAGGTTTACTTTTTCAATAAAATGTTTCTTTTTTTTTTTTCAATGAATCATCTATTTGTAGTCAAGGCATTTTTCTCTGCTTTTTTTTCAGACTCCAGTCTTCTGAGAGAGTTTCAATTGATAAATGATCCATCCAGTCTGCCTGGGCAAAGCTGACTAGTTTGAGGTCCATTGTATATTACTAACAAGTAATTCTTTTTATATACTGGATAAGATAGCCTACTGCTGGATTGCCCTCTAGTGGTCAAATATATTTATTTGATCAAAAGTCAAGTAGATATGAGTCAAATTTTGGCAATTACTTAAAAATGAAATGAAATTTTTAAAAAATAACTTTATAACATTAATAAAATAATTTCATTTTGGCTAATAGGGCAATAAATTTATTAACAAGAATCATATTCCTTCTTCATAGATGTCACTCCTGCTTAGATTACAGAGAGGTGCCATCAGTCAAACCATAGTTTTTGATTAAACTGATAGATGTTGACTATCTCTGTGGCAGTCTGTGGCAGATGATGAGAATATAAAGTTAATTCAAGTTCATTTAACAAACTTTATGTACCTACTATGGTTAGAATACTGTGCTAGATTCCAAAATGAATCAGATATGGTCTTTGCTCTTGAGGGGACTTTATAGGTACACAAATAACTATTGTACAATAGAACATAATAAGTGGAAATGAGAGGGACAAACAAAAATAATAATATCATCATCAATTAGACATATAAATATCTCTGAGAGTCATGAAGAAAATTCTCTAAAATGGGTAGATAATTTGCCAGCATCACATACATGGTAAAATGTCAAATTTAGTATTTGAACTCAAGTTCTCTGAGAATTTAGCTCTCTTTCCACTGAACCACACTGTCTCCTCAATTGTGCTTTAGCAAATAAATTCCTTACCATAATCTTGTGAGGTAGACAGTATAAGTTTTTTTTTTTTAATCTTTGAGATTCATAAAGGAAATGAATTCCACTGCAGGAATTGGGGAAGATTTCACATAAAGAATTTTTTTTGAGCTGATTATAGAAAGAGAATAAGATACAACAAATATTAAATGCTTGCTGTATGCAAGGCACAATGCTACATACTGGTATTACCATGATAAAAACAGAACATTGCCTATTCTTGAAGAGTTTGATTTTGATGGACAGAGATGGGGTTGAGGCCATCCCAGACACACAGAATGGCTGACCAAAAGCACAGTTGCCAGGAGAATGTAAAATGGATTTAAGTTTTGGAAAGTCTTCAGAGTTAACTGGAGAATGTTTTATGTGAAGGAGAATGGTATGAAGTAGATTGGAAAGGTAGAGTGGCTTCAAATTGTACTAGGACTTGAATGTTAGGTTAAGAAGTATAGATTTTATTCAATAGTCAAGATGAAGCCACAGATGATTTTGAATAGGGAAATGACCCAATCATATCTATGAAGAAGGAAGGTAAATATGAGGTGGCATGAAGGACAGAGTACAGTGGAGAGAGATGAGGCAGAAAAAACCCATTAAAAGACAATTGTACTAGTCTAGGAAGGAGATAATAAAGACTTGTAATAGAATGGTGATGGTATTGAAAGTTAGAGAGAATGGTGATAGATGCTAGAATTAGTTGAAGACCTTTAAGTGTTAATGGTTAGGATTTTCCTTGTATAAGTATAATCTTTTGTTGTTGTTGTTGAGGCAAATGGGGTTAAGTGACTTGCCCAAGGTCACACAGCTAGGAAGTGTTAAGTGTCTGAGGTCAGATTTGAGCTCATGTGGTCCTGACTTCAGGGCTGGTGCTCTATCCACTGTGCCACTTAGCTGTCCCTTTAAGTATAATCTTTATGGTTTAAAGACTGGTTCTAAGTATATATCACAAGAAAGTGTGGTGAGTTTTTTTTCTCTCTCAAAGGATATATGTGAATTGATTTTTTAAAACTCAAAATAAATGGTAAAAGTTCCCATTGTGATACCACACTAGTAACATATTTTGAATACCTCATCATGGATTACAGATGACTTTGGGTTTTTGAAGGTTATGCCATTGGAGTACCAGCTCAGGAGTTCTAACAAACCAAGGAAAGATTTCAGTGTGAAAGGAAAGAGTATGGATTAAAGGACCTAAATTTTAATACCTTCTCTATCGTGTATTATATGTGATCTTTAGGCAAGTTACATGCTCTCTATAGGTTCTAGCCTCCTCATCCATAAAAAGAAGGAGCCCATGGAGCTGGCAACATTCTTAATTGCTGCCCTAATACAGGTTAAGTATAATTGGGAATACTTACCAAAATAAATTTTAAAATGAAATAAAACATGGATAATTTTATAGTTTCAAACTAACTCAATATGTAACCTGCAGGGATATGGATTAGTGGCTCAGGCTTCTGTTTTCATTTGACACCACTGGATTGAATGACCGGGAAGGTCCTTTCTAGTTCAAAATCTGTGATCCTTTGAATATGATCTCAGTGAGAGACTGAATATGCCATTTTTATGAGAACTAACCTAGCTTAGCTCAGATGTTTGTTATCAGGTGGCTGTGGCAAGAGTAATTTTTGCTTTTGACATAGCAATTTTAGGACTATTGACCATGCCATAGAGAGGTTGCAGTATACATTAATAAAGGGAACTTGCACATCTTTGAAATTCCACATCCTTTCAGTATTGAAGTAAGAAACCAAGACAATGCATTATAGAGTCTGGCAAAAGCTCCATAATTGTGTGTGTGTGTGTGTGTGTGTGTGTGTGTGTGTGTGTGTATTTATGAGATGGAGGAAAGCAGTTTCATAGTAGATAGGTGAGATTTGTATCCTCATGAAGAGTCACAGACAGAACTGCTTGTGGAGAGAACATTTTATAGCAGAATGCTTAATGGACTTGGCCTCAATTCAGTCTTGGACTTGAATCCTGCTTCTGACATTTACTAGTTATTTGATCCCATGGGTAGTTTTCTTTTAATCCCCCTGAGCCTCTGTTTCTTCTTGTGTAAAATGGATAATAACAGAATATCTTTACCATAGGGTTTTTGTAAGGATCAAACACGATGATTTATGGAAAGCTTAAAGAACTGTATAAATGTCACCTTTTAAAAAAGAATTATATCTGAGAATAGATAATTGCACAAGACCACAGCATCTCCTCAGTTACTGAAATATACTAAACACATTTAACTCCACATGAATTTCAAACAAAATGAAACATAAGGAGAGATTCTCAAAGTTCCCCCAAGTCATCTTATGTAATTGTACTTCCTCTATTTCTGTAGTCAGAGATGACAGGGTTTGGGGAGATTTTAGGGGAAAACCCAAAATTTGCTTCACTAGGCAAAGTGAAAGCATTTGACTTTTAAAATTTTCATTTATTTTTATTTTTGGGGGGAGTATTTATACTCTTCATTTTTTCCTTTTTAAAGAAAATAATAGTTCTCTATTTTCAAAATATATGCAAAGATAATTTTCAACATCCATCCCTTTAAAACCTTGCATTCCAAATTTTTCTCTCTCTCTTCCTTAGCAAGTGATCCAATTTATGTTAAACATGTGCATTTCTTCTATGCATATTTCCACATTTATTATGCTGCACACACACACAAAAAAAATCAGATCAAAAAGGAAAAAAATAAGAAAGAAACCAAAAAGCAAGCAAACAACAATAAATAAGGTGAAAGTACTATGTTGTGATCCACACTTAGTCCCCTCAGTGCTCTTTATGGATGTAGATGGCTCTCTCCCTCACAAATCTATTAAAATTGGCCTGAATAACCTCATTCTTGAAAAGAGCCACTTCCATTAGAATTGATCATCACAAAATTTTCTTATTGCTATGTACAGTGATCTCCTGGGTCTGCTCATTTCACTTAGCATCAGTTCATGTAAGTCTCTCCAGGACTTTCTGAAATCATTCAAGCATTTGATTTTTAGGGCAAGAAAGAAGATACAAGTTTCTAAAAGCTGAACTACCTTAGAGAAAATTTTAAGGACATTAAAATAAATCCCATTAGAACATTTCTTTTAGGAACTTGAATTCAGTTGTTTCCTTGAGGATCTTTGTTTTTAGTTTCTGATTTTCCCTTGGGCTATTCCCAAGCGTTTAAATCACCTCTGCTTTCCCCTGTCTACACCAGGAATTCTTAACTTGTAGTACATGAACTTTAAGATAAAAATAAAATATTTTGATAACTATATTTCAATAACATTGGTTTCCTTTGCCATTCTATGCATTTTATTTTATGCACTTAAAAACATTATTGTGAAAAGGAGTCCATGAAACAAAAAAAGTTAAGAACTCCTGCTCTTTATATTGGTGATCCTATCAGTTCCCATGAATTCAATAATCATTTCTATGCATATAAGTCCCAGACCCACCCATTAGCCCTCAGAATTTTATCAACTCTGCTAGCTAGACATCTTCAACTAGATGTTCTCTAGGTACCTTAAACACAACAAATCCAAAATTGAACTCATTATCTCTATTACCTTCTGCCTCCCCTTAGTCTCCCCTCCCACTAATTTCCTTGTTCTTTTCAGAGTACCATTACTTTCTTTTTTTTTTTTTTTTTAATTTAATAGCCTTTTATTTACAGGTTATATGTATGGGTAACTTTACAGCATTAACAATTGCCAAACTTCTTGTTCCAATTTTTCACCTCTTACCCCTCGTCCCCACCCCCAGATGGCAGGATGACCAGTAGATGTTAAATATATTAAAATATAAATTAGATACACAATAAATATACATGACCAAACTGTTATTTTGCTGTACAAAAAGAATCAGACTCTGAAATATTGTACAATTAGCTTGTGAAGGAAATCAAAAATGCAGGTGGGCATAAATATAGGGATTGGGAATTCAATGTAATGGTTTTTTAGTCATCTCCCAGAGTTCTTTTTCTGGGCATAGCTAGTTCAGTTCATTACTGCTCCATAAGAAATGATTTGGTTGATCTCGTTGCTGAGGATGGCCTGATCCATCAGAACTGGTCATCATCTAGTATTGTTGTTGAAGTATATAATGATCTCCTGGTCCTGCTCATTTCACTCAGCATCAGTTCGTGTAAGTCTCTCCAGGCCTTTCTGAAATCATCCTGTTGGTCATTTCTTACAGAACAATAATATTCCATAATATTCATATACCACAATTTATTCAGCCATTCTCCAACTGATGGGCATCCATTCAGTTTCCAGGTTCTAGCCACTACAAAAAGGGCTGCCACAAACATTTGTGCACATACAGGTCCCTTTCCCTTCTTTATAATCTCTTTGGGATATAATCCCAGTAGTAACACTGCTGGATCAAAGGGTATGCACAGTTTGATAACTTTTTGAGCATAGTTCCAAACTACTCTCCAGAATGGTTGGATTCGTTCACAACTCCACCAACAATGCATCAATGTCCCAGTTTTCCCGCATCCCCTCCAACAATCATCATTATTTTTTCCTGTCATCTTAGCCAATCTGACAGGAGTGAGTGGTATCTTAGAGTTGTCTTAATTTGCATTTCTCTGATTAATAATGACTTAGAATATCTTTTCATATGACTAGAAATAGTTTCAATTTCTTCATCTGAGAATTGTCTGTTCATATCCTTTGACCAATTTTTAATTGGAGAATGGCTTGATTTTTTATAAATTAGAGTTAATTCTCTATATATTTTGGAAATGAGGCCTTTATCAGAACCTTTGACTGTAAAAATATTTTCCCAGTTTATTGCTTCCCTTCTAATCTTGTCTGCATTAGTTTTGTTTGTACAAAAACGTTTCAGTTTGGTATAATCGAAATTTTCAATTTTGTGATCAGTAATGATCTCTAGTTCTTCTTTGTACCATTACTTTCTAATTAGATTTGCTGCCTTGGGCTCATTCTAGATTCTTCCCTTGCCCTTCCTCTCATCTATCTGCTTTTTTCTACTCATGTGTGGTCCTCATCACATCTTGCCTAAATTATTACATCCATAGGACTATAAAAATAATCTTTATAAAGCATAAGTATGACCATGTCATCTCCCTGCTCAAGAAGTTTTTATGGCTTCCTAGTGACACGAATGAAATTTAAACTTTTCCATTTGGCAGTCTGGCTCTGTTCATAGAGTTTCAGACTTAAATGTGCATCTCTCCTCTTTGGAAACCCATGTTCCAGATAAGATGCTCTACTTGCTGTTTACTAATGAATAGGATAAATGAAGATTTCTCAGAGATTGTAGGCTAAAGCACATCAGACTCTAGGCCTAAATTTCAGGTTGCTCATGCCAAAAAAGGAGACATTGTTGTATATTGGCCAACAGCCCCCTTTCATGTTCCTGAAGAATTAAATTTAATCAATGAATTTAAAAGTCAGCAGGATAAGGGAGGACTTGAGGTTTTCAGCTATATATATAATCCAGCTTCTGCCTCTGTACTGGGCCACACTTTACTTGACTGCTTAGTCAGTTTGCTGGCCCACTTCTGGCAAGAACCAAATAAAATGTTTTCTATTTGTATCTGGAGATGCCTTCCAGTAGTCAATTTGGGTAAAGGGGATGGGGGTGCTAGTATCTGGTCCCACGCACTAGGCTCAACATTCTATAATCCTTTTCCATGCCTTTTCACTGGCTACCTTCCATACCTATGTAGCACATATATAGTCTTTAGGGCCTTCTACTGCCCCCTTCTTCCCACTAGAAGTTGACTCTAGAAAAGAAGTCCATTTTGGCAAATGCTTTTCTTCAGGGGATGGGAAAAGGAAGAGGATAATGAAACATGAAAGATGTAGAGTCAGAATGAAATTCAGAAATAAATGATTTTACTTCATTATATAAACATCTTTCTTTGGTATTTTCCCATGGCCTTAGAAGACTCAAATAGTCTTTTCTCCAGAGGAAGCTGAGGTTTAGAGAGATTAAGCTCAAGGCTATAAAGGTATTTGGGTAGCTAAGGAAGACTCCTTTTCCTGAGTTCACATTTGGTCTCAAACACTTACTAGCTACATGATCCTGGGCAAATCACTTAACCCTGTTTGCCTCAATTTCCTCATATGTAAAATGAGCTAGAGAAGAAAATGGCAAACCACTTCAGTATCTTTGCCAAGAAAATCCCAAATGAGATCACGAAGAGTCAGGCATGAGTAAAGCAGTTCAACATCACAATATAAAATCATAAAACTAGGTTTTTAGCTTAATTCTGACTCCACATCTGATGCTCTTTCAATTACATTAACAATGGCTTAACTAAAAAGGATTAGTGAGAAAAGTAGTCAATACTAAATCAGCAAGTATTTATGAAACATTTATTATATTCTCAACTCTGGGAACACAAATAGATGTAAAAGTAAAAATAGTCCCTGCCCTTGAGAAGCTCATATGCCAATGGGGAAATGTAAAGGGCTGAAACTCTTAAAAGGTGTGCTTGAATCAGACAACCGAGCACTTAAAGCTAATTACCTATTGGACAATGATTCTATGAGCATATGTTTGGAAAAATGTCCCTTCTTACTGTTCTATGCTGACTTGATGTTGGTGTATACAGATAATGGTAGGAAGGATTAGATGGTGGTGTGACACAAGCCAGACTCACTTTTCGGCAGGAGGAGGAGGAGAAAGGTTGGTGGCCAGCTTGTGGCAGTTCATTTGTCTCCTTCACTTCTCCCTCTAAAGACCAAGGACTTTTACTTATCTTGACTCCTGCTGTTCTTGAGGTCTCCAGGGAGCTAGTCCAGACTTTACAGGGAAAGACACCATATACAAAGATGCTGAAAAGGAGAGGAGGAAGAAGATACTGGGCAAGGTTGGGGGGTGGTGGGGAGGAGGTTGCTGGTAGAGAAAGTTTGGTGAGTCATTAGCACATCTTGGAGACTAATGAAAACATTTTGCTCTCCTCCTTGAATTGGAAGTTCTGGGAGGAATTAACAAATCAGTACTTTCAAAGGAGACTGCTTTCAATATGAGAAATAATCCAGGAATAAAAGTGATCTTTCAAAGGAAGAGATTTCTATGATTTGGTAGAGAAAGTCCTGTGGAAATGAGTCAGCAGTACAGCTTGAAAAGAGATGATGTAGGAGGATAGTCAGGATGCTAAAACCAATGAAGCAAGATTATCAGAATCTACTACTCTCGCTTCTGGGTTACCCTTAGCCTGCTATTTGAGTTGTTTCATTTTTAATCCTATCATCCCAAACTTTAGCATAATCCATGCGGTCTGTTTACCTATTTCCTCATTAATTAACACTATTTCAACATATCTCTCAATTAATTAACTAAGCTCAGAATCAAATATTATTTGGTTAATAAACTAGAGACATTTCTTTTTCCCAATAGTAGTCATTCATATCTCTTCATAAAATCCCTTAATCTTCCAGTTATATAAATATTAATGTTACTTAAATGCCATTTGTTAAAATGATATATAATAGAATAAAGACATAGATAGTTATTTACAGTACTTGTGAGAAAGAATATCAGTGACCTGAAACTTCTACTGTAGTCACAGATGACTTCTCTTAATGAAGTATTTTTTTTAATTATAGCTTTTTATTTACAAGTTATATGCATGGGTAATTTTACAGCATCAACAATTGCCAAACCATTTGCTCCAATTTTTCTCCTCCTTCCCCCATCCCCTCCCCCAATGGCAGGTTGACCAATACATGTTAAGTATGCTAAAGCATATATGTCCTAACAGTTATTTTGCTGTACTAAAAGAATCAGTTTGAAATAGTGTACTATTAGCTTGTGAAGGAAATTAAAAATGCAGGCGGACAAAAATAGAGGGATTGGGAATTCTATGTAGTGGTTCATAGTCATCTCCCAGAGTTCTTTCGCTGGGTGTAGCTGGTTCAGTTCATTACTGCTCTATTGGAACTGATTTGGTTCATCTCATTACTGAAGATGGCCATGTCCATCAAAATTGATCATCATAAATAGTATTGTTGAAGTGTATAATGTCTTCTGGTCCTGCTCATTTCACTCAGCAATGAAGTATTTTCTTAAGAATTTTGTTCATCCTATTTGCAAGAGAAAGGTTGCAGTGTTTCATAAAGAAAATTCCCTCATCTTTTTTTTCTGTCTTTCCTAGTTTCTCTCCAATCACGTCAGAAAAGTGATATTTAGCTTATCTCAAGCCCTTATTTTTAAGATTCTTTCTTTCTTAGTTGACAGTTCTACCAAGAAAGTTAAGTTCTACCAAGAAAGAAGTTTTTATTTACTTATCCTACACAGGCTTTTTATAGATCAGTTAAACTCATAAAATAGCTGATTCCATAAGGAGAAGCATCTCATAGCATGACAATTAGAACTGTAACTTGTAGCTTCTTTCTTTCCTAAATGATAGTGCTTTTGAAATAGTGATCATAGAATCATCATGGAAGTCAAAGAAAAACATTTTTAAAAGGAAAGGAATGGTCAATAATGTTAAGTATTCTGGAGAGTTAGCAAAGCTGAAAACAGAAAAAGATGATGAATTAGTCAATTGGATGGTAGGTCTACTCTCCTCCTACTTATAACTATTATGGAGAAAGTTACCCCCTAGAATATGTGGCAAATATCCTATTGGATGAAGATATAATTGAACCTTGTTTTGGGGCTTCGTAGGTCAGTTATGTGTCCATTTATACTGGAATCTCAAAAGGGTTTTGAGTATGTTGCTTAAGAGACTGTTCTAAACTGTTTTTTTCCTCCATGACCCTCGCTGGGTTTTTTTTGGCAGAGACAAAGGAGTGGTTTGCTATTTTCTTCTCCAGATCATTTTATAGACAAGGAAACTGAGGCAAACAAGATTAAATGATTTGAGAAATCACATAGCTAGTAAGTGTCTGAAGCCAGATTGAACTCAGGAAGAAGAGTTTTCCTGATTCTCAGCCCTGTGCTCTGTCCACCGAGCAATCTAGCTATCCTTTCTAAACTTTAACCTTGTAGTCATGGGAAAGGAAAAATTTCTTCATGATACTGAGTCCATTTTTCTCATTTTAGAGCTTAGTTATGTATTTCCATCATCTTTATGGAGAAAAAGGAATTTGAACTAGTCAGAACTTTCTACTTTTTAGTTTCAAACTAATCTGGTTCTTCAGTGCCTTGTAAGAATGCTAAGCATATGTAACACAATCAATCATACCTACATGTGATATTAAATAAGAAATGTTTCATTAAAGAAGTATAATGGATTATAAAATGTGACATTCCCATAACTCTTTTTAGCATTGTAAAAGCTGTCCAGGTGAACATAGTTAATCAATTGATTCCATTTCCTCTCAAATGATACTTGTCTTCCCCCAATTTTTTCTCTCTTGTTATCAGAGTGATCATCTCTATGCATACTGAATATTTTAGTAACCAAATTAGTCAACCTGATTGTAAAGAAATGGATTTGGATTTGGAAGGCTTCTATTCAATCCTGGCTCTATTACTTATTACGTGTTCCTTTTGATAAGATCTTTCTGGGTCTCAGTTTCCTTATATGTAAAATGAAAGACTTGAATTGAATAATTCCTAAAGTCTCTTCCAGTTCTAAATGGACACATCTACAATCCTTTGTTTTTATTAAAACATTTTTATTGTGAATTTAAACTACTAAAAAGATCATTTCTACACAGCAGAACACAAAATGGATTCTGTATGAAATTGTGTATCTCCTCATATAATTTATCTTTTTAAAAGTTTGTACAATAAATTCTATAATGATCAAATTGTCCTGCTTGTCTTTGCTTCCTTCTGTTATCTATGTAGTTTAAAATATTATAGTTGCTCTCTTTTTTTGACATTATTATTGATAATTTTCCTCCTCCCTAATCCCTTGCTTTCTAATTAACCAAGAGAAAGAGAAGGAAAACTCTCTTGGGACAATATGAATAATCAAGCAACATGGATCTTCACATTGGTCTTGTGTCCCAAAATCTTTTTATCAGGAATAGTTAATATGCTTTACTATAGTTCCTCTATAGATATAGTCATTACTTTAATCAGAATTCTCTCATTTTTCAAATTTGTTTTTCTTTAGTGTTGTTAAATTTGTTCTTCTATTTACTTCATGCTGCTATAGTGAATACTATCCAGGATTCTCTGAAATCATCTTCTTTGTCACTGCTTGTGACATTCATATGCCATGGTTTATTTAGCCATTCTTTAATTGTATGCAGCAAATTATGGCAGCCTCTCTAGAGTCTATCTTTTCTTCTCTCCAACCATTTTTTACTACCCTTTCTCTTCAGAGTCAGGATGTTTGTTTTGCTAGTTTAATCCTCCATTTTTAACCTTACTTCCTTCCTATCTGTTCATCAACCAATTGAATTTAATGTAATTTTGTGACAAATTCTTTGTATCTATATGTATATGTAGATTTCTGTTTCAATTAACAGTGAAGTTATTCCCTTTAAACTCCAATATATTTTTAAACATTAAGGATCTAGGGAGACACTAATTTCTTCTTCATTTATTAGAATAGTAGCACAACATCATCATGCAGACTTTTCTATTTGGTCAAATGACTTTACCTTTCTGTTTTTTTTTTTCTGGACTTTTGTGTTTGTATTTCAAATTTTTTTATTTAACTCTGATATTTTCATGAGAAATTTTGAAAAGTCCTCTATTCCATTAAAAATCCATCTTTTCTCTTGAAGAATTATGTTTAGTTGTGCAGGATATTATTCTTAATTGTAAACCTTTAATTTTGGCTTTTTGAAATATTGTATTCAGGGGTGTTTGAACTAGTTTGAGCCAGGTTGAAGAAATTCTTGAGAATCAATTCTTAAATTTTCAATATGAGCATTTAGATTCCAGAAATGAACAAATGTTAAAAAAAACCAGGCATTTATTTATTGTTGTGGTGATTTTCTAGACTTAAGAAAATGATGAAGAAAATGTTAATAATGCAGATTAAATTCAAAAGTTTGTCATGTATAAATTTCCCCTGAGGAAATCTGTTGTTAAACATGTACCAACACATATTTGATTGTATTCCAAAATCTCTTCTCTGATGTTTAGTTGAAGTTTTCAGGTCATGGAATGTAAACTTCTTTCTAGATGTTTTATTTAACAAGATCGTTTTTGATTTTCACTATGACATACTGGAGATTTTTCATTTTGGGGTTCTTTTCAGGAGGTAATTGGTGAACTCTTTCTATACTGTTTGTTCTCTTTTAGAAGATCTATGATCCTTAAATTGTGCTTTTTTGTATTTGAGGTCAATTGTTTCTGCTTGTATAGTGTCTCTCCTTCCCTCCCTTTCTTCCTCTCTCCTCCCCTTTCTCTCTATTTGTTTATCTGTCTCTGTTTCTCTCTGTTTTAACAATATTGCTTTTTGCTTCTCTTCTTTCTGATTTTCCTTCATTTCAGAATATTTGTATTCCAAATCTGTTGTTTTCTCTATCATCACAATTGAACAATTTAGAATTGAATGTCTTACTATCCCACTCCTACTTCATAAGTATTAGCATTTTTCTTCTTTAAATTACATTGAAACACTTAATAAATGACTTTTAAAATTGCTTATGTACATGTTATTCACAAATACAAATATAAAATAGTTATATAAACTGTAAGCTCCTCCAAGGGAGGTACTCTTGTTTTTTCCTCAAAACCCTTCTAACAATTAGTATCTTATTTAATAACTGTTTAAAAGTTGTATATGAGGTTCTGCTCATATCACCATCAAGATCAAGGACTAGACATTTAACCCTGTCCCTACTAATTCCAAACAATATATCAGAGAAAAGAAGTACATACAAAAAATGGAATAACAAACAAATCCATGATTAAGAAAACCAACAAATTGATAGCTTTGTCAACACTGGAAAACACTAATTCTGAAAGTGTTTGCTCAGTGTCCTCCATAGCCAGTATCCACACTTATGAAGGATGCACAGATATGTTTTCTTCTGCCTACCATCCGCCAGGGATTCCCTTCTTATATAGACTATGCTGGATACCTTACTTGCAGCCCATCCTCTACCCCATTGCCAAATGCAACCTACAATAACTGTCCAATCATATATTTATTGGGAGATAAAAGAAGGGAAGTTCCTAGGGGTCAAGTCCCTCTAAATGGGAAGCTCAAGGAAGAAGAGATTATATGAAGAATGTTCACCTCATTCTCCCCTAAACCTGCAAAAGGTAGTATAAGCTGATTCAACCAATCAAGAGATACAGGGAAGCAACTAGGGCAGGAAGCCCAGTATGCATTGTGAGAGGTTGCACCAGACCTAAAGGGAAAAAGACTGAAACTAATTGGAAGCCAGTCTTGTGTCCAATCCCTTCTGAATGTAGTTAGGGCAGAAACTCAGTGAATAGTAAAGTCCTCCAATGAGTAAAGTCCATAGCTTTGCAATAGCTCCAGAAGTGTACCTACCATTAAAGTGGAAGAATCAGAAAATGATGATGGAGGCTAAAATCACCAAAAATTTCAAGACAAAGAAAACTCAATTAAAAATCTAAATTGCAAGCTTAAATCAACAAATTAGATGTTATAATAAGAAGAAAGGATAAATACTAAAATCTCAAAATTTTTACAAAATTCTTTTAAAATATATTACAAGGAAAAGGAAATTGAACCAATACTTAAAGGAAACAGAACCCTGTAGAATCACAAAAGAATGTGTTGTGTGTGTGTGTGTGTGTGTGTGTGTGTGTGTGTGAAGATAGTCAAGACTGGCTCCAGAAAGAAATGAAAACTATAAAAGAAGTTAGACAAAAACAAATGTAAGATTTTATTACCTGCAAAGAAAAAATAATTAATCAAGTAGAATTCATTGTACCAAGTATCAAAGACATAGCTTGCATCTCTTTTACCTTTTTCAGTAAATGCCATGGTTTCTCAAACCCTTTCTTGATTTAAAGCAATGACAACTAGATCTGCATTATCTGTGGTATTATGGGAAAGCAATAACTCTATTGATGAATATTGAAAAATAATCCCTAAATGGGAAGATTGCCTAATACTTAAGAGCTATTCAAGTATGTACATATGTGGGCAAGGTGGGGGAATGGTGAGGAAGGAAGGACATAAGGGAGATAAGGAGAAAGGAGCCTGATTGTCTAATAATTCTTTATATAATGCTTTGAGATTTTCCGGTGGTAGGAGCAAACTGTCTTTCTGACCATTTATTAAGCTGTTTAATCTTGGATCTGTTCACTTAAAAGTGCATTACCTGTAAAGTGACTCCACAGACAGTACAGGTTTTATTAATCATTTTATGTCTATTGATGTCCTATGGGCAATTGTCCTTTCTGTGTTTTCTTGAAAGTCATATTCAGTAGCTATGTATACTTCTCTAAAAAATCTGGCTGTTCTTTATATGTGAATATTTGGGACTCTGTAGAACCTCTGAATGACAGTCCAAATTAGTGAATTAGTCACGTAACATCTTGCCTCCTCCTCCTGGTCTACTATATTCAGTATTTTAACATGGTGTACAATATGACATTGAATGGATAGCCATGCTTTTCTATCAGTTATACTCTCTCTATATATACACATATACATGTTTATACATGTGTATGTATATACACACATGTATATATGTATTTTATCCTAGAAACAACAGGAACTAGAATTTGGATTTCATTTGTCATGGGAATGCCTCATGAGGAAACCCATGTAGATAGGTGCATGCTTTTCAACTTCAATATTAAAGAATTGCTTAGGTATATTGAGAAGTTAAAAGACTTGCACAGAAGGTCGCTTACATTGAGGTCAGCTCTTTACTCATTATATATGCTGTTGAGCTTTCCTTTTATCTCCTCCCTTTTCGCCTGTCTTTTTCTCCCCATCTTTGTACTCTCATCTCCTTCCTTCTTTCTCCTTCCAGATCTGCTTCCCATCTCCTCTTCTCTTTTTCTCTCTCCTTCCCATCCATTCTCCCTCTATTTCTGTGTGTTCTGTCTATATTTATCACTCTTATTTATCTATCTTATTATTTTAGATCCATATTTGCATCTCTTGGACAGTTAAAAGATCATAGGATTCTAGAACTGGAAAAGGCCCTAGTGAATATCTATTATAGTTTGACTCTTAATTTTATATCCAAGGAAACTGAAATCCAGCAGTATTAAGTAAGCTGCTTGAGGACAGAGAACTGGGATCATAATTCATATCTTCAGACTCCAAATCTCTTGTGTTTCTATACCATGTAGCATCTTGGGTACTTCAGATGAATAATGAAAGTTCAGAACTGAATAGGGGGAAAAGCTTAGGGGCATAACACATTTGGCAACTCTTTTATTGCTCTAAGGTGGCTTGCTGCCCCCCTCATTTTAAAGCACCAATATAGTTGCAGCAGTGCTATATTGGCTGTGAATCACAGAGTACCATGATTTTAGAAAAATTACTATATTAGATGGCCTAGAGGGTAAAGGGCAGAAGTTTATGTCCAACAAGAGCTTGTATCCTCCAGGATAGGCCATACCAGCAAAGGTTAAGAAATGAGAGTGAGATAGGACAGCTGCAGTTTGTGGTTTTACTGGTACCCTTGAAACAATAAAAGGGCCAGAGGGAGATGTCTAGCAGGCATAGTCTTTATGGAGGATTTATGGAAAGAAATTAAAAAAATGCAAAAAGATGTTATAGGGAAAGGCTGAGATCTGCACCTTCAGAGAAAGTGCCAGAATTAGGGAGATCTTACATCAAGAGTCCATTCATCTTTTGAAATATGGAAACTGCTGTTTTTCTCATGTAAACATGAAGTGTCAAAGTTATGGGAAAGCCTAATGTGGAAAACATTCCTATTATAGTTATATTGATATATAATATATTAATTATAAACTTGGAAAAGTTCAGAAGCAACAAAATAAATTTGCTGGGTTCTTAGTTTTAGATATTTTGCACTTGCTTTTGATGTGGATTGAACAACACCCTCTAATCTTCTGGTTTCTTCCTGTTGTTATCAACTACAATAAACTCCATTCAGTTCATGAGGTTGGCACGAATGCTTGTGTCTGATTATTATCAGCAATTCCTGTTTCTGCGTTGCCAACAACACTGAACACCACAAATGGATGCATTCCAGACCACTTGTAATCTTTATAGCCACAAGCATATTGAGGATAGCATAAGTAGAGTCTGAGAATGTATACAGGATCATGCCAGGTACAATATGACTTTTTTGATCAAAAAGCATATATTAAATACCTATTGTGTAGAGTTCATCATATATTGGCTTATCTGATAGCTCCATGAAAAAGCTCCATCAGTTCAAGAATGTGTGTAAGTTGATAGGTATTGATTTTAGTTTTTTTTTTTTTTCCTGAGGCAATTGGGATTAAGTGACTTGCCTAGGGTCACACAGCTAGGAAGTGTTAAGTGATTTTAATTTTTATGAAAGAAAAAAGTTAAGTGGATCTAAAATGAGCACTATTGGCCAATTGTATACAAAACTGACTCAGAATGAGAAGATGGTGAAGTGCTGTGGTTACAACCACTAACAAGAAAAATGAATAGGAGAAAGGGCCAGAATAAACAAAACAAAACAAAAATAAAAATAAAATTGTTACAGCCACAATGGCACAACGTGGACCAATTAAACATTGTTTAATTTCTCAGTAGAACCACCTATCAGGTTGACAACAAGATGGAAAACAGAAGTTGTTGGGCACTCAGAATGCCATGGAAAAAACAGTGTGTTCAGCCTCTCTAAAAGATCCCATGATAAAAAGTTCATAGGGTTTTGGAGGTAAATTTTATTGGAAAAAGTATTTCATGTGAAAATCAACTGGGTGGGTCATGTAGCAAAAACAATAGACAATAGACAAACTGCCTAATTAAAAGGTTAAATTCCAGAAGACCCATAAATAGTTAGTGGGAGGCCAAAAACTTACTGTGATGAGCCAATGGTCTGACTTTTTGAGCAATCATGGCAAAAGTGAGTGCAAGAGATCATTTATTAAATCTGGCATTTAAGGTAATATGAATATTGTGTGCAAAACACTCTACTAGGGATTGTGTAGAAAGAGCTATCATGAAGATGTGATAAATCAAGGCATTTGTCACAGATTAACCTTTTGGAAAGCCTTTTAGAAGGCTTTTTTTATTCTGTCCACTCCTCTAGCCTCTTAATCTACTAGTATAAAGGTAATAACTCAGGCTGGCATCTGGTGGGGGAAAAAGAAGCTTTACTTAGTATCATAGATTGATAGCGCTAGAATGAGCTGTCTTAGAAAAGCTCTATACTTAGCATTTTAAGCCAAAATTGGCCAGAGATAATTTATTATTATATAAATATTTCTACTTGGAGAGAAGTCCAGAAATCCAGACCTGTGTAGTTACTTCTGCTGATCATGAAGTCCCAAACAATTTCTATTTTCACTTCTTAGTAATCATGAAATAAAACAAAATAGTTTATTTTTTTCCCCCATTTATCAAGCAGAACAATAAGAATGTTTGTGTTGGAGGTGGAGCTGTAGGAGAAAACTCTTCCTGAAGCTAATTACTCCCTCTCTAACTACTTCCTCTAAAGATTCCCTTTCAACCTGGTTAACTGTAAACAAAGAAATACCTCTCTTAATTAGATTCAGCAAAAAGAAATTCCCACTTTTAGTTTGGTCACTATAAATAAGACAAACTCTCTAATGATTTTAGCCTCAGGGAATTAAAATTCCTCCTTAAAATTGATTAAGCCTTCTGTTCAATGAAGACTGATTAGGTCTTTGACGCAAGTGAAACTTTAGATTATGACAGTTATATTATTTCTTAATATTTTATAAGATAGATGAGGCCTTAGTGTGCTTGCTTGGTGTGCTTCCACAGGAATTAAAGCTTATTTAGTTTAATACTATAATTTTACAGAGAATGAAACTGAGATGGGGAAACAAATTATTTGGAATCATCTAGTGACTGGAGGTTCAAGAGCTGGATTTCCTGATTCCAAGGTCAGTGTCTTTTGACTACATCCATCAGCTGCCTAGCAACTGATGCTACAAAAGAACTCAAGTTCACATGCCTAGAATCAGTCTAAAGTACTTCTGTGTATTTCATGAGTAAAAATTTTTTATTACTGAATTAGCTTTCAATCAAGTTTAAAACATTGATTAGTCTTATGAAAGCCCACCCTCTCATTACCCATCTTTCAATCCATATTCCCTTCTTCTAGGCTATTACCTAAAGGATTACATACTTCTCCCTATCTCCATTACTTTTGCCGCCAGGCCTAGACTGAGCCTACAATTTTTTTCTCCTCAATCCCTAAAACTGAAAAGGAAGCCCACAATGAAGGCAACTCAATTTTAAACATTTTAAGGGATCAATTTTCAATATATCTGAAAGAATAAAGGAAACCTAACACTTTGAAAATTATCTTAAAAAAATATCTCCACTATAATGGTGGAGAAAAAGCAGGAACTTGCCTGAGAGCTTCCAAATTCCCCTCCAAACAACTTTAAATAATGCCTCAAAACAAATTCTGGAGTGAGAGAACCAGTAAAAGGACAGGGTTAAAAATTTTCCAGCCCAATAAACCCCTCATGTTACCTTGGGGTCAGAGTGGAGTGCAGTCCAGCATACACTGTGCCTGCATGGGCCATGCCTCAGTAAAAAAATCGAGGGTGATCAAATTATCAGAGGCAGAAGCAGCTACTAGAGCTCTTACCTTGCAGACTTAAAGGGGCTAGACAACTGGTCAGAAAGACATTATAAGGGACCATTTATTGGTACTGGATGCAGGAATCTGTTGTATTGCTCATATGTAAATCCGAGTTGAAGTTCTGGGTCTCAGTCCCAGGGTGACATTAGCACACAAACATTTGTGGTTACAGAGGAGTAGGGATGATGATCAGAGCTGAAAAGAGTGTTTGTGGTCATGCACAGATCAAAGTACAGGCCAGGACAGTAGTAAACAATAAAACAATTAAAACTAAATACTATGAAACTATAATGTTCACAAAAGAAAATTTAAAAAAATTAGAAATTGAAAAAAGTTATTATGGCCCCTAAGAAGACAAATGAAAATTTACCTCTTTCCCTCCTTTGCAGAGGTGTATAAGAACAGATGTAGAACACTGCATGTAATGTTGGATTTGGATGATGTGTTGGCTAGTTTTCCCTTTTAAAATTCTTTATTAATTACAAAGGATGGCTCTCTGGTAGGGGTAGAAGAAATATTGGGAAATCTATTTGGCAACCTCATCAGCTCCCATGGATTTAGCTATCATATCTATGCATGTGACCCCCCACAACTATATAATATATTGGATATCTCTTAGGAATCTGAAATTGAACATATTATCAATCAAACTCATAATCCTTCCCCTCAAAACCAACCATTTCCCAAACTTTACTATTTCTCTTCAGGGAATTACCATTCTTCCATTCACATAGGTTTATAGCTTTCTGGTTGTTTAGTAGTTTGGCTGTATTCAAGTCTTGATGACACTGTGATCCATTGCATACCAGTTATTGTCCATGAGTTTTCTTGGCAAAGATCTTGAAGTGTTTTGTCATTTATTTCTTCAGTGGATCACCTTTTCTCCCCTATGACCTCTTCAACTTTGCTAACCTTGCACAGCATAACCTATGGTTTCATTGAGTGGTGCAAGTCTTTCCACCATGACAAGTCAGTGAGTAATGTAGGAAAGGGATTTGCAACTTAGGTCCTTTCTCTGATTGCTTGTTCTCCTTCATTTTACAAATTAGTATTATCAATTGTCAAGTCTTTTCTATATCTACAGCCTCTATTTTATCTTCCCTCTTCTCTTTACCACAAGACCTTAATGAATCTTGTCATGTTTTGTCTGGTCCATTGATATAAGCAAATAATTCCTCTACTGGTCTCAAGCTTCTCCCCTCTTAAATTTATTCTTCAAATAGTTGCCTAAGTGATTTTTTCTCTAAATCTCAAGTTTGACCATTGCCTCCTCTGCCCAATAAAATCAGTTTCTCTTTTACCTTGAGGATCAAATATATACTCTTCTTGTTGACTTAAAGCTATTTACAACTTGGCCCCAACTTTATTCCTTCAGAACTTCATACCACCCCCTGCTCCCCAAATTATCTTGACTATTTTTTTTTTATAGCATTAACTATGTTTTCCTCTATGACAGAAGTCAGGGGCTGCTTCTTTTTTTGTTTGTTTTCATATCCATAGCACCTAGTTCAATAAACCCCTCATGACTATTTGCTGATTCACTGAAACAATAGTTAAAGTAAAAACAAAAGCTCTCAATACAATTAAAAAACGATTTTATTTACTGAAACAAAAACAACATATTAAATGCTCTCCTCCATAAGATGTCTGTGTTGTTAATGTTAGATTCATACAAAAATCCTTGAAAGATGTAACAGCAGAGAATATTTTATTTGATGAGTTATTATGAATACCAAATAAGGTGATTAATAGAGTGATATATTTCAAAGGTACTTGCCA
Source organism: Sarcophilus harrisii (assembly GCF_902635505.1). Lineage (NCBI taxonomy): Eukaryota > Metazoa > Chordata > Mammalia > Dasyuromorphia > Dasyuridae > Sarcophilus > Sarcophilus harrisii. Next base: position 542,742,743 of record NC_045427.1, read on the forward strand.
CTGTCAGAGAAGATATCCAATGTGGAATAAAAATGGAAGTAAAAGTTTATATATATGGTGTAAAGTCCGGACTAGATCCCTGGAGGCCTCAGGAACAGCCGGATTAGGATAAGTAAAAGTCCTTTGTCTTTAGGGGGAGAAGTGAAGGAGACAGACAAAACTGCCACAAGACTCCTGGATTCTAGAGATGTCCTGCTGGCCAAGTGAAGTCCTCTCACTCTCTCACCCCACCCCTTAATCCTTACCTACAATTCTCTTAACCCCAAACATTGAACTAGCATTAACTGTGAGAAGAACAATTCCAAACATATGCTAATAGAGTCATTGTCCAATTGGTAATTAGCCTTAAGTGCTCAGTGATTGGTTGTCTGATTCAAGTGAACCTATTCAAAGTTTCAGCCCTTTACAATATGATGATGTACTCCATATACTTCCCTTTGTAGGTGACATTTTGCTGAACATATCAAGCCTCAGAACACTGAAAAACCTTCTCAGAAAGTCCACAATCAGTCTGAAAAGCTTGGCTTAATTAATTGCATAGGAAATAAACAAGTAGAATTCTTGTCTAGATATGGTTGGGAGAACAACTTAAAGAGCTGATCAATTAGTACATAGGTCTTAGGCAGGCACTATCTTTAAACGATGAACTGGGCCCAGAATTGAAATTACCTTTGGGAAACTGAAGTTCTTTAGTTGATCTTAAGTTTTCCCCTGAAACAGATCAATTCTTAAAAGGTCAATATTTCTTCAATGTTGATATATGGCTATTAGTCATAAAATCATACAGTCTCTAAAGAATTAAAATTTGTGTTATCCAAAATGCAATGGAAAGATCACAGAAAGCACAGATCAATTGAATAGTTAAAGTATGATATCTTTAGAAAACAAGGGCTTTTCCTGCCAGAAATTTAGGTCCATTCTTTTAGAGTCTAAACTGCTGTCCCATATAACATTTAGGGCCTCTTTCTTAGCACTCATTACATCCTAACTTGGTCAATAGTTGTATGTGACCAATAGTATGTATGTCTTATCCTTCTTATTATACAGGAAGCTTCTTGAAGGCAAGGCCTTAGTCCTATCAATTTTTATATTCCCTGAAGCCTAGCAGAGTAATTCATGCATAACAGGTTCTGAATAAATGTCAGAATTGAATTAAACCTCCATCTGTTCCATCCTATTGGATCACCCTTAGGAAATATCTAATTAGCCTTTCTCCTGGATATAAGGAATCCATATTTATTCAGTTTTCCTGAACAAAATCATGTAGTTCAACATGAATTTGAACAATAATTTCTATTAAAATATTACTAGCATATTGAACTCTGAAATACTCAAGAGACTAGAAATTCTCTACCTCTTAGGGAAATGCATCCTATTTTTGGGCAACACTGATTCTTTAAGTTTCACCAGTTTTTAAAATAGCAATTATTAAATTTTTTTTTCTTGGTTTCTTTGTCTTTGATCTCTCTCATACACACAAAGATACCCTTCCCATGATATTCCAGGGAAAAGCCCCAAGTAATTTGAATAACATCCCTAGTGCCCCAAGGGGAAGATAGGGAATGGAGGAATAATTGACTGAGGCAAGGGAATTTTGCCCATGTCAAAATTTCTACTTTTAGCTATTTAAGGAGAATGGCATTTGGGAGAGGGAACAAGAGAAACAAGACTCAAACTGAAGAAGAACTAGAGATAAAAGAGAAGGACATAATCTGAAAGTAAAAAATAATTGAGCTTAAGGAGAAAAGTTAAGGAGAAAGTTTAAATGGGTGGATTATAAGAGAATGAAAAAAATTAAGGAATTGAGAAGAGGAGGAAGGAACATAGAGAGCAAAGTGAGTTTTACAGTGATCAAGTATGTAATGTTTAGTCAAGAAAAAGTGGATAAAGGCACTCTGGCGCAATTCCTGGCACATAATAGGCATTTAACTAATGTTTATGAACTGACTAACCTTGAGAATCTCTCCACTTCCCAGTATACTAGAGCCAACAACATTGAAACAAAACACAAAAAATATGAAAGAGAAATTTCTTGTGAAGACTGAGAAGAGAGTAGGTTTTAAAAGAGCAGAGGTAAAACCTAATCTATCAGGAAGAGGAAGGAGAGAGTTTTTACTCAAAGGAGAAAGGAAAAAGACTTCTGAATAACTGATGCTAAGAAACAGATGTGAGACTTTCTCCCAAAAGCAGGGAAGTAGACACTCTGTGTTTGATTTTTGTCTTCAAAGGAATATTGATCATTGATGCTATTAGATGAAGGCTCATTCAGTAAAGTTTTTTTGCGGGGGAGAGGAAGAAACAAGTAATGGTGGCTGATAACTTCCTGCTGAGGGCTACTGAGAAGTAGGTGAACCAATGGATAGAGTACTGAGCTTGAAGTCAAGAAATCTCATCTTTCTGAGTTCAAATATGGCCATACTGTGTGATCCTGGGGAAGTTACTTAACCCTATTTGCCTCAGTTTCCTCAAATATAAAATGAGATGGAGAAGGAAATGGCAAACTACTCCAGTATCTTTGCCAAGAAAACTCCTAATAGGATCATAAAGGGCTAAACATGACTGAAATAACTGGACATCAAAAAGTAACAAAGATAGAGAGGTGCACTGGCTTTCCAGGGCAAGTATTTAAGACATGACAGAGTACGGCACAAGATGTGTGAATAGATGACTACTAACCAGTGATTTTGGGCGCTTTAAAGAGGCACAAAAGATAAGTTTTGTACAAGAATGTGAAGATCTTAGAAGGACAATTTATTTTCATCACTGCTGCATACAAAGGATTCAGAAAACAAAAGGGGTTTTGAAAAGTAATTACCTGATTAAGAAGATGATGTATGTGAATGAAATTAGGATTTTATGATTGATCATGGGTTAAATTAAAATATAACAATTACTGGCTCTTGTTCAGGGATGTTGTGAACTAAACAAGGACCACTAGGAATATATTTTCCTGAAGTCTTGAAAATGTAATCAAAAAAGCTTTAAATGAAAAGGAAGCAGGTGAGACAAAAGCTAGCAAATGGATATGATGTAGAATACAATACAATGAAGATGCCCAGAAATTCAAAGGAGACAAAATTAAGCAAAATTCATGGCTTTCAGGTGGCTATGTAAAAACACAAAGGATGAATATCAAACTAAATGAAATACAGATTCTAATGTATGAACAAAATTTGACCTTATAGGTGTCATTAAAACTTGGTTGGATTAGATCCATGACTAGAACTTGGCTGTAGGTAGTTATATCAGCATAATATATGGGAAAAGGGCAACATTGTATATTAAGAAGATACACTCATGTGAAGAAATTCAGGAACTTGGGGCAGACAGTAAGAACTTTTGAAGAAAGTTTAATGGATTCAGACACAGAAGTTATTTTTATAAAAATTTTATCATTTAATCAAGTATGCTAAAGACCACTTGGAAGAATGAGGAGTTCATGAAAGAGATCATAAGCTTAGTAGGAGAGACATGATATAGTTGTGAAGGTGTGAATGTGCATGTACTTTAATTATTTGGATATCTCCTGAAATATTTTATCTGACTTCTATCTGGCCAAAGTAGGATAATTAATAAATTTTTGCTTTGCCTTAATGATTATTTCATTTTTCAAAAAGTGGAGGAACCAAAATGGTAAATCATTTTTCTGGATCTGATTCCCACTATTAGGGAAGAGATGATTATTAGGATGGGGATGATGGATATGTCAGCTGGGAAGTGGTCTTTCCAGCTTAGAGTTTGTGATAGAGGAGAAAGCCTAGAATCATTTATTTTGATTTTTGGGGGGAGGCAGATAGCAAAGAGTCCAGAAAAAACAAAGATAGGCTACCACAGACTAAAATTCTACAGGGTAAGACATTCCAGGAAGGATAACGTGCTTTCAAGAATGAAATTATGAAGACAGAAAGAGGTAAAAAAAAATGCCAGTTAAGAAAAGAGGAGGGATGTTGACATAGACTGATGTGAATTAAGCAGGACATTTGAGAGCCAAATTAGGTTTTCTTTTTAAAAGACACAACTAGAAAATAAAGGCAATAAGAAATGCTACTAGATGAAGAAAAAAGCCTGTTATAATCCTGTGATAAAAGTCTCATGGATCCCAGCACTTAGAATAAGCAAAGATTATTAAGGAAAACTAAAGAAGAAAAAAGACTTCTTTTTAAAAAAAATTTATTGAAAAAAGTGAAGGATCAAAGAAGGAAGAGGAGCCACTTCGGGAGGAGAGAAAGAAAAGGAATAGATACTCAATTCTTATGTCACTTCTGCTTTCTCTGACATAAAGAGTGATAATTAGACTGGAAAAGAAACAACAAAAAAGTTTTCAGGGAATTGATAATCAAGGTTAGTAAGGAAGTAGGAAGAGAACACCTTGCTTCCTTTGATGTTTGCCTTATACTTCAGATTAGTTACATTCTCAGGTATTTATATCCAGGTAATCCATCCACATTACAATTTTTCCCATTATGGTTTAAATATATCCTGGGTCTGCATAAGAAATGCAATGGGTGGAGCAGGTAGCTGGTGCAGTGGATAGAGCACCAGCCCTGGAGTCAGGAGGACCTGAGTTGAAATCTGGTCCCAGACACTAAACATTTACTAGTTGTGTGATCCTGGAAAAAGTAATTTAACTGCAGTTGCCTTGCCAAAAGAAAAAAAAAAATGGGAATTTTTTGTGAGTTTTGTGGAAGCTGCAGATGATGCATTATGACCAGCAGAAGATGCAGAAAAGGTTTAGAAGTACAAAAATACATTTTATATATATATATATATATATATATATATATATATATATATATAGTATGATATGCTATCAATGCATTTTATCTTTTAATATATATTAATTCAGACTTCTCTGAAATGGAGGGTCAAAATTTTTTACATGAGTTTTTCAAATTTTTGGGGCACCACAGCCTAACCCCTGTGATGTTGAAGGGATAACTTTAACTGGGAAATATTATTAGCCTTTTAAATAATGATGGACCAGAGGAACAAAAATGCAATATTAGAGAATTCTCCCTCTTTCTTCCTCTCCCCCACAAAGACAGAATAATAGAGTCTGCAAAATATACACAAGCTTCACCAGAAAATTTGGAAAATTTCTAGAACATATTAAAAAGATGCTTAATGAATAATCACAGAGATAGCATGGCTTCCTCATACAGATGTCAAGCTCAATGTAGAAAGCCAATACAACCTTATGTTTCATGAAAAAAATGTATCATATAATTTATTAATCACTTATTAGGTTGCTGTGCACCAGGCACCATACTAAAACCTGTGGATAAAAATATAAAGCATGAAAAATCCCTACTTTTAAGGAGTTTACATTCTTTAAAATTTTTTTTTATTAAAGCTTTTTATTTACAAACCATATGCATGAGTAATTTTTCTAACATTGACCCTTACATGCCCCTTTGTTGCAAATTTTCCCCTTCTTCCCCCCATCCCCTCCCCTATCTGACAGGTAGTCCAATACATGTTAAATATGTTGAAATACATGTTAGATCCAATATGTGTATACATATTTATACAGTTATCTTGTTATGCAAGAAAAATCAGATCAAGAAGGAAGAAAAAGAAAAACTGAGGAAAAAAAATGCAAGCAAATCAAATAACAACAGAGAGAGAGTGAGAATACTATGTTGTGTTTCACACTCTCTTTCCATGGTTTCTCTCTGGATGTATATGATTGTCTTTATCACTGCACAAGTGGAACTGCTTTGAATCATCTCAGCGTTGAAGAGAGCCACGTCCGTCAGAACTGATCGTCATATAGTCTTGTTGTTGCCGTGAATAATGATCTCCTGGTTCTGCTCATTTCACTCAGCATCAGTTCATGTAAGTCTCTCCAGGCCTCTCTGAAATCATCCTGCTGATTGTTTCTTAAAGAACAATAATATTCCACAACATTTATATACCATAACTTATTCAGCCATTCTCCAATTGATGGGCATTAATTCAGTTTCCAGTTTCTTTCCACTACAGAGGGCTGTCACAAACATTTTTGCACAGACCCTTTCCCAAGGAGTTTAAATTCTATCCAGAAAGACAACATTAATAAGTGTAAGGTGGTGACCTTTTCAAATACGACTATTTTGGTGGCTAAAAAGACAGAAGAACATTTACATAAAGAACACTGATAGAATCAGATTTAGAAGACATATAACTTCTCAGATGCTGCATGGCATCCCTCAATAGGTAAATGAAATCTTTAATTTTTGTACCAATGGGAAAGAATATACTTGTACTTCAGGTGTATAGATTTAAAGAAAGAGGCAGTTCTGACTACATAGTCAATGGACATGGTAGGTTGTTGCAGAATATCCATGCATGTTCCAATCTTCCCCAAAGGAGGTCCCTGAGATATCCCACTCAGGAACTTCACTTTAGGTCATCTGAGAATGCATCAAAGCATTATACATAGTTGTTTGTATGTTGCCTTTGAGGACAGGGACTCTTTTGTCTTTCTTTGTGTTCTTAGTGCTAACTACAGTGTCCAGCATGTAGGAAGTACATAATAAATATCTGTTGGCTTGACTTAACTTAGGGAGGAGTCTAAGATAATGCTAAAGTTATGAATAGAAGAATGGTGATGACTTTGGCAGAAATAAGAAACTTAGAAATAAAAATTTTGGGGAAAGATATCACATTTTATTATGATCATGTTGAATTTGGAATTTCTGAAGAGTATCCACTTTGAACTGCCCCATAGGAAGTTGATGATATAAATCTGAAGTTTGGAGAAAAGATCAGATTTAGAGAGTTATGAATCAACTGCATGATTAAAACTGTGAGAAATGATGAGATCATCAAGAGAATATAGAGAAAAAAGTAAAGAGGGTCTAGGACAGAGTCCTTACAAACTCTCATAATCAAGATGTGAGATATGGGTGATGCAAAGTACATTGGTGAGCCAACAGTTCGGTGGAGAAACAGGAGAGAACAGTATTATAAAAGCCTAGAGAGAAAAGAGCATCCTGGAGGAAGAGGTAGTCAACAGCATTAAAATGCCACAAAAGGTTGATAAGGATAAGGACTTGGGGAAAACATCATTAGATTCCACAATTAGGAGGATAGAGATTAAGAGATTCTTGCTGGAGAGCATCATGAAGAAGGCAACCAGGTTAAGAGCCTTAAGCTCATGCTCTCTGGGGATCATTTGAAGTGACTTCTCATCTTTAGTTTGGAGAAGGGAATGTTTAGTAGATGAGGAAATTAAAATTATACAAAGGTGGGTTGGGGTTATTCTTGGGTAGTAGGTTCTTTCTCCTTTTAGGAAGGTATGTGAGAGAAGAGGATTTTTTTTTCAGGACTGATTAGTCTAGAATTCAGAGGTCCTCAAACTACGGCCCATGGGCCAGATGTGGCAGTTGAGGATGTTTAATCCCCTCACTCAGGGCTATGAAGTTTCTTTATTTAAAGGCCCACAAAACAAAGTTTTTGTTTTTTACTATAGTCTGGCCCTCCAACAGTCTGAGGGACAGTGAACTGGCCCCCTATTTAAAAAGTTTGAGGACCCCTGGTCTAGATGTTCATTGAGCCCCTTTCCAACTTTTAAAGTCAGTAATACTATGTGAGTGATATGCTACCTCCAGTTCCTGGATCTAGTGGATAGACATAAGTGGGAGACACCTTGCCTTTCTTTATATCACTAGCACTTCACATAATTCCTGGCACATAATAAATTCTTAAATGCTTATTGACTGACACTGGGAGAGAGAGAAAGCAAATAAAGAGCCATCATGAGTACACTTGGAACTTGAGAAAAAGACTTACTTTTTAGGTTCGAGTAGAGACTTTCTACAGCTTTTGGATAGAAGTCGGTGTGTGAGGCCTGGGGATTGTGAACATCATTTGCAAAAGAAGACTTAACTAGGATGGAAATAGGTTTATTTGAGATGTAGACACACTTAGAGTTTGTTCACACTTTGGCCAAGTAGTAGAGAGGTCTCTCTTGGGAAGGTAAGGAATGCCATCTGCTGTATGCTGAGAGGTGTGACAGAATTTGGAAAACAACATGAGGAAATTATTGAATAAATACTGAGAACTGAGGGCACTGGATAGAATAGGGCCTGGGTAGCTAGAAAACTGCAGGAATCAGGGTTGTATAAGAAAGGGGATTGGATGAGAGATAAAATGTGAGATGGTTACCACCTTCCAGAGAGCTGAGGTCCAGCTGTGGAGATGAAGGATGGGGAAGAGCAACAGGGAGCACAGCTGGCTAACATGCTGGCCAAGGCAGGATTTGGTGAGTATTTTCTATTTTTTTATTGAGTGGGGAGCTCTTGGTGAGGATATTCATTTTGCCAATTCAGATAAGCACAATTTTTTTTTTCAATTTCTATTCTTATAGAGTTGCTTGGGATAATGAGAACTTATGTGACTTGCCTAAAGTCAAACAGAATCTATGTATTGGGGCAGGACCTGAGCTAAGATAGTAAGCTATCAACATACCAAGACTGATGTTTGATTGCTGACACCATCTCTCCCCGTTTCTGTCTTTCTCTTTTCATTGATGTATATGTATATATATACACACATCTATGCTTACATACCAGGGCTTTTTTTTTCCCAAGCTGTAGACATGAATGCTGTCATTTCTTTTTCTACAGAACTCTCGCTCTATTATTGTGGGGTGGGTGTGGAGAGAGTTATGGGAAAATAATGTGGATGTAAAAGATACTGACCTTACATTCTGGGGGTTGCTTTCCTGCATTTAATCACTTTTATTAAAATCCATCTCACATCGCAAGCACATTAAAAATATATTTAGTTTCACACCGTTCATGTCTTTAGAAACTAGCCATCTGCCCACTTCCCCCACCCCCTGCAATCTTGGGATAGTTTTGAGGATATTAGGCTGACTTTTCCAAACAGCAGAGAAGAGACACATCTCAGAAATATGCCCACTGTGCTAGACTTGTTCTTGCCTCTCAGAATAGCTTCAGCATTTATACACAGAAGCAGGAGACAGCTTTGCTGATTGCTCACAGAAAAGAATAGGAAGCCAGGAGCAGGGGGCTCTAATGCCAATTGGGATGGGGACTCTATAGGACAGGCAAAGCTCTCCACCAGCTTCTTTTCCCCTATTGGGTCTGTGCTCCACTACTAAATGATAAAGAAAGATACTGAGATTCCAGCTTTGGAGCCTGGGGATGCTTATAGAAATGTTTGTGTGCAATGACAAATTAATGGTTTTTAAAGAATTATGTATGTGTTAAATATTGTGACAGGGAAGCTAAAATAACTGTGAAGACCATTCCATATGGCTTCTCTTGTTTATAGCCTGGATATTTACACTGTTTGCATCTGAATTTGAAATGATTTAGTATTTCAATGTACAGAATGCAGTCTGTCTTCTGACCAGGCAGCTTTTGGTTCTGGTAGCAAGCAAAGCTGCTTCCCTCTTCTGTAAATAGATGCTGGCAAGGAAGAAGTTGCCATGGTGGATAGGTTTCTGAGGATGACTCCCTATTTTGCTGTTATTTAAGCTTGATATTCTCAGAATTTCATTCACCAAGCATTATATGCATTTGAAACCATATGTTGGTCCAGTGTTATTGAGTATGGGTGAGGGATTGTTTTTAAAAGATAGGTACAGAATGCCTTTTGGTAACATAAATTGGAGAGAGATAAGATAAGAAAACAAATAACCTCTGAGACTTAATGGATCCCTTGCCTTCTTTTTCTTCCTGACTTCTCTCCATCTTCTTTAATTTACAAGTTTTTGAAGAAGATTAGTATCTGCCCCACTCCTTTCTTTCTTTTCCTAGTCTCCCCACCCCCAATAGGCTGTAAGGCAATTTTATTTGTATTAATATTAATGTACATTCTGTGAGTATCTACTGTCTACCTTAGTGTCTAATAGCAAGCACAAAAGAAAGAGGAGATAGGACCTCTGCTTAAGGAATGTTTAATTTACAACAATGTGGTAATAACACACACACACACACACACACACACACACATGCAACACTTGGGAACAATGACACTGAAGCACGTGGGCCAAATACACAAGTGGAGAGAAGCAAAATGTATGATTAATTAGAAGAAGGAAGGGCATGGTCTCATGAATATTAAGAACAAATTTGATCTAGATGCCTCTCAGCTTCAACAAAGGCCCCTAACCCATGTGGGTTCTTGTACTTTTCTCCCCCACAGCAAATGGTCAAATTCTATTCAGTTCTATACCTATTAATTCCTGATCCATATCTTACAAAGGAACTTTGGGTACCCATTAGGATGCTCTCACACAGACAACGCTAACAGCAGCATCAATGCTGAAGACGGGGGTATTGCTGTGCTTGGATAGTGTGTCCTCAGAAAACTATCCAGGACCACTTCTTACTTAAGGGATGAGCTTTAGATACTGACAAAGGTTATATTTTTTCCTACCTCCCTTTTGATTCTCCTGTATCTGTGGATATGTTTTCAATGTATCACTCTAGTGAAAAAAAATGTACCACTCCCTGAAAAAAATGATTTTCAGTGTACCACTAGGTGGTATTGCTGATCCACATTTGGATAGTAAGGATGCCTGTTACTATAGTAACAAGTTTATAAGTTTACTGGGGATGAATACTCTTCCCCCTTTTCCCCCAAATCTTTTTTGAAGGAGAAAGATGGAAGTATTTGTGAAAGTCTGTTTTCTGCAGCAGGGGCTATTATTGTGAAAAGAGGGGGAGAATCAGCTGGGCATTAGCCCACTGTCCAAGAAAATGGGAAACCAGAGTGGAGAGATCGCTTTTCCTAGCATAGTCAGTCACAAAGCTTGCATTTGTACAGTTTAGTGGAGCTCTAGTATATTTGCTGCATACATGTGAACATGCTACAAGAACTCCAGTCTAACATAGCCATACCTTGTAGTGTGGGAGGCAGGTTACATCTGTCTGTTTAAATTGTAGATGTTCTACTTGGTGGGGGAATGCAATGGACACTTCACCATGCATAAAACATGTGTTCAAGTACATGCACTCAAGTACATGCACTCCTGGAGACTGTTATTTGTATATGCATATTCACATTCATACCTACATACACATACATACTCAGGGACTCTCATTCCTCTTTGAAAAGCAAATCTCTGAAGGCCTAAATGCTTCCATGCAAGATCAAAAGACCATAGCTTTGATCTGCTCAGTACCCCTATGCACTCCTTTTTATTCTCTTCCCTCTGAGGGGGGGTGCTGCTCTCTCAGTATTTAGGATTTGGATGCCCACTATTGTGGAGCCAGTTCCAGACAGGTGGGAGGGAGTGCTCCCAAGCCTGCTGTGAGCCAGATGTGCCTCACTGTGTGAGTGAATGCTTGTGTGGGAGAAAATTGCTCACCAGATTTTACCTTCTCAGGCACTAGGGGACCAACCAATAAATTACCTTTTCCTGTGCAATAACTAATTTCCTGGTGTCCTAGGGCAAAGTTAATCCATTATCCCCAAGTGAACAGTTTAATGCAATAATAGATTCATTATGTATTTAACATAAATACTTGCCCTCAAGAAGCTTACTGTATGTGATGTGTGTTTGTGAGAACTAGGAGAGAACAAGCACACACACACACACACACACACACACACACACACACACAAACAAACCATCATAAAAGGTAAATTGAGGAGGTTCACTGATAATTGGATGTATGGGGAAAGGTTTCACTCAGCTAATCCTTGAAGGAAGATGAAGATTTTGTAAAAGATGGATGTGGATGGAGGGGCAACGTTCAAAGCATGGTGGTGGTAGAGACAAATACACAGAGCTAGGAGATGGACTGTCAAATTTGAAAAAAAGCTAGCTGTCCAGTTTGGCTGCCATATAAAGTTTTGGAAGGAGAGTAGTATCTGAAGGAAAATAGGTACAAATCAAGTGGTAGAGAGAGAATTTATTTTATTCTAGTGATCACTGAAAGTGTTTTTGAGCTAGGGGATGACATGGCTAGGACTGTCTTAGCAGGATTGTTTTCCGCATCCCAACCCTATTTGAATGGGAATAGATTTTGAATTGGAAGTCACCTCAGAATGCATCTACTCTACTCCCCACTCCCATTTGATAGATGAGGAAATTGAGTCCCAGAGAGGAAAAATGACTAGGATGGAATCCCACAGGTAACCAGCAAAACAAGCATTTGAATCCAGTTTCACTTATTCAAAATCTAGCACTCTTTCTTATGCTCCACATTAGTATGGAGAATAGATTAGAGATAGGAAAGGATGGAATCAGGGAGACCAATTAAGTAGCTATTAAAGACGTCCAGGTGACAGGTGTTGAGGATCTCAAACTAGCTAGGAAGTTAGTTGAGAAAGCCTCCTCCCTTGCACTCATTTTCTCAGTTTGAAATAATAATAAAAAAATCATATCACACAGTGCTTTAAGATTGACAGACTACTTTCTCTATAAAACTCTTTTGAGGGTGATAGTTTAAGGAGTGTCATCACCATTTTATAAAAAAGGGAACAGGCTTTGGGAGTTTGAGTAATTATATGGGGGTCACATAGCTAGTAAGGGTCAAAGTTGGCCCTTAGATTCTAGGTGTAGAGCCCTTCTCTCCTAACACTGCTACTTCATGAGCATTACATTCAGGATAGGAGGAGTGCTTATCTGTTCTGAGCTTTGGTACCATTACTTGTGAGGAAGGGAGGAAAACAAGGAAGTCAAGAGTCTAAGAAGGATAACATCATTGTTTTGAAAGCAGAGACTGGACAAAAGAAGAGGCAGAGGGATTGCCCAATAGTGATCCAGGATATTTTTTGGAATGTTTTCTACTTCTAGTTTAAACCCCTCTTCCTCTATCTCAGTAAATTAAATTGCTTTTTATTTGTAATAGCCTTTGATTGATTTTGTTGAAGCTTTTGTTTTGTAGTAAGGTGATCTGGGGTCAGATTCTGATGATGATACTTCCTAAGTAGACCTGGACAAGTCACTTAACATTTCTAAGCTATTTCCTTATCTGTCAAATAGAAATACAAAAACTTTATGCTACCCAACTCATAGAATTTATTTTAATAGTGTTTATTTTTTCCAATTATATGTAAAGGTAATTTTTAACATTCTTTTTAGGGAAAGATTTTGAGTTCCAATTTTTTCTCCCTCCTTCCATCACCTTTCTCTCTCCCCAAGATGATAAGCAATCTGATATAGGTTGTACATCTCACAGGATTGTTGTGAAGAAAGCGATCTGTATATCTTAAAGTCCAGGTTAATTCAGTTATTTTTATTATTCCTTTGCTCAAGTTTCAATCTGATATTTTACTCAGGTGTGGAGATAACCTTGGTTTTCAAAGCCAGTATCAGTAGAGCATGAATTCTGTCAGTTCTTCCAAGATGGAACACATTTCCATAGATGGGAAAAAAGCCTTGTTTGGAGCCTAAATTTGAAGAGGTTCATAATATTTGCCAATTATTATTTAGCATCTTAGTCTTATTTTTCCTTATCTCTAAAAATTGGAATAATAATGCTTTTCTCACAGGAATTGTTTTAAGACTCTAATGAGATGATATAAGTAAAACACTCTGCAAACCTCATTGTACTATAAAAATACTACTTATTATTGTTTGTAAATCATATATACAAATCTATATTTTGTGTATTTATGTATGCTTATACACATAAGTAAGTAGGTGGATAAATAGATATGTTTGTCACACTCCTTCAGAAGTAAGAGACTTAAAAGCAATTAACAGAGCAATATAGAAGCTGTTGATCCAGGAGACATCCTTATAGACATTTTGAAATCCTTCTGTTCCAGAGGATAAGTTCCAGGCATTGAACAAAGTTCAGAGATAAATCAGTTGGTCCAGGGATAAACCTTTTGGAAACTTAGTGAAGCCTCTAGTCACGTTATACTATCCTCTGGAGAACCATTCACTATAGATCTTTCCAATCACCTATGAACGTGGAGGTTGTTGAGACTGTTGAATGATAAGAAAGGAGGAATAAGTTCCTAAGACTAATACACTATTTATATAATGCTTTATACCTTTAAAAGTTTTAATATTTGTTATTTCATTGGAAGGCATTGGGTATAGTGGACAGAAAACTGACTTTTGAGTGAAAAAGACCTGAATTCAAGTCTGACCTCTGACACATTATATGACCCTGATGAAATTATACAACCTTTCAGACCTGTAGGCAGCTCTTTAGAACTATAGTTTGCAGAAAAAGGTTTTATTTTGCATTTTTGTTGTTGTTTTTGTCGTTCAGTAGTATCTGACTTTTCTAAACCCTATTTTGGGGGTTCTTGACAAAGATACTGGAATGGTTTGCCATTTTTTTCCAGTTGATTTTACAAATGAGGAGCTGAAGTAAACATGGTTAAGTGACTTGCTTGAGATCACACAACTAGTAAATATCTAAGGCTAAGTAATTTGAACTCACGAAAATGAGTCTTATTCTAAATCTTGCACTTATTCCACTTCATGATCTAACTGCCTTATGTTATCCTGCATTAGTTAATTCCCAAATCACAGATCCAGTCCTATACCTATTTTATTAGATTTTTACAACAATCCTACATGGTAAATAAAATTATGGCTAACATGTACGTAATGCTTTGTTATGGTAAAGTGCTTTATAGTAACTGAGGCTCAGAGAGGTTAAACAACTTATTTAGATACTCATGTATTGGCAGAAGGAAGATTAGAAACCTTTTGCAGTGGGCAGCTAGGTGGTGCAGTGGTTCTAGGCTTAGAGTCAGGAAGACTCATTTTCTTGAGTTCAAATCTTGCTTCACGACTTATTGACTGTGTGACCCTGAGCAAGTGATGTACCTCTGCCTCAGTTTCCTCATCTGTAAAATGACCCAGAGAAGAAAATGGCAAGCCACTCTAGTATCTTTGCAAAGAAAACTTCAAATGGGATTGCAAGGAGTTTAGGATGATTGAAAAATGATTTAACAACAACCACCTTCTCCAATGATCTTTCCATTTCATAAATACTGGCTGCTTGGAAATAGAAGAATAAAGAGAGTGGAAATGAATGCCTTGGATAGACTAGCCCTGTCATGACATTCCCCAGCTCTTGGACCATGAATACAGCCCATAGGCATGTCCTCTTAGCCATGTTTCTCCATACTGGCTTTGGTTCAGCACCTCTGCTGCATTTTGTCATTGCCATACTCACTGAGTAATTTCCATTCCATTGGAAAGTGCTTCTCCAGGAGGGAACTGCCATTATGAAGCTCCTCACTCGAGAACTGCCATTATTAAACTGTCGTTAGCAGCAGCATGCATGTCAATTAACTGAGTGTGCTGCTCCTTTCATCTGTCGCTCATCAGTGAAGGCAATGACTCCCTCAGGTGAACTGTCACTGAGCTTGCAGTTCAGGGGAGTAGGATTCACGGTCTGATAAACTCATCACGCACCTCCTCCAGTTCTAATTGGGCAAAGTTGATCCCTGTGAAGGGCATCAATAACTCCAGCGAATTCATAGGCACCGGTGCTATCATGCTTTGCCCTCTCTCCTTCTCTTCTCCCACTCAGATCTATACCTCTGTCTTCCTCACTTTTCTTCTGTTTCCTTCATCCACGGTTAGGAAAATGTTCATGTCACTGAATCAAGCCTGAACCCATGCAAAGCATCTTGAAGTTGCCATCAATATTTAAAAAAGAAAAGAAAAGCTTGTTTTCTTTTAGGGTAAAACCAAATAGTGGTTTCATCTTTCAACTTAATTCCACAGCACTAAAGGACTGGTTGCTTATAAAAACCCTTTCTCAAGATGTGCCAGGAGCCTCTCAAACACTGTGAAGCCATCCCCTGTGTAAACACACACAGACAATTGAAAAGACTTCTCACAAGGAATGGTATCAGTTTGAACTTAACTGAATTGGGCCTAATGTAAAATTCATGCTGAGGTGTCACAAATGAAAGGCAGTTTATTAATCCAACTTATCTAAGGCAGGTAGAAGATACTCTTGCTTACATTACCAGCGGGCAAATATTCTCTATTCTAATTTGGACTAGGTTTCAGACTCCTTTTTGCCAGGCTGGGTTATAAGAAAGCAGCAGGGCCCAATTACCTCTGGAGGCATCGGAGCCTCCACCTGCAAGCTTGTGCTCATATTCTCCTCCCCACTGAATGCAGTACAGCTGAATGAGGCGTGATTTCTCTTCTGTTTGGACAATCTCAGTGTGTCCCTCAAGGATGGCTGTATGTGGTTCCCTTTCTATTTCTGATTTCTTTAGCTGGGTCTTGATAAGTATTATGTTTATGTTTCATGGGAAATTAGGATGAAGTGGTATGGAGTGAGGGATATGGAAAAACCTTTCCTTAAGGAATGATAATACATTATACATGTGCATATGCTATGGATAAAAGGCACACCATAACTAATCTTCATGGTGTGTGTGTGTGTGTGTGTGTGTGTGTCTAGTGATAAACCTCCTAAGAGAAAAAGGATTGTGTCATTCAAGCAACAACTATTATTACATATTGTCTCCCCAACTGGTAAATATGATTACTGAGGCATTGTCAGGGATACTTAAAAGAGCATGACGAACGGGAGAATTCTACAATATTGCAAAAACTTAAATATTGTTCTAATTTAAAAAAAATAAAAAGGAAGAGATGGTTTGGGTCATTATAGCCCAGTCAACTTGACTAAATTCTTAGCAAATTTTTAGTACATATTATTAAATCTATAGTTAGTGAAACTCTAAAAAAGGAAGTGGTGAGCTCAAAGAGTCAGAATGGCTTTATCAAGAGCAAGTTGCATCAGTCTAACTTGATTTTTGTTTTTGACAGTTTCTGGGCTTATGGGGAAAATGCTATAGATATAGTCAGTTTAAATATGTTTTATGAAAGCATTCTGACAAAATCTTTTCATGCTGTTCTTGTGAAAATGATGGAGAGATGTAGGCTGGATAATGATGCAATCAGGTGGATTCAGAATTGGTTGAACAGCTGGACCCAAAGAGTAATCATTTGTGGTATAATGACAAGTTGGAAGGAAGTCTGTAGGAGAGTGCCCTATGGATCTGCACTAGGCTTGTTTACTATGATCAACAATCACTTGGATAAAGACATGGATGGTGTGCTTATCATCACAGCCAGTGGCATTCGTGTCTAGAGTTGAAGCAGTGGCATTTTGGCAGACCCCCCCTGGCCACTCCACAGCTGGCATCTCTACTGAGAAAGGCTCTACATAGCAGAACCAGTGGGGGAGCCTGATACAAGGGGGAAAATTTCAGTTTCTTGAGAAGTTATTGTTATTATGGAGAGCAGCCTCTTTACAGTAGCAGTGACTGGGTCCAGGCTCTGCCAATTGTCCACACTCTGACATATGGTAACAAAAAAACAAGGAACTTTGTTTCTGAGATCTGAGTATTGCTTACCTTTGGGCTTGGAGATTTGGGCTAATCCACTCTTGGGCTTCAAACCTCCTTACTTCAAGGGTCCTAGGAAGTATTACATTTCTCCTTGGGAAGTGGGCTATGGCAATGGTGGCTGACTTTGGGCTGACTGACATCCCAAAGGCAAGAATTTTCCCTTCCTTGAGTGGCAATTGTCTTTTTCCTTTGGCAAAACAGTGCTGAATCCAGTGTGTTTTTCAATACACAAAAGATTTTCATAACAAAACAAACTTTTAATATAAAGTTTAAAAAGTACCAGCCCCAGTGTGGTGCAGAGGGCAGGCACTAGCTCCTTTTCTGGTCTCAGCATCTCATTATCCCTGCACTGTCACCGGCACCACCATGGGCGCCAAACCCAGGTGGTCTTTGATGTCTACTCAAAAACCCCTTCCTATGTACTTTTGAGGGTATTATCTTCTACATATATCTACTAGGTCTTGCTCTACTTCTGCCAGTAAGGATAATCTTCCTGATTAAAGGTTGAAGAATAAAAGAAACCATTATCATGGTATCAGTTTTTTTCTCTATTTTTTTCTTGTTTTGTTTTTAAGAATTAAATGGATGATCTACTGTCTGAGACAGATGAATGGCTCTGACATTCTATAATTCAGTGACAGGTTTTCTATACTCTGATACCAACATTTTTCTGCTGAGCTTTGTCTAGAATTAAGATTCAAAATGGATATCCTTTGGAATATCAGCTACTGCTCACAGGATCCTAGATTGAGAGATGGGGGCACCTTAGAGCAGGAGAGTCAACTTGGTGGCAGCAATCCCCATTTAGCTGTATACTTCCTGAGTGCAACTTGAACCATATTGCCTGGCACATATTAGGCACTTCATGAAAGTCTTCAAAGCATCTCACTTGGTGATCACAACAACCTTATTAGAGGTAGATGCTGCTATTATTATTCCCATTTTACAGATGAGGAAACTGAGGCTGAAAGTGTTTAAGTTACTTCCCCAATATCAAACAGCCAGTAAGTGTCTAAGGCAGATGGGAACTCAGATCTTCCTGTCTCCAACTTCCCTAGTCCATCCACTATGATAAAAAATTTGTAAACACAAAGTAAGGAGGGAGGTGAAGCCCTGTATTTGGTGGGGAGGGGGAGAGTCAGGAAAGACTTCATGTAGATAATTGGATTTAAGTTATTTAACTTCTCTGATACTTTGTTACTTCATTTGTAAAATGGAGGAGTTGGGGAGGTTGGTCTAGGTTAATGAAGTCAAACTCAGTTAGAAATAGATTCCTGTAGATTTTATATTTAGAAAACTACAACTTAACATTATCTATGTTCTATTGTATTTTAATTTAATTTGTTAAATATTTTCTATTTGCATTTTAATCTGATAAGGGGTCTCACTGGGACCCCATTCCTCTTGTTGACTCTAAAATCTCTCCCAGATCTAGATCGGTAATCTATGCTCCCAAGTGCTATTGCTTATTGGTCTTTAGTAGTGCAAATTTATGGATAAAGAAGTTGAAAGTTTCTGATTGTCTTATATGATTTAGTATTAACCAAATTCTCTTCAAGCTACTCTGAAGAGTATCTGATAAATGAAACAATATTGTTCATTACTTTGGGAAGATCCTAAAGCACACATATATAGGAAGACTGAAAAATGATCACAGAATTTTAGCTTTGGAAGAGTCCCTAGAGATCATCTACTAATTATTAAGTCAATGCATAGTCTAAATTATCAACATTCTTGACATGTGGTCACCAAGCCTCTGATCAAGCAGTAGTACATTTCATTGTTGAGTAAGTTTAAACTTAGTACTTCTTATCTGTCTTAAAGTTGAATATTTGTATTAGTTGAACCTGTCTGTGAATGTCCATCTATCTTTCAATTGTAATTCTATCCACTATAACAATACTTAACAAACCAACTCTTTTTTAAAGAAAAAATTCAATAGTATTTTATTTTTCCTATTGTATATAAAGGCAGTTTTCAATGTTCATTTTTGTAGGATTTGAAGTTCCATTTTTTTCCTTCTTTCTTTCCTCCCCCACTCCGTCCTCAAGACAACAAGCAATCTGACATAGGTTATGCATGCATAATCATTTAAAACATATTTCTATGTTAGAAATGGAAAAGTCCCAAGAAAAAAAGCAAACAAAAAAATTGAAAATAGTATCTTCCATCCACATTCAGTCTCCATAGTTTTTTATCCGGATGCAGATGGCGTTTCCTATTACAAGTCTCTTAGAATTGTCTTGGATCACGGTATTGCTGAGAAAAGATAAGTCTATCATAGTTGATCATCATACAATCTTGCTGTTACTGTGTACAATGTTCTTTTGCAAACCAACTCTTTCTTTTACATGAACTTTTTCAGATATTTGAAGGGAGAGATTTTGTGCCTTTCTGTCTACCTATAATTAGGAATGCTCAGTTTCTACTGTTGCTCACTTGATATTGCTTTTAAGATTTACAATAAACTCACAAATGAAAGGCAATTTCTAAGTCCAACTTATTTATCATTTGAACCAACAAGAAATCTAAGTATATGTCTGGGCTCATTACCATCCTGTTGACTTTCTCTTTATGCAATTTGAAAATGAAATTCTGCTTTTAAAATTCTATTCTCCAGAACTAAATACAATATTTATTACAAATGTAATACATCTCAGAGTACAGTAAGATCATTACTTTCCCTGTTAGAATCAGCAACTTGATTTAAGAGTTTCATGTCTAGACCTACTACTTAAGCTTTATTTATTTTCTTGGCCATCTTCCACCAGAGGAAAGATTACTGTGCATGTTTTTCTGAATCCCCCAAACCCTAACACCTTTCTTCAATTATGGAAGCAAAAACAACAGTCAAATAAAATCTCTAATTGCTCCTGGAAAAAGGTGTATCATTCTACAGATCTTTATCACGAACTACTGTCAAGCCAGGTCCCCCCAGTTATAAAACTGGTCAGTTTTGATCACTTATTTGATCTTACATGAAGGATAAATAGAAGGATCTATTAATATTAATGTTTGTCCTCCCTTCACTAGGAGGCCCAGAATATTTCTTCTCATGTAGTTGGATTGTGGTCTTAAATTCTTCATCCTTCTTTTCCATGGTACCTTAGTTTTGAGCACAAAACAAGAAATTTTCAAAGTAGAATGAGGTCATTGTATAGATTGCCTAGATTCAAATCCCACCTTGGATATTTATTACCTATGTAACCTTGAACAAATCATTTAAGTTCTTCTAGGCCCTAGTTTCTTTATCTATAAAATGAGCAGCATACTAGAAGATCTTTAAGAAAGTGGAGTCAAATTTAAATAGATCTCTGTCCCCACACATTGATTGAGAAAAGTCACAGGTTAATGTTATTGATACGGTATTCGATTCACTGTATTTATTTTTGTTAAAAATTCCCTATTTGTATTTCAATCTGATTGAGGCTGTACTGAGGAGTTTTGCATCCAAATGGGGCTAGCTGCCATGAGTCTGTCATCTCTGCTCTGAGGTATTTTCTATCTCTCAATCTATGATCCTGTGTTGTGAGCTGAATTCTAGACAAAGCCCAGCAGAGAAATGTTGGGATCATAGTGCAGGAAACCCATCACAGAATGTCAGAGCTGTTAATTTATCCCAGACAGTTGACAATCCATTCAATTCTTAAAAACAAAATACACAAGAAAGAAATAGGAAAAAACCCAACCTTGCTATCTTGGTAATAGCTTCTAGTGTCCTTCAACCTTTAATCAGGAAGGTTATTCTCACTGGCAGGGGTGCAGTGAAGCCTAGTAGATAGATGTGGTCAGAGCCCAGCTGGCTTTGGCTTCAGGAAAAACTGGGTTTAAATCCCTCCTCTGACACTGGCAGTGTCACCACAAGAAAATAGTTTAAACTTCTAGAGCCCAAGTTTCTTTATCCGTAAGCAGGAAATAATACCTTTGCCGCATAATTCCTAGGGTTATGGAGATTGAATTAAAAAATACATATATAGAACTTTGCAAAGTTTTCACGTCATGGAAAAGTCAGCTAAAGGTATTGATAGGTCATTTGGCAAAGGGTCAGCACCTAGGGTTGGTTTTTGTTGAAAAAATGAATTGATTTGACAAATGTTGAGTTTTAGATAGGGTAACTGACTTGCCTGTAAATAAATGGCTGATTAGTGTTAGGAACAGGATCTGAACCAAATTTTTCTTGAACTGAGGAGGAGCATTCTCTACCTATTGTGTCACACTGTTTCTAGAACTCCCATAGTTCTTCATTTACTATAACAAAAGTTTATTTTATTGTGAAAATCTAATGTACGTAGAAAAACCCATTGGACTCAATACTGTTTTGCCAAAAGTCAAAGACAATTGCCATTTAGAGAAGGAAAAATGCCTGCCTCTGGGGACAGTGGTCAGCTATTTGTCTGTATTCTTTATAGCAGCCCTGTATCCAGGAGAAGTATAACCCTCCAGTGTCCTCTGAGGAAGGAGGCTGGAGACTCAGAGCTGGGTCAGCCAATATTCCCAAACCCAGGGGTAGCAGTGCTCATGACCCTCAGGAACAGTCCAGGTGCCCTAGTTCTTGGTGCGATATATCAGAGCAGTAGACAGTTGGCAGATCTGGAGACCAGGCATTGATACTGTGGAGAGGCTGCTGCCATTCCACTGGGGCCAAGTTCTGGATAATTCACATCCTGCTACTCAGCAAGGGATTAATAACACAAACAAAGACTATGTTTTGGCTTCCTTGTCTACTTTACCTCCAGGCCGCTGAGACTTTTGGAATGGGAATAATGGGATATATTGTGACAGGGAAGTAGGGAGGAAATAAAATTATGTCGAATGTAACCAAAGCTAAAGGGCTGTCCAGTGGTTCATACTCGAGTGTGGAGATAGGGAGGGTAGAAACAGGTAAGGGTGGCTGCTGGAACTGACTCCTGAGGGATTCTAAGAGGCAAAAATGAGGAAGGGGGACATGGAGCCTCACATGTGAAGAACAGCACGTAAGCCTGCACCCCAAAGTGCCAGGAGATGAGTAATTTATAAGAAAATGAAAATTTTGATGGAGGATTCTGGGAAAATGGCAGAATAGGTTGGTGAATTTCAGATGTCCCATTTATGGCACAAATAGAACAGATTTATGCTTCAGGGAAAACATACTCAGCAGGAACCATAGAGACTTTCACCTCTGGGAGTTTGTGGGGCCAGGGTTTGAGTCCTAGAAGACTGAGTGAATGATTGATTGGGAACACCAGGCCTGCTTTGTGACATTGAGACACAGCTCTGGGTAAAAGAAACCAGCATCCTGTGAGTGCAGAAACAATAGGGCAAGACATGCTGGCTGTGGGCACTTGAATCTTGGTTTGAGGTTTCTGGTCCGAGTGGAGAGGTGAAGGGAAGCTTGAGGCAACATCCCCCAACTTAATCATTAGAGGTGTTTACATTGATACTTCTTATTTAAAAAATGAACCCACAAAGAAAAAAAGAACCCCACCATTGAAATATATTATGGGAACTGGGAAAACCAGGATTCATCTTCAGAAAAGACACTTCAGTATATAAAAAAAGTTTCTATTCCAAAGAGTAACAGTAAAATGGCTCCCTGCCGAGATAAAATTTATAGAACTCAAAAAAGAATTAAAAAAATCAAACAATAATCATTGAGGAAAAATTAAAGAAAAAATTAAAACCATCCAAGAAAAACAAGAAGCTTCTGAAAAAAAAAGTTAACCAACTAGAAAAAGAGGCAAAGAGGCACAGAGTCTTAAAGATGAAAATAATGCTTTGAAAATTAGAATTGGATGAGGAGAAGCCAGTGAAGCTATGAGAGACCAAGAAATAACAAAACAGATTCTAAAGAATGAGAAACATCTTATAAGAAAAATGACAGATCTGGAGAACAAATGGAGAAGAAAAAATATAAGAATAATGGGACTGGCAGAAAGTTCTGACCAAAAAGAGAACCTTGACTCAATAATGCAGGAAATAATCCAAGAAAATTGTCCTGGAGTGATAGAACATGAGAGGAGAGTAAAAAAATAGAAAAAAATCACCAATCAACACCTCAAAGAAATCGTGTGTGAAAACATACAGGATTATGGTTGCCAAATTTTGAAACCCCACATTAAAGAGAAAAATTTGCAAGAAACAAGAAAAAAAAACATTCAAATATGCTAGAACTACAATTAGAATTGTACAAGACTTATCAGCAACTACAATAAAAGACTGCAGGTCCTGGAATCATGTCTACTGACAATAAAAAGAACTAGGCCTGTGACCAAAAATATTATATCCAGAAAAATTGTCTATAACCCTGAATGAGAAAAAGTGGACATTCAATGAACTTGCATATTTTTAGGACTTTCTATCAACCAAACCTAAACTTAACAGAAAATTTAACATATAAGAGCTATTATGAAAGATCAGTTTTAAGCAATTTAACATGGATAAATTGTTTAAATATGGACAAATTATTTATGTTTATATATATATAAATAAGATTCACATCAACAATAGGGTAGCTCAAAAGAAAGATCGGCAGAGTTAAGGTAAAATAGCAATCATGTTATACAAATGATGTGCAGAGAGAACATACACATTCAATAGATAACACTATATATATGTATGTACGGTTATATATATCTATATATCTATATATCATGAAGGGTATAGCACCCTCCAAAATCTATAAAGAAATAAGAAGGATGGGCAGGTGGGGAAGCAAAGGGTGAGGGAAGAAGACAGGGGAGGGATCCTTGGGTGGAGAGAGGTTCGGTAATAGCAAGATAAATTTTGGAGCAGAATTTAATTAAAAAGGCAACAATGATGGGAAAAACAGGTGCTCATATGTGGGGTGGGTCTGGAAGTATATGTATGTATCTATATATCTATGTATATATACATAAATATATCTTTTCTTAAATGTATATATATATATGAATGTGTATATCTATCTATGTATGTATATATGTGTGTGGTGTGTGTGTGTGTGTGTGTGTGTGTGTGTGTATACTTTTTTGATCTGGTAATTTGTTGTTATATATTTTGAATCCTCCCTGATATTTGTTTTATTTTGTTTTGTATTTCTTTAATGTTTTCCTTTTTTCTTACTGTTTTTTCAAATAAAAAATGATTAAAAATAAAAGAAAAAAAAAGAAAATGAAAAATTTCCTTCTAATAACATTAGCACTCCCTCTGTATGCTACAGCTATGCAGTGTCCAGGGGGCCTGCCCAATGTGCTACCTGATGTGCATACCACTTGATGTGATATACACACTGTCCATACCTCTATCCAAGTTACTGTTGATCACCATTAATAGTACAGGGCCTACCACAGATTCCTGGGGTACTCTCCTACAGACTTCTTTCCAAGTGTCACTTTACCTTTCATGATTGGTCATCTCTTCCATCATTTTCCAAGAACATGAAGAAGATTTTGTCAAAATGTTTTCATAAAAAAGGCGACATGGCATGTGGACTTGTAGTTGAGAAGTTTGAATTCCAACTCGGGCAATTATTACTTGCAGGAGTATGAGCAAATCAATCTCTCTCAGACTCAGTTTTCTAACCTGTAAAATGGAAATAATAATGACATCTACCTCAAAGAGCAATAATAACAATCAAATGATACAACATAAGTAAAGCACTTTAGGAGAAAATAAAACTGCATTTTATTCTTCCAGTTCTTAACTTCTTCCCTTTCTCCCTATTCACCAGGCTCCCCTTATGGTTTATGCATGCAGAAAAAAAAAATCAATGGCTTCAGACATAGCTGGCATCTTACCTTACCAGAGCTACAGTCTCATGAATGTAAGAACTCTCACACAGGTGTGGAACACAATCCCTCCCATGCCATTTGTGCTGCATGATCCCTGACCACATCTTCTTGTAAATGCAATAGAGAGGAGCTACCCAATGTGCAGGAGGCTTTCCTCCTATTCTTTTAATATTAAACATTCAGCACGTTATGCATTATGGAAATAGTGACTGAACACTGGGTTTCTGGAGAATCATTTCTGCCGCCGTCCTTTCCCACCTGCTTTACTTCTATTTCCCGAGCTTGTTTGTTTGTTTTTATGCTCCTGCTTCTTGCTGTGTTAAGTCTCTCATGTACCTTCTTCCACTTCTCCATGAAAAGTACTTTATTAGGGAAGCAAGTACTTTGCAATTACTATTAGTTGTAAACATGCTGGAGAGGCAGCATGCAAACTGGCCTCTGAGTGACGAAAACCTGATGGCTCCTCTGACACATACTAGCTGTGTTACAAGTCAGTTCTCTAGGGAACTCTATACTGCAGAAAATACCTTGATTTTCACTAGTGGATACAGTGTCCTCATCTGGGAGTTCCCTATGTTAGTGAAATCCCAGGTTTAGTCTCTCTAGTCAACCATGTTTCTTCAAACTGGCATTTTCTCTTCTAGACATAAATAAGTTAATATGATCTTCAAACTTCCTGTGGAAGCTTAGATTTTTGATAAAAAAATTAAACTGGGTACAATTTATGCAATTCACAAAATGAAATCCTGTCTTCTATTATACTATTATAATGCTGATTCTCCACTTTTTGTATGAAATTAATAAAGAATTTGACAAACAAGTATCAAAAATATCCTTGAAAATTGCTTGAGAAAATATTTGTGCCTTTGAAATATTTCTGGCTGAGCTATTTTTCCCTAAGATTCTCTTTCACTACTCTTTGACTTATCTTTCTCTTTTTGCTAAGATATTCTACCTCCTTCCATTCTGTCAAATCAAGAATTATCACACTCACCTATTTTCCAGGTCTTGTTATGAAGACTAATTAGCATTTGTAAGGGGCTTGGAAAGCTTGTATTTACATCATAGAACATTATTTTTATTAACCTTTGTGAACAAGAAAACAAAGCCAACAAGTCAATATGTGCAAATGGCTTGTAAAATACCAGTAAATGGTTTCCCAGCTATAATTTCATTGAGTGAAATCAATGAAACCTTTGGTAGTTCTGGCAATTTTAAAAGAAAAAAAAATTACTCAGCAACACAAAAACCTCATGTGAACCTAGGAAGCTGCTGCAAAAATGTTAGCTGTGTTTTATTGTTACTTACTTTTGAATGCATTTAATAAGTGTACTTAAACTTTTAACCTACAGTGTGTTAGATATAATAGCAAAATGGTGTGGCTCATTACAATACAACTTTGGCTTGGTATCCAACGTAGGGAATGATGTTTTGACTTAGACCCTGGGATCCACAAGATGGCAGTACCTGCTAAAGCATTGGGTACAATACTGGGGCAAATTACAGAATAGCCAACCTAGACAATTCTGTGGCTTGTTGGGACTCTTCAAGGTCATGGAATTCAATCCCATGTTTCCATGTTTATATCTAAATAATATGACTAAGTAGATTATTTCTAAAACTCTAAGGAAAGGACATTCCATTACAGTCTTGAAAATATCTATGCAATTAAATTCTTTCTGTCTAATTTGTCTCAGCAGTCATAATTTGAGCCCTATGGCTCTAGAGCTATTTAAAAGAAAGAATATATTTATTTGCCATCTTCCCCTCTTTTATGTGTGAATGTTCCTGGATAGATGACAAGAGCACAAGATGTTCACAGTTTTGTTCTCAGATGTGAAGCCAGTTCACCACAGTTTGGGATAGGAATCTCAATCTTACCATCATTATTCATTTTGCATGGCTGCTCTAGGATTCCCATCATGCCATGCTTGTGGTCCTGAACTGCTGCAGTAAATACTGCCATATTCCTCTGTTCCAATAGCCCGGTATTGGATATGTAAAATCCTGTGAAGAGACTCAGAGTTCTTTCTTTTTTCCCTTATGTACCAAAGAGGTTTTTTAGACTTTTACTGTGTGTTGGAAATTGGAAGTCAAGACTTCCTAGATATATAATTTTCATAATAATACACAATGGGGGGTTTTGAGCACTAATCTACTCCTATCTTTGCTGTTTGGACAATGGGTGGGTATATGATCTTTACCTGGTAATTTTCCAGAAATTGGAATTTAGCTCTATCTTTATCATGTACTTAGAAAATCCACCTAGCTATTAGGGTTGTCTTTCAGCATACATTCACGTAGGAATGCAAACAGGTTGCTTACTAATTATGTGACAGAAAGAGCACACTGACATAATGAAATGAAAAGAACCAGGAGAATAATTTATTTTATAGCAGCATTGTAAAAATGAACAACTTTTATGCACTTAAGAACTTTGATTAACACAATGACCAACCATGATGGCAGAGCACTGATGATAAAGAATGCTACCCATCTCCTAACAGAGAGGATGATCTTGAGATGTAGAATGTGATACAGATATTTAGATATAGCCAAAGTAGGAATTTGTTTTGCTTCATTATGCATATTTGTTATAATGCTTTTGTTTTCCTTTTGGAGGGAGTTGGGGAAAGACAAGAAGAAGAGAAAATAAATGGTTGTTAGTTTTAAAAAACAATTTAAATAGAAAAAGAAAAATATGCCCTGGAGATCACTGGATCTGTGGTTGGATGTGACTCTCAATCCTGCTTCTGCCATGAATTAATTGTATGATTTGTGATACTGGGGAGTCACTTAATGTCTTTGAATATAAGTTTTTTCAACTGTAAAACTGACCTAATAAAACAAAGCTATTTACTTCACAGTACCCTTGTGAGGATCCAATTAGTTAACAAACATTTTGTAGCGATAAATCTTGATATTTTTGCTGCCCTCAAATGGTCCCACATTGCTACTTAGTCATGTGTTCAGGCTCATTTTGAATGAACAGCTCTGAGATCAAAAATCATTTGAAATCTAAGGTATCTTAGTTCTTTTTTAATGTGAAATTGATTATTGGTTGAACAATGATAAGAGCTCTTGTATATCAAAGTCCTTGCCCAGTTTTTTCTTAGGTTGCTTAGACTACAATGCTCTAAGAATGAAAATACATTTCTTCAGTGGACTCATGTATCAGGAAATTTTTTTTGCAATATCTACAGAATGTTTTAGAAGACTTTTTTTAGATGGCTGTCCACATTGGGACTCTGAAAACCTTATCTCATTGAGGTGAAGTGTAATTGAAAGCCCATATGCCAAGCAAACTTTTTACTTTCTCTGCCAGCATCTTTGGGGCTTAGTTTAAACCTAGATTAATTATCACAGTCCTACTGAAATTAAGACCAATAACCTTGGACCCAATCATTGTTTCCTTCATATTATTTCAGTCACCCTACTCTTATCCTGGCATGGCTTCCCCCTTGCTGCTCACAGAAAAGAAGAAAGGGAATAAGAAACACTGAGTGCTTGGAAACATAAAACCAAAGATGTACAAATTTCCATTTTTCGTGTCTGAAGACATAGAAAGTATAGCTCTAAGTATCTCAGGACTGAGTGACAAAAGTAGATATCAGGGAGGACTGAGATCTGGATAGATATTGATAGGAGCATAGGGTTTGGGGAGTCGCATATGGAATAGAAAGCAGCTCTGTCCTTTGTCTGAGACCCCTGATCTCTGATCTAAACATGCTCTAACAGATATGAGATGACTTCATAAGTAATAAGGCTGAGTCAGTGACATTTGTCAAATGCCAATTTATTGATATTATATATAGCATTCTGGGACAAATGTTACTTTGCAAATACAGCTGCAGAAGAATCAGAAGGGAAACAACCAGGACATTCTGATGATTTCTCTTTCCTAAAGGGAAAATGTCCAGTAGAGCACAAGAGCACCAGAATACTGTAATTTTATTGGCATGGTAGCTCTTTCTATCACTGTTTTATAGATTGTATAGACTTATGCTATCTACAATATAGGCTTAGAGAATGTTGTGCATCTTAGGGAATTAAGTAACTTCCCAATGGTCACTTAGTTAGGGAGTGGTAGTGGTGGGATTTAGATCTTCAAGTTATCTATTCTTTCCACAACATCATACTACCTTCCAGTCCTAAGAGAAGCTTCTCTATAAGGCTACCATACTATCCATGTCTAGTATAGTGTCAAGCAATATCAACTGCATGGTTATTATAATTCTCATAAACATATGGTAATAACAACTTTTGGGATAGATGTGATGTGAAATTCTTATTATCCTTCAAGCTGAGGCTCAAGTACTACCTTGATTTCCTTAGATCATAAAGGCAAAGGAGGAAATGTCCCTGCTGTGGTAGCTCTTACTCTTTTTGTTCTCCATTATGTTGGATTTCAAGATCATAGAGTTGGTCTCATGAACAATGCTAACACTACTTTTTGTTCTTGTTCAATCATTCAGTCATATTTGACTTTTCACTACCCTGTTATGTATTGCATTCTAGGCTCTTCTATCTTTCGCTATCTCCTAAAGTCTGTCCAAGCTCATATTTATTGCTTCATGACATTATCAGTCCATTTCATTCTCTGTCATACCCTTTTCCATTTGCCTTCAATTTTTCCCAACATTAGGGTCTTTTCTAATGAGTCCTTTCTTCTTATGTGGGCAAAGTTTAAGTTCCAGCTTCAGTATTTGACCTTTTAGGGAACAGTCTGAATCAATTTGTTTAAAAATTAACTGATTTGGTAGCTAGGTGGTGTAGTGGATAGGGCACTGAACTTGAACCCAGAAAAACTCATCTTTTGGAGTTCAAATTCAGCCTCAGACATTTGGTAGCTGTGTGACCCTGGGTAAGTCCCTTAGCCACATATGCCTTAGTTCCTTCTCTGTAAAAAAATGAACGGAAGAAGGAAACGGCAAACCACTCTAGTATCTCTGCCAAAAAAAAACCCCTGAGATCACAGAGAGTTATATTCAACTGAAAAATGACTAAACAATAAGTGATTGGTTTGATCCCCTTATTATCAAAGAGAATCTCAAAAGTCTTCCCCAGCACAATCTGAAAGCACTACTTAAATGAGTAATGACTTAAATAACTACTATTCTTATCTCTTAAATATACTTGATACATCCAAATCTAATGTAAATGCTACTAACATAGTACACCCCTAGGACAATAGAGATATATACTCCCTGCCTAACCTTATTGTAATGGTATTGCCTCCCCTGTGGTGCTAATGACATCCTTTTAACATAAGTTTTTTCTCCCTTCTCATGGAGACCTCCCACTATAACAAAGTTATAAGATGGAAGGCAAATGAAACTTCATACCTTGTGCTATTAGGTATAAGACCACATTAATTAGAAGACTCACAAAAGTCATTCATTTTGTAAGTATATGATTCAAATTATTCAAGATTGCAAGACTGATTTTTGTATGGATCAGTTTGTTTTGCTCCATTCTATAGCCATAGAATAACTCTCTAAATTCAGATGGCCATGTCCCAAAACTCATGACATAGATTAAAAAGAGACTCACCAAAGACAATGTGAATGGGAAGCATAAATACATCATCACTGCCAAAAACTAACTCAAAACCCTATTGATAAATTGATAATTCACTTTAACATAAATTTAATAAGAGCCTACTAAATTCAAAATACTATGCCATGTGCTGGGAATACAGATCCCAAACTGAAACTGTTCCTGACTTCAAAGAGCTTACAGCCAATTGGGGAGAAAGAGCATATATACAGAAAAAGGAACACAAAATAATTCAACAGAGGGAATCAGTGCCAACAAACTGGGGGAGGGGAGAAGGTTTCAAAAGAGGAGGTGACACCTAAGGTAAGCCTTGAAGAAAGGTGAAAATTTTCAGAGTTTGGTTTAAGAAAAAGGAGTATAGAAGCTTATACCCTGGGAATAGCTTGTGCATATGCACTGAGTTGAGAGGGTATATGGATTTAAGGCAATGGGTAGTAGTCTAGATGTGTTGGAAATAGAGTGTGTAAAAAGAAAATAATTTGAAATAAGACCTGGAAGGTTAAAGGCAGATTGGAGAGCCGTAAATGCCAGGATGGAGTTTTTTTTCCTTAGAGGCAGTGGAAAGCCTCTGATAGTTTTTGAGTATGGGACATGATTAGATCTTTTTCTTGGGAAGATTCTATTGGTAAATGTGTAGAGGATACATCTGTGGAGGATGGATTAAAGAGTATAAAGCACTTCTCACCAGTATGTACTCTGGATTTCTCTACCATGCCCCAGAAATTTCTCTGTCTTAAAAGATTACTTTAGTCTTGGAATTCATACCTTCAAAGTCCCCTTAACCCCTGTGATGTCTCCCTATGATTGGATGGTTCTTCCCTGCCCATTTATCATTTCATTTCTTACCAAGTTGCAGTCCACATTTTTCATCATAAGCTAACATAAAGCATCTTCCTCCTTCTTTATCGTTAGCTTACTTTTAGTTGTTGTCTTTGCTCAGTTGAATGTAAATTCCTTGAGGACAAAGTCTGCCTTTCTTTTTGCCTATTTTCCCAATGCTTAGCACAATGTCTGGCACATGGTCATGCTTAATAAATGCACATTGACTGACTGACTGATACAGAACAGAAACAGAGAGATCAATCAAAAGATTTATAGTAGTCTAGGGCAGTAGAGATGAGTACATAAACTAGGGGGTTATGTATGCAAATGGAGTAAAGGGAATATATCTATTAGATGATTATAGCCATTGGAATCACAAGAGCTGGCAACTGACTAGAATAATTTAATATGAAGGAGAAGGAAAAGTATAAAACAATTTTAAGATTAAAGGTGGTGGTCACCTTAAAAGAGAAAGGAAAGTTTGGAGAAAAGACTATTATAGAGAAGAGAGTGAGTTCATGCTGATTTGGAGATGCTAATAATACATCCAGGTAGAGATGGGATATAGGTAGGTGATGATACATATCTGGAATCAATAGTATCATTTTTGAGAGGCAGAGATTATTTCAGTCTTTTGTGCACTAAATAAGGGAATTCTAGACATATTGTTTTAAAGGTCTCTAGGGATTAAAACAAGTAATCTGACGGGTCACTCATTATCTTTCAATCAGGGGTATAGCTATCTCTGGAGACTCAGTAAATAAGCTTTTCCTCACTACTGTTGATCTTTTTCTCTGGATGATGAAAAACATTGATTTTTTTCAAGTAAGTGATCAAATATATAGAGGGAGTACAAGGATCTGGTATGTGTTATCCAGTATATCACTCAGCATGCAGAACTTGCATAATATGTTGCTTCTCAATCTATTATTATGGTTATTGTTTATTCTTATCCAACTTTTTGTGGAGTTTTCTTGGCAAAGATACTTGAGGGGTTTATCTTTTCCTTCTCCAATAGATTTAGGCAAATAGAGGTGAAATAACTTGCAAAGAGCCATACAGCTGGTAAATGTCTAAGGCTGATTTTAAACAAGCATTCTTGACTTCAGACCCAGTGCTCTATCCATGGTGTCATCTAGCTGCTCTCTTGGCAAACAGGGTTTAAGAGGTTTTCTCAAGGTCACACAACTAGTAATTGTCTGAGGTCCAACTTGAACTCAGGTATTGATCACTCTAGTTCCAGCACTGTATCCACTGAGCCATCTAGCCCTTCCATCTCTATGTATGAATTATTATTATTATCAGTTTTTTCACTATATCCCCAGTGTCTCACATAGTACATTATACAGAGTGGTAAAGAATATCTCATTGATGGAATATAATATTTGAATTAAAAGACTCTGAATTGAAGGTACCCTGTAGATACTTATTTATATTTATATTATACTTTCATATATGTCATATTATATGTATGTATGTATGTATATATATATACATATATATGTTTATTAATTTATATGCATATTGTCCCTCTAGGTTAAATATAAGGAAAAATGGGTTTCATTTTTATCTTTGAAACCTCAGCACTTTATATACTGCCCGGAACTTAGTAGTAACAAGCACTTAATACATTGTAGGCTTGTTGATGATTGATCTAGACCTCCCTACTCTTGAACAAGAATTTCCTCTATATTATTGCCACTAAATGATAATCCCATTTAGACTTCATAGGATCATAGATTTAGAGCTGCAAAGGAACTTTGAAGTCATTGAGTCCAACTTTTTCATTTTATAGATGAGGAAACTAAGGTGGACTGGGTTGCAAACATAAGTCCTTTGACTTCAAATCCATCCTTTTCATTCTGCAGTCAGCCTCTTGATGCGTTTTAGTGATGAGGACACACTAAAATGCCCAGGTAGCTTATTTCATTTTTGGATAGCCATGTGATATAAGGAGAAAAATTGGCTCTGAAATAAGAAGACCTGGGTTCAAATCCCAATAGGACATCACCTGTGTTTAAATCCCATTCTCTTCAACTGTGAAGTCAGAGAGGTGAACTAGATGACCTCTGATTTTCCTTCCCCTCTGTATTCCAATTGTGGTCTCATATCAAACTGAAATCTACTTCTTGGTACCTTTTGTTATTTTTACTAGTTTCTTTCTCTAGGGCCAAGTTATACAGATCTAATTCTTCTTCCATAAAATGCTCTTCTAAATACTTAAAGATGACCTTCACAGTTGGATACCCTTCTCTTCTCCATGCTAAATATTCCCGGTTATTTCAACTAATTCTATTCCCAGATAAAAGTAACCTTTTCTCTGCCTTAGGTAAACTAAATTTAACTACTAAACTACTGAACAGTTAAAATTAAGTTTGTGACTTCTGAGATGAAGTTATTGTTCTCATTGAATTGCTGCCACGCAGAAAATTGTTTGAATCTTTCCCATGGACTTTTTAATCTCCTAACTTGATTATTTACTGGATATATATATATATATATATATATATATATATATATTCTATTTTTTGTACCTCAAATCAGTGCTTCATCTAGTGAATAGATGATTAATAAATGTCCAAATATTTTTAAGAACCAGATGATTCACAAGAAAATAATTCCTCAGTCTTGGTGCTTTCTCTTCTAAGTTTAAGTTAAGAGACACTTTGGGTACTATTCAGGTAAAGCTGGTTTCTGTTCTCCCAGCAATAAGAAACAATTTTATCAGTAGTCCTTTTATTTCATCAGGACTAAACTCAATTAGGAAAGCACAGCATCCAATTCTTCCTCCTAAAGTAGGTGACCTTATTGTGTTGGTGACTGGCCCCCATTTCAGTTGAGATGAGAGAATTCTATAACAAGACCTTTCTCACATGTCCCCAAGTACCAGATTTCATTGTTTTTTCCCGTCTGCCACCCTCACTGTCACTGGCATCTCATGGACGTTTTCTCTGAGCTGACAAGTAAAAAGCCAATAATTCTCTGTCAGGCTGTAGTCAGTCACACAGAAAACCATTGAGTGGTCATTTCAAAGAAGCAAAGAATAGAGAATATACTTAAAGTTCTCTGACAGAAGAGATTTAAGAACACGAAAGGGCATTAGTGCTTACATACCATTACTGGATGAACATTCAATGACATACATTTTATAGTTGGTGATAAAATCCCTAATATCGTCCTACTTTACCTCCTAGAGGATTTGATTCTTCCTTTACAGACAAAGTCCCTATCAGAACAGATCCTTTTTATGAGAAGAGGCTGCTGAGAAAGAGCATTCTTTTGTCTTCAGAAAAATGGGTCCACTTTTGAACTACTTTCTTCGACACTGATAAAAAAGCCCTTTCATCTCCCTTTAAGTCCTTCCATTTCAGTCTCAAGTCAGACTGATTTACAACATTATCCAACTCTGTCCGAACCAAGCCAGCCTTCAAAACTGTTTCTGTGTAAGATGATGGAAGGCAAAGAACAAACAGCACTAGGAAAGTTCTCCTGCTGTTTAAAGACTTCTTACTTCCAGGACCAAGAAAGTAAGTAGGAGATAAGTTCTAATCTCAACTGCCTTCCAGAAGACCTATCTTGACTTCTAGATTTTTGTTTTGGAAAATCCTCAGTTGTTCTGAACTATCAGCACCTATGAGTTGATATACAACTCATAAGGACCATATTCAGTGATCAGTGTCTCCGTAGTTCAAAAGGTGAATACCAGAAGGATTTCCAATGTTGTTATTATGGGGGACTCAAAGTATAAGAACTCTTTCCACTAAGATAGATCCAGTGCATCTCTGATATAGTAGATAAGAATAAGGAACTGAAGCACTAGGAGATTAAGTGATTTAGCCAAAGTCACACAGCTAATAAGAGTCATAAACAGGACTTGATACTAAGTCTTCCTAACTTGTCTAAGCTCATCCCATCTACTTCTTAAATCCAGATGTCTCTCTAGTTTAAAACAAGCAATTGAAAATAAAAAAAAATAAATCAAATTAATTGGTTTATTTCTGTGAGATTAATTTCTGTTCTAATTGATTTTTCCCTACTGAAATGACAGAATTGACTAATTATTCTGGCCCAAAATCTATTCCTTGAAGTGCTTCTGCATATGAATTCCCAATTAAACTTCCTAGAGTTCCACTTTAGCAGATCATTTCCCTGCACAATACTTTATAATACCTCCCAGATTCTTATTGTGTAAGTTCTTGCACTTCATTTGACTAGTTTTTAAGTTCCTCTGATATACAAAGGAAGCAACTCTAGTATCACAAAACCTGCCCTCATTGGCTCTTAGCATTGTAAATGCAACAATAAGGACATTTCTTGCATCTGGTACTTTGTTTCTACTTATATACTTCTAGCCTTAGTTCAGGCCCTCACCACTTCTTGGCCTGCTTAGGGTAATTCCTCTCTACTTCAATTTATTCACATGATGCCAAGGTAATTTTCCATAAGCACAGGTCTGATCATGTTTTTCTCCTACTCAATAAACTCTAGTGGCTCCTTATTGTTTCCAGGGTAAAATACAAAGGTTTTTGTTTATTTTTTAAGGCCTTTCATAGCCTGATCTCAACATATATTTCAAATCTCATTATAAAATATTTTCCCTGCTGCAATGATCCAGCCAAAATAGCCTTCCCTTTGTTTGCCAGATGTCACGCCTTCACCTGCTTAGCTTTTCTCCAGGTCCAGAATATACTCCTCTTCTGGAAACCTTCTTTTACTTTTAGATCTATCCCTTGACCACCTTCTACCTTAAGCCTTCCCTTGTACTAGTGTTCTATCTCCCTGTCTTTTAATTAACCACGTGGTGTTTATTTTTATATTTTTCTATATTGATGCTTTATATTTATTTCTATGGGTATTTGGTGTTTTCACTCTACTCCTTGAGAGGAAAGATTATTTTATCCTGTCTCTTTGTATTCCCAGTATCTTGTATAGTGCTTAGCATATACTATGTGCTTAATAAATGCTTGTTGATTGATCGACCAATAAAGCAATACAGTTAAGAAGTATATTCATTAATATTAATTCACCTATTCCTCACAGTAGGCATTACTGCTTAGCAGTCACAAGCTGCTAATGTCAGTGAAGAATTAAGAATCCTGAAGCTCACTAGAATTTTTAGAGGAAGTTAGGAAGGCAGCCTATTATTTTTCATTTTAAAGGTGGGGAAACTGAGGCTAGGATCTGTGAGTGACTTGCCTGAAGATACAGTGCTGGTAATCACCTGAAGTATGACTCAAACTTAGTTCTCTTTCTTTCTAAAGCTAATGCTTTCTACTACCAAAGACTGTCTCTCACAAATTATTTTTAATTGTTTTTTTCTAAACCAATCTTTAATTATCACTAAGCCAATCAACCAGTATTTATTAAGCAGCTACTATGTGCTCAGACACTGATGTGGATGCTAGAGAATACAGGTAAAAAGAACAAAACGTCTCCTTACTCACAAGACACGTAAGGTCAAACTGTGAAAGGCAGTGTAGTATAATAGAAAAGGTAATAAACTTGGATTTAGGAGACAGCTGAGATGGAGTTCTTCCTTGGACACTTATTAGCTGTGATTGTGGGCAAGGCCTCTCAGTGCTTCACTTCTAGAACACAACGGCAGTAGTTACACTGCCTACCTTCCAGGGTTGTCATGAGCCTCCAATGGGATGTAAGGTAGGTTGCAAGCTTTGATGTATGTCTGTTGTGATTGCTCTGTGTAGATATAAGTTTATTTTGTGGTCGGGGATTAAAGGGGAACTTGAGGCAGTTTACAGTTTATAGGCTTTGAGTTGTAGGATCTCCTCAGGTACTCTAACATGGCCTGTGATAATGCCTAAATTCGTGATTTCTGTGGGAAGGATAGTGGGCTGGATTGATGAATTAGGAGATGACATTGTTCCTCTCTGAGTCAGCAAAGGACATCAAGCAGCACTCTGTGGGTGTCTGTGTTTTGCCAGATGTAGGCATCATGTTTAGTCTCTCAGTTCTTTCTCCGCCTACCTCAGGTCACCATTAAAGTCTGCCTCAGTGTAGGTGTCCATTAATAGCAGAAACTGAAAATGTTTCATTGTTTTTTAAAGGACCAAATTATGGGCACGGGCTGTAGGACAAGAAGCTCCTGGAAATTTCAAATATTAGCTGACTAGTGGGTGGTGACCTTGTGGCCTGGGGCTTTTTGGCATAAGCAGTTAAGCCCTTGCCAGAATGCCCTGTTGCCAATAGCATCCTGGCTGAATCCCAAACAATTCATTATATTCTGCCTTTCTAACTTCCTCCAAAAATTCTAGTGGGCTTCAGGATTCTTAATTCTTCACTGACATTAGCAGCTAGTGACTGCTAAGCAGATGCCACATTTCAACCTTTGGAGGAGGGGAGGCAGTGACATTTCAGGGAAAGGTGAGATGGTTTTTGAGAACGTGATATAATTTACAAAAATTTTGGAAGGGTTGGCATATGAAAGGGGCTATTGAAATGTCAGTCATCTTTATATACTTATTCCTCACTTTATTTGTAATAATCCCTCAGAAGTCAGGAGCTGAAATTGGTTTCTTAGTGATCTCTCTTTTCACCCTGGATAGTGCCTAAAGGATTATTCTCAAGTACTCAAATCCATGTCAGAGTTCATTGGTGACATCCTTCTGGTAGAAGACAAAGGCACTTTTATTTTAAGTGAGGAGGCTTGCTAGGCTTGGTTGATGGGCAGTGGGGTTGCAAGTATACTATATATATTTCTGATTTACTGCACCTGTATCTGAGACTTCTCTATGGATAATTCCTACTTCTAAACTATCCTTCCATGATTGTTGATAATACTCAGCTTAAAAAGTCCTCTTCCTTTCTTCCTCCATCATCATCCCCTGAAATCCTATCTCCTCTAAAAGATCTTGCTCAAGTACTTGGCGAAGAAGAACCTATTTCTTCCTGATCCTTTCTTTTCTAAATATAAATTCTGTCTCTTCTGGGGCTAGAGTTGGCCTTAGAATAGAATATCATTTAGCAACATCTTTGATGAAGCGATCTAACTGGCTAATATCTATTAACTTTGCATACTTTTCTTTGGATATATATATATATATATATATATATATATATATGACTTATATATAGCCACAACCATGATCATTGTTTAAAACGTGCTTATTAGGTGGGTATAACAGTAACAGGAGCCATGCAAAATAATTTAATTAGCAAAGAACCTTTGGGAATTTATTCTGAGAGCAATATTGATGCAGACTTACACATAACAGATGCTCAAAGATATCTAAACTAATATTTCACAAGTGTGGGAATTAAATAAAACGTTTACACTGTAAGCAAATGGGTAAATATTTTACAGGTATGTGTTTGTGTTCTTTAGTAACCATAGTATCAAATTCACTTTGATATTAAGTCTACTTTTTCACACTAATAGAATGAAAATACAAATATCAGACCCTCACCTCTGACACAAAGAATGGAGTCAAATGTTAGGTTCTCTCCCTAATAATTTCTTCAACTAATGCTTTTGTCCAGAAATATTATAACCTGGCTTACTTTTCTTAATGGCCTCCTAGCTCCCTTGCAAAAATCCAGATTAACAAAAGTATATGACAGACTTATAGAAAAGAACAGTGAAATAACTTGTACTTAAAAGCCATATTTTCCTTCCCAGATGATATCATAACCTCTCCTTTCTTCTCCAAATTCCCTAAACCACTGTTAGTGAAGTGGTTGCCTCTTGAGGGAAATTACAGCTTTTTTATAAGTACAGATTCTGCATCTCCAGAGCAAGCACAATTTCAAAGTTTCTTTCAACATCTGCTGGGTCTATGAGGCTCCAGTGGTCTTTGGTGCTTTCTTTTATTTATATGCACAGCCTCATTTTCATGTTAGTGCTTTATCTTAGTACTTTATGCATCTTTAGGAGTTCCTTTCATCTCTTGCATGAAGGGAAAGAGGAGAGAGAAGAGGGTTGACTTAACTTTGTTCCACATAAACTCATTGTGTTAGCACAAGCCTATAAGTGGAAAAGAGCCATTTACTTCTCCCTCCAATGTGTTCTTTCATTTCATTCCAAGTCCTATGACTAGTTTCCCTCCTTACACAATTTTCTTTTTATAGCTGTCCCTTACCTTTACACAATTACTCAGCTCTTTCAAGAGGGACAAAGGGATCATATTGCATGTTCTGATTATCTTGTGCATATACTGATCTGTGTACTACCACCTTTCCATTACACTTATTAGCTTTCATCTGTGCCATACTTATTCTCTATTCTTTTTAAAAATGTTATCTTATTTTTAATTATGTGATAAGCATTTTCATAACAGTGTAATGAAAAAGAATATTTCACTTGAAACAACAAATCTATTCTGTACAACTTGTTATTCCTTTTAAATATATAACAAATTTATCATGTAAATTTCTTTTTTTTTCTTTCCCTCCTCTTCCTTCCCTCCCACTCTGCCTTAGAGATGCCAACCATTAGACATAAATATGTATATATATATATATGTATACATGCATACATATATAAGTAGAATTGCTTTATGCATACTTCTATTTATCAATTATTTCTTTGGATGCAAATAACATCTTTTTTCATTTGTCCTTTATATTCACCTATCTCAACTCATGACCTTTTCTTTTACTAGAGATCAAATATGAGAAAAGGTTGAAGTCAATGAAAAGGTTATAGTCATTGGTAAATCAGAGGTTCCCTTTGTTAACTCTTCTTTTTAGGCTTCCTTTAGTGTGAACTCCAATGTCAGAAATTGCTACGCTATGCAAATATAGTCAATGAAAATACAATCAGAGTCCTGATGGCAAAGATTTCCTTTGATGTAGTGAAGATTGAGATTTGACTCTCAGATCATCTTCCTAATTGGTGACATGAACAGCTATACTTACTTGAATCACAATGGTTTATTCTTGAGAACCAACCTATCAGTGGCTTTGGCCTTACTTATTTCAGTAGTTGAAACTGGCAGCCCAAAGCCCAGAGCTGATGAGGGACTACTGTTTTTTGATAGCTAAACCTGCTCAGAAGTTTAATTTCTTTTGACTAATTTCCATAAAATAACCAGATTTGCTCTTTGTCTTGGAAGTGGAGGAAGTGAGGAGTTTTATTATAGAAATTTCTTTTGTCTGTGGATGGGTTGTATAGATGCCTGCTAAGGATCCTTTCAACTTTCAAATTCTTCAGTTCTGTGGATTCATATTGACACTTTCCCTTGGCACAAGCCTGGGGCCTTCTTTGTATTTTGGTCCTGTCTTCTTGAAGTTTTAGCTGTTTTCTCCCTGAAACTATCTGGGTCCTGTTTTCTCTTATAATCTCTGTCCTCTCTCCACCAAATTTATTCAGCAGATCCGATTCCACAAATATTTATTAAGTGCTTATTATGTGCAAGGAACTGAGCGAGGCAATAGGGTTCTAAATATAAACTCTGACAAATTTTTGACATATTCCTTACCCTTGATGAACATTTTGTTAGGGACATTCAACTTGTACATGGCTAAGCATAATTTAGGGTGGGGCCTCATGCCAAAACATGAGAAATCTAGGCAATGGTCTTTAGGGTAACTTGGGGAATGGGAGAATACATTTAGTTAAGGGTCTCATGGGAAGACTTCATAGAGGAAGAAAGAGCTGACCTGATCATCAAAGGGAAAAAATGATTCTGAAAGGGAAAAGTGAAGAAAAGATGTATTTCAGGTAGATAGTAAACATACAGCTACAAAGGACCCAAGAAGGTCCAATAGTCTTATTTGATGATGAAGAAACAGGACAAGGGAGTTGAAAGAAATTGTGTAAGATTTCAAGGTTATAATTATCAAAGAGAGGATCTGAATTCAGATCCTAGGCCTCTGAAGTCAGTATTCTTTCTGCTGCATATCCCTAACGGGGATATTAACGGGATGACCTTGGATTTCATTTCTCTCTGGTTTCCTAATAAATCATTAATTAATCAAAAAAAATCTTCTGCAACCCAGAAATGCAGTTTGCTTAGAAAGTAACATGACCCTCTAGGCATGGTTCAAAAAATAGTAGTCCAAATGAAACAAGGATTAAATGTTGAGTGGAAAGTTAGGGGAAAATGAAATCAAGGAATCTGAAGAGGAGATGGTGATTTCATAGTAGTATTCAGATATGGGAAAGACTTATGAATTCATTAAACATTCTGACTATTAAAATTTATTTTTAAAATTAAATTTTCTTTTTTTTTGAAAAAATTTTAAAAATATTTATTTCTATTTATTATTTTTCAAAAAATTTTATTATTTATTTTAATACACATTGCTTTATGTATCATGTTGGGAGAGAAAAATCAGAACAAAAGGGAAAAACCATGGGAGAGATAAAAAAATAGAAAAAAGAAGTGAACATTGCTTTGTTGATTTACACTTAATCTCTATAGTCCTTTTTCTGAATATGGATGCATTTTCTGCCCTTACTCTTTTGAGCTCATTTTAGATTACTGAACCACTAAGAAGAACTAAATCTTTCATAGTTGATCATAACAATTCTTGCTGTTATTATGTAAAATGTATTCCTTGTTCTGCTTGTTTCGCTCAGCATCAGTTAGTATAAATCTTTTCAGGCCTTTGTAAAATCAGTTTGTTCATCATTTTTTATAGAACAATAACATTCCATTACCTTCATATAAGACAGCTTATGTAGCCATTCCCCAATTGAGGGGCATCTACTCATTTTCTAATTCTTTGTTACTACAAAAAGAGCTGTCATAAACAATTTTGTACATGTGGATCCTTTTCCATCCTTAATGATTTCCGTGGGATACAGACTCAGTAGCGGCACCGCTGGGTCAAATGGTATGTTTAGTTTGATAGCCCTTTGGGCATAGCTCCAGATTGCTCTCCAGAATGCTTGGATCATTTCACAACTCCACCAACAATGCAGTAGTGTTCTAGTTTTCCCATAACCCCTCCAACATTTATCTTTTCCTGACATCTTAGCCAATCTGAGAGGTATGAGGTAGTATCTCAAGAGTTGTTTTAATTTGCCTTTCTCTAATCATGAGATTTTTTCATATGACTATAGATGGCTTTAATTTTGTTATTTGAAAATTATCTGTTCATATCCTTTGACTATTTATTAATTGGGTAATGACTTGTATTATACATTTGACACAGTTTTTTATATATTTTATATATATGAGACCTTTATCAGAAATTCTGACTTTAAAGATTTTTTTCCCTGCTTTATACTTCCCTTTTAATCTTATTTCTGTTGCTTTTGTTTGTGCAAAACTTTTTTAATTTAATGTAACCAAAGTTGTGCATTTTGCCTTTCATAATGTTCTCTAGTTCTTCTTTGATCATAAATTCTTCCCTTTCCCTACATTTTCACTCAACAATTAATCTTTACTTCATTTGGACTACTATCCTTTGAACCATGCCTAAATGGTCATATTATTTTCTAAGCAAACTGCATTTCTGGATTGCAGAAGATTCTTTTTTTTTAATCGATTAATGATTTATTAGGAAATCAGAGATAAATGAAATCCAAGGCCATCCCACTAATATTAATAAGGATATGCAGCAGAAGGGAAGTGGAAGGATAATTTACTTATCCCTTGTTCTACAAATTTGTTTATGGTATCTTCCTTTATACACAAATCATGTACCTATTTTTTTTAGCTGTGAAAAAATTCCTTTAATATCAATGATAACAAATCATAACAGCATAGGATAACATCATGGTTACAATAAATCAAAGGAAAATTTGAATATGATATTCTTTTTTTGTTGTTGTTTATTTTATTTTATTTTATTTTTTATTTAATAGCCTTTTATTTACAGGTTATATGTATGGGTAACTTTACAGCATTGACAATTGCCAAACCTCTTGTTCCAATTTTTCACCTCTTACCCCCCACCCCCTCCCCCAGATGGCAGGATGACCAGTAGATGTTAAATATATTAAAATATAAATTAGATCATGTACCTATTTTGATCTTATTTCAGTATGAGATGTGAAATGTAGGACTATACCAAGTTTTTGACATATTATTTTCCAATTTTCTCAGCATTTTTTGTCAAATAGTGAGTTCTTATTTCAAAAGCTGTTCTTTGGTTGTTTATCAAATACTAGATTACTATAAATCTTGATGATTGTGTCATTTGGATATTGTGTAGCTAATCTATTCCATTGAGCTACCACTCTATTTTGTAGCCAGTACCAAATGATTTTGATGACTGCTGCTTTAAAATAAAGTTTTAGTATTGCTTAACTTAAGCCGCCATTATTTGCAGTTTTTTCATTAATTACCTTGATATTCTTGATCTTTTGTTCTTCCAGATGAATTTTGTTATTCTTTTTTCTAGTTCTATAAAATAATGTTTTGGCAGTTTGATTGGTATGGCACTGAACGAGTAGCCCAATTCAGGCAGAATTGTCTTTTTTATTATATTAGTTCATCCTACCCAAGAACAATCAATATTTTTTACAATTGTTTAGTTTTGACTTTGTGTGAGAAATGGCTTTTAATTGTGTTCATATAATTCTTGGGTTTGTCTTGACAGGTAGAACTCCAAGTATTTTATTTTGTCTACAATTATTTTAAATGGAATTTTTCTTTCTGTTTCTTGCTGATGGATTTTGTCAGCAATATATAGAAATGCTGATGATTTGTGTGGATATCTTGCAACTTTGCTAAAACTATGAATTTTTTTAGTCAGTTTTTGCATGATTTTCTAGGATTCTCTAAGTATATCATATCATCTGCAAAGTGTGGTAGTTTTATTTCCTCATTGTCTATTCTAATTCCTTTATTATTCTGTTTCTTTTCTTATTGCTAAAGCAATAAGAAAATTTTCACTAATTAAATATTAATATAAATAAGAAAATATTTCCAATACAATGTTGAATAATAGTTGTAATGAGCATACTTGTTTCATCCTGATCTTACTAAGAATGTATCCAGCTTCTCTCCATTACAAAAAAATCTTGCTATAGATTTTAGATAGCTATTGCTTATTATTTTAAGGAAAACTCTCTTTATCCCTATGCTTCTAGTGTTTCTAACAGAAATGGTTACTACTTCATTGTTTACACACCCTTTATCAAGATGTACTTTTCTTTTTTTTATCTCTTTTTACTTTTTCTTTTTCTGAAATCAGGGATGTATTCTTTCAAGGAATATTTCTCTTTCTGTTTCTAGAATATTGGGACAGTTTTCTTTAATGATCACTTGATGATTGCTATCCTGGTTCTTTTTTTAGTCATGGCCTTAATTTTTAAATTGTCTCTTCTGGATCTATTTTCCATGTCGGCTATTCTTCTGATGAAGCATCAGTCAGTATAAATCATTTCAGATTTTATTCCTTTTTCCATTTTTAAAAGTTTGTTTGACTGTTTCTTCATGCTTCACGGAGCCATTAGCTTTCTTTTGCCCCATTTTAGTTTTTAAAATAGTATTTTTTTTTTTTTTTTGTTGCATTGAGCTTTTACTCCACAATCATTTTCTTTTTCCTCAGCAGAATCTTTAACTGTAGC
The DNA here is from genome assembly GCF_902635505.1 of Sarcophilus harrisii. Classification (NCBI taxonomy): domain Eukaryota; kingdom Metazoa; phylum Chordata; class Mammalia; order Dasyuromorphia; family Dasyuridae; genus Sarcophilus; species Sarcophilus harrisii. The sequence goes on from NC_045427.1 coordinate 542,787,674, forward strand.
AATAGCAACAAGTTCCATTTAAGCAAAATCTCTAACCTGATCTGACAGTGTATATACCATATTCCATACCTATAACCTTCTATCTCTATACTGAGAAGAGCCAAGGTGATATATTTCTTTCTCAGCTAGGGGCAGAGAAAAAAAATTGAAACTGTAGCATGAACCTTTCACATGAATCTTTAATACTATTAAATAGTATTATGTTTTTTCAAACACATGCAAAGTTAATTTTCAACATTCACTTTTATAAAACCTTGTATTCCCAATTTTTCTCTTTCTTTCCCCCTGTCCCCCAAAGATAGCAAGCAATTTGATATTTGTTAAACATGTATAATTCTTCTGAACATATTTTCATGATATTAAATATTATTTATTAAATTAAGACTTTCTGAGAGAAAGTATCTAAGAAAGAATTCTGGTTTATCATTCAAGAGATGTATATTCTAGCCTTTATTCTAGCCACTAACTATTTATGAGAATTGAGGCGACTTTATTAAACTTGCCTGAGTTCTCTCCTTCTCTATAGTTAGTGAGTTAAAATGGGTGATCTTTGGCGATCATAGATTCATTGATTTGGATATAAAAAGGCGACCAGAGGATATCTAGTTCAATACTCTCATTTTATAGTTGAGGATTTGCTTAAGTTTCCTTTCAGCTTTCAAAATTCAATGACTTATTGGCTGGCAAAAACAAGAAGGGCTTGCCCAAGGAGGTCAAAGCATTTTCTCATAGGGCTGAAAAAACTTCTTCCAAACAATTGCTTTTAGTTTAACAGGTAATATTAACCAATTCTAATATCTTCCATTATATTTGCATCAGTTTCTGTATTCATTTCTTGCCCTACCCAAATATCCTTCCTTCTTCAGGTAGATTGTGATGACTCTGTTCAGTCTCTCAGTTTGAGCATCTCACAGAAGGCTTCTTTACCAAGACTGGAACTGGAACAGAAGAGAGATCACAGATACAACAGCTTGATGACATATTGAGCGTGTACCAGTAAATTATTAAGGACTACAGCACAGTCAAACTGGCTGAGAAAAAACCTGCATAATTGGCACCACTGGGATGCATGTATCAGAGAAAAATAATGAAGAATTAAATAGCACAGGAAATCCAAGCAGCATTGCTCCTCCCTCCCCCCTTCTCTCTTTCTCTCTCTCTCTCTCTCTCTCTCTCTCTCTCTCTCTCTCTCTCTCTCTCCCCCTCTTTCCCTCCTTTTTCCTCTCCCTCCTTCTTCTGTCTCCTTCTCTCCCTTTCTTCTTCTCCTTCTCCCTCTCCCTTTCCCTCTATCCTCCCTCTCTGTCTTTATCTTTCTCTCTCCTCTTCTCTTTCTTGCACCCATCTGTATCCTCTTAATTTTTTTCCTTTTTCTACAAGTAAGAAAATTGTTGGGGTAGATTCAGAGAGCTTTTGGAATATTTTTATCCTTTTGAGGACAGTGAACACAAATCTATTTATCTGTCTATCATTCTATATATGAAATTTGAGTTCATATTCTAATTAGTTATTTATTGAGTACCACAAGTCATATTATAAAAATAAACAGCAGCTTAATTCAATTTTCATTTATTAAATTCATACTTTATGTAAGACAATGTGCTATGAACTGGGAATACAAAGGAAAAATGAAATTTTCCTTGTCCTTAAGAAGCTTACATCCTAAATCTTAGCCTCAGTGATTATATCTTCCCATTCCTTCAGACAAAAGTAATTTCTTCTTTCTTGCAAATCTCATTACCCAGGGTAACTCTCTTGTGTATTTACCATGGCCTTGTGAACAGAAGTAATCCACTTAGTTCATTCCTATCCACCAAAGATATTATTAAGGGTAAACGCTCCAATGAAGAATGGAAGCTCCATCCTTATTACCAATAACCCCAATCAATAAGCAAGCAGGTAAGCTCATACCCTCATGTACTGAATTATTGTCCTTGCTTCCAGATCAGTGTTTGTAGGGAAGTAACTCCTGTGCAGAAAGGGATCCCTTTTTCAACTTTCTTTTTCTTTTCATTTGCTGATCATCTTCCCTGATCTATAGGCAGGGAAGCCAACTTAGCTGAAGCATCATGGTACACTGAGGAAGATAAAGGAGGTGACATGTACCTGGAAAGTCAAATCATCACCACCATCACTTTGACCATCACGTCCTTTCAGATTCAGATGGAGATAACCCAGATCCCTAAGCCTAAGAGGCCAGGAATAGTAGTAACATAACTGAGACTGCCAGCCCTGATTGCCGTCTGGGTTCTGAAGCCATCATCTGGAGAATCAACCCTTGTGGAGATGCAACCTGGCAACTACTTCTACAAGTGCTGTGTCACCTGCCTTCTCAGTAGCCACAGCTACTGAAGACCTACAAACACCATATGTCTCAGCATCATAAACATATATGATTTTATCAGCGGAAATAACATTGAAAAGATACATTATCATTTATTTTGCTGTTGTACCTTAAGTACAACCTTAAGTAAGTACTTTACTTCTGATATGAAACTAAGACCTCCATTCTATTTGTATTGTCCTCCCTGGTAGAAAGTGAGCTTCTTGAGAGCAAATACTGTCTTGCTTTTCAATTATATGCTTAGTAAGTCGTACCACTCTTTGCACTAGTAAACTTTATTTATTCATTTAGTCATTCATTATAGTGAATCCATGGTGTTATCTCTGTAAACCCTTTGAGGATAGGGATTTGGCCGAGCACAGTGTTTCACACAGAATAGGTATTCACTAAATTAAAATTTTTTTGAGTTGGCAACAAAAGAGTAAGCATCAGAATAATTTCATGATTTTGCCAGGCTAAAAACACACCACTCTTTTGTATGCTAACAGCTCCTAATGGGGGGAACAGAATCCATTACTTAAATAAATAAATCATTACATTGAAGACAGAAGTATCAACACAGGCACAATTTTCAAACTTGCCAATCATTAATGAACCTTAACCAGTCTATGTACTTTGGCTGTGGTAAATAGATCAGCACATTCATTTGTCTCTCAATCTAAAATATGCCAACATTTGATTTGCAGCAAGGAGTCTATAGGAAAAGGATGCATAGGTTGCTGATGGCAGGGTTTATGCTTGTGTCAGACGTTTATTCCCCAAGTTGTACAGGTTTCTATGGTTTTCTTCTTCCTTTGCGTCTCATGCTCTTCCTTTAGAATTCTGCATCACAGTTCCTCAAATCTAAGGTCAACAGACTAGAGTTAAGTCCCCGTCATGAGGAATTCTGAGAATAAGTTGAGAAAGTCTGTTCAAACCCATTGGATATCTGTCTGCTGGCTAGATTATCTCCAAATGAAAGCTTCAGTCTGTTAGAAATGAGGGCTGTTTATTTCAATAATTATAAATCTCAGCAATGTATTTCTCAGTCTCATTCACTTTGGATTGCCTTCATGACCTACAAGCCCCCACTGCAGCAAGTTTCAGAAGGCTCCCACTGTAGCTTCTCTGGAAAGCTTGGACTTTTTCCTAAAATCAAAGTCTTTCTTTGTTCTTAAGCACTTTGTAGCTTGTTCCATCAGCTGATCTAAGAGAAATCCTGGTATCCCCATAGGGCTGCTGAATCACAGTTTGATATCAAAGTTCAAGAATTGCTAGTTCCCACTTCCTACCATCTGCCTTACCTGGAGAAAGGGGAAAGGATTGACTCAAAGATTCATTGAAAGTAAATTCAGAACCTCAGCCTCAGGCCTATGAAATAGACTTTCCCCTCTTCATTTCTCCAAGGGAGGCATGATTGGTTTACCTGTATGTTTTCTTTGTCTCAGTGGTCTACTTGAGTAGACCAGGATCCATTTAGAAACTGAGGCAAACAGTGTTAAATGATGTGCCAAGGGTTACAAGCTAGTAAGTGTCTGAGGGCAAATTTGAACTCAGGTTGTTCCTGACTCCTGGTCTGGTGCTCTATCCACTGAGCCACCTACCTGCCCAAGTTCCGAATTAATGAAGCCTTACTTTATTGTTGTGGAACCAAACTAGACCTAAACAAAGCCAGAATAAGTTGTTTCATTTAGTAGTGTGGTTGAAGGATTTATATATCTTCATTCTCTTCTAAAGTGCCTACTCAAGCCTTTTGCCAAAGTGCCCAAAATATATGAGTTACTCTTTTCTGTCTTCAGGCCTTGTTCAAATGCTTATGCTATCTAGTAAAGGGAAGAGGCTCAGAGGACTAGCTGCCCCATTAACAGATGAATGCCAATTATCACAACAATAGAAATATGTGCATTTATGTAGTGAAACAGTGAAAAGTCCACTGATTGTGAAATGTGAAGATCTGGTTTGAATCACAGCTTTGGCACTTATTATCCTGGGCAACCCAGTTCTCCTCTGTAAGATTCAATTTTCTCATCCCTTCCCATTAATAAGGGAGACTGATGTTTGCCCTCTCTCTTCTTTGTAGCTCCCTTATAGGGCTGTGAGAAAAATATTATAATCTGTAAAATATGGTACAGGCATATGTACTGTCAATAAAAAAAATGGTATTTTGCCATTATTATTATTTACTTCATCTTGGCAGGTTCAGAACAGAGTACTGGGGACATGGGATAAGAGATAAATGAATTTTGATGGTCCTAATGATGAAGGAAAGGTCTAGAGTAAGGTAAATGTATGAAATAGAAGCTAAAGAGAATGGCAAGCTTCAATGGAGCAAAGGATCTTTTCTTTTTTTGTGTCATTGGATATGCTTGACTGACTAGAACTCAGGAAGGTCAGTGTTATTATCACTTTTATTTTACAGATGAGGAAATTGAAGTTTAAAGAGATTAAGTGACTTGACTACAGTCACACAATTAGTAAGTATCTAAGGTAGGATTTGAATTCAGATCTTCCTGATTATGGGGGTCTAGAATGCTATCTACAGTAGCTTCTAGTTATTTTCCATATGTCAATTATTGGCTCAGTAGAGAATAGTACCAAAGATTGCTTCCATTACTCTATAATTTTTGCCTTGGGCCAACAGTTCGTTAAATTGCACCTTCTTTCATGAATTGGGACCCTCCAGTATTTCTTTATATTGATAGCTTGGGGATGCAATGGAGAGAGCTCTGGGTTTGGACTAGGGAGGACTCATTTTCCTGGGTTCAAATCTGGCCTCAGACACTTCTTAGATACGTGACCTTGAGCAAGTCACTTAACCTTAAGTTTGTCTCAATTTCTTCATATATAAAATGAGTTGAAGAAAGAAATGGCATTTCAAAATATCTGCCAAGAAAAATCAAATGAGATCACAAATGGGATGACTGAAAAAGTACATACTAACATTTGTTTCTCTGTATTAGTTTCTATAAATTAATCAAGCCTTTTAGAAAGTTTTTGCTTCATCTATATGAGCTTTTTTTTCTTCTTCTCTAGTATCTACACTCCTGATTCTTTTATGACTTATTTCCTTAGCCTACCTTCATGTTAATTGTCATTTGAAATTTGGCAGAGGCAAAAAATTGTCCTATATAATATGATTCTTTTCTCTTTCATCATCTTATTGGTTGACTTTATCATGCTCCATCACCTGGGACCATCTTCCATTCATGGAATGGATTCAAGTTAAATACTGAAAAGGAAATTGATTATGATACTAGAATCAATGAAATAAAACTAAGTAAGACTAATCTTTAACAATAAGATAGGTTTTTTTCAGGGGCTGGAATACATTTTTTCTCTTCTAAAGCTCAGCTTGGGAATCTAATTTTAATTTACCAAAATCACTTTGCATTTACTTAGTATATATCCTTGAGAGGAGGAACTGATTTAATTTTCATTTTTGATTCTCTAGAGCCCATGACAGTTCCTGATGCATAAGCATAGAGAGTAGACCTGAAATTTCAATGGCATTTCATTGGCTACTGAAGGACTACAGTGAGAGGACTTGAACTCCTGTTTATCATGTAGAGATAAGGCAACTGTTGTGGAGTTTAGGTGGTTAGAGAAAGTAGCTGGTGGCCAATCAAATATGTTATATGCCTCATACATAATTTTTTATATTCTCCACTGTACCTTACACACAGCAACTACTCAATGTTTTTTTTTTTTTTTTTGTCTTAGTTACTACTACTATTACTATTAGCAATAGTAGTACTACTACTACGGTATTATTACTACTACTATTAATAGTAGTAAATATCTGCTTTATGGTACTTTATATTTATAAATGGTACTTTATGACTATAAAGCACTTTTGTGTAATTATTTCATTTGATCCTAAAAACAGTTCTGTGATTTATATAGTACAAATATTATTATCCCATAATAATCGGGTTCTTTGGAACAATGACAAGAGTAGTGGACTGTGAGAGAAGAACTGGATTTAAATCCTGACTATGATACATAATAAGTATATGATCTTGAGAAAACTAACATCTTTTGGGTCTCAATTTCCTCATCTGTAAAATGGGAATAATAATATTGACATTATCTTCACATTGATGCTATTTTCATATAGAGTTTGCAAGTGAGATGTTTCTACATGGCAAGCCATGTAGAAATTTGAGTTACTTTCTAAGAAATAAGGAAAATGAGACTGAATGTATAAGTCCAGGATTCCCCAACCAGTGGGTGACAGAGCTAGGACCATAAAACAGGGGTTTTGACTCCAAATGCAATGTGCTTTCCCAGCTAGCACACTAATCAAATTCAATGATGATTTAATATAAAGAAGATTTTCCTCTTAAGGATTGTCAACTGTATGGTAATATAAGTATTCTTGGGCCAAATCCTGTAACCACAGATAAGTCTTTTTTTTCTGGGATGATTTAGCTGAGAATTCTTAGACAACTGAGGAGACAATACAGTTGAAATCCTTGATTGATTCAGAAGAACTATCTATATTTTTTGATGATGATATCTAATATGTCACATAAGAAATGTATGAAAGGAAAAAATGGGCTAATTTTTAATTTGTTTTATTGAAGCTTTTTATTTTCAAAACATATACAAGGATAATTTTTCAACATTGACCCTTGCAAAACCTTGTGTTCCAATTCCCCTTCCTTTTCCCTAACCTCTCCCCAAATAGGAAGTAATTCAATATATATTAGACATGGTAATATATGTAAATCCAATATGTAAATCCAATAAATCCACTCAGTTTCCAGTTTCTTGTCATTACAAAAAAGGCTACCACAAACATTTTTGCACATGTGGGACCCTTTCTTTCCTTTATGATCTCTTCAAGATATAGTCTCAGTAAATGATTATACACTGTTTGCATTTTTGTTTTTCTTCCCAGGTTATTTTTACCTTATGAATCCAATTCTCCCTGTGCAACAAAAGAACTGTTCAATTCTGCACACATATATTGTATCTAGTATATACTATAACATATTTAATATGTATAAGATTGCCTGCCATCTAGGGGAAGGGGTGAAAGGGGGAAGGGAAAAATCAGAACAGAAGTGAGCGCAAGAGATAATGTTGTAAAAAATTACCCATGCATATGTACTGTCAATAAAAAGTTATAATTAAAAAAAAGATATAGTCCCAGTAGAAACACTGCTAGATCAAAGGGTATACACAGTTTGATAACTTTTTGAACATAGTTCCAAATTGCTCTCCAGAATGGTTGGATGCATTCACGATTCCACCAACAATGTATCAGTGTCCCAGTTTTCCCAATCCCCTGAAACATTTGTCATTATCTTGTCCTGTCATCTACTAATCTGAGCATTGTGCAGTAGTACCTCAGAGTTGGCTTAATTTGCATTTCTCTGATCAGTAGTGATTTAGAGCACCTTTTCATATGACTAGAAATGGTTTCAGTTTCTTCATCTGAAAATTGTCTGTTCATATCCTTTGACCATTTATCAACTGGAGAATGGCTTGAATTCTTATAAATTTGAGTCAATTCTCTCTATATTTTAGAGGTTTATCAGAACCATTGAATGTAAAAATGTTTTCCCAGTTTATTGCTTTCCTTCTAGTCTTGTCTGCATTAGTTTTGTTTGTACAAAAGCGTTTTAACTTAATATAATCAAAATTATCTATTTCATGTTTAATAATGAGCTCCAATTCTTTTTTGGTCACAAATTCTTTCCTTCTCCACAGATCTGAGAGGTAAACTATCTTATGTTCTTCTAATTTGCTTATAATATCACTCTTTATGTCTAAATCATGAACGCATTTTGAATTTATCATGATATATGGTGTTAGATGTGGGTCAATGCCTACTTACTATCATACTAGCTTCCAATTTCCCAGCAGTTTTTGTTAAGTAGTGAGTTCTTATCTCAAAAGTCGGGGTCTTTGGGTTTGTCAAACACTAGATTACTATATCATTGACTATTTTGTTTTGTGAACCTAACCTATTCCACCAATCGATTACTCTATTTCTTTTTTTTAATTTTAATTTTTTATTATTACAGCTTTTTATTTACAAAATGCATGGGTAATTTTTCAGCATTGACAATTGCAAAACCTTTTGTTCCAACTTTTCCCCTCCTTCCCCCCACCTCTTCCCCCAGATGGTAGGTTGACCAAAGCATGTTAAATATGTTAAGATTACTCTATTTCTTAACCGGTACCAAATGGTTTTGATGACCACTGCTTTATAATATAGTTTTAGGTCTGGCATATCTAGGCCACCTTCATTGGCATTTTTATTCATTAATTTCCTTGAAATTCTTGACCTTTTATTCTGCCAGATAAACTTTAATATTATTTTTTTTTCTAGATCTGTAAAATAATTTCTTGGGAGTTTGATTAGTATGGCACTAAATAAGTAGATTAATTTAGGTAGTATTGTCATTTTTATTATATTCGCTTGGCCTACCCATGAGCACTTGATATATTTCCAATTGATTAGATCTGACTTTATTTGTGTGGAAAATGTTTTGTAGTTGTGTTCATATAGTTCCTAACTTTGCCTTGGCAGATAGACTCCCAAATATTTTATATTATCAACAGTTATTTTAAATGGAATTTCTCTTTGTATCTCTTGCTGCTGGACTTTGTGAGTAATATATAAAAATGCTGATGATTTATATGGATTTATTTTGTATCCTGCAACTTTGATAAAGTTGTGAATTTTTTCTAGTAGCTTTTTAGTTGATTCTTTAGATTTCTCTATGTATACCATCATATCATCTGCAAAGAGTAATAATTTGGTTTCCTTATTAGCCTACTCTGATTCCTGTAATCTCTTTTTCTTCTCTCATTGCCAAACTAACATTTCTAATGTAATATTGAAAATAATGGTGATAATTGTTTTACCCCTGATCTTATTGGGAATGCTTCTAGTTTATCTCCATTACATATGATGCTTGCTGATGGTTTTAAATAGGTGCTACTGTTTATTTTGAGGAAAACTCTATTTATTCCTATACTCTCTAATGTTTTTAATAGGAATGGGTGTTGGATTTTATCAAATGCTTTTTCTGGATCTATTGAGATAATCATATGGTTTTTGTTAAATTGGTTATTGATATAGTAAATTATGCTAATAGTTTTCCTACTATTGAACCAGCCCTGAATTTTTGGTATAAATCCTAATTGGTCATGGTGTATTATCCTGGGGATGATTTTCTGTAATCTGGTAATATTTTATGTAAGATTTTTTTCATCAATATTCATTAGGGAGATTAATCTATAATTTTCTTTCTCTGTTTTCATCCTATCTGGTTTAGATATCAGCACCATATCTGTGTCATAGAAAGAATTTGCAAAGACTCCTTCTTTCCCTATTTTTTCAAATAGTTTTCATAGCATTGGAATTAATTGTTCTTTAAATGTTTGGTAGAATTCACATTGGATGGATTCACATCTGGTCCTGGAGATTTTTTTTCAGGGAGTTGATTAATGGCTTGTTCTATTTTTTTTCTAAAATGAGACTATTTAAATAATTTGTTTTCTCTTCTGTTAATCTGGGTAATCTATATTTTTGTAGGTATTCCTCCATTTCACTTAGATCATTAAATTTATTGACATATAGTTAGGCAAAATAACTCCTAATTATTGTTCTAATTTCCTCTTCATTGGTGGAAAGTTCTCCCTTTTCTTTTTTGAGACCAACAATTTGATTTTCTTCTTTTCTTTTTCTAATCAAATTAACTAAAGGTTTAACTATTTTGTTGATTTTTTCATAAAACCAACTTTTAGTTTTATTTATTAATTCAATACTTTTCTCACTTTCAATTTTATTAATCTCCCCTTTTATTTTCAGAATTTCAAATTTAATATTTTAATGGGTTTTTTTTAATTTGTTCTTTTTCTAGGTTTTTTAGTTGCAAGCCCAATTCATTGATCTTTCTCTATTTTATGAAAGTAAGCATCTAGAGATATAAAATTTCTCCTAATTGTTTTGGCTGCATCCCACAAATTTTAGTATGTTGTCTCATTATTGTCATTCTCTTGAATGAAATTATTTATTGTGTCTATGATTTGTTATTTCACCCATTCATTCTTTAGGATTAGATTATTTAGTTTCCAATTAATTTTTGGTCTATTTCCCCTTTTATTACATGCAATTTTTATTGCATTATGATCTGAAAAAATGTATTTACAAGTTTGCCTTTCTACATTTGATTTTGAGATATTTATGTCCTAATATATGGTCAATTTTTGTGTAGATTCCAAGAATTGCTGAGAAAAAAGTATACTCCTTTCTGTCTCCATCCACTTTTCTCCAAAGAGCTAACATAACTAACTTTTCTAAAATTCTATTTGCCTCCTTAACTTCTTTCTTATTTATTTTATGATCGATTTATCTAGTTTGAGAGCAAGGTTGAGATCCCCCATTATTATAGTTTTGCTGTATATTTCTTCTTGCAGTTCTCATAACCTCCTCTAGGAATTTGGATCTTTACTATTTGCTGCATATATGTTTAGTATTTATATTACTTCATTATCTATGGCACCTTTTAGCAAGATATAGTTTCCTTCCTTATCTCTTTTAATTAGATATATTTTTGCTTTTGCTTGATCTGAGATCAGGATTGTGACCTTTGCTTTTTTTTTTTTTTTTTTACTTCATCTGAAGCTTAATAGATTCTGCTCCAGCTTTTTACATTACTCTAAATATATCACTCTGATTTAAATGTATTTCTTATAAATAATACATCTGGCTTTTAATCCAGTCTGGCTTCTGCTTCTCTTTTTCTTTTCCTGAGGCAATTGGGGTTAAGTGACTTGCCCAGGGTCACACAGCTAGGAAATTTTCAGTGTCTGGGGCCAGATTTGAACTCAGGTCCTCTTGAGTTCAGAGCTGGTGCTCTATCCACTGTGCCTCCTATTTGTCACTATCCACTTCCCTTTTATGGGAGAGTTCATCCCATTCATATTCACAGTGACTAATTCTGTATTTCCCATCATCTTATTTAGCCCAAGTTAAGATTTTCTCTGTCCTTTCCCCTTTTCCCTCCTCCTCAGTATTCTTCTGACCACCACCTCCTTCAAATACCTCTTCTATTTTACAGCCCCTCCCCATTTCTTATGCCTTTTACTCTACTACTACTGTTTTCCCTTCTATTAGCCTCCCTCTTTCCTTTCTCCTTTTCCCTCCCACTTCCCTATAAGGTGAGACAAGTTTCTCTGCAAAACTAAATATGTTTAATATTCTCTCTTTGAGCCAAATCTGATGAGAATAAGAATCAAACAATTTTCATCTTCCCTCCCTTCTTTCCCTCAATAATAATAGGTCTTCTTTGCCTCTTCATGAGATGTAATTTCCCTCATTTTATCTCCATTTTCCTCCTTTTTTCAGTACAATCTGCTTTCCACCTCTAATTTCTTTTCATATTATCATAATAAAATCAAATTATACCTGCACTCTCTAAGTATCCCATAATAGAGATATTATTCTCAAGAGTTCTTTCCCTTTTACCTTTTTATGCTTCTCTTGAGTTCTGTATTTGGGGATCAAATTTTTTGTTCAGGTCCAATATTTTCATCAAAAATAAGTCAAATTCATCTTTATTGTTGAATGTCCATCTTCTTCCCTGAAAGATAATGCTAAGTTTAGCTGGATAGTTGATTCTTAGTTACAATCCAAGTTCTTTTGCCTTTCCAAACATCAGACTCCAGGCTCTTTGATCCTTTAAGTGGAAACTGCTAGGTCCTGGGTAATCCTGATTGTGGCTTCTTGATATTTCAATTGTTTCTTTCTATCTGCTTGCAATATTTTTTTCCTTGATCTGATAATTCTAAAATTTATCATTGGTATTCCTTGGAGTTTTCATTTTGGGTTCCCTTTCAGGAGGTGAATTGTTTCAATGGCTCTTTTACCTTCTGATTCCATGGCATTAGGGTAATTTCCCTTGATTGTTTCCTGAAAGATAAAGTTTAGATTCTTTTTTTCATCATGGTTTTTAGGAAGTCTAATAATCATTATATCCTCTCTTCTAGATCTATTTTCCAGGTCAGTTTTTTTTCCCAGTGAGATATTTTACATCTCCTTGTATTTTTTTCTTTCTTTTTTTGCTTTGTTTGACTGATATCTCATTGGTCATTTACGTTAATTATTCAGTTTTGATTTTTAGTGAATTATTATTTTCAGTTAACTTTTTTAGCTCTTTTTGTGTTTGGACAATTTTTAAATGAGTTGTTTTGTTCTATGGATTTTTTTTTCTGTTTTACAAATTTTGTTTTTCTTTTCTTTTTTTTTATTTAATAGCCTTTTATTTACAGGATATATGCATGGGTAACTTTACGGCATTAACAATTGCCAAACCTCTTGTTCCAATTTTTTATCTCTTACACCCCATCCCCTCCCCTAGATGGCAGGATGACCAGTAGATGTTAAATATATTAAAATATAAATTAGATACACAATAAGTATACATGACCAAAACGTTATTTTGCTGTACAAAAAGAATCAGACTCTGAAATATTGTACAATTAGCTTGTGAAGGAAATCAAAAATGCAGGTGTGCATAAATATAGGGATTGGGAATTCAATGTAATGGTTTTTAGTCATCTCCCAGAGTTCTTTTTCTGGGCATAGCTGGTTCAGTTCATTACTGTTCCATTGGAAATGATTTGGTTGATCTCGTTGCTGAGGATGGCCTGGTCCATCAGAACTGGTCATCATATAGTATTGTTGTTGAAGTATATAATGATCTCCTGGTCCTGCTCATTTCACTCAGCATCAGTTCGTGTAAGTCTCTCCAGGCCTTTCTGAAATCATCCTGTTGGTCATTTCTTACAGAACAGTAATATTCCATAATATTCATATACCACATAAGTCATCAGCATTCTTATATATCACTAACAAAATCCAACAGTCAGAGTTACAAAGAGAAATTCCATTTAAAGTAACTACTGATAATATAAAATATTTAGGAATCTATCTGCCAAGGGAAAATCAGAAACTTTATGAGCAAAATTACAGACCACTTTTCACACAAATTAAGTCTGATCTAACCAATTGGAAAAATATTAAATGCTCTTGGATAGGGCGAGCAAATATAATAAAGATGACAATATTACCTAAACTAATCTATTTATTTAGCGCTATACCAATCAGAGTCCCAAAAAACTATTTTAATGACCTAGAAAAAATAACAACAAAGTTCATATGGAAAAACAAAAGGTCAAGAATTGCAAGGGAATTAATGAAAAAAAAAATCAAATGAAGGTGGCTTAGCTGTACCAGATCTAAAATTATATTATAGAGCAGCAGTTACCAAAACTATTTGGTATTGGCTAAGGAATAGATTAGTTGATCAGTGGAATAGATTAGGTTCAAGGGATAAAACAGTCAACAAATATAGCAACCTAGTCTTTGACAAACCCAAAGATCCCAGCTTTTGGGATAAGAACTTACTGTTTGATAAAAATTGCTGGGAAAATTGGAAACTAATATGGCAGAAACTAGGCATTGATCCATTCAAATTTTGTTTTTCAAGGAGTTATTTTCTTTCTCCATTTTGGCAAATCTACTTTGTAAGGAGTTTTGTGCTTTTTCCATTTTACTAAATCTATTTTGTAAGGCATTTTCTTCAGATAATTTCTCTTTCTTTTTCCAAACCCTTGTGCAAAGTTCTCATTCCCTTTCCCCATTTTTCTAATTCCTTTAAGAGCCTTTTTGAATTCTGCCAAGAGAGCCTTATGAGATGGAGACCAATTCATATTACCTTTTGAGGCTTCATCTGGAGACGATCTGCTTTTAGTGTCCTCAGGATTTGAAATATGTTCTCCTTCTCCATTAAAAACTATATGTGGTAAGAGTTCTTTTTGCTTTTTTTGCTAATTTTTTAAAAAAGGTTGAGGTCTGCTTTTAGGCAAAGGGGTGATTATCCAATCTTCCTCTACAAGGGACAATGGCTGTGCTGGATCAGTGCTGATTAACTTCTGGTGCTGGGTGGGCATGTCCAGTCCTGCAATATTCTGGGGATTAGGAACTCCTTGTTTGTCTTTTGTATTTGTTTTAGATATCTGACAGCTAATCTGCTGATCTACTGGCTTGCAACCAGGAGAGAGTAGGCAACACTGTTGTAGATTCTTCCTGGTAGATTCCCTGGCAGGCCTTGGATTTCTGCACTGCCTTCACTTGGCCCGCCTCCTTCTGTGCCCAATTGAAACAGACCTTTTCTGAAGATCTTTCAAATTATTTTCTGCTGGAAATTTGTTATACTCCAAATATTTGTGGGTTCTGTCACTACAAAACCAGCTCAGAGGTTTGATTTGCTGTTAATTTGAGGGACATTGGGGAGAGCTCAGAAAAAGTTGAGTCTCCTCTCCACCATCTTGGCTCTGCCCCCTGAAAAATGGGCTATTCATGTGGTCAATGGGAGAGATAACTCATGAACTTTTTATTTACTTTTCACTATGTTTAAAGAAACCAAGGAATGCTCCCTGTCCTCTCCTCACAAAGTAAGAATTAATAAATGATTGTTGACTGACTGAAAGATTACTAGGTAGTTTAGTTTTTATTTTTGGTCTACATTGCCCTGAGATTTCTGACTTTTTGATGGGGAAGCCAGACTGGTTATTTGGAGTCTTATTTTATAGATGGAGATCTTTACAAGAAAGGAAAGAGAGTTAGGGATATCTCCTCCTTGCCACATCCCTACAGAAGTCTGTTCACTATTTGTGAGATGAATCAAAGTGGAGCAAGGGAATTTGACACTTGCATTTCATTACGGATTTTGGTTCTCAGGTATTACAGGATATTATAAAGTACAGTATTGTAAAATCCTTTCATAATGATTTTTCCCTTTGGAGGAATTTTAAAAACCCCCCCCCCAGTGAATAGAAACAAACAAAATGTGCTTTACAAGCAAAGCACAGAACAGAGATCAGCCAGGTGGCATGATAGCTGTTTTGGAACCAACATAGAAAGAAAATGAAACCATTAAAAAAATCTCTTCCTAATAAGCAATAAGACTGGGATGGTAAAGACATGAAGGAAACTGAACAAATTCTTCCTATAATTAACACTACCAGGCACCACAATCAAATGCATCTGATGGGGTTTTACTTTTACTCTGTAAATAAAAACCCCCATTTGGCAATATCACTGAGGATAAAAACCTTGCTTTGAATCTTCTCCATTCAATCTAGATTTAGACAGATATCTAGGACAGACTGGCTTTCGATTTGCTATGGCAGAAGGCTAACTCCAACTCCAATCTGGTTCCCCATTTTTGTACAATTCTGTTCCACTCTGGGCACTTGGAGAATGTACCTTTTGGGTGGTACTGGGACAATAAAGCATCAGCTGCTCCAGGCATTTCAATTCCAGGTCATCCAATTGATTCTATTTTCAGGGTTTGCACATTGCCCCATCTTGTAATGCAGAACCTGAAGTTCCCCAAATGCCAGGGACGCAGCTGTTCCTGAGGTATTTTCAACCTCATGCAGAGTGTACCCAAACTCTGCTTAGTGAGGGAAGCTGGATATGGATGCCTTTGGAAAGCAGCTAGAATCCAAATGGACTTATTAACATTTGAGGCATTCAGGCAGACCTTTCTTGGGATTGAGACAGATCTTTCTGGGGGAACTAAGCAGAACAGGACTAAAGTACATGAGCACAGATCATATATATTCCCTTATAGGCCCATTCCAATGCACAATTCACGCACTGAATATTTGAAGGGACTTTGATATAGTTCCACTGTAGAAACTGAGGCCCAGAAAGATTAAATGATGTAGCCCAAGTTTACACAGGTGTGAACCCAGGTTCTCTTACTCCAGAGCCAGCATTCTTTTTAGGACAGACCTCCATGTCTCTCTGATTCCATCAAGGCATGTCAATTAAGAGCATACTGGCCTGTGGTATATTAAGTCATTTCTATTTATTGAAAAGAATAATACTATTACATAGCTATACATTGAAAGAATTATGATATAGCTACATAGGTGGAAGGAATATATCATTTTCAGGAAATTAGAATATCCAGGAAAATTAGCTTTCCATCTTTTAAAGATCAGTAGGAATTCTTCAGTTTTCCTTAGTAGTCCTATCCTATGTTGTTGCTGTTGCTACTCTGGTTGTTAATAAACTCTGTGTCCAAACAAAACCTTTGACACACATTAGCTATGCTACCATGGGTAAATTGCTTTTCCTTCAACCCTTCCTTTCTCCTTCTTTTCTACCCTGCCCCGCCTCCCCAATCCTATTCCAGGTAATTCTTTAAGACTGCAATTTAAAAATGAGCCTCAGACCTGCTGCAGGGCAAAGAGTATTGACTCTGGTGTGAGAGGATGTGAATTCAAATATCATCTCTGATGATTACTATATGGGCAATGTTTCTTACATTGATTATAAACTCAAATATGGACCTCTAATTTTCTCCTCATCACTCTTTTCTTCCCAAAAGCCTTCATTGTTCATAAATATGGAGAACAATAATGATTTCATTTGTCTATTTGTAATAGAAAGAAGAGGCTGACATACACCTGGGAGAATCTCATTTCCTTTTACCCATGCTCTTTGTTTTAGTGTTCCAGCAAGTATAACCAGAATATATCCTGTATTATTGTATAGCCAAGCCATCTTTGAGCAAATGGAGGGTAAATCCTAGACTATGGATACATCCTAGCATTCTCTGACTGCCCTTATCCTTTACTTTGTTTTCATATTCCCATAAGGACACTTTGTTAGCCAGTGAAGAAAGAAAGTTTTTTTTTTTTTGCAACTCAGCAGGACTTGTTGCTACATCCTATAGATCTAGAAAGAGAGAAGGTGATGAAAGAAATACTTTGGATTTACAACGCTGTTTTCTACCAAAGAATTAGATATGTTTTTACATCCTCAACCACTAGTTGGCAAGATGACATTGGGAATGTCACATTTCTGTACCTTAATTCCTCATCTGTAAAATGAGAGCATTGGTCTAAGTGATCCTTAAGATCTATTCTGGATCTAACATTCTATGATATTTGTATTTTGACAACTTTTCTGTAGAGGAGGGAGGTACTGGAATCATTCCCATCTCAGATGTGTGAAAATTGAGATGCAGAATGGTGATATGGCTTTCTGAGGGTCATAAAAAAATCTGTTGCAGAACCAGAACTGCATTGTGGTTAAGTAACTTGCCCAGAGTCACACAGCTAGTAAGTATTAACTGAGGTTAGATTTGAACTCAGATCCTCCTGACTCCAGGGCCAGTGCTCTATACACCATACAACCTAGCTGACCCTCCTGTTCTTTCTGCCATAAAAATCAAAGGCATCAATGAGTTTGGAAATGATGTAGCGACCCACTCATAAGCTTTCCCATTCTTGAACAAGTCAGAAAGAGAAAAGGACTAGGAGCCAGAAAAGAATGAGAGAGGTTAACTGTTATATTATATCAATTTCCAGTGGAGCCCATTAATAGCAATGCATGCCACTTTTATATACTTCTCTTTATTAATTAAATATACTTGGGATTTGATCTAAGGTCAAAATGACATTTAATAGTGTATTTCAAATTGTGTTAACACTAAATGAGAAGCTCATTGTGACAAAAAGTTTGTAGAATTGATTATATTAAAAGAAATATATCCTGGTGTTAAAGGCTACATTTGAAACTCTGGTTATTAATGAGAAATATGCATCATAGGTGCCCAATAAGCACGAATTGATTGATTGATGGATATCTAAATTGGGCTTTTCTTTCAAGGGCTACAGTTTCTTATCAGCACATATTAAAGATAGTCTCCTTGGACCTATCAACTCTACTCCCCTCTCTCCTAATCTCTAGCAAAACCTTTCATTTTCAGACTTCAGAAGTATTGCTGCATAATGAAAAAAAGATGGTGAAATGAAGCATTTCTCTCTCTCTCTGTTTTAATAACCTTTTTGATTGTAGTATGGTAGGCAGGATGGCATGGCAACTGAAAAGCAAGCTTCTGATACAGTAAGACTGGTTCAAGTCCTTTAGACACATTCTGGTTATGTGACCTTGAATGAGACTTTAACTTTTTAATGCTTCCGGGCAACTCTTAGACTGAAAACTTTAGAAAGGCTCAGAACTGCAATAAATGAATGAAAAAGCATTTATTAAACAGTTACCATGTGTCTTGAAAGCTAAATGCTGAGGAGAGAAACAGAAAAAGGTAGACAGTGCCTGCTTTCCCCCTATTTTCTACCTGGGGGAGAGAACACACAACAGAAAGTTGAGCTGGAAGACAGATGGAAAGATCCAGAACTTAAAGGGATGCTTCAGTGGAGAGAATGATAAGATCTTGAAGGCCTTACATTATTTAAATATTTACAATAGTTTTAGGAGCTGAAGTAAGCAGGTAACATGGTAAGGCCATTTCATCAGAAGGAATGAGTTGTTGGCTTATATTTAATGGGAGAAGGGAAATGGGTAAAGTAATTCTAGAGATGTTCTTTCTGTTCAGAAAAAGGAGGGGATAAGGGTAAGTTAGGAAAGGGTGCAGTGTTTTGCTAATTTGTACAGCTGGCTCTTCTAGAAATGATAGAGGCTAAGAGGGATAATTCATTGGAAAGAGTCAGAGGTTTGCTCTTCTGCTAGTATTATTATTCCATTGTAATGATGCATTCAATAGTGGTAAATATTGGTAAACTAAGGATAGAACCTAGTCTGGTCAGCCATTTCTTTCATATTCAAATTCAAAGTATAGTCTTATAGTTCATTATGAAATTTAAATCTTCTTGTGCTCTTACTTCTTTTAGATACATTCCAATTTATTTTAAGTGCTAATTTTTATTTCACTATCCTGAATTCTAGAAAGAAGCTGTTTGGGACAACTGAAAATTTGAGGAAAATATTAGGAAAACACTTCATTTATCCAGACTTTAGAAACTCCATAACCTAATCATCCAGAACATATCTTCAAAAGAGGAGATAAGTGAATGTGGATAATTGAATGGAGGCAGTATATTAGCATAGAGTATAAGATCTGTTGATTTTTGTCCTTCATTTTTGAAGAAGACCATGACATCAGGGAGGTGATGCCATGCCATGCCAGTGAATTGGATTTAAGTGAGGGAAGGCTGTGCAAGGTCACCTTCATCACTTTCCCCCAGAGTCATTTAGGTTCAGTGGCCAAATACAGAGTGAGACAACTAGAGATGGCACTGGAGGCAATGAGAAATTTTGGCCTGTGCAAGTTAGATCTCAACAGGTCTCAGTTTGACCAAGGTCTCACCCTTTCAGCAATTAAAATCTATATTCAGAGAATCTGGATTCAAATCCTTTGTTTTCTACCAGAATTACCTTAGGTAAATCACTCTCCCATTCCAGGCCAGTCTCCTCATCTATAAAGTGAGGCAGTTGAATGGTTTGAGCTCTAAGATACCTTTTAACTCAATCTGCCATGAAACCTGTTCACTTTACTTTGTAGGAGAGGCCCTCACACAGAGTCTAATGATTTATTTTGCACACAATTTCAACAGGCTTGTTTGTCTGATTTCCTAATATGGAACAGGTTTAAAGCAGGAAATGGAAAGAGGACTTGAGAAGACTGAGACAAGCTGGTGCATTGATAGCAGTGGGAAATGTTTGCTGGCACTGAGGTAAAAGTCTGACATTTAAAATAAACCCAAGACTACAAAAACAGAATAGTCTGGGTATCAGGGGCTGGATATCAAAAGCTCTCATGCCTTTGGGAGAAGGAGAATGACTTTGGTAGAAAATTTTAGATTCACAGGGTTAGCATGGTGGGGAGTCATAGAACAAGGAACCATGAAGGCAGGTTTTGGAGTGGGGGGAAGTGAGTAATCCCTTTGTAAGGAGAATGCATCAATATTTCTATCCATGCAATCAGTCAATAATTATGGAGAGAAGCCACTGTGACCATTACTGGTGCATTTTAAAACTAGCTTTAATCATTCTGCGAAAGCAGAAAAATCATACTAAGGGAGGAAGGGGGAAGAGTCTGCTAGGTTCCTGGGAAGGTACTTGAAGTGGTCTTGGAACCCTGGGCATCTTTCCTTCTCTCTGTTTTAGGGTAATATGCTGGTAAATCAATTCTCAGGGAAAGATAGGCTGGAGGGAAGGTAATTCATGTTTCTTCTAGAGGATCTGGTGTGGAGGCATGAGAAAGGCCCAGCACTGGGAGTCAAAAAAGTTGAATTGCTAGCTCTGCCATTGTAGAGGATCTGGAACTCTGGAGGACCTCAGGATCAGCCCAAATCCTTGGCCTTAGTTGAGGTGTGAAGGAGGCAGGAGGGTCACATGGCTGGAATCTGGCATCTTCTCTTGTGTCTGTGGCTGAGAGCTATAGCTGAGAGCTGTGGCTAAGAGCTTTCTGAGTCTGAGACTCCCTTTAAATACTCCAGTACTATTAAGTCACTATCTCACACTGAGCATGAGCAAGCACATTGAGCATGTGCAGCCACATTGAGCATGTGCAACTGTAAAACATTACATTACCATATTACCATAAGTATATGCCAACTAGATTGATTACATCATTATATTATATTAAGTATGTGCTTAGGGAACCATTATCTCACACTGAGGAGGTATTTAACCATAAATACCCTGCTGTCCTAGATTTAAGTACACCTTTTCAGAGTTCCTGCCCTCTACATGCCATTAACTTGCTGTATGACATTTCAGGGCCTCAGTTTCCTCATGGATAAAATAGAGATAATAATACTTGAAGTTGCTATGGGATTTTTGTAAAAATCAAATGAGATAATAGATTTAAACTGACATTATTATCATTACTCTGTGTATAAGGACAAGTTGACTCCTTGTTCTGAAATCTGGACACAATGTTAAAGATTCCATGTAAATGTTTTTATTTGCTTGCTTTGAAGTTTGGTAAAAGTCCCATTTTTATTATTCACACTTGAGACTACTCCTACCACCATTTCTGATAGAAGCAAACGTGGAACAACTAAATTTCCTGACAAATGCTGGATAAATGAAGCGTTATTTTTGATTACCATGTAGAACAGCAGGCAATAATGTATATGGAACTTGTAACTTTAAGAAATTAAGTAAGTAAAAAAAAAGTAGAGCAAAACATTAGATGAATCTAACTAGCAGATTAAGATCTGCTAGAAGCCATTACAATTTGGTTGATTTTTCAAGCTGTTTTCATCCATATAAAATGACCTGGAATACACACCCCCTTCTTCTTTATAGCTTTCCTAACCACTCTCCACAATTCTGACTTCCCACCCTCCTAAACTGCCTTCTAATTAACTATGTTGTATTTATTTTATTGTATATGTATATATGTATTGTCTTGACTATGAGGATTTAAATTTCTTGCTAGTGATTTTGCCAGTATTTCCTTTGTAGAATTAGTTCTCTCCAGAGACTAACATAGTATTTTGAACATAGAATAAACTTAATAAGTACTTGTTCAATACTGGACCCCCTCATCTCTATCATTCCTTCTCCTCTGGTATCATGGGGTTTCCAGCAAGAAGAAAAGCACAGATTAGTAGTAATATCCTTTCATTTTTCTCCAATCCTCTCATCTTTCTCCAATACTCTCATGCCAGCACTTTCCTCTTTATCTTCCCAGCTCAGGATAGTATGAGTGTATCTCTCCCCCATCTCTACCTCAAACTCAACAAAATTTGGAAATTTGGAGAGATGGGGGAGAGATATTTTGGAACCTCTGGGTGAGCTAATCTTAAGGGTGATAAAGTTCCATATTTTAGTACTTCAGTGGAACTGTGATCACATTAATGAAGGTATTGTTACCAAGCATGCAGGTCACAACATATCTGTACCTGCCTACCCTGATTACTTTTCTTCGATATACTCCCGTCCTGAGGTGCTGAAGACAGACATTCCTCAACATTTTTATGCAGTCATGTCAGTCATTTTCAACTCTCTGTGACCACATTTAGGATTTTCTTGGCAAAAATACTGAAGTGGTTTGCCACTTTCTTCTCCAGCTCATTTTATAGATGCAGAAACTGAGGCAAACAGGGTTAAATGACTTGTACAGGGTCACAAACCTAATAAGTATCTGAGGTAGGGTTTGAATTCAGAAAGATGAAACTTCCGGACTCCAGGCCTGGCACTCTATACACCATGACTTGTAACAGAAAGACTAATAGAGCATACAGATTATATATTAGATATTTTTGCTCTTGTCACATGAGCACTTTCTTTTTTTCATGGATTTCCGTAATGGAATTCTTTAGTCCTTTTCTATACAACTTGTTTGTAGTGTAGCATCCTGCTTATATTCAACTTGTTGAGTTTCATTTTTAATTATTGCAGTCCATAAAATGCCACTAGAAGAATATCAGTGTTAAAAAATATAGTTCAGTGACAGATTAATAAAGGGAAGAGATCTTGTCTGGGGGTGCATTCCTAGCCTTTGAGGAGGATGTCATGGAAAGTGGCCATTTTTCATTTGCATAAAATCTCCTTTGTGTACCTGACAGAGATAGAATGGGATGGATTGGTCTCACCTAGAGTGATATTTCTTCTGTTCTTCAGTGCCCATGCCAGATTTTAAAGCTCTATTGATTCCTCATTTTGTCCTCAGAATCATCAGTTAATTAGCTAATGTGGATTTTGATTCACACACATTACAAACCAATTTTTTGTGTCCACAAAAAAACCTTTATGTGAAATAAATGGTATTATATCCATGCAAAGGGTGTTAGATTGTCTTTTACTTTGGAAGAAAAAGAGGTAATTAGTTTGATATATATTTTTTAATATGGGAACATTAATGCCTTTTTCAATGCTCAAGAAAAGGTGAATGATTCTATCCAGTCACTGCTCCTGATTTTTGTTACTCTGAAATTATTTGAAAAGAGTGTAGGGAAATGAAATTCAATAAAAGAGTCTTCCTTGAATATGTGGGTAAGTTGAGCTTAATACTTCAATGAAATCTAAAAGTGTTTGCAATTCATATCTTTTTTTTTCTGGATGGTCACCAAGAGGGGATATTTTCAATAGATTGGTGCAGTGAGGAATTAAATGCATATTATTCCGGAGAAGATTGCAATTTAATCTATTTTGTGAACAGGTTAAATTTGTATCAATAAATACTAAACATAGAATGGTGCTGTTTGCTTTTCAGTATGTATACCTTCCATATATTTCTAGAAAAAATGAATATGGTACAGCCTGCTGTTTCAGGGTTCTGTGCTCATTTTTAAAAGCAGCTTGGAAAGTTTTTGCAATGTTTTGGAATTATAGACAATGGCAAGACTGTGGTCAGATGTGATGGATTATGCTCCCAATATGCTTGAAGTTTATGGTTCATTAATCCAGCTCTTTGAATTTCAAAGAACCAAAGTGATGTCATTTGGAATATATGTCAAAGAAAATTAATGGAGTTCTTGGTCAGAATCAAGAATTTAGACAATGAGGAGGAAAAGAAGAAGCTGTGTTACTAATCGTTGGGGAGTGTAAAGTCTATGTTTAAAAAGAGAAAATTTGTAAGCATGTTGTGATAGAGAGAATATACTCATTTTGGTCCTTGGAAGAGTTTTGAGTCTTTTCTCTGCAACTCTCAAGCTTAGGCAAGTCACTTAACATTGTTCAGATTTAATTTCCTTTTCTATTCAGTTAGTTCAACAAGTGTTTATTGAACACCTGCTATTTTTTTGGCCTTTTGGTTGGGAGCTCATGATACAAAGACAGAAATGAAACAGTTTTTCTTTTTGGGAATCTTTTCTCCTACTGGAGGAAATTACATGTACACAGAGAAGTACATATAAAATATATGCAAGATAAACACAAAAGTAATTGAAGGGGAGAGAACTAATGAGGAGGAGGGCTTGCTGGGGAAGATATAGGATGGAGCACTTGAGCTATAGATGTTTTGATGGAAGGTCAGGATTCTCTTAGGTAAACTCACAGACTGGTTATGGAAAATTGAGTAAGAGGAAGAACATATAAGCCTGTTTACCTGGAACACAGAGTGCGTGTGTGAGATTAATTAGCAGTTTATCTGGAAAGATGTATTGAAGTCTAATTCATAAGGGATTTAAATGCTAAAGATTTATCCTAGAGGTAATAGGAAGTCATTACCAAGGGAAACTTTATGAGGTGGGAATGATATGGTTAATTTCCAATTACTTTGCCCTAGTGATATCTCTACTAAAGCTGACTCATTTTTAAAAACCCATATAAAATCCAAATATATCCATGAAGATGTCTTTTGCTACTGCACTCTTATTAAATTTATAGCTTATTTAGCATTTATAATCAATGCCACATAGTGTAGTACTCAATTGTTATTTGATTGTTTATGGATATTAATTTTATCTTTCCAATAAGTTTGTAAGCTACTTGGGGGCAGTGACGACTCCCCATTATTGCCTTTTGGAGATAGCTAACACAGGCATGTTTGTTGAATGATTTTGGAGGCAAATTTCCTAAGTTTTAGCCAGTGGTACCCAAATAATTCCTAAGTCTTATTGAATTCTATTATGTCCATGTAAAGTAATTCAAGATTGGGTGTTGGGGGAATGGTGGTATCAGTGACAACAATAATGATTTGGGAGATAGAGACATTTAGGAAGGGATAAATATGACGTTTTCTTTTTCCTGTTAATAGCTTTTATCTAATACTAAGGTGAATGATTTTTCAGAATTTTAATTTTATTTCACGTAATTTCATTCTGCTCAAGTTGATAAGCATTTATTAAGCAACTACTAATGTGCAAGATCCTATGGTATTTGTCATGGTTAAAAAGACAAAAAACAATTTCTTTTTTAAGTGAATTTATATTTTTCTGAAGGAAACACTTTATGCACAGGAAAAATAAACATAAAATATATATAAAGTAAATAATTGGTAAAAAAAATTTGGTGAGGGGACTAAAGAATGAGATGAAAAGAAGAGAATGCTAAAAAGTCTAACAAAAGCTTGTGTAAGGAGATTCAAGCTGCCTGGAAGGAGTTAAGGTTGCCAAGAGTCTGCTTGATATGATGAGGAAGAGCTTTTTAAGTATAAGGAACAGTCTAAGTAGGAAGGCAAGAGATAGAATACTTGGCAGAAGGAAGAGCATTTGACAAAAACACCATAACAACATGACCAATTAGCATTTAACCAATCTGGATGTTTTGAAGGGAGTTTCCTCTCCCTTTCAAACTACTTAGATTAATAGCAGCATAATGTTCTCTATTGGAGGTCCAGCCAGAGACAAGCAACTCAAACACATGGTTAAGTAATGATTTCTAGTTCACACTTATAAATAAAATTGGAAAGCAGTAGAGACTAGGTCACATTTTTTGTTACAAAATAATATTTTGGTTTTGGAAATGATATTGTTACCTTCTGTGTATTTTGATATGATATTTGTTTTTTTTTTTTTTAATAGCCTTTTATTTACAGGATATATACATGGGTAACTTTACAGCATTAACAATTGCCAAACCTCTTGTTCCAATTTTTCACCTCTTACCCCCCCCACCCCCTCCCCTAAATGTCAGGATGACCAGTAGATGTTAAAATATATTAAAATATAACTTAGATACACAATAAGTATACATGACCAAAACATTATTTTGCTGTACAAAAAGAATCAGACTCTGAATTATTGTACAATTAGCTTGTGAAGGAAATCAAAAATGCAGGTGTGCATAAATATAGGGATTGGGAATTCAGTGTAATGGTTTTTAGTCATCTCCCAGAGTTATTTTTCTGGGCATAGCTAGTTCAGTTCATTACTGCTCCATTAGAAATGATTTGGTTGATCTCGTTGCTGAGGATGGCCTGATCCATCAGAACTGGTCATCATCTAGTATTGTTGTTGAAGTATATAATGATCTCCTGGTCCTGCTCATTTCACACAGCATCAGTTCGTGTAAGTCTCTCCAGGCCTTTCTGAAATCATCCTGTTGGTCATTTCTTACAGAACAGTAATATTCCATAATTTTCATATACCACAATTTATTCAGCCATTCTCCAACTGATGGACATCCATTCAGTTTCCAGTTTTTAGCCACTACAAAAAGGGCTGCCACAAACATTCGTGCACATACAGGTCCCTTTCCCTTCTTTATAATCTCTTTGGGATATAATCCCAGTAGTAACACTGCTGGATCAAAGGGTATGCACAGTTTGATAACTTTTTGAGCATAGATCCAAACTACTCTCCAAAATGGTTGGATTCGTTCACAACTCCACCAACAATGAATCAATGTTCCAGTTTTCCCACATCCCCTCCAACAATCATCATTATTTTTTCCTGTCATCTTAGCCAATCTGACAGGTGTGTAGTGGTATCTTAGAGTTGTCTTAATTTGCATTTCTCTGATTAATAATGACTTGGAGCATCTTTTCATATGACTAGAAATAGTTTCAATTTCTTCATCTGAGAATTGTCTGTTCATATCCTTTGACCATTTTTCAATTGGAGAATGGCTTGATATGATATTTGAATGATATTTGCCACTAGAGAGAAATTTGAAAGTGAGTGTATCGACATTGTAAAATGTCCCCAGTAGCCTTCCCATCCTGCTAAATGAAATAGTCCTAAGGAACTTCCAAAATACTGAAGCTGAGTCACTCTTTCACAATAAGTAAGACCAGAGTAGATGCTCAAAGTCCGTACTCCAGAGGGAAATTTGAATATCATCTAGTTACAAATTCCCAGTCTTTTCTCCCCACCAACATGAATCAGTTCCAGTTCCCAGGTCCAGAATCCTTGTTCCCTTCCACCAATGTCTCATCTTGCTTAGTCTAGAAAGGAACTTTATTAAAAATCCTCTAGATGTTATTGGTTTGGGGAGAGGATGTCCCATTTCTTTAGGGCATTTATAGGGCACTTATCCCCATCCAAGACCTCAGCAAATGGCCTTATATCCATTTTCCCCTGGCTGCCCCTCTGATTTTTGAATTTTCCCCCTCAATAAAGCTAGGTTGCTTTATCTTTTTTTCTAATCTCAAAGTTTCCTTGTACAAGGAAGTTGGTATTTTGAACTTTCTTAAGTTTATATTAAGGCAATCTAAGATGTAGATTTATAAAGCAAGATCTCTACCCAGATCAATATAAGAAGTTGTTATCATATTGCCAGGTATGTCATCTTCTCCCATTAAAATTAGTTATCTAACACCTACAAACAACTTACTGTTTAAGGTAGCTTTCTAACAAAGAGTAAATGTATTTCCAAAGAGCCTTGGACCAAAAATTAAGAGATTTACAATCTAATTCTGACACTACGATTAACTCACTGTGTGACCATAGTTAAGCCAGATGCTTCACTTTCCTTAATGAGTTTGGACTAGATGATGTCTAATGTTCCTTTTATTTGTGAGAGAAAAATTTAAGCATATAAGTAATATATATGTTTATATTTAAGCATACAAGTTCCTTCTTTTTCTTTTTTAAAACTCACATTAGTTTTTGTGTGACAGTTGGAAATTTGTTTTTTTTTTTCCTCTCTTAAATTTTATTTTGACCTAGACCTCTGGAAAAGTCTCCCTTTAGAATTTAAAATATACTGTTTTTTATGGAGGCAATGATATAATCCAAAGCACTAAAAAATTTCTGTTGACAATGCATATTGTAGTTCTATTTCACATTAATAGCTGATAGCATTGCATACAATAGCTATATGTTTATTAAAAGTTGAATGAAATGTGAACTTGATAGCATATTTTATTGCCTGTTCTAACATTAACTATTTTTGCTTTAACAAAATGCATTTGAAGTGTTGTGTAACTATATGTATGCATATATGCATTTAAAAATTCAATAACAGTAAGTATATAAGGAAAAATGGGAATAGCTTTATGTATATTTATTTTTATCTCTTATTTCCACTTAAGGTTTGGTAGTCATTTAAGTCCCCATTAAAGCTGAGCTGTAAACTAGGATGCTTGGGAATCTTAGGAAGTGCAATCTAGAGGTCTCTCTCTCTCTCTCTCTATAACATCCTCCCTTATCTCCTTCTTCCATGGAAATCCTAGGATCATAAATAAAGGCTTTGAAAGGATCTTAAAGGTCATCTTATAGGTGAAGAAATACAGGTTTATAAAGTTAAATGATTTGCCTCAGGTCATGGCATATAGCAAGTAACAGGCAAACTTTGATATCAGGTCCTCTGACAATGAATCCAGTGCTTTATTCATTTGAACAAGACTAGTGTCCAATGAAAGCAGAGAAGGGAGAATGGACATTTATATAGCATCTACTATATGCCAACACTACACTAAATGCTTTATAAATATTGTTTCATTTTATTCATGGGATAAAGAATTCTGGAAATATTAGGTACCCTGATTGGGGAATTCCTGAATAAATTGTGATATATGAACATGTATTGCATCTTATTGCAAGGTAAGAAAAGACAAAAATGAAGAATTAAGAGAAATCTGGAAAATTTTGGAGGAATTGAGCAAAGTAAGTAGAACCCAGAGGAACAATGTCAACAGCAATGCAAAGAGAAACAATAAGTAAAGACTTTAGAGTTCTCTGATCAATGTAATGATTAATTGTGATTTCAGAGGACTGATGGAGTGCCAGTGGCAAAGGTGGTGGATTATAAGGTGTGGAACGAAATATTTGCTTTTAAATATAGCTAATATATTGACTTATTTTAGCTAACTAGATTTATTTGCTGTGATAGCTGGAGAAGGGTAGAGTTCTATTTGGAAACTGAGAAGACTCATTGGGAAGTGACAATGATGTAAAAGAAAAAGCATTAATAAAACATTTAAATAAAACCCCCACAATTCTCATTGAAGATTTCATTCCTGTTTTCTCATCAAAACAACTGGGAGATCACTAGGGTGTAAATTTATATGTGAGCACAAAGTTTTCTATTTGGGGCCCAGGGACACATTTAGCTACTTTCTTATAGAGCAAAAAGCATCCCCTAGGGTTGTTAGATACTTTTAGAAGCTGTATTAAGACCACCAAGGTAACATTTTGTAAATGACTATGTACATTCAGTAATACTCTAATAATACTTAAGAGTTAGTTCAAGTTTTCCAAAGTGCAGAGTAGCAGGTGGAAAGAATAATCTGGATCTATAAATATTCAACAACAACTCCTTTAAAGATAAATTCATTAATATTCATTGGTTGCTTTTAGGATCCTTTGCACCCTATGGGGTAAACATTAAACTCAAAGAAATGCTAGAGGTTCTCATTTAGCCTGGATGAGACAAATGGCTAGAACAAACATGTAAGGTTAAGGACTGGAACAAATTCACAGTCATCAAAATTGAGGAGGAAGAAGTTCAAGGGATACAGCCAGAGGACATGGGAATAGCTTGGAAACAGCTCACTTGTCACTTGGGATATTTTGCCAAATTTTCCTGGCCTGGAACTTCATGTCCTTAGACTGAGGAATTATCAGGGAGACTGGGAAGGATATCCCAGATATATTGGAAGGCACAGTGAAAATTTCCAAGTTGCTGCTATTAAAAGTCAGTTTTCAAGCATTAATTACACAACCTAGTACAGTGTTTTACATATGTTAGGCACTTAATAAAGAAGTATTGAATTGAGTACTAACTGTAGTCCTTCATAAACTTTCAAAAGATTATTTGGAAAAAACAGCTGAAACCTTTGGCTTCCTTCTTACAAACAACTAATTGACACCTCATCCCTATTTTGGCAGCTCCAGTGACTGGCAAAGTATTTGTCTCAACCAGGTGGGCATCTTGCCTGGCAAAATGTTTGTTCATGTCCAAGTGGACACCTGGACTGATGAAAATATCTTCTTTAGCAAGTTAGGCTCAGATAAAGAAAATAATTCAGCCAATCCAACTTCTATTTAAGATCACCTGTCTAACAATTTAGAACATGGGCCTTTTGCTCTTTGGGAATTTGTCACCATTCATGCCACAATGTTACTTAGTTCCAGGGCTTCCCTCAAGGGACTTTTGAGGGAATCATTCTTTTATTCATCCAAAGGATTTGAAAGATGGAATGGGCAAAGACTGAGGAAAGAAGGACAAATATCCACATCTGTCTTGCCTATGTGAGCCAATTTAGAGCTGCAAACCAAATCATGACTCATAGACAGTATAGATTAAGATAGGTACAACTGGTCATCTGGACAATCCCCTGGGCCATAAAGCAGGATGACACAAAGCAGCTAGCTGAGTCTGTCTCAAGGCTCAAAAAGTTCAGGGGTATCTAGCAACTCTGATTCACTCTTAGTGAGATAATGGCCTCCAAACAATGTACTGCACAGAGCTCTGACAGTAGACAGTGTATTCCTGGCAGCCCTCTCGCTATTAATACATCTTTGTCCCCTGATCTTTGCTTAATAGAAAAAAGGCCTTTTGTGTTTGCAGTGAAGCATTTGAGGCAGGGAGATTGTGCTTAGACAGGAAAACCCAAGGGAAAGCTTTTCAGTGACAGTGAATTAGGATATTTGAATCTGTTGGTGGCCTTATTCATCAGAAAAGAGTGGGTGATGAGTTCCCAGGCCTTTTAAGTAAATAAACCCAGAGAAATCTCTCTGATGTCTGATTTTATTCCCTTGGAGCAGATGTAAGGGGCAACTTTCAGAAGTTCAGACATTTGCCCCATCGCCTCATACTCAAGCTGAGTATCTGAGCCCAGGATGAGTGAGTCTTGGTTTGGCCTGATGCCTTCATGAAATGAAGATTTCATCTTCAAAATGGAATTTCTTCTTCAAATATTATTTACTCTACTCTTCCATGAGTTACTATACTAGTCAGAATTAGCTATCATGACTCTTCTCTGAATTTATATTAAAATGGATTTAGTATTCTGACAAATGAATCTTTGTGGAGCTTTGGGTCATAGGGTTCTCACAGTGAACCCTGGATTATTCAGAATTTGATTTATAAGCTTGCAAATATTATAGACTCCTAGATCATTTCTTGGCTCTTTTCTGGCTTGCTGCCCATGACCTTCTTCCCATTCCTTTCCACCTATTTAAATTCTGCCAATCCTTCTAGGCTCTCGCTACTAAGGAGCTTTTGCTGATTATCCCAGTGCTCTTATTCCTCATGGCTAGTAGCATTCATTATCTATACTGGAAATTTTGTCTTTTCAGTATTTAAAGATAAATACTGTCTTGAGAGCTGGCCCTTACTTTTTGGATCTCCCAGCACATGGTAGGCATTCAATTAGTTCTTGTTGAATTGAATGGAAATGAACTGAACTTGAAAAAGGAACAGAAAAATTGTTTGTGACCACTGGTGGCACAATGCGACATAAGTATCAAGATTCTGGAACTTGGCTAGGATGATTTACCCAACTTTCAGCAACTCAGATTGCATCTAACCCAGAAGCTGAAGGTGTGAAGGAAGGATGAGCATCACAGAACTGTGCTGGTGGTTAGAGGTCAAAGGAATGGATCTTTAGTGATAATTGTTGTTAGAGTTAACAGAAAGGTAAAGTTCTGGGAGTGACTATGGTGGCCTGGGATTTTTCTCATAAGATCTCCCTACTTCTTCCTTCATTTATAGAATTATAGACTTATGGATGGAAGAGATTGCATGGATCATATGGTACACACTGTCCTCCTATTTTCCAGATCAGGAAAGTGATCCTAAGAGAGGAGAAATGATATGTAAAAGTCACATAAGCAGGAAAATGATAGACTTAAAATACAATCCCAGGTCCTCCGATTACATGTGCAGCCCTGTTATTGCACCATGTGGAACTGGATGCTGACTCTGTGAAAGGCAGTGATGACCCTTATGTGACATGCCTGTGTTCCCTCTGTGGTCAGATCCTGTACTATTCTGAAATTTGAATACAGAATTCATCATGTGGGAGGATTGAGGAATAGTAATAATGATAAACTATGCCCCAGATTCAGTCTAGAGCTGCATGTCTTATTCTCAGAAAATGAACTCCATTAACTAACCTTGGAGAAAGGAGGCCTGCTGGAGGGTATTGGTATATGACTGAAAGGAGGTTGCAATCATACTTGTAAGAATTCTGGTATATTTTTCATAGCTAAGAGATTGAAATCTTTTTAGGTTTCTGTACAATTAACAATAAACATTTATTAACAAACTAATTTGTGCAAAGCTTTGTTCCAGGCAGCAAGGTTATAAAAATAATGACACTCTCTACTCCTAAGGTGGTTACTTTCCATGTTGGGATTTTGGTGGGGGGGTATGACACATAAATATAGGGGAAGGATTGATGGGAGCAAAGGAGGGAGACTTTATGCTCCAGGGAAATTTGAGGAGAGAGAGAACACTTTTTATATAGGAAAGAAGCTGAAAATAATTCATGAAAGAACTGAGCTTTGAAGGAAGACAAAGATTCTGAAAAGCAGAGATAAGGAAAGAGTTGAGGGGAGGTCAGTTATGGAGGACAGCCTGTGTAAACACACTGATTGTGAAAATAGTCTGTCAAATTTGGGAAATCAGTAAGTAGTCTAGTATAACATGAATGTAGAATATGTGAGAGGGAATAACAATATAAAGTTGGAAAGGTACAGTTGGTTGCAGCCAAATTATGGAAGGCCTTAAATGCTTAGCTAAGAAATTGCATTTTTAATTAAAAAAAAAGAAATTGCATTTTATCCTAGAGGCAAAAGGGAGTCAATGAAGCTAATATATAGCATATTTTCTTTAAAACTTTTTTATTATAGCTTTTTATTTACAAGATATATGCATGGGTAATTTTTCAGCATTGACCCTTGCAAAACCTTCTGTTCCAATTTTTCTCCTCCTTCCTCCCACCCCCTCCCCTAGATGTAGGGCAGGAAGACCAATACATGTTAAATATGTTAAAGTATATGTTAAATACAATATATGTATACATATCCATACAGTTGTTTTGCTACATAAGAAAAATTGGACTTAGAAATAAGGTAAAAATAACATGAGAAGGAAATAAAAAATGCAAGCAGACAAAAACAGAAAGAGTAGAAATGCTATGTTGTGGTTCATACTCATTTCCCACAGTTCTTTCACTGGGTGTAGCTGGTTCTCTTCATTATTGAACAAATGAAACTGATTTGGTTCATCTCATTGTTAAAAATGGCCATGTCCATCAAAATTGATCATCATATAGTATTGTTGTTGAAGTGTATAATGATCTCCTGGTTCTGATTATTTCACTCAGCATCAGTTCATATAAGTCTCTCCAGGCCTTTCTGAAATCATCCTACTGGTCATTTCTTACAGAACAATAATATTCCATAACATTCATATACCACAACTTATTCAGCCATTCTTCAATTGATGGGCATCCATTCAATTTCCAGTTTCTAGCCACTACAAAAAGGGCTGCCACAAACATTTTTGCACATTTAGGTCCCTTTCCCTTCTTTAAGATCTCTTTGGGATATAAGGCCAGTAGTAACACTGCTGAATCAAAGGGTATGCACAGTTTGATACCTTTTTGAGCATAGTTCCAAATTTCTCTCCAGAATGGTTGGATGCATTCACAATTCTACCAACAATGTATCAGTGTCCCAGTTTTCCCACATCTCCTCCAACATTCAGCATTATCTTTTTTTGTCATCCTAGCCAATCTGAGAGGTGTGTAATTGTATTTCAGAGTTGTCTTAATTTGCATTTCTCTGATCAAGAGTGATTGGAACACCTTTTCATGTAACTGGAAATAGTTCTAATTTCTTCATCTGAAAATTGTCTGTTCATATTCTTTGACCATTTATCAACTGGAGAATGGCTTGAATTCTTATAAATTAGAGTCAATTCTCTATATATTTTAGAAATGAGGCCTTTATCAGAATCTTTGACTGTAAAAATGTTTTTCCAGTTTACTGCTTCCTGTCTGCATTAGTTTTGTTTGTATAAAACCTTTTTAATTTGCTATAATCAAAATTTTCTATTTTGTGATCAATAATGATCTCTAGTTCTTCTTTGGTCACAAATTCATTCCTCCTCCACAGATCTGAGAGGTAAACTATCCTATATTCTAATTTATTTATAATCTCATTCTTTATGCCTAGATCATGAATCCATTTTGATCTTATCTTGGTGTAAGTGTGGGTCAATGCCTAGTTTCTGCCATACTAATTTCCAATTTTCCCCGCAGTTTTTATCAAACAGTGAATTCTTATCCCAAAAGCTGGTTTTTAGCATTTTTTTTGAAAAATCACACTGTATTGCACCTACTCATTGTAATCCATTCTTATTGAGTTCTTTTAAGAAAGAAAAAAGGAAGGAATTTTCAATATTTTAGAAGAGAAAATGAGACATAGAGAGATGAAATATAGTAAGCTATTACAGAAGATAGGGATTGTATATTGTAGTGGGCTAAAACTGAGTTGATGCACTGAGATCTGAGCACTTAAGGCTAATTACCAATTGGACAATATTCTATTAGCATATGCTTGGAGAAAAAATGGCCCTGCCCACTACTCTGTGCAGGCTTGGTCTGTTGTATAGGAGATTGGGTGGAGGATTTACAGGGTGGAGTGAGAAAACCAGAATCAATCCTGGTGGATTTGTGTTGTGATTCCTCTCACTTCATATGGCCATTCCATTCACATCCACAAAGAATAAAGATCAATGACTTTTGCTGATTCTGACTCCTGCTGATTCTAAAGTATCCAGGATGCTAAAGTGATCATCACAGTATATCTCTGTAAACAATGACCAAATGATTCCTGGCCCCCTCCTTCAATTCATATAAATTAAATGGTTATGAAGTATGGAATAAAATATGCATGCATTGAGTATATAATCTACATTTGCTTACTTCTATATCTAGAAACTTTGTATCTAGGTGATAGATTCAGTTCCCAGAGAATTTTTCAAGTTGACATTTGATTAAAATTATTCTCAATTTTGGATTTCCTTTTTCTTCTTTACCGGCTGGCGTGACTCTGTGCTAGGGATAAAGTAGAAGACTAGGAGAAACTATCTAAGACCTACAAAAATGTTAGAGTGAACAATTGACCTGCTGAGGTCTTACCAGTGAGTTTCATGGGAACACACAAGAGATTCATAACTATTTCAGTCCATGGTGAACACTTCAATCTCCATTTACAAAGCTAAAATGGAAGCAAATACCAGATTGAGTTGACATTTATAAACCAATGTGGTGTAAGGAGAAAAAAACTGAAATTGGAGTCAGGAGATTGTGTTCCATCATTTGTTTATAGTGGTTCTTCATGTAATTTAAATAGTCTTTATAGACCTGTTTCCTTTTTTTGTACAATGAGGAAACAATCCTTGTCCAGCTATACTTAAGACATGGAGTTATTGTGATAATCTAAGTAGTAAATATTTAGAGAATTATAAAATGAGACTATCTCTCTCTCTCTCTCTCTCTCTCTCTCTCTCTCTCTCTCTAGATATCTATCATAACATTTAGAAATACCTCCTATTCATAGAAGGGCACCCAAAATAAGGCTACCCAAGGTTTAGGAATATCTAAGGCTTGATATTTACTCAAAATCATACTTAATTAGCCTTTCCCCACTCCAATGTATTTAATTTTTTTTAAAAGACATGATGGATTAAAGTAATATATATATATATATATATATATATATATAAAACAGTATAAGAAAAGTAACAATAAAACATTTTCACTTACATCACTTTGACCCCAAACCACACACACACACACACACACATACACACATACACATACATGTACATGTAAAATCAGTGGGAATGGACACACATAAGAAACATTCATGGAGAAGCAAAAATATAGGAAATACGTGAGTTATATGGGACCACACATTTGGGGCACACGTATAGAGAGTCAACTCATACTTCTATTGATATATGGCTACTGATGCCTTCTGCCTCACCATGCTGTTTTTGCTAGATCTATTCCTTGCTTGCCTTGGAAGGTGTGAAGTCTCTGCTGGTATATTGTTTTTATCTTTGGGTATATGGGTTCTTGAGGTTTATCTTCCTGCTGGTCTTTCATGATTACTGCTTGATGGCTCTCTGCTGATCTCATGGTTACTATTAGATATGGCTATCCTGAGGATGAGATGGTAAAGCTTCTGTCTACATCTAGCTAGAACTGGAGTCCTCAACATCTTCTCCATAAAAGGAACACTCATTCTTTCTTTTGCTGTATTATGCAATTGTGAAACGTGAAGAACTGAAAAAAATAATCCTCCTCTTATTGTTATGTACATCTATGTATAGACTATATTTTATTCATCATTCACTATCCATCTCAACTTACATTTCAAGGGCTTTTTTCTTTAGGTTTTTCTTTCTTTTATTTCTAAAAAGAAATAATAAATAAATTGGAAATAAATAAATTGGAAAACTTGGAGGATTTTTTTCTGTAACAAAATTGGGGGCAGGAAAGTCTGTTTTTCTGAACATTATAAAGACTTTTTATATATTATACATACACACACACACACACACACACACACACATATATATATATATTATATGAACATTATAAAGAATAAGTTTTTAGAAGGGGATTTTTTTTTTGGAATCTTTGGAATACAAAATCTTCTCATAACAATTAATTGAGCTTGAGTCTATTTTTTTTTTATCTTTGACTTTCTGGTGACCAAGGGCAGTATCTCTGTCAGAGGCCTCACTTTGACTTAGGGTTAGATGTTCTTCATGGTTTTCTGCTTAATTATTGATTTGTAACATTTACTCGGCATCAGTTTGGAGGTTACCTTTCTAGAAAATTGACTAGAACTTTTTGAACTTGAGGCTCTCTAATTTCTCAACCCCAAGACTTTTAGTCTTCTGAGCAAATAAATGGAGTTGGTGAGCAGTGGAGAAGGGAAAGGACATATACAAAATGAAA
Source organism: Sarcophilus harrisii (assembly GCF_902635505.1). Classification (NCBI taxonomy): domain Eukaryota; kingdom Metazoa; phylum Chordata; class Mammalia; order Dasyuromorphia; family Dasyuridae; genus Sarcophilus; species Sarcophilus harrisii. The sequence continues at coordinate 542,824,670 of NC_045427.1, forward strand.
TCCATGGGGCAAGGGTATTATACTCATCTTTCATAGCTACATTTTTGCTTTCAGTATATGCAGCTAGGAATAAGCAATATGGAATCCAAATTAATGCAAGCCATCATCATCATCACCACCACCAACACCACTTGCTATTACTGGCTTCCAAAAACAGAGAAACTACTGGAAGGAGTCTGTTAAATAGAAATTCTGAGGATTTGCTGACTAGGGCAGATAGAGGCTACTAGTGTTTATTAGAAACAGCTGTGTTTCTATGTATCTGAGGTGGGGGAATATTTGTACTAAATTTTTGTCTGGAACCAGCAAGAACATAACTAAATAACCATAATATCTTTGGCATAACAGATTCTTCATGTGAGAAAATGTCGTTTAGGAAAATTTTAATTTAGCTCCCAATAGCAATTACTGGATAGATGATGGAAAATGAATGCTAGCAGATTCACAGTGAACTCCAATGCCCTGACAAGCCTGTTTCTCTCAAAGTGGCAATGGACATACACCATGAAAGACATCCTAATTTTCCTTCAGCTTCAGAAGATTGTAAGTAATCACAGTTATTCAGGAAGGATTCTCTGTTATCTCCATGAAGCCAGAAAACTAAGCAGTTCCCTTTTCCCCTTTTACACTCACTGTTTCCCTTGATCTATATATACAATTGTGAAATATGCCAAATACTGAAAAAAATGTCCCTTCTCTTCTTAAGTATACATGTGTGTATATTTTATCCATCATTCTTAGTTTCATAGATTTATGGGCAGCAGTGATCTTAGAAGTCATCTAGTCCCCAGCTTCTTAAACTGTGGGTCATAACCCTAAATTGGGTCTTATTGAATGTGGGGATCAAAAAAGTATGATTTGTTATCAGCAAATGTTTCTGTATACCTTTTTTATACCTATATGCCTGGGCTCATGTAAAAATTTCTTGGATGAAAAGAGATTGAGAGTGGAAATAGTTTAAGAAGTGCTGACCTAGTCCATATCAGGAAAATGAATCTCTGAAAGTTTAAATTACTTGTCTAAGATCACTCAGATAGTGACTGATAGTGCCACAATTTGAGCTTGGGGCCTCTAATTCTTTGTATTATATTGTTGTTGTTTTCTGTCTTTTGTTCTCGAAGAAGACCATAATATCAGGGAGGTGATGCTATAACATGCAAATGAATTGAATTTGAGTGAGTGAGGCTACCTATAGATCAAGATGAGTGGAGATGGCCCTGGATGCTTTTCTAAGCTGAGGTCTTTAATAAGTCTCAGTTTGACTGAGGTAATGTCTCTTCAGTGATTAAGGTTGGGTAGGAAATAAGGTCAAGAATGGCTTTTTTAACCTAGTCAAAAAAAATTAATCAATCTGGGGATGGGACTAGGCAGTACAGTTTATTTTGTTTCTTTTTTTTTTTCCTCAATATTTTTGAGTTCATCAGTTAAATTTCTCCCTTAAGGTACCTGCCTGAAACCTGAATCACTTTCTCATTGGTTGGCCAACTAAGCCCACACAGGCCCACTTGGTCTATGTGTGGGCCCTGATTGTACTACATAATTGAATGTGTAAAATGATTTTCTATTGTTTTCGAATGCTGAATGGAGTGTTAGAAAACTGAAGTGGGTAGTTTCTATATCTGGGTGATGACTCTAAGAGAGTTGGCAAGAAGTAGGTGGAGCTGACTGCATTCCTTGTGGCCATATTTTGTACTTAGTTAGCACCTGAGTATCTTGTCAGGTAAGCCCCAAATCTGGAAATCAGAAGTACTTGAGAAACAGAAACTTAGTGGGAAGTCAAAGAGCAGGCAGAGGTTTTGAATAAGAAGGGAGACTTAGTCTGCTTTGGGGACTTACAAAGAACATCTCTGAGCTAACCTGACTAAAGAAATTATGGCTACTGCTACTGTGAAATATAGTAAATTGAGTCCACACTCTTAGGGAGGAACTGGGCTCCGGCAAGTCATTTTTAAAGCCAAGCTTCACTTAAAACACTAAATGACTATACTACCTCGATAGTAAGTCTCTTCCAGGAATAGTAGGTAAGATGGAGGAGAAAAACCTCAAGGGCAAATTAGAACTTCCACTGGTCAAGGTTAGAGAGATTTTCAGAAAAAATGAAAGCTTTCATGAGAATTTTTCAGGGTAGTTGGAAGAAATAATTCTCAGTGGTACAGGACTGGAGCAGAAGAGAAAAGCTGCCTTGCTGAAAGTCATGAGTCTCACACCTGTACATTACATTGGGGAGGAGGTTGCAGGGGGTAGTGGTAGTGAGAAGCTAAGCAGTCATTGTTAAACTGAATCTTATTTTTTAGTCATTTCAGTTGTCTGACTCTCTTGACCCAATTGAGGTTTTCTTGGCAAAGATACTGGCTTGGTAAAGAGGAAATAGCTAGAAACAGAATGGAAATAGAAGAGTGAGGCAGGGAAAAAAACCAATGAGAAAACCAATGAGGCATATTTAAGTACTTGGATGTGGAAGAAGGGAAAAGTCTCCCAATAGGCCATAGGGATATTGAGAAAATTCAGGATGGAACCCAATGCCTTCTCTCGTTCTTTGCTTCCCTTTTCCCTAATTCCCCTGATTCTATAACATTTTATTCAAGGTTGTGTTTATAAAATCAAGTGCTAGTTGATGGAAATTTTTTTTACCAGTCTGTAGAATATTTATTAGACAAGGTTTTTCTTACTGCAACTTCTTTCTCTTCCTTCTTTTCCTCCTCTGGGAATCCCATTTCTTCTAAGCCCAAATGATTTTTTTTGCATGAGTTCTAGGCTTGCTGTTTATGAGTACCTGAGAATCATTGTTTAGAAACTGCTAAGGACAAAGCAGCCTGAAGAAGAGCACAGAAATATTTTGCCATTTGTAATATAGCTTAGCTTGAGAAAGTCTCTTCAAGAGTTCACTTAATAAAATTCCCCCCAAATCAATCAATATACTTCAGTCTTCATTGAAGTCCTTATCTCCATGTTGTTCCTACTAGAACAGTCCCTAGTGACTTGGACCCTGCACCTGGTTGTATATGTCATTTCTCAGTCCTCAGTCCAACTCTCTAGTATGATATCTGTCCATACTACACCTATATAAAATACTGTTCAAAGCCCCTGACATAGATGAGGGTCCTTTCCCTAATGGACATCTGTTTATTTTGGTAGCAAAGAAAGCCCATAGGCACTTTTAAAAAATGCATCATAATGCTAAATGAAATGAGTAGAACCAGGAGAACACTGTATACAGCAACAGCAAGATTATATGATGATCAATTCTGATGGACATGGCTCTTTTCAACAGCGAGGTAATTTAGGCCAGCTCCAATGGTCTTGTGATGAAGAAAGAGAACCATCTGCACCTAGACAGAGGACTGTGGGGACTGAGTGTGGATCACAACATTTTATTTTCACTTTTTTAGTTATTTGCTTGCATTTTGCTTTCTTTTTAGTTTTTTCTTTATGATATATTTTTTCTTGCGCAGGATGATAATTGTGGAAATATGTATAGAAGAATTGCACTTATTTAATGTATATTACTTGCCACCTAGAGAAGGGAGTAAGAGAAGGGAAGGAAAAACACTTTAAATACAAGATTTTGCAAAGGTGAATATTGAAAATTATCTATGCATATGTTTTGAAAATAAAAAGCTTTAATAAAAAATGCATTATAAGATCATAGATCTATATGGAAATTTGGACACTATTTAGCCTTAGACCTTCATTTTTATAAATGAGGAAATTGATATATAAAGACATGTGAGCTGATACCCATATCATACAGTTGTGACAATACTGGAGCCAGAGCTCAGGGATTTTGGCCATAGCATGCTGCCTCCCCATGGAACTCATTGTCTTAGAACCCCAGTACAATACAACCTGAGGATTTTAGAGATCAGCCCCAAAGATCATATAATCTAACTCCTTCAATTTATTGCTAAGGAAATTGGGGTACAGAGTGGTTAAGAAATCTGCACATAAAGTAATAGCGTCAAAATTTGAATCCATGTCCTTTGACTTCAGATTCTGTGATCTTTCTACCAATGAACACAAGATTCACAAAAGTGAAATAACTTGTCCAACTAGCACAGTTGAGATTTGAACTCCAATTTCAGTGTTCTTTTCATTGTACTTGGTTTCAATTGAAAAAAACATCCATCACTGGATCCAAATGTTCTTCTTGCCTACAGATTTCTGGTTCAAAAGCAAACACATCTGGAACTTAAGGGATAACTCTTTTTCTCTAATCAAGTAGCTTCTCTCTAGCGGCTGTGGCCTGCCTCTGGCAGTCCAGCAATCTCACATTGATCTGAGAAGCAAGCTGGGAAGTGTCTGTACATTTTGCATGAGGTTTGAATTCACAGCAGGGTTGCCAGGCAGCCTGATTGAGTGTGAGCAAGTCTCAGCCTGAGCACCTTGGCAAGGGAGCCAAGCAACCTGCCTGGGATGTGGGCAGCATCCTTGAGTATATGTTAAAGAAGATGGATATGGGCTTCAAGGTCCCTGGCTATCAAGAGCAGCAATGTTAGATGAGTTTTATAATGTGTTCTCCAGCCAGACTTTTAAGTGGGTAATTGCATCACCTTGGATTATGGCACTTTACATCCTGCACGGTAAGGCTGCTATTTTCTGCATTTGATGGCTATGGTATGTTGCAAATGCAAGCTTATTAAACCCAATCAGGCCCAGGTTTGTGATGCAGGTTTGGCATTGGCATAAAAAATTCAAAGAAGAAAAATATCCCCCTGATGAATCAATCCACTGAAAACAGAGTGTAACAACAGGAGGGACAGTGGCTGTGGGGCACCATTTCTATTTCTCAAATAGGTTGCTCTAAATGGTTTGAATAGGTAATGATGTATAAAAGAAATGAAATAGTGACAAAAATGGGCCCATTCTCATACTGCCTGAACCTTATTTATGTGCTATGCAGACCATTTAAAGCTATATTTAGGTGATAATTTATGCTTTAGCAAAACCAAATGTCATTCTTCTCTAGAGATGATGGCAGGCAGCATCATCCAGTGGATACACAGAGTACTTTGCAGAGAGCTAGGATTGTCTCTTTGCATATTCAAGGGTAGGGTTTTTCCTCAAGATCTTAGTTTCCCCAGTTGTAAAACAAATCTTATTGCCTTGGTAACATTTCATGAAGCTATTTATTAGTTTGATTTGTTTTATTTCCTTTCTCTCCCTTAAGTGCTCTGTTTCAAGCCCTTTCCAAAAAATCACCATCTATGAAAGAACCCCAACAGTTAAAACCAACAGGGGGTTCTAAGAACAGTAGGATAATCAAACAGCCAAATGCCTGTCAGAAAGCTGAATGGAAAGGAGCTTGGCTATAATCTTGATGGCAAAAAGCAAACCACAAGAATTAAGATCTGCAAAACAGCATTTTTGACTGTCTTTCCCTAATTTTTTCCAGGGAGTTGGGGAGGGGGTAGTGTACATGGATATGATAATGATGTTCAGAGAGAATCATGGTATTGGGAATTAGCTTCCTAGAAGCATTAGGAGACTGTGGGGAGGTAGTGATGGAAAGCATTGGTGTGTGAGTACTGCCATTCTCAATGTGGGAATAGTCCTTTTGGGTTCTCAGGTACAGTTGATGAAGGGAATAGTTGATTAAAGAACTGTTTCTGTAGGGGAATTTAGTGCTATTAAGAATAGGACAGACAAGGCTACAAGACCTTTTATGAAGAGAGAGTGAAGGAATGGAGGATCAGCAGATGTGGCAAATTGTACATTATTTGATGTGAGAAGAGGATCATAGATTTAGAACTCAAAGAAACCTTAGAGATCATCTAGGTTTTTCAACTCTTTCATTTTACACATGAGGAAACTGAGTCTCAGAGAGAAGAATTGAATTTTTTTTATTTAATAGCCTTTTATTTACAGGTTATATGTATGGGCAACTTTACAGCATTGACAATTGCCAAACCTCTTCCAATTTTTCCCCTCTTTCCCCCACCCCCTCCCCCAGATGGCAGGATGACCAGTAGATGTTAAATATATTAAAATATAAATTAGATACACAATAAGTATACATGACTAAACCGTTATTTTGCTGTACAAAAAGAATCAGACTCTGAAATATTGTACAATTAGACTGTGAAGGAAATCAAAAATGTAGGTGGGCAAAAATATAGGGATTGGGAATTCAATGTAATGGTTTTTAGTCATCTCCCAGAGTTCTTTCACTGGGCGTAGCTGGTTCAGTTCGTTACTGCTCCATTGGAAATGATTTGGTTGGTCTCATTGCTGAGGATGGCCAGGTCCATCAGAATTGGTCATCATATAGTATTGTTGTTGAAGTATATAATGATCTCTTGGCCCTGCTTGTTTCACTCAGCATCAGTTCATGTAGGTCTCTCCAGGCCTTTCTGAAATCTTCCTGTTGGTCATTTCTTACAGAACAGTAATATTCCATAATATTCATATACCACAATTTATTCAGCCATTCTCCAACTGATGGGCATCCACTCAGTTTCCAGTTTCTAGCCACTACAAAGAGGGCTGCCACAAACATTCATGCACACACAGGTCCCTTTCCCTTCTTTAGTATCTCTTTGGGATATAAGTCCAGTAGTAACACTGCTGGATCAAAGGATATGCACAGTTTGATAACTTTTTGAGCATAGTTCCAAACTGCTCTCCAGAATGTTTGGGTATATTCACAGTTCCACCAGCAATGTATTAGTGTCCCTGTTTTCCCACATCCCCTCCAACATTGTGCATTCTCTTTCCCTGTAATTCTAGCCAATCTGACAGGTGTGTAGTGGTATCTCAGAGTTGTCTTAATTTTCATTTCTCTGAGAAGAATTGAATTTTTAAGGACCATACAGGTAAAAGGGTCTGAGTTGATTCCAAATATAATAGTCTTTCAGATAAACCAGTTTACCTTTTGGACCATATGCTCCTTAAGAGTAGGGATTGTTTTGTTTTTTGGCTTTGTATTCCAAGGTCTAGCACAGTTCTTAGAACACAGGAGACACTTAATAAATAAAAATAAAAATAAATTGATTGGTGGAAGAAGGTGAGGAGGACTTCTGATGTAGAGTATCAATACTGCAAGGGGCTGGTTGATTGTAGTTATGTGTCTTATTGCTACTAAGCAAAAGAACAAGTGTTTATGCTGTGGTAAGAGATCCCACCAAATACTGCTTATTAGAATTGAATCCACTGAAGAACCTGTTACTGGTTTCCATCCAAAGAGAAGAATAGTGCCGGTGGTGTTGACATTGGGAAGTGTAATGGGAATTTTGGGAGGTCCACAATCCTTAAAATTTCTGCTTTCTACTTATATTTGTCTGTTTTTCTTGGATTGTGATAGGTAGGAATGGCTTTGGATAAAGAGTCTTCTCATTTGCTTTTTCTCCCCCTGTCTTAATGTTCTTATTCATATTTGTAGCACTCTCTTTTTTACCCTTTAGTCTCTCATTCTTCCTCATGAGCATCTATATTCTCAGGCAGTACTCTATCTTCTAGACACTTTGAATTTTCCTCTAACACCAACAAAACCTATTCTATGACTAATTTTATTTTGTTTTGTTTTGTTTTTATTATTGTTATAGCTTTTTATTTACAAAAGATATGCATGGGTAATTTTTCAATATTGACCCTTGCAAAACCTTATATTCCAACTTTTCCCCTCCTTCCCCCCACCCCTTCCCCTAGATGGCAGGTAGTCCAATACATATTAAATATGTTAAAATATATGTTAAATCCAATATATGTATACAGATTTATACAGTTATCTTGCAATATAAGAAAAATCAGATCTAGAAAGAAAGAAAAAATCTGAGAAGGAAAACAAGAATGTAAGCAAAAGATAACAGAAAGAGTAGAAATGCTCATTTCCCATAGTTCTGTCTCTGGATGTAGCTGATTCTCTTCATTACTGAACAACTGGAACAAGTTTGAATCATCTCATTGTTGAAGAGAGCCACATTCAGGAAAGTTGATCATCATATAATTTTGTTGCCGTGTATAATGATTTCCTGGTTCTGCTTATTTCACTTAGCATTAATTCATGTAAGTCTCTCCAAGCCTCTCTGAAATCATCCTGCTGGTCATTTCTTACAGAACAATAATATTCTATAACATTCATATGCCATTTATTCAGCCATTTTCCAACTGATGGGCATCCATTCAATATCCAGTAATAGCCATTATAAAAAGGGCTGCCACAAACATTTTTGCACATACAGGTCCCTTTCTCTTCTTTAAGATCTCTTTGGGATATAAGCCCAGTAGTAACACTGCTGGATCAAAGGGTATGCACTGTAATGGGCTGAGGTTTGAGCTGATGCACTGAGGTCCCAAGTACATGAGGCTAGTTAGTAATTGGGCTATACTCTATTAATATACATGATCGGATAAAGAATGGTCCCTGCCCACTCTCTGTGCAAGTCCTGATGTGTTGTATAGGAAATGACGATTTTGGTGGGTGGAGGCAGAGAGAGAGGGAGGAAGACAAGCTGGGAGAGATTGGGCTGGGTTCGAGACTCCAAGCTGCTGGTTGTGTGGCTGCTGGTCGAGCTAGCTTCTTGACTCAGCTGCACACATTGCTATCGCCGATTCTCTTCCACCTCCAATCCTTCTTCACTGAGAATAAAGACTGACCATTTTCCCCTAACCTGAATTCCTGACTCCTGTTGATTTAAAAATACACGATCTTCACAATGCACAGTTTGTTAACTTTTTGAGCATAGTTCCAAATCACTCTCCAGAATGGTTGGATGTATTCACAATTCTACCAACAATGTATCAGTGTCCTAGTTTTCCCATATCCTCTCCAATATTCATCATTATTTTTTCCTGTTATCTCAGCCATTCTGAGAGGTGTGTAGTGGTACCTCAGAGTTGTCTTAATTTGCATTTCTCTGATCAAGAGTGGTTGAAGCACCTTTTCATATAACTGGAAATAGTTCTAATTTCTTCATCTGAAAATTGTCTGTTCACATCCTTTGACCATTTATAAATTGAAGAATGGCTTGAATTCTTATAAATTTGAGTTAATTCCCTGTATATTTTGGATATGAAGCCATTATCAGAACCTTTAATTGTAAAAAATGTTTTCCCAGTTTATTTGCTTCCCTTCTAATTTTGTCTGCATTAGTTTTGTTTGTACAAAAGCCTTTTAACTTGATATAATCAAAATTTTTTATTTTGCGATCAATAATGATCACTAGTTCTTTTTTGGTCACAAATTCCTTCCTCCTCCACAGGTCTGAGAGATAAACTATCCTATGTTCCTCTAATTTATTTATAATCTCATTCTTTATGTCCATTTTGACTTTATCTTGGTATATGGTGTGAAGTGTGGATGAATGCCTAATTTCTGCCACATTAGTTTCCAATTTTCCCAGCAGTTTTTGTCAAATAGTGAGTTCTTATCTCCAAAGCTGGGTTCTTTGGGTTTGTCAAATACTAGATTGCTATAGTTATTGACTATTTTGTCTTGTGAACCTAACCTATTCCACTGACTAACTAGTCTATTTCTTAGCTAGTGCAAATGGTTTTGATGACCACTACTTTATAATATAGTTTTAGATCAGGTACAGCTAGGCCATCTTCATTTGATTTTTTTTTCATTAGTTCCCTTGAAATTCTTGACCTTTTGTTCTTCCAGATAAATTTTGTTGTTATTTTTTCTAAGTCAGTAAAATAGATTCTTGGGAGTTTGATTGGTATAGCACTAAATGAATAGATTAGTTTAGGGAGTATTGTCATCTTGATTATATTCACTCTGCCTATCCAAGAGCACTTAATATTTTTCCAATTGTTTAGATCTGACTTTGTGATTATGACTAATTTTAAAAAAAATATTTCATTTTATTCTTAATTTATAAAGAATACAATCATTTCCATAACATAGCAGAAAAAACGATGATTGCAAATTATGTACAACTTGCTATTTCTTTTAAATATATAATCAAATTATCATGTAAATTTATTTTTCTTCTTTTTTCTTCCCTCCCTCTCCTCACATCCTATAGAGTTGCCTAGGACAATACGGCTAACATCAGACACAAATATATGTTAGGAAGGAGGAAGGTTGTTTTGCAGGTCACAGAATAGAACAGACCCAGTATTAAGACAATTTCTCCTCAATCCCTAGGAATTCAGGCCCTCTAGGCCATGTTTAAATGTCAAAAGAGGAATCTGAGCCTCTGGCTTCTCCTTATGTCAGTTGACAGTTTTCCAGTTAAGATCTTCCCACATAAATATGAAGCACAATTCTTTGATTGTCCCACCCACCTTCACCAATTGCTACCCCCACCCAAGTCCTCCCAATTTCTAAATGCCATAGTTCATAAAAAAGAAAACAAATAAACCTCTCACAGCTGGCTTGCAGCTTTTTTTTCCCCATGTTGTTTGTTCCTTTTTTAAAACTTAATATTTTATTTTTTTCCCAAGATAGTAAGATAGCTTTCAACATTCATCTTTGTGAGATTTTGAGCTCCAAATTTTTCTCTCTTTTTTCCTTCTCTCCCCCTCCCTAAGTAAGCAAGAAATCTGATATAGATTATATCCATACTATTTTCTTCAATCCTGATGCAGTATCTTGTTTGTTTTTGCCCTTTCTATCCTTAGTGCTTAGCATAGTGTCTGGCACATAGTAGGAACTTATAAATGCTAATTGATGGAGCCATTCCTTCAACAGACATTTAACAAATACCTACCATGTAGAATGCAATATATTATGCTACATACATATGATACTATATATAGATATATATATATATGATGTTATATACATAGATACAATAAAATATTATCCTCCAAGAGGAGATCCTCTCCAAGAGGAGAACTACAACCAAGATGAAAGTCTGAGAAATGTACACAAATAACTCCAATAAGACAAAATGTATTAAGTACATGAGAGAACAAAGTGTAGGCAATTTTAAAGGTGGAAGAAATTATACCTGGGGATGAGGGAAGCTCTGTGCAGGAGGTGTTTTTTAATTTTAGTCTGGATCTTTGAGGATAACTTAATTTCATTTGATAGGCAGAGAAGTGGGAACAACAATCCAGGTGAAAAGGGTAACTTGAGCAAAAGTGGAGTAGTAAGAAAATGTGAGGTATTTGTAGGAAAAAGAAAACAGTATGGTTTGATGCGAGTTAGAATATAAGTGCTTTGGGAATGGGGGGGGGGGTGCTTTCATTCATTACATTTCTATCTCATTGCTTAGCCAGGCATCTGACACATGATAGGTGCTTAATAATTGCTTCTTGATTGTCTGAGTTAAGGATAGATATAAAGAATTTAAGAGAAAGAGGTAAGAAACATAGGTATTCCAGGGCTTTAGAGATGAAAAGGACCTTGGAGGTTAAATAGGTTATGGAACCATGATAAGGACACTTAGTCAATATTTGCAGAATGAATAAATGGATGAGCTTCTGGTAACTCTTCAACCTGAATTAATGTCAAAGTCTCAGTGTTATGTCACCCAGGACAAACAGCAGCAACAGCCCACTGTGGCCTGAGGGCAGTGGGTTTAGGAAGATGGGGTGAGTAGAGAGAAGGCAACATCTTTCTTGAGGGAGGGTATTCTTATGCAAAAACTGATTTAGGATTAGTAGCATAGCTTTGTTAAATTAAAAGATCTGGCCTTCAGCTTCTCCTCCTGCTCCTGGCAATTGGTCAAGAACCTTTTTTCTTCTTTCCAGAAAATGTTTGTTTCTAAAAGAGAGATATTAATACAAACTCCCTGCCTGAAGCTCAGGAGGATCATGAAAATGAGCTCAGAAAAAATATTTGGAAAACAAAATCATGATTTTGGGTCTGCTTACCATGGATAAAGTGGCTGTAGAAAGACATGGGCTCAGATGAGCTACTGTGAAACATCCTGGCAATCCAGGATGATTTGGAACAGAAAACAAAATACCAGTGGTCTCCATGATGTTGAATTTCCTTGCTGTTGCTAAGCATCTCTCTCTCTCTCCCCCCTGTCCTCCTACATTCTTGCCTTATGGTACTCCTTGTCAAATTCCAGGCGGCTTAGGAGAAAGATATAACACTTTGGGGCCTATACAGTTGGCAGAACAGAAGGGTGAAGAGAGGTGAACCGGGAAGCTGAGAAAAATGGCTAATTATTGGGAAGCTTTTTGCATAGTTAGCTACAGAGGGAGCTTCTGTTCATGATGTTTGGAGCTCTTTTAGGGGGACCCCAAAGCACCTGAATACAGGACCCATCCATATGCATACATAAATACACACTCACTATGTTTTATTGTGACTATTTTAGTTCAGAGTTCCCTCTAGGTGAACGATCTGTATAGTCTTTTTTGATTTTCACTGTGACTGTATTTTTACTATAAAAGACTCTACACCTGGCTCAATGGACAAAGCACCATGCCTGGAGACAGGAAGACTTGAATTCATTTCTGGCCTCCCAAACTTACTAGCTATGTGACCTTGGGCCAGTCACTTAACCTACTTTCCTCATCTTTAAAATAGGGATTATAATAGCATCTGATCTCCCAGGGTTGTTGTGAAGATCAGTTGAGATAATAATTGTAAAGTGCTTAGCATGTAGAACCTGTAAAGCCTGGTGCATAGTAATTGTTATATAAATATAAGTTTATTATTATTATTATTCCTGTTTTTTAGTTTTCCTCTATCTGGAGCATCCACAGAACTAATGAATCAGTTATGAGTTACAGTTTAAATATTCTTACCTGGGGAGAGAAGAGAAGGCTTTTCATATTAAAGGAGAGGAGTTACCAGGCAGAAAAAAATTGTTCTACTTTCTGATCTATGCTCTGAAATAAATCCAAGTGGCACCACAAACTGGCCTTTCCCCATGATGCCTGCTTTCTAAAATAGCTATGTTAGAGAAAGAAAGAAGGTAGTATAGTGAAAAGAGTATTGGAACTCTGTGGCAGCAAATAATTGGAACCTAAGTGGGTGCTCATTGATTGCAGTGTCTAAACAAAATGTGCTATATAAATATGATGGAATTTTATTATGCTATAAGTAATAATGGACATAAGGATTTCAGAGAAAAATGGAAGGTGAATAAATGACAAAGCACTCATTATATGCTTGATGTTTTTATAGAATGCTACAGATTTGGCCAGACAGTCAGTTAGCACTTTTAAAGTGGCTATATTATGTGCCAGGCATTGTGCTAAGCATCAGGATACAAAGAAAGGCAAAAAATGCAATGATAGTATCTGCACTGAGGTCTTTCTATTGAAATAGGTGGAGACAGAACATAAGGGGGAGTGATGGAGGAATGTCTTGATCTAGAATGTTATTGGGGTGGTGAATGAAGCCAAAAAGGACAGAATTGGATTGATTAATCCCACAACTGAAAAGGGAGGAGTTAGAATGTGCCAGGGGTGATACAAGATGGCTACTGATGAAGAAATGGTGAGGGGGCAAAGCAAAGTATGTCTGGAGGTTGAGTGTTAAAATGATAGTGGGAGAGTGATGTGGCCTCTAATCCAGAGGGCAGACCCCCAGAGTGGGAGCCCTAAGCATGAGAAAGTTAAGTCCTACTGAGGAAATGGTAGGTTGTGAATGAGAGAGAAAGTAAAGAAAGCATAAACAAAAGAATTGCATGCAATGATTTTAATGATGTAAATGAAAGTAGCCCTACAAGACAGCTGAGCTAAGCTTAATCACAATGAAAATTCTTGGTTTTAAATAGAGAGGAAAAAATAGATTCTTTTCAAGAGAAAAGTGGGAGACTAAAGGTAAGGTATGTTGCATGTGCTGTCAGCACTTAATTGCTTTGGTTTAAACTTTTTCCAGAGAAGGCTTTACTGGGAAACATAATTGAAAGAATGAAAATTTTTTAGAAGGATGGAATCAACAAAAAAGAATTCTAGATTTGAGTCTTGTACTAGGTTGATCCAATTACTTCATGTTTATGAGCCTCAGTATGCTTCTCTGTTAAATAGTAATGATAATAATACCTGCCATACCTATTACATAACATCATCATGAGACTCAAATAATATATATATGAAAGCATGTTGAAAACCTGTAAGGAATTATAGAAACATAATTTGCTATTCTTTTTCTGTTCATGTCATGCTCATTAAGTAACCATGGGATGCATGTCAATAAAAATGTCAAACAGTCCCTTTTTTAATGAACTTACAATCAAAATCAGTGACAGCTGTTGTAGGAACAATAGATATTACCAAGAAGTAAAGAGATGACTGGTTAGATGAGGCAGATGCTGCACTCCCACTCTGACATTAAAACAATGGGAGAATCTTAAATTCCTCTGCTCCAATAATAATGCAAATTCTTCAGGACTCAAGAATCAATCAGTCTACAATTTGTAAAGATTTAGTATGTTCCAGTTAATGAGGTAAGTGCTGAGGAAACAAGAAAAGACAAAAACAGCCCCAATCCCCAAGGGGATTATATTCTAATGGAAAATATAGCATATGTATAAATAAGTATAAAATAGGTACTATTGTATCAATATACAGAATAGGAGGAAGATAATTTAAGAAGGACAGTTCTTTTGGTATGGGTGCTTCTCCACTGAGGAAGTTAGTTCCTAGCCTGGAGTTAGCTGGTAAAAATAATTCTTGTTTTCTCTTAGACTGGACTACAATTATAGGACATTAAAAAATGTGCCCATTCTTCCTATAGCTAAGTAAGCACAGTACTGTTAACATCAGTGGTTGGACTTGGAAACATTTATAAAGCAGAGATCCTCCCTGGGAACCAGGATCAGACAGAGTAGGCCATTCCCACAATCTGCTTTAAAGCCAAAGCCTTCATATAGAATCTTTATTCATCACCATATATCTAAAACTGATAGAAGGTTTTCAATGAGATGAGACAGCAAAAGCCTTAAGAGAACAACGCAGCCTAATAATTTGGGGAAGGGGAAGAGCATCTCCTAAAGTAGTTGAGGAGGAGGAGGGAGCCTAGGCAGAGAAAAAGAGTATGTCAATTTTAATGCAAAATGTATTAATTGGATCTCTTACTTTAGGTACTTTTTGTTTCTTTCCCAGACTAGTTGGCTAAAATAAGACTTTAAGAAATCACTTAAAGATTTATGTAAGAGCTAAGCTTGCATTCAATTTAGATTTTCTTGGTGCCACTCAGAAAGAGTGTTTGGGTGAGGGGGAAATCTGTTATTTCCTATATGGAGCACGGTACAAAAAAAGTAGAATTTGTTTTCCTGTATAATCCTATCTATTTAAGGGAATCTAAAAAGCTTTACTGAAGAGTGAGTTTAAGGCAGAGACTGCGTAGACAAACATCAGCTTTTTTTTTTTTTAATTTAAGCAGCAATTTATAAATTTAAAAACTGTGACTTTGCAGTCAGTTTTGACAAGAGATTTACCTATAATCTGAATCTATGCTGGGGTATCTTTTTTCTGGTTAGAAGGTGCTCTGGGATTAGCTTGGAAAAAATCCTGGAAGGAGAAAAGTTATGCTCAATTCAGAGGCATTTAAAATGGCTTTCTACAATCTGACTCAAATACACTTTTTGTAACTTTGTCTTATATTTTCACTCTATACTGTAATGCCAGAGAAACTGAGGCAAGATAGAAATTAGAGGTTTTTAAATATTTTATTAGAGGGAGAGCTTGGATTGGCCAAGCCATTTTAGCCAGCAGGATGGATGAGACTTGTGTCTCAAAGCATCCAATGATGAGTGAGGGGTTACACAGACTCTTATAGGGCTCCGGTTATCAGGGAAACAAGGGCAAGGGGGGTTAGAGTACTGGTGAGTGGGAAGTTCCAGGAAGAGGCCATAAATTCAGTTCTGACAGGTTGGGGGTCAGGAGGAAAGATCATAAATTCTAATAAATGAAGAAGTTAGAGACAGGATGTCTAGACCAGGAGATGGGGAGTTGCCATCTAGGTATTTGAGATAAGACATCTGCAGTTTTATGGCTCTTTAGAATGCTAGTTGCCAGGGCTCCAAGCCCTAATTATCTCAGTCCTAATGTCCAGGCAGGGGGATTGCCACCAGGGAAACTGAGGCAAAACAATTCAGGGACACTGAGGCAGGGAAACTGAGGCATAACAATACTATTGTATACTTTGCATAGTCTATACTATAGCTAATTTTCAGGATTCATCTCCTCCTTTCTCTTCCTCTTCTTCTCTTTTTTCCTCTCTCCTCTTCCCTCTCTTTTTCTCTCTCCTTTTTCTCCCTTTCCCTTGTCTTTTCTTCTCCTCCCTTTTTCTCTCCCTCTTCTTTTCTTTCTCTCTCCTCCTCTTTCTCTTCCAACCTTTCTTTTTTTCCCAACTTTTCAGTGATATATTCTATATTTATATCACCTTCATTTCCCAGTATGTGTCTCTCCCCTTTCCCACTCCAGCGATCCTTACCTTACAAAACAAAGAGTAAAAAAGAGGGAGAAAAGTAGTTTAGCAAAATCAACCAAGCTGATGTCACAGACCATCTCTCTCTTTTTACTATTAAGAGACACACTATTTTCCAGAGCTAAGACTCAGCAAGCAAGCTTTGCCCTGAGCTTAACATACCAACAATCCTTTGCATGTACCCTCTGGAGGAACTCGGGCACAGCAAAATCCCAGAATTGTTTCACACCAGCACCCAGTGCTCCCTGAGTTTAGGTAAGTACTTGCAATGCCCCTGTTCTGGTCATGAAGTCTTAGATATATATTGAGATTTGCCCATACTAAAGGGGGTCTCTCACCAGAGAGGGTTCAGCATATGTGTCTAGTTTCCTCCTTCCAATTGAACAAAGACAGCTTTTTGCTTATGATCACTGTTATCTCTTTGGTTTTATTTAGTTATTTTTTAGAGTTAACTGTAGTTTTGATAATCTGTGTGAACTCTATTTTTTTAAAAATATTTAACAACCTTTGCAGAATTGCTGTGGCTTTTTGGTTATTTGGTATCAGGGTTGACATTGGAGATTATGGACTATGCTCTATATCCATAGTCCCCTACCTCTGCAAAGAAGGGAGAGAATTATTTATTAAAAATTTTTCTTTGATATCATACTTGATCGTTATGAGAACAAAGAACAGAAGTGAACTTTTAACACTTTTTGTGTGAACTTCCCTTGCCATATTATATTTTGAATTATAGTTGTCTCTGCATAATCCTTATTTCCACTATTTTTTTCCAACTTAGTATCTCCCTTGCTGCTTAGCAGAGTACTTTATACATAGTAGAATCTTAACAAATAACTACTGAAAGAATGAATAAACCAAATTGGTAAAAGAGAAAAGGAATAAGAGCTAGTTAACTTCATGTTAAGGCTATAAAAAGGAGAGATATTTCAAGGATAATGATTCAACATCTGTTGGATTCTCTTGGGATTCTGAGTACTGAACAGAACATAATTAGGTTGTATCTACCTGACTGTAAAATAGGCATTCCCCAAATCAGTAAGTCCAGTTTGCTAGGTAGTTGATTGTGTATAGGGAGGCATTATGTTGTAATCTGCCTTAGAATGATGGTCTTTTGAATAGAACAAATTATCAAAGCTCTCCTCACTAGAATCTTGTCTTGTTTTCCCAAACACCTTCTGTGTGTATTTCTGTGGCTTTTGACATGTTGTTTTGGAACTCAATGATGTATAACCTCCAGAGCTGGTCTCTGTAATCCAAATTCCTGGCTTTGAATGTTGGATTATGTTGCCAGGTTGCTCTGTGGATTTCCTCAAGTCTGATGTTGTAACCAGGCCACAGCAGGCCTATCTACACCCTGGGTTCCTGATTCTTTTACTCCCTGGGCTAAGAGTCTCACCAGTTAATCGCCTGCTAATCTCTTGACAAGTTTGTGCCTATCACACTGCTGAAAGGGCCAGCAACAGGTGCCATAGCATCAGTACCAAGGACAATAGATGGTATGCATGAACTGGGTGAAAAAATGTATGCATGTATGTATATGCACACATATACATGTTATGTATACATATAAATATATACACATATACACACAGATAACATATACATGTATAGGCACATGCATATATACTCATTCTGCCAATAAGCATTTATGAAATGGTTATTTTGTGCCAGGAATTGTGCTAAGTTCTGGGGACACAAAGAAAGACAAAAGAGAGTCTTTATATTCAAGGAGTTTACTTTCTAGTAGATAAGATAACATGGAAATAACTAGGTGCCATACATTACATATATAATTTGTAATAAATCAAAGGAAATCTCAGAGAGAAAGGCATTAACAGATGAGAAAACTAGGAAAAGTTTCCTATAGAAGATGTAATTTGAGCTATTTTGTTTTTTTTAATTAATTTTTTATCATAGCTTTTTATTTATAAGATATAGGCATGGGTTAATTTTTCAGTATTGACAATTAAAAAACCTTTTTTTCCAATTTTCCCCTTCCTTCTCCCTACCTCCACCCCAAGATGGCAGATAGACCAATACATGTTAAATATGTTAAAGTATATGTTAAACACAATATATGTATACATATCCATACAGTTATTTTGCTGCACAAGAAGAATCAGACTTTGGAATAATGTACAATAAAAAATGCAAGCGGACAAAAATAGAGGGATTGGAAATGCTATGTAGTGGTTCACAAAATTTGAGCTATTTTAGAGAAATACAGAGAAATTAAGAAACAGAAATAAAGTGGTCATTGAATTTCAGCCATGGGGGACAGCCAGCACAAAGATTATCTAAGATGGAGTGTCATTTGTGAAGAAAAGCAAGAAGAGCAGTCTTTCTGGATTGTAGAGTTAAAGATAGGCACTGGGTAGGGGAATTAAGTGTAACAACTGGAAGGTAGCAAGGGAACAAATTATGGGAACCCCAAATGCCAACCAGAGCTTATATTTCATCCTGAAAGTGATAGGAAATCACTGAAATTTATCTAATAAGGGGGTGACATTGTCAGAGCTGAACTTTTATTTTTTTGGGGATATAATTTAGAATATGTGCCATATCTCTGGATACCCAAAGAGTTGCATTTTGGGATTTAAACAAATTGAGTTTCTTTCTCCTGTTCATTAAATTTAGAGAAGAGATGTTCACAATGATATAGTCCAGTCTCTTTATTTTACAGATGAGAAAACTGATACTTGGATCCTGTCTGAGATCACGAGGTAGTAAATGGCAGATCACTGATCAAAGAGTATTTCATGTGGAAAAAAACTTAGGGGGTTTTAGTTGACTGCCAGCTAAACATATGCCAAAGATGTGATGCTACAACCCTGAAAAGCACATGTAATCATAAACAGCAACAATAAAGGGGCAGCTATGATCCAGAAAAGGGGAAGTTATAATCTCACTATTTTATGGACTTGATAAGGTCACATTGATTGATTTTGATCAATATATTTTAAGGAGGATATTGACAATTTAAATATATTAATATATAATTATAAGAGCTAGGATGTAGGTAGTACTTTAAGTTTTACAAAGAACTTTACATATACAATCTCATTCAATTCTGAGATGATGGTTCTATTATTATCTCCATTATACAGATGAAACTAAGTGACTTGCTCAGGTCTAAACAGTGTCTGAGGCAGGATTTGAACTCACTTTTTCATGACTCTAGGTCCATGACTTTACCCACTGAGAAGCCTAATTGGTTATGGACTAGTGCATTAGGAATAGGAAGCTTAGAAAGGTGAAGATAAGTGAGATATGAAGGAATAATTGAAAAATGGGCATATCTAGCTCAGAGAACAGAAAATTAAAGAAGATGGGATTCACTAGTTATTTTCAAATAAATGGAAAGCAATTATTTGAAACAGACATTTTCCAGAGGGATGCACTGAAATACACACACACACACACACACACACACACACACACACACTGGAACTTTTAGGAAAGTAGCTTTTGGCTTAGTATAAAAAAGACCTTTTTAAAAATGAGAGCTGTTCATTCAATGAAATGAAGTTAATGAGTTCCCTAATGTAGAAAATATTCAAATAGGCCCCAGATAACCATTTGCCAGCCATGTAGCAGAGGAATTACTGCATTGGATGGAAGGCTGGGTGAGATGACCTTTCTCCTTTTATCTTCAGATCCTATGATGATATATTGGTAGCAAAACTCCTTTTACTAGACTGGCTTGGGTGTAGAGGGTCCTGGGCTGAGCAGGAGAAAGCAATGACATTTTCTTAGGCATCATTCTAACAAGTTAGAACCAGCATGTAATTGAGGGGAAGGCCACTCTCCCAGAGTTTGTCTAGTACAGGCAGGTACTCAGAGCTAGGGGGAGACATCATCTATGATTTTTGGATATCTGGATGAGAAAATTGTTTTGTCATTGGTTTATCTTCTCCCTAGATTACAGGAATTATTAGAGTTCACAAATATAGATAATCTCATAGGATTCCCTTATTTTACAGATGAGAAAACTGAGGTCGAGAGACTTTCTAAAATCACATAGTTAGCTCTAAATAGTAAATATATAGTACATAAATAGTAAAGTCTGGTTTTGGATCCAGATCATTTGATTTCCAGTCAAATACTCATTTAATGACAATACACCATCCCTTCATTACCTCCAATGAGCTGAAGTGACTAGGAAGTCATGATCTGCCTTCTCTGGAGGTACTAATCCTATAAAGACACGTTGCAGTACGAGTATGGCCCCCCTGTTTGCTATATGTCTTTTAAATCTGATAATGTCTAGCAATATAGCACAGCAGAGTTGCATTGGAATTTTTCCTAGTTTTTCTTTCAAAATATCACATGACCAACATTTCCCATGTTCTCTTGATCTGTATTTTCATTGTTATCTGTTCTGATCCTCCAGGCCCCTTTTCAGAGAGTAACTTTTAGCTAGGACTGAGTGATAAAAAGGACTTTTTTTCCTTCCCTACTCTTTTAATGTTAATCTTTTGAAAGAGGGTATTGGGGGTTAAAAAGGATTTCTTAAGGAGTTGAGGGAGGGCTGCTAGAAAACTTCCAAATGCAGCTACTGAAGAAATCAGTAGCTTGCATTCCATACAGAACACTGGAAGAAAAAAGTCATGACAGGATGAAAGTGTGGGTAATGCAAATAAGAACTCAAAAACATATCAAAATGCTTTCCTGCTTCCCCCACATGTAATTCTTCTTCCTTCCTTCCTTCCTTCCTTCCTTCCTTCCTTCCTTCTTCCTTCCTTCCTTCCTTCCTTCCTTCCTTCTTTCCCTCCTTCCTCCCTCCCTCTCTCCCTCCTTCCTTCCCTCCCTCTCTCCTTCCTCCCTCCCTCCTTCCTTCTTTCCTCCCTCCCTCCCTTACTCCCTCCCTTCCTTCCCTTCCTTCCTTCCCTCCTTCCTTCCCTCCTTCCTTCCTCCTTCTCTCCTTCCTTCCCTCCCTCCCTCCTTCCCTTCTTCCTTCCCTCCTTCTTTCCCTCCCTCCCTCCTCCTTTCCTCCCTCCTTCCTTCTTTCCTTCCCTCCTCCCTCCCTCCCTTCCCTCCCTCCCTTCCTTCCCTCCTTCCCTCTTTTCTTCCCTCCTTCCTTCCCTCCTCCTTCCCTCCCTTCCTCCTTTCCTCCTTCCTTCCCTTCTCCCTTCCCTCCTCCCTCCCTCCTCCTTTCCTCCCTCCTTCCCTTCCTTCCTTCCTTCCTTTCTCTCTCTCTCTCTCTCTCTCTCTCTCTCTCTCTCTCTCTCTCTCTCTCTCCTTTCTTTATTCATTGACTCTATCAGATGACCTTTTCTCCTTTTTTCCATTTGTCAATTTGGCATAAGATGGTTTAATTCAAGAGAAACAGACAGCTGGTGTATCTGCCACTCTCATAATCACAGCTCAGTATTTTTATTGGCACCTACTAATTGATCAGCCTAGTGGGTGTTGACAGCTTATTGCATCTGCCTATCTGAGGGAACCAGGAGCATGGGTGGGAATGGTCCCTTCCATGTTTAAGGGGAAAGTACTCTAAAGCCCAGAAGGTAGAAGTCAGGGCTGGAGGTGGTGGTGGTTGCCTGGGTGGGTGGATAATCCAAATCACTTTATTCCTAGACTGAGCGGGGGAAATTCCTAGACTGAGATCTGGTTTAATCAACTGTAGCAATTACTTGGCTATTCTAATGTTGAATTCGACTTCTTTCTTTGGCAGAGCTGGGTTGACAGGTCTTCTGAGGTTAACTGTTCTTTTATCATCACATTGCACATTTCTATACAAAGTTAAGGCTTGCAGAGAATTTGCTTGACAATCCTCTGGTTGTTCAAATGATGTTATTCCCATTTTATAGATAGGAAACACACACACACACACACACACACACACACACACACTGACCAGTACAAGGTTAAACAACTAAAAAGCATTATAGCCAGTTTATAAACCTGGGTTCTTTGGGTCTGAGTCCAGTGATATTTTTATTATAACACATTACTTCGGTTTCCATAGATGAGATTCAGCCTGTGGCACTGATATTCCCTGAGCATTATGAGATGGTGCTGTTTATACACAGCAGTGAAGCATTTTACAATATTTCCTCACCTTATAAAATAAAGTTTCTTAGGAGATATTGGCAGAGAAAGGGGAGTCACCTTCAGATAATCCATAAAAATGAAATATTTTCTTGGTAAATTTGACTCTATAATATTCCAAGGGTAGATGAGTTATAAAAATTAATATTGCTTTACCACCCAACCCCACCCTTGATAATTTTAGAGATATTTTTAAGGAATCAATTGGTCAGAGTCCAGTCAGATCATCTGGGTTTTATCCAAATTGTGCTTCCCTATTACTCTCCAGCCATGAGGGTGGGACATCTTGTTCTGGTCAACTTTTAGCTACTGTTCAGTTAGATGGGAGCAGGCCCTGAGTCAGCCTCTGAAGCAAGAAATAAAGTCTTCAGTAGTTCGTGGCCTCAGTGACTCATTGCTGTTAAGAAATAGAATTCTTATTTCTAAATGAGAGCTCATATATATTAGCTGACCACTGCAGAGACGAGTCTGACTCTATCAGTAGCCAATCAACAAGCATCAATTGCAAGTATGATCTCACTCTCAGACAATCTGATAGTTCCAGGAATGTTAGGCTTTTCATGACCCTCCTGTTATTTTTAACCCTCCCAAAGAAGAATGTACTAGGGACATGGTTCAGGAGCTTAGATAGAAAGGTAGTTTCATCATTGTCTCTTCTTCTATTGAAAATTCTTCTCCCCTCGCCCCTCTCTTTCTCTGTCTCTATCTTTGTCTCTCTCTGTCTCTGTTCCTCTATTTGTCCCTGTTTGTCTTTGTCTCTGTTTTCTGCCTTTTCTGTCTCTGTTAATCTCTCTTATATTATTTGAAATGCTAATATATTACAAGCCTGGTTTTGGGAGGACCTTCCCCTCCTTAGTGACAGATTTTAAAAACAGAAAAAAGGAGGCGTACAATTCAGATATCACTGAAGCAACATCAGGTGCTTGATATTTAACAAGAAAAGTTGCGGGGGGAGGATTCTGGGAAGATGGTGGAGTAGGTTGGTAAATTTCAAGCTCTCCTCATTTACCCCACAGATAGAACAAATTTGTGCCTCAGGGAAAGCATAGACTTGGGAAAATCAAGAGGACTTGGGGTGGAAGGGGGGACCCTTCTGATGTTCTGAGGGAGGCCCTGGTGCTGTGATTGACCCATGTGGAGTGTAGGTGCTTCCAGCCTAGCTCTGCAAAAGCTCTAGATGGGGAGTTCTGGTGCTGGCTGTGTGTGTGATCAGACCTCAGCAGGAACCACAGAAACTTTCACCTGGCAGACTGTTTATGGAATCCGTGTCTGAGTCTGGGAAAACTGAGGGAACCTCAGCTGATTAGGAACACCAGACCCAACTGTGAGTGCAGAAGCAGTGGAGCAGGGACCCTATAGGCTGTGGGCACTTACTGGAGGATGGAATTCTTGGTTTGGGGTTCTTGGTCAGAGGGGAAAGCTGAAGTGAAGTCAGAGACACCATCCCCACTCTAGGATTAGGGTGTTTACATGAATACTTCTTATTTTAAAAAATGAAGGGCAGCTAGATGGCCCAGTGGATAAAGCACCAGCCCTGAAGTCAGGAGGATCTGAGATCAAATCCTACCTCAGACACTTAACACTTCCTAACTGTGTGACTCTGAGCAAATCACTTAACCCCAATTGCCTTAGCAAAAAGATTTCAAAATTTGGCAATAATGATCCTAAAAAGAACCACAAAAGAAGAAAGAACTCCACCATAGAAAGTTACTAGGCGAACAGAGAAGACAGGAATTCCTCTTCAGAGGAGGACACTGAAATAAAAAAAAGCTTCTCTCCCAAAGAGTAACATGAAATGGCTCCTTGCCTGGAGAGAATTTATAGAAGAATTCAAATAAGAATTTAAAAATCAAATGAGAGACATTGAGGAAAAACTAAAAAGAATAAAAATAAAAACCATCTAAGAAAAACAAGAAAATTATGAAAAAAGTTAGCCAACTAGAAAAGGAGATACAGAGTTTCAAAGTAGAAAATAACTCTTTGAAAATTAGAATTGGACAAGGAGAATGATTATAAAGTGAAAAAATAGAACAGTATGTAAAACATCTTATAAGAAAATGACAGATCTAGAGAACAGATCAAGAAGAGAAAATATAAGAATAATTGGACTTCCTGAAAGTTGTTACCAAAAAAAGGACCATGACATAATAATGCAAGAAATAATCCAAGAAAATTGTCCTGGAGTACTAGAACATGAGGGGAAAGTAGAAATAGAAAAAAATCCACATATCACCTCCTCAACAAGATCCTTTGTGGAAAACACATAGGATCATTATTGCCAAATTTTGAAATCTCTAGATCAAAAAGAACAGATTGCAAGAAACAAGAAAAAAAAAAGAACAATTCAAATATGCCAGAGCTACAATTAGAATTGTACAGGACTTATCAGCAGTCACAACAAAAGACCACAAACCCTGGAATCATATCTACTGACAATCAAAAGAAGTAGGCCTATGGCCAAAAACATCATTTCTAGCAACATTATATATTATAATGATTAAAAAAATAAACATTCAATGAACTTGCAGCTTTTCAGAACTTTCTATCAACCAAATCCAGACTTAATAGAAAATTTAATATGTAAGAGCTAATATCAAAGAGCTAAATTCCTTAAAATTCAACATGAATGAATTTTTTATGTTTTTTTTAACATGGAAAATTTATAGCATATGTTTAAGATTGACATCAACAACACAACAGCACAAAAGAAAGATTGAGGCAGAGTTAAGGTAAAAATAGTAATTATGTCATATAAATGAGGTATAGAGAAAGAATAGATACAGAGGCCTTAGAGGTGGGAGAAGGGCTTATAGTTCTGAAAACCTACTCACATTGGGAATGGGTTAGACAACACTACACATATACTATGAAGGATATAACACCCTCCAAAATCTATAAAGAAATAAATAAGGAGGGATGGGCAACTGCAAAAGGTGAGGTGCAAAAGGTGCAAAGGGTGAGGAAAGAGGACAAGGGAGGGAGGAATCCATGGATGGAGGGAAGTTAAATAATAGCAAGGCACATTAGGAACAGAATTAAAGCAAAGGCTCAGTAGGAATAGGAAAGATATGTGTGTATGTATATGTAATAATTATCCTTTCCTAACTACTAGCCTGCTTGGACATGGTTGGGGGAAAAGAAAAAAGTAAAAGAAATGAGCAGCAGAAAATAAAAGAACAATTTATAAGGAAGTAAAGAAAAGATGGACACTCATGAATATAATTTCTTCTATTAATATATATGCTTTCTTAAACTGGTATTTGTTATGTATTTTGAATTCTCCCTGTTGTTCTATTGGACACATAACAATGTTCTCTTTTGTTTTGTTTCATTTTAGTTTTGTATTCCTTTCCTCATTGAGTCTTTAGCCATAGTTTTTGTATTTAGGCAAAAGTTTGTTGTCTTAATTGCCTATTGTGGTCATTTTTATCTCCTAAAACATTTATCTTCTAAAATAAACTGAGAGATACATAAATGTAAAAATTTCAACCCATGAAACATGCCAAACTCTTTTCTATCTTCTCTCTACACCCTGTATCTCCAAATCTAGGTTCCTTTTCTAATGTCTAGGCTTTTCCCTTTGCACAATTATAAGATAGTTACTTTTCAGTAGAGAATTACATATTTTTTTTGCTCTCAATAAAATTTGGTTTGGAAAACAGTCCTTTAAGAAAAGGAAGAGGTTCTTTAATTAATTTGCAAACTTGGGTCTGTCCTATCAGTTTTTTGGCTAATTAAAGAAAGTCTCAGATTCTCAAAACTAAAAGGGACCTCAGAGGCCATCTAATCAAATTCATCTCTGAAAAAAATATTTTCCCTTCAACACATATGGAAAGTTGGTGGTCAGGCTTTACTCCATAACCACCAGGAAACAGGAATCTACTATCTCAACATGTTTTCCCAAACATCAAGCTTAAATGTGCTTCTTTGTCATACACTTAGTGTTAGAGCTGAGCAATTATAGGAACAAGAATTAGAGCAATGGAAGTTACTCATTGTTCCTAAATTCTGCCTTCTGGACCAATCAGAACAAATAAAATTAATTTCTCATCCATGTGATTAAACTCTTTAAATGCTTAAGGACACATCTTGTGTGCTTGTGTAGGTATTTTCTTTTTCAAGCTAAACATTTATTCCTTCAATCTTTCTTCGTAGAGCATGAAATTGAAGATGTTTGCCATCTTGGCTCATCTCCTTTGGATAATTTCCAGATTATTAATGATCTTTCTAAAATGTGGTATGAGAGAACTGCCACAATGTTCAGATATAATCTGACCCAGACAGAGTATGGCAAGACTATGATCTCCTTATTCCTTGTGCCTTTCAATATAATCTCAAATTACATTAACTTTTGGGGATATCATATCCCAATGTTCAATGACCCTGGAAATACATGAGATCTTTTTTAAATGCACTCTTCCAAAAGAAAAGCCCATTTTTTCAGTTTTTCTGTTTAGACTGTCTTAAAAATTGGAGAATTACCTGGACTTGTCAAACCTGACCTCATTTCTGAGATCATTGTGCCCATCTTTGAAAATGTCACTTGTAGATGTTTTTATTGAATTTTGAAATTTAGATGTTTTCTTCTCAGTGATCCTTATTAGTACTATATTTTCAATAAAATGGTCAAAGAAAATAAATCAATTCTTTAATCTCCTTAAAAAATCCAAATAATTTCAAGTCCCTTTTCCATCTGTTCTAGAGTCACAAGGATATTAGGACAATGGAAATCTACATGTAGGTAGGAAAAATCTACCTTGGCAAATGTTTTTGTCTTCTCCCCTGGTCAAGATGAACTCCTTATTAGCCCAGGTTAATGAGGTTAAGGGATGAGGATTTTATTGTGAAATTGAAGTGATCTCCTAAATGGGATGTGAACTCCCCTTGCTCTCGGTCTACTGGCAGCACATTAATGTTGATAGATTCACAAATTCATACACTTTGGGCTATCCTCTTGGACTTGGGCTTTAAGAAGAATCAGGTATGCTTAAAAGAAGCTGAAATTAGATTATTTTAAATAAATCAGCTGGACATTCACACTCTCGTTTCTTGGAGGGAAGCTAGCATGGACCTATAGACTCACATTTCTGACAAGTAATCTGTGCATCAAGAAATTATGTAATCCTAGGCCAGAAAGGAACTAGATGGAGCTTGGAAAGCAGCAGGAAAGTGTTCCTGGGCCCAGTTAGAAAATGTAGGTGTGAGTTATAATAGTGATGGATCAGTAATAGTGTAATAAGAGTGATGGAATTAAGAACAGCAAGGAACAGAGAGCTTACTCTTTGTTAGCTTCTAGCACAGTACCTGGCACATTGTAGGTGCTGAATAAATGTTTATTGATTTATTGATTGATAATACTGTGAATTATATGATCTATGTAGACCTGAAAGAAAGCATCAATTCCTTCTTTTCTCTGAGTGATTCCTTCCTTTAGGAGAATTGCAACCCTAAGGTTGGCCAAGATAAAAGTGGGGACCTAGGGGATTTGACTATTTGTGAGTTCAGGCACAAGTTCTTTCTCTGTGATTTTTGTTGGGTATTGTTTTCTATTTTATTTGTTAGTCTAAACATTTGCATGGGAGCTAAGGGCTCTTCTATCGTATTTGTAGAAACCTGTATATAAGTTATAGTCTGAGGATTCCCAGGATATGAACTATGTGTGGAAATTATGAATTATGTGTGGAAAACCTCACTAAGATTGTCTACCAGATGTTTGTTCTGTGCTTTGTTATCAGAGAGCTAGGAAGGTGCCATTAGGAATAAACCTGATCAGGTGCTTTTGTCTACTGTACAAAGCTTGTGCTATCCTTGTTGGTCCCACAGAGACGTACTCTGTCTGACTATCCCAGTTCCTCTTTTACAATGTTCAAAGCAATCTTTTCAATTTTTGGAATTGTAATATCTAGTTTAACACCCACCATTTGTCCTCAATTACCTCAAAGTATAAGAAAGAATTTCTGGGCACTCACTTTTCTTTGACAAACTATAGCTTTAGGCTGTTTCTGATTGAGTAGGCTATGGCTCCACCAACACAGAATGATTTGCTTTCTTAGGAATACAATCTCCATGACCTTGGTATCCTGATTTCCTGTATAAATAAGGTCTCATCATACCTCATAAAAGCAAATTTTTTTCCCTTGACTTTCCTTCTATAATAACTGCCAGACTCTTTCACATGCCAACTGAATCTTAATGAAAGCCAATGGACCTCACAATTAAACATGATCAGAATGGGGTACAAGATTCTAGGAACACTCTGAATGAATTATCCTTGGGGTTTATTACTGAGACACTCTTCTGAGATTATTTATTTTCTGCCTAGGTACTGCTAAGATAGCAAGAAGAAAACCATCAAAATAGGAGTTAGCCCTGCTTCTTTCCCATAGGCCTTGAGTAGTGAAATAGAGTAGTGTGTGAAGAATAGGATGGAAACCACGTCGGCTGGTGTCTCTAATGCTTGCTTCTCTGAAAGAACTATGTTTATACCAGTACTTGCTAGGAAAGAAAATCTTGTAGCACCATAGAGCTGACTTTTAAACTTGCATGGAGACTATCTGAGGTACTTTGTCCTCAGAAACTGGGAATTAGACTTTGCTCACATTAAGAGCATCTATTTATTATTCTGACAGGCGATATATGACTTTGAGGAACTATGAACTTAAAGAGTACATGGGGTACCTCAGTCCTGGATTGACAAACTTTGGATAAATTAGATGAGTCATAGGATCTTTAGAGATTTAGAGCTGGAAGGACCTTATAGAACATCTAGTTCTTATATTACAGGTAATGAAAATGAGGCCCATAGAGATTAAAAGTCTTTCTCTAGAGCACACATGAGGTAGTTAGTGTCAGAATTGGTATTTGAACCACTTCATCTGACTTAGTATTCAGTATGCTGCCTCTCAGCATGTGTAGTACCATGAAAAGTTCCTGAATACTCTCAAGTTTGTGTCACTGAAAGCTTCCTCTGTCCAGGATAATTTCTAGGGTTTTTCCTTGAATGCTGTGTTGTGATGTGTTAATTTATGCTTCTTTGTGGTTTGAGAAGTCACAGTTGGAATTCCCAAAGGATGGCAGAAATTGTCAAACTTGTCTAATTTTCATTCCCCAGAAAAAAAGCAGCACGGGAAGGGGAAAAAAAAACCCAAACCAGCCATCTGCTTTCTCAAAAAATCTGCAGATGCTGCTCAGATAGGTATCTGGCAGGCTATGGAAACTCACAGACAGGACTAGGTAGTTGAAAAGATGGGTCCCACGTGACTCATCCTAAGGCTGGCCAACATGGTTAGTTGTAACAGCACTTTTGTAAGTGATATTGTAAAGAGAGAAGTAGCAGGTGCTAGCTTGAGACTTGGCGGGAGGAATCCTGAATTCTTTTCCCGGCAACCCTGATACTCATTTGTTGGTGACCTTAAACAAGTCACTCAGATTACTTAGGCTTCTTCAATAAAGGCAGTTATGGTATAACTGAAGGACCCCTGTCACTGAAGTCAGAGGATTCCTTCTAGAATTTGTGAAAGGTAATTCATTTAAATTCTCTGAGCATCAGTTTCCTCACCTGAAAAAAAAAACATTAAAGAATTAGGGGAAAAAACTAGATGGCTTCTGAAGACTCTCCAACTCTAGATATGTAATGTTGTGACAAGCTAAATACAATGTCCACTATTTCCTTTCATCACCTTGGACTCAGTGACTTTCATGCACCATAAAAATGCAATGAATTCTTTTTGCCCGAGTGACCTTGAGATTCTTGCCTTTCTTGCTTGTCTAATAGTACTCTGATCTTCACAAAAATGCTAGACTGCTAAGTGAGGAAATGGAGAAACCAGAAAAAGGGTGATTTCTATGCAATATTATTTCTAATAAATCAGATCAATCCCTAGGCTTATTTTTTAGTTGTTATTATTTTGCATCCTGAATAACCTTTTGATTTTAAACATTCCTTAGTAAATCTAGCCAAAGGAAACAAGTCTGCACCCTTGCTTTAGGCTTTACAAAGAGGTAAACCAATAATATCATTAATATTTGTTTTTACTTCTAGGCTAACCCAGCAACTATGCTGTCTTCCTATAATCTGTGAAAGAATAAAACTTTTCTTTAACAGAGAGGAGCAAAGGGATAGAAAAGTCTTTATTCACTAGAGGCAATGAAAGGGAAGGAGTAAAGTCAGGCTTATCATTTGTTGTATGGCTTGCTTAAGTCTTGCTTAGCTAAGAATATTCTTGGTCTTAAGCTGGTCAGCCACAAGGTACTTGCAACCACCACTTCAAACTAGAGTGGATCCCTAATCTGGTCTCTTATGATGTATCTCAGTAGAAAAATTGAATGAGAGATAGGTCAAGAGGATTTTCTTCCTCTATAGTGATTGAGATAAAATTAAAAAGTTGATTGTTTCTTTTAGAGGCTTCTACATGCCCCTTTTTCTAATTCCCTTTTAAAGCTTTCTCTTTCAGGACTATATCCAGTATTTTCATCGTGGCCTAGATTACTCCTGTGTTTCAGGGAAGTCATCTTATAAATGAATTTACAATAAAATATTACTGACTTGATTCGATTCACCCTAATATCACACTGATTGTTAAAAACACTGAAAGAGATGTTTTACCCAAAGAAATCAATCTCTCATGGTAGAGTTTTTGACACCACAGCATTTTGAATGTCACTTGAACTAAGCCTGGGGAAGATAACTTAATGTTCCTTGGATTTCTCCACATAGGCAATGCCCTATCTTGCTCCTTTCACAGATTTCTCTTTGTAGTTTTGCTTTATTTTTCATGTGTCTGTGCATTTTGCCAGCATTATATATTAAAAGGAACAGTGGCTTTAGAGTTAGGGAACATCTGAGGGTCAGAGTCAAGACATGTACTAGTTTGACCATTCAGTCATTTAACCTCTAAGTGTTTATTTTTCATTTGTATGATAGACATAGGGATAGGGACCTGTGATTCCATTGGTATAGGGAGTTCCTGGGTGGGGAAACCCTCTTTATGAATCTAATTCATCAGATTTCCACAACTTAGTGTCTTAGCCACCTAGAGTACTTAGATGTCAGGTGACTTGCCCAGGATCACACATACAATCTGTATCAGACATAGAATTTGAACTCAGGTCTTCTTGGTTTTACCCTATAGAGGGGTATTTACTATGAAGGTCTTAATTCACAGAAAACTGGACATACCAAACAAGATATTGTACATAAAGTGCCTTATAAGCCTTAAAGTACCATATAATATATTATAATAAAATATATTTAGTTGTTATTTTATTGTTAATGATAATTATTAGATTGAGAACTCTTTAAGTATAGAAATTGTTTTATACTTTCTTTTATCCCACATAGGGCAAAGAATAATACACAGAACAGGGGCTTAATCAGTAGATGTCAAATTGTGAATGAATCAGTGCAAAAAACATCCCTTGCTCAATCCTAGACAGTCTTGGAATTTCAGCTGTTGGGAGGGAAAGATGAAGAAGCATTTTAGTAAGCTTACAAGGGACAAGAGATATCAACTTTAATGCTTCTGAAAGAGGATCAGTGGAGCTATCAACAGAGGACAGCAGTACTTACTGTAGTATTTATGGCCCCTTCATATAATCTCCCTGCCAGGGTTTATTTGGAGTCATTTGTGCATGATCAATTTCCACTCATTGAAAGAGGTGGTATTAGTGGACTGCTTAGTGTGCTGTCCCTATCCCTCATACAAATTGGCAGAAAGTGTCACAATGTATGGACAAGACTTGTGATCTTGTCATGTCCTGCCTGGGGAAAATTAGGGACTGTAACATTGAGAATTCTTAGGAAATCTGTGAAAAATTGTTGAAAAGGAACTGCTTCCTTATGGAAAATGACAGACCAACCAAGAGAAAGTAGATTATCATTCAGTCGTAGGATATTAGAACTAAAAGGGGTCTTACAGTTCCCTTACAGATCATCACCTCAGAGAATATTTGAATTTTGGAGTGGTTAGGGGCCATAGATGCCATCTGTTCAAATCATACTGAACAGGAGACCCCAGGTCAGTAGTCATATAATCTCAGCTAGAGGCACCAGTGAAGGAAAAACTTCTGCTTCCTAAGGCAGCACACTATATTTTATCATAACTCTGATCATTAAGAAACTTTCTAACACTGACCTGAAATCTGCCTCCCACTTTTGCCCTCTGGGGCCAAGTAAAACAAATATAATGTCACTTCCATTTGACAATTCTTCAGAAGCTCTCAAAGCAGTTACATTTCTCCTTCTCTTCTCTAATTCAAACATCTCTATTTCTTTCATCCCACTCTCCTATGATAAAATTCATAGACAATTCACTATCCTTCCAAAAATATGCCACATAGGTATTCAGTATTCCAGATGCAGTCTGACCAGTGTAATGGGACCACGACATCTTTTGTCCTGGAAAAAAGACTTTTCTTAATGAAACTTTGGCTTTAGATTCTTAGCTGTTATGTAATTATTTTAACTATATTCAACTTGCCGTCTTCCTGTTGATTTTCATAGGAAACTGTCATCTATCTGTGATCTTCCCCGACTTCTCTTTGCTTTGATGACTTTTTGTAGAACTTTTGTAGAGCTGTAGAACTTTTCACTTATCTATATTTCATTTCATCTCATTAGAACTTTTCCACAATTCTAGATCAATTCAATGATTTTACAGATGACAAAAGTAAAACTTATCAAGGTAAAAGTAAGTTGACTAAACTGAAATACTCAGTGAGTGACAGAACTTGGTTAGAGAGTGACTCTTACTAGTATACTCTACTATGTCTCAGAGATCATATCTGAGGAGCTTCTGTTCTGCACTTAAGGTTTTTATAACTATTTGGTTTTTTTTAAATATGACATTTTTTGTTAGCAATCTTCCAGTTTCTCTGAAAACTACATTGGGCAGAGACAGAATCTGATGGATATAATAACTCCACAGTGTCAATCACTTGGCCCACATTTCCAAACCCTGGACCAGAATTTTGTTGAGTAGAAACTGAAAATTGTAAAGAAAGGCTCATAAAATATAGAATTGATGGATTCAGACTTGATTTTAGGCATTAGGTTGATATGAAACACTGGGTCTACTCAGGATAACGTCAGTTAAACCTTTAACACCCCTGGAAGAGTAGAACATCCTAGCAAATGTTTTAATTTCTTTCATTTTGTGATAACATTGCAAAATTCCTAGGAACAAATATCATGTCAAAGCTATTTAATAATATGGTAACCACTGACCATTTAATTACACGGTAATTGTCACTTAGTGGCTGGGTAATTGCATAGTAAGTACCATCTAATTACAGGGTAAAGGGTAAATACATGATTATTTCAGGCTCCTTAGGCACAGTATAGGTCACATAGGAATTAGATTTGGATTGACTAAGTATAAATTACCTAGAAATCTGCTGTGGTGCAAATACTCCCGTCATGATTGGATAAAACCCCTTGTGGTTACCATGCAATTAAGGAGAGATTACAAGATTTTGGCCCTTAGGAACTTAAAGAGACACTGCTTAGTTTTGTAATTAATCACTGACTGGTACAGAAAACTTTGTGCTACAGGGCTGGGGGTAGAGATGGACAGGAAAGATTTTAAATTCTAACTTTTTCCAACTGGCAGCCATATTAGCTTTATTCTTTGGGGGGCCCCAAATCCTGGATGTTGACATTTTATCTCCACATAATCCCAGAGAGTGAATGAGTTCCTTTTCTACTTTCTTGGCACTACTGGTATATGACAGAATATGGCTCTGAAGGGATAGTCTTTAAGGGCACACAGGATACCTGATGTTCACAGCATCTCCAATAGTGCTATCTCATTTCTATAATCATTTTGGATACCTAGCTAGGTAATGTCTAAAGGAGATAGAAAAGTATCTCCTTCAGAGGTTTAAGGAATTCTTAATACCTAAGTATTGTCTAAAGGTGTTTTTAACACCAGTCACTTCCAGGTGATAGTGCAAGTTTCTCCTGGTTAAGAGCTGTGATTTTTCTTTCTCTCCAGTGTGAGAAAATAAAACAATCATTTTTAGGGTGTCCCAAAAGTTTCAGTGCAATTTTAAACTATTAAATCTTATAACTGCACTGAAACTTTTGGGACATACTGAATTTCAGATAATTTAGAACTGGAAACCTTAATAAGTAAATCTCCAAAGTGTCTGCAGGTATTTTGATTCGTGTTTACCTTGCTCCTTTTTTGTGATCTTTGCTATGATTTTTAGTGGAGGTAGAATATAAATGGATAACTTGATTATCTCTTCACTTGTGATAGGAACTGGTACAGGATGAACTAGGTAAGGAGTCAAGAAATGTGATCTTGCTATAAAATAGCTTCATAGCTGAGCATATCACTTCACCTTTGGGGGTCTCATTTTTTTCTTGTAAACTGGAGGTTGGACTAGATGATCTATCTGGAAGGCCCTTTTCAGAGTTCTAATGTTCCATGATTTTCCCCTTATCAATTTTATAGTCCCTCCCCAGCCCAACACTCAAGAGACTTCATTGTTAGTATTGTTCCTTAGTGGCTTCAGAAAATGAAAAGCATCTCTTTCAAAGATTGAGGGAATATTGCTTTAGAGAGATGTCTGGCTGAAAACAGAGGTCATCAAATAACTTCTTGAAGTCCCTTCTAGTATATGTAATTCACATAATCACTTCTCAAGTTTTATGAAAAATGATTTCAGACACTGCTTCTTTTTAAGAAACCTAAAATTACATTAAATTTTTTGGCTTATGGAAAGATTAACCAACATAGAGAAAAATTAGGCCTCTGGCCTAAATAGACTGAGACTGATCCTAGGGGTGGAGGGCTGACCCCAAAGACCATTTTTCTTTTTTACTTATTTTGTCTCCACCCCAGAGTGTTACTCTGGGGAAATCACTATTATAAAGCTTATGTATGGTTCATATATAGATTTCTCAATATAGGTACAATTTTGTACCTATAAGGGTATCAGATATAGGGCAGCTTTTATTTCACTCACCACAGAAAATGCATAAAACACAAAGGACTCATAGAAGTTCATGAACAAATATTGAAACATAAAACACTCAAATAGCCCACTAAACTCCCACTAGAACAGAAGTTCGTAATCTATAGTTTGTGGCTCAGTTTCAGGAGGTCGGTGAAATTGGATGTGAAAAAAATTAAATCTTTCCTTCAATATAATTGATTTCTTTTGTAATCCTTTGTTTTCTATTACATGTAAAAATAGTATTCTGAGGAGTCTACTTTACCAGCATTTACCAGACTGACAAATAAGATGAAGACATACCTGAAAAGTTATGAATCCCTGCTTTAAAAGTTAAAGATGCTGCTTGAGCTTCTGAATAAATACTTTCCATTCTCCTGTGACCATCTGAGCAACTCTCAGCAATAGGAAGGGCTTGGTAAGGCCTTAGTCTCCTTAGAGATCATTCCCAGCATGTGACTTTAGTCCTCTAGCTCAGGTGAATGTTGTTGTGACCCTTTTTCTCTTCCATACTCTGAAATTATGATTAAGCATTGTGTTGATGAGATCTCAAGTTTTTCAGAATGGTTTGTTTTTATGATATTAATATAGCATGAATTATTTTTCTGGTTCTGCTCACTTTACTCTGTATCAATTTAAACAATTAGGTAATGGGTATGAAACTATGGAATGCTATTGTACTGTGAGAAACACAGTAAAACTGTGAGATACTGTGCTACTTGATAGTAGCACATTGCTGAGAATGTCTTTTACAATAGTTTTGAACCTGAAGTTAATGGGGTCTGGATAGATTTCAGGAAACTTGTGAACTTGGGTGGGGAAAAGACCACCTTAAATTTAATTTTTAGTAACTTTTAACTAAAATTTTGCACTTCTTTTTATTATGAATCTCTGATTTAGGATATCTGGCGTCCAATGCCCACACTCAGAAACTCACAAAATTGAGTGCTCCAAAACATATGATTTAGCTATGAGATAACTAAAAAAGCTGATGAAGCCTACTCTTAGGAAATTACTTCTTATGTTTCATACAAGAAAAAGTCTGTTTCTAGAGTGTTTTTCAAAAGGAATTGTTTTCATTGCCATGGCTACTACCACATTTTGAACCCGGAGAGGCAATTTTTTAGTACCTCTAGTCTTTGACCCCTAGTCAGAAAATTCAGAAAAGGGAGAAGAGAGACAAAAAAAGCAGGAATTGGAGGTCAAAGAATATATTTCATTTCCCTCCCACCCCACACATACACTTGGGCTGGGCATGTCCTTCTCCTGAAAATCACAGCTCTTTGGAGCTATAGGAGGGAGAGGAGAAATTGAGAAATCTTTTTTTTTCATCTTATTGAATTCCAGTCTAGAAGTCTAAGGGAAAGAATGCATGTACAAAAATGATGCTGAATCATTTCATAGCTGGATTTTATAAATCTTGAGGAAAGGGCAGTTCTTTTGACAAGAGTGTGCCTCCTTTCATTTATAATCAATCTTGTTGAAGTTGGTCCTAGTCACTGGAAACCAAATGACAGAAGATCATTGCATCCTTTCAGGAAGGTATTATTGAGCATGTTCACCTCCATGGAAATACCTTCCATTTCCTTTTAACAAAAGTTCATTCTCCGGCATCTCATCCAGTTCATTGGAGAGATGCATCTAATTGATCAGAGGCTCCTGTGATCATTCTTTTTTACATCAGGATATAAAATTCTCACTAAATAATAACAACCTAGGCCAATCCTCTAGAGTTCTTATAGCATTTAACTGCTGCATTTGAAGTAAAGTTTATTTTTATGGGTTTTGAGCCATTCACTCCCATTGCTCTTCTCACTCTTGTAATAACACTCTTTCTGCTCAGTTACATGTTGCATTCTACAGACAGTTCTCTAAATTTCCCAGTTGGGCTGTACAAATGGTACCATAGCCAAATGCTGTGAATCTAAGTTAAATGGCAGCCAGGTGTAGCCTGTGGTTTGCCAGCACCAAGATTTTCTACTTCTTTGCTTGGTTAGATAATGTTGACCAGGGGGGGAAACAACCTATATTTTCTAAAGTCTACATAAATGGCTGGATAGTGGAGAGATAGTACTGTTGCCTTTTGTAAATGGTACTTTAGGTCCATGGCATTTTTTTATATTAAGAATTTTCCAGTTAATGAGTGATCAAGAGCAAAGCATTCAGATACAGCCAAGAAAGAGCACAAAAGGTAAAGGCAATTTTACTTAGTAAAGAAATAACTTATAGAATATAAAAACAGAATTCTCAGAAACTTCCAATTCAACAAGCACCTGTCAAATGCCCAGTATTCTACCTAATCACAAAACTGACTTGGTTGCTGTTCTCAAGAAGCTTTGATGATCTAACACAGGCACAAATACTTATAGTGCAAAAACAGTGCAGAAAAGATATAAAATGCTATTTGAGATCTGGGAAATGAAGGGTCAGATCTAATTTGATGTGGGAGGGAAATTCAAAGCACATGAGGCTTATTGGAAGGGATACTTGAGCTAGGGAGACGTTTGAGAGAAGAAATCTAAATGTTCATTTCCAGTGACATGAAAGAATTGACTATATTCAATTCACCTCTCTCTCGTATAGTAACCACCAATATACCAAAAATATTTGATAGCTGTAAAAATATAAGTGAGTGAACAAGAGACAAGCTAGGAGGCAACGCACTTATGAACCTTGGTGACTACTCTTATAAAGGATGTGTCAGTGCCTAGGGCATAATGTAGTAGGTACTTAAAGTGTTTAACTTGATGTTCATTTTGCCATTTTATTTCTACATGTTAGATTGCAAAATACAGGAGTGGAAATAATTTTTCTTCAAGTGTTTGGAACTTAAAATACTACAAATAAGGCATGAAAGCTAGCATAGTACAAAAGAGAGAACATTGGACCATTGGTTTCTCCTTCTGATCCTTACCATGTCATTTAGCCTTGCTGGTGCCCTTTCCCTATCAAATGAAGGGTTAAACTCAACTATCCCTAAGGTATTCAACTCTACTGTAAGCTTCCCAAGGGCAAGGACCAAATCTGGTTTATCTTTGTAACTCCCTAAGGCCTAAATAGGATACTTTTAGAATGATGGGTGTTTGATATACATGTATTGGAAAAATAAGAATAATTATTATTCTGTGAAAGTATCATAATCCTGGCTGATTGTAGAAATCAATCCTTCTTTTTTTTTTTTTTTTTTTTTTTTGAAGGGGATGGATAACTTTTATTTGTGTAATAAAAATGGTAACATTGAAGTCATTGGGCAGGGGGTACTTCCTTTGCCTGGGGCTTTCTTCCTTCTCCTCATTCTTTTCTTCCTTTCACCCTCAGTAGGTCATGATCAAGCCCCAGGCCAAAGATATGCAATTGGCTCAGCCAGAGGTATTCATACATACCTGTGTATACCTTAATGCCCTAGTCCATAATCAAGGAAACTGGTGTCAGAAACAAAAGCCTAATACATAGTAAAATATTCATGGCAATACTCTTTGTGGCAGTAAAGAAGCAGAAACAAAGTAGAGGAAGAAGTCTGTAATGAGATCTCTGATACTGAATTCAGAAAATCTGGATTCATATTCTGCCTTTGACTAACAGCCTGTATGACCTAGGACACATTTCTTCATTACCCAGCACTCAGTTTCCTCAATTCTAAAATGAAGTGATTGGACTGGCTGTTCTCTGAGGTCCCTTCCAGATCTAGCTCTGTGATCCTGTGGATACTTATCAAGTGGGGGATATTTTGATGAAGAGGAACAATCAAACACTGAATATAGATGAACTTAGTGAAATTTTCTTGTACAGAAATAAATGATAAATATAAGGAATTCAGTGTAGCATGGGAAGATTAGAATGAACTGTTGCTGAGTGAAGCAGTATGAAGAGAATAATACACATAAAGATTACAACTTGGTAAATGAGAAGACATCTAAAAAGAAGTTAAACTGAACAGTTGAAAGAATAATGAAGATCCTAGAGAACAGATAATAATAAAATATATTTTCTCTCTTGTCAATGGATGAAAATGAATGAAAAGGAAAAGAATTTGTGAAATTTGTGAAGCACTTACTAGTGTAAGATTACTAGGACAAACAATGGCTACATTGTAAGATCCAGTCACTATACTGGATATCGTTGCTTAGTCAGAATGGGAAAGAGTTGAAACAACCACTGTAGAGACAAAGGACATTGATAAAATGTGTTTTATTTTAATTTTAAAAATATTTATTTATTTAATATTTTCCCTAGTTATATTCAAAATATTTAAAATAAAAACAAAAAATTGTTTTTAATATTTTTGAGTTCTAGGTTCTCTCCCTTATCTCTACCCACAGTAATAAAATGTATTTTAAAGAAAAACCATCCTGTTGTTTAATATAAGATTGACTTGAACAGGATGAAGGGAATCATTGTGACTGATATTCAGAGCAATGTGTCCTTAGTACGCTATATCAGTTATCACTCCAAGGTTGTTTGCTTACTAATTTCATTAGATGCTATTGCAAAATGGCAATTATTGCAGGCCCATATTTACAATGGATGGGAGCTTAGTTTGATTTTTCACTAGGCTAGGGACTGAGGAAAGAAATCAAGCTGCTTGTTGCATGTATGCTCCCCACCCTGGATATTTTATGAAGTGAAATAAAAGTTGCCTTCATTGCTTGCCGCAGAATATAAACAAATGCCAGCCATCTTCTGGAAGAGGCATCATTTTATTTAATTGCAAATTAAAAAACATAAACCACCTTAAACACAGAGCTAATGCCACATCAAATCAATATAGTAATTGCACTCGAGCAGTGGGAAAGCTCATGGAATATCCCCTCCCTGACTTTGCTTACTAAAAGAAGCAAGTCACAGAAGAAGTTGTCAAGTTACACTTCACCCAACACCATTATGGCAATGAACTAGATTGGCAGCCTCCCTGATTTGTCTGTAGTAGGACAAAAAATGGGGTCTTCTGAATGAAGAACGGGGCTTCTGAGTCTTATTTGAGCCACAGGAACAAAAGGATGTTTCTCCAAAGGCTCCTGGGCTCACTGTCATTGCTTTGCACATTCACTTGAGGCTTAAAAGTTGCTTCTTCAAGATAATTCTGTATATTATTTTGCAATCAAATTATGTCAGCTAACATTTTTGATAGTACTGGAGTCATTGTCTTATATTTAGATATGTAAAACATTTGGTCTTTTTTAAGCCACAGAATAAAAGATAATTTTGGTAGAGGCAAACTCCAAATATCTTCCTTCCCTAAATGTCTATTTGTCCATTCATCTATCCATGCGACAGCTTTGTAGAGCCACAAATGAGAGTTGAGTGACAGGTGAACACCAAAGGTGGATGAGCAGCCCTATAAGGGGCTTAGGAAGCCCTCATATCAGAAGTGTTAGTCCTCCCTGAACACTCCATACAGTCTGAACTTTAAAATATGAGTACTTTCAAAACTGGTCTTATGGCTAGGGTAATGAAATGGTTGTCTCATTCATACATTGTATGATTTGAGGCATTCTGGAACAATCTCCAGCTCTAAAATACTTCTCTGGCACAACTTCTGAACCATTAGATCCATTCTTTGAAATTTTAGCATAGTAATTTCAGGAAATTCTATTAACTGTAAATACAACTATTCTCAAAAGAGTGAACATACTTATCTATAATGTAAATTAAAACAATATATTGGTCATCACCTGGGAGGGTCCTAAAGGGACACTAAGTAGGTCTGTTTTGTTTGGGGAATGGGGACAGAGGAAAAATGACAGGAAAGGTGAGATTTTAATCTGTGGAAGATTCTGTGGAGGAACAGTTAGTAGAAAGTACACTTTTTAGTGCTATGGCCTTGGGTAAGTAACTTAACTCCTCAGTTTGCTCATCTATTGGATAAAGAAAATAACGCTTATACTACTTAGCTACCTTATAGAATTATTGTAAAGTGCATGCTTCCCAAATTTCAAAGTGCTATATAAATATGAATTATTATAAGTTATAGGGAGATAGGAGAGGACAACTAACATGCAGAGTATTAAGCAGAAAGGCAACACTGGATGTTGTTAAAGACAAATATTGAATATGATTCATTTTAGTCACAGCCCAGGCTTGTCTACTATATGCCCACCATCTCTAAAGGTCAAAGTGTTTCTTTAATTTATGACTCTTGGCCTAAGATCAATATCAAAGGTGTGAGTACTAAGGGGGTACAGGTCCTTGTATTTTGGATATTCCTCGATCACCTGGCAGCCTGTTTCATGGGGACCACTGAACAGTGGGAAATCATTTTGCTTTCAATGTCCTTGTAGCCTGACCGCATCCCTCCATAAACAAATCCACCTGCTACTGTGACGGCATCAGGATTATTAAACATAATCCAGGCATTGCTAATATGATATGATAGGAACTAATGGGAGCTGATTTCCAAAGCCTCCCCATGAAGGGTAGAGTCTGCCCTTTGGAAAAAACCCATGGGTGCTGGGGATGTTTTGTTACTGTTTACATAAGGGTTGTCAGTGGAAGAAAATAACCATTGACTTTCACCTGTTTCTGAGGGAGGACGTGGTCAGACTGCTGAGGCCATCCAAATCACAATACCATTCAGCACATTTGAATCTATCTGGCAGGAGCAGACAAGGCTTAATACTGGCATGGTATCTATGGGAGGCTGTTTGGAGAAGTGATAGGCCCCAGAATAGAAACTTGTTGGGAAGAGAGAATAGACTAAGGCAAAAGAAATAAAATGGAGGCCAGAGAAACCATTTTCTTCTTTCATTCAGTGAATACTTAGCTTTTGAATGGGATAGATTCCTTCTCTTTTTCTTGAAATAAAAGTCTGGGGATATAAGGACTCCATGTGACTTGTAGGCAC
This sequence comes from Sarcophilus harrisii, assembly GCF_902635505.1. Lineage (NCBI taxonomy): Eukaryota > Metazoa > Chordata > Mammalia > Dasyuromorphia > Dasyuridae > Sarcophilus > Sarcophilus harrisii. Next base: position 542,866,816 of record NC_045427.1, read on the forward strand.
AAGACTATCTAGGGCTTCAGTAAAAATGCCAATTACTAAAATAATGGTGCCAGTCTTGGACTAATAAGAAGCAAGAGTCAGGGAAATGGGAGCTTCTGAGGAAAAGGGATAAAAGGCTTTCTGGTTTACATGAAAGTTGTATCTGATTAAGCTCAAATGATATAAGATAGAGTCAATTTAAGCTCCTTCTGGGCAGTGATTGTTTTATATTTTTGTCTTTATGACTCCAGTATCTAGCACAACACTTGTTGGTATGTAGTAATTGTTTAAGAAATGACTGTTGACTAATTGGCAGCTTGTACTTTAAGAAGCTTTGGGCCAAAGCAAAGACCTACACAAACCTGAACACAAAAAATCTGTTTCTCCTTGTGACTATTCTCTTGGTCTGATGCTCTTTCCTTTGGGTTTCAATAAAACATTTATTTTTATTTTTCTAGTGGGAAAAGAAAACAGCAACTCTTATAGATTGTTAATATATCTGATAATTCACAGACCTTTTAGCAGAAAATATACTAGAAAAGTGAAGATGAATTAAAACAAATTCATGCCCACAAGGGATTTACAATCCCCAGTGTAATATTCTTCTCTAAAATATAAAGTTCTCTGGGAGCAGGTTTCCTGGGGGGCTTTTGGGAGCAGCCTTAGTTTCAGTTTCAGGATCACCCCAAATGCAGCCAGGAGTTAAAATCCAAATCCTTTATTGTCTTTAAAGTCTTGTCGCCTTCACTTGGGGCTCCGCTAGTTTTCTGAAGGCCTTCTGTAGTCTTGGTTCTGAGAGCTTAAGCTACCATCTCTGGCTTGTGAATCTTCTCGACTGAATTCTGGCTGAGGCTCAGAGTTTCTAGTGGGCTTCTCTTCTAATGGGTTTGTCCTTTAATGGGCTTGTCCTCCTTGGCCCTGACAGCTCCTTCTTATATATGCTCTCTTAAAGGTGTGAATCTTGTGGAATTATAGTAAGTACTAAGTACCTGTAAATTAGAGAATCATTATCTCAGCAATTCCACTGACTTAGCACCTTGTAAGAATCCTAAGATCTGCTTTTTTTTTGGATTTAGAACATAGTTGGTCATGACCTCCCTGACTTCTCAAGGAGGTGAGAACCCCCCAAAAGAAGGTGCTCATGCTTTCCCTGACTGCTCAAAAAAGAAGTGAAAACACCATAAAAAAGAGGTGACCATACCCTCCATGACTTCTTAGGAAGGGAGATGAAAACACCAAAGGAAATAGGAAGTCAAATCAGATTAGTGGGTTTCTGAAGGGGCTCAATCTTAAAACAGGTATATATAAATGCATCAACATGGGAGGTATTGCACACAATTACACAAATTACATAAGCACAAAGAAAAACAGGATAGTAGTGATGTAACAAATAACATGAATTAACATGAGGAATTATACATGTCCATAAGTCCTAGAAATAGTCCAGAAGGAATCTATTGTCCATTAGTTCATGTGCCAGGAATCCAATAATTCCTGCAAGTTTTGAAGTCCTGCAATAGTCTCATCAACAATTTTTCATCTCAAGGAATTCAATGATTTCTGCTGGTTTTCAAGTCCTGCAGCAGTCTCATCTTGTATTAGGGAATCCAATGATTTCTGCAGATTTTGTTCTTAGGTCTTCTCCTTTGTTTCCAGATTTTTCTCTTTTTCTGTCTCCCTCCAGGTGCTCATTGATATCCATCTGATTCCTTCTCCATCTGTAAAGATACAAGCAAACCCTCTCTCCCAGGCAGTTAATCTATCTGATCCCTTCTATTTACACTTTCTGGATCTCTCCACATCATCTGGCAATTACATTGAAGCTGCTTGCACTGAACACTACGCTTCTGTTGGGTTAAAAAAAAGCCTGTATTCTTCCCAATTGTAATCCCTTTTGCTATCTGATTGCTTTGTGGCTGATTGATCATGTAATCCCTTTCTGCCATGTAATTGCTTTTTGCTGATAGATCACATCAGAGTTCTAACCTTCTAAAGACTTTCTGGGTATAAATGTAGCTTCCATCATGCCCTTGTCTTTTGTATTATATCCTGGAGCTGGGACCTGTCTCTCATTTCCCTGGGTCAATCTATATTCTGAGGCCCAGTGGAAGCCCTTGTGGCATTTTGGACATAGGGTTTTGGGTTTTATTCTCTCACCCTGTCCTCTCACTCTATCTCTATATCTACACTGAGCTCTCAAATGTCCTATTTTTCCACACTGAAAACATCGATGATTCTCTCTAGAAGTCCTTGCCAAGAGGGACCCTGTCTTCCCATATTCATCATAGTATGGGTATAATAAGCATTTGTGCCCCCTGTGGCATAGTGTCTTATGATCTCCTCTAAAGGAGCATCTTTGTGTAGTCCCCATGTAATTCTTCTTCAAACCCCATTGGCATTTTCCTAAGCCAGTTGTCTGATCATTATTTCTGTAGCTGCATCTTCTCCAATAGTTCTTGTGACAGCTGTTTGCAAACGTCCCACAAAATCCGCAAAGGGTTCATACCTTGCTCTATTTTTGTGAAGGCTTTACCTTCATCTTTCCCTGGGAGGGAACCCCAAGCTTTTATAGCAGCAGTAGCAATCTGTTCATAAGCTGTTGTGGATAATTAATCTGTGCTGAATTCTCTCCATACTGACCTTCACCAGCTAGTTGGTCAAAAGTGATTTGTACATTAACTCCTGTTTGCCTGTTTCGCTGGGCTTGAATCCTACATAATTCATGATACTCTGAAAGCCACAACAAGTTTTGTCCAGGTTCTAAACATGTCCTTGCTATGGATTTCCAATCACTAGGGGTTAGGATTTCATAAGCCAAATTATCTAATAACATCTTAACATAAAATGATGTAGCCCTATAAAGAGTGCAAGCTTTTTTCAAATCCTTAATTTTTTTCCAAATCAAAAGGAATGTATCTTCTTTTTTGACCTGAAGAGTCAAGCTCTTCAATCACAGGATATGCATTTATTTTTAAATCAGATATATCCTATCCATTTTTTGCTTTAAGCAGTGCTTTTTTGTAATCTTGTCATAGGCTGCTTCATAGAAGGTGCTGATTGTGTTTCTGCCTCTTTCCCTCCTCCTTCTCCCTCCATCCATGAAGGGTTAATTGAGGGAGGTAGATCAGGGGATGGGAAATGTTCCTGCTGTGAAGTGCCACACTCACAGTTGTACTTAACTCCATTCTTATCTGATTCTTCATCCTTTTCACCTAGTTTAGTTGGCTCCTCCCCCTCCTGCTCTTTCATCTTTTTCCTTATTCTATAACTTATATAATTTCTGAAAGCCAGTTTTATTAAATTGTATGTATTAAGTGTGTCTCTGGAAATTGAGTCAGGTCCATTTTCATTATAGAATCGACATAGTTGCTCTCTTACTAATTTGTACTCATCTGGACCCAATTCTTTTTCCATAGAGATCCAAAGAGATGTGTACCGTACAGTTTCTAAAAGTTCAGTGATCTGCTCTCAAATTATAATCAAACCGTGGCTTTTCATAAGCCTAACAATGTTCTCTACACATTTTCCTTGAAGTGGAAAAGAAGGCTGTTTTCTAAAATCCTGTCCCATTTCAGCTGAAATTCTACTTTAGCCCTTAAACAAAGTTTCCTTGTCTGTTTTTATACTCACCCTAATTTCTAGGCCACAGATGAAGGTTCTTGGTCCCACCTTCTGGTATTAAAATGTAATGTTCTTTTTTAAAATGTAATCTCTAGGAGCAGGTTTCTTGGGGTCTCTGGGAGCAGCCTTCGTTTCAGTTCAGTAATTACCCCACATGCAGACAGGAGTTAAAGTCCAAATCTCTTGATTGTCTCCTTTTAAGTCTTGTCTCCTTCACTTGGGGCTCGGCTAGTTTTCTGGAGGCTTTCTGTAGTCTTGGTTCCGAGAGTTTAAGCTGTCTTCTCTGGCTTGTGAATCTCTTCAACTGAATCCTGGCTGAGGTTCAGAGCTTCTAGTGGGCTTTTCTTCTAGTGGTCTTGTCCTTTAGTAGGCTTGTCCTCCTTGGCCCTGACAGCTCCTTCTTATATATGCCCTCTTAAAGGTGTGAATCTTGTGGAATTATAGTAAGTACTAAGTACATGTAAATTTGAGAATCATTATCTCAGCAATTCCACTGACTTAGCACCTTGTAAGAATCCTAACACACAGGAAGGGATATAAATTATGTGTACAAAGAGCTATGTGTAATTTATGCAGAAAGGGCAGAATGTGTTCATTGCAAAGGAGAGGCTAACAAAATGCTATGAGAGATAGAAGGAAGAAGAGAGTGCTTTTGGTTAGAGAGTTCTTGTGATAATGACTTCAATGGGAAATGTAGCTTGGACCAGTGCAGTGATTTGAGTGAGGATTAATGCAATGGAAGACCCATGGACCATAAAATGCAATGAAACTACTTATAATAACATTAACAATGAGATAATTTCTAATTAAATTAAGAATGAAATGTTATTCTTTTTGCTTTTGCTACTCCCACATCAATAATAATTATCAACAGTTGGTTAGGACAATGGGAATTTGGCTAAAACTGGATCTTAGAGTGTATGAAAGGATTAAAATTAAACTAGGAAAATTAGATTAGGAGATTAGAAAGATTATAAATGGTTTTAAGATCCAAACAGAAGGTTTTATTTTGAATCCTGAAGGTTATATGAAGCCATTGATGTTTTTTCAGTGAAGTGGCTGGGGTGACATCATCAGACCTTCATCTAAGAATAATCATTTTGGTAGCTTTTTGAAAGTTAAATTGGAGTGGAAAGAGATTTGAATTAGTGAAGTCAATAAGGAGATTATTGTAATAATCCAATTGAGAAATTATGTAGAATTTTATCAAGGTGTTGGTTATGTAAGTTGCCAGTACTCATACACAAGAGACGTTGTGAAGGTAGAAATGATAATATTTGTCAGAAGGTTGGATGTGTTTTGATGAAAAGTGGAGGATGACATTGAAGTGGCCAATATGAATTATTGTGAGGATATTAGGGGTCTTTCACAGCAATAGGAGGAAGCTACAAAAATGGGAATTTTTTGGGGGAAAGTGGAGAACTGTGATGGTTAATTTAAGATGTTCCTATGACTTCCAGTTTGGAATATTCCAAATGATGTTAGTGATGGGAAACCAGATTTAGGGCAGAGATTATGAGTCATTTGCATAGAGATGATTAAATTCAGGGGAGCCAATATAACCCTCAAATTAGATAATATAAAGGAAAAAAAGATAAATCCTGGGGATGGAACCTTGGGGAATTCCCACATTTAGAGGTCATGACTTGAATGAATATAAGCAAAGAAGAACTTGGCAGATAGGAGAGAAAAGAATCAGGAGAAAACAGAGAACAAAAAACCTAGATTGAAGAAAAGTATCTCACATGTTCTTTTCTACAGCAAGGTGATTCAGGCCAGTTCCAATGGACTTGTGATGTAAAGAGCCATCTGTACCCAGAGAGAGGACTGTGGGGACTAAGTGTGGATCACAACATAATATTTTCACTTTTGTTGTTATTGTTTGCTTGCTTTTTGTTTTCTTCCTCATTTTTTTTTCTTTGTGATGTGATTTTTCTTGTACAACATGATAATTGTGGAAATATGTGTAGAAGAACTGTACATATTTAACAAATACTGGATTATTTGCCTTTTAAGGGATGGAGGAAGAAAAAATTTGGAACACAAGGTTTTGCTAGGGTGAATGTTGAAAACTATCTATGCACATATTTTAAAAATATACAAATAAATAAACAAAAAGAAAAAAGCGTCTCAGCATAAAGGATGGTATTAAAGACAGAAGAAGTCAAGAAAAGTGAAAGTTAAGAAAATTTATGTTATATTTAGCAATTAATATAACAAAATCACTTCTGAAGAAATTGCTACTTTATGAAGTTTAATTTACATGTAAACATTGTTTAAAATGAATCAACATGTGCAACAGAACTTTACATACATTTATCATTTAACATAGCACTGGTGATTAGACAGTTCAGAATGTTAAATAGCCATTCATTTTCATTGATTTGTTGGGTTCTCAAGCAAGAGAATTCGTAAAAAATTTTTTTTGCAATTTTTCACCACATATTTGTGGGTGCAAACATTTTTAATTTATTCTTATTTTAAATAAAAACTCAGAAATAATCCCAACTCAGAACCAGATTTAAACCTATATTTTTCTGGAGTTGATCCAAATATTGTAAACTTTTGTTCAAATAAAAGAATTCAACTGGAATCAGAGTGGAGAGGAGGAAGGAAGAAACAAGAATTTTAAAAAATGCCTATGATGTGTCAGGCACTGTACTAAGTGATTTCACAAATGTTGATCCTCACTACTGCCCTCTCAGGTAGATTCTAAATTGAAGAAGCTGAATAAGATAGAGGTTAAATGTTTTGCCCAGGGTAATACTCAGTTATTCCTCTCTCTAGGTCTAACATGATATTGTCTCACCTAGTCACCCTTATAAATTAAAATTATATGTGATTATTACATATTATGCCATAATATATTATATAATGGGTGCAGCCTTGGTCAAACTGAAATCTATTGAAGACCTTAGCTTAAAAATCCCATGGTCTCCCATTTCATGGAGGACCATCTCCAGTCATTTTGATCTATATCTGGCCATTGGACCCAGATAGCTCTGGAGAGGAAAGTAAGGTAGGTGACCTTACACAATCCTCCCTCACTTAAATCTAGTTCACTTGCATGTCATGTCATCACTTCCCTGATGTTATGTCCCTCTTTGAGAGGAAAGGACAAAAAATAACAATATAATATTACATTATAATTATATTATTATAGTAATTATTATACTATTTAATGTGATATTTAAACAATATAATATATAGTATAATTAATTATAAATATAAATTCAATTAATTACATTAATATAGTACATGCAATATATTGATATATTAATATTTATTATGTTAAACGTGCTGAGTTGTAACATTTCTTTGAGATTTCATTTACATTCAACAAAGTTTTTAAAATGAAAAAATTTAACATGAAGTCTTATAGTTCATAGCAACCACATGAAGTCTCCCTGGAAAATTTCTTTTCATTCTTATATAACTTTCTACATAAATTGATGACAATTATTTTATAATTAATATTTTATTATTTTCTTTAGAGTGTTCATAATACATACAATTATTTATATAAAATTTTAGGTGACACAGAGGAGGCCTGGAGTCAGAAGATCTGAATTCAGATTTAGCCTCAGTTACTTACTAGCTGAGTGACTCTGGGAAAGTCAATTAACCTCTGTTTCTTCACCTATGAAATGGGGATAATAATAGTACCTACCTCCCAGAGTTATCTTGAGGATCAAATGTAATAATATTTGTAAAGTGTATAGCACAGTACTTGACACATAGTAGGTATTATGTAAATTTAATTATTATTTATTGTTGTTGTTATTATACATTGTAATTTGATACTTTTTGTGAGGTAAAAGTTTTTCATTGTAATTATAAGCACTTAATGAATAAACCTGAAAGAAAATTATGGATAGTAGCTTAAATTACCTTGGGATTTCACAATCTATTTTTGTTGTTGTTGAAGGGGGTTTGTAGAATAAAAAAACAGTTGGGAATAACTGTATTACACCATTAAGGTTTGTAATTAATGTGATAAATACCTATATACCTATAGAAAATTAATTGTATACATAAGGATAGATTATGAGCAGCAGTTGGGAAAAGTAAAGGTGGAAAATATGGGAAAATAATAGAGTATATATTATAAAGGAGGCTCTTGAGAAAGGTATTCTAAAACATGACTTTTGAGTTGGTATGCCCCTACATCAAAATAATGAATATAGAAAGTTTTATAAACAATATTGCTTGGCATTGGAAAGCCAGATCAGGGATGAGGAAAAATATGATAATAATTCTCCCTTGATTCAAAGAATATCCACTTGAATTTACTTAGGCAATTGCCCTGATATTTAGTTTACAAAATGACAAAAATCAAACTATTTGGAAACATATAAACTTTTGAATTGACATTCACACTGTCTTTCATAATCTCATGCCACCCCACATTTCCAGTTATGGATCATACAACATCTCTCTCTCTGGTATCTGTATTTTAATTTGAATTGAACTACTTTCCAATCCCCATCTTCTGTTGTGGCACTTTTGGTTATGTTGTTGCTTATGAATGGAGTGTGCAATATTGTATCAAGTGGATACACTTTGAATCAATGAAGAATTAGCATTATCATACATTATTAGATTAGACATATATACTAAGTGTCACTAGGTTGCTTCTTGATAAAACCAGAAGGTAAATAACCCTTTTTCTTCCCAAACCTCAAATAACACCTAGTACTTTTCTGTGACACTTATAATGTATTATTCTGTATCATTTATTTTGTCCATCCTATTACTCACAGGACTGTAAGGTTCTTTAAGGCAGCAACTATGTCTAATCTAAACTTTAAAAAAGAATGATAAAACCTGTACACAAACAAGTTAATATGAAATATTTATAAAGCTCTACAAAGTAATTTAAAAGAAGAGATAGAGAAATGGATTACTGGAGAAATAAAAACTAGAGGTGAAGGGATCAGGAAAGGTTTCATGTAGGAGGCAGCATATAAGCATGGAGCTAGGAGTATATGGAAAATAGTAGCCAGGCTTTTTACTTGAATAGAGAGTGAGTGAAGGAGAGTAATAATAGGCAATAATACTGGGAAAAGAAGGTGGATAAAGACAGAATTTTAAATGCTAAGCTGAAGATTTAAAAATTTTTGTTCTAGGTTATAAGCAACTATTGAAGATTTGGACCCCCTGGAAAAGCTTTTAGAAACATCATCATCATCACTATCAATATCTACATAGCAATTTACATTTTATGTAACACTTTATGATTACCCAGCTTCCTCACATACATCTGTTAGCCATAATTCTCATAAGAACCTAGGTCTAGCAGGTTGATGGGAATGGGAACCATATGGATGGGAACTATATTGTGAATGACATTAAATGCTAGACCAAGGATTTTATATTAGAAACAATGAGGAGTTATCAAAAAATTAATAAGGGTTGGGTGTGGTCAGAATGAATAAGAATTAGGAATATAAATTGCTTACTTACTGGTTCATTAGAGCTTTACTCTGGAAAATAAGTAGTAAAAATATTATTTCCCTCATTTTATAAATTAATTAACTGAGGCTCAATATTACACAGTTAATAGGCATCAAAACCATGGATTCTAACTCCAAATACAATGTGCATTCCACTGCTTCTCTCTGCTCACTTTCTTTCTCATTTCTTCTTTTATTTTTCTTTGATTTTCTTTCTTATTATTTTTCTTTCTTTTCTTTGCTAGTCTAATTCAGATAAAAGATAGGAACTATTGGAATAGAATACACAAGGAAAAAATGGTGGGCAAGAACCCTAGAATTTGGCATTGGATTGTTGGGAAGTGGTGGGTAGAATGGAATACTAAGGAAATTATTAAAATATAAGCTAAGAATTTGGTTCAACATTTAGGAAGATCAGGTCTTAAACTTCCAGAGAGGAAAAAATAACCATATACATTAATTCCCCACCTCTATATTTTAACATGCCTCTTTAGTCAGAAAAACATCAAAAGGTGTCAGTTGCTTTCTGAATCAGTGAGTTACTCCCATGGACCTAGTCTATTTTATTCTTCTAAATGACTGTTGGTTTGATTTTAAATCTGAACTTTCCTTCATTTTGGCAAAGACAACATTTGAGATCTGTAGCACCAATGATGATTCATCTGGGAATTTCTTTTTCTGTTAGTTCATTCTCAAGAAACCCTTGCTATATAATCTTTGTTTTTTTTTCAATAGCACTTTGTACTTTGCTACTGATGTGATGGGTTTTGGCAGTGTATTAGATCAGCATGATCTTTCATTTAACTCCAATGGATGGCATGTTTCTTTGAAGTTGTCCTATTTCAACAGTGTATATGGGGATTGGCTTGAGGGAGAGTGGGCCTTGTCATTGTTCACACAAAACATACATCTTTATCAGAATTCTCAGGAAAAACTATGAAGGATTAGATATCAGAAGACTTAGTTTCTAATTCTGGATTTGCCTCTAACCAGATGGGGTTGATCTTATACAGATCATAATACAGAATCATAATCTCTGCGTCTCAATTTCATTTTCTCTAAAATGAGTGTTTGGCTAGGTGACCAGTTGCAAAGGTCCCTTCAAATCCCAAGACTCAGTGATTCTTTTATGAAACATTCTATTATGTACATTTTAGGAGAGATGTAAACAAGTTGGACCATGTCAGAAGAGGATGATTAGGAGGTGAAGGATTTGAAAGCCATCATATAAGGAAATGATTGAAGGAGTAGCAGATGTTTGAGTTGGAGTAGATACTTCTGATATACGTAACAGCTGTCTTCCACTACTTAAAGATCTATGCTATGAAAACTGGATTAGACTTCTTCTCCTTCACTCAAGATGGCAAAATTAGAAGCAATGGGTAGAAAAATTGCTGAAGGCAGTTCTTATTGTAGATCTTCAAATAGAGATTGGAAACTATTTACTGGACATGTTTTAGAAGGAATTAGTACTTAGGTTTAGGTCAGACTAGATGGTCTCTGAGGTTCCTTGTAGCGCTTAGATTCTAATTTTGTGATTTAAGAAAGAAAAAAAAGTGACTTAATAGCCAATTCATGGTTGAAAATGCTCATTATATATTATGATATATACTGTTATTGTAGTTGTTATGTTTATAGGTTTGCACAGCTCTTTATATATTATCACATTTCATCTTCATAATTATCTAACAAGATAGAAGCTATGTGAAAGCCAGATTTCTCCCCTTTAAAATACTGAACTCTATCCATGATAACAAATAGCCTCTTATCAGAGAGAAGGTTTAAAGCTTGTATTGTAGAACTTCCTAATTTTTTTCAGTAAGAATACTGGAGACTAGAGAGGGAAAAACCAGTTTCCTACAATCACTCAAGTAATAAACAAGTAATAAACTGAGTATGTACCCATGTTATAAAATCTTATCTGGGATACAACTCTAATTTGCACTCAAACTCAAAAGACTGGAGCCCTAGAAAGATGACTTATCTTGGGTTCTATGATAACTTTGTGGTTTGCTACTAATATTTTAGTTTCTAAGCCCCCACCAGTGTATTTCTCATTGACATTAACAAGTAGATGATTGACTTTTGGCAAAATTATTTACAAGGTAATGTAGAAAAAATTGATATAATTCACCTCTCACCCCTCTCTCTCCTCAGAAAACCCTAACAACAACGTAGGGTACATTCTTCCATAACATCATACAATGTCTATTGGGAGAGTGGACTGAAATTCAAAATACAATGGTAATAAGGAAGACATCTAGGATACATGTGTGACAATATGAAAATTCAAAATTCCTTCTACTTCAAGTCCTACCAGACTTTTAGCTCTTTTGAGGGGTTTATGATGTTTTACTTGGTAAGAATATTTCCAGCACTTTTTCCTTAAGTTACTATCTTTCTACATCTCATATATTTTCTACTTTCTAATTCCAATGTATATACTTTCTTTGCCCTCAGCCACTGTCACTGTTTTGGATATGGTAATTACTACTTTGCAGACTTCCCAGAACAAAAACCAACATAGTTTGTAAGTATTCAGACCTTTTGGAAGTCACAAAGCTCCTTGGACACTTCCATCTAGAGATTATTGCTCAGGAAAGGGATCATGAAAATGGCAGTCCAAATCTAGGCTACAGGTGGAGCATAAGCTATTTACCACATGGAGGCTATGCAGAGGAAGTCAGCCAGTTATGCTTCCCCATGCAACTTTTGGAAGGCAGCTCAAAGAAATGCTCGTTATTCAGAGCCAAAAGGAAGGGCAAGCAAAAGAGGGGCTAGTTGCTCTTTATGTGTATCCACCTAGTGCTTGCTTAGAAACCAGTTAGGGAACTCTTGGCTGTCTCCCATTGTCAGCCCTTGCATATGTTCAGAAGTAGGTTTGGTCCAAGCTTTTAATTGGTTTTCTTTGCCTGAACATCAGGACATATAAATAAGCTATCAGGAAAGGAAATCTAATCATTCTCCATGCCCCTATTACATAGTAATTATTCTAAGAACTGGAATAAGAGGGAAAAAAAGATGAAACAGTTCCTGATTTTTAGGAGTTTACATTGTAGCTGGGGAAGATACCATGTATATGGTACATAGAAAATAAAATGAAATTATTAAGGGGAGCAGTACTAGTAGTCGAGGTACTTCTGAGGTAGTTGGGAGCGCTGAAGAGAATCCAGAAAGAACTTCATGTAGACAACTATTTTTGAGTTGAAGGTGAAGATAAACTGGGTGCTAAGCATGAAGTACAGCCACTGGAAAGTACAGGAGGTATATAAGAAATAGTTTGAAAACCATTATGGCTGGCCTATAATATATGGATGGGAGTAATGTTGTGAAACCTGAAAAGATGGGTTTGTAGTAATAGATAAAGAAGAGAAAGCTTAAAAGGTCAAATAGGGGAGTTAAAATTTGATCCTAGAAATTATAAAGAGCCATATTAGTTGTAAGCTTTGCAGAAGTAGGGACTACCTTTTGCTTTTCTTTGTATCATGAGTGCTTAGGATAATACCTGGAACATAGGATAATACCTGGAACAGGTTCAAAAGAACCTGCTTAAAATACTTATTGATTAGTTGACTGGAGCAAAGGGTCATTTTCTGACTTGTGTTTAAGGAAAATAATTTTGGCATCTATATGGAGAGTCCATTGGAGTGAGTAGAGACTTGAGGCACAGAGACCAAGATGAAGGTATTGTAATAGTTTACATGAGAGTTAATGAGGGCCTACACTAGAGTGATAACAATGTGAATGGGAGACAAGAGAGTAAATATGAAAGATATTTAGAGGGTAAAAACAACAAGATTTGGCAGCCCATTAAATAAGTGGAGTGACTGAGAGTGAAGAGGCCAGAAGGGTCTGAACCAGAGTGACTAGAGGGATGGTGATGTCCTTGATAGAAAGAAGGAAGTATCAAAGAGAGGAGTGAATTTTAAGGAAATATAATGAAATCAGTTTTGGACATGAGTTACACAAGTTAGTGACAGATGATATTAAAACCTCTGTTTCCTGATTCCTAGTACCTTATTTTTTTATATAGCAAAGGCCTTTCTATAGCAAACACACTTGTTAGGTCCAGGGCTTTGAGTAGTGATCTGAGTGAATAATGGGTGGGGCTTATTTTTAATCATACAAAACTTCTATTTAAGATTTGTTAACATAAAGAGGATTGCCACACAGATTCCAGAGCTATGAATTCTGTAATTGCAAAATAAGCAGTCAATCAACAAGCATTTATTAAGGGTACACTATGTGTTAGATACTTGAGGCTTGAAATGCAAAGAGAATAAAGTTAAAACCCAAACAATCCTGCCTTCAAGGTATATCCAATAGATTATCTTGGGCTCAATCAATCACACAGTAAAGTTAGCAAAATTTGCTTTCTGTAGCCATAGGGACAAACAAGGTTGATTCTATTTCATATCCTCAGGTTCAAGTCAACAAGTCAAGTTGACAAGAATTTATTAAGTGTCTATAGTATTTGCCTGCACTGAGCTAAATTCTGGGGATGTAAAGAAGGAGAAAAAAAAAACAGTTAGCTCATAATCTAATGGGTAATACAACATCCAAACAACTGGGTACAAATAAAATACATATAAGAATAAATTGGAGATGATCTCAGAGGGATGGAGTTAGCACTAATTTTCTTCTGTCTTTATTAATGGAAAAAATTATATTAAAGATAAAAATCCAAATGACAATGGGGATTAGTTTAATGCCTATAATGCCTATAATAACTATTTCTCATTTCTTTTAATCCATAATTTAAAAACTCAAAATTAACAAAACTCATTAACAAATCCTTCATTATTATATGCTTTTAAAATTTATTTTTAATTTGTGGAATATAGCAAACCTCTCCATAACATAGTATAATAAATAGGTGATTGTATCTGAAACTATAAAACTATTATATACAACTTGCTATTCCTTTTAAATATATAATAAAGTTATCATGTAAATTTATTTTTTTCCTTTTTTCCTTTTTTCCTTTTTTTATTTTTTCCTTTCCCTCCTTTCCTTCTCCCACTCATCCTCGAAATGGCTAACATTAGACACAAATATATGTGTGTGTATGCATTATGTATATATGTGTATGTATGTAAAATTATAAATTAAAAAAAACTTCGGTTTCCATTAATGTTGACTTTCATTCTATCATTTATATTAAGATTTTAATATTCATCTATTTTCTACTCACTACAGACTATCTGTAGGCAATTCCTGAGTCAAAACAAATAAATAAAGATAGGATACCTATGTCCCTATATTCTTCACCAATATCCCTTCCCATTGCTTAGATCAGGTTTCTTTAACTTATTCCATTTGTGACCCCTTTTCACTGAGAAATTTTTAACATGATTGTGGGGAATATAGGTATATAAATAGGTATGCAAATAAAACTAATCATGTGACCCCCACATTCAGTTACATGATCCATGTGGAGTTGTGGCCCATACTTTATGAAGCTTTGCTTAGATACTGCTATTGCTCTCATGAAAATCATTGTAGGGGAAAAACTGTTTGGCACTTTCCAGAATCTATGGTTTATAAGCAAATGTGAAAATTAGGGGCGGCTGAAAGGAGCTTATCCACGGGGCAGATTTGTTGCATGTACTCATATGCCTCTTTGGATTAGCCAATAATTTATTAAGTGTTTCCTTTGTTCCAGACACTGGACTAAGTCAACTAAGTAAACTCCAGGGAAGACAAGATATGAAAGGACTGCCCACAACATGGTTATATACAAAATACATAGAACTCTTTTAGAGGGTATGCCATGTGTTCATGAGAATAATCCATTCTTTAATCTTTCATTGTGGTGTTTGAGGCTCAGGGCACCTCTGAAAGTTTTCCCAAGATGCAGGCTATGACATAGGTTTCAGAGATAGGAACATAAAAATATAGGGATTAGCGGCTTCATCACTTGTTTTCTCATTATTCTTAGCATTTTTTTTAAACCAGACCTATGATTTTATTGGTGTGGTGAACTCTTAGTGGGGAACTTCTACCATTGCAGGTCAGCACCTTTTCTGAAATTTAGTTTTAAGAGAGATTTGCTTAGGAATTAGCTAGGTTGTACAGTGGCTGGAATACCAGCTCTGAAATCAGGAGTATCTGAACTCAAATGTGGCTTCACATACTTACTGGCTGTGTGACATTGGAAAGTTTCTTAACTCTCCCTCTACAAAAAGAAAAAAAAGAGCCTTGCTTAAGTCACTAAGATATTAAGTGACTTCTTTGGGGTAACAAAGTCACTTAATTCAGAGGAGACCCTTAAACCTTAGTTGGACTTCAAGGTCATTATTCCATTATTCCAAGATGCCTGTCAGTGCAATTTTTTAGGAAGAAAAACAGAGAAGTTTCTAACACTACCAAGTGTATATATACACTGAACCAAAATGGAAAATCAAATTGCATTTACTTAAGAACTAGATGGTTCAGTACATCTTATCCCAGTTAAGGAAGTCCCAAATGACAGGCCTTCAGATGATTGTATTTATTGTTGTCAGCATCTATTTTGTAATCAGATTCCTCAGTCACGTCTCCATGTGCCACAGTTATAGAACCCTATTTCCTTATTTTCAGACTTATTTCCACTGAATAAATCTTCTGAAGGTGGAACTACCATAGGCCAACGTTTTATTTTGAAGAGCAATAAATCTGCAAATCTGTCTTTCTTACATGTAGGAAACTGGGGTGGGAGGGGGCAGAATGCATCATTCTTTCCTTTTTAGCAAGAAGTGTTGTTAAGAGAGGCTTGTAAAATGTTCTGAATTCTAACAACACATTATAAAATCAACTCTGTAAAATGTGGAAGAAAAATAGATGAAAATCCAGATATCTAGTAATTAATTGGTCAAATCCAAAGGAAAAGAGAGATTGATAAATTCCAAGGATCCAGGAATACCCAGAATAGGGGTGTGTGTATGTGTGTGTGTGTGTGTGTGTGTGTGTGTGTGTGTGTGTGTGTATAACTTGTATTGACAGTCAGGCATGGGGAAATCCTCCAGTATTGCCAGGGGAATGAGCCAGTAGTGAGTGGAAAGTTCCCACATGAAATCACAAAGAGGTAAAGCTAGAAAGTTTGTATTAGGTCCTTTGTACTCTGTTGGGATTTTGCTTTTTCCTTATGACTTATGTCAGTCATTTTCTCATAAACAAGTCCCAGTGAGTTGGTTTAGATTTAGCATCTTGCCCTTGTAGCCATAGGAGGAAACTAAATACAAACATTTCCTTTTTAAAATCTTTTGCCTAAGGCTTGTTAGGAATATACATGATGAGCCATCCCTGGCAGAAGTGTAAGAAGGTATTGTACCTTCTTGCTCTTTGGAATGGATCTTACCCATTCATGTTTTCTCACTCAGCCAGAGAAACATATTTCAGAAAGATGTGACTGAATTGAGGAGGAAGCTTTTTATTGTCTACAACATTGAATTTAGGATCACAGAATCATAGATTTAGAGTTGAAAGGGACATCATCAGAGCTCATCTCCTCCATCTCCTCATTTTATAGAGGGAGATAAAGGAGATTAAGGAGATAAAGTGATTTTCCCCAAATCACACAGGTAGTAATCATTAGAGGCAAGATTTAAATTCAGGTTATCTGACTGCAGAGTCAATTTGCCTTTTACTTATACCAGTACATATACACATTGCCATCACCACTGAGAAAGGCCAAAGCAAATTTTGTTGTTGGACTAAACCCAAATTTATCTTTGTAGGTCCAATACTGAGCACAATACTTGGGTTCTTAGAATGACTATAAACCCTCCACTCTAGTCAGGCTAGTTTCCTCTCTGTACTACTGAAATATCCTCCCTCCTTCTGTCTATCCAAATTCTTCCTATTTTTTTTTCATGGAAAGCTTCCCAGAAGACTTCAGCCTTCATTAAAATCATATCATAGGATTAGATAGCTCCATTCCATAAGAGATGATGATTATTGTCCATCATTTATTTTGGTACAATTATATACTACATTGTTACTTTTTACATATAGGCACATTTTGCAGATAAATTCCACAAATAGAGTCTAAAATATCTCTTGTATTGTCCTAAGCATCATGGCAAGCCCTGGAGTCAGAAAAGCTTCCCCTAATATCCAGGCTACTTCTCTTTCAACTGTAATACAACACACCACACTAGAAAAATCAGTACACCTGAGTTATAATCTTGATGTGGCCACTAACAAGCTATGTGATCTTGGTGAAGTTACAGCCTTTTTATACTTCAGCCTTCTCTTCTATAAAAAAAGGATTTGAACCAGATGATACATTTCTCATGTTCTTTCCAGGTCGATCATAACATTCTATTATCTATGGCCCTGGCTAGAGAAACATCCCCTGAGCCCCGAGTTTCCTATAGTCAGCCCAGGCTGTCTCATTTTCTGGTTTACTTTCCTTGAATAGATGCTGCCTCTGGATCTATAAAAATCTGGGTGATTGGAGTTGACACGGCCTAGTATGTGACTGTGTTGACAAGGCTTCAAGGAAATTTTATGATAAGAGGCTTGCCTTTCCTGCTTGCTGAACTATTCCATGGAGTCAAATGGAGAATATGCATTCCTTGGGAGCCAAAATGTGAAAAGGCAGTGGGAAAAAAATCTACTAGGTTGGCACTGAGTAGTATCTCTTTTTTATGATCCTGGATGATGGTGGTAGATGCCTCCCATTAGCATCATTTAGACATTAAAAGACAGTAATTGGAGACTAACATGTGTCCTCATCACAGTTGACCTTATTTATGGAGAAGCTGACATCTGAATGTCAAATTTGCATCAGTGAATTCTCTTCTCTACTAACCACTTTAATATGTAAGTAACTGAATTGCAGCAGGGAAAAAATGTAAGTAAGGTTCTGGTGATTGCTTAGAAGATTTGTGTTCTTTATTGAACCTCGATTGAGAGGAATGCAGGTATTTTGACTTTTATTTTTAGGTACCAGCTGCAAAATTGAGCTGAGGACAAAAGGGAGATAATTTAAGATGGGCAAACTGGAGTTGAAACCATTTTTTAAAAAGTAGAATTAAAAAGGTTAGTTTAAGATCCAGTAAAGGAAAAAATGCAGATTTTATCCTGATTCAAGAACTGAATAAATCACCAAATCAGGTACTTTTGGGAAAATGTAGGGAGAAGGCTGGGAATATTTTCGATCCTATGATTAAGTCAATGTGATGAGCTCCCAATACAAAGAATTTCATGACAGATATATACCAGCAATACTTCTGCAACTTGGAATCTTAGAAAATTGTGTAGGGCTACTATACAGATTGTGTCATCACTATAATCAAAATACGTGACAGACAAGGGACTTGAACTCAGGTTTTCTGACTTCAAGACTAGGCATGATACTTAGGCAATACAAGTGATATTTAAGATCCTGTTTGTGTAACTTATCTGCAAGACATACCTATATGAAAAAATAACAATGTGCCAAAATAAATGATGGACAATAACCATAATATCCTTTTAATAATAATAATGTCCTTTTAATGAGGGCTGAAATCATTAGGGAAGCTTTTCATGGGAAAAAAAAGATGGGAAGGATTTAAATAGACAGAAGAAGGAGAGAGGACACTTCAGTAGTACAGAGAGGAAACCAACCTGACTAGAGTCAAGGGTTTGTACTCATCCTAAACACCTAAGCATTGTTCTCAATAATGAAGACTACAAAGTTAAATTTGGGTTTAGTCAACTAACAAAAGATTTGCTCTGGCCTTTCTCAGTGGTGCATAATGTGTCCTTGACTGCTGGTTATGATACACATCTGTAAGGTTTAGTCCCTGCCATCAAAGAGTGTTTAGTCTAAAGGGAGACAAGACCTGACAGAGCTTAATATGTTACGGATAAGAATGGGTCCATAAATGAGTATATGAAGTTCTATTTTTGTTGATGAGAAATAGTTAGTAGTAGTTGAAGATAAGGTTGAATACTTAGGCTTAGGCCTGTTTATTCAAAACCTTAGCCTGAACGCTATGTATTATATAATCTATTACTCTCATTCCAATCAGTTATTTTACAAATAGTTGACATGATCACTTGAGGGGCAGAATTATACTATATTTGTCTTGAGACAATTTAATTACTACTAGTGGAAAAGTCCAGTGAAATACCTTGCTCTGAATGGTCCACCGATGTCCTCTGTATGTGGTGACTAGCATGTTTAGTTTTCCACCCCTAGAAGTACTAATGTGATCAGAAATAAAAACTAAAATTTTAACTCTACAAGCCTAGAAATTTTTCCAAAAAGCTTATGATTTACTTACTGTAGGCATTGCTTTTGCATTTTATTTATCTACTAGATTATGTTGCTTTGAAGGAAAATTTTTAAAATGGAATTCATTGATTATTAGATGTTACTTGGTTAGGCATTGTAATGCTAAATAAACTACCTAGTTGATATTAAAGATTAAAACTAGGATGAGTTTTCATTTTTATTTTTTAAAGACTGATTTCACCCAGTTTAATCCCAGCAAGAAGTTAAAGGCTGTCCTTCTGATATGGGCTGATTTATTCCTCCTTAAGTAACCTTGTGAACTCCTGCTTCTGGAGGCTCACAGTATTAATGCCAAACTTGAGGACATCTGATCAGTATAAATCATTGCAATTGAGACCTCCCTAAGCTCAAACATCTGCAAGCATCAGCTTTCCTGGTATCTAGTATTGTGGGTTTGTCCCAAAAACCTGGCCCAAGGTTGATCCTTCTGCACAAAAGGTAGGTCTTGAAATTTATTGATACCATTAGTGAAGAATTGCAATAACTCTATTAATGCTAGTCTAATTTCTTTAGGTATTAAAAGATTTTTTTCATATTTCCATGCCTTTCCACAAGCTGACCCTCCTTTAAGAGGTATAATAGTTTTGAAGAGCCCTAGATTCATGGGATGGCTAACCTTGTGTTAGAATGACTTCATTTTATGTTAATTATGTAATTGATAGAAATGGAGTAATAAATTTTAGATTTGGGTCTATATGGGATGAGATGATGCTATTTGTGTCTCTGTGGTCCAAGTAGATTGAGACTTGAACTAGAAACAGATTTCTTCCTCCCTCTGCTTTAGTTAAAACCTTGTGATTTGAATGAATCATACAGGGATGTAGTGTTTGCACCAGAAGGGAAATAATCACTCATAGCTAATTTTTAATCAATAATCTTTAAAATGTTGATTTTCTAACATTAAATCTATTTTATGCAAGGGAGTTGGACCCCTGTACTATGCCTGATTTACCTCCCCTCCCCAGTTGTACTTGGTTTATATGGTTTCTTTTGGAATGAAGGGAAGGAAATGGACCTGTAATTACACGATATTCACTTCAAAACTCTCCCCACTCTCTTTAGCTTCCTCTCTTTCCTCTACTTGTTCCAATGAATCAGGGTGTGTAGATAGACAACTCCTGCTTTTGTTCTATAGAAATGGGAACATTTGAGACTGACTTGAATGAGGGGGGAATTCACATAAATTACAGGAAAATGCCTCAGGTTTTTCATAAAAAAATCTGCTTTTCTTTTGTTTTTGTCAATTCAACCTTGTATTATATATACTCATATTTTTCAAAGTCCCTTTGCAAACATTGAGGGCAGACCTGTTTTTCATTTATAGGTCACTAGCATCTAGCATAATGCTTTGAACATGGTAGGTATTTAATGGAAGTTTGCCAAACCCTTTAGTAAATATTTAGTCCACTCACTAGTCCACTCACAAAGCCATTATCCTAGTACTGGCCCTCATATCCTCATGCTTGGCTTTTTAATTGGTTATGCTATCATGTCTCTCCCTAATTCATTCTCCTCTTTTCCACCAAACTGATTATCTTCAAACCTAGGTACATGATTCCTTCCTACTCAGTAATTTCTAGTGGCTCCCTATTATCTTTAGGAACACACAAAACTCTCTGCCAAAGTTCTTCACAATCCATCTCTTTCTAATTTTTCTATCCTTTTTACATTTTATTCCCTTCGCTTTTTTTGCTGTGGTTGATTGTTTTCAGTCATGCCTAATTCTTTGTGATCCCTTTTGGAATTTTCTTGGCAAAGAAACTGGAGGGGTTTGCTATTTCCTTCTTCAACTCATACAGATGAGAAAAACCGGTGCAAATAGGGTTAACTGATTTGCCTAGGATCCTGAGGCTGGATTTGAAGCCAGGTCTTTCTGATTCCAAACCTGATACTCTATCCATCTAGATTAAGTTATACAAGTATTATTCCCATTTTACATCTAGAGAAACTGAGGTTCACAGATTCTAAATGACTTTTCCAAAAGCATATTATCAGCAAATGTCAAAAGTGGGATTTGAATATAGTCATACTTCATGTATCATTCTTACATGAAACTCCTTCCCTTGATTCTGGCTTTACATTAACTGTCTCCCTACCTACAATGCTCTCCCAACTATCTCTTCTTCATTTTTATGATTTCCTTCAAATCTCAAATCTCAACTTCTGTAGGAAACTTTTCCTGGTCTTCCTTTTATTGCTAGTGCCTCTCTTCAGAGATAAACTTTCATTTATACCATATATATTTTAAGTAAATGCAGATTTTTTCCAAGTTGTCTCTCTTTGTTAGGATGTGAGTTTTTTGAAGGTGGGGATTATGTTTTTGCCTTTGTATCTTCAGCACTTAGCATAGTGTCTAGCACATAGTAAGCACTTAATAAATACTTGTTGACAGCCCCTTTCTACTATTTCCCCATTAGACTGTAAACTATTTGAGGGCCTGGAATATCTTTTTTTTTTTTTTTTTGCCTGTATTTGTTTTTTCTGTCTAGCAGTGCCTGGCACATAGTAATAGCATAATGAATGCTTGGTGACTTATTGACTTTACTTCTCCAATTCTAAGAATTAGCTTCTCAAATTTAGGACAATGTTCCACCAATTATCCCTTTCTTTCTTGCCACGACAATGTTATCTAGTGGTTCTTACTCAATAGACGGACATATATATGTGTCTGTGTGTATAAATGTCTATATCTATATCTATATAGCTGAGTGATTGAATTTTTAAAATCCCTCTATTGTAATGCTAAATGGTAGTTATTTATTTAAGGTGTCTAGCATCATAGACTCAGTCAGGAAGACTACATTCAAATCCTATCTTTGATATTTGCTGACTGTATACCTATGGGAAAGTCACTTAGTATATCTAAACTTCAGTTTCTCTAGCTATAAAATGGGAATAATACTTTTTATCATTAACTATACAAGTTTATTGTGATGCTCAAATGAAATAATATATGTCTATTATAGTTATTACCCTCCATGTAGAATGCACATTCTCTGAGGAAAGGGACCATTTCTTTTCTTTTTTCTTTTCTTTCTTTTTAAAATATTGTCCAGCAAAGTATCTGGCACATAGTTACTCCCCAATTTCTTGAATTAAAATTTTTTGAATATCTCCTTATCAAAAGAAGAAAGAACCCCTGTAGGTCACTTGACATGACTTGGCTTAGCACCCTGTTATTATGTTACTGTACTAGATTGGCTTGATATATATATGTATGTATATACACACATATATATAAATAAACATACATATACATATGCATATTTTACTGGAATCCATGCTTAAATTATTTTTTAAATTTTTATTTTTCACTACTTTGGTAGGGAGAGGATTATTATAACTAATGTCTGGAATGAATGGAGTGTAGTTAGGGCACTAGAGGAAGTGATTTCTTTCTTTCTTTCTTTTTCTTTTTGCTCTGATGCCAATTTCAATTGCATTAGTTTACCAAATAAGTGTGAAGAATAGTGATATTTCTCATCCCCCCCAATGAGGGATCAAAGGTAAATCATACCTTCAAGACAAAAACAAGAGTCTAGATATTGCCATATTAGAAAAATTACTGCTACATGAAAAACCAGCCTTCTAACTCCCTGATGAATCAAGACTGGCTATAGGCAAGATTGTGATGTAGTGATAATTGTATATCTATATCTAGTTTTATGGTTTTAAAAAAGATGTTTTTCTTTTTTTTATTATAGCTTTTTATTTACAAGATATATGCATGGGTAATTTTTCAGCATTGACCCTTATAAAATCTTCTGTTCTAATTTTTCTCCTCCTTCACCCCACCCCCTCCCCCAGATGGCAGGTAGATCAATACATGTTAGATATGTTAAAATATATGTTAAATACAATATGTGCGTACATCTCCATACAATTATTTTTCTGCACAGAAGAATTGAACTTTGAAATAATGTAAAATTAACCTGTGAAGGAAATCAAAAAATGCAAGTGGACAAAAACAGAGGGATTGGAAAGTCTATCTATATAGTGGTTCACACTCATTTTCCAGAGTTCTTTTGCTGGGTGTAGCTGATTCTATTCATTATTGAACAAATAGAACTAATTTGGTTCATCTCATTGTTGAAAAAAGCCATGTCCATCAGAATTGATCATCATATAGTATTGTTGTTGAAATATATAAGGATCTCATGGACCTGCTCATTTCACTGAGCATCAGTTCAGTTTATATAAGTCTCTCAAGGCCTTTCTAAAATCCTCCTGCTAGTCATTTCCTACAGAACAATAATTCATAACATTCATATACCACAATTTATTCATCCATTCTCCAGTTGATGGGCATCCACTCAATTTCCAGTTTCTAGCCACTACAAAACATTTTTGCACATTCAGGTCCCTTTCGCTTCTTTAAGATCTCTTTGGGATATGAGCCCAGTAGAAACACTGCTGGATCAAAAAATATGCACAGTTTGATACCTTTTTGAGCATAGTTCCAAATTGCTCTCCAGAATGTTTGGATGTATTCAAAATCTACCAACAATGTATCAGTGTCCCAGTTTTCCCACATCCCTTCTAATATTCAGCATTCTCTTTCCCTGTCATTCTAGCCAATCTGAGAGGTGTGTAGTAGTATCTCAGAGTTGTCTTCATTTGCATTTATCTGATTAATAATGATTTGGAGCATCTTTTCATATGGCTAGAAATAGTTTCAATTCATCTGAAAATGGTCTGTTCATATCCTTTGAGAATGGAGAATGGCTTCATTTCTTATAAATTAGAGTCAGTTCTCTATATATTTTGGAAATGAGGCCTTTATCAGAACCTTTGACTGTAAAAATATTTTCCCCAGGTTATTGTTTCCCTTCTAATCTTGTCTGCATTATTTTTGTTTGTATAAAAGCTTTTCAATTTGATATAATCAAAACTTTCTATTTTGTAGTCAATAGTGATCTCTAGTTCTTCTTTGGTCATAAATTCCTTCCTCTTCCACAGATCTGAGAGATAAACTATCTTATGTTCTAATTTATTTAGAATCTCATTCTTTATACCTAGATCATGAACCCATTTTGACCTTATCTTAGTGTATGGTGTTAAGTGTGGGTCAATGCCTAGTTTCTGCCATATTAATTTCCAATTTTCCTAGCAGTTTTTGTCAAACAGTGAATTATTATCCCCAAAGCTGGGGTCTTTGAGTTTGTCAAATGCTAGATTATTAAAGTTATTGACTATTTTGTCCTGTGAATGTAACCTATTCCACTGATCAACTAGTCTATTTCTTAGCCAGTACCAAATGGTTTTGGTAACTGCTACCTTATAATATAGTTTTAGATCTGGTACAGCTAGGCCACCTTCATTTGATAATTCTTTTTCATTAGTTCCCTTGAAAGTCTTGACCTTTTGTTATTCCAGATGAATTTTGTTGTTATTTTTTCTAGGTCATTAAAATAGTTTTTTTGGGAATCTGATTGACATAGCACTAAATAAATAGATTAAGTTAGGTAGTATTGTCATCTTTATTGTGTTTGCTCTGCCTATCCAGGAGCACTTAATATTTTTCCAATTGGTTATATCTGACTTTAGTTGTGTGAAAGTGTTTTGTGGTTTTGCTCATATAGTTCCTGACTTTCCCTTGGCAGATAGATTCCCAAGTATTTATACTATCAGCAGTTACTTTAAATGGAATTTCTCTTTGTAACTCTTAACTGTTGGATTTTGTTAATGATATATAAGAATGCTGATCATTTATGTGGGTTTATTTCGTATCCAGAAACTTTTCTAAAGGTGTGGATTATTTCTAATAGCTTTTTAGTAGAATCTCTGGGGGTTTTTAGGTATACCATCATATAACCTGCAAAGAGTGATAATTTGGCTTCCTCATTACTTACTCTAATTCCTTTAATCTCTTTCTCAATTCTTATTGCTGAAGCTAGAATTTCTAATACAATATTGAATAGTAATGGTGATAGTTGACAACCAATTTATCCCCATTTTATATGATGCTTACTGATGGTTTTAAATAGATGCTACTGATTATTTTAAGGAAAAGTCCATTTATTCCTATACTCTCAAGTGTTTTTAATGTGAATAGATGTTGGATTTTATCAAATGCTTTTTCTGCGTCTATTGAGATGATCATGTGGTTTTTGTTAATTTGGTTATTGATATAGTCAATTATGCTAATATTTTTCCTAATATTGAACCAGCCCTGCATTCTTGGTACAAATCCTACTTAGTCATTTTGTATTAATAATCCTGGGAATGATTTTCTGTTATCTTTTTGCTAATATTTTATTTAAGATTTTAGCATGAATATTCATTAAGGAGAATATTTTCTTTCTCTGTTTTCAATCTACCTGGTTTAGGTATCAATCCCATTTCTGTGTCATAAAAGGAATTTGATAGGAGTACTTCATTCCCTATTTTTTCAAATAGTTTATACAGCATTGGAGTGAATTGTTCTTTAAATGTTTTGTAGAATTCACATGTAAATCCATCTGGTCCTGTGGATTTTTTCTTAGGAAGTTGATTAATAGCTTGTTCTATTTCTTTTTCTGAAATGGGACTATTTAAGCAATTTACTTCCTCTTCTGTTAATCTGGAAAGCCTATATTTTTGGAGGTAGTCATCCATTTCACTTAGGTTATCAAATTTATTGGCGTAAAGTTGGGCAAAGTAACTCCTAATTATTGCTCTAATTTCCTCTTCATTGGTAGAAAGTTCTCCCTTTTCATTTTTAAGACTGACAATTTGATTTTTCTCTTTCCTTTTTCTTATCAGATTTACCAAAGAGTTATCTATTTTATTGATTTTTTTCATAAAACCAACTCTTAGTTTTATTTATTAATTCACTAATTTTTTTACTTTTAATTTTTATCAATTTCTCCTTTTAATTTTAGAATTTCAAGTGTATTTGATTGAGAGGTTTTAATTTGCTCTTTTTCAAGCTTTTTAAGTTGCAAGCCCAATTCATTGATCTTCTCTTTTTCTATTTTATTCAAGTAAACTTCTAAAGATATAAAATTTCCCCTTATTACCAGTTTGGCTGCATCCCACAAATTCTGGTATGTTCTCTCATTGTTGTCATTTTCTTGGATGAAATTATTAATTGTGTCTATGATTTGCTGTTTCACCCATTCATTCTTTAGGATGAGATTATTTAGTTTCCAATTATTTTTGGTCTATTTACCCCTCACTTTTTGTTGAATGTAGTTTTTATTGCATCGTGATCTGAAAAGAATGCATTTACTATTTCTGCCTTTCTACATTTAATTTTGAGGTCTTTATGTCCTAATATATGGTCATTTTTGTATGGGTTCAATGAATTGCTGAGAAGAAAGTGTACTCCTTTCTGTCCTCATTCAGTTTTCTCCAAAACTCTATCATACCTAACTTTTCTAATATTCTATTTACTTCTTTAATTTCTTTCTTATTTGTTTTGTGGTTTGATTTATCTAATTCTGAGAGTGCAAGGTTGAGATCTCCCACTATTATATAGTTTTGCTCTCTATTTCTTCTTGCAACTCTCTTAACTTCTCCTTTAGGAAGTTAGATGCTACACCACTTGGTTCATATATGTTTAGTACTGATATTGCTTCATTGTCTACGCTCCTCTTAGCAATATATAGTTTCCTTCCTTATGTCTTTTAATTAGTTTAATTTTTGCTTTTGCTTGATCTGAGATAAGGATTGCTATCCCTGTTTTTTTGACTTTACCTGAAGCATAATAGATTCCTCTCCAGCCTTTTTACCTTTACTCTGTATGTATCTCCCTGCTTTAAATGTATTTCCTGTAAACAACATATTGTAGGGTTCTAGCTTTTGATTCAGTTTGCCATCCACCTCCACTTTATGGGAGAGTTCATCCCATTACCATTTATGATAAAATTAGTAATTCTGTATTTCTTGCCATCTTATTATCCTCAGATTATGATTTTTTTCTTACCCCCCTAACTCCCCTCCCCAGTGTTAAACTTATGGGCACCACTTGCTTCACACAGTTCTCCCACCCCCTTTGAGTCCTTTCCCCTTTCTTATACCTTTCCCTTATTACTCTTTTCCTTTTCCCTTTTCTTCTCCCACTTTTAATGAGGTGAGAGAAGTTTCTTTGTAAACCAAATATGTCAATTATTTTCTCTTTGAGTCAAGATTCACACAATGTTTCTTCCCCTCTCTTAATTCCCTCAGATATTATAGGTTTCCTTTGCCTCATCGTGGGATGTAGTTTCCCTCTTTTTATCTCCCATTTCCCTTTTTCTGACACTATCCCCTTTCCATTTCTACTTCCCTTTTTTATGTTATATCAGTAAAATCAAATTATACATGCACTCTTTATGTATGTCCATAACAGAAATACAGTTCTCAAGAGTTCTTTTTACCTTTTTTCTGCTTCTCTTGAGTCTTATAGTTGGAGGTCAATTTTTTTGTTTAGCTCTGTTTTTTTCATTAGAAACAAATGGAATTCACCTGTTTCATTAAATGTCCATCTTCTTCCTTGGAATAAAATGCTCAGCTTAGCTGAGTAGTTTATTCTTGGCTGCATTCCAAGTTCTTTTGCCTTTAGGAATATTAGATTCCAGGCCTTTCTATCCTTTAATGTGTGGGCAGCTAGATCCTGAGTTGTGGCTCCTTGGTGTTTGAATTTTTTATTCCTGGCTGCTTGTAATATTTTTTACTTAGTCTGATAGTTCTGAAATTTAGCCACAATATTCCTTGGAGTTTTTATTTTAGGGTCTCTTTCAGAAGGTGTTCAACGAATTCTTTCAATGCCTGTTTTACCTTCTGATTCTATTATATCTTGGCAGTTCTCTTTGATAATTTCCTGGAAAATATTGTCTAGGCTCTTTTTTTATCATAATTTTCAGGAAGTCCAATAATCCTCAAATTATCTCTCCTAGATCTATTTTCCAGGTCTGTTGTTTTTCCAAGTAGATATTTAACATTTTTTTCTATTTTTTAAATTTTTTTTTTTTTGGTTTTGCTTGACTGATTCTTGATGTCTCAATGAATCATTCATTTCTATTTGTTCAGTTCTGCTTTTTGATGAGTTATTTTATTCATTAGCTTTTTTGTGTATATGTTCAATTAAGGTTTCAAATGAGTTGCTTTGCTCTATAGAAATTTTTTTCCATTTCACTAATTTTTTAATTGAGTTATTTTCTTTTTCCAGTTCATAAATCCTACTTTCCTGGGAGTTCTTTATCTTTCCCAGTTCACAAATTCTGTTTCCCTGGGAGTTCTTTACCTTTTCCAATTCACATTTCAGGGAGTTGTTTTCTTTTTCCACTTTATCTAATTTTTCTTTTAGTGAATTATATGCCTTTTCTGTACTCTCTTGCATGGCTTCTCTTTCCTTTCCTCATTTTTCTTCTAACTCTCTTTTAAGATCTTTTGATTTCTTCTAGGAGAGCCTTGTGTGATGGGGACCAGGTTTCATCCACTTTTGGGGTTTTATCTGGAGACTGTCTGCTATTAGTCTCCTTAGGGTTGAAAACCTGTTCTCTTCCTTTATAGAAGCTATCAATGGTTAGAGTTATCTTGGCCTTTTTACTCTTTTTTTTTTAAAAGCCTTTAGTGTTTTAGGCTTTAGGACCTTTAGGGTGTCTTCAGGGCAAGGGTGTTACCAGCTTCCTCTACAGACAGGGATAGATATATGGACAGTCGCTGTCCTCCAAATGGGCTGCAAAGAGTGGCTGAGCTGCAGAAGTGCCCTGGGAAGAGCCCTGCAGTGGAAGTGCTTCTGCCTTGGGAAGTGCGGGCATGCTATGGAAGTTTTACTGCTCGAGGGAGAGCCCCCCTTGCTGTGCAGATTTGTGGCTGACCTGGGCAAAAGCTATGTGCTCCAGAATGTGGCTGTACAGCTGTATTGTAGTCCATGTTGAGTCACTTCTGGTGCTGAGTGGGTGTAGCCAGATCCTGTTAAATTCTGGAGTTTTTTGGAATACACTCTACCTTTAGCGTTTGTGTAACTCCTCTGCTGACCTACTGCTTTGCAACTAAAGCAGAGCAGCCAGCGTATGGTAGAGTCATCCCTGCAAACTCTCCACCCACAGAGACTGCCCCCACCCCTGGTCTGTTTAGTGTGCTAGCTCTGTGTTCTTTTCCTTTTCTGGTGATCTTCCTGATTTTCTTTGGCTGGTAATTTGTTGTGCTCCCAGTATTCATGGATTTTACCAGTCAAGCACTTTTTCTGAGACTGAATTTGGTAATTAATAGTGAGGATAGAAGAGGAGCTTAGAATGACTTGTGTATCTTCTCTGCCATCTTGGCTCTCAAAAAAGGTGTTTTTCATGTGTTGCTTAATTTGATTCTCATCAAAATCTGCAGGTTATGCATAGTAGCTAGCCTAGCCTGCTGGTGGATCTGTCTGCCTGCACCCAGTGTCTCCCCATTCCACTGTCTGGAATGCTCTTTGTCCTCAATAGTATCTGCTGATTTTTTGGTTTCCTTTAAGTCTCAATGAAAATTCCCTCTTTTACAGATTTTCCCAGCCCTGCTGCTTTCAGCATTCTTTTGTTGAGTATTTCCTATTTATCACATTCATAGCTTGTTTTGTATATACAATCAATTCTTATCATTGATGTTAGTTATGATCTGTAAAGTCACTATAAACACCGAATTAGTAAATATTGAACTATTGCTTTGAGGGGAAATACAGGATTAGGTTCCTGTGAACCTTGGATCACATTTACTTTAGCACATTCCAAAATAGCTTGACATGCAGATTGGCAAATTTCTTCTTCCTTTTCCTAGATGTATTGTACTGTTGATTCATTACATCAAACTCATGGCTAACAGTATTATACCTCATGCCTGAATGAAGTTTATCTAATGCATATATTTTCTGCCTTTTTTGCTTAGGAACACAAGATAGCACTTCAATATTATATCTGGAACATTTTTTAAAATAGTTAAATCACCCTCCAAAAGCACAGAAATGCAAAAAATGTGGCACTAAATAAATGATGAAAAGGACATTTATTTACATTTTGCCAAGTAAAACAAAAAAGGCAGAAGTTGTTTACTTGTTTATCTGGAAACTTGCAGATTCATATTTTTCTGCTGCTCTTCACAAAGGTGAGTATGAAAAATTGCTCCTAAGTATTGATTTTAAGATGACAGATAAATTTAAAGGATTAGGTGTATTTGAAAATATAGAATCCATGAATAATGAGGGTTCACTGTATATGCTTGTATGTTGTCTTTCTTATTAGATTGCAAATGCCTTCTGGACAGAGGCTGCTTTTTTCCTTCTTTTTGTGTCCCCAGCACAGTACTTCGCACTTAGTAGGTGCTAGATAAGGGTTTATTGATTATTTGAGTGAGATAGATCCATCCACCTATTAATCCATTAAGTATTTATTATTTACTATGTGCTAGGCTTTAGGCAAAGTCCTTCAAAATACAAATACAAACAAGCCAGATAGTTCCTGACTTTTCTAGGTGGGGAAGATTATATACAGAAAAAGCTTGAAAGTTTATGTATCTTTATGTGGGAGAGAGCACTAGAGATTGGATTGTAGCTAGTAGTTTGAATGTGAGATGGTCTTGGCTTTAGACAAGTTAAGACTAAAGGTTACCCTTAGAGTCCAAAGTGATTTACAGGACAGAATTCAAATTTCTAATAGAGAGGAAGTATAAAGAGTATTTTTATACATATTTTAGAAAAGAAGAAATGGAGGCAAAAGCTAATTATGACTTATCCAGTAGACTTGTTGTTTGAGCTCAGGTCTCTGACTTTAAATCTATTTCTTTTTTCTCTCTGTCATATTTTCTCTTCCACACATGTATTAAGTCCCCTTTTGCCTATACATTAATTTTCCTTTCCTTTTCCTTTCCTGTGGTTGATACCCTGATGTTGTGCTGATCCCTGCCTATTCATATTTAGTTTTCTAATACCAAAAATAACAAATGGACAGATTCAAAATGCTTTCACAAGAAACTTGGCAAAAATATATTTATACCTGTATGTCTACTAACTCATTTATTGTTGGATAATTCTAAATATACAAGAATAAAGAGTGTAAAACAATATTACCTGTGTTGCATTGGGAAACCTTAGTATTAAATATGAATATATAATAGAAAAAAGATTATTATTGACTTGGTATTCTACTGTTTATGCAGAACTTTGTATGCTTTTGGGTCTGGCTTGATCCTCTTAGAGGATCTCGAATTGGGAAATGCTGCCTATGAGTCAAAATCTTTATCTAGAGATGCAGTTGGCTTGGGTTGGTCATATTCTATAGGCAGGTTATGGGGAATAGATGAGAAGATAATGAACTTTTCAGGACTGTTTCCCATATTGTCTGCTTTGCCACCTCTTCCCTTATGGTAGCTGTCATCTTTACTGTACTATATAGCACAATGACTTGAGGCAGAATAGCTGAGACTGGGCAGATCTGAGTAGAAATTTTCTGTGCCAGTTCTCTAGAGTGGGAGAACTGGGTCTATCTCCTTTGTGGATGGCAGTTACACATACTTCAAGTGTTTCTAGTCTGGCCCTTTCCTGTATTATTAGTCTTACAAAATCAAAGATTTAGAGCTGGAAGGGGAATTGGAAGCTATTAAATCCAGTCTCCTCCATGGGCAGATGAGAAAAACAAAGCTGAGAGATTTAAAGTGGCTTGTTGGTAACTTTTCCCCTCTGGATGTGTCCCAAATATTAGCTCTTCTCACCAGATTTCCAATCTTTCCAGTTCCATTTATGATAACCACCTGTCCTGTCCTTTCCTCAGCTTTTCCCCTCCACCAGGTATTTCAAACTCAAGGAAGTAGATCTCTTTATTTTGTTTAACGTTTCTGATGAAAGGTTTTAAAATATTTCCTTAGTTAACCAGGATACTCAAGACATATGGTGGTAAACATTTGTGACAGATGACATCTAGGCCATAAAATGTTAAGATGAACAAAAATCTTAGCCTTTATATAATTCATTGAAGTCCTTTCTACCCAGCTGGCATAAAATGGACAAGAACAATTTCTAACAAACTGCTGATATGCTTGATATTGGCATCAGCCACCTACCATGTGATGGACTATGTTTAGAGAGCAGACTCAGGGATGTCATTTTCATGCTTGGACTTCAGAATGTCATTAACAATGTATGAATTGGTTTGTTGTGATTGAGGAGTTTGGAAGAATACATTTAGGAACTCTGGGTTTTAATCTATTTATGAGAATAAGGGCAGGGACTTTTTTATTTGTATCCTTGTTGCCTAACATAGAGTCTGGCACATAGTAGAAGCTTAATAAATACTTTTGATTTATTGATTAATACATTTATCTAATCTTTTACCTAATGAAACAATATCTTTTATAATGATCCTGGCAGGTCAATTAGTTTCTGCTTGACTACTCCCAGCTATGCTGAGCTTACTACTTTTTATATAATCCTAGTCTTGTGTGTGTGTGTGTGTGTGTGTGTGTGTGTGTGTGTGTGTGTAAGGTGAGGGGGTGGAATGAAGGGGTGTGTAGTGGGTAGGTTTGCAGTTCCAAGAATAAAATAAAATTTTTTATTGAAAAAGTTATTGAGATCTGACTCTACAATCTACTTAAAGGTCATATATTTCTACTCTCTAAAATGACAAAAATTTTAATACCTCTTAATATGACAGTCCTTTAAAGACTCAAAGATAACTAAGTCTTACTTTAAGCTTTTTTCCCCCTCTAGGTTAAGTACACAGTTTCTTTACATTTTCTAATATGGTGAGCTTCCAGATCCCTAGGTAGTCTGCATACTTGCTTCTGAATGCATTCTGGTTTGTCATAATGCAGGCATAGCCTAACTTGAACAGAATATAATGAGATTATCACCTCCATTGATCTGGACACTCTACTTTTATTAACACAGCCCAAGATGGCATTAATATTCTTAGTACTAGAATCAAACTGTTAGCTCATGTTGAGTAGATGGTAAACTAACCCCCTCTTTCTACCCCAGGCCTTTTTAATAAGAACTGCTGCCAAGTCAGCAATCCCTCATCATGATGAACATGAATATCTTTGAATAGTTTGCTGATAAGTGGGGTTTTTCTCACCAGTATCAAATGCTTAGGAAACAAAAACGAAACAACTGTTTTATCATGGAAATTTTTTGTTAGTAACTTTTTCAATCTAAATGTAGTATTATAGTTGATTCCTGTTAAATTGTATCTTGCTAGTTTTAGGGAATTGGTTCAGACTGGCGTGTGGAGGGGACGTTTGTAAAGGATCGTTTACTTCCTCTTTTTTCTATGATAGCCAGGCTAAGGTGAATTTTACATTTTAAATAAAGTGTCATCTTTAAAAAAAATTCCAAAACTGTTCTTAGTTTGAGGGTTCTACAAAAACAGGTAATGAGCTAGATTTGACTCTCAGGCAGTAGTTTCTGTAAGACCCTGGTCTAGTCCATCAAGAAAATGGTGGTTCTGGTTTCTAAAACCAATATTATTAGCTATCTTACCTGGACTTGCACATCTTTATCTAAGTCTGTGATACAGATGTGAAGAACTCAGAGGCTTTGCACCAAGCAATTCCTTCCATATTGACACTGGATCTAGTCAGCAGTTCCAGTCAGCAACTCTTTGGGAATGTTTGTTCCATTATATACAAAATTCAACTGTGAAATCATCCAAGCACCTAGATGGTACAGTGTACCTGGACCTAAAGCTAACAATCAGGAAGACCTTCATTTGAATCTGACTCCAGATACTTAATTATGACTCCCTGGGCAAATCATTTAAAAATCTGTCTAGGTTTTATTCTTTGTAAAATGGGGGTAATAATTACACTTACCTTTAAAGCTTTTTTTGAAGAATAGATGAGATATATTTCTAAAGTGCTTTGCTGTTGGGAGCCGCAATCTCTAAGCTGATTGGCAAAGCCCAGCACTAAGATGAAATGTGCACAGCACTCATGCAGGAACAACATTTCCTTCTATGATTCTCATTAGTAGACTAGTATTTGATTACTATTTCCTATATTATTTATAATTGGCTTGATTGGCACTAAAACATTATTTACAAAATCTGGTGACATGGAGAATTTGGGCAAGTTAACTAGAAATGATTCCACATGCATATTCTGTCCTAATAAAACTAATCTCTCACTGAGACAAATGATAAAGGAGAGAACACTATGGAAAGCATTGTTACTATCAAAGAGAATCCAGAGGTCCAAGAAATAATGGTGTTTACCTATTTCGATTCAAAAAAGATCAGTATATCTAGGAACCAAAAGATGGTTAAAGTAGAATTAGGAATTGCCCTAAATGCCTATGAATATGGTTTCAAGTTAGGAATCAAACAATCCATAGAACTGACAAAGAAGACATATGTAAACTAACAAAATTCACTGACATTTCACCTTACATAACATTTACCTTTCATTATTGGCTTTGTGTAATGTAATCAATAATTAACACTTAACCATAAAAAACTTACTCAAATATTAAATGTCAAATGTAGTAACATATAAAGGTCAATCAGTCAGACACATGTCTGGAGACTATGTTGACCTAAAGAAAAGTATATGATCATGATATAGTATAAAAAAAAGCCTGAAGGAGTCTGAGAGAAGTGGGAGCATCACTTCCATCAGTTCCTCACTCACACTACCCCAGGACTCCTGTCTTCCTTTGATGCTGACCCTATTCCTCCTTCTCAACCCCCTGAACCCCCTGCAGAGGCTGGACCCTGCACTTTGTAAACTTTAAAGATCTATATAAACACTGGTGATGATGATAACTAACTTTTAATATTTTACTCATAGGTTCATCAAGAAGGGACTTAACAAAGATGTGGCATGTAGATGATAAATAAATAGTCTACTAGTTTAATCATATTATAAAAATAAAAAAGTGATTTTAGTTTGTCATGATGGGTTCTTAGTGAATTCTTGCTGATTCTTAGTTATCATAGTTTTCTTTGGTAAGCATATGCACCAGTGGAAACTTTGGCTCATTAGTTTTACATTATCATTGAATTATAGATCTAGAGCTAGAAAGGACCTTAAAGACCATCTAGCATAAAATCTTTTATCTTATAATAAGACTAAGGAAGAGGGAGAACTAATGGTAGTGACTTGCCTACTCACACAGGTGGGCCATCTTGAAAGATGGCATTGAATTTTAGGTCCTCTCACTCTTGAGCAAGTTCTGAATATATTTTGAAAGACTTTTTGCTTTTTTTACACATTAATTTTGTGATTTTGGAAATATCTTCTTACATTTTTTTGTTTCACTTTTCTCATTTGTAAAATGAGAGAGTTAGATTAGATGACACTTAGAGTTCTCAATTTATGATGCTATGAACTCATACTTTTTCACAACATGATGATGTGAGTAAATTTATTTTGCTTTTATTTATACAAAATGTTCTCTTTTTGAAAGATAAAACTATGGGTGGTGCTGCTGGTGATGGGTAAGGTTATGTACTGAATTTTATTTTATTTTTAATTAAAAACAACTGAATCCCAAATTCTCTTTCTTCCTCCCTTCTTTTTCTCCCCACCCTCTAAGAAGGCTAATGATATAATATCAACTATACATGTGAAATCATGGAAAGCATAGTTTCAGACCAGGCATATTACAAAAACAAAACAAGAAAATTCAAGAAACATAAAGTAAAAAAAGTATGCTTCAATTCACACTTAGAGTTCATCAATTCTTTCTCTGGAAGTGGGTAGCATTTTTTTATCATCATTCCACTGGACATGGTTTGCATCATTGTCTTGACTACAGTAGATAAGGGTTTCATATTTGATCATCATTACTATATATATAATTAATGTATATAACATTTTCCTGCGTTCGTTCACTTCACACATAAGTTCATATAAGCTTTCCCAGTTTTTTCTGAAACCATCCTACTTGTCATTTCTTATAGAAAAAAAAACTATATAACACAACTTTTCCAGATATTCTCTAATTGATTGCTATTCTTTCAATTTTCAATTCTTTGTCACCACAAAGAGTACCACTATAAATATTTTTATATACAGATTCTTTTTCTTTTTATTTGATCTCTTTGTGATACCTAGTAAACCTAGTAGCAGTATTTCTTGATCAAATGATATTCATGGTTCTTTTTTTAATTTTTTTTTATTTTAATAGCCTTTTATTTACAGGTTATATGTATGGGTAACTTTATAGCATTGACAATTGCCAAACCTCTTGTTCCAATTTTTCCCCTCCTTCCCTCCACCCCCTCCCCCAGATGGCAGGATGACCAGTAGATGTTAAATGTATTAAAATATAAATTAGATAGTCAATAAGTATACATGACCAAACCGTTATTTTGCTGTACAAAAAGAATCAGACTCTGAAATATTGTACAATTAGCCTGTGAAGGAAATTAAAAATGCAGATGGGCAAAAATATAGGGATTGGGAATTCAATGTAATGGTTCTTAGTCATTTCCCAGAGTTCTTTCGCTGGGCATAGCTGGTTCAGTTCATCACTGTTCCCTTGGAACTCATTTGGTCCATCTCATTGCTGAGAATGTCCAGGTCCATCAGAATTGGTCATCATATAGTGTTGTTGTTGAAGTATATAATGATCTCC
This sequence comes from Sarcophilus harrisii, assembly GCF_902635505.1. NCBI lineage: Eukaryota > Metazoa > Chordata > Mammalia > Dasyuromorphia > Dasyuridae > Sarcophilus > Sarcophilus harrisii. The sequence goes on from NC_045427.1 coordinate 542,903,648, forward strand.
TGGCCCTGCTCTTTTCACTCAGCATCAGTTCGTGTAAGTCTCTCCAGGCCTTTCTGAAATCATCCTGTTGGTCATTTCTTACCGAACAATAATATTCCATAATATTCATATATCACAATTTATTCAGCCATTCTCCAACTGATGGGCATCCACTCAGTTTCTAGTTTCTGGCCACTACAAAGAGGGCTGCCACAAACATTCATGCACATACAGATCCCGTTCCCTTCTTTATGATCTCTTTGGGATATAAGCCCAGTAGTAACACTGCTGGATCAAAGGGTATGCACAGTTTGATAACTTTTTGAGCATAGTTCCAAATTGCTCTCTAGAATTGTTGGGATTGATATAAGCCCAGTAGTAACACTGCTGGATCAAAGGGTATGCACAGTTTGATAACTTTTTGAGCATAGTTCCAAATTGCTCTCTAGAATTGTTGAATGTATTCACAATTCCACCAACAATGTATTAGTGTCCCTTTTTTCCCCACATCCCCTCCAACATTCCACATTATCTTTCCTTCTCATTCTAGCCAGTCTGACAGGAGTGTAGTGGTATCTCAGAGTTGTTTTAATTTGCATTTCTCTGATTAATAATGACTTGGAGCATCTTTTCATATGGCTAGAAATAGTTTCAATTTCTTCATCTGAGAATTGTCTGTTCATATCCTTTGACCATTTTTCAATTGGAGAATGGCTTGATTTCTTATAAATTAGAGTCAATTCTCTATATATTTTGGAAATGAGTCCTTTATCAGAACCTTTGATTGTAAAAATATTTTCCCAGTTTATTGCTTCCCTTCTAATCTTGTCTGCATTACTTTTGTTTGTACAAAAACTTTTCAGTTTGGTATAATCAAAATTTTCTATTTTGTGATCAGTAATGATCTCTAGTTCTTCTTTGGTCATAAATTCCTTCCTCTTTCACAGGTCTGAGAGGTAAACTATCCTGTGTTCCTCTAATTTATTTATAATCTCATTCTTTATGCCTAGGTCATGAACCCATTTTGATTTATCTTGGTGTATGGTGTTAAGTGTGGGTCAATGCCTAGTTTCTGTCATACTAGTTTCCAATTTTCCCAGCAATTTTTGTCAGATAGTAAGTTCTTATCCTAAAAGCTGGGGTCTTTGGGTTTGTTAAACACTAGATTGCTTTGGTTATTGACTGTTTTGTCCTTTGAACCTAACCTATTCCACTGATCAACTAATGTATTCCTTAGCCAATACCAAATGGTTTTGGTAGATATTCACAGTTCTATAGCTCTTTGGGCCCAGTTCCAAATTATTTTCCAGAATGGTGGCACCACTTCACAATTCTACCACCAGTGCTTAGTATTCTAATTTTTCCTCCAGGGTTTATCATTTTCCATTTTTTCATGTCCCCAAATTGACAGGTGTGAAGTGCTATCTCAGAACTGTTTTAATTTGAATTTCTTTAATCAATAGTGATTTTTTTGTCCTGTGTCTATCAATAGTTTTGATTTCTTCTAAAACTTGCTTGTTACCATCCTTTGAACATATAGCAATTGGAAAATGACTTTTATTATAATGAATTTGGCTCAGTTCTCTATTTATTTGATAAATCAGGTCTTTATCAGAGAAACTTGTACATTTTCCCCAGTCTCTTATTTTCCTTCTAATCTTGACTGCATTAGTTTTATTTGTGCAAAAACTAATCAAAAACATCCATTTTACTTTCCTAGATCCTCTCTATGTCTTGTTTGATCATAGATATTCCCCTTATCCACATATCTGAGAGGCACAATTTTCCATGGATCCCTAATATGCATATATCACTCAGGTTTAGAATGAAGAGAGACTATGAGGTCATGTTGAGTTAAGTGATTATACATAATTAGCAGGGCTTAGAAAGGATTTGATCACAGATCATCCTGAAACCAAGTCAGGTGCCTTATCTACTACTATCTAGTAGTATCTACTTTTTTATATCTAAAAATTTAGTTCCTTGATCCTACTTTTCATAAAATGGATTCCATGTTAAGATTCAGGGACTCAAAATCTTTTTGGAGTCATGATCCAATTTGGTAGGGTGGTGCAGCCTATGGATCCCGTAGAATGTTGAAGGAAGTTAGAGGTAAATTAACATGTAATACAGAGAACAAATAGAAAGTGAAAGGAGAGAGGGAAAGAAAAAGAGAGACAGAGACAGAGACAGAGAAGGAGTGAAACTGAGACATACATACAGACGGACAGAGACACAGAGAGAATGTGTGTGTATGCATGTGTGTGTGTTTGTGCGTGTAGGTGTGTGTGTATGAGAGAGAGAGAGAAAGAGAAAGAGAGAGAGATTGAGAGAAAGAGAGAAAGAGAGAGTTCCAAATGAGATTACAAAGAGTTGGAAATGACTGAAATGACCAAATATTAACACTATGTGCACATCTCTCTCTCTCTCAATCTCTCTCTCTCTCTCTCTCTCTCTCTCTCTCTCTCTCTCTCATTATTTTAATACTGCTATTGCTTTTAGAAAGTTCATGTTAGGATAGCTAAATGGTGCAGTGGATAGTATTCACTGGCCCTGAAGTCAGGAATACCTGAATTCAAATCTGGCCTCAGATACTAACACTTCCTAGATGTGTGACCCTGGACACTTAAATCACTTAACCCCACTTGTGCCTCCCCTTCCCCCCCACCTAATAAAAAATTAAAAAGTGTGTATCAGTTTTCCTCACTAGTAATCAATTTGCTATTTTTCTGAAAAAGCTGGTGGTGTTCTGGAGAGAATTGGATCTGGATTCAGAAAGTCCCCAGTCCAAATCTTCCATTAGATTCTTATTATTTTTTCATCTTGCAGAGGTCACTTAACCTCTGTTTGCCTTTGTTTCCTTAAGTGTAAAATGGGGATAATAATAGCACTTTCATCCCATGGTTATTTGTGAGAATCAGTGAGATACTATCTGTAAAAGAGCTTTTTGCACAGTGGCTGGCACATGATATGTTCTGCATAAAAGCTTATGCACCCTTCTCATGGTCCAACTCCTACTTTCTAGACCAAAACTCCTTTCTCAGGTCACCACTTACTATATGTTGGTTTGCTCCATTAAATGTTGGCTCCTTGAGATTAGGTGATGGCTCAGTTTTGTGTTTTTATCTCCAGTGTTTAATACAATGTTTGGCTCAACTTAAAAAAAGCTTTTCCATTACTTAATTAATTGAAACCAATGTCAATGAATGATTAAAAAAAGATATTTAATTTAAGAGAAAATATTACAATGATTTCAAAGCCTCGAGAGAGGTAGGAGAAATAGTTATCACTTATACAGTCACTTGTTTATTCTCCTTATCTCAAGATTTAATGATGTTGAGTGGCTTAAGAGTTTCCTCAAATTTAATTAGGGACTCTTTTATCTGCAAACAGGGAGGTTCTGCAAATGAAACCTTCTGTATAGATATTATTAAAATAGAGGTTACATCTGACATATATGAAGTCATTTTCTGTTTTATCCTTTCTAATATAAGGTAGAAATATGAGTTTTTAAAAAGCTATCTTTAAATTCATTTGCTCCAAACTTTAAAATGAAAAACACATTTCACATAATCACAATAGATTTCATCTCAACAATTCCTGACTGTCTCACTGTCATTGGACCAGAATCTAGTTGAACATTTTAGGGTAAGGATTGCATATAATGAGTAAAGATGATATAGACATATGTGACTATACACACACACACACACACACAAATATGTTTTCCTCAATACTTAATGGATATATGATATTTTTGGTGTCAGTACTCTATCCATTAATGCATATCAAAACTCTCTAAGTGCTGGGTTTTTAACCATCTTTTCTAAGTGTCATTGGCCCTCTTGGCAATATCTGGTGAAGATTATCGACCCTTTCTCAGAAATAATTGAAGAAAATGCTAAATTTTAGTTAGAGTAAAAATGAAGATGTATTTTTTCCTGTTCAAGTTCATGAATCCTACATTAGGAACCCTTGATCTAAACTTTAAAGGACTTTATAAGTTGTCATGCAGAAAAAAAAATCATCACCTACTAGCCAATTATATGATGATGAGCATCTAGGCACTTACATGTATACAGTTCTTCAATATTGTATTGTATTGTATTGAATCCCTTCCAAGTTGATAAGACTTACCAAGATTTGTCCTTCGTTTTCATAACCTTCAATAATTCAGGTTCATCTCTGTATCATCATGAACTTTAGGAGAACTTTGGAGGAGGTCATATATGGATCTGACTTAGGTCATTTGAATTTGGAATTAAATGACTCAGAGATCATTCTACAGTTAACACAATTAACAAAAAAGAAATTTGCTTAGTCATAAGTGGAGAATGATATACAACAAGAATAAGTATTTCATACATCTTCAGTTAATTCAGCTAGAGAAGCTCCCTTGTCAATTGTTTTCCACCGATCAAGCATCAGAGGCCTGAAGTTCCTCATGCATGTTTTATATTCAGTAGACAAGGAAATGATATTAACAATTTGAGCCTTTAGTCCTCTGAGCCAACCAAGTCTCAAGGATGGTTTCAATACTATTTAAGGGAAAAATAATCTGACTTGCTTATGGGCAGGTGTTAGGACATTGCTCCTGTCACAGTGTGAATGTGTATGCATACAAATAATATGGTATAGTAGAAAGAGAGCTGAACTGGGAATGAGAAGCTAAGTTTTAATCATGGCTGTGACACTAATTTGTCACTTCAGTCATTTCATTTTTTTTAGTATTTCTGGCAAGATGATCACTAGCTATAAATTTCTATGATTATACATCCCTGGTGTACTTTAAAAAGTTATATATTTCACAGAATAATAGAAATTAAAAATAGGAAAATGTATTATTTCATTCTGTCTGACCCTCAACTATATACATGCCACAAATTTATTGAGTCCTTGACAGGTATTACATTTTAAGTAAATCAGATGTTGGATTATCCACTCATCTCTTTAGGGAAAGGAAATCACAATACAATAGCTTTCACCTTTTTGGATCTGATTTCTGGAAATATATTATACATTATGCCATTAATCTCCTAGAAACCCCTTAGAATGCATCAGAATACTCTATTCTGCCTCTAGCCCACATCACCTCCCAAGTTTATGTGATTTTCATTACAGTTCATATTTCATTTGAAAATGTCAAAATACTGCCCACACATGGCCAGAACCCAACTGAGAGGATAAAGTCACTTTATTAGATGTGCCAAATGGGCTCTGGTGCTTATCTGATCATGAATTATGACTTCTTTTAGTCCAGATGGTGTAATTATACCCAAGAATGATGCTCTTTCGAGAGCTATGTTAATTGGATCATGTGATATTAGACTTTAACATCTGTCACATGAGCAAACACACATGGTAGCAACTCAATTTCCTTAAACTTTAGATTTTCTGAATTTCTTGTAGTGATTAGTATTCTAAATAGATATTCCTTGCTCTTCCTAAAGTGATAAGTTTGGTGGTGGTCTTGGATGATATACCACATATTGGTGGGATAGATGAATAAATCTTTATGAAGAAAAATGTATTTCTTCCTTTGAATAATCTTGGGATAGAAACACTTCTTCACAATCATTGGGAATTATAAATTGAAAAGTTTATTCCTTAGGACTTTTTTTTTTTCTTATAGCAATTTATCCTCACCCCATAATTACATTATCAAAATTTTGCTGAAATGATGTCCCTGGGTTCAATAGCTTCAGAGCTGCATTTGTAATTAGTAATGGGTGGTCAATTTCATTGATCTCCTTCACCCTTACAAATGGAACAGAAGTGAAAGTATTTATCTTTCAGCATTCAAAATTGGGAGAAAGAAGAAAAATATGAGTGGGAAAATATCTTTAGATTTTGGAAAAAGATCAGAACTGATATAAGGGAAGCAATAGATCAAAAATGCCATGATGGTATTTATATGAGAAGCAGTGAGGATCAGTAGCTAGAAAGCCATTCTTAAAGCCAGGAAGATCAGTGTGTGTGTGTGTGTGTGTGTGTGTGTGTGTGTGTGTGTGTGAAAGAGAGAGAGAGAGAGAGAGAGAGAGAGAGAGAGAGAGAGAGAGAGAATGTGCATGTGTGAATGTTTACATAGAATTTTTGTATTTTTATATATTTTTCTACTTTCTATCCTTAATTCACACACCATCTGTTAGTAACTCTAACATTTCACCACTTATAATGTTATCCCCAGAATTAAAGTTATTTTTAAAAATTGGGGGAATAATTTTCTGAGACAATCTAATGTAATTTGCAATATTAGATGTTCTAAATTAGGTACCATGGATGTAAAAAAACATGGAATTGGGTATTAAAAGACCATGGCTTTACTTCTTCAGTCACTAACTAGCTGACTTTGGACAAGTTATTTCACTAATCTCTTCCTAAATTTTCTGTTTTGTAGAATGAAGAAATAAAATTAGGTAATCTCTAAGAATCCTCCCAGTTTAAAAAAAAACCCATCATACATTGAAATTCTGTTCTAGATTATGTAAATTAATAGGTATAGAAGGAATATAGTTTTTTCCTGTTTAGAGATAAAGTCACAAAATCCTAGAGGAAAAATTTCTCTCTGTTTCTGTCCTACCTGGTTTAGGTATCAGTACCATGTTTGTATCATAAAAGGAGTTTGGTAAGAGTCCTTCATTCCCTATTTTTTCAAATAGTTTATATAGTATTGAAGTTAATTGTTCTTTAAATGTTTGGTTGAATTCATATGTAAATCCATCTGGTCATGGGGATTTTTTTCTTAGGAAGTTGATTAATAGCTTGTTTTGAGGAAAATTTTTTCAAAGCTGTTTAAAGAATCAATGAAAAGTTAAAGAATATTATATTCTTATTTATTCAATGAGCATTTATAAAATATCTGTTATGTATATGGGACTGTGCTAGACTCTGATGACACAAAGACAAAAATGAAACAATTCTTGCCCTTTCAGAGTTTAAATTCTTTTGTGGACACTGCTAGATCCTGAGTAATCCTCACTGTTGCTTCTCAATACTTGAACTGTTTTTGTCTGGCAGCTCGCGATATTTTTTCTTTGGAATTATAGTTCTGGAATTTTACAACAATGTTCCTTGGGGTTTTCCTTGTGGGATCTCTTTCTGGAGGTAATCAAAGGATTCTTTCAATGATTATTTCACTCTCTGGTTCTGGTACATTAGGGCAGTTTTCCTTGATCGTTTTTTGAAGAATGTCCTCCAGGATTTTATTTTTTTTGAGTGTGACTTTTAGGTAGACCAATAATTTTTAAACCGTCTCTCCTGGATTTATTTTCCAGGTTGGCTGTTTTAAAATTTTACATTTTGGACCATGTTTCATTCTTTTTGTTTTGTTTAGCTTATTTTTTTTAAATAAAGCTTTTTATTTTCAAAACATACTCACAGATAATTTGACAACATTGACCCTTGCATAGCCTTATGTTTCAGATTTTCTCCTCCTTTCCCCATCCTCTCCCCTAGATGGCAAGCAATTTAATATATGTTAAATATGTTAAAAATATATGTTATATCCAATATGTATAAAAATTTATATAATTCTCTTTACTGCACAAGAGAAATCAGACAAAAAAGAAAGCAAATGAGTAAGAAATCAAAATGCAAGCAAACAACAACAAAAAGAGTCACAATGTTATGTTGTCACCCACATTCAGTTCCTACAGTCTTCTCTCTGGGTATAGATGGCTCTCTTCATCACAGGATCATTGGAACTGGCATCAGTCACCTCGTTGTTGGAAAGAGACATGTCCATCAGAATTGATTATCACAGAGTATTGTTTAAGCTGTATAATAATCTCTTGGTTCTGCCGATTTCACTTAGCATCAGTTCATGTAAGTCTTTCCAGGCTTTTCTAAAATCATCCTCCTGATCATTTCTCATTCATATACCATAATTTATTCAACCATCCTCCACCTGATGGACATCCACTCAGTTTCCATTTTCTTGCCACTACTAAAAGTGCTCTTGTTTGGCTCATTCTTGATGTTTCATAGAGTCATTAGCCTCCATTTGCTTGGTTCTAGTTTTTAATGTGTGACTTTCTTCAGTTAGCTTTTGTATCTCTTTTTCCATTTGATTATTTCTACTTTTCAAAGTGTTATTTTCATTAGTGAATATATATATATATATATATATATATACATATATATATATATATATTCACTAATGAAAATTATTGAAATTGAAAATGAAAAAAATATCATCATGAAATTCATGAAAAATACTGAAAAAAATATATATTGCATTGGGCCAATTATATTTTTAAAGAAATTATTTTCTTTAGTCAATCTTGTCCTTCCTTTTCTAAGCTGTTGACTTTCTCTTGCATACTTGTTTCTTTTCCCAATTTTTCTTCTACTTCTCTTATTTGCCTTTTAAAATCTTTTATGGATGCTTTCAAGAAGGCTCATTGGGCTTGAAGCCAATTCATATCATATTTGAGATTTCTTCCTTGGACATTTTGTCCACTTCTTAGTTGGTGTTTTGGTTTTCCCTGTAACAATAATAGCTTTCTCTGCTCAATTTCTTTCTTTCTATGCTGTCTCTCCCTCCTCCCCTTCCCCTCTCCTCCCCCCCCCCCTCCATTTTGTGACTTTTATGGTTGAGCTCTGCTCCTGGTATAAAGGATGCACTGTCCCAAGCTTACTATGCAGCTCTGAATTTTGGCTTTGAGCGCAGTACTCCCTTGTGCTTGGTATCTTGCTTATAGAAAGAGGTAGTCCTGCCTACTATCTCCAAGAAACAGCCTGGTTTCCCTGGGCTGGCAATTTACTTTCTGTGCTGGAATTACAGATTGTCCCACTGATCTGCCTTGCTACTAAGCCAAGACAGAGGGTTTCAGTTGCTGTCCTGCTCTGATTAAGACCATTTTACTGGCTTTTCCAGACATCTCTTGAGCTGGGCTGAACACCCCTTTCACCCCAGTGAGTCTGACCTTTCTTGAAGTCCTTCCAATCTGGCTTGAGCTGGAGAGTGGTTTCATTCAATCAGACTGCTCAGAGCCTTGGTTTCATGTAGTTTTCAAGGGAAACTGAGAAAGTTTGAGCAGCTTTCTGGCTTCACTCTGCCATCTTGGCTCTACCCCCTGGAACTTCTCCCAGAATTTACATTCAGGACATACATAGATAAGTCAAGATAAAACTATTTACAAATTGAGTGAAAAATATTTTTTTGGGGTGAAAGAGGACTAAATGGGAAGATCAGATGAGATTTATTGTAGGAGGAAGACTTTGAAAGTCTTGAAAGGAGTAAGAGATTTCAATGAGTGGAGATTGGAACATCTTCCAAGCATGATGAAGAGCTTGGACAAAAGCCAAGAGTGTAAGATAAAAAATATAGTTATCCCTTCCATATCATTACTTTCTCCATCATGGTTTTGCTACATTACCAGTGACACTACAAATTAATGGGAATTTTTTGGGAGTTTTGGGGAAGCTATAGATAACATAAAGGCCAGTAGATGATGCAATTTTTTTTACAAACTAGGAAATGCATAAAATATATGTATAATATTGTATAATAACCCCAAATTTATTGTTAGGAGTTGTAAACACTGCCTTAAATAAAAAGAAAATATTTAGACTTTTTCTCTGTTATAAACGGAGGGTCAAAAGTTTTTATATGGATTTTCCAGATTGTGGGGGCACCATGTCCCTAACTTCCATGATATAGAAGGTATGTGTGCCATATATAAATGGGTATATCAAGTAGGTGACTTTGATTATAAGTGTGTGATGAAAGAATATAATGAGATCAATCTGGAAAGATAAGTTATTGCTACCTTATGTAGGGCTTAAGTGAAAGACAGAGGTGTATTTATTTTATCCTGTAGGTAACAGAGAGTCATTGAAAGTTCACATCACTCTGGGGAGAGATTTGGAAAGACCTGTATGTTAGTAATATCATCTATATAGTGATAGATTGGAGACAGAGAGAATAATTAAGTGAATATCAGGATAGCTGATGATGATATGATAAGAACCTAGGCTACAGTAGGCAGCCACATGTATAGAGAAGTGCTCATATGGAAGATATTGGTGAAAAAAAGATTTGATAACTGATTGAATATGAATAATGAATGATTGAATTGTTGAATGATTTTGAATTTAACAATTTGGGCAATTGAAAGGATGGTGATGCCCCTAACAGAAATAGGGGATTTAAGTAGACATGAGTTTTGGAGGAAAATAAGTCTGGATGTGTTGAGTTCGAGATGCTTATAGATGTGAAGTGGGAAATGAATGTTCAAAAGACAGTAGATTGTAAAAGACCAATGCTCAGAACAGAAAGTGGGATAATTTACAAAGTAATGATAATTAAACTCATGAAAGCCATGAGATGATTGAGAAAGGATTCAAGGTATTTTAAAGGTAATTTAGTCCTATATATACTTAAATAGGAATCCCCATGGTAACATCCCTGGGAAATGATTATTCAGCTTTATTTGAAAGTTTCTTCTCCAGCAAAGATTTGAACTACCATTACCTCCTGAGCAAGCTCATTCTATCATTTATTCATACTGATTATTAAGAAGCAATTCCTTATATTGATTCAGGATTTTCTTCTTTGCAATTTCACTTAGTACTTTCAGTTCTGCCTTCTAATGCAAAGTAGAACAAGCATAATTCATCTTCCACATGATGTCCCTTCAAATATTTGAGGGCCTATATTATCAGCCTTTATTGTCTTTTCTTCTGGCCAACTATTCTTAGTTCCTCCAAGTGATCTATGTATGATATTCTTTCTGGATTTCTTCACATACTTGATTATTCTTCTTTGAACCTATTCTGGTTTGTCAATGTCCTTCCCAAAATATGGCCTCCAGGATGCTAACCCTGTTCCAGATGTTGCCTGACTAGGTCACAGTAAGAAGGACTATTTATTATTTTTCTAGTTCTGGAAACTATACTTCTATTAATGGAAACCTTCCTATACCAATGACATCAACAGGCTCTATTAAAGATAAATCATGTTATATATTGTGTTACTTGCTGTTTGCTGTTTACTGGAGGAGAAGAGAGAAAAAAAATTTGAAACACAAGGTTTTGCAGGGGTGAATGTTGAAAAATATATATGCATATGTTTTAAAAATAAAAAAGAATAAAAATAAATTATGTTAGATTTTTACTACTTTTGTTTCAGAGTATTGAATAATATTGAATTTCCAATCCACTAACAACTTTCAGATCATTTTCACAAATTGTTACCTAGTGATGCTTCCCGATCCTGTATATTTATAGTTTTCTTTTTGAAATCAAGTGCAGGAATTTATATTTAGGCCTATTAAATTTTATATTATTATATTTGACCCACAAATCTCTAGAGGCTTTCCCATCACTTTTTGCATGCATGGCTTTGAAATGCTAAAGATGTCTTCACTGTTTATATCAGACAGGTCAATATATCTTTCTGTTGTTCAGGGAATAAACTTTGCTAGATGGAAGCTTGAGTTCAAAACTGGCCTTCAATGCTTAACAATCCTAGGTAAGACACTTTGTCTGCTTTAGTTTCCTCAACTGTAAAGGGGATAATAATATCACCTACTTCACAGGGTGGTTGTGAGGAATCAAATAAGATATTTGTAGAGTTCTTAGTATATTGCCTGGCAAATAGTAGGAGCTTAATTACTACTTTCCTTCTTCATCTGGAGGTAGATTTTGAAAAGTTTGCCAAAGACAAAGAATATATATTCTATTTTTATTGTATTCTCTCATAGTGCTTAGATGAATTTTTTGGCCATGTGCTCTGTCACTGTGTGAGCTTTTCCCCCCTTTCCATCTGGCACACAGATGGAATCAATATAGCTATTGTATCATATGAATGTCATTGGTTGATCATAAGGATGTCATTGGTAGCTCTCTTATTGATGGTTTAATAAATCATAAATTTTTATGACATGACAACAATGAAATACCTAGTTTTTAAACTTATAATTTTACTTAAGTACTATGTGACTAAATTTCCTCATTTATAATTTGTAGATAAAAGAGATTACTTACCTCACAGAGTTGATAAGGAACCTGCTTTGTAAACTATAAAGTTCTGCATAAATATAAGCTAGCATTATTTTATCTTCCCTTGTACGAGAAATAGGAGGAGACATTTCCTAGAAGTCAGTTTAGTTCTGAAAGGAATTCCTGCTTGTAATAGTAGGCCCTTGAGTTCTTTCCATGCACTTTTCCTCTATTTCCTTATTTTAATTCCCTTAACATTTATATTCTGTACATGGAATGATTTGAACTGACCCCATTGGTCCTGTGGGGTTTGAAATTCTCACCATTTAAATTCATGCCCTTGGGTTAAGGTATTGCCTGGAGAAGACCATTATTAAATGCAAATGTATTACTCTCTGGAGGTGACACATAAATAGTAATTATTACATTAGCACAAATTATTTTAGCATTCCATTTCTTTCAGGATGTGCCCAGTAGGGGTTGGGACCTGTCATTTGGAGATCACCATGGAGAAATATGGTTACTATAGGAGGATAATTAAAAGATATCCTGGTCGAAAAGGACTAGAGCAGAAGATGCTGGGTAGGTGGGAAGGTAAGCAGGGTAAAATCTCTTTTTTCCACTTCTTTTCTTTTCCTTCTTTCTTCCTCTTCCTCTTTCTTCTCTCCCTTTGTGAGGTGTTGAGAAAGTCTAGCTACAGATACAATATAACTGGAAATATACTAGAGAAAATACACTCAACTCCAGTTTACTAGTAAGCATTTATAAGTGCTTACTATTTTTCAGCTCTCCCTTAACCTACCTCCATATCTGTGTACTATTTTTCTAGGATAACTCAATTATAATAAATATTAAGTTCCCTTCTTTCTGATTGCTTTGCTAATTGTGTTTATGTTTTTTCCTCTTTTTTTCTTTCTAAAAGATATAAAACAGAACAAAACGAGAGGTTTTAGAACCCAGGTTCTATTTTTGTCTTTCCTCCCTTCCTCTTTCAACTCTGTAATTCCCCAAGATAGTGGGATTTTGTCTCTCCCACATTAGTAGATAATAATTACCTGATTATCATTCATGTGCTCTAATTGTTCAAATGTGTTTGGGTTACCTTTCTAAGCAAAACCATTCCAAGACTCATACTGTAGTTTCTCCATGATTTTTTTTTTTTTGCATAAGACTTCTTGGTTAGTAAGATGATCCCAGACTATAAACTCCATCCAGAATGCTTAGCCAGAGTAAACTATGTCATCCTTTCTTTCCATTGCTGTAATTTGTCCTCATGGGAGAGTCATAAAATATTAATAGGTCTAAATTCACCCATGTCAATTTCCTTGGACTAACTATTGCCTAGGGTGTTAGGTGGTATAGTGGATAGTTACAAGTTCAAACTCATTTTTAGGGATTGACTAGCTAAATGACCCTGGACAAGTCACTCTGTTCTGTTTGACTCAATTTCTTCATCTGTAAAATGAGCTAGAGGAGGAAATGGCAAATCACTCCAGTATCTTTGCAGAGAAAACCCTAAATAGGATCATGAAGAACTGGAAACAATTGAAAAACCAATGAACGACTAACTAAACAACAACAGCACGGGTGCTAAGGTGGATTATTTAGAAAAACTGAATGTCAGGAGTTCACAGACAAAAATCCCAACCCACTAATCTCTACTGTTTAAATCCCAGCATTGCCACTTCTTAACTATATGAACATTTTCCCTTCCTGGTTCTCAACTTTCCTATATATAAAATAAGGAGGTGAATTAGATGAGGATCCTTTCAGTTTAATTCTGTAATTCTACCAAGGCTCTGGTAACTTAATCCATCAGGAGAAAGAATAGCTGGGGGTGTTAGAAGTACCAATTCTCTCAACTCATTTTATATGTGACTGTTCACTAGTTGAATTAGCTTTCAAGGCCATACTGCTTTTGGGAGCTGGACCTTCCTGAGTTGCATATTATCTGCTAAGTAAAAGATGGAATCTGAGAGATCTATGGTGGGTTGTAAAGGCCTGATCCATTGTGGCAAGATTTTCTAAGGCCTCCCCACTATGGTTTTCTACCCCACCTGGAAAGTAGCTTGTCTTCATCTGGCAAGTTTTGCACCATGAAACAGCACATTTCTGACTTTCATTATGTGCTATAAAAGTCCATGAATTGAAAATATAAAGGGGCTATTCATCAAATGCGCTAAGAGCTGTTAAATCGGTGAACTATGCAATTACACATTTGTTCCTATTAGGTATCGAAATGGGAGAAACTGGTGCATTGTCACTGTACAGTGCCTAGTTCATTCACATCACAGACTTGAAGGCTGAGCCTCATTAAAGAGGAAATATGACTTTTTAAAGTTACCTGAAAGAAAGCAGCACAGCCTGCCTCATCATGAAATGTCTCAGTTCAGGAATTCTATAGGTTTGCTTTGCAACCCCATATTCCTTCCCACACCTTAATTTTCTCCCTGGTGGATTTATCTAAAAAATCTTGAAATGGAGACTTAGTTAAGTGATGGGATAGGTAGTGTAGGGACAGGAGATTTTTAAATAAATTATCCCTTCACCACAGGAGTGTTTTGTTCCACACAGAAAAAGTGGTAGTACAGTCCATGGAAGACTTAGATTTGATTTTCGATGCTTCCCCTCAACCCCCAGCTATTTTTTTCCCTTCTATGCCTCAGCATAAGCAACATGCAAGTAAATAGACACCTTAGCCCATTATGGAAAAAATAAAAGAGGGAGCAGTGTACAAGTGCAAGAAAATGTTTACTCCTCAGTGAGCACTTGAAAAATTCCTTTGTGAAAAGATTGTTAATTATACATAAGCTACTTAATATAGATTTTAAAAGGAGAAGACTGCTACTGATTTTGAGACTGGACAAATACAGTTCTTTGGGGACATAGAATGCTTTATCTGCATGTAAGTTCAGGTATTAGTCATAGAAATTGCAGTTAAAAAAAGAAAAGACCAAAGTAGTATTGAGAAGCTCTACATCCTAACTCTTGTGTGTGGTTGATTGTTTTTGGGAGATTTGAGCAGGTAGATCTGTTTTTCTTTAGAAGAGAGGAATTGGTAGTTCTCTTAATTATTGTGTGGCATTGTAGAAAATGCTTGAATTGTAGAAAATATAGACAAAAAGTTACATCTTGAGCTTAGTTGCTCATATGCACCTAAAGTATTCTATGAAATATTTCCTTTCTTCAAAGGCAGTGATTGTAACAAGAACCTCCACTTCTGATACTGCTTCTTTATCAGGAAAATAGAACTAAAGATATTGGCATAATATTCAAGATGAAAGGGATTTTGAGGCTATCTGATACAACCCAAATCTTAACACCCATGTACTCTCTAAAACATTTCTGACAAATGTCATCCAGCATTCATTTGAAGACTATTGGCAAATCCACAACTTCCCACAGCAGCCCATTCCAATTTTGGACAGCTCTAATTGTTACAAAGTATTTCCTCACACTGAGTCAATTTAGGACTCTCTGCAACTTCCCCACATTGCTGTTTGGGGTTTAAACAAAATAATGATAATCCTTCTTTCTTGTAACAACCCTTCAAATTCTTAGAGACAGCTTTTTTGCCCTCATGCTTCCCCATCAAATCTATTCTTCCTAGGTTGAACATCCCCATTTCCTTCAATTAATCCTTGTATAGCATAGTTTCTCTTGTTATCACTATACTGATTGCTGTACTTTGGATTTATTTTCCAAATAAAGCACTTTGATAATGAAGGCCTTCAGTCAATGCAAAGCTCATGACAGCATACTGCTTGAGATGTGATCTGAAAAGCAGCAAGACTGTCACTTTCTTCTTTTTAGACACCATACCTCTCTTAATTCAGCTGAGGTTTACATTAGTCTCATTGGCTGCTATGTTACATTTTTGGACTCATTTTGAATTTTCAGTACTTTAGTACTGAAAATCCGTCAGCTCTTTTTTACATGAAATATAATTTAGCTGGGGCTTGTACTTATAATGTTGAGTTTCTGAATGGAAGTGTTATAGGATATAAAGTTCCCCTATCCGTTGCAAAATCTGTTGTCCAAGTTCTTCTGACCCTTGCAAAATCAGTTAAAGGTTGATCCCTTCTGTTTGAATGGAGGTAAGGGAAGTAGAACTAGTGCCTCCTCTACCTAGCTTCTTTCAGTAGGAAATGTTCCCTATAGAACTGAAGAAGTGCTCTTTTTTAATACATGGAGCAAGGACTCAGTTCAATGCTGAGTCCTGAGGAATGTTCTGGGGCAGGGGAGAATGAATCTTTATTCATTCAGTGGGGGTTAGATACCCACCTAAATTGATATTTTATTTTAGAACTTTCAGTGTATATCATCACTGCATCACCTCCAAGGAGGTAGTTCCAAGAAGGAATACATGGAACATCCATTGACAGAAATAGTAGCACAAGGTTTCTGAAATTTGGTCATCAACCTAGCTTTCTCTTCTTTTCTTGTTTATGGGCTTCTAGGGGAGTGGTGCCTAGCAGATGTACATTTATTTTTACTCTTTTCTTCTCTAATGACCAGCAGTAGTAGTAGAAGCAGTAGAGATGATGGTGATTGTGATGGTAGAAGTAGAAATGGTAAAATACAAATAACAATTTAGAAAGTCCAGCACTTTCTAAGTCCTGGACACTATGCTAAGACTCTTACAATTATTATCTCATCTGATCCTCATGCAAGTCCTGGTATGTAGATGGTATTATTGTTCCCATTTTACAGATGAGGAAACTAAAGAAACCAGGAATAAAGTGATTGGTCCAGGATCACACAGCTAGTAAGTATTTGAGGGCATATTTGAATTCAGATCTTCCTGATCCCAGGTCTACTGCTCTATCCACTGTACCATCTAACTGTTCAACTCACTGGGCTGTGCTCAATGTGAAGGCAAACTTTGTTCTACTTCTCTGTCTTACTTTTTGGCTATAGAGCCTGATGTCTTCCCTTTTGGAGGCTCAGTAGGGCCCTGATCCATCATTTTCTCCCTGTCTTTGCTTATTCTTCTGGAGCTGAGTTAAGTAGAAAAATATATGGCTATATGAACTCTCCTCCCTTTCTCTCTTTTGCTTTACCCCTTTTCCCCCCCTCTCTTCCTAGTCTCTCCTCCTGCCAGTAGTTGAGAAGTCCATAGTCTTTTATCTAGGCAGCTCCTGCTGGTTTGGGGAATATTATCTATTAGAATGACAATATGTTCCATATGTTTAGGATTATTTTTTACTGATTCTGTTTTTTATTATATAGACATCATTATACATAGATTTGTATGTTGTTGATAATCCCATGATGATGTAACACAATGCCTCACACAAAGTAAGTGCTTAAAATGCATGCATGGTAACTAAATGCCAAGTGCAACTTTGCTAAATGGCGATGATAATTGATTTACTAAATTCTAACCCATTTTATTCAGGTATTTAGATAGGTGTATCATTATTGAATAGTGAATTATCCTATAAGTAAAACATAGATGGCACCTATTAAATATAGCATTTTCTAGAGTAGGGGTTCAACTTGGAATTTGCGAACTTATTTAAAAATATATATGTATATGTAAATGATAATTACTTCAGTATACTTGGTTTCTTTTATAAAGCTATATAACTTACTATATTTTAAAACATTTTAAATTTAAAAACATTCTGAGAGAAGAATGTCTTCACCTGAATGCAAAAGGGCTCTATGATACATCTTCTAACATGCATTTCTACAACTCATGGAGAAGATACCATGAGATTATCGTTGTGGGCAAGGCTAGGATGAGAAACTGTCAAATGTTTTGTAAAAATCTAGATAAAGCATGTTTACAACAGTTCCCAAATCTATTAATCTAGCAATCTTATAAAAATATTCAAAATTAGTCTGGTGTATGTGACTTTTTCTTGATGAAACTGTCCTAATTTCTGATGATCATTATATTCCTACTATAAATGCTCTAAAAACCATTCCTTTGAAATAGGTTCAGAATTATGCCAGGAGCTGATGTCAGCTTTGTTGACTTATGGTTTCAGATTTCCTCCTCTTCTCTTAATTAAAAATGGGGACACCATTTGGTTTTCTCTAGTTCTGAGATGCTTTACTTGTTCATCATAGTCTTTATCACTGACAGAGACTTGGTTATCTTGGGGGAATTCTGAGAGCAGATATGTTTAGGTCATATGCTGTCAAATCTTAGTGTTAGGCATATGTAAAACATTCAGTTAATTGGTAAATTGTAGCCAGTTTTTCATTTCCTGATGTTTCCTTCTACTGCTCAATATATTCTAAGACTTCTTTCCTTTCCTTTGGATATGAGTTGATTATGATATCTTTTTAAAAGTAGGGCTATCTAAAGAACTATGAATAACTTAAATGATTATTTTCTGTGGCAAAGATAATCGTAAGATAAGCAAATGCAGGTGACCTAGCTGTAACTGATCTAAAACTATATTATAAAGCAGTGATCACCAAAACCATTTGGTATTGGCTAAAAAGTAGATTAATTAATCAGTGGAATAGATTAGGTTCACAGGACAAAATAGTCAACAACTATAGCAATCGAGTGTTTGACAAACCCCAAGATCCCAACTTTTGGAATAAGAATTCATTATTTGACAAAAACTGCTGGGAAAACTGGAAATTAGTATGGCAGAAATTAGGCATGCACCCACACTTAATATCACACACCAAGATAAGATCAAAATGGGTTCATGATGTAGGCATAAAGAATGACATTATAAATAAATTACAGGAACATATGATAGTTTACCTCTCAGACTTGTGGAGGAGGAAGGAATTTGTGACCAAAGAACAAATAGATATCATTATTGATCACAAAATAGAAAATTTTGATTATATCAAATTAAAAAGCCTTTATATAAACAAAACTAATGCAAACAAGATTAGAAGAGAAGTAACAAACTGGGAAAACATTTTTACAGTTAAATGTTACGATAAAGGCCTCATTTCCAAAACATATAGAGAATTGGCTCAAATTTATAAGAAAGCAAGCCATTCTCCAATTGATAAATGGTCAAACATATATATATATATATATATATATATATATATATATATATATATATATAAATGGTCAAACATATATATATAAACAAACAATTTTCAGATGATGAAATTGAAACTATTTCTACTCATATGAAAAGGTGTTCCACTGATGCTGAGAGAAATGAGCAGGACCAGGAGATCATTATATACTTCAACAACAATACTATATGATGACCAGTTCTGATGGACCTAGCCATCCTCAGCAATGAGATCAACCAAATCATTTCCAATGGAGCAGTAACGAAATGAACCAGCTACACCCAGAGAAAGAACTCTGGGAGATGACTAAAAACCATTACATTGAATTCCCAATCCCTATATTTATGCCCACCTGCATTTTTGATTTCCTTCACAAGCTAATTGTACAATATTTCAGAGTCTGATTCTTTTGTACAACAAAATAACTTTTAGTCATGTATACTTATTGTGTATCTAATTTATATTTTAATATATTTAACATCTACTGGTCATCCTGCCATCTGGGGAGGGTGGGGGTAAGAGGTGAAAAATTGGAACAAGAGGTTTGGCAATTGTTAATGCTGTAAAGTTACCCATGCATATAACCTGTAAATAAAAGGCTATTAAATTAAAAAAAAAAAAGAAAAGAAAAGGTGTTCCAAATCACTATTGATCAGAGAAATGCAAATTAAGACAACTCTGAGATACCACTACACACCTGTCAGATTGGCTAAGAGGACAGGAAAAAACAATGATGAATTTTGGAGAGGATGTGGGAAAACTGGGACCCTGGTGCATTGTTGGTAGAGTTGTGAACAAATCCAACCATTCTGGAGAGCAATCTGGAATTATGCCCAAAAAGTTATCAAACTGTGCATACCCTTTGATCCAGCAATGTTACTACTGGGCTTATATCCCAAAGAGATACTAAAGAAGGGAAAGGGACTTGTATGTGTCAAAATGTTTGTGGCAGCCCTTTTTGTAGTGGTTAGAAACTATAAAATGAATGGATGCCCATCAACTGGAGAATGGTTGGGTAAACTGTGGTATATGAATGTTATGGAATATTATTGTTCTGTAAGAAATGACCAGCAGGATGAATACAGAGAGGATTGGGAACTGATGCTGAGTGAAAGGAATAGAATCAGGAAATCATTATACACTTCAACAACAATACTGTATGAGGATGTATTCTGATGGAAGTGGATATCTTCGACAAAGAGAAGATCTAATTCAGTTCCAGTTGATCAATGATGGACAGAATGAGCTACACCCAAAGAAGGAACACTGGGAAATGAGCGTGAACTGTTTGCATTTTCGTTTTTCTTCCCAGGCTATTTTAATCTTCTGAATCCAATGCTTCTTGTGCAACAAGAGAACTGTATGGTTCTGAACACATATATTGTATATAAAACTGCCTGCCATCTAGGGGAGGGGGTAGAGGGAGGGAAGGGAAAAGTTGGAATAGAAGTGAGTGCAAGGGATAATGTTGTAAAAATTTATCCATGCATATGTTCTGTAAATAAAAGGTATTTTATACACACACACACACACACACACACACACACATATATATATATATAATATATATATATATATATATATATATTATATATATATATATATGTCACACTTCCATTTCCAAACTGTAGTCTTTTTCTTCCCAAGGTGCTGATTTTTTTCATAATTCTCCTTGTGGGGTTTTTTTTTTTTTTTTTGGCTGGGGCAATTGGGGTTAAATGGGGTAAACTTGCCCTACATCACAAACTTACACAGAACACAACACTATAAAGTGTTAAGTATCTGAGGTCAGATTTGAACTCAAGTTCTCCTGACTTGAAGGCTGGTGCCTTGTAGTGTTTTAAATGGAATTTTTCCTTCTGTCTCTTCCTTTTTGACCTTATTGATAATGTATAGAACTACAGATGATACAGATATGGGCTTGTTTTGTATCCTGCAACTTTGCTGAAATTGGTAATGATTTCAACTAGTTTTTTAGATGATTTTCTAGGATTATATATATATATATATATATACCATTATATCAGCTGCAAAGAGTGCTAGTTTTGTTTCTTCATTGCTTATTCTTATTTCTTCAATTTCTTTTTCTTTTCTTATTGATTTACTAGTATTTTAGTTTAATATTGAATAATAATGGTCACAATGGGCATCCATGTTTCACCCCTGATCTTATTGGAAAAGCTTCTAGCCTATCCCCATTACAGATAATGTTTACTGATGGATTTAGGTAGATACTTATTATTTCAAGGACTGCTCAATTTATTCCTATGCTTTCTATGAATAGGAATGAATATTATATTTTGTTAAAAGCTTTTTATGCATCTATTGAGATAATCATATTTTTGTTCCTTCTGTTATTGCTATGGTCAATTATACTGATAGTTTTCCTTGAAGAGTCTTGTATTCTTGGAATAAATCTTACCAGTTATATTCTCTGATCTTTGTGATATATTGCTAGAATCTCCTTGCTAGTGTTTCACTTAAAACTTTTGCATCAATATTCATTAGGGAAATTTACTTGTAATTTTCTTTTTCTATTTTTGCTCTTCCTATTGGGTATCAGCACCACATTTATATCATAAAAGGAATTTGGTAGGACTTCTTTTTTGCCTGTTTTTCCAGATAATTGATATAACTGCCAAGGGGAGTTTTCAACAGCATGGATTTACTATTCATGTCACTCCCCTGCTCATGATGTCCAGGGTATTTTTATTATTTTTATGATTGAATGCTTCCTCTTTGATATTTAAAGCTCTCCATTACCTGAACCCTTACTATCTTTACATCTTCTCACATTTTCCTCCTTTTCAAGCACTCTGATATAGCTATATTGATCTATTTTCAGTTTTTCAAAAGCTACACTCCATCTCCCTTTACATTGGCTTTCCCATCCACCTATGGGATGTGCTTTCTGCTTTCTCCTACCCCTGTCCTTGCATCCCCTTAGCATCCTTTAAGACTCAGCTCAAATCTCATCTTCTGAATGTCTTTTCCTGGTTCCTCCAGCTGCTAATGCTTTCCTTTTACAGATTACTTTAATATATATGTCTTATAGGTAGATTTTTATCTACACTTTGTCTTCCCTATTAGAGTATATATATACTTTTTGAGGACAAGGTCTATTTTATTTTTTTTAATATTTCTAATATTTAGCATACTTCTCACATTTAGAAAAAAATGACTGTTGACTAAATATAGCTACTAGTTAATATTTCATTCAATATTCTTACACTGATATTTATTAGATATATTGGTTTATAGTTTTCATTCTCAGTTTAATTTCTCTTGAGTCTGGGTATTCAGATTACATTTGATTCATTAATGAAGCTGATAAAGCATATTCTTTTTCTACTTTGTTAAATAATTTGTATACTATTGGAATCAATTGTTATTTGAATGTTTGATAGGATTCACTTGTAAACCTACTTGGCCCGTGGTTATTTTGTTTGGGAGTTCACTTATGGCTTGCTGAATTTTCTTTTCTGAAATGGGATTAATTTATCTTTATCGTTTTATTGTGAATATTTTACATTTTTTGTAAATATACATTTCAGTTAAATTATAGGTTTAGTTGTTATGTTATTGTACTCTTTCTTATAGGATATTTTGGGTAATGCATGATTTACTGTGACACTTGTGTATCGAAGGCTTAATTTTTCTTCAGAAGGGTGATGTAGCTGGGTATTGCAGTACATGTTTTTAATTCTGCTATTGGGGAGGCTGAAGCTGATGGATTGCTTGAGTTTCAAAATTCTGAGCTGTATATGTTGAAAGCTAATCAAGTTACTGCACAGTCTGGTACCAAAATTCGGGACTTCTGGGAGTAAGAATATGGTACCATGCTGTCTAGGGAAGGATAGGTCAGCTCTGGTCAAAAATAGAGTGGGTCAGAATTCTTATGTAGATCAGAGATAGGATACTACTCTTTCAGCTTGTGTGACACAGAGAAACCTAGTTTTTTAAAAGAGATGATATGATCTCATTTAAATTCTATTTCATTGATAAAATCTCATTTTCTCACTTTTTTCTCATATTTTACTATGTTCTATCTTGTAGTAACTGTTACTAGTAACTAGTAACTAGTAGTGTAGTAGTTAGTAACTAGTTACTAGATTGTAAACTCTTTGAGGGTAGGTAATAGGTTTTTTTTTCTTTTTTCTTTTCTGTGTCTTTCATAGTGCCTAGTACATAGCAAATGGTACGTATATGTTCAAATGTTTGAATGGAGTAGAAATTATACCAGCTTTTAAAGTTGAATTGAGTTAAACATTTGGGTTTTCCCTACGTATTAAAATTTTACTACTTATAGAGCACTGTCCCAGAACTAGGAGGAGGCATAGAGTTTGCATATGATAAAAGTCCTTTTGTAGCTTGGAATTCAGTAGTAGACTAAAATCCAAATATTTATATTATATGATACTCCATGACAAGTTTCTATGAGAGCTGCAAAACAATTTATTATGTCAGGTCCTAACAGGGAAAATAGTGGCTTGTTAGGAGACAGAGAAAGGAAAGTACATCTTGTACTCCTCTGGTCTTAATCATTCATTGCTTACTAGTCTTGATCATTAGACACTCTGGGTCAATATTCTAGGGCTGGAAAGGGGACTTGTGATATACAGTATTAACTTCTTTTTGGAACTGGAAGAAGGGAAAACAGCTTCTAAAAGTCAAAGCAGGGTTTTAAGTTGAAGCAGTCACTAGACTTCTTTAGTAATATATCTGGGACCACATATTATTTATGCTTAATTTAATTTAATTTTAATTTAAGCCTAATTCATGCTTATAGAGAAAACTAATTTGGGCACTGTCATTTCAGATGGTAGAAAGAACTGGCAAGTAGGTGGTAGTGAGTGGAAATTCCACTGTGAATGAAATTCTGTTTAGAACATAGAATGTTATCTGCTGGAGGAAGAAGCATGGTATGTAGGAAAGGGCTAGGTTTGAAACTGGAAGGCCTATGTACAAATCCTGGCTCTACTATTTTCTATTGATATGAACTTGATTATTCCCCTTTACCTTTTTGGGCCTCATTTTCCTTTATATTTGATATCCACAGATTCCCAAGGACCCAATGGATAGATTTCTGTAAATGTGGATGAGAAAATTACCTCTTTACTTTCACTAACTTTTGGTTTCATTTGTAAAGAAATTATTTTGAGAAAGAGTCCATAGGCTTCACCTGAAGACCAAAGAATCAAAAAAAAAAAAAAAAAAAGATTAAGAACCTTTGAATAAGGGGATTTCTTAGGTTTCTTCCAAATTTAAATTCTATTATATGTGTAATCTTTCAGGACATCTATTTCAAGAATTACCCCCTTTTTACCTGTTTGCTTCTTATTCTATTGACCAGAATTAGAGTGGAAAAGTCAGCATTCATTGAATGTAGGCCAGTGAGGGTGGTCAAGTCACCAGATTAACACTTACTTTTCCCTGATATTGCCTCCTCATGTCCAGGACCCTTGGCCTATTCTCATCCCCCTCCCACCCCCCACCCCCAGCCCCCACCTCCAACTTTCCATTGATTTCAGTTTGAATTTTCTTTAATTGATAAAATGCCCCTTCTGAAATGTCATGCCTGTTTTTCCTACTCTTTCTCTTAGAAGCAAGCAGGACAGATTTATGACTCCCTGTAAAATCCTAGCCTTGTTTAGAAATTGCTCGTGATTGATTAAGTAATAAAAATGCTTTTAAGACAGGGAGGTAAATCTCCCAGCTAATTGCTTAGCGCTTTACATTATAACCTTGTTACATGGCCTGCTTCTTTCCAAAGCTGGGCAGTTTTGCTGTTTTCATTACCCTAAAAAGTCACATTTGAATCATCCACAGCTTTCTGTAGTAGTGAGACTGTTAGACATAGACTGATAATTAATGGACAAATAAGCACAATTTAAGAAAGCATTTGAAATGGAGAAAGCAAATCTTTGCATTTTTCCCCTGAAGTTTAGTTCCCATGATATATGGGGAAGGCACCTAACACCTGTCAGTTGTCCAGATGGACCTGGGAAGTTTCTCAGGCCTCATCTTTTACCATGTTTTTCACAGCTGACCAAATCTAGAGTCAGATGGACTCTAAGTCTGTATGCCCACATGGATTAAAATCAGTATACCTGGAGAATTGGGATTGATCTCATCAAAAAGGACACTTCTAGTACTTGGCTCTGCTAATTTGTCTTTAATTCTGAGACACATTTCTTCTGTTTAGAAAACATTTATGAGTCTGTCAAGACCTTTCAACTCTTGAGCTGATTAACCTCAGGAGATTGTTTCTCCTGTTGAAACCAAAAATACACTGATTGGGATGATGATGAGGAAGAGGAGGATGATGGTGGTGGTGGTGGTGGGGATAGTGGTGATGATAATGATAGTTTATATTTATATATTACTTTAAAGTTTACATAACACATTTCTCACAATAACTCTTTGAAATACATTGTGTAGTTATCATTCTCATTAACAGATAGAGAAACTGAAAGCCTGAAAATTTGTTACTTATCCACGATCACATAGCTATTGAGAACGTAAAGTGAGATTTTAACACAGTTTTCTTGACTCAAAATCCAGTATAATCCAGAATGCTACTATATTGCTTTTCATGTTACTATATGAATTGTATCTATAATACTTAACACTTATGGTCTTTTCCAAATACTCTTTGATTTTGTGGCTTGAGTGTTATTTTTCTTAAATCTGAAGAATATTATCTGGTCATTGTATTCTATATCTTCCACTCCCCCAACATCCATAAACCCAAGATCACCTAATTTATAGAATATAATGCAAAAGAAGTTATGAACTCCTATATCTAGTCATAGACTTTCTTTTTTAAAAAAATAATAGCTTTTTATCTTTCAAAATACAGACAAAATTAATTTTCAATATTCACCCTTGCAAAACCTTGTGTTCTAAATTTTCCCTCTCTCCCCACATCACTCTCCCTTAGATAGGAAATAATCCAATATATCCACATTCAATTCTTCTAAACATATTTCTACATTTATCATGCTGCTCAATAAAAATGAGATCAAAAGAAGAAAAAATGAGAAAGAAAAAATAAGCAAACAAATAGAAACAATAAAAAAGTGAAAATACTATGATGTGATTCACATTCAGTCTCTACAGTCCTCTCTCTGGATGCAGCTGGCTCTCTCCATCACAAGTCTGTTGGAATTGGCCTGAATCACCTCATTGTTGAAAAGAGCACAGTTGATCATCACATAATCTTGTTGTTTCTGTGTACAATGTTCTCTTAGATCTACTCACTTCACTTAGCGTCGGTTCATGTCTCTCCAGACTTCTCTGAAATCAGCATGCTAATTGTTTCTTACAGAACAATAATATTCCATTACACGCATTATACCATAACTTATTTAGCCATTCCACAACTGATGGGCATCCATTCAGTTTACATTTTTTTGCCACTACAAAAGAGCTGCTACAAACATGTTTGTAGATATGAATCCTTTCCCTTTTTAATGATCTCTTTGGGATACAGATCCAATTGAGATCAAAGGGTATTCCCAGTTTGATAGCCTTTTGGGCAGAGTTCCAAATTGCTCTCCAGAATGGTTGGATCACTTTACAACTCTACCAACAAGGTATTAATGTCCCAATTTTCTCATTTCCCCTGAAACATTGATCATTATCTTTTCCTGTCATTTTAGCAAATCTGAGAGGTGTGAAGTGGTATTTCAGAGTTGTCTTAATTTACATTTCTCTAATTAATATTGATTTACAACATTTTTAAATGACTAGAAAGAGCCATAAAGTTTACACCCATCTCTAAAACCATATTCTCTTTGTTTTTCTAGATCTTCAGATGTAAGAAGGACAAAATTGATGGATCCAGGAACTACAAGCTCCCATACCAACTGGAAGAGAGGACGTGTCTAAGATACCACAGGCTTAGAGACAGTACCAAAAGAAGACTGAGGTAGAGCAGAGAAAAACATCACTGTGCTCCTTTGACTCATTATGCCTAATAGAAGTTCTAATAGCCATCAGACTCAGGACTTAAGATCTTTGCTTCCTATGCTTTGGTCTTATTTAAGTATCTAGAAGACATGTTGAGCACTGAATTCTGGCAGTTACACTTCACAGAAGTCTGAAACCTAGGGCAACTGCTATTCATAGCACTTCACCCTCATCAATATAAGAAAGTCTAGTTCACAAGAACAGTGGAAGGAAAAAGAGAAAAGTAAAATGTGCTGGTCACGCATACTTTCAGAGGTTTCCAGTGCAGGAGGAGTACAATTATCTTGTGTATATCAGGGTAATCAGAAAATACTTGCCAGTTTTTTCCTCTCTGAATTATCACCCTTATCCAAGAGGAAAACAATATTAGATTCCCTTATAATAACAATATATAGATTCCCTTAATAACAGTTAAATACTCACATTAATATGACACTGAAGGTTTATGAAAGCCTTTACTTACAAAAACTCAATGACTTATTTTATTGTTATCATTTTATAGATGAAGAAACTGAGGTTATTTATTCATTATTATAGTTTATTAGTTGATTAGTGAGTTTATTAGTTATTAGTTCAAGTTAGTTATACAGTTAAATGTGTTAGAGCCAGGATCTCAAATTTGGTCTTCTGATGTCGAGCCCAGAATTCCAAAGCACACTTTCTAACCATCAATAGATCTTAGGGTTTAGGGACTGGAAGCAATCTTAGAGGTCTTTTATTTCAGGATTCCTTAACTTTTTAAAAAATTTGTCATAGACCACTTTGGCAGTTTAATAAAGTTTATGAAGCCCTTCTCAGAATAATGTTTCTCTACATTCATATATTAAAGAAACACTAATTTTTTGGGAGAAGGGGTTGCTTGGTCATTTTAATTGTGTCCGACACTAAATTGTGTCATTTAGAATTTTCTTGGCAAAGTTACTGGAGTCATTTGTCATTTCCTTCTCTAGTTCATTCAGTAGATGAGGAAACTGAGGCAAACTGAGTTATATTAGTTGCCAAGAGTCACATAGCTAGTTATTTGAGGTTGCATTTGAATTCAGTTGAAGCTGGCACTCTATCTACTGTGCCAGCCAACTGCCTTGATAAATTTTAGTTGAACATAAGTAAAAATAAAGATGAAAAATGTTTTCCCATTTAAGTTCATCTCCCCTCAGAATCTAGCCATGAGCCCCTGATCTATTCCAAACATTTTATTTTACAAATGAGTAAAATGAGGACCAGAAAGACCGAGAGTCCAAAATCATTTA
This sequence comes from Sarcophilus harrisii, assembly GCF_902635505.1. Taxonomy (NCBI): domain Eukaryota; kingdom Metazoa; phylum Chordata; class Mammalia; order Dasyuromorphia; family Dasyuridae; genus Sarcophilus; species Sarcophilus harrisii. The sequence continues at coordinate 542,931,808 of NC_045427.1, forward strand.
GACACTCAATGTCAAAACTAAGATTGAAATTCTTATTCTAAATGCTTTGCTTCTTGTACTATGTATATAAAGCAGTTCCTCTTTGTCCTGTCTTTTCCTCCACACTAGCCTTCAATTACAATGTGGAATTGCTTGAAGTACTCTGTATTGGGACCAGGGCATTATCACCAGACATTGACCATTATCTGAAAAATTTCCTTTAATCTATTAGCACATTTGGGGAGCTTGGTAGTATAGTGGGTAGAATGATGGTGCTGGTGTCAGTAAAACCTGAGTTCAAATGTGACTTTAAGTATGTATTGACCATGGGCATATCAATTTCTTCATCTTTAAAATGAGCTGGAGAAGGAAATGACAAACCATGCCAGTAACTCTGCCAAGAAAATCCCAAGTAGGGTCACAAAGAGTTGGATTTGGCTAAACAACAGCAACAATAACATATCAGATTTGAAACAAAAGGAAAAGTTGAGGAACAATTAAAAGTTTTGCACAGAGGAGGCAGAAGTCCTGAGTGGTAGATATCAGATTTTAGGTTTGGTTGGAGATTGGATATTAAGGACCATGCCTAAGTGTGAAGGTGCAGTCTGATTCTCCAAAAGCCCCCATAGCTGTGAATCATAACACACTTGAAGGAACTGCAAATCAGCCTTTACTGACTTGGTTGTTGCTTGTGAATTGGGAATGAAATAACTTGGAGATAAGAGGGAAGAGGAGATAGGTCAGAGAACACAACTGCCTCTCAGTGTCCTTGTATTGTTATCATCCTCTCACATAAAGGGATCTATTCTGCTACTCAGAATTAGATCCCCAGCAGCAACTGGCAGGTGCCTCCTGTAACAACTGGAGAATAAAGACATTGGTCAGGTTAATAGAGTACTTGAAGTTGGTAATTTGTGAAAGAATCCATGAAAAATACAATGAACAGGTTAACTTTACTACTTTGCCCAACTTTAGTACCAATTCTATTTAGCATCTTGTATTTTACAAATCCTTTAGGATGAATGCACCATTTTACCAGCTTGGAGGCATAATAGAAAGAGTGCTGGACTTAAGAGTCAGGAAGACCTTAATTCAAATACTACTCTAGGCATAAACTAGCTGTGTGATCCTGGGCAAGTCACTTCTCTCAGCCCCAGTTGCCTTAGGGATAAAAAGAGGATATTAATAACACTCATCTCATTCAATTTTAAGGATCAAATGAGGTAAGATATGTATGTAAAGTGCTTTACAAACATTGTCACCATGTAAAAACTGTATTTTTTCTTCCTCTTCCTCCATTATTATTGCAACTTGTATATGCAAGAGAGCATTTCAATTTTCCTTAGGCTGTTCTGAGAAATTGTGTTTCTTGGATGATGGACAATGATGGCAGATACTATAGGAAAGAAATGCTGTAGGGCACTAAAAATTCAGTATGGGTTGAATATTGCAGTATGCCAATGAGTCTTTTTTAATGATATGTACTCTTTAATAGTGATTAAAGCACAGTGCTTGGCACAGAGTAAGCTCTTAATACATTGCCTAATTCTCTATAGAAATTGACTTCAGTTAATTCTGGCATTCCTAGACATGGCTAAGGAGGTGAGTCTAATGTCAACTGGTCCCACTATACAATTATGGTAATTGAATAGAAGTTCGTTCAAGGAAGAGGCTTATAATTTTTTACTCCTGATTTCATGTGATCAAGGAGGAATTCATTATCTATGTAAGGCTAAAGAAATAGTGGGAACATTTTTAGGCATTAGTGATTATAATGAGTAGCCTAGGTATGACAGTAGTATACTACAAGCACCTTATGAGTTAATAGTGTGGCCTGGAGGTCAAAAGAAGTTAATATGATTTGAAGTACATTAAGGGAAACATAGTTCAAAACAAAGGAAGCAATATTTTCTCTGTCCTCTATTCTGGTTAGATCACATTAGACCACACAATATTGTGTTTCATTCATGATGTCTCTTTGTGTGTCAGATTTTAGGAAGAGCTTTTATGAAATGGCATACATTATAGAGGGAATAACCGGGATGTTAGAAGATCACAGACTATGGTCAATGAGAAATGGATGAGGCATCTGGGAATAGTTAGCTTCTCAAGCAGAAGACTTAATGGAGGAAGTATTTTACTATCTGTCTTCAAATGAGAAGTGAATACAAGTGGGTTTAATGGGAAGGACTAAGAATAATGGTCTTAATTTAAGGAAAAAATTTAACAATGAAAATGTTTGTCCACTTGTTAGGTACAATTTAAATAGATTCTTGCTTAGGTGTGAATTGGATTAGCTGTTGTCTGAATTCCCTTTAACTCTAGGATCATATGTTTTTTGAATAATATGGGGGGAACAATTACAGAGGAATACCTTGCTTTATGCAAAAGATGTGCTCTTAAAAATTGAACACGATTTTTAAAGGCAACAGGAGGTCTTTCTCACTATTTAAAGAATAGTGAGATACTTTCACAAAGAATTATTTTTCAATGTGAATAATCACTTCTTTCCCCTGGCTCCATTTATCTTTTTAAGTATTAATCTGTTATTAAAAAAAAAAAAAAAAACTTCATTCAAAACAGCATGCACCTGTACTGGCAAATCTTCCCTTAATTTGTGCTTTGTGTTATCAAATACTATAAAGAATTCTGACTTAGATTAATTTATATATCAGGCACGTGTCCCAGTAGTAAAATATTGATCCAACCTTGAACCTGTGATGAATGTGTCAATTTCCTGCTAGTCCAAAAGCACATGTATATTCCTAGGGGTAGATGAGCTTCACCATTGCCAGTTGATTTCAGACAAATGACTAAAGTGCACATATCCAGAGGCTTTTTGTCTTCAAACAAGTGTCAAACATCACAAAGGAGGGATTAGTCCTTCCTGCAAAACTTGTTCTTTATTTGCTGGGAGTCAAGTTCTGAGCTCTCTTGAAGGGGAGTGCAAATGAGTCAAATAAACAAATAACACTTTTCCTTATGGAGCTTCAGTGTCAGCTGAATCCATGTGACTTTTCATTAGTTAATGTAATGACTTTGGGCTCCCCAAACCTCTTGTACAGCTTTAATATCAGGAAAATTATTTTTATTCCCTGAAGTATCCTATGATGGGTTCTCCTAAGAACTCTACAGAGAATTATCCTGTTTAATAGAGATAAGTGTATCCATTAATTACAATTCCCTTGCAACTTAGGAGTCCTTTCTGTATGTGTTAAAGTTGGTGATTTTTCCACAGAGGAGGATTCTGGAGTAAAGGTTGACATTTCTCTAATTTATGATGACTTTTAACCTCTGGTGGATTTATTGTGCAGATTTTGGGTGAGAACCAAACTCTGACCAGTCCAATGGGTGACCAGTTCTGCAAAACATTCCAAGAGCTGAATCCCTATTGGTAATTTTAATATCTTGGCAATTTGTTCCCATTCCACAAATTAGAAAATGTTGTTTGATTGTCATTGAATGAAAAATGTTTGAGCTCATTATTGAATACAAAACATGTTTAATGAGGCAGTATCATACAGTGGAACAAGGACTGGATTCATAGTTGTGAACTTGGATTCAAACTCTCCTATTTCCTACCTGTGTATCCTTGTCATTTAACCTCTATAGGCTTCCTCATTTATGAAATAGGACAGTTTCCTGGAGGTTCCTTTCATCTCTTAGGTCTGTGATCCTCTGATAGGAAGGAAATTTATAAGTTACAGAGTATCCAGAGGGAAGTCAGCCAGGAAAATGAAGAAGTTAAAGCTTGTGCTACTTTGAGGAACAGTGAAAGGGAACATGGAATATGTCGAAGAGATATTATTGTTATCTTAAAATATTTGAAGAGCCATCATGTGTAGAAGGTTTAATTTGTTCTGCTCATCCCCTGAGGGCAGAAAACAGGAGCAGTGGGTAGAAGTGGTGAAGCAGAAATTTAGACTTAATATCAGTTTAGACTTCTAATAATTTTCAGAACTCTCTAAAAGTAGATTGGGCTTCTTTGAGAAGTAGTAGATTGCTCACTCTTTGGTGGCCTTTATATCAAAACTGGAAAATTAATCTCTTCCTATGTAGTAGAGAGAGTCCTTTTGCAGTACAAATTGGACTATATTGCTTTTAAGGTCCTTTTTAGCTCTGAAAATCTATGACCCTATGATTCCGATTTCAGAACGTCTTTATTATAAAAGTTTTTAATTATCCTCAATTCCTCTCTAATATAAAGGTAGTTAAATAGCTCAGTGGATAGAACACTGCTTGGAGTCAGAATGAACTGAATTCAAATACTGCCTGAGATCGATCAATTGCTTTTTGCCTTAATTTACTGGAAAAGGAAATGGCAAACCATTCCATGTTTTTGGCAAGAAAACCCCAAGGGCAGTGTAGTTCATGGGGTCATGAAGTGGACATAACTGAATGAAAACATGCAAGAAGCATTTCCCCAATTTAGCTTAGTTTTGCCAAATAAAGTTTTGAGAAGTGAATTAAACCAACTTCCTTATCCCATCTCTGCTCCATATTTGTCATATCTCAGCCTTACCATTGACCTTGCTCTTATTTTGGATCTGATCACCTAGGTTTGAAAAATAAACATGGCAGCTTTGACATTGTTCATTCCCTGTTAAAAGAAATAATATTAGTAAACGGCCTTGCAAACCTTAAGAAACTACATAGATGTTAGCTCTTGTTATTGCAATCATCTTTTCATTATTAACTAATTTTTTCTCTGCCTTCCCGAAACATCTCCCTATGACCATCTTTTTATGCAGGCACTCATGTAAGAGCTTAATAAAAAATAATCACAATGCAGCATCAATGTGAAGTAGAGTTGGAAATTCTCCAAGGTTTTGGAGACTGTGAAGGCAGTAAATGCAAGTTATTTGTTCTGCAAAGTAGGTTAAATTATGTTTTCCAGTTGAATGTAAAGCCCCTGAGGGCAGAAACTATTTTTCTTTGTATATTCCATTCCCAACCCAGACCCTTGTATATAATAAACACTTAATAAATGCTTATTGAATTGAACTGAATTCTGTGTCCTGAATAATCTATCTTCAGAATGCTTTTTTACTGTATAATTGCCAGCTATCATACCCTCATCAACATGTTCTTGCACACTCATAGAAAGTATGAGGATTTGTCTGGGGCTGGTGACTAATAAACAGACTTCATTTTATACACAATATGAGGCAACCTAAAGTAATGGCTGGCCCTGCAGTTAGGATCATTGTATTACAGACCTAGAGGTGGAAGGAACTTGAGATATTATTTAATCTGTTCCTTTAATTTTAAAATTGAGTGAACTGAGGCTGAGAGATGCAAATGATTGGTTTGGGGAAACTGAGGAAATTAGAGAACCAGTATTTAACTCCATATTCTCTGACTTCAGATAAGGTGTTCTCTCCCCCTGTCATGTGAGTTCATATCCTGTTGCTAACACTTGTTATCTTGGGCAAGTCATATAGTTCTGAAGCCTTGGTTTCCTGTCAGTATAATGGATATAATAGTATTTTCAACTATCACCTTGACAGATTTGCTATAAATGTATTATGGAAATATTAGTTGCTGTCATTGTTTGCTAGGTACTAGTACCAAGAAAGTTTTCATGAGCTGATATAGTCTGTTACTATCACTCAGTCTTTCCAGTATAATAAAATTCATCAGGGCTTGTGACTTGAGAAACCATTGGCATCTTCATAACATATCGAAATAGGACTTTTGTGGAAGCAAGGCCCAGCAACACTTTAGGTTGTTGTTGTTGTTGCTTTGGTTTTCACTTTATTTTTTGATTCTTTCTTCCCCCCAATAGCATTTTACTTTTATACATATATGTAAAGATAGTTTTCAACATCATTTTTGTAAGGCTTTGAATTCCAATTTTTTCTCCTTCCCTCCCTCTCTTACCTCCTCCTTCCCCAACATAGCTAGCAAATTAATATAGATTAAATATGTACAATCTTTTAAAACATGATTTCATATTTTTCATGTTATATGAGAAAATTCAGACCAAAAGGGAAAAAAATCCACAAGAAAGAAAAAAAAAAAGCAAATATGAAAATACTGTGCTTTGATCCACATTCATTCTGCAGAATTCTATGTCTAGATGTGAATGGCAGTTTCCTTGCAAGTCTATTGGAATTGTCTTGAATCACTGCATTGACGAAAAGACCCAGATTCATCACAGTTGATAATTACATAATATTGCTATTAGTATGCACAGTGTTCTCCTAGTTCTTCTAACTTCATTCAGCATTAGTTCATGTAAGCCTTTCCAGGCTTTTCTGAAATCAATCAGTTCATCATTTCTTTTGGAACAATAATAATCTTTACATTCATATACCATAACTTATTCAGGTATTCCTCAACAGATGGGCATCTACTCAATTTGCCATACCTTGCCACTACAAAAAGATATGCTACAAAGATTTTTGCATATGTGGGTTCTTTTTCCTCCTTTATGATCTCTTTGGGATATAGACCCTGTAGAGACTATGCTGGATCAAAGGATATGCATAGTTTGGTAGCCCTTTAAGCATAGTTCCAAATAAGTAAAACTTTCAAAATCATGTCCTGGCTATTAGGCAGTAACTATACTATCTTTAGCTTGTCACCTCAAGCCAATAAAAGACAGAAAATAACTATCTGGTGCAGTGAGTTGGGTAATATGTACTGAATTAATTTCCCATGGTACAAAATCCAAATTTGCTTTGTTGGGAACCAAGTAAACCCAGAACTGAGAGGGAAGTCTTAGATAAGGGGATCTCTCCTTTTTGTGATGGTGTCCACAAATGAAACCCACAGATTCCTGAAGAAAACTGTGATGAAAATTATTTCAGAGTGCTCTAAGTAAATCTTTGAAGATTGTGTCATTTAATGGTAAAGAAGGACAAAGAAAAAACATACAACATCTCCATAATCATCTCCTCCCTGTAGGAGATAGCAAAATCCACAGCCTTGGCTATAAAGTACTTAAAACCCAAACTGAGTAGCAGCTTGCTGCAACTCCATGTGAATTTATACTGTATAGCCAACTGCTTCTTTCATTTTAGAACATAATTTTGTTGAGGTCAGGGATTTCATTTAAGTTAACATTTTCTAGGAAGTTGGATACTTGACTAGTTGTGTTGGATGAGAACAGGTTCTCCTTTTAGCATGACTAGTATACTTACTAGATAGAATTCATATTATGGATTTCCTGCTCCAACATGAATTCTTAATATGATTTTGAATAAATCAGAGAAGCTTTAGTTCCTAGTTTCCTCCTCTTCAGATCTTAGAATAGACAATCATTGATTTTTCCTTTCTTTAATATTTTATAGTCATCTTTAAAAAAAAAAAGTATTTTTTCTCTATTTGGCAACTTTTGTTGCATGCGATGCAGGGGGTGGGGGGCAGCTGGCCTCAGTGTCAGGAAGATCTGGATTTAAGTCTTGCCTTTGAACATATTTTGACTTCATAACCCTTGTAAAGTCACTTAACCTCTCAGTGTCCCAGGTTAGCTTTTTTTCTCTCTTTTTAAGCATTTATTTTTAGCTAATAAGCATTTATTTTCTTTCCCTTCCATGTTTCTTCTCCCAATTGAAAAAAAAAACAAAAAAATTAGAAAACCATATCATGACAAATATGTATATTCAAACCAAAAAAAATCTCATATTGCCCATGCCTAAAAATACATATTGCATAGTTCAATTATCTTTCTGCAGAAGGAGGGTATAAAATGCTTTCTCATTGGTCTTTTAGGATTGCGATTGTGGTCATTGCCTTGATTAGAGTTATTTATTCCAAAGGTGCTGTTTTTCAATAGTGTTATTATATAAATTGTTCCCCTGGTTTTGATCATTTAATTTTGTATTAGTTCATATAAGTATCTCTAGGTTTCTCTGAAACTGTCCATTTCAAAATTTCTTAAGGCACAATAGTATTCTGTTACTCATAAACTATAATTTATTTTTTCAGACATTTCCCAGTGAATAAGCACCCAATTAGTTTTCAGTTCTTTGCCACTGATAAATAACTACTGATATTTTAATATCTATCTATCCAAAAATTCTACATATATATATATATATATATATATATATATATATATATATATGAATTGTATTTACATACATATACATAGCCTTCACTTCTTTTGGAACATAGATTTTTATAGTGGTACTGCTGAAAGGGGAGGTATGCAGAATTTAGTGATTCTGGAGTGTATAATTCTAAATTTCATTCTAGAATGTTTGGATCACATTGTAGCCCTACCAAAAATATTTTAAAGCACTTGGTTTCTTGCAGCCCCTTCAACATTTGTCATTTTACTTTTTAATCATTTCTGCCAATATGATATATGTGAGAAAGAATGTAAAAGCTGTTTAATTTGAACTTCTAATTATTAGTGACTTTGAGCATTGTTTTAATATGGCCATTGATAGCTTGAAAATTTTCCTTTGAAACCTGTCAGTTTTACTCTCTAAGACTATATGCTGAAGAATAGTTATTGATTTGCACTCATTGGTAGAGCAGTTTCTTCACCTGGAGCTCTTACTAGGTTGAGGTAAGATCCTAATAAAAATGATTCAATTATGAATCAATGAGCATAAAATCCCTGAATTTAACTGGCAAAATTTTATGAAGTACTTATTGTGTGTCTTTAATAGGAATTAAGGATACAAAGATAGAAATGAAACAATTCCTGTCTTCAAGGAGCTTAAACAGTTTTGGGAGAGACAATATACACATGTAGAAAATATTTTGCAATACAAAAAATAAACATATAATAAATGCTTATGAAAATAAGTACAAGAGCATTCTTTTGGGGTAGGAACTAGAAGTTAGATCCATCAGGAAAGGCTCATGGAGAAAGTGTCACTTGAACTGACAGTACTGAATGTGCAGGAATTGGAAAGATTCCTCAAGAAAAGTTAAGGATTATGATAAAAGTTTGGGCATAAGAGGTTTAATGAATAGATCCACAGTAATTTGAAGCCATGAAAATGGAGAGAAAATGGATAACCAAGAAGAAGTCCTAGAGAAAGAATTAGAAAGACTTTTGGCTGGAAATGACAATGACTAGGTAAGAATTGAATGTTGATCTTTAAAATTCAGAGGTCAATTTAATGCAGCTAAATGGCCAAGTAAATAGGGTAGGAAGCTGGAATCAGGAAAACTTATCTGAGTTCAAATCTGGCCTCTGGCAATTACTAACTTTGTGACTCTGGGCAAGTCATTTAATCCTGTTTGCCTCAGTTTCCTCATTTATAAAATAACCATGCTAGACACCTTTAGGGATATAGGGAAAGTATAAAACAATCTTTATTCTGTAGGAATTGCACTTTTGCTGTATATATGACTTTGGACAAACTGTTCTCTAATCTTAATTTTTTCATATGTATATGAAGGGGTAGAAATAGATCATCTCTAAGATTCTAATGCTAAACTCTATGACTCTCTAGCCCTAAGTGGGAAGATAAGATTCACATATGAACAAGATGAACACATGGACTAATTTAGTTAGAAGTAGAAGGAAGTGGCAAACTATTTCATTATATTTGCCAAGAAAACCCCAAATGAATGAAATGACTGAACAACAAAAACAAATAAATGGTTACTTTCTAGTTCTGAGTTTATTTGATATAAGACTTTCAGGTTATACTTTTTTTGAAGTCTTTTATAACAATTGAAGGAGAGGTAATGGCTTGGTCTAGAAAGGAATATAAGAGACCATGTTTTACAGTGTTGTCATTACAACAACCCTGTGGCACAGTAGTTTTGAGTATTGTCTCCTTTTAACACATAGAGAAACTAAAGCTTAGAGAGATTAAGTGATTTACTATGGTTACACTACTATTAAGTGCTAGAGCTGGAATCTGAAACAAGGTGTAGCTAAATCTCTTTCCTTGATACCATGTTTTTTTTATTGGACATGCTAGTTGGGGGTGAGAAACTACTCTATAGATAATCTTTCATAGCTCAATCCTACACCTGGTCTATTTACATAGGTGTAAACATGGGAAAAAAGAAAAAGACAGTTTTCCTAATATCAGTCTATTGTATTCTTCACACATTAGCTTAGTTCCAGCTGGATCAGATTTCTATAAGTCAAATGATTTGAAACCTCAGAAATTCTGTCTCCTGAGTCACTACTGTCCAGGTGAGAAAACCATCTCATTTTTGGCTCCCTCACCCATATGAAGAGGTATGTGATTGGAGAGTCACAGGGGAAGTACTGTCTAAGTCAGCCAAATCTGACTGGGCTTTTCATGAGCACTTATAGAAAATTAACCAGAATTCACTTTGGGAGGATAGGAAAGGGAATGATGGGAAAGTGTTTTATTTTGTTGGCATTATATACTTGTAATAAAAATGTCCTTTTTAATAAAAATCAATGACAACTTAAAATACATGATAAATGTTGCAACATTAATAAAACATATTTGGTAATAAATTAGACTTTACTATGCAACTTGTATAGCTATTTACTGCCTTCATTTCAGGCCTGATTCTGATTCCAATGGCGAGCAAAATGATCTGAAACAGCTGTCAGAGGAAAATTAATACAGTCAGAGGGTAAATAAAAATCAGCAGAACCTTTTAGATTCCTCACTCTCAGCATTGACACTGATCCTAAGGATAGAACCTATCCTCCATTCAAAATAAGCTCTACTTTTCTAGATTGCTTGCTCACTCACTCAATCAATCAATCCATCACTCATCATATTTTTCTGAAGAGCCATTTTTGTGCATTGAACCACGCTAGACACCTTTAGGGATATAGGGAAAGTATAAAACAATCTTTATTCTGTAGGAATTGCATTTTTGCTGTCTATATGACTTTGGACAAACTGTTCTCTAATCTTAATTTTTTCATATGTATATGAAGGGGTAGAAATAGATCATCTCTAAGATTCTAATGCTAAACTCTATGACTCTCTAGCCCTAAGTGGGGAGATAAGATTCACATATGAACAAGATGAACACATGAACTAATTTAGATTAATGAAGTGAAAAGAACACAAGACTATTAGATTCAAAGATTTTCATTCAAATACTTGTTTCTACTTGGCTAGCTGTATAACTTTAGGAAAGTTACTTACCCATTCTAAAATTCGATTTCTTTATCTGTAAGATGGTTATGCTCATACTTGTAGTACTAGGCTCATAGATTTATTGTAAGGATCAAATGCAATAAAGTGAAAGCACTTTTTATCCTTTAAAGTGCCAAGACAAAATCATGACATTTTAGCACTATATACATTTTGGTTTCCCAGAAAACCATACTGCAAAAGTTCATTTCAGAATAGAGATGACCTTGAATTTTCAAAAACAATCCTTTTTTTTTTTAAGCTCTGGAAGACCCTACCAGTCTAGGAAAGCTTTGATCTAGTAATAGTGATGGGAGTGCAAACCTTTTCCCCAAAGATTGGCCTAAGTTTAAGAAAAAATTATAAATGTATTACCAAGTCGTCCAGAAAGTGATCTATCTTATTTTGAAATGTCCCTCACCTCATACTTTACTGAGAGAATAGAAATAATTTTCCAAGCACTCTCTCTTTGTCTCTGTTATCCACTTCAAAATCCATTGGTAGCACCTCTTGACCTCTCTTCTTTTGCTCCAGTCTTTCATTAAAGAGTTGGGTTTTTTCTTGCCAAGGCCAACTCCTCTGCTTGCACCATTAGCTAAATGTCTTTCTTTCTCCTAGTAGATTGTCTTGATGGATTTTGGAACCCAAATGCGATACAATTTAAGGTTTAAATTCTTACCCTATCATCTACTACCTTTGCATCCTTTGGCAATATCAACTGGAAGAATCAGGATAGATCTCATAAAGGAGATAGTCCTTGAACTTAACTTTGAAAGAAGTTCTGGATACTATGGGGTGGCTCTCTGACCCCCATTTTCCTCCATTATAAACTGAGGATGCCAAACTAAATCATTTTTAAGATTTCCTTCAGCTCTTAAATTATGATAGTATGATTTCCCCTCTATTTTTTCAATCTAATTCAATATACTGGAAATTGTTTTCAATTTTTACCTACTTTCAGTCTCATATCTCCTATCAATATTAAGTAAACAAGCAAGCAAAAACAAAAACAAAAAATAAAACAATACCTTGACTTGAACCTACTATCTTCTCAGGATGCCATCTTATAACATGTCTTCATTTCAGAGCCAAACCCCTTTAAATGTTATCTATACTCATTGTCTCTAGTTATTGTCACTAACAAGCTTCTCAACCCATTCATTACACTGTAGCTCATTCTGACTTCTGACTTCATTACTCAACTGAAATTGCTTTCTCCAATATTTCAAATTATCTCTTGATTATCAAATCTGAGTTAAGTCAATCTTTCCAGTCTTACTCTATATTATTTGACTTCCCACACTTAGTTTTTGCACTAAATTTGTCAATTTACTGTTTCCACAACAATCTCTTTCCAAAATCTGTCTTTGCCCAGGATGTCTCATTGAAATTTTAATGTACTCCCTACACTTCGCTTATATTCAGAAGTCACTTCAAAGTTCTCCTCAAATACCACCTCCAGGACATGAGGCCTATTTTGATTCCTGTAGTTGCTGTTCTCATGTCCTGAAATTATTTTGTACTTGCTTTGTATGTGACTTAACTTTTTTTTGGTCTGTGTTCCTTTTGTTTTTCCCCCCCCCAATCTAGTATAACTTCTATTTAAGTGATTGTTTTGTTCTTGTCTTTCTATCTTTAGAGTCTAGAATAATACCTGACACATAGCAGGTACTTTACAAATGCTTGCTAAAGAAACAAAGACTATCAGGTTGTGATTTCTATAGTGAATGAACTATTCTCACTGATGAAATCATGAATTATTGAAGCACTAAATTATTATTGGTCCTGTGGTGGAGGTGTGACTTTATCATTTCACCAATGAAGATATGCCTTTATGTCTTCTCATTGTTTATGATTCTTTCCCATGTATCTTCATAAATTCTTCATGAAGAATGTACAAAACAAATTGAAGATGAAAATTAAAAAATGTGACAAAGAGAATCTTCCTCTGTCTTTCTTTGAAACATGTATGTACATATATATGTAAAGGAAGATCAATGTACCACTCCATTGAGACATGTTATCATTTATTTTTGTTTCATGCTCAAGCTATATTTTTCCGTAAATATGTAGTATTAATGACACGCATCAATTCTCCAACACAAATTATTGCTCATAATTTGTGTCTAAAACCCTTTAAATGATTATTTGGATTCTTTCCAAAATTGTGGTGTTCTATTCATGGCCACAATAACATCAGTTGAGAATATTATTCTTAAAGAGTATTTTTATGGAACTGAGAATCAAAAAACTTGTATATGTTCTCAATCTAGTCTTTTCCTCTTTAATCATTCACTTCAACATACATATGTAGTGCTTATTCAAAATTTACTTATCAATAAATGAATTGAATTTTATGGCCTGAATGATATACATTTTATTGTGATCTAGAGTTTGATGTCCTTAATTTAATAACATCTATGAATAAAAATATTTGGAGAACTTTGATATCAATAGGTTTGAACTATATATAGGATATTTTGTGTGGTAACTGTCAGTTAACTTGGATAAGTATTTATCTTCCTCATTTAAAACTATTTTGATGTCAATACTCAGTGTATCATTGAATAAAAAATTTACCCTATTGTTGCATCTATTATCGAAACTTGTATGATTTTATTGCATATATGGGTAGCTACTTATCTCAGAGAGCCTTTGAAGCTGTATTTCATTCAACTATGTCAAATATTTAAAAATCAATAAATTGAGCATAATAGGCTTCTATAGTCTTTATTCCTCTAAGTCAGTTAATTGTGTGATTGTAAAGATTTAAAAAAAAATCTATGAGCCTATGCTCCTATATGGTCTGTATTAGAAAATCACCTCTGAAAGGCTATGCATTCCTTTCTCATGTTTTCATCAAGGACACCCTTCATACAATTGATTTTTGTTTTATATATATATATATATATATATATATATATATATATATATTTTACATATGTCATATCTCTCTACTAGTTCAGAATTTCAATGAAACCTTTCTTAATCTCACCTAGCACATAGCACCAAGCTCTGTACATGGTTAGAACTTGATTAATTTTATTGAATTGAAAATGGGTATGTGCATAGAATAAATCATTAGTCACATATTCACATGAGTGAAATGACAAATTCTTGGAGTATTATAGTAAGAAAGGAGGCAAATGAGTTGACAGTTTCTGATGATCCCAGTTTTTTGGCAAAAGTATTACATGATATTTTATATTGTTTTGTGATTTTCTCTTTGAGATGTCTTTTTAAAAAAAACAAATTGTGTTACACCACAATTTCTTCTGTATGTTTTTGATTTGGTGTGGCTCTATTTCCCTACCTCATCTTAAGTATGATCATCACATTGTATGCATTGCAATTGAGGTGGTGAAGGCCAAATAAGATAGTTCTATTATTATTTCTGAGGAAAATTAAACATCATATTTCATTAATGTTTATTGTTCTTCTAGTTCCATCTATAAATGCTTTAAGGCTGATCTGGCTTATCTAGATCTCTTGCTAAATACTTGTCAGTCATGCTTTTTTTTCTTAGTCACACCTTGATTTTTCCCAGAGGCACAAAGTAGGACTTTTTATTGCTCATAGTTTTATCGACTTCAACCACTGCCATTTCTGTTGATGGTAGTATCATCCTTTTGGTCTCTCAAATTTCTAATCTCATATTCATCCATGACTCTAACTCTTGCATTCTTCTCATTACTACTTCTATCAAGAGTTGCCACTTCCTATTGATTTGACTTCTAAATAAGTTCACACATCTCTTTCTTTCTTCCAATCCCAAGTCAACTATTCTTGTTCAGGTCCATATTATTTGTTGTTTGTATAATTATGAAATCTTCCAAATAGTGTTTCTAGACTTCAGCTTCTCCTTTTGCTCATCCTTTATACAAATGAATACCAAAATGATCTTGTGAAGGAACATATCTGATTATGTCATTGCCCTTCTCAGAAACCTCCTGTACTTCTAAGATTATTCCAGGTTTGTGGATCTTTGACCTAGAGGGTTCTTAGTCCTATTCCCTAACTTTACAGACAAACTGAGGCCTCAAAAGATTAAATGACTTATCTAAAGTCACAAAAGTGAAAAGTTGTGAGCTAGTTTTAGAACCCAAGTCTGTTGACCTCAAATTCAGTGCAATTTCCACCACATCACAATATCTCTCTAAAAGTAAATCCCCATTATTTGCAAGGTATTTAAGACTTTTTAGAATCTGGTTTCAATCTACATTTACTGGCTTTCTTTCACATTGCTCTCTTCCACAAACTGCTTTTCAGTCAAAATTGTTTCTTAAGATCTACATGTCCTGGAACTCAATCAATCAATCAACAGGTATTTTAATACTGTGTGTCAGGTACTGTGCTAGGTGCTAAGAACACAAATACAAAGAATGGAAAAAAAATTCTACTCACAATGAACTTATATTCAAATGAGGGATAAATACATATGTACATGCATACATAGAAACTATTAATATAAAGTTAATAAATACAAATCTATACAATGAGAAATTGTACATCAAGATACACATCTAGAGAATATATTATATATATGTGTGTGTGTGTTTATATAAACATATACATATGTATATGTATACACACAAATATTATGACACACAGCTGGCGAATAGGCAGTACTAATAAAGACAAAGTGATAAGGCTAGATTCTTCCAGGATTAGTTAACTTTCCCTCTCTTTGTATTCCAACCCTAATCTAACATATATAATTTTAAGAAGGAACAGATGAGAAGGGGTGGATGGAGCTATATAAAACTATTCTAGCAAGTGGGAAAACATACAAAGAAACCTTTAAGTGTTAACACTCTACATATGGGCAATATATTTTATTAAAGACTAAATTATCATATGGTACATTCAAAATCCTGTTCTGTCAGCAACCTTCAGAGGTGGAAGTTTCTCCATTGGTCTGGGAGAGCAGGAAATTGAGTTGTATGCTAGTCTGCAGCTAAGTATCCTATGTGCTTAGAATTCATTGACAACACCTACTCAACTCATTGACAATTTCGATCTTCTATTGGTAGCCACATGAAAAAAAATAGAAAGTGGAAAAAGCATTGAGAACTTGGATTCTAGTTCCATCTCTGCCACAGAATAATTGAGTGAATCACTTTGGGAAAATTCTTTTACTTTTCCTGACTTTATTTTCCTAACTTATAAAATTAAAGGGTTATACTATAAAACCTATAAAATAAAATTTTAGACATTCACATTTCAGGTTTAGAATAAATTAGAATTAGAATACATTTCTGAGAAATCAACATGACTATGTTGAAGAAATAAATAGTACATTTTATATGGTTTGTTTTTAGAAAATTCTACATCAGTGTGTTAGTAACAACAGGCAACTGTTATGTTAGCTCAACATTATTCTAGTTCTTTGGATTAAGTGACCATGAAATTTCTATTTATTTCTTCACCATAATAAAGTGGCTGTGAAATGAGAGGATTTGGGTTCAAATCCTGGCTCCTATGCTTTTGACTGTGCATCACTGGGCCTCCATGTTTGGATTAGATAGATTCTGAGGTCCTTTCCAGCCCTTAATCTATGAACCTATACATTGATACTTATTTAACCTTAATGTATTGGATGATAAGAAGGATTATAGGTTTTTTTTCCTGGAACTGAGTCTTTTTTCTATAATAGACAATGGAAAGAGAATTGAAGATGAAGCCTAATATTAAAGGATTTAGATGTGGAAGGGACCTTAGAGATCATCTAGCTCAACGTATCCATTTTGTAAATGGACAGATTTAGATACTGAGTTGATCATAATCCTAAAATACTATGTAGTTGAGTTGGGATTGGAAGAGACTCCATATCCAGTGTTTTCCCCATTACTATAATGATTAGGGGATATGACAATGATAACATTGGAATATTATGTTCTGTTTTGGACAATTCCTGTTTTGAAAGCAAATCATGGAATATTAGAACTAGAAGAAAAGTTGGAAATCTAATTGGGCCCTTCATATTTCAGATGAGGAAACTAAGGCTCTCTTTGCTGAGATAAAGTGACTTGTTCAAGGTAACATAGCTAATAGCATTGTGAATGCAATTCTTTAAAGGAGAAAATGTCGATGCTTCTAAGATGTTCATGAGCAATAAATATGCTGCTCATTTTTCCTCTTTACTATCTTCCTTGTGGATTGGATATTTGAAACTGTTATGCAAGTTATACAGATGCAATAAAAATCATGTCCAATCAATGATAACCACTTGATTAGAATCACATAATTTGCAATGTTAAAATATTTTGCTGTCTTTTGAAATCATTAAAAGGTATTCAGGATGAGATTAATCAAAGAATAACGGGTGTATTCAGGCTTGATTTTTTGTTATATTGGAAGGTAATCAGGATATCCTCAACTATTTTAGGAAAGTCATATTTATTGTGATTCTGTATTCACAAAGAGATAACAAAACCCATACAAAATTGATGTTAGGTAATAACATTAAAAACATTTTAGACCAAACACATGATATAATTTTAGTGGATTTTGCTGATATGTTTCAGGAAGCATAGTTCTTTGCATATTAAATATTAAATCATGTTATTATAAATTGTGTTTTATTTGGATCTTACTGCATTTTGTTATTATTCATACAAATTTGAAATGTGTATGTAATTGTAGTAATAAGTTAAGTTAACAAGTATTTAGCACTGTGTTAAATGTTAGAAGCACAGTACTACATTATGCTCTCTGTTCTTTCCCTACTCAACTAAGCTTGGATAATGAGTTTCAGTGTCTTACATGACCACTAACTCTGCATCCAATCTAGAGATGGTATATTTTAATGGAGACATTCTCACTTCCTACTATTACATTAGTCAGGCTTCAATTATGATAGGGCCTTTATAAAAGTATGAATAACACATCCACAGGAAGGCCAAAAATTTTAATCTGATTAGGTTGGCTTCAATGAACAGTAAAGGGTTTATTGTGAATAGAATACTTGGGAATAACAGTGATGTTTTTACACTGTCTGATCTTTTGCATATCCCTAAAAGAGTCATATTCCATATGCCTGATTGACATATTATTATTTTCAAAATCTAGAAGAAACTAAGGAGAAAATGATTTAGAGGGAGAGTAGTCTCATTGGAATAAGAAATATAGTCTTTGTGAAAAATTATACACATATACATACAAGTCTTTTCTATTCCCTCTAGATTTACTTTACAGTAGAATCTGGACATATTGCTAAATATTTATACTTTTCAAGAATCCTGTATTTTCTTAGTCTAGTGATATGAAGAGCACATATTTTGCCATGCTGGAAATAACACAGTCTTATGATGATCAAGGGATCATTTTATAAGATGTCTGGAGGAAGGAGATGATACCAAAAGAACATATGAAAATTACAGGTAATTTTATTACTCCTTCTTCAACAAAGGTGATCAAGGGAACATCAATAATTACCAACCTATATGTTTTCTTTCTTATCTTTATAAAATATTTATGGAAATGAGTTGTATTGATATTGAGATATCCTCGAGGAGATTATGGGTCTAGAATAGGTGGGCTTCAGCAAATGTTATTTTGTGTTTCATCTTTATAGTTATATAACTGATTGAAAGATAATAGAAAATATAAGATTTTCCTCCCTCCATATTGATTTTATGTTGATTTTACCAAGGTCATGGGGGAAGTCCTGAATAATGTTATCTAGAAGAAAAATTTCTTGTAGATGGTAAATTTTTCTAGATGTTCTGTTTGTGGATGATTATTGAGTTGAGTTTATTAATCCCCCCAACTTATTATAGAACCTGAACCTTAGAATCAATGATTGTTCAGAAAAGATGAGCTTAACAATATCAATGTTTAGACTATGATTCAGTTGAATAACCATTTCATTAAGTTAGCATGTTAATATTGATGAATAGGAGTTGGGCCTAGAAATAAATAGAAGGAAGAGAGCAGTTTAGGTCACATTTGGGAAATTATGCAATGCTTTCAAGTGTCTCAAACTATTGCCCAACTTAAAATAAGCAAATATATATTAGAGAGAAATGTTATTGTGGTCGTGCTGTATAAGATTGAATAAAGCAAGTTTTGAAGAATCAGTGTTGTGGGTTACATACAAGGGAAAGGAAATTGCATTAGATGGCTGTTATATGTATGTGTGTATACATAAATACACATAGGTATAGATAGATGATAGATACAACAATGGGATGGGGGAAAAGATTATTTTTTTTAAACTGGACTGGGTTATTATGTTGATCTAGAGAACATCCAATGTGAAAGTTTTATCCACTGAGGTACTCAGGCAATTTGTTGAGAACTTTTACAGTCTTGAAAAATTGCCTAGTGCACTGAAAGGTGAAGTAATTTGCCTATGATTATACAGTTGGCACATTTCAAAAGCATGAATTAAACCCAGGTTTTCTGTTTCCAAGATGGACTCTCGGTCTACTAAATCTTGTTGCCTCTTTCGATTAGGGATTGTATCATTGGAAATATATCATTGGAAATATATCATTGGAAAAGGAGGCAGATCAGTAATGTAGAGAGAGCAAGAGCTAGCAGTTCAAGTTTTGTATTGGTAGCAGAAATTTATAAAAAATACCCCCAAAGGAAGTCCTCTACCATTTGAGTAAATTCTTATTAGAAGATCTAGAAAGAATTAGGATACAAATTACAGTCTGAGAAGGCTTCCGCAAAGTAAATCATAGGATCATAGATTTAGATCTTCCTAGAACCTTTGGGAACATACAGTCCAACTCTCTATTTTACCAGTGAGAAAATTGAGACCTAAAGTGGTAAAATGTGATTTTCCTGAAGTCAAAGAGGTAGTCATCTTGAGAGACTGGATTTAACCCAGGATTTCTAGATTTGAGAGGCAGTACTTTTTTCACACTGCCCACATTGGAAGGAAGATACATTGCTGGGACCACAGATGCATTGAAGTAATGAAGGGCAATAGGTGAAAGTGATGATTATCATCCAGGGAAAGAATTCACACTGTAGTGGAAAGTATACATGTACTAGAAATCAAGGTATATTTGATTTAAATCTTTACTCTGTTATAAACTAATTGTTGTCCAACTAGCTTGGAAAAGTAATCAATTTCACTGTTTTAGATTGTCATTTAACTATAAAAGGAATTTACAGATATTTTAATTAAACCCTAAGATGTCTTGCATAGAGCACATTTCATGATGTCTGGATGATGCTGATAAATGTGAATGTAAAAATATGCAGATTTGGAAGGCCAGTTGGTATAATGATCACTAAAAACTCTATGAAGTTCTTAAAATATATATTGTCTTCTTACTACATAGATTTCTTTGCCAGCACCAGCCAATTCAGATTTTGTAAAATCTCATATAGTTCACAGGTGGACTTTGGCTTTGTAAATCTACAGTGACAGCAGAGATAATGGGAGTGATGGATGGATTCAACTATTGTTTCACTCAAACTTATAGATATAGGGCTCAGGAGGTCAATGCTTTCTCAATACTCAGGAGAATCTAACTCCATTATGATGAAGGAGGTGAGAGGTATATACTTCTCTCTCCTCAGTAGGCAATCCTTCAGATATTCTGATTATGATAAATGGAAGATGAATTCCAGTTGCTTGCTGAATTTTTTCTTGCTTTGTTTCTGTTCTTTCAGGAGCTTGAAAGCTATACATCCTTTCCCTTACTTATAAGTTCCTCAAAACTGCTGTGAAAGTATTTTTACACATACACCAACAGAAGAAACTCATAAAAATTGTTTTGCTATTTCCTGATCTGATGTCCCCTTATGCCTCAGGCAGACATTCTGTGTAAATAGTCTAGGACTACAATGGAGAGAACAAGACTCACATATCTTCCTAGATCTTGACTCTGTGTTAGATTGAGGATCATTTTGCCTGAATCTCAATTGACCCTAAGTTGATATGGTCCAGATTTAATGCTCAGTTGTATAAATTCACTAGACACTTAAAGATTTAAATATTTCCCTTATACCAGTGGAGATATGGGCCTCATACCATCTGTTTCTTCTTTATTATCTTTCTTAAAGTTTATGTGTTCAAATATGATCTGGTTATGTGCTAACAATATAGGATAGATCAATACTAGACTCTGACAAGGAGAGCTCAAAACATGTTCATAAAAGTTAAATTAGCATCATAAAATAATTATGGACTCAGATTCCATTTTTTCTTGGTCACTACTTTGAAGTTAGAATTTAGCTACCTGCAAAGTCCTTATTGTTTTCTGAGAAGCTGTTATTGTTCTTGTCCTAAAGCTATTTTTAGTTTGAGCATATATAGCAAATTGCCAAATTTGGTAATCTAATATACTTTTCCCATTTTATTTTTTTGTTGTTGCTGAGTTAAGTAAGGTTGTGTGTGAAAGGGAGCAGGAAAGAGAATTTAGCTGAAGAAGAGGGTGATTAACAATGAAGATTTGGAGACCTTTGGAATTATAAAGGCCTGTGGTTTAATATGGAAAGGGAAAGTTTGGGAGCTGCAATGAGAAGCTTGATGGAGAAAAAAAGATGCACATTGAATGAGAAACTGACTAAAGTTGAAGCAACAGAATGAGAACATGGAAGAAATAATAGAACTGGAGGAGGAGAAGCAAATGGGTTAATAAAAGAAAGGAAATTGGGTTTAACTGTTAGGCTACTAAAGACGTGGAAAAAATTTTCCAGAGAAAATAGGCATAAGGACTGTAATAAGCAAGAATGATAAAGGACTGAAGATTTTACTTGCAAAGAGATTAGAGGATGAGGATAATTTTATAGTGACCTTATTAAACTATGCAATTCTATTCTTGTTTTTCTGCCAAGTAATTAAATTGTTCTCTATGATCAAAGTACATGCTATGATGACTCCTAAAGGAGAAAGTAAAGGAATTCTACCAATACCTTTCTATTTCCTAGGTTACAGGGGAGAAAAGTGTTCTTCTTAAAACAAAATAGAAAGAAAAAAGGGATTTCAATGTGAAAGAAAAGAAGAAAATGATCTGAAGCTATAGAGGGAAATCCCAATTTTTTAAGGAGGTTAAAGTGTAGAAGAATGTGAGGGGAAAGGAAAGAAGTAGCACTGAACATCTGGAATGAAGAACAGATACATATTTCTTACCAAAAAAAAAAAAAAAGAAAGGAAGTTTCCCTTGTGATAAGGAAGTAGCTTTTTGTTCTGTTAAAAGGCAGGTGAGGGTGGTATGTGTGGGGTGAGGTGGGGTGGGGGAATGTATCACTAAGTATACTTCTCAGGAACAAAGTAAAATCTGGGAACCAATGAAATGGAGAGCATAAATAGCAATGGAGGCAGAAACAGATACAATATGGCCACTGGATAGCATCATAGAACACATATGGAATATATGAATTCATACCAAAAAGAGGGCTATAAGTTTGGCATAGTAATGATGAAAGAAGAATTAATTGGGCAGCCACTGGGAGGCTTCTGGTCAAATGCAGAACATCTAATTTTTTTTTTTAAACAATGACAATTTCATCCTTCAACAAGAGGAATTTCTTTTCTTAACCAGACTTTTACCAATAAGGAGGAGCTCATCATTCCGTTGGAAATTTTTGAAACCTTGGAGAGAAATGACTACTCAATTTTGGAATTTGTAACACAAAAGAAGAGGGAAAATGTGAATGGCCTAATATGTAGATTAGGTATTAGGAGAGTCAATATCAAAGGATTTAGAGAAAGAATAAATAAGATTCCATGATCTCATGGACTAAAATCTTACAAGTGAAATCATTCAAAGAGAGCAGGAAGTCACAAATGTGAAATTCTGAAGCCAGAACAATTTTGGCAAAAAAAAAAAAAAAAAAAAAAAAAGTGAAAGAAATATCTAATTGAAAACAATATAGTTTTTGGTAGGTAGCAAGTTCAATATAGTATGACATTGCAGCCAAAATACTGATGAAATATTAGTCTACATTAAGGCCAGAAGATAAGCCTACTATGAGTCAGACACTGTGCTAATTATTTTATATTTGTTCATCACAGTCTCTTAAGATAATTGTTACTATTACCTCCAATGTATAGGTGAGGAAACTAAGGCAGGTGGAAGTAAAGTGACTTGCCTAGAATAATAAAGCTAGTATATACCTGAGACCAGAATTGAACTCAAGTCTTGCTGACTCTTGGTCCAGAACTTTATCCATGGCTTTACTTATATAAACTTTGGCATAGTATCATAGCTTTATTCTATTTTTAACTATTCATAATCTGAAGTATTATGTTCATTTATGGATGCCACATTTTAAGAAGGTTGACAAATTGGAGAACATGTAGACAAATGATAACGGGAATTATAAGATCAAATGAGATAATATTTATTAGGTAGTCAGTATTGTACTTGTCACATGGTAAGCACCATATAAATGCTTGTGATCATTCTTTAGTTGTTTTTCAGTCATATCTGACTTTTCCTGATCCTTCAGGTCAGATGCTAAAGTGGTTTGCCATTTTCTTCCCCAGTTCATTTTATAGGTGAGAAAACTGAGGCAAACTGGGTTATGTGACTTGCCCAGGATCACACAGCTAGCAGGTGTGTAGTCCCTCATTTGAACTCAAAAACATGAGTCTCCCTGACTTTATGACCAGCAAGCACTCTATCCACTGAACCATCCAATAATAGTAAAGGGCTTTAAGGTCATAACATATGAAGATTTATTGAAGAAAGTCATGATGAGTAAACCAGAGAAGAAAGGCTTGGGGATATAGAGAATGGATTGATGATAATTGTACCCAAGTGTTTGAAATGTTAACATGAAGGATAGGAATAGATATTTGTTTGGTCTGCTGTCAGAGAACAGAACTGGGAATGATGCATGAAAGTTGTAAAGGTAGATTTAGAGTTGATGGATGGAAAAATTTGAAAAAAAAAAAACACAACAGGAATATCTAAAGGTTGAATGGACTTTCTTGGGGAAATAATTTTACCTTTCAGGTAAGTTATTCAAACAAAGGATAAATGACCATTTGTTGGGTATGTTGAAGTACATATTTATTATTTTTCAGATATGTTCAGTACTTTATTTTTTAATTAAAATTTTTTATTTTCAAAAAATATATATATGGATAATTTTCAAAATTCACCTTTAAAAAAACCTTGTATTCTAATTTTTCCCTCCCTTTCCTCCACCTCCTCTCCTATACAGGAAGTGATATGTTAACATGTGCAATTCTTCTATACATATTTCCACAAATATGCTGCACAAGAAAAATCAGATCAAAAAGGAAAAAAATGAGAAAGAAAACAAAATGCAAGTCAGCAAACAGCAACGAAAAAAGAGTATTCCATACTCAGTTCCTACAGTCTTTTTGCTGAGTGCAGATGGCTCTGTCCAACACAAATCTATTGAAACTGGCCTGAATCACCTCGCTGTTGAAAAGAGCCAAGTCCATCAGAATTGATCATCATATAATATTGTTGTTGAGTAAATAATTATCTCCTGGTTCTGCTCATTTCACTTAGCATCAGTTCATATAAATCTCTTCAGGCCTCTCTGAAATCACCCTGTTGGTCGTTTCTTATAGATGTTCAGTACTTTATAACTGATGAGTTCCCTTTGCACCTGGAACTTCTGTGATTTTGTGCATAGCGTGGATCTGAGAGGCAAGTCCTGTGGTGAGTAATGCACTCAGAACAAGAGTTGTTCAGAGCAAAGAGCATCCAAAACATGTATTATAGGTACCAATACCAATTCTTGCCTCTGAGAATTTTGGATTCTCTTTAAACTCCAACATCAACTAGCCAGTCATGATCATGACCATAGGTAGATGATTTCATTAGTATCCTTCTGGTGCTATCACACATGTTCCTCACCAAGGCTCACAAGTCAGAAGCAGCACTCTCTGTGTGTAAAATATAAAGGTCACACAAGCAAATTTTGTGGAAGGTCAGGCCAGTCAGGAGCACCAGTTAGGTTATGGAATACATCACATTTGGATACTATAAGGGTATTGCCAAGACTGAAAGCACTAGCAGGTTCCAATGTTCATATTTTAAACAATCATTTTTACAGTATTTTATTGATTGAAAAAAATTAGCAGCAATTACAAGAGAAGGTTCCCAAACAGATATATTCTATTAGAGTTTCTAAGCCCCAAACTGGCATAATTTAAAACCAAAATGTATGTATTTATATGTATGAGAGAAAAATAGAGAGGGGAGAGAGAAAGAGAGAGAGAGAGAGACAGAGAGAGAGAGACAGAGAGAGAGAGAGAGAGAGAGAGAGAGAGAGAGAGACCTACAGAGACAGACAGAGAAACAGAGAGAAACAGACACACACTGAGAAAGACAAAGAAAGAGGTGGGGGGCTCCAGAATTCCTTTCAAGGACCATAATTGAGGAATTAAAAATATTTATATGACCACTGTGGCTAAGTGATATACTATGTTGTTCCTTCTCCTCAATTCAAGACCTTAGACTATTGATGTTGACGTCACTTTTACTGAAATTCAGATGTGATCTTATGTGTCTTAATGTGTACCCCAAAGAGACTCTCAGCTTTGTGGGCTTGTGTGGTTGTGTGTTCAATTGGTATGTTGGGTTTAGTTTAAATCTTTGGGGGCCAGTACTTAGACAATCATTGAATTTATAATTGGAAAGAGCCTGAAGGTCATTTATCCCAATTCCCTCATTTTACCCAGGAGAAAACTGAGGACAAAAAGGTGGAAATGATTTGCCTGGGATTACATAGTCAGGTACTATAGAAGTGAACATTTAACCCTGCTATCCTGAATCTTACCGTAGGTTTTTTACATTCCCCTAAGTTGCCTCCTTAGTCAAAATAGCTTCTGAATTATGAACTGTTCTATTTTTTAAATTCCCACCAAGAACAATATTAGACTCAGAAAAGTGAAGGCAGAAAAAGAAGACAATTGGAGGTAAATTTCCATAATCTGATTTTACAATACTCATTTTCTCACTTCATTTAACATTTTTTCTCTTCATAATAAGAAAGTTATG
This sequence comes from Sarcophilus harrisii, assembly GCF_902635505.1. Lineage (NCBI taxonomy): Eukaryota > Metazoa > Chordata > Mammalia > Dasyuromorphia > Dasyuridae > Sarcophilus > Sarcophilus harrisii. The sequence continues at coordinate 542,957,792 of NC_045427.1, forward strand.
AAACTCAAGTTAAAGAAAACTTATGCTGAAATGCAGAGGAAAATAGTAGTCTCATATTTTCTAGATCCCTAAATATTTACTAAATAAGATAATGATTAATATTTGTAAACTGCCAGGTACACTTGAATTAGAAGGCTATTAGAGAAATGTGTAGGGATTTACAAATAGCGTTTCCAGTGATTTTTAGAAAGACCTGTCAACCCTCACTGTGCTGGTCATATGTAAATGGATTCAATGACTTTCTCAATAGGGGGTGTTATTTTACTAGCATACCACAGTGGGTGGTGCATTTTGAGAGTTTATTTTAGCATACTTAAAACTTGATTCAGGAAAGTTAGGGATAGGCCAGGAATCACTTAAAGTTGTATTTACAAAAATTCTTACCTCTTCCCCCATTTTATAAGCAATAGTACATTGTAAATGATCGGTGTGTATCTCCACAGATCTTTAATATACAGAACAATTGATTGCTGGCAATCTTTATGCAGAGAATGGTCTTTAAGCTACAAAGCACGAAAGTTCTTTCCTCTCCTTGCATCTTCTTTTCTATTTCTGTTTCTGTCTCGCCCAGTAAAAGTGATTATTAGTATGTGATATCATGCCAGCTGTTTGATTTGTCTGGTGAGTTTATTCAGATTATCCAAGGCCCTTAGAGATTAAAAACTTCAAAACTGCTTACATTTATATAATGTTTTGTAATGTAGATAATTGAGGTTGCTTTTCTTTGTTTTGGTTAGTACCCTCTTATAGTAACAGAAAAATTTTACCATTATATATACCATTTTAGTATTTGAGCTCCCCAAATGAGGTTCAAGGAAAAGTGGGTATTAGTTGAAAATAGGAAATGATCATTTCAAAAGTTTAGATAAGACATAATTAGATATCTATAGGAAGGTCATGATAATTCTGTCATTTTGTCATTATAATATCTATTCCCTTTTCCTTCAACATTTATAAATATTTTGAGAAGATGGCTTCTTTTTCTTATTGGGAAAATATGCACAAGAGATGGGGATGAGGGAGTACAGTATTATTGTAATTTCCTATGTATTATCTAGCCAAGTCTTTCACTGTGAGGCTTTATATTCACCTAATTTAAGCTTTTCTAGATTAAATGAAGCAGAGAAGATTTGTTAAAAGTTCAGGCAAATAATTATCATAAACTTTTCAAGACATTTCTTTTTTGTAGGGTCTTATGAATGACTACAAGGAGGTGATTCTTAGGGAATTGTTCAAGGGACATTTGGTTCATCATAAGCATCTTCCTTGATATCTATGGCCTAGGCTTATATTTATAGTAAAAAATGAATAGTAAGCATATAAGTGCATTTTGCTAAGCAACTTTCTTAGGCTAATATGTAAGGTTCTCCACATCCTGTTGCCAATCTATATTTCAGACCTTATGCCACACTATTCAGTCCTATACCCTATACCTGGAATAACAATAACTATAGGTATCATTTATATAATGCTTGAAGGTTTACAAAGAACTTTACATATATCATTCTATCTGGGTTTGATCCTGATAATAATCCTCTGAGGTTGATGCCATTATTATCCTACATTTACAGAAAGGAAAACTGAGATTCAGAGAAATTGTTTTTCCAGACCTAAAATCTGGAATTCTATCCATCTATGCCATCTGCTGCCCCAATACTGGTTGAATAAAGAATGATACAGTCTGGAGAATAGGAGTAAATTTATAATTTACTTGTGATAGTTAATACAAATTAGTATTTGTCCTAGTAATAGCTAACCAAAAGGAGTACTATTATTGTCCTTAGAGTAAATTCCGTAATACCTTTGCTCCAAACAAACAAATTAAGAGTGTTGAATGGGGAATGAAAATGGTTTCTTAATGGAAAATCTAAGGTGAAATGCCATAATAAATATTTCACTTCTCTTTGTACCTTCTGAAACTTGCTTCCCATTCTTCTACCCTGCCCAATTAGCTTTAGCTTTTTAATAGTTTGACCCTAAGAGACTATGGTGATAAGAACTATGTATGCCTTTGAATACAGCTGGCACTATTTTGGCTGCCCTTCTTCTATGGCATAAACAGAGAATTCTGGTGCCCAAAGAGTGTCAATCACAGGCACTAAGTTTTCTTTCAAATGTAAGCAAAAGGAAACAGAAGAGCACTTTGAGGGGCAGGAGGAGAAAGGCCATGAATTATTCATTTTATAGCTTGGGTTCTGCTAAGCTTGCTGAGCATCCTCTCTATGTCCTGAAAGGCAGCCAATGAAAAAAAGCACCTTATTCACTGGGTGAATTACTGTATGTGAATGGCTAGGGGATCCATTTCAAAGCAGTGGTTAGAATTGGTCTATAAAAAAGCAGCCCAATTTTTCTCTGAAGCTACTGTGAAAATGAATGAGGGTTTTTCCATTCTCTGCTCAGTTTAAAAAAAAGACTACTTTTCATATAGCAACTATTTTAATGAAATCAATAATTATATTTTATTGAAGGTGATATATTTCAGTAAGAATGAACACCTATCCTAACCTTTTTTTGAAAACTTTATTTAGGCCAATGGGGAGGAAGAATGTGGGGTTTTGGATGCAGGAGCAGTAATATCTGATAACCTAGTATGAACATCTTCCCTAACCAAAAGAAGGTAGTCTCAGTTGTTAAAAAAAAGTGATATTTTTTGGATAAATGGTCTTCAAATTCAAACATTCATTTATCTTGCTAAACTTCATTGGCTTTAGTTTGTTCTCATCTTTTCAAGAAACCTGGTAGAACACACTAATTTATATTAATATATGATTGGACTGGACAAAGAGATTTGGGGATTAACTGTTTAGAGAAGATACTTGAATCCAGGGGAATGAATAAATTTACTCATGGAGTCATTAAAAAAGAAAGAAACAGTGGCCAAAACAGAACATTCTGAATTCCAAAACTAAGGCATTTATTGACCAGTTTTGACCATTAAGGAGCTTATATGGAGCTGGGGTGAAAGAGTTACCCAAAGAAATAGCTAGTACAAGGACATAATCCCGAGTTCTGGAGCACAGGACTTGGATTAAAATCCTGTTTTGCATGACTGCAAAAATTTCTATAATTCTAATTTACCTATATGATTAGCTGTAGAAGAATGATCCTATGTATCTATTTCTCATGTTTTCATCAAGGATACTCTTCATCAAATTGATATTTTATTATAATTTTTTGAATGTGTCATATTCTTTGACCAGTTTGTAACTTTCAAGAAATCTTGGCTAATAAAACTGAGAAGATTGGACTATCTGATCCCTCAGCTTCTTTTTCAAGCTTTAAATCTGTAATTATCAATGCACAAAAAAGCAAAATACAAGGAAATCTGAAGAATATAGATTTGGCAACTGACTGGCTTTGGAAAGAGTGAGAGGGAAGAGTGAAGGATGACTGGAACTGGAATTGGAAAGATCTTAGCAGCCTCAATAGAAAAAAGGAAATTTGGAGAGGGGAACATGGTCAGGGAGGAGAGGGTGTCAGTGAGTTATGTTTTAGATACATTGAATTTGGGATCCCTAAGGGACATCTAGAATTATATATCTGGTAGGTAGTAGGTAATAGGTAAAATGAAATTAGGATCAGAAGAGAGGTTGGGCTGGACAAAGAGATTTGGGAATTAACTGTTTAGAGAAGATACTTGAATCCAGGGGAATGAATGAGCTCACTCATGCAGTCATTAAAAAAAATAGTGGCCAAGGCAGAACATTCTGAGTTCCAAAGCTAAGGGTATAGGCTATATGATAAATCCACAAATGAAGAGTAGAGAGGATAATCAGAAGGATAGAATCACAGAAATAAGAAAGGAGAGAATGACCAGGAAAATAGGATCATTAGAAAAGGTTTATTGAATTTAATATTCAAGAAATCCATGTCAATCTTAAAGAGAAATGTTTCAGCTGAGTAGCAGAGTTGAGAAGTGGGTAGTGAGGAAAGAGAGCAGATAATTTCTTCCCTCTGACAAATTAAGAAGTTAAATGAATCTGAGGTATGGGACAATAATTTGAGAGAGTGGCAGCATCAAATATTTTATAGAATGGTTTAGATCTGTTTGTGGACAAAAGTGAAAAACCCAGTTTAAACATAAGAAAGAGAAAGAGGAATGATTAATGGGATGAACTCAAGGAATAAATAGAAATGGATGGAATCAAAGATTCAAGTGGAAAAGTTTGCCTTGTCATAGAGAAGGGCCATCTCTTACTATGAAACACATGAAAAGAAAAATAGTGAATATAAGGAGGATTTTTGAAGGGAGAAGTGGAAAGGCCAGAGAGTTTATTGTGAATTATTTCAATTTTCTTAATCAAGTAGGTAAGGACATCTACTGAGAGAGAAGGGTACTTGTAATTCATTTTAAAGACTTGATAAAAGAAAGTTGGGAACAGTTTCTGAACAGAGAGGGGTAAAGCATATTAATCAAGGATAAATAAAAATTTTGACATGTAATTGTAAGTTCTAAGATAACATAAATTTGTACTGAATTTAGTCAAGTGAGTGAGGTGAATTTCTTCATTGATCATCTCTTAGGAAGAGCAATAGAGAAATTATTTGTCCTTGTTAGTAATGATAGTGGCAGTGATATGGAGCTGAGTATTGGCAGTTCTTGAATGTTAGTAGGATAAGAAGGTAAGAGTTGAGTCTTTGAGGAAACCAAAGAAGGAATTGCACTTTTAGAGAATGAGGCAGGGGGAAATGAAGAGATAGAATTTTGATGAATTTAAAGAAAAAGTTCAGGATGAATGAGGTACAGAGAGATATATAAAGGGCAGGTGATTGTAGCAAGAGAAAAGAATTTCCTAGTTAACAACCACTGAAGTTGCATGGTTATAACTTGAAGACGGTGAAACATTTCTGTGAGTCACTGGGGATATCACAACAATAGAAAATGTTGATGACATGGAAAGTCAGAGTATTTGAGGAATTATCAAAATGTATACTGATATCTCCAAATACGAAGGGGAGAGAGAGAGAGAGAGAGAGAGAGAGAGAGAGAGAGAGAGAGAGAGAGAGAGAGAGAGAGAGAGAGAGAGAGAGAGAGAGAGAGAGAGAGAGAGAGAGAAAGAGACAGAGAGAGAGAGACAGAGAGACAGAGAGACAGAGACAAAGACATAGAGACAGAAGCAGAGAGAGACACAACCAAATTTTGAACACTTTGAGAAAAGGTGGAAATATGTTAGAGGCTGGTAGATTAACATCATGGATCTCATTAGATTATATAGATTGATGCAGGGAATGCAAAGGAGAATGGAAAAAAATTGCTGAATAATAACAAACGGTAACCTTAAAGTAGTAATGGGAAGCAAAAACCTTGTTCCCCTTCAATGTCTGTGGGAACATTGAAGGAAGAACAAGCAACACTGTATAAGATGACAAGAGGATAGAAAGAATTTAAAAGAAGAGATAAAAGATTAAGAGAAATTTGTCAGTGATGAGTTGGTGATTCCAAAGGGATAATGAAAAAGGTGAGGAGAGAAGAAAGAGGAATGTTAGGATGAGGAGCAAAGTAATGAGGTGAGGGATCAGAAGATATTCTTTCCCTTCCACTAACCTCCCCTAAAGAATGATGGAATAAGAGACACAATTTACTGCCCCAGAAGTCTAAGGAAATATCAATTGGTAGGTTTGTACTCTAGCTCCAGATGGGAAGGATTGTCTATCATATCATGCATATGCCTGAACCAGACAATGTTAGAGCCCTGTTTTCAACATAGTTCCCACAACCACCATCGGAGAAATGGCCCATCTTCCTTATCACTATCACCACCAATTGATAAACCATTTTCCACAAACATGCAAGTAAATCCAAGAGCCTAAGCAGGAGTAGCACCTCCTGGATTTGTTTTTGCTTTTTGTCTATCTTCTGCAGCTATTATCCTGAGAAGCAACCCCTGCTAGACCAGCTAAGTGACACAGTGGATAGAATTCTGGACCTGGAGTCAGAAAGACTCCTCTTCCTGTGTTCAAATTTGGCCTCAGCCTGCTGTGTGACTCTGGACAAGTTTTCTAATTCTGCATGCCCCAGTTTCTTATCTTCAAAATGAGCTAGAAAAGGCAATGGGAAACCATTTCAGCATATTTGCCAAGAAAATCTTAAAGGGACTCGTGAAGAATGAGATATGACTGAAAAATGACTGAAACCAATCATTGCTACTGAAAACTCAGAAAGAAAAAAAAGTCCTTGCTATCAAACTCCTTGGTACTGTCAAATCAGCATCAAAAACAGATATACTTTTATCACTGGAAATGACATCAAGGAAGATGAATTTACCATATCTTTTACCACTGGCTCTCTAAGGACCATGGAGCTTTTCCATCTGACTTGCAGCTGAAACCTCATATACATGGTATCCCACTAACTGAATGTGAGCTACTTGAAAATCGGTACTGTTTTTACTCGTATTTTTAGCACATAGCACATTGTTTTACACATAGAAACACTTAATAAATTAATACATTTTAATTTATGCATCTGATATTTGTATTAATATTAGAACTCAGTAACTGTCTCTAAAGAGAGGATTGAGACTACCAGATATTTTAAATATCTTAGTGGACAAAAAGAAGATTTGGATAGATTTTATTCCTAGCAGAGATAATTGAATTCTCTTAATTGAGTATCTAGGTTAAGATTTCTCACATAATTTTTGAAGTCTAACTTTAGTCTTATTGTGTTCTTGCAACATTTTTTCTCTGCTATTTAATATTTATAAGCTCATAAACTTTATAACTGGAAGGCAGAATTAAGTCCAATACTTTCACTTTTCAGAGAAAGAAACTGAGGCATTTGAGGGCTTAAAAGTAGCATCATTACCCAAAGTCACATAGCAAGTTAAAGGCAAAACTGGAATTGAAATCTAGATCTAACTCTTGATCTCATAAAAAAATGGGTAGTGGAAAACAGTGGCTATGGAAAGTCTTCTTTCTATTCAGAAAAACACCCCAACAATTCCATACTTACAGTAAACCAAACTGTCTCAAAGGCATTTGCTAAGTAAAATACAATGAAAATCAGATGTCAATTTGCCTAAGTTAGAGCATGGCAGATGCTTTAGGTCAGAAGCTGGTACTCAACACAGATGGGGATTAAAAAGCTCATTTAATTAAGATATTTTAAAACTGTGGCCACTGGTGAGAGCTCTTCCGTGACTTAGGATTCCTTGATGCTAAGTAGGTTCTTAGGAAATCAGATAGACTTGATATCCTGCCAAGAAGTCCTGTTTTAAATGGGTGTTATTAGTCCTATGCACATCCAGTATGACAAGGGAGCTGCTATATCACACCAAAGTCATGGCTCAGGGAGAAGAGTTGGGCTTATACACTTTTCCGCTTTGGATCAAGAGACAGACATATTTACTTGGAATCCATGAGAGTCCTTTTATTAATCTAGTGAATATGTGTCTTAAGGGGTTTGGGTGGCAGGCTGAGGATAGTTGTTTTTACCAGCTTAAAGTCAACTAAGTTGGTATACCACTTTCCCACTCTGATTTCACAATTACATTTCCTGATTAAAGTTAAACAACGGAGAAACCAGGATCAATTAACTGAGGGAAGACACCAAAATTTACAGATATTGGGGAAAGTTTCTTGTGAAAGATGGGATTCTTAGGTGGGATTAAAAAAAAAAAAGCCAAAGAAGTCAGTAGGCTGAGTTGAGAAGGGAGAGCATTCCAGGCATGGGCAGAAAGTCAAAGGATATTTAGTTTTATTTTGAATAACATTCAAACTATTTAACATAGCATCCATTCAATTCAGCTCTCCAACTTTATAGTTCTCTTCTTACCATTCATGGATAGATACTCTGCTTTCTTATTTCAACTTTTGCATATTTCATACTCAATATATGGAATACCCTTCTTTATCTCAGTTGAGTGTGGAATAATGGAAAAAGCATTAGATTATGGGTCAGAGAGATTGGATTGAAATAATAGTTTGGGGCTTCCTAACTTTGTAATCTTGGCAAGTTACTTAACCTATTTGGCTCTCAACTTCTTCATTGACAAAATGACATTCAAGTTAGACAAAATGATCACTGAGTTCTCTTATAGCTCAGATACTACAAAGCTATAGGTGTTCTTCAAGGTCCAATTCAAATATCATCTCTTCTATAAAACCTTCCTTTATCTTATGTGGCAGTCATTCTTTTTTTAAATGTACTCTAGACCAATTAGTTATATTTTTATTATTTACTAATAATACTCTGATTTTTATTGTATTTATTTGTATTTTTTTAAACTTTCAGTTAAATATATAAATATATTATTTATATATAACATAATTTGCATATATAAATATATAAATGCATTACTTATGTGTATATGCAAACCTATATATCCTTACATACATATGTATATACACACATGCATATGTAGTTGAGAGTAGGGATAATATCTATTTTTCTATCTCATCCAGTGCTTGGCATAATGCCTTATATTAGGTACTTAGTAAGTCTATAAATTTGGAGTATGTTCATTGATAAGCTTTAGCCTAGAGTATAAGCTCCATGTGGGCATGGAATAAGTCTTAATTATCTTTCTATTTACCCTTGATGTTAATTCTTTATATGTGGTCGATACTTAATAAATAAAAGTAAATGTTCTTGAATAGGGCCAGAAACATATATCTATTAAATTCTTACTATATGTTAGACACTCTGCTAAGGACTGGAAGACTAATAAGAGTAAAAATAAATATAGTATTTGCCCTCAAGGAGATTATATTCTAATGGATGTAGGTACCACATAAAAGAAAAATGGAAAGGGAGTAGGGGATAGGATATATCTAAATGAAGATATGGTAGTAAAATCCTGACAGTAAGAAGCATAGCTGGGAAGAGTATGAGGTTCGATGACCTGGGCCCAATCCCCAAAGAGAAGTTTTGAAAAGAATTTATCAATAGGAGGAGAAGCCAGAATGGTGAAAGCATATTATAGGATGGGAAGCCTTCAGGAGCCAAAGGAAGTTCCAGGCTGAGAGGATAGCTGAGCCCTGACTTTAAAGTCAGAAATCCAGTGTGGAGAGCAATGAATTTGATCAGCCTGAACCTGTCCCCAGAATGAAGAACTGGAGAATAAGAAAGCAGGCTGTAACAATAAAGGGACATTTCAGGCTGAAAAGACCATTGCCATTAAGGGAAGTTTCGGTGTGGGAAAGCTGAGCCATAGTGGAAAGAGATTTCTAAGCCAGCCCAAAGATGAAAGAATAAATGAGCAAATGTAGCAATATTCCAGGGAGTGGAATTTAAAATTATTGTTCCTAAAGAATAGATCTGATCCTCTTATTTTCTCTTAAAGGATATTTAGTGACTTTCTATCACTTATTGTTAATCTTAGAGATTAAAAAGGAAAAGAAACAAAACTCTTTTGTTCCAGACAAACAGGTCTACTATGTATTCCTCTGTGCTTTTACATGGGCTCTTTTTCTATATTTCTGAGGGTTCTACTTCTTGATCTTTACCTTAAGGAATTTTTAACTTCTTTCAAATTTTGACTCATCTCTTCTTGAGCTGATTCTCAATAAGTACATAGGATTCTTGTTGAATTGAATTGAATTGCATATGGAACAAATGAAAGTCAGGAATGCCAGTCTTTCTTAACAGAATTTTCCAGGATATTTTTGTTTTGTTTTGTTTTGTTTTTGTAAGTCATAAAGTTCTAATGGTTTCCATGCTAATTCAATCTAAAGAGGTATTAGTATAGACAAGTATCTGGCCATTGTCCTTAGTCTCCCTCTGTAATTTGGTACCAAGATGTCCTTGGTATCATCTATTTGTATGATTTCTGTAAAAGTAACACATTTGAACGAAATTAAAATAACAACAATTAAATGTTGGTCTTGCACTATGCCGAACTTTCAGGTTGTACTTACTCGAATCTTAAAGGTCATATCTTATGTGATCATAAAATTTTATTTTGGCAGTCAGTTATTAAATGATACAAAGAGGGAAAAAAAAAAGATAACAACAGTCTCTGCCTTCTATAAACTTACATTCTAACATATGGAGACCTTAACAAATGGGGACCATTTAGCCAACTTCCATCATTTCAATTTCTTCTCACTTTTATAGTACTATGATTAAAACTACTGTTAATATGGATTTTTGAGTTGAATAAGTTTAGGAATTATTTTTATTTAAGTTCATGACTAAAACCGGACTGGATTACCACAATTTAGAGGTTTTTGGACAAAGAAACTGAAGTCCATATACATCTTGTCCCAGTTCATGTAGATAGTAATTGAGAGACATGATTTCCTGACTTCCAGTGTTTTTTATTCAGTCCTGTAGTTGCTATCTCTTTATTAAAGCATCAGATCATTTAGCCACTGGGGTAATATTGAAAAACAAATTGCCATACAACTAGAACCTGAGATATCAAAAAAAAAAAAAAAAAAAAAGAACAAGAAGTGATTCAGGCAGTGAGCTTATACATTGATGATTCTGCCTTTTCTTTTTATTGTCCCTTCTCTCTTTTAAAAGCTTTTCCTATAGGATCAAGCTCAAATTCATTAACCTGGTATTCACAGTTTGCCACAATCTGCTCTAATCTGACTTTACAGCTTTCAATTTTCTGCTCACTCCATTAAATACCCCTCCCTCTAAATAAGGTCATTCTTTTACTATCTGTTACTTATTTAAACACACTAGGATTCTCTGACCACCATGGGGTGTTGCTCATCATCTGCTCACCCTCTATTTCTCTTTGCCATTATAGTTTGAAATTTAAAACTTATCACTTGTTTGTGTTTTAAAAATTGGTATCATATTTTACATGCCTGTCATTCTTAATAAGGCAATAAACTTCTCCAAGGTTATTTAGTTACTAGAGAGAAAACCTGGACTTGAGTTTTGGATCAATAAATTATGGAATTAAGTGAATAAAACTTCAATTATTGTTGAACTTTAGTTTCCTCATTTATAAAAGAGGCTAATGAAATTTACATTTCTTACATCATAGTGTTGTTGGGAGTTCAAATGAAATAAGTGTGAAAGTCTTTCCTATATACATATATTTGTGTGTTTATATAATTTCTCATATCTGTATATCATATATCAGCTATATATATGTATATAAAATAAATTTTATTAAATGATAACTCATAATGACAAATGATTGTGCCTTGTGAATAGATTCAGGAAAATCTGGCTTTAGGTCCTTCCTCTGACATATACTATATTTCCCACTCATATTCATTTTCTATTTCTTTGCATTTTTTAGGTAGATGTTGTATTATATTATAATCACAAAATTCCTTCTCTTTCTGGAACTTACACAGATATTCTATATCTATAGTCTCCAGAATTTTTGGTGTCAGGGTCCTTAATATCCTTAAATTATTGAAGACCCCCAAAGAGCTTTTGTTTATATTGGTTTTCTCTACAGACATCGATTATATTAGAAATTAAAATTGACAAGTTATAAATGTTTATTAATTTACTAATAAAACCATCATATGTTAATATAAATAATACATTTTTATGAAAAACTATATTTTTCAAAACAAAAAAATAGTGGGAAGAGTTTTCCATATATTTGCAAATCTCTTTAATGACTTAATAGAAGACAGCTGGATTTCTGTATCTGTTTCTCCATTCAGTCTGTTTTAGTTGAAATATAGGGAAAAAAATCCAGCCTTACACAGATATGGAGTTGAAAAAAGAGGTTTTTTTTTAAAATAGACACATAATATTTTAGCATTATTTTGAAAATTATTTTGGCCTCATGGACCTCTGAACATGTCTTGTGGACCCCTAGTGGGCTATAAAGTATACTTTAATAACTACTGCTGCATACTGAATTTCCTTCCTTTTTACCCCATCTCTGGTTATGGTTTTCCTTGAATGAGTATATTTATTTGATGTACTAAGCTTCATTACAATGTCTTTTCTTTACTCTATTTCTTTATAATAAGACACAGTCTTCCATAGTTTTATTCTTGTTTCAACTTATATCCCATCAAATCTTGATACCTATAAAGTCAAACTTTTTGTTATTGTTGTTGTTGTTGAGATGTTATTAGTTATATCTATCTTTTTGTGACCTCATTTGTAGTCTTCTTGGCAAGAACATTTTTAAATTCATTTAGTTCATTTTTTAGATGAAAAACTGAGGCAAACAGAATTAGGTAATGCCTAAGGCCAGATTTGAACTGAGGAAGAAGAGTCTTTCTGACTCCAGAACCAGCACTCTATTCATTGTGCCACCTAGCTGCCATAGGACAAACTTATCTCATTGCTCTACATTATTATTATTAATATTATTATTCATTCACTTATATTTTATGTATGGGCATCTGAGACCATGAGCTTTATTTCTATTCCTCTTCTTTAATATTGTCTCCTCTTGATTAATTACTGGGCATCTTCACTGATCTCATAATTTCTATGATATCTGATTCAATTGTCTTTGAAAACTCTTTTCATCAAATCTGTCAGTATTCATGTTAATATATATTTTCAATTTAGATAATATAGGGAACACAGAAAAGAAGATGACATGGTCCCTACTTTCATAGGACTTATAACTTAGCATGTGAAACTATTATTTTATAAAATAACAATTTATAATTCATTCATTGCTTAGTTATATGGAATAGTTTATAATAATGCTTAAAATGAGGGGGACTTGGGTAAGATAGATCAAATTACAGAACGTTTGCATTGGAAAATACTTTATAGATAATGTAATCCTATTATTCCTTTTCTAGATGGAGACGTTGAAATCCATGGAGAAAGAGATCTGTCCAAAGTCAGATAGCTAGTGCAGAGTAGAGGTGGGAGACAAGATCACAGAAATTCCTGGCTACTCATTCAATGCTTTTATATACCTTCTCACTTTGGGTTAGTTTTATGGAGGGTGTGGAATTTTTTTGACCTTGAAGTCGGTCTACAATTTGAATAGACACCAGGAGTTAGAGCAGTGAGGACAGTCCAGTGTAGAATAATGTCATGTAGCAAGCTATAGAGAAAACAATGGGCATGGTGCAGAGACATGGGATCATGAGAAGGCTGTTGAGAAAATTTAATACTAAGGGCAGGAAAAAAAGAGTAGGTAAAATATGTCTATTGTACTATATCTCACTTGATTAAACTTTATTGTAGAAATTCTAGAGTTGTGGGTTTAAGTCTTGTCCCAGCTACTTAAGTGGATATTTTTAAGCCAGCCACACTAGTTTTCAGTATTTCCATTTCCTCATCTGGAAACTGTTAACAGAGATGGTGGAGAGACACTGCTGATAGAGAGAGAGAGAGAGAGAGAGAGAGAGAGAGAGAGAGAGAGAGATCACAAGGTGCTTTGCAAATAGACAGGCTTGAAGGCTGTAAAGTTAGCGAGGCATGAATAAGGGCACATCAGACTGGCTGGATGAATAACTTCACAAGGGAGGCAATGAAATTCCCATTAATGGCATCATTTAATTCTCCAGTTTTTGAAGACAGGTTTTGACAGGCTTAACCAAAATTCTCTAGAGTGTTTCTATTCCCTCAGGATTGGAAAACCTCAGGGAATGAATGAAACATCTGGGAATTTGAGGAATTAGTTTATCAAATGATATTATTCCCTTGCGTATTTGTGGACCAGGTAAAAGGAAGAAAAGACAAAGTTTGTTAATAAAATCTCTTGCTGAGTTAAAAAAAATAAATTACTCGAATGAATATGGCTCTTAAGAGCAAGAGGGCCATATCATATGAACACTGCTGCTTTTCAAAGAGAGTGTATAGTATAATGGATTGAAAATTCCTGGGAATCAGGAGATATTGTTTCACTGAGTAGCCATGTGACTTGGATCAAATCCTTTGATCTCTTGAAGGTTGAGTTTTCTTATTTGTAAAATGAATGAGTTGGACTAGATGGCCTCTCAATTCTGTTCCCGGTCTAAATGATTACCTAAAATGTTATTAATAATCTCTTTTTCTTGACCTTTAACCCTTGAATCTTCAATCCTTATCTTTCACTTAGCTAGCTTTTTTCAGTCAGTTAGTCGGTCTATGACTTTTTATTAAATGCCTTTGTGCCATCTCAAGATTTTCTCTTATTCTATTACTCTGCCTGGACACCTTTTTTTATTTCCATGTGTCTCACAGACTGCCTCTGAGATAGGATCTGAGTTTTTCTTGTCAAAAATGTTTCCCTCCCTGAAATTGTCAAGGTACTTGTTATTTTCATGAGATATCATGGTGGATTTAAGGTACAATCTCTAGAAGCCATCTATGAAAGTGCTACTGTATTACCTGGCAGATGAAACTCAGTGATACATACAGCTACATCATTTATTTAGTAGCTATTTAACTTCCCACTATCATGAAAGTGAGACCAATGCAAAATCCCTGTCCTCATGGAGTTTGTAGTCAAGTGTAGGTGACTAGACAGCTAAGCAAATTAGTGCGTTAGCTCAATTAACTCTCCCCTATTGGAGTATAGATTCATGTCAGAATGGGGTAAAGGGAAGGTAAATTTTGACAGATGATTTGGAAATTTTTGGAATCTGGATTTCTTTGAGAAGAAATGGGTGTGGCTATGAGATACTATTTAAGTCACAGCCCAATAGTCATAAAAAATCTCCAACATTATCCCAATTCAACAAGATGATTCCTATTTTCCTATGAAAAATCATGAGAACTTGGGATGGTAGAGAGGGTATTGGGGAACAGAAGAGCAACTTGGATAACTTCACTATCTTGATTAGAATGGGCCTTTCAACTGACCTTGAGTTTCCATAATGATTAGCTGCTGAATGTTTGTCCTGATAAAGGGTCGACATAACATCATAATAAACCAATAATCCAACATGAGGCAGGACTGACAGAAACTGAACCCTGGGCTGAGACAGCCCTTTTCCCTCCATATGACACCCGAGCCAGCCACTTAATGTTAAGTAGTAGTAATTTAAGTAACCAAGAGTGTGTTCCTTTTCCATGCCAGAGAATATTTACTTTCCCATGTGGTGGCAGCCGGAGCCCTTGGTTTCTTCCATCAACAGTTTGACAGTCTGGCCTAGATCCAGGACTGTGCTATGGGAACTTTTTTATTTGGGATTTAACTCTTTCCTTAGCAAAGTCTATTCTGGAATTTGTAATTTCTTTGCAGAATTCTGGTTAAGATTTGGAATAGCCCTGTTAAATTGGAGGGTCTTTAACAAGGGTAGAGGGATTTTTCTTAAAGAATTCCATGGAGCCTCTCTTCATATTCTGAAAGACATGGTGACTAAAAGAAGCATAATAATTGCCCCCACTTTACTCATTTGCTTCTAAGTGCTTTCTGTTTTAATGAAGAAAAAATGTCTCTTGGTAAATGGGTAGAATTTTTTTTCCTTAGTAAAACAGGACAATTTTCTCTTTCAGAGGAATATATTTACTTACCCTCCACTCAGATGAGATGAAGTTTATTTCTTTTCCCTTCTTCTCCCCTCCCCTTCCCAGGAAAATAACATTTTAGGGATTTGGAAAGACTGATTGGACAACCAAGAAGTCATTCTTCTCGAGCTAGGAAATGTTATTCCATTGCTTATACCTTCCTCTCATGATTGCAGGAGATGGAATCTCAGATGGACAATTGATTTGTCCCAGTGCAACACTTATTTTCCTATAAAAATTCATGCCACAGAAACTGATCATTTTTCACAGTTCTCCTGACAGGTACAATTGTCACTTGCAACAGAATAAAGAGACAATGCAAAATAGCTCCTTTAAGCTGCTTTTAATTGGCTCTTAAAGTCATTTTGCTGAGATGGATTAATCATACCAAGACACAGTGTGCTGGTACAGCTCATAAAACCTGTTTTTCAGATCATTTTCCAGGGTGAGGAGACTTTTTGGCCTCCTCTTAGTTCTTACAGAAAGTCCTGTTAGTAGTATTTATTGGGTTTGACCAACAGGACACAGAGATCCAAGTTCTGGCACCAAAAATAAAGTAGACAGGTGTGGCATAATCCCAGTGGCAGGATTTCTTTTCAATTTAAAATGCACATAAAGGCTTTTTCTGCTTGTGAAAGTGATAGATTCTTAAACCACAGTTTTGCAAAGGTCCTAGCAGAAGGCTGACAGGTATTATGCACACTCTCTACTATCTCCTCTTCCTTTTCTAACTTTGCAGCTATCACTGCTCAAATTCTAAATTTCATGCAGCTTCCCCAGCAAACTTTAATAGGTATGTTGAACCATGTGCTTTTTGCCAGTCGTCTAGTATTGAGCTTTATTTATTTATTTATTTATTTTAGTTGAGATGAAAGGTCTTCCCTTCCACCAAAGTAAGCCTTCTATTGTAAATATGTCCTTTAATTTTTTGGGGGAATGCTGATTATAAGATCACGCTAAATGAACAGTAAAGTATGAAAGCTTAACATTAATATTAAAATATAATTTTGTAAATTAATCTGACATTCCAGGAAATAGGTAATTGTCTTACATGATGATTGTTCATAAATGGTAATAGTTCACATGAATAATATTAAATCAAATTTTGAAGTTTTTCTTCTTTTACTTTCTTAGCCATGTAGTAATCATAATATTGTTGATGGTTTTCTTGATACTATGCTATAAAGGAATATCTCAAATTTAGGAAGGACTAGTAGAGATGGAGGATAGTACAGAGGTAAATATTTGTGCCACCTCTTTGGGTCATTCTAAAATTAATGCAGGGTATGATGGGGTAGGGACAACTTAGGCCAATAGACATCACAGAAAAATGGAAGATATATTATGAGAATAAGTCCTGATTCTCCGATATCTAGTTATTTTAGAGCAGCTAGAAAAAGAAAGGGCAACTGTGCTCTCACGCAGAGAAGGGAAGTGAGGAAACATGGGTGTTCTAGTAAATGTTGAAGAGCTGTATCTCTGAGGAAAAATGTATACAGGATAAACTTTTAAGTTTAATCTGTATTATTAACATTTTCCCCATCACTTTTGCTGCTCTATAGCATTTGCCATATTCTATAACATTTGTTATAGCATTTGCTGTAGCATTTGCTATTGTTGACCACCTTCTACTCTTGGATATTCTTTCATTCCTTGGTTTCTGTGTCATTACTTTCTTCTCATTCTCTTCCTTTCCTCTATGGCATTCCTTCCTAGTTTCTTCTGCTCATCTAGCTCTGATACACACTCATATATGTATGTATGTATGTATTTATATATTTATATATATATATATATACACATATATATTTCTCTCTCTCCATGACATTGTCTGACTCCCTCTCTCAGTCTGTCTCTGTCTCTCCCTCCCTCCCTAATAAAGTCTCTCTTCTCAGTGTCTTTTCTTAATTCTACATATTTAAATTATCCACTGGTCATTTCTAGTTGGATGTTCTATAGATGATTCACAATCAGCATGTTTAAAATGGAATTTACCATCTTTCTCTTTAAACCCACACTTGCTTATTTCTGCTTTTGGTAACTGACATTCTCCTAGTATCCAGGATTAGCCTTGGAATCATCTGCTACTTTTCTCTCTCCCACACTGCACACTTCAAATTAATTGCCAACTCTTACTGATTCTGCCACTACAACATCTCATTCCAATTCAATTAAATTCATCTCATATTTGCAAAACTCCCAATATATGCAAGGAATTGCCAATACAAAGAAATGAAAAAATTTCTTTCCTAGAGTTGTATTTTACTGGTAGATAGAAATGAGTAAATAAATAAATAGTAGATGATGCGTGGGGAAAAAAGCAAATTACTGGAGGGATCAGGAAGGACTTCTCATGGGAGGGAATGCAGGAGCTTCCCTCCCTCCCTCCTCTTCTCCCTCCCTTTCTTCTTCCTTCTCTCCCTCCCTTCCTTCCTTGCTTGCTTTATTGCTCTTTACTTTATTATACTTTATAGATGTATTTGTTTTTTAGAAATTGAAGGTAACCCTACATGTAACAAGTCTTTTCAGTGCCATTTTGCTAACAGCACACGCTCACATTGTGTCTATGTTACATTTTGATAATTTTCATAATATTTACAACTTTTTAATTATTATTTTATCTGTTGTGCTGATGTGTGATCAGTAATCTTTGATGTTATGATTATAATTGGGAGTATTGTGAACTTAGCCCATATAAAACAAGTAGTTTAATCATTAAATGTTATTTGTATTTTGACTGTTTCTCTCTTTCTCCTCAGGCCTACTTATTGCCTGAGAAACATTAATATTGAAATTAGGCCAATTAATAACCCTACAGTGATCTCTAGGTGTTCAAGTGTAAGGAAGAATCAATGGATACAAACTTTATTGTTGTCTTATTTTAAGAAATTGTCACAGCCCCCCTTCCCAACTTTTAGCAAATACCACCCTGATTAGTCAGCAGTCATCACATTGAGGCAAAATCCTCCATCAGCAAAAAAGATTATGACTCATTGAAGATGCAGATAATAGTTAATATTTTGGCAATAAAGTATTTTTATTTAAAGCTTTTTATTTTCAAAACATATGCATAGATAATTTTTCAGAATTCACCATTGCAAAACCTTGTGTTCCAAATTTTTTCTCCCTTTCTTACTCTTCTTCCTTTAGATGGCAAATAATTCAATATATGTTAAACATATGCAATTCTTATATGTATATATATTTCCATAATTATCATGCTATACAAGAAAAATCAGATCAAAAAAGGAAAAAATGAGAAAGAAAAAAATGCAAGCAAACAACAACAAAAAAGTAAAAATACTAAGTTGTGATCCACACTCAATCCCCACAGTCTTCTCTCTGGCTGCAGTTGGCTCTCTCCATCACAAGACCACTGGAACTAGCCTGAATCACCTCATTGTTGAAAAGAGCCTTGTCCATCAGAATTGATCATCTCATAATCTTCTTGTTTCTGTGTACAATGCTCTCTTGGACCTATTCACTTCACTTAGCATCAGTTAATGTAAGTCTCTCCAGGCCTCTCTGAAATCATCCTGCTGATCATTTCTTATAGAACAATAATATTCCATAACATTCACATATCATAACTTATTTAGCCATTCCCCAACTGATGGGCATCCACTCACTTTCTAGTTCCTTGCCACTACAAAAAGGGCTGCTACAACATTTTTGAACATGTGGGTCCTTTTCCCTTTTTTAATGATTTCTTTAGTGGACAGGCCCTAATTGCTGGATCAAAGGTATGCACAGTTTGATAGCCCTTTGGGTATAGTTCCATATAGTTCTCCAGAATGGTTAGATCAGTTCACAATTCCACCAACAATATATTAGTGTCGCAATTTTCCCACATCCCCTCCAACATTGATCATTATCTTTTCCTGTTATTTTAGCCATTCTGATAGATGTGTAGTAGTATGTCAGAATTGTCTTATTTGCATTTCTCTGACCAATAGTGATTTAGAGTATTTTTTCACATGACTAGAAATGGTTTTATCTGAAATTATCTGTTTATCTGAAATCTATCAGAAATTATCTTTTCATATCCTTTGACTGCAATAAAATATTTTAATTAAGGTATTTTTTTAGACATTAATATTATTGTGCACTTAATAGATTATATTATAGCTTTTATATGTACTGGAAAACCAAAAACTTAATGTGACTTGCTTATTGTGATATTGATTTTATGAGGTTGTCTGGAACTGAACTCACAATGTCTCTGACATACCTCTATGGGAATAGGAGATGCATTGCAGAGTGAGAAAAACTAGTATTTTAATTAGGAAGTAGTTACAAGATTCAGGATAAGAAAGCCTGAACTGGGAAAGTAACTGAGCAGCAAGAAAGTGATGAATGTGAGAGATCTGGAGTTATAACTGGTGAGATATAGCAAATGATCGGATATAGGAGCTAGGATGAAAGAAAGTTTTAGGATAACTCTGATTTTGCAGGTCTGATTGACTTAATTCCCTTTTTAACATTCACACAGGAATGGGGGATGAAGATAGGAAGAAAAAAAGAAGAAAGACAGGAAACCCGCATTTATTAAGGACCAGCTGTATGCCAGGTACTGTGCTAAATACTTTATTAGCTTGTCTGATTTTCATATTAATCCTGCCTTGGAGATACTGGTATTATTGTCCCCATTTCACAGTTAAAGAAACTGAGATAGAGAGAAAGTAAGTGATGTACCCAGAATCACATAGTTAGGCAGTGACCGAGATCACTTTTAACTCAGGTCTTCCTGATTTCAGGGAACTCTATCCACTTTGATACCAACATTCCCTAGTTCATTTAGCCTCCACCTTAGTTCAAATCTTTATTGCCTCTCTTCAGAGTTATTATAATAATTTCCTGATCTGTTTCCTTCTCTTCAATCAGTCTCTTTCCACTTCAATCCATTTTCCTCATAATTGCCAAAATAGTTTTCCTAAGACATTGGTTTTATCATTTCATTCCTTCTCTCAGAAACTCTTGTTAGCTCTCTTTTGCATCTATATTACATTAGAAATATCTTAGACAGGACTTTAAGGCCCCCCACACTCTGACTCCAAATGGCCTTCCCAGATTTATTTCACATTATTCCCTTTCATTCATTTTATGCTCCATTTTAATTACAGTACTTACTCTTTTCCAAACTTCATGGTTTCTCTTCCCCTTAATGTATTTTAGCAAATTCTTTTCAATGCCTGGAAAGTACTTCTTAGCTTTCAAAAATCTTTATTTGCATAAGCTCAAGTACCCAAATGATCACCTCCTTTGTAAAGCCTTTCTTGGTATCCTTGCTATTCTTGCTCTTTTCCTATTTGATTTACCTTGTATTTATTTATCTGTGTACATATTGTCTCCCCACTTTCTTTCCACTCCCTCCCCACTGTAAGATGAGATCCCTGAGAGGAGGGACTATTTCTTCTATATCATATCCTGTGTGCCTAGCAGAGGGGCTGTTATATAATACATGTTTATTAATGCTTGTTGAATGAAATTAAGTCATTCACAAACAGCTGAATGATGGGAACAGAGGTATTTTTGTACCAGGCATGGAGTATAATGGAAATATTGCTTTTAAATTCCAAGAAGGGACATACTATATCTTTGGCATGTTCCCTGCAGCACCTAACAAATCATGGGTGCTCTAACAGTAGCATATCATTCATCTGGTTAATTAATCAGATTGTTAACTGCTAGTCTAGATGCTTAGTGCTCTAGATCAGTAAACTTGGTAGAAGCTGCTGGTGATTAGGGTATGCAGAGTTGGTTAGCAAGGAATTAGCAATTACATTGTAGAAGAATAGCTAAAGGCTAGGTACTATGGCATAGTTACACCAACAACTGATATTTGTGGGGTCTGGCTCTTCAATTGGTTGAATGTCAACAACTGAAACTGGTGAGGGGAAAAACTGAGGATGGAGGAAACAGGTCAGACCTAAAATAAAAAGAGACAGAGACAATTTCCTCACTGGCATAAGAGATAGGTGAGCTGAGTGGTTGATGTCAATAAGTTGGTAGTCTTTCTCAGATCTCTTGGATTGCCAGGAGTAGGAGGCTGCCTAATGGAGTGGTTTTAGGATAGTACCATACAATGGCTAGTAAGAGCCATTAACAGCTTTCTAGAGAGAGTGAGTCTCACTGAAGGAGTCTAACTAAAACATACATGTCGAAGTGAGCTTTATGACACTTCTCAGCTAGGATGGACACTGGTGTGGGGGATTATAATGGGAAGAACACTGTGCTGGAGTCATAGATTCCAATTTGCCTCTGATGCCCACTATATATGTGACCTCAGACCAATCATGCAACTTCTGTGTGCTTGTTTCTTCATTTGTAAAAGTGAAAATGTCTTCAACTTTTACCCCTAAAATCTCACAATTGGAAGGTAGAATAATAATTCTGGAAATACATATATGATCTCTGAATATCATTAATATGATACCCTTCTCTGTTTTGGGGGCTCAATTTGCTTTGATTGGGGAAAAGAGATGAAATTCTGGTGCTTAATGATAACTAAACTGATTTGGCTTTAAAAAATCAGGGAAAGTAGAAGGAAAATAAGTTTTAATGTTTTTTCTGTCCTATTATATATCAAGATAGGTGTTTTTTATTGAAAGGAAAATTCTCTTGTGATCCTTTCTTGTTCAGTTGTGGTCCTAGCTCATTATATACATCTTCACCATGGCATAATGGATATAGAGTCTTTGAATCCTTGCATGAGCTGTCCTTTTTGTCATGTATTTACTTTCTCTTTCTTTATAATTTCTATGATCTCTAGCTTCTATCAAAGTTCATCTCATGACCTCTCTGGTAAGTTGTCATCAACAAGTATTTGTTAAGCATATGCTCCATGCCATGGTACTAAGCTTTGGAGATGCAAAGAAAATCATTCCTGCTCTTCAGAAATTCAATATCTAATGGGAGAGATAACGTGCAGTAGTTAGTAAGAATGAGTATAGCAGAGAGAGAAAGTTTGGAGATAATCAGCAGAAGGAAGGTACTTGTATTAAGGAGGATTAGGAAAGGCTACTTTGTAGAAGGTGCAATATTAATAGGAATTTGGAGATACCAGAGCAGCCAAAAGTTAGAGATGAGGAGGAAGAACACTGAAGGCATAGGGGCCAGCCAGTGAAAACACATGGAGGTGAAAGATGGGGTGTCTTGTACAACAGCTTGAAAACCAGTGTCTTTGTGTCATAAGGTATGAGGAAAGCAAAGATATGAGGAAAGTAAAGTGTATGAAGACCAAAAAGAAGGGCCAGGTTGCAAAAGGCATTACAGCCCCATTGATAATTTTATATTCGATTTTGGAGGTGATAGAGAACTACTGGAATTGATTGAATGTTGGAGATTTGGGGGATAGATGACATGGTCAGACCTGCTCTTTAGGAAGATCAATTTGACAAGTGACTAGAAGATGAGTTGGAGTGGGAAGAAATTTGAGATAGGGAAACCAAGAAAGTTTTTGTTATAGCAACTCTCCTGGAAAAAAAAAAAAAACAACCTTTCATTATCCCCCTATTTCTTTCTTCCTGCACAAATGCTTCTACCACACTGTTAGATAATATCTGCAATTCCACTATTAGGAATAAATTCCTTTGGTTATTACTTAACATTTTATTTGCAAGGTGTTTTAAATTTTTTTAAAGAGATTTCATGTGACACAAGGGCAAAAACTGATTTTTTTTGGTGGCTCAAGTCAGAATCTAAATCTGAATCTCTAAGGTAAAAGAAAAGATGATTATTAATAGAAATAAACTGCTGCATTTATTCTTCGAATCTAATCTCTGGCAAAATCTGAGGCACTTTTTCTCTTTCTTTTAGTAGAACATCCTTTTTGTTGTATATTTGTCCTGTTTGGTTTTTAATCATAATATCCTGTGTTGTCAGTTCATTGCCTCTCTTGCCAACAGCTCAAACCAGGGCCTAGTAGAATATCTCTGACCTTTGGCCTTGATGTCTGATATCTTTATTTTGCCCCTGTGGGATATGACCTGAAGAGCCCTTGCCCCCAGTTTGCTTTGTGACCTGACACCTCTGCTTTGGGCCTAGATGTCACGTGCCTTCTGGCTGGGCAAGCCGCAAGGGGCCAATGGACATTCTTCACCTGTCAACACTCCAGGTTTGGGCACTGCAGGGCTTGCCTTGGCCCAACCAAAAGCACTTTATTAAACATCTTTGACAAGTGAGGGCCCAAAGTAGCTGCTTAGCAAAAAGGTCAATTCTCTGGCTTACCATGGCCAAGGATACAGTGACCTCTGGGCTCCTGTTCCAAAGTTCTGTGACCTACACTCGAAAGTGTTTGTCCAAAAGAAAGGCTCTCTTACAAGCATTTGAGAACCCAAAAATACTTGGGATTTTTTGATAGTCAGAACGGGGACAAAATAAAATTTGGAAATACTAAGAATGCATAGTATTCCTGAAATATGTGTGTATGTATGTGTGTGTAGAATATGTGTGTGTGTGTGTGTGTGTGTGTGTGTGTGTGTGTATTGGAAAGACAGTGGGGGTTAGTAAGACTGATGAAGTGAAGGTCCAGGAGAAGGCTTTTCTTTGATACTTGGACAAATACTTTCATTCATTAATGTTGTTACATCTTACCATTACAGGGTTCAATCCCTCCATATATTCCCAATTTGTATCAGTTTTATCTGGACTGGAGATGTTTTCTTCTTGAGGCTATTCTCTTTTATCATTGTTCCTATGTATTTCTGAAGACAAAGCACAATGAATTTCCAGGGGATGAGTGTTCTGTCATGTACCAGGGAATGCCCCTTGATGTTTCTTCTATCTTCTGATACTGAGATGGGTATCCTTTACTGTAGATTTCTGAGGTCCTTTAAACCCTTTTAGGGGGTCCAGAAAGTCACAGCTATTTTAATAGCAACATAAATATGTTTAAGTTATTGCAATAAATATTGGTAGATTAAAACCACACAAATAAAAGCTTTCTGAAGTGGCCTCAATGCTTTTTAAGAGTGCAAAGGAGTCCAGACACCAAAAATCTTATGAACTACTGCTCTACTGAAGGGAAATCTCCACACTCTCCACCCTGGACTCCTCTGACTCAGTAATGAGTCCAGTTCATGTGTATGTGTGTATGTATATATGTTTGTATATGTATATAGCATGGTTATATGTACATTGCATGGCTTAGTCAATAAAGAGCTATCCCCAGAGTCAGAGATGCAAGTGGAACTCTCATATCTATACCTAATATCTATGTGACCTCAAACAGATGCCTTAACCTGGCAGTGTTCTGTGTCTGAGAGTTTTAGGATTCTATTGGACCTAGGAGAGGTGGTATAGCATTGTTCTGCATTATTACAAGCAACTGCCCATACTGATGAAATTACAGGACTGATCATGCACACAATCACACATAAATATACACAGAAGTTCATTCTGGTCACTTACACACATATGTATATATGGAAATATGTATATGTATAAAACCTCTATACAAATACATAGTTTATTTTGTTTGATCATACATATCATACTATATTTGCATTTAGGTAACTCTTGACTGGTATATATACATATATGTGTATATCACTCCATTCTGGATTTGCAGATCTGCTCAGTTTTAACTTCACAGAACAAGATGCCCTTCCCAGAATATACTCATCCTTTTGTGACCAGGCTGCTAATTTAAACATTAATTGACACACACCTTCATCAGCTTCTTTTCCCTTCTGATTGGAGGGCTGGAGAGTGGGGCAAGGAATATGAGCGTGGACAGAATTCAAGAGATAGTGAAGGAAGAAAAGTATGGCATGTTATAGTCCACTGAATCATGAAGATTTGGACATGATTGAATGCACAAAGTTCACAACAGAGTGGAGTACCAAACTCCTTCAAATGCTTTTATATTCCAAGGTAGAAAATAAGCTTTTCAGGTTCACTCTGTATCTACTACTATTTCTGATTTCAACTTCTAGAACAAAATTTGCCTTGGTCCCTCCTCCTTTTTCTGATTCCTAGTATGTGTTGCTTTTCCTTTACCACATTAGATCGTAATATCCTTTTTTAAGATTCTTATTAATTGAGTTATTAATTAAATGATTTGCACCATGTCTGTCACATAGATACTTCATAAATATTTAATAGATTGAATTGAATATACACACATCTATGAACCGTCCCCCTCACCTTCCCCCCCCCCCTCTTGGAATAAGCATTTATGTAGCTCCTACTCTATGCCAGCTATAAGCACTTAAAAAAAAAAACCAAATGTTATCTCATTTTGTAGTGTTCTTGTTGGTTTTCTGGAGGTCTTTGGTGCAGCCTTCATTTCAGCTGAGTAATCTCCAAGAAAATAGCCAGGAATAAAGTCCAAAAGTCTTTATTGTCTTCTTCACAGTTTGTCTCTTTGCCTGGAGCCTGGGCTAGCTTTCTGGAGGCACTTCAGATGGGCCTTGGTCTCAGTGTAGGAAATATAGGAGGATAAACTAGCCACCATGATGGTGTGCAATAGAATGAAAATCTCTCCTTGGCTTGGAGACCTTGATCTCTAGCCTCCAGTCCTCTGTCTTCTCTGAGTCTGTCTCCCAGTCCTACTCTGACCTCTTAAATACTCTATTATAATTACATCATTGTAGGTAGGTGTGAATCTTGTAGAATAACTATATTAAGTACTAAGTACATGTACTGAACTAGAGAACTATTAATTACCATGTTGAACTAGATAACCATTGTCTTATCAATTCCTCTGAGTTAACACCTTGTTTTAAGTATGTTTTTCCAGAGTTCTGGCTCTCTACATCATTTTATCATTTAAAAAATTCTAGGAAGTAAATGCTTTTATTATCCCTATTTTACATTTGAACATACTGAGGCAAACAACAGTTAAATGACTTGATTACTCAGCTAGTAAGTGTCTGATGCTAGATTTGTACTTGGGTTCAGGCCCAACACTCTCACATTCAACCACTACCAGGTGGTTTAATGTTTGCCAAGTATTTTATATTTTATTTGATGTTCTCTATCACCTGTAAAGGAGGTACAATTATAATACTCTCCTCTGTCCCCTTATTTCTTCCTTTGTTACAGATGTGGAAACTAAAACTGAGAAGAAAATTAGGAAATTTGTTTAGGGTTTTATAGCTAATAAATCTTTGGTAAAGGATTTGAATCCAGGATCTATTCTCTTTTATATTATTGAAGATTTCACTGAGGAAACTATGATTTCATGAATGCTGTCATTTGTGAATTATGACATCCAGAGAATTTCATCCTTGATAAGTAATTCTTTTGTTTGGATTTTATGATGGATATCTTCAATGATACATAGAGCATATCTTTTTGAACATTGTGTATAGTGAGGTCCCCTTTGTTCCAACATCATGATATTATATGATATGATGTGATATGATATATTCAATATCTGACAGTTTTAGCCATTTGCATGTGAAGCTGATTGGTATAATAATCTGCTCCTCCTCCACCTAATTGCCATTAGAGAAAAGATGGTTCTTAGATCTTTAATATAAGGAGGAATTTCTTTTTTAAATAGAGTGGGACCCCTTTAGTCAGGTATGGCTTTTCTGAGGTGTCATGTCTACTTGAGTAAAAGATGTAGCCAGCTTTCTGTTCATTTACAGGAGACAGACTCCCTGACTTCCAGATGACTCGTTTTATTGGTAGATCTTCCAATAGAGATAGGTATTGTTTCATATTTTGTGGAGTGAAAATAGAGTTGTCTCCTTGTGTTGCAATAAGAGGATGTGACATGCTTAGCCTGAAAGGAACAGGTCTGGTCTTCTGATCTCTATACCTCTCTTTGCTTTTGGATGTAGCATCTTCCTGATACTGTTCTGATTCTCTTCCCTTTCAGGCTGCCATAAGGGAGTAGCAGTCTTGCTCACTAGGGCTGGATTTACTCTGACCTAGAGTTGAGCTGAAGAGTAAAAAAAGGGAAGGTTTCTTTTTGCTTTGTCTGTCTCTGTAATTGGGAATTGCAGGTGGCTTTGCATTCAGATACACCAACTGTTCCCAAGAGATAATTATCTATTTTATAGCTCAAGATTATTATCAAGAGCTGTTTTCTTTCATGTAGAAATAATTTTGATGGTATTATGTCTTTGTTAATAATTTCATTATTTCAGTTGGTAGTTCTTGTGCTTGGCACTTTATTTTCTACTGGATTTATGTGATTGTTACTGATAGGGCAATTTCCCTTATAGAGTCAGATCATTTCTATTTTATTCTATTATATATATATATATATATATGTGTGTGTGTGTGTGTGTGTGTGTGTGTGTGTATACATACACACATACATACATATAGGAGTTTTAGTCATGAACTATATTTAAAGTCTAATGATTCCAGCAGACCTGGACTTCAGTGGATTTGAAAAGCAATATGCTTAGTAACAGTGTAAGCACATAGCGTTCTGCTTTTCATCTCACTTGATGTAGATTGAGTTGCTGAGTATTATCTGTAGTAGGAAGTCACATTTGTCAGAGAGTTTATATGATTCCAACATATGCATTGGAGATAACTTGTTTGAGCACAATTTTTAAGGCTGCATTTTGTTCTATGACATCAAATACATATAAAGTCTTATTATATCTATTGGTTATTGATTTTTAAACTTTTTACACCTATCAGTCAGGGCTGTGACCAAGAAACTGTGGCCTTCTATAGCACCTTATGTATAAAAGCTTGCCTGTGGATCCTTTCCATATTTTCATTAAAGATGCTGTAATTACATAGCCATTCAACTAAAGATTACTTGAAAATTAGAAACCAATCAATTAAAAATTCAGCAGGTGCTTAGTCAGCACTTGTTATGTATCAGGACTTGAGTGAAGTGCTGTTGGTAAAAATACAAAAGTGAGACACTCTTTGCCCTTGAGGAGCATGTATTCTTCTAAAAATAGACTTATGGGCCAGTAAGTTGCTAATAACTATTTTTTCCCCTCTTCTCATCTTCTTTTCCTTCCTTCTTCTTGAAAGTAAAATAGGAGGAGCACTTATAGGTACAAAATGTTGCATACATAGTTAGACTGATGACTATCCCACTTGCTTTTACTTCTTTTTTGTGTGTGACAAAAGGAAATTCTATGGAGAGAGGAGATGGTAGGAGGGGCTATATAAAACAAAAGGCATCAATAAAAAGTGTACATAATCAATATTTTCTTTTTATTTACTGTTTTGGGAAACTGGAGCTTGTTTAAATAATCTGATGGCATCTACTGTAGCACACAAAGTGTTATCTCATCTTTTATCCTTTCTTCTAATTTGATATTTACTGTACTTTGTTCCCCAATAATGCTCTGGTTACAGAAAAACAACAGATTCTAGCACCATTGCTAAGTGTGTATCCAGTTATTTTTTGTTTATTAAGAGAGTCAGTTTCATTTTTATGACATCATTTAGGGATCGCCATGTTCAGTACTTTCTATCTTTCTTATTGGAGGAAATTGCCTTATACCTACATATCACTGAGATGAAGTAGATGAAAAACTCTTGGTATTCCTCATTTTTTTTATTCCAGTTAGTATTTTCCACCATATTTTGTATTCATCTTTTGGATTGTGCTTCACATTGAAGTCACTGAGCGTTAATTTGTATGGGTACATATGTAATATATAATACTGTGATATGCAATATATATGTAATACATAAACTTTAAACAGTACTTACACATACATGGAAACACATACACATCACAGTATGTGTTCACATATGTATACATTTATGTACATATATAGTATAAATATATGTTTATATGTATGTGGCTTGCATTTAATTGGAAAGATCCTATTGAGTTTTTTTATTTACAATATATTATTTTTTCATACAAGCTTCAGTGAGCTTCATGGTGGCTAACAAAGGAAGCATACATACGAATATACACTGTGTGAGTTACAAAGCTAGATAACCAAGAAGTGCATGATATTAGATTTCCTTTGCTATTTTTGAATGTTGTCAACACCTTTTCCCAGCATTCTGAGAAGAACCATTCCATTCAGCTACAACTTTTTACAAAATTAATAGAGATAACATGGCACAGTTCCTTGATTAAGTGAATAGGCTCAACAATTTAATCAAAGATCAACCCATCTATGAATCCTTCCTGCAATATCTCTAATAAATGGTCATCTGACTTTTATTTGAACATCTTTGGTAAAGGCAAACTCACTGCAATATGTAGATACTCCCATTATTCTGTTGGGTGCCTCTAATTATCTTATTTGATTTTCACAGGAATTGTATGATGTGGGTGCTATTCCCCATTTACAGATGAGAAAACTGAGGCTGAGAGAGGTTAAATGATTTTCCTAGGATCACACTTTTAATGTGAGTTGTCCTGGTCCTCATAACTAGATAAGCATCAAAGGCCAACCTTGTATTCAGGCTGTTCAAAACCCTTATTTCAATTACCTTATTCTGTTTCTTATAAAAAGACCAGAGATATATATTAGCCACCTTCCTGGCTACAGAACACAGATTATTTCAAGAGAAAAAGAGGTAACAGGGGATGTGGAAGTATTTTTTCCTCCAAGAAGGAAAAACAAAGATAGTATAGGCAACAGCAGTCATTTCTGATCATTATAGCTTATTGTAGGTGTGTTGTGCAATAATAGATGGTTAATATGTTGCTATGCTAGCCAGTCTTAACTCTCTTAGATAAGAACATTCATATGTAAATATCAGTAGAGTGATGAACAACCTTCAGAAAGCTTGTTATATTGGCAGGCTGCTTCTTGAGGTACCCATGAAGGGCATAGTGAAGTAACAATAGTGCCCACTGAGGATGCTTTTTATTATTCTTGAATTAGTCATAGGCAGAAGATATTTATTGTGCTTCAACACCAAATTTCATTTCCTGTTTCTGTCCATTTATAGGTTATCTCCCATTCCTAGGATGCTCATACTTCTCATTTCAGCCTCTTAGAAACTCGTTTCCTTTTATTCTTTACTCAATAGTATTTATTTTTCCAAATACATGTAAAGATAGTTTTCAACATTGATATTTGTAAGGCTTTTTGTTCCAAAATTTTTCCCTCTCTTCCTTACCTCTCCCCTCTCCCAAACAGCAAGTAATATGATATAGATTAAATATGTCCAATCCTTTAAAACTTATTTCTATATTTCTCATGTTGCCCAAGAAAAATCAGACCTGAAGAGGAAAAACCACAAGAAAGAAACAAACAGGCAAAAGGTGAAAATACTATGCTTCAATCCACATTTGGTCTCCATAGTTCTCTCTCTAGTTGTGGATGACATTTTCCATCCCAAGTTTATTGGAATTGCCTTGCATTGTTGAGAAGAACAAAGTTCATTACAGATGATTATCACATAATCTTATTACTATGTACGATGATCTCTTGGTTCTGCTCACTTCACTTAGCATCAGTTCATATAAGTCAGCCTTTTCTGAAATCACTATGCTCATCATTTCTTATAGAATATTTTTAATCTTCCGTTATATTCATATACCACAACTTATTCAGTCCTTTCTCAATTGGTGGGCATCCATCCAATTTCCAGTTCCTTGCCACTAAAAAATGCTGCTACAAATATTTTGGCACAGGTGTGTCCTTTTCCCTTTTTTATTATCTCTTTGGGATACAGACCCAATAGTGAGAATGCTGGATCAAAGGGTATGCACAATGTATAGCCCTTTGGCCATATTCCAAATTGTTCTCCAGAATGGTTATATCATTTCACAACTTCATGAACATGCATTAGTGTCCCAGTTTTCCCACATCCCCTTCAACATTTATCATTATCTTTTCATATTCATCTTATCAAATCTGAGAGATGTGAGGAGCTGCCTCAAAGCTGTCCTAATTTGCATTTCTCTAATAAATATTGATTTAGAGTATTTTTTCATATGATTGAAATGGCTTTAATTTCTTCATCTGAAAATTGTCTGTTTATATCTTTTGACTATTTGTCAATTGGGAAATGACTTGCATTTTTATAAAGTTGAGGCAGTTCTCTATATATTTTAGAAATGAGACACATTCTATTCAAAGTCTTCTCATTCTCCAATTTTTGGTCTGTCTTCTTCCTCAAGCCACTTGTATTTATCTGGGTACATGTTGTATTTCTATACTTTTCCATCTCCCCAAAAAACTCCACAGAATATAATGTCAGTGTTCTGGTCACATATCTATGTGTATATATCATATTCATATGTATATATTCCCCTTCATGTATGTTCCTTGATCGATTGTGCTACTTGGGTATGTTCACATTCTCCCACTAGTGACATGGCAACCTATGAGAGAGTATGAGCTTGATAAGTATTTTCTTATCATTACTTAATTTGCTGCACTATTTCTTTTGCTTAGAACTGAATTACCATTTCTGATTGTCTTGGAAAAAGTTAGCATTGATGGATTGTGAGGTTTTGAGTGGATCTTGAACTTGGGATAATTTCTGTATACTCATTATGTTCTCTCTCTCTCTCTCTCTCTCTCTCTCTCTCTCTCTCTCTCTCTATATATATATATATATATATATATATCCAAAAACCCAAATGTGGGATTCAGAAAAGGAGAGTGAATTGTCTACACATAACAAAATATCAAATCAAGAAATAGTAACTTAAAGATGATTTCATCTAAATAAGCATAGATTCCTTAGACTCCCTTTTAACTAATAACTATAAAGATTTATATAAATACAAAATGAATTCAAGTAACTGGTAAAGGTTGCCATAATTTGTGCTTGCCTTTTATCCATAATCATATTACATAAAAAACCCTTTTAATGTAAACATGTTTTGTGGCCAAGAGTTGGCTTGAAAAGTTTCAGCATCAAAAAATCAACTTAAATGCCTATTCTCTGACAGTATTTGCTTAAAGACAAAATTATATACTCCTTTTCCAAACAGAATTTTCCCTGTGCTGTACCTACTTTTTTTAAAAAAAAAAATTTGAAGTCCTGAAGTGCATTTGAGACTGGCTATATTATCTTTCACTTTGAGAAGCTGCATCTTCCTTGGTTGAACTTATTGTTAGAGCTAATCTAAGTTAAAATCATGGTTAGAGAATGTAGGTCAGAAATGCATGCTGGCAGGACTAAAAGTTTTTTTCAGACCCATAAATTATCCTCTATAGTAGTGTAGAATGGGGCAAGAAGGCAGAAGAGTGAGGGGATCACAACTCAGCCCATGAAGGGTCAGAGAATTCTGAATCTTAGGACATTAGAACTAGGTGGGATGTTAGAAATGATTAGATTACGTGCTTAATTTTACAGATGAAGAAACTGAAGCTCAGAGCAATTTTATAAACATGGTTAACAGATTTCAGAGCTGAAAATGGAACCCAGATTTCACTATTTCCAATGCATTATTCCCTCTGTCATGCTATGCTGTGCCTGCCTCCATAATATGTTAAATGGTAAGAGTAAACTTTTTAGGCTGGCCTTGTGATTTCAATGAGTTGTTGGAAAGGTACAAAATGCAAATTGTCATCTTTTCTTTGATTTATAGATTTGAGGGACTTCCAGAACAGAGATAATGTGACTTACCTAAGGTCATGTAAATAACAGGTGCCAGAGGCTTTTGAACTCAAGTTTTCCTAACTCTATCTATCATACCCCACTGATTCTGTTATTAATAACAACAATAAAAGCTCATATTTATATCATGCTTTACAGATTTCAAAGTGCTTTATATATGAATTCACTTGATGTACACAACTGCACAGATACCTTTGAATCAAAAAAGCTACTATGATTACATTCTTCATGGATTTATTATGAGGTATCTAGCTGTCTGGCTTCTTTATTGTCTTTCTCATTGACGGGGTTATTGTGCTACCTTGCAAATAACCATAAACAACTTCTAGGCATTAAAACTGCTTCTATAATATGGTTTGAAGAGTGAAGCATGTCTGTCTCCCCAACTCCCAAATAATAGCCTCTTAGAATGCCCTACATGCTTACCATTTGTATAACAAACACATCATTAGTGTTTATTTGAACTTCAGGTTTTGATAATTAATGTTATAAAGGAAATGCCATCTGTAATATGTAGTACATTAAGATGCTAACATCTCAACACAAATGAGTAAATCTTCCTTGGGGTATGGAGGAAATGGGCCATAGAAAAGGTAAATTTTGATGGGAAACTTGGAAAAGTCTTAGGGTAAGCTTTGTTTACTGGCAAAGTATTTGTGTGTGTGTGTGTGTGTGTGTGTGTGTATGTGTTGTTGTTGGGACTTTGTATTCAGGGTTCAATAATCAATTTAATTTATTCAACATTATTCTGTGTCGACTATGTGAAAGGCATTTGCCAAGGTACTGGTACTTTTTCATGAAAATATGAAATAAACAACAGTTTCTACCATTAAGGAATTTATGATTTACTTAGAAGTAAAGAGTCAGAATATAATGAAGGATATTGGAAAAATTAAATAGAGATGGATCATTTCTAACTGAGGATTGGATAAGAGAATACTTCAAAGAATAAGTGGCCCCTGAGTGAGATCTTAGAGGAAGAGAAAAGTTTTGACAGCTAGAAATGTAGAGATAGTCCATTGAAGGTATGGCTGATGGATTGCACAGATTTCCATATACAAGAAAGGGCAGATATGGCTATCCAGGAATAGCTTATAGATCACTCTGGTTGGAATGTAGAGGGCATAAAAGAGAATAGTATGAAATAAAACTGCCCACATAAATTGGAGACATATCGTAGAGGTCATTGGAAGCCATTGTGTAGAGAAAAGAGGCAAATATTTTTCCTAATGGAAGATCAACTATATTTGTTGTTTTGTGTAATTTCAGATTACAAGTAATTTTAGAAATTCTGATGAAGGGAAGTAAAAATTTTACTCTATGTTTGGGGATTTTTCTTGCCTTTATTTTTATCTCCCTCATTCTTCTAAGAAGATGTATGGAAATGTAAAATTGGGGTTTCCTTCAGATGATCAAATGGGACAGTTCAAGGGGTTAAGTTCACTGCCCTTATTAAGCCTTTGGCTTTAAGGCATTAAGGAATACCCATGGATTTTCCTCCTAGATAGAACTTGAGTTGTCCTTGGAGTAAGGAGTTTGCCAAGAAGAGGCTTGTCTCACTAATTCTGGAAACTCTAGGCATCAAAGATTTTAGCACTCCAGCTTTCCTGACATTAACAGGTGATCTCCAAAATTTGCTTCTCAACCTCCATTTACTTTTTATCTTTAAACTCAAAGTTCCTTGAGGATCTTGTGGCATTTGAAGCTTGCAATAATCAGGAAGCATCCCTCAAAAATATGGTTGGGCTACAGCTTGCTTGAAATTTGGGGGTAGAGCAACAGGGGTTTGAGTCCCTCTTATAGGTGTAATTCCCACATAAATTCCTGTCCCTCACCCTCCTGAGAGAAGGGAAGTTTGTAGTATGAGTACTCTTTAGGCAGATGACAGCCATTTTCTCTGGCTATGTGTAATTTAGCTGTCAAGCTCCATTTAGCTTGCCTCTGTAATTTCACAGAATTTTGCTGGGGAATTTACACTATGTAAATATATTTGATCAAAATATTCAAGCTAAATGAACAGACTAGAATTCTCTGTCTTGATCATCACTAAGTCTTTATGGTAAGAAGGGTATTGAGGCAGGGAGGTGGGTTTGGATAGCATTTAATCTTTTTATACAAACATGACAACAGATACTAAATGGTTATGATTGATGCTTGATTTTCTTAAGAAAACTGCCCACATCTCTTGTTCACCTTGTGTCTCAATATGGGATGTTAGCCAGTGCTATTGGATATGGTACTATCTAATGTCCTTGCAAATAAACACTCCTGCCCCAAAGATATAACACCAATCCCATTCCATTGCCCTACATTGCAACCCTGTTGTGTAAGACCCTATAGATCTCCTGTTACATTAGAGCAGGCAGGAGACCAAAAATATTGGAGGGGAGGGGGAGAGAGTCTGCTTAGATCTCTTGGAAATAAATGGCTGGTCAGCTGGGAATGCCTGTCAGCCATCCAGGGTGGCTTCTTCTCTCCCCCGGGTTCCATTGCAGTACTAGAGGTGAGTGACTCACTAGTATTCCCTCCATCCCTACCCCCACCTCAAATGCTGGGGCCTTTTTACAGGCCTGTCCTCTACCTAATCCCCCAGATTCTTTATATAGGAAATGAATCTCCCTTGTCACAGTGGGCAAGCCAGCAGGGAGTCGGGGGGCATTTATCTTTCTGCTGAGGTCTAGGGTTGCATTGCTATAACTTTTAGCACTCAGCAACATGTGTGGATGAGATCTCTGTTCAGCTCCTACGAGGCCAGTGTCGAGGTCAGCTTGGCAGCTTCCCTGTAAGCCAGGCAGTCGTCTGCAGATACTTTTTTCAGATTTAGGGCAGGAGTTGGTGAATTGAGGATCAGAATGGCTGAACAAGAAACCAGTGGCTTACAAGTCCTTCTCTCTACCCTTCAGGTAAGGAGAGTCTGAATTCATGAGAATGCTGGCTTGTTTTGTGGATCCCCTGGATAGCCCTGACTCACAGCCAAGCTCCTCTGCTCTCTGTCAGTGCCGTGAAGCTCAGTTTGTGAATCAATGGTGGAACATGAGTTGTCAATTTTGTCTCCCATCTGCAGCCTGACCTAAAGGATGTTTAGGTATTTAAATACTAAACTCAGTGATCCCAATGATTACTCTGCTTCCATGAATGATCCTGCCGAGATTAGAAATATGAGTTTAAATGATCAGGTAATGGCAGACAACGAAAGGTGGGAGTAATAGATTGATCAATAATTAAAAAGATCTGTCAGGACTGTCAGTGGGTCAGACACAAAATGTTTGGGTAATTTTCAAAGCCTTAGGAAGGAACAGTAAGAGGCAGAGAGAGCAAGGGTGAGTAATATGTATCTAAATGGGTCTATTGGTCTTCAAAGATTTTCTTAATCTTAATCAAAGAATGGCAGAGCTAAAAGGGAGAATATATGGCTGACCCAAGTTCCAAGGGAGAATCCTAAGGTTTTAGGAAGTTTGCAGTGTAAGAAAGGACCCTAATATCTAGATATGTTCACATAGTTAGGAATATCTGCAGAGCTATAACTAGTCATTTTTGTGCCTGAGGCAAGTATCATGACACCCCCCCCCCCCCAATGGGGCAAGTGGTAAGAAATACGATGTCTTGCTTCTTAGGAAGACCATTTTCCAGTAGGCAGGGGGAGAATCAAAGAAAAACTCATCTTGGTTAGAACTGCCAGCATGCCATCTGGTAAACTTCCTGTTTAAGCTGATTATTTTTGTAAACTAGGTGCTAAGCTCAAATACTTTTATGCTTCTGAAGCTCTGCAAGGGTTGTCAGTACACTCTAAATTTAGGTTCTATAAGGCAAAATTCCTCTTTTACTTCCCCAGTAATGACTCTGATCATCTGATTTACACAATCGCAGGCCTACTTTTGCTCAATTTTCTGAACTTTTTTGCCTGTGTTCTTACTTCTTAATTTTAACAAATCACAACAAAAACCATGCCACTTAGATCCCACCTAACTGTAATATTTAAAGAACTGCATTTCACTTTGTATTGTGTTTAAGGAGAAAATGACAAACATGATATCTGGGATTTAGCTTTAAAATGACCAAAATATACTCAAGAAACTCTTCTATATTCATCTACACCTCACTCCAATACTTTCACCAGACACTCACCCTCCTGGAGATGTCCTGGAATGGAGTATAGATCCAGGCAAGAGAGTATGAGAAAACTTTAACTTATCTTTCTCCATGAGTATCCCCAATATTCCTAAATTTAAATCAATCTTTTTGTATCAGTTAAACTAAAATAACATTTACTGCAATGTACCCTTCCATGGATCAATGTACCATACTGGGATCTTTCAGAGTTCATTGTAGCTCTGTGAGAACTTTGGATTCTCTAGAACATAGAAGTACTTAAGATGTGCAATAAACTTTCCCTCTTGATTCTGGCCATTAAAAAGAAAAGCTAAAGAAAATGAGAAAGAGAGTAAATGAAAACAAGAAAAGAAGAATCTCTAGTAGGACAGTTTATTGCAAAAACATTTTATTTCTTGGCTTGAGTCTAAGTCTGACTCTGTTGCTCACAATAATATGCTTAATCCCTCTACACAAACTTCATAACTTTCAAGGAAAAGAGAAGAGTATTTGTTCGCTTTTTCCTACTTTCATTGAAGAAAATGTTTAATCTGAAAAAAAAAAGCCTTAGAATTCTCTTGATCTAATAGTGTCCTTATACAGAGGAGGAAGATGAGGTGAAGGGAGGTGATTTACCTAAAGTCACAAAACTAGTTAGTGGTAGAGTCAGGAATAGAATCTATATTTCTTGGGGCCTAGACACATATTCATTCATTCTTTCATTTAAAAAGCATTTATTGGACAGTAGGTGGTGCAGTGGATGGAACACCAGCCCTGAAGTCAAGAGGATCTGAGTTCAAATCTGGTCTCAGACACTTACTACTTCCTAGCTGTGTGACCCTCTATAAGTCACTTAACCCCAATTGCCTTAGGAAAAAAAACCCAAAACATATTAATTAAATACCTACAATGTGACAAATTCTGTGCTAGCATTTGTGAATACAAATTGTAAAAATGAAATATTTCCTGCTCTCAAGGAGCTTATATTCTATTGGGGAGAAAGAACATGTGAATAGATAAATATCAAATAAGTATTTAAATTAAAACAGTAAAATTGGGGAGAAGATGCTAGCTGGTGGTGATGGGAAATCTGGATAAACTTCTTAAAAGGGGTGGCATTTGTGTGAAACCTTAAAAGAGCTTAGGAACTCTAAGGGGCAGTTGTGATGGAAAACATTCCAGTCAGGGGACAGAGATATGCAAAGGAACTGTTTGAGATGGGTGTTTGTTTGTAAGCCAGTTTGGCTAGATGAAAAAGATTGTAAATCAATCAGTAGAAAAGCATTTATTAAGCACTTACAATGTGCCAAGGGCAGCTAGGTGGCTCAGTGGATAGCACTGGAGCTGGAGTAAGGAAAATTCATCTTCCTGAAAAAAAAATTGACTTCAAACACTTATTAGCTCTGTGACCCTGTAAAAGTCATTTAATCCTGTTTTATTCAGTTTCCCCATCTATAAAATGAGCTGGAAAAGGAAATTACAAACAACTCCAATATCTTTGCCAAGAAAAGCTGAAATAGGGTCTCAAAGATTTGGATATGATGGAAAATGATTCATTATCAACAATGTACCAGGCATTGTGTTAAGTGAAAAGGATACAAAGAAAAAAATATTGTTCTCAAGAAGGATCAGTAGGGGTAGTATTAGGGGGATAAAAATGTAATAAAACTAGAAAGGTAGGATGGAGATGGTGCAGGGTTTCAAATGACAAACAAAAGGAGATCGGATTTTATTCTATATCGAATAGAAAGCCCTTGTAAGTTCTTCACTAGGGAAATGATTAGTTCAGACCTGTGCTTTAGGAATATCAATTTGTTAGTTATGTGGAGGATGGAGTGAAAAGGGATGTGCCTGAAAAGAGGTAGACTTATTACTTCAGTAGTCCACTATACCTTTCATCATATGGCTGGTGTTAATGGGGAAGATGGTGAATTGCCAGGCTCATAGGTTTTAGGCTTCACTCCAATTCTGACAACATAAATCTTTGCTCAGCTATGGTTTCCCAGGTCTACTAACTCTTTATTGGAATATGAAAAATGCCTAAGTATTTGGTCATTTTTGGCAAATACAAGACTGTGGTACTGTAGCTCTTTTTTTTCTATTTGCATTTGTCTGTGGTGCCCCTGTACATTATTATTTTATATTCTTTCTACCCACTATCTCCAGGGTTTTGATCACTGCCAAAACATAATAAAGTTCTCTTTGTTTTGATCCTGGACTTTCAGAATATCATCTATTATGTCTCGCATGGTATTTTCTACAATGTTTGGTTTCCTATTTCAGGTTAGCCTTGGGCACTGGCAATAGAAAAACTGAATTGGTGAGATGTGGTCCAAGGGAAAAGAAACTTTTGGGACAGTTTTATTGATCTTGTCAACTTTGCCATACAAAGAATTATGCCATACAAAGACAAGAAGGAATTTCATTCTCTGTGCTAGAAATAGGTGATGTTAGAAAGCACTAAGCTAGGAATCAAGAAATCTGGATTCTATTCCTGGGTGCCTGGACCTACAACAAGGCAATGATACATGACATTAGACATGTCACTATAATTCCTTGAGTCTGTTTCCTCTTATATAAAATGACATGGATTAGATCAGAGGTGAACTGCAACAGTCCTGAGTACAGGGAACCAAATTAAAATGCTTTGGGAAATATTAAACAATGTAGATTATGTTAATATGTGGTTTTCTAAGTCAATATGAGACTTAGAGGGACGCTTATATATAGTTTAGTGCACTCTCTTTGAGTTTGACATTAGAGGCCTTGGTGATATCTAAGTTTTCTTCTGGATTTCAGAATTTGTGTTTCACTTAATTGAATGTAGAAGTATTTTTTTTCTAGAAGTATTTTGAGAACTTCTATCTTTTGTATATCAATAAGGACCATTTTAGAAGAAATTATTTCTGCTCTCAGAGAGAAGCAGCAGGGTTTGTAAAATCAGAAAAATTCATATCTATCCATCTATCTATATCTGTGTGTATGTGCACATATATAAACACATATATAACATGTATATATACATAGTATGAATATATGTGAACATATATGTATATATACATAGAAGAATGTATATTATATATATGAACATATGTGTGTGTATTTATACATAGAAGAATATATATTATATATAATAAAGAGACATAGAGAGAGAGAGACAGAAAGAATAAAAGCACATTATAACTAAAAAGGCCAAATGTTGGGAAGCCTCTAGAAGCATGGTTTAAGATTTGACTTGTTGGTAAAGTTTAGGCTTCCTAATTTGTCTTCAATTTTTGCTCTATCAGTGACACAAATAAGGAAACAAACTGAAATCTGTATTAATTTCAAGCTTCAGTGAGAACATAGAAACTAGATGAAAAAGAAAAATCTTGTAGAGATGGTTGCCAAATAGAAAAGGGATGAAGTGGATAAAGAACAGCATCTGTTAGTATCTCAAATGAAAGACTTCTGGCTAACCAAACATGGGAAAAGAATAAGGAATTCAGAGGCATTTGCCCAGCTAAGGCACAGATTGAATTTTCTTCTTTAGTATTTCATTTGTTAAACTCCAACTTTTTGCTGCCCTCATTCTTCTCAAATTTGGTTGGATCAAGGGAGCCCTAGTAGAGTTTACAATTGATTCTTTACTTAAAATAGTCAACTTTCCATTTGACTTTAAGATCTCTTGAGAATGTGTGTTCCTTTTAATAACAAGACTTCCTTTAAACTTCCAATAGTTTGTTATTTCCTAATAGGAATTTACAGTAAGGGAAAATGAGGTAGTACCTGAGAAATCAAAGGCCAATTTTGAATTTGGTTGATAAAGTGCTTTTGATTCTCATTTTACATTAATTTATTTTTGATGAATATTTATTGAGCTCTTATGGTACTCAATTAGGCACTCTCCTAATAATATGAAAGCCATAAACATGTAGAGAAAGAAAAAAAGCAAAACAGAAAGAGAAGAAGAAAGAAAGTATGTAAGAAAGCTTCCATTTAGTGAGAGAAGATAAAGGTTCATAGAGGAAATAGGATTTGATTTGGGCAGGTCAATACCAGTAGGAATTAAGGAGAGGCATTTTTCTACACCAGGCCTAACTCAGGATAGTAGATCAATTCAGGCTCAGGATTAGAATATGCTCACTCATGGAGCATAAAAAATATTTTTAAAACATTTTAATTAAAAAAAGATAAAAAATAATACAATTTAGGTAAAAGACTACTTCTCTCTATGTTCATCAGGGTAATAAGCAGTTAGTTCAGCAAGGTATTCCCTGAAAGGAAGTAGAAAGTCTGACAAAATGTCAAACCGTGACTTGCCATGGGATAATCTTTTTATTCCTTAGGTGGCAAGAAAGCCAAAATACAAGATAATCTATACAGCTTCGGATCTGCATAAAATAGATACTATTCCTACTGTAGATGGGGAATATTAAGTTATCTAACTTGATTTGTGTAAAGGGCTGAAATTCTGAATAGGTGGACTTGAATCAGACAACCAAGAACTTAAGGCTAATTACCTATTGGACAATAACTCTATTACCATGTTTGGAATTTCTCTTCTCACAGTTAATGCTAGCTCAATGCTTGGGGTTAGGAAAATTGTAAGAGGGATTAGGGGATGGAGTGAGACAAGCCAGGGTCACTTTGGAGGTGGATGAAGAGAAGGGAGGTTGTGGAGAGCTTGTGGCAGTTTTGTCCATCCCCTTCACTTTTCCCCCTAAAGACCAAAGACTTTTGCTTATCCTTACTCTGGCTGATTCTGAGGCCCCCAGGGAGCTAATCCAGACTTACAGATTTGAGCATGAGGTTGAATGAAAAATACCTTCTTGTACAGACTGTCCCTTATACCTTATATGTTCTCCTTCCTCACTCCTGCCTTTTAGAATTTCTAGCTTCCTTTACAATTCAGCTTATGTCACCATCTACAAGAGACCTCTTAAAATATCATTTATTTATTTATACATTTAAAAATTTTGAGTTCCAAATTTTCTTCCTTTCTTCTATACCTCCTCCATCCACTTAAAAAACCAAGCAATTGTCTATTATACATGTGAAATTAATAATCAATTATTCATATGAAATCATGGAAACCAGTTTCATATTAGCCATATTAAAAAAAGAAAAATAATGGAAGTGTGAGATTTATATTTCAATTTGCAATCAAATTTAATCAGTTCTCTCTCTGGAGGTGGGTAGTACTTTTTCATTATGAGTTCTTTAGACTTATTTGGATCATTTTAATTGATTAGAGTAGTTAAGTTTGTCACAGTTGATCATACTTGCAATATTTCTGTTATTGTGTACAGTGTTCTCTTGATTCTGCACATTTAATTTTTCAAGAATCCAAAAAATATAGTCCTTCCATTTTAACCACTCCATTATAATTTCATATAGCCCAATAACACTCCATCATAATCATTTCCCACAACTTATTCAACCCTTCCCTAATTGATGAACAACCCCTTAGTTTTCAAATCTTTGCCACCATAAAAAAGAGCTGCTATAAATGTTTTATATATATAGGTCATTTTCCTTTTTCTTTGATCTCTTTGGAATATGGACCTAGTCGTGGTATTGCTAGGTCAAAAGGTCTATATAGTTTTGTGGCTCTTTGGGTATAGTCCCAAATTGTTTTCCAGAATGATAGGACCAGTTTGCAACTCTACCAACAATTCATTTGTCAATCTATTTTTCCCTCATTCCCTCTAGCATTTGCCACTTCTGATAGGTGTGATATGGTACTTCAGAGTTGTTTAAATTTGCCTTTCTCTAATCAAAAAGTGATTTAGAACATTTTTTCATAAAACCATAGATAACTTTGTTTTCTTCTTCTCAAAACTGCCTGTTCACATTCTTTGACCATTTATCAATTGGGGAATGACAGTTACTTTCATAAATTTAATCCTGTTCTATACTCAGTATACATTTGAGAAAAGAGGTATTTTTCAGAGAAACTTGCCATAAAAATTTTGGATATTCCTTCACTGTCTATGATACCATTTAGCAAAATATAACTTCTCTGATCATCTTTTATAATTAGATTTATTTTTGCCTTTGCTTTCTCTGAGATCATGATCACTATCCCTGATTTTTTTTTTACTTTAGATGAAATATATTAGATTCTGCTCAGGCCCTTTGTTTTAACTCCGTGTTTATCTTTCTGTTTTAAGTGTGCTTTTTGTAAACAACATATTGTGCAATTATGATTTCTAATTAATTTTTTCTATCTGCTTCTGTAGGTTATGATTACTATGTATCTCCCTTCATCCTATTATCTTTCTTTTTTTCTCTCTCTTCTCTTCCTTCCTTCCTTCCTTCCCTCCCTCTCCTACTTTTCTCCCTCCCTCCCCCCCTTCCTTCCTTTCTTCCTACTTTTATCTGTCTGTCTGTCTCTCTCTGTTTCTCACCCTCTACTCTGTCTCTCCTCAAAGGTTTAGTTTACTTCTAACCACTGGCTCCTTTAATCCAACCTCCCCTTTATCATATCCCCCTTCTCTTATCCTCTTACTTTCATATTTCCCTAGTGGGAAAGTTACATTTCTATATAAATTGAGTGTGTGTGTATATGTGTGTGTGCACCTGCACACACATATTCTTCCTTCTTTGAATCATCTCTGATGAATGAGATTCAAGTATTGCCTGCCCTCCCATCCCCCTGCAATTGTAAAATCTTTTCTTTACATTTATCTTTTATATGAGAAACTTTCTTCTATGTTTCCCTTCAGCTGTCTCACTCTTTATCTCTTTCTACCCCTTTCATTTTTTTTTTTTTGCAAATCATTATAACATAATAACATACCTATGCCCTCTGTCTATGCAAACTCTCTTTAACTGCCCTGATAATGATAAAGTTCTTAGGAGTTACACGAATCATCTTCCCATATAGGTATGTAAAAAGCTTAACTTTACTGAATCTCTTCTAATTACTCTTTC
Organism: Sarcophilus harrisii; assembly: GCF_902635505.1. Taxonomy (NCBI): domain Eukaryota; kingdom Metazoa; phylum Chordata; class Mammalia; order Dasyuromorphia; family Dasyuridae; genus Sarcophilus; species Sarcophilus harrisii. Next base: position 543,001,626 of record NC_045427.1, read on the forward strand.
TTGTTTACCTTTTTATGCTTTTTTGGGTCTTTTGCTTGAATGTCAAATTTCATCAGGAATACTTGAAAGTCTGTTTCACTAAATATCCATTTCCTCTCCAAAAGATAACATTCATTTTTCTGGCTATGTGATTCTTGATTGTACTCTTAATTCCTTTTTTCTTCTGGAAAATAATAGTCCAAGTCCTCCTCTTCTTTAACTTAGAAGCCATTAAATATGATCTTGATATTGGTGTCATATTTGAATTGTTTCTTTCTGGCTGCTTGAAGTGTATTCTCTTTGAGTTCTGGAATTTGGCTATAGTATTCCTGGAAGTTTTCATTTTGGGATCTTTTTTAGGAGGTATTTGGTGGATTCTTTCAATTTCTATTTTGCTCTTTGGGTATAAGATATTGGGGCAGTTTTCCTTAATAATTTCTTGAAATATGATTCTAGCTTCTTTCTTTGACCATGATTTTCCGGTAGTCCAGCAATTCTTTTTTTTTTTTTTCTTTTTTTTTTATTTAATAGCCTTTTATTTACAGGTTATATGCATGGGTAACTTTACAGCATTAACAATTGCCAAACCTCTTGTTCCAATTTTTCACCTCTTACCCCACCCCTCCCCAGATGGCAGGATGACATAGATGTTAAATATTAAAATATAAATTATATACACAATAAGTATACATGACCAAACCGTTATTTTGCTGTACAAAAAGAATCAGACTCTGAAATATTGTAATTAGCTTGTGAAGGAAATAAAATGCAGGTGGGCATAAATATAGGGATTGAGAATTCAATGTAATGGTTTTTAGTCATCACCAGGTTCTTTCTCTGGGCGTGGCCTGGTTCAGTTCATTCTGCTCCATTGGAAATGATTTGATTGATCTCATTGCCGAGGGATGGCCAGGTCCATCAGAACTGGTCATCATATAGTATTGTTGAAGTATATAATGATCTCCTGGTCCTGCTCATTTCCTCAGCATCAGTTCGTTAAGTCTCTCAGGCCTTTCTGAAATCATCCTGTTGGTCATTTCTTACAGAACAATAATATTCCATAATATTCATATACCACAATTTATTCAGCCATTCTCAACTGATGGGCATCCATTCCGTTTCAGTTTCTAGCCTACAAAAGGGCTGCCACAAACATTCGTGCACTCAGGTCCTTTTCCCTTCTTTATAATCTCTTTGGGATATAATCCCAGTAGTAACACTGCTGGATCAAAGGGTATCACAGTTGATAACTTTTGAGCATAGTTCAAACTATCTCCAGAATGGTTGGATTGTTCACAACCCACCAACAATGCATCAATGTCCCAGTTTTCCCATCCCCTCAACAATCATCATTATTTTTCCTGTCATCTTAGCCAATCTGATAGGTGTGTGAATTATCTTAGAGTTGTCTTAATTTGCATTTCCGATTAATAATGACTTGGAGCATCTTTTCATATGACTAGAAATAGTTTCAATTTCTTCATCTGAAATTGTCTGTTCATATTCTTTGACCATTTTCAATTGGAGAATGGCTTGATTTTATAAATTAGAGTTAATTCTCTATATATTTTGAAATGAGGCCTTTATGAGGAACTTTGACTGTAAAAATATTTTCCCAGTTTATTGCTTCCTTCTAATCTTGTCTGCATTAGTTTGTTTGTACAAAAAACTTTTCGGTTTAGTATAGTCGAAATTTTCTGTTTGTGATCAGTAATGATCTCTAGTTCTTCTTTGGTCATAAATTCCTTCCCCTTCCACAGGTCTGAGAGGTAAACGATCCTGTGTTCCTCTAATTTATTAATAATTTCATTCTTTATGCCTAGGTCATGAACCCATTTTGACTTTATCTTGGTGTACGGTGTTAAGTGTGGATCAATGCCTAGTTTCTGCCATATTAGTTTCCAATTTTCCCAGCAATTTTTGTCAAACAGTAAGTTCTTATCCCAAAAGCTGGGATCTTTGGGTTTGTCAAAGACCAGGTTGCTATAGTTGTTGACTGTTTTGTCCCTTGAACCTAACTTATTCCACTGATCAACTAATCTATTCCTTAGCCAATACCAAATGGTTTTGGTAACTGCTGCTCTATAATATAATTTTAGATCTGGTACAGCTAAGCCACCTTCATTTGATTTTTTATTAATTCCTTGAAATTCTTGACCTTTGTTTTTCCATATGAATTTTGCTGTTATTTTTCTAGGTCATTAAAATAGTTTTTGGGAGTCTGATTGGTATAGCGCTAAATAAATAGATTAGTTTAGGTAATATTGTCATCTTTATTATATTTGCTCGCCTATCAAGGCATGTAATATTTTCAATTGGTTAGATCAGACTTAATTTGTGTGAAAAGTGGTCTGTAATTTTGCTCATAAAGTTTCTGATTTTCCCTTGGAGATAGATTCTAAATATTTTATATTATCAGTAGTTACTTAAATGGAATTTCTCTTTGTAACTCTGACTGTTGGATTTGTTAGTGAATTATAAGAATGTGATGACTTATGTGGGTTTTTTTATAACCAGCAACTTTGCTAAAGTTGTGGATTATTTCTAATAACTTTCTAGTAGAATCTCTGGGGTTCTCTAAGTATACCATCATATTGTCGGCAAAGAGTGATAATTTGGTTTCCTCATTGCCTATTCTTATTCCTTTAATCTCTTTCTCAGCTCTTATTGCCAAACTTAGCATTTTTAATACAATATTAATAGTAACGGTGATAGTGGGCAACCTTGTTTCCTCAGATATTATTGAGAATGGTTGGTTTGTCCCCATTCATATGATGTTACTGATGCTGTTAAATAGATGCTGCTGATTATTTTAAGGAAAAGTCCATTTTTCCTATACTCTCAAGTGTTTTAATTAGAATGGATGTTGGATTTTGTCAAATGCTTTTCTGCATCTATGAGATGATCATATGGTTTTATTAATTTGGTTATTAATATGGCCAATTATATTGGTAGTTTTCTAATATTGACCCAATATTCCTGGTATAAATCCTACTGATCATAGTGATATCCTGGGGATAATTTTCTGTAGTCTTTTGCTAATATCTTATTTAAGATTTTAGCATCAATATTCATTAGGAGATTGGTCTATAGTTTTCTTTCTCTGTTTTCAACCTACCTGGTTTAGATATCAGTACCATGTCTTGTCATAGAAAGATTTGGTAGGATCCTTCATTCCTATTTTATAAAATAATTTATATAATTGGGACCAATTGTTCTTTAAATTTTGGTAAATTCACATGTAAATCCATCTGGTCCTGGGGATTTTTTCTTAGGGAGTTGTTTAATTGCCTGTTCTATTTCTTTTTCTGAAATGGGATTATTCAAGCAATTTACTTCCTCCTCTGTTAGTCTGGGAAATCTATATTTTTGAAGGTAGTCATCCATTTCACTTAGGTATCAAATTTATTGGCATAAAGTTAGGCAAAGTAACTCCTTATTATTTTTCTAATTTCCTCTTCATTGGTGGAATGTTCTCCCTTTTCATTTTTAAGACTACTAATTTCATTTTCCTCCTTCCTTTTTCTAATCAGATTTACCAAAACATCTATTTTATTGGCTTTTTCATAGAACCAACTCTTAGTTTTATTAATTAGTTCAATAGTTTTTACTTTCAATATTTTTAATTTCTCCTTTTAATTTTAGAATTTCAAATTTAGTATTTGATTGGGGGTTTTTAATTTGGTCTTTTTTAAATTTTTTTTAGTTGCAAACCCAATTCATTAATCTTTTCTTTCTCAGTTTTATTCAAGTAAGCCTCTAATGATATAAAATTCCCTCTTATTACCGCTTTGGCTGCATCCCACAATTTTAGTATGACGCTCATCATTGTCATTATCTTGGTAAATTATTAATTGTATCTATAATTTGCTGCTTCACCAATCATTCTTTAAGATGAGGATTATTTAGTTTTATACTTTTGGTCTATTTCCCTAACTTTTTGTTGAATGTAGTTTTATTGCATCATGATCTGAAAAGAAAGCATTTACTATTTCTGCTTTCTTGCATTTAATTTAGTCTTTATGTCCTAATATATGGTCAATTTTTGAATAGGTTCCATGAACTGCTGAAGAAAGTATATTCCTTTCTATCTCCATTCAATTTTCTCCAAAGATCTAACATACCTAATTTTTCTAATATTCTATTTACTTCTTTAATTTCTTTCTTATTTGTTTTGTGGTTTGATTTGTCTAATTCTGAGAATGCAAGGTTGAGATCTCCCACTATTACAGTTTTGTTGTCTATCTCTTCTTGCAACTCTCTTAACTTCTCCTTTAAGAAGTTGGATGCCATATCACTTGGTGCATATATGTTTAACATTGATATTGCCTTGTTGTTTATGCTACCCTTTAGCAGGATGTAGTTTCCTTCCTTATCTCTTTTAATTAGATCAATTTTTGTTTTTGCTTTATCTGAGATAAGGATGGCTACCCCTGTTTTTTTGACTTCACCTGAAGCATAATAGATTTTTCTCCAGCCTTTTACCTTTACTCTTATTATCTCCTGCTTTAAATGTGTTTCTTGTAAACAACATATTGTAAGGTTCTGACTTTTGATCCAGTCTGCTATCTGCCTCCTCTTTATGGGGAGTTCATCCATTCCATTTACGGTTAGAATTACTAAATTTGTATTTCCTGCCATCCCTAATAACCCCAGATTATGCTTTACTTTTTCTTGCCTCCCCCAACCCTCTTTTCCTTTTTGAACTTATGTACCCCACTTGTATCCACGATGCTTACCCTCTTTGAATCCCTCCCTCCCCCATTGAATCTTTCCCTTCCTTCCTTTATTACTCTTTTTCTTTCCTTTCCTCTCCCCCTTTTTTAAGGGTGAGAGAATTTTCTCTAAAACAAATGTCAATTATTTTTTCTTTGAAGCCAACCCTGATGAGGAGTAAGATACACAATGTTCCTCCCCTCTCTAAATTCCCTCAGATATGATAAGTTTTCTTTGCCTCTTTGTGGGATGTGGTTTCCTCTTTTATCCCCCTTCCCACCTTATTCTGCCATCATCCCTTTTCCATATCTACTTCCCTTTTTATGTTATATCAGTAAAATCAAATTATACATGTATTCTTTTTGTATATTCATAACAGAAATACAATTCTCAAGAGTTCTTTTTACCTTTTCTGCATCTCTTAAGTTCCTTGGTTGGAGATCAATTTTTTATTTAGTTCTGGTTTTTTCCTTAGAAACAAATGGAATTCATTTGTTTCATTAAATGTCCATCTTCTTCCCTGGAAGAAAATGATCAGCTTAGCTGGGTAGTTTATTCTTGGCTGCATCCCAAGTTCTTTTGCCTTTTGGAATATCAGATTCCAGGTCCTTTGATCCTTTAATGTGGAGGCAGCCACATCTTGGGTGATCCTTATTGTGGCACCTCGGTATTTAAATTGTTTTGGCTGCTTGTAAAAATTTTTCCTTAATTTGATAGTTCTGAAATTTGGCCACAATATTCCTTGGAGTTTTTTTTAAGGTCTCTTTCAGAAGGTGTTTGATGAATTCTTTCAATGCCTATTTTACCTTCTGATTCTATTACATCTGGACAGTTCTCTTTGATGATTTCTTGTAAAATAGTATCTAGGCTCTTTTTTTCATCATAATTTTCGGAAAGCCCAATAATCCTCAGATTATCTCTCCTAAATCTATTTTCCAAGTCTGTCATTTTTGCAAGTACATAATTCATGGTTTTTTCCAGTTTGTCATTTTTTTGGTTTTGCTTGACTGATTCTTGCTGTCTCAATGAATCATTAGTTTCTATTTGTTCAGTTCTAATTTTTAAAGAATTATTTTCTTCATTAGCTTTTTTTATTTCTTTCTGTATATGTCCAAATGAATTTTTAAGTGAATTGTTTTGATCTATGGAATTTTTTTCCATTTCACTAATTTTTTTTTTTTTAGTGAATTATTTTCTTTTTCCAGTTCACAGATCCTACTTTCTTGCGAGTTCTTTGTCTTTTCCATTTCACAAATCCTACTTTCTAGTGAGTTCTTTATTTTTTCCAATTCACAATTCTTACTTTCATGACATTTTTTACTTTTTCCAATTTGTATTTCAGGAAGTTGTTGCTTTCTTGTAAGGTTTCTTTTTCCTTTCCCCATTTATCTTCTAATTCTCTTTTGAGACTTTTAATGGTCTCTTCTATGAGAGCATCATGTAAAAAAGGACAGTCTGGTGCATGTTTGCTGTTAGTCTCTTCAAGTTTGCTGACCTGCTCTTTTTCTGCATAGAAGCTGTCGATAATTCTTTTCATCTTTTTATTCATGTTTTAAAGTCTTTAGAGTATGCCTCCTAGGCAAGGGGGTTATCAGCTTCCTCTGCAGAGCAGGAGAGATGCAAACCGATTTCCGGCTCTGAGGTATGGGAGTGCTCTGAGTGAGAGTTTTCCCTTTCCCCAACAGGAGGTGGATTCAGCACTGGCTGAGCTATCGAAGTGCCCAGTTGGGCTGTGTGGGTTAGTGATTGCCCTAGGCTAGAGACTAAGGGGTGAAAGTGTCACTACCCCAGGACAGAGCCTCTTGTGGGGCTCTGGGTATTAGCAGCTGACTGCAAACTGCCGATTCTACAGGAATTCTGCCCGGCAGTCTCTGCCCCAACGTCTCTGCGGCCCTGTGAAAGCTCTATGGCCCCAAGCCGAGCCCCCCACTGCACAGATTAGAGGCTAACCTGGGCTGTGCCCTCCTGCCATGCAGGTTCGCAACTGCCCCAAGGAAAAGCCCCGTACTGCGGGTTGGAGCTGCAAGCTTGTGCTGAGATCTGTGCTTTCACTTTCGGTTTAAGGCTCTCCTTGGAACCTAATTTCTCTCCCAGTCTATGCTGATCTCCCCCCTAGCCCTGGAACAAACCTTTTTTGGCGAGACTGCAGATTTTCTTTGGCTAGTGAGTTGTTATACTTCTTATCTTTACGAATTGTAGCAGTCAAGACTATTTTTGAGGCTCGATATAATATTGATAAAGAGTAGGAGAAGAGCTTAGAAAGTTGCGTGTGTCTTCTCCGCCATCTTGGCTCCGCCCCAGTCCAGCAATTCTTAAATGATCTCTCCTTAATCTATTTTCCAGCTCAGTTATTTTTTCAATGACATTTTCCATTTTCCTCCATTCTCTCATCCTTTTGACTTTATTTTTTCTTGATGTCTTAGAGAGTCATAAGTTTCTACTTGCCAAATTATAATTTTAAGGAGTTATTTTCTTCAGTAAGATTTTGTACTTTTTTCATTTGGTCTCTTTTGTTTTTAAAGGAGTTTTTCAGTAAAATTTGGACTTCTTTTATCATTAAGTCAGTTCTGTTTTTTAAAGTGTTATCTTTGTTCCTCCTTATTAAACATTTATTCTCTTTTCATACTTTTTTCTTGCATTACTCTCGTTTCTTTTCTTGAGTTTTTTTTCCTGCCATTGTTATCTCTTTCTTCAATTACTCCAGGAATTCTTATTGGGTTTGGTTCCAATTAGATTTTTCTTCCAGCATTTTTAAAGTAATCTGTTTACATGTTGTTGGCTTCTTTTAAGCTTATGTCTTGATCTTCCCTGCCACCATAATGGTTTTTAGTGGTCAAATTCTTTTGTTGTTGTTTTTTCTTTATTCATTTTTCCAGTTTCTCTTTTGACTTTAAACTTAATGTTAAAGTTGGGCTTACTTCACCTGTGAGTGAGAAAGCACTATCATAAGTTTTAGACTTTTGTGTACAGCTAATTTCAGAGCTATTTCTGGGCATCTGAAAATGTTGGGTTTCCAACATTGCATAATCTTGGGAGACAGGTATGGTCACTGCCGTGTAAAATCTTCATCTACACTCTGGTCTTTACCAAGGAAGAACCCCTGATTCCCTGCAGCTGCATAGGATAATGTTCCTCTCTGCTTTGTTACATGACTAGGGCTCTTGCTCCCCCAAGACAGACTACCAGTTCTTTTCCCCTCTCTGGAACTATGATCCAATACTATGTATGTATGGGCATTAGAGTTGTCTATTAGCACCAGCAGTACCCATCACCAGCAAAACATTCTCTATAATTTCTTTCTGAGCAGTTGTCTAATCTCCTCATAACCTGAGGACTGAGAGCTCTTGAAAGAAGTGGCTGCCAGCACTATTGTCACTGCAATACCATGTCTGTGAGAGCTCTGGACAGATGCCCTCCTAGATATTATAGACTTCTCGTGCCTACCTATTACGTTTTCTTAGGTCAAAGAAAATATCTCACCATGATCTTTTGTTGACTCTGCTCCTTCAAAATTTGATTTTAGATGTTATTTTAAAATTGTTTGGAGGGGAATGTTGGAGAGTTTAGCTGGATCACTGCTCGTATTCTGCCATTTTGGCTCCCTTATCTAAGAGGCCTCTTCTGATTTCCTAAAATTGTTAGTCTTCACCCCTTCCTTCAAAATTACTTTGAAATTATTTTGTAGATAATTTATATTCACTTATTTTTGCATGTATTGTTTTCTTTAGCAGAATAAGACGCCTTTGAGAATCAGGCCTGTTAAATTTTTTAACTTTTATCCCTAGTACCTAGGACAGTTCCTAGTGCATAATTGGTATTTAATAAATGCTTATTTAAATGAAGACTTCAGTTATGAAGATCTCTTCCTATTTCTGGTTAATATAGGATTCAGGATAGTATGGGAATAAAATTCAGTGCTTCAGAGTCCCATTTCCTGGAAATTTATTCTGGTTGCCTTAATATTTATATATATAACGAGGAGTATAATGGAACAGCATCCTTTGTTGATGGTAAGCATAAATTTGGAAATTTCTCAGATATATTAGGGCAAGTTGACTCCAGTTAAACACCCACCAGTTGCTATCTGTTCCCTGGCAACATCCAGCCCACAATTAACTGTCTTCCAAAAAGTAAAACAGTGCTCACAGAGCTAAACATAGTCTTGGGTCAGGACCTGTAAGCTGGTAAGTTATGTTAACAAGGGAAAGAACCAGTTTGAATTGCCAATGCCCATATCATCAGTATAGCTTGCTATGGGACATATACACTTCACACCCCTACATATGATAGGGATGGGCTCATAAGAATGAATTCTTTTGACTTTAACAGCTTCCATTCTTTTGCCAGATCTTAGAGACAAAGCCCCGTGACCTTCGGAGGCTTGTGATTTTTTCAGCAAAAGAATAGAGTATAGTTCATTCAAGGTGAGAATGCTGCAAGCCAGTTTCTATTATATTAATGGGCTGTGCTGGAGGCAGTGAGAAGTCAGAAGCTGAGAATAGAGAAAGGGATATGGAAGAGAAGGGTCTGAGTTTATATTTCATGTGTTCAGTAGTTTGGATGCCCAGTTGGAGGAATTTAGTGACCCTAATTCTTGCCATGATAGAAGTTTCAGGTAGATGAATCTCTCAGGTTTTCCATTACCAACTGTGTGTGTGTGTGTATGTGTGTTCATACATACTCAGTGCACTGAAGACATCAAGGATTTGTAAAAAGTAGCATAAAATGCTAAAAGGAGAAAACCCAAGGGAAGTGAGAAGGGGATAATAGATGATTTCCCTTATGGCATGTGGATGATCTTTAATTTTTAGTACTTTGGGAAAATTGGGAAGTAGAGGAGGAACAGGAGTGGTGTGTGTGGTATTATGGGAAGAATATTTTATTTAAAAGCCTGAAAACATAGATTCTAGTCCTGACTTTTATTACTGGCTGTGTGATATTTCACATAACTTCTTTTACCCTAAGCTTCATCATCTGTAAAATGGGGATAATAATATTTATACTTTCTTATGGCATGTTGTCATATAAAATGCCTATAAAATGTCCTATAACTATAAAATATTATATAAATGTTCACAGCTACTAAGCACAATATCTTACTTGGAGACGCATAAGTTGGATTCCACCTTGTAGTGAATATGCTGCTTATAATGAACTTTAAGGTACGTTTGTTGTTTTCATTGCCTTTTTTTGGGAGAGCATTAATTATGCATTGATGAGACAAACTTCTCTAGTTCATCTAGGAACAAGTTTGGCTGAATCAGAACCCATGAGTTTAAAATTTACCCTTATGCTCTTTCTTCTATGTCCTTGTGGGTTTTGATTGTATGTTCACAATGCTTTAGACATGACATAAGATTAGTGCATTCAATAGGCCCCTTAAAAACAAACAAACAAACAAACAAAAAAACACATTGTTTTAAGTACTATTCCAAGAACAGATTAAATTCTTCAGAGGGACTTTTCAAAGGTTAGAAGTAAGATATAATTTTATTTTAAGGATACTGAGAGCCTGTCTTCTGGTTTGTGGGTTCTTCCAGTTAGAATTGTTATCTAATCCACACACTTGTATTCTTGCCCACAAGTACTTTTTTGGCACTTAGTCGCTATTTTCTGATTTTATTGACTAGAGGAAAAAGAAACGAGAAGCCAGGAACTTTAGAAAAGGTTTCAATAGGCTTAAAGCAGTTTCAATGCATCATTCTGTTTTTAATCAGAGAGCCATATGCTTGTCCTCAGGTTGCAGATTATAGACAGGACAGGATTTTATAATTAGTACTTTCATGAGAATATTCCTTGGGGATTTGGTTAAAAGGCAGCTCCTTCAATAAATAATTTTCTAGGTCAAGAATTGACCCAAGAAAGTGCTTATTATATCCTTAAGCTCCTGAAAACCAAATGATGATGAGAGTCTATGGATCTCACTCATCATCTCTACTAATAACTCATTGCCCTACATTCCTCATACCAGTGTGTCCTTATTTTCTTTAATGCAAGAAACATTCATTTGTAAAGATCTCCTTTTCCCCTAGAGAATAATGATCAAAGGATTATCAAATTTTGAATTGAAAAGGATCTTGAAAATTCTACTTCAATACCTGACTCATCTTACAAATGTGGAAACTGAGGTTTAGAATGGTCTTGGAATTTGCATAGAATCATTTTTCAGAAGTAGCACAATAAGATTCTAAGTCAGTTTTAGTTTCAAAATTCAGTGTTTTTTCCATATCCATATAATGAAACAAAATCTTGCTTTCCTTTTCAGTTTGATTATAAAACAAAACAGGGCTTTTTCGAGAACTCAGAATTGTATTACACATCCTGGCTTCAGGATATCTTTTCCTCCATTTTTCCTACCTTCTTTAAAGGAATTTTTTACATGACTGGGGGATACCTTAAATTACATAATCAAAATCCCTTACATTTAACTTACTATCACTTCCTTTGTCTCCATGTTTATGGGGTTTAATAGCACTAGGATGAAATGTTATCCTTTACCACAAAGAACCATCATTTCAAATATTGTCTATAATCTGAAAAGTCACTTAAATGTGAGAATTAAATTTTTGTAAAGCCAAATGATGTCCTACTTAGCCAATTCTGTTAAGTTCCAAAAGTAAAAATGAAGGATGTTTCAAGCCTGGGTTTGATCATGGGCTCTGCCACTAATACCCTCATATAAAAATAATTGGGAGGGCAGCTTTTACTCCTTTTATGTAAGGGAGTGTTGCATGAGCTCATATCTTTTACCTCTGAGGGCCCTTCTAATTTTAACTCTATAATTCTATGATCCTACTCAGGGCTTTCAAACCTGAAATTATAACTAAAAATCCTTGCCATTTTTAGCTTTTCATGTCTTGTCTATCTCTACCCACAGTCACCCTTTCTGTTCTCTCACAGAGTGGTTCATTGTTTCTGTTGTGAAGGCAGGGAGTAGATTATCTTCAATGTTCTGGTGCATGTAAGGCTCTAAAGCACAGAGATTTGTCTGGCACACTCATTGGTGTCCTTGGTACATCCTCACCCTAGTCCTATAATACTGGATGGCAAAGCTCTCAGAATCTTATCAGAGACATCCCAGAGGAACGATTTTTCATTCAAACCCTGTTGATATGAATAGGAAATGAACACAGAATGTATTGTTGGTGCACTTGGAACCTTTCTATCTGCAATTCACACTATTTCATGCTGGCTCACTTAGAATACTGTACTGTTGTCACTGAGAAGCCTTTTGAGGAAAGAGATATTTACTTGCTCTCAATGACAATCTTAGATCTGTATGGCTCTCTTCAAGAATTATCTCTTTTGTAATGCCTTAGCACCATTAAGGTAAACAAAATCCATGTCACTATTGTAGGATTGCTAAAGAGAGGTGTGTTCTAACTGTAAATAGGCAAACTAATCTTTCCATTGTCTCAAAGCTTTGAGTAAGATTACTTCCCATTCCTTTCCAGACCATTATTCCTGTTCCATTCTACCCTTGTAACCATCATGTTGGGAAGCAAGCCTTATGGAATTGTGGCTTGGCAATTGTGTCTTTGGGCTCTCTGGCTGTAGCTACTGAAGATTTATAGAACAATGTGTGTGTCACCAAAGTCCTGGAAAGACACTAAATCATTCAGCATCAGAAATTGATATCATTATACCTGTGAAAATGACATTAAAGAAGCATTAACATGTTTTACCATGTACCTTAAGAACCATAGCACTTTGCCAGTAGATTTGTGATTTAAACTTTCTATATATGTGGTATCCTCCATTACAATGTGAGCCCCTTGAGAGTAGGAAATTTCTTACTTTTCTACTTGCTTTCTCTCTGTAATATCTCAGTATTTTATAGAATGCAGGTGTTCAATAATATTTTGTCATTCATGTATTGATTTGAAACAGTATCATCTATATTTTTTCATTTAACATTCACTACAAACTTGGTGTTTTGTTGAACCTAAAAGAGCAATCACAAGATCCAGTAGATATACTTGGTATTCATAGAACTGTCAGTAGCAGAAGGCAGTAAAACATTATCTGTGTTCCATTCTAGCTGTGATAGAGAAACCACTGAGGTTAGGGTAGCCATGGAATAGAGACTGAGAACAAATGTGGTTCATCAAACAAGATTGGGTTGGGAATGGAATTCCTGTTAAAGAACTAAAGGAGCAGATCCCAGAGCATAAAGCAGAATAACAAATCAAGATGTAGTGTCTTAGTTTATGAGCCAAGTAAATAGGCCAAGAAAATAATTAAGTGATGAGACAAGATATTCCCTGCTTCAAGCCTGAGTAGAAAATTAGATTGTGCCTGGTCATAGGCAATTAGATTGATAGGTATCTACAAGTATCAGAGCTGTTTGATGACTGCCCATGGTTCTTGTAGCTCTGATCCTCCTGATCCTTACAGGGGGATCCCAAATCCATGATGTCATGCCATAGCCATGTGTTACCTATTTACTACACCATCCTGTGTTTCTACTTGGGAAATAATTTTCCTGAAATAGAACTAGAAGAGTATAGAGAATATAGAGAGTATAGAAAATAGAGAGCTCAGACCTCTGTAATTTGGAGCTACTCTTATTGCTTTTCATTATAGCTCTTTTTTGTTGGCAAATCTCTCCTTGGCAACAAAGAGACTCAAGGACCCAGGTTAGCATTCTACCAAACTTTTTGGTTTTTATTGAGTCCTAGTGTCCAGGCTGGATTCTTTAGTTACTTGCTTGTCCAGGAATACATTGATTAATTCATCTTTCCCTCTCCTAAGAAAAACCATTGAGACTTTCCTTATGAATTCATTTTCTTGATCTCTAATCTTTCTAAGATGTAAAAACTAGGATCCATCTATCCATGATCCCTTGATCATTGCTCCCACGCTAACAGACTAATGTCAGACTTGAAGCTGTTTCTTTTTTATATATAGATTTTTATTTACAAAACATATGCATGGGTAATTTTTCAACATTGATCCTTGCAAAACCTTCTGTTCCAACTTTTCCCCTCTTTCATCCCCTCCCCTCCCCTAGATGGCAGGTAGACCAATACATGTTAAATATGTTAAAGTATATGTTAAATTCAATATATGTATACATATTTATACAGTCATCTTGTTATACAAGAAAAATTGCATCTAGAAAGAAAGAAAAAAATCTGAGAAGGAAAACAAGAATGTAAGCAAACAATAACAGGAGTGGGAATGCTGTTGTGATTCACACTCATTCCCATAGTTCTCTCTCTGGGTGTAGCTGATTCTCTTCATTACTGAACAATTGGACCTGGTTTGAATCATCTCATGGTTGAAGAACCACATCCATCAGAATTGATCATTATATAATTTTGTTGTTGCCGTGTATAATTATCTACTGGTTCTGCATATTTCACTTAGCATCAATTCATGTAAATCTCTCCAAGATTCTCTGAAATCATCCTGCTGCTCATTTCGTACAGAACAATAATATTCCATAACATTCATATACCACAATTTATTCAGCCATTCTCCAATTGATTTGAAGCTGTTTCTTGAAACTCTTGTACAGACTTATGAAATTACAAGCACCTAACTTTTTTCTTCAGCCTATCTAACTAACACTGTTAGCTCTTCTTTTCTTCATCTCTGCCTTAAATACATTCCCTCATACTGTAATCTGACTTGGATTTCACATTGTTCAAGGCTGGTTATTTTAAGCATAGCTTCCCCCCCTCCCCTGATGGTATAAGATAAGTAAAGAAGATCATCCATCATCCAAATTTCCCAATCTTGCTTCTTTTATATTTAGGCAAGCCTACATCATAATAATAATTTTCATTTATGTAATCCTTTACAATTTGTAAAATATTTTCCTTATAGTAAACCTGTGACATAAAAGGTTCAAGTATTTTTATCTTTTTTTTAATACATGAGGAAACTGAGCCTTAGAGAAATAAAGTGAACTCCAGCATAAGAAACTTCTTTATATTATGTCTTAGGAGTGTTCATCTATCATCTGCTTTAAGAATTCCAATGAAGAGATGCCCATTGCCTCCAAAGGAAGCCTATTCCTTTGGTTTGATAAATGTCATTAGTTGTAACTTTTCCTCACATGTCTGTGTAAAAACTAGGGAGAGATGGGACTACCCATATATCTCATAGCAACTAACATTTGTTGCCTATTTGTATAAATGCCTACCAATTATCTAGATTGGGTTGTTTATTCAACCCTTCTTTTATGCTAATAGATCTTGGTTCCCATGTAAGTACTATCACCAAGCATTTGCAGTCAGTTTCTTCAGTGTCCTAAGAATAGCTCTCTGTATGTGTGTGTGTGCACACATGAATGTGTGTTTATGATACAACTTTTTTTAACCACTTTTACCGCTTCAGTTCTTGAGCCACCTTGGATATCTTTCCATTTACACAAACCAGTGACTCACAATAATGACACAATAAAATCTTGAACATAACCTTATAGTAAGCAATAAGGCAACAAAGTGATAAATTACTCTACAGTAATACTTATATATGAATGCAAATGTGATAATAATAAAATGTACCCAGTATCTGTTAAGGAAAGTTAGAACACCTTTACAGGAATTGTAGAAAGCTGGAACTCTGAAAATTGACATCATAGACATCAAAAATTGTTAATGAGACTAATGCAGGACTTCAAAACCCTCAGGAATCATTGGATTCTCTGACACATGGTGAGACTGTTTACAGGACTTCAAAAACTTGCGGTAATCATTGGATTCCCGGACACATGAAGTAATGGACAATAGACTGGTGTTGGACTATCTCTTGGCTGCTGAAGAAGGCATATGTGTGATTGGTATTTGCATACCCTCCTTCTAGGACTTCTGGAAATCAACAATACCATGTTGATTCATATTGTTTGTTATATCATTACTTGCATGTATAATTCATTTCATTGTACTACCTGCATGTACAATGTTTGTTACACCACATTGGGCTTTCCTGGCTGTGGGGAGAGTCATCACTACTAACCTGTGCTATATTGCTATGTACTTGTGTAGTACCTCCCATGCTGATGGATTTATGTATATTTGTTTCTAATAAGACCCTTCAGTCCAGAAACCTGCTAACAATATCGGATTTGACTTCCCATTTCCCTTTGGTGTTTTTCATCTCTCTTCCTGAGAAGTCAGGGAGGGCGTGACCACCTGTGTTCTAAAACAAAAGAAGGAATCTGATAGATAAACATATAAGAAAGGAAAATGTTGGTAACAACTTTGCAATGTAAACTTGTCATTAGTTCCTTCAAGAATAACTACAAATGAGATCTTAATTTCTGGTCTCCTCTGCTCTCCAGCTGGACAAATCCTCTTTTCTCTACTTCAACTGTTGTAGCATTTTCAAACTCTTTAAACTTCCAATCACCTTTAATGTGAGTGGTGGTGGTACTTTGGAAAAGTTTCATGCTACTAATTTGGATAGAAGTTCCTTTTAAGTCAAAGAGTTACAAAAATTATCAGCCTGGCTATTGTTGGTCACTACATCTGATCCAATCAGATATTCATTCATTGGAAAGATGTGTTGTGCAATTAAAATAGAACATAAAGCAAACATTTCTGTTAGACTTTCTGAACAAGAAAAACCAATTTTAGCTAGCTTTTCACCCACTAGGATTCTGTGTTTAAATTACATTTCAGTATCTGCAAAGCAATTTTAAAATCCCTTTCCCCTTTCTGATTTCCCTCTTATAAGGAGACTGACTACCTATAACAGCAGACACATCTGAAAGACTCCTCTCTTAAATTCCAGGGAGCTATTAACTAAACAATCAGGAATCAAGGAGTGGATGTCTTCTGTCATTTGAGGGATTTTGGATTTTCCTGATTCTCTTCAAACAACTGCTTTACTACTCCTGCCTTTCTTCTAGTTTTCAGTCACCAGGAATAGAACATATATAATTTTCTTAGATTTAGTAAGCCATATGGGACTCTTTTGTACTATCCCTGTGAATAAGATGGAAAGATACGGTAGTTGGTAGACTAGTAATTAGGTTCCTCCCTTGGCCCTACTTTGTTAAACATTTTTATTAATAATATATATGAAGGCATGAGTATCCAGGTGGTACAGCATAGAGTACTGAGCCTGGGGTATAGAAGAGTCATTTTCCTGAATAAAAATTTGGCCTAAGACACCAGCTCTGTGACCCTGGGCAAGTCATTTAATTCTGTTTGCTTCAATTTACTCAAATGTAAAATGAGTTGGAAAAGGAAATGACGAACCACTACTGTTTATTTGTCAAGAAAATCCCAAAGGGACCACAAAGAAGTGGACACAACTGAAAAATGACCCCCCCCCACAAATCAAGGCATAGAGACCATGTTTATTAAAATAACAAATGACATGAACTAGACATGTCTCGCTAGACCTTCTTTACTACTAACATTTTGTTGGTTGACTGCCCTAAGTGATTATTTCTATAAAAAGTATATTATTCATAGTGAACCTTGCAGGTCTCCTCCAGATCATAATTATAGCTCTTTCAGTCACATTCTTTCAGCCACATTCTTTCAGCCACAAATCTGCTTTAACACTGTTGCCAACACATGAAGACTGATTCCTTTTAAATATGTCACATATGATGACAGCTTTGTTACTATTAAATGTGTTGGCCATATCTAGGATCAGAGTTCTTGTGTCTTTTCATAGAAATACATCTTTTTTTCACACATGGAGCTTCAGTTCTTTCCTGATAACACAAGAGGGATTAATTGGAATTTATTAAATGCTTGGGCAGGTAGGTGGTTTAGTATACTTAAATTTTTTCCCCTTAAACTTTTGGCCCCTTTTTTGCACCAGAAATTTTTATGTGATTCTGGGTATAGGTATGTAAAATAGATATACAAATCAAACATTTAATGATAATAAATCATAATTTCATGACCTCCACATTTAGTTACAAGAACCAGTTTGGGGTTTTGACTCACAATTTAAGAAACTGGGGTATAATGGATAGAATGTCAGGTCTGAACTCAGGAAGACTCATCTTTCTGAGTTCAAATCTGGGCAATGGCATTTACTAGTTGTATGACTACGGGCAACTCACTTAAACCACTTGTTTTACTTTCCTCAACTGTTATAGAAGTAAATGGCAAACTACTTCAATTTCTTTGCCAAGAAACCCCCAAATAGGATCATTAAGAATTGGGTATCATTAAACAACAGCAATGAAGTACTTTGAGACAGGTGCTGATAATACTGGGTGTGCAAAGGCAAAAGTAAAATACTATTTAATTTCCTCATGGAAGTTATAGAAGTTATATTCTAATGGAATAATAGGAGATATGTGTGTGTGTGTGTGTGTGTGTGTGTGTGTGTGTATACACACACACACACATACACATACATACACATATAGTGTTCAATATGAATGAAAAGTATTTTGGGGCCCTATGTGACACAGTGGCTAGAGCAATGGATTTAGAGTCAGGGAGACCCAAATTCAAATATAGTGTCTAATACTTATTAGCTGTGACTTTAGGAAAATCACTTAATCTGTAAGTGCCCCAGGCAACTACCCAGCACCAAGTCATGGACTATTGTCAGTTCTGGACTATTAATAAGAGGAAACAGAGATTTTTAAAAGCCTTCAAATTTCTTTATATGTGAAAATAATTCAAAAGTGCCATGGGTTGACCAGAGAAGACACTTTGTTGCCACTTCCTCCTCATTGTAGTTATGTTTAGAAACAGTTATAAAAATGTATGCCCTGAGGACTACTGCTTATTTTCAATATATTTTACTATACAATTTAGTAATAATAATAACAATTAGAATAGCTTAATTTATGAGAGTGGGAATATTTGATTAGTTCAAATCTGGTTAAGGGGACTTTAATATAAATATTTAAATAAGATGAACTGTTTCCATCAACCCACGATGTCAAATTTTGACTGAATAGCCAGTGTCTTTTTCTCTTCTGGAACATCCTAATATCAATTTTTTCATAATTCCTTCTGGCTTCTCATTTTCCCTTTGGAATCAGCTCAGCAGTGTCTGTGGAGGTAAGGTAGCTTTACGTGTATAGCTAAATTATATGATTCACAGGGCAGACATCATATCTGAGGGTGCGTTTATATTTGTCAAATAATGTATCACCTTGATTCTCTATCTCTTTTCAAATCCCATCTGAAAATCTTTCTCTCTTCTTCCCAATGTCTTGCTCCCTTCACTATTATTTAATTCTGCAAATGGCACAGAGACACATTCTACATGGAAAATGTCATGCAAATAAAGTTGTGTTCAGTCTGATGTATGTCTAATTTTGCTCGTGTATTAGGATGTAGTATATTATCACATACACCAAATACATGAGCACATAGAGTGAGTAGAGAGATTCAATATTTGGTGAATGTGAAACTTTTATTACATATGTTCTGGCTTTATAAGATTTGATTGCTAAAATTATATTCAGTAAAACTAAATTGTACAATGGATGGGGGAATAAATGCATTTGAACACATCCAAGGGACATATTCAGGATCAGTGATACTGAATCCAACAAGAGCTAAAGAATGAGGAGTATTAGGTTATATTCTATTCTATTATTTTGGTATGGACATCTTTGCAGACCAATATCCTCTTCACTTTCTGAACTCTTACTTATCCTTTAAAACATATCCAAACGCTTCTATCTTCACAGAATCTCCCTGGATCTCATATCTGATAATCTTGTTCTACTTGTACTTCATATAACATTATGTTTTTCAGTTTTTTAATCAATTTAAAAAAATATTGTGCATTACAATTACATGTGTTTGTCTTAACCTGTCATTAGATTGTCTGCAAGTTTCATGAGGATAAGAACTTAACTAGATTTTTTCCTTTTGCCTGCCTTCAGTACTAGCATAGTACTCATACTTCACATGCCTAATATTTGCTTATTTTATGAATGAATGAAAAAGTTATATTGAGTCCTGATTCTACCTTATGAAATATCATCTTATTCCTGCTTTCATGGGTGAGTCTTTCTTGTTGTCCTCTTCCATCACATTAGTTTGAAATTTCAAGAGGTATATACACTGAAGTGTAGATTATACAGATATACGTTGGTCAAACCATGACTGTTTCCTGAGAAATGGATCTAGATAGGATCTTACATTCTAATAGAAAAAACAGAATTTAAAAGGGAGCTGGAAAATCTGGGATCAAGCATGGAAAATATTTTTATTCATTGTTGGTTTAAGTTGCCTTTAGCTCTCCCTATGCCATATATATCATAAGAATTTGAACCTCAGGGATTCCTTTACATTCTACTCTCTGTGTGTTCTATTCAATCAAATAGTGATTATAAAAATAAAAATGGATAATAGTGTTTCAGGGCAGATTTCTGATTACCAATATCTGTTCAATCAGAAAAACATAGGATCAAGCCAGGGTTATAACTCTCAGGGATATAAGGAGAACAGAGGGCTTCCTTTGATTGCTCACAACCACATTTTCCATAGTCCTAGACCTATTTTATAAGAGAAGACTGAAGTAGAATTAATAAGTTTCATAACATTTCACCTTCATTATTAAACTTCAAAATAAAATAGAAAGCGGGGTGTGTGGTATCAAGAGTATTCGATTCTGAGGCCAGAGAATTAAGTTCTAGTCCTAGTCCTGATATTAGCTATATCTTTTTAACCCTACATAGGCAATTTCAATTCTGTAATCCTTAAGTCCTTATCCCACCTTCCCATTTCTTAAATTTTATAGCATCCTTCAAATCAAGAATTTGGGTACCACAAGAGCTCTTCCTTGATTCCTCAACACTGCTTGCCACTTCCCACTCATAGTAGTCAAGACCTCAATCTTCTTGAAATTACTTCTTATTTTTTGTTTACATTTTGAATTTTCTGTGAAAATTCTGAACTTCTCTCCACTCCCCATCTCAGTAAAACATAAATTTATTGACAATAAGGACTGTTGCATTTTAGTCATTAAATTCTCAGTACTTAGTCCAGTGCTTTGAACACAGAAAATGTGTCCTTAATAAAAACACATTGAAATGAATTAAAATGATTTAACTAGATGATTTCTAAAATCTTTTCCAGCTCATAGTCCTCTTATTTACAAAAAGTAGGGGCTGGAATAAATGAGCTTGGAGATCCTGGTTGGCTCTGAGGTGCTTCGGCATAGCTGTGACAGAGCATGGCCAGCAGGCCTGGGAGAAAAAAAAGGAGAGATTGGAGAAGAGCAGGAAATAGTTGTTGGTACATTAAAGAACATCCTTTTCCTCCTCCCACAGCAGCTGTTTATTCAGAAAACAAGACTTGAGTTTTCCCAACACAACAGTGCTATGAAAGTACAATTACCTGCTGTGACAGGCCTATCTTTTATTTCCCCATGAGCCAGATAGAAGCAGTGAGTTTTTCTGTCTGAGTGATGACCTCATCCAAGTGATTCAAGTTCTGAAAATCAACTGGGCATGAGGAAGGCTTTTACTGGAGAGACAGGGCCTGTGGTTAGACTGGTGGCTCATCAGATGGTTGCAAGTTGGGCAACAATAGAAAGACATTTTCTTTCTTTCTTTCTTTTTTAATCCATGAAATGGTCATAGACTCAATTCTTGGAATTGGAAAATACCCTTGAGTAGAGAATCAACCTTTTTTGATGTAATAGACCCTTCTACACCTCTGAAAACAATATTTTTAAATGCATGAAATAAAATGCATCATATTACAAAGGAAACCAATTATATTAAAATAGTTACGCAAAAAATATTTTTTAAAAGTTAATGGTGTCAGGTTAAAAACTCCTGCGTAAGCATTCATCTTATCCTATCTTCTCATTTTTACAATTGAGGAAACTGAAGCCTGGAGGGGTTGACCAAGGTGATAGAACATGATAATGATGGAGCTTGGATAAAAACCCAAGTTCTCTGAACTCTAGTCTAGTCTCAGGCTTCCTATCTTTGAAGCCAGAGATCAGGAGAGGAAGCCTCAGAACTTTCAGTAGTCTGTCTGTTGCCAGGGGGAGAGGGAGGGGTTAGTCTCACTCAGCCAGTAAGAGCTTGGATTTGACCTTTCCTTGTGATTAAAATTCTGTCCTGATGAAGTCACAGAAGTAAATTGAGCTGCCTGTTAGTGCGCGTTTTATTTTTTTTCCACTCTTCACTCTACTGGGAATAAAATCCTTAGCTGGGGATAGTTTTTGGAAAGGGAGTGTACCCCTGGCCCCCAACTATTTCTATTTGGGGATCAGGGTATTGAGGTGGAGTTGGGGAAGGCATATTCCCTTCTAAGTGTCCTTTTTAGTTCATTCTATGAAAAGCAATAGAATATGGTAGAAAAAGAACACAGATTTGGGGATAGAAAGCTTAGTTTAAATATTAGTTCTTCTGGTATAACAGAATGTAATGGTGTCAGGGATTTGCAGAAGACCTGATTGGAAGCTCCAAATCAGATTGCTAACTCTTAATCAGTGGTGTGACCTTAAACAAACAACTTGGTTTCTCTGGTAGATCCTCAGTTTCTTCATCTGAACAAAAAATGGGATAATCCTATTGGTACTGCCTATTCTACTCAGTTAATGTGAAGAAAGTATCTTGCAAATTGTAGAGAGCTTTATACAGGTTATTGTGTAACCTATGGCTGCTTTTGTGGCCTTTTAGTGATTTAGTTTACCTCCTTCAGTCCTCCTCATCAAAATATGGTGAAATTCAATATGGTCATCAAACTGAAGCACCTTGACAATACTGAAAGAAAAGCATTCTAGAAGCCTGAGTTACTCTTACTTTTTGCCTTCAGACAGTCCATCTGAACCTTATGATTTAATAGCTTTATATCTTTAGTATCTAGTATATTTCCTTGTACATTTTTAGTGGATCTGTGATTTTAATTCACATCATTAACTCTTGAAGAGGAAGATTTTTTTCACAGGTGCAGCTCAACAAGTTAGAGAGTTGTTGGGAACTCTGACTTGCCCAAGAGTAAACAATTAGAATTTGTCAGAGGTAGGACTCCATCTCAGATCTTTCTGACTTCCGGATCAGTTTTCTATTTGCAGCATCATATTACCCCTCTCATTTTTATATTAATGGTCTTAAATTAAAAAAGACACTCTTCCTTCCCCTCAAAATTAATTGAAGATATTCTTTAAAACAAGAGATTTCTTGTGCATATTACAGATTAAAGGTTTTTTTTGGGGGGGGGAGGGGGGAAGGACCACTTTACAAACTTTCTTTCACTTGAAACTCATAATTGTGAGATAGGTACTGTAGGTATGATTGCCACCCTTATTTTTCAGCAAGGAAACAAACTCAAGGAAGAAAAATGTGCCCAAAGTCACATGGTTAGTTGGAGAAACCAAAGCTCCTCATTCTCAGGCCAATGTATTCTTTTGTTGTTGTTAAAGTCCTGCAGAGGCAAGAAAACACTTCCTTCGCTCCATTCCTGATTATCTACACAAAACAAGACTATCTGTAGTTCCAACAGAGAATCACAATTCCCTGCAGCTTTCACAGCATGGGAAAATGCCCCATCAGGAGGTTTACTTTAGGCCCCAAGCCGTGTTGCATTATTTCCTCTTGTGTAATTTTTTATTTCATAGTGACTCCACTATTAAGGGGAAAGAAGGTCCATGATACTAGAAGACAGAAAAGATAATGTCTTTTTTCTTCAGTCCTGGAAAAAAAAAACCAAGGCTTTTCATGTGGGCCTAGAATAGGTAAGCTTTTCACTTAATTGTGATGGAGAATCAGGTACCAGTATAACTCTTATGGCAGAGGTATTGAATCTACTTGAGGGAACTACAACTCTAGACAACTAAAACAAAAAACCAAATTGAATTTCCTGTAAAATCAATAGTGAAACTGAGGATTAGCAGATAGGTAGTCCAAATGTTGTATTGATATTCATTAAACTCAAAAAAACCTAAAGGAAATATAACATCTATTATGTTAGGGAGATCCTCTATGGATGAGAATTGTACAGGTTGAGAAGGTGAGGATGGGTTATAATCTGAACTGATACAGGAATGAATAAATTAAACAATAAAGTATTTATTGGGTGATATCTATGAATGTGGTACTATGCTAAGTGCTATGAATACAAACACACAAAAAGCAAAATAATTGCTATTCTCAAGGGAAGGTAAAAAGTACACTGGAATTTGAAAGCCAATTTGGTGGATATATGCCCGAGGTATCATGGTTTGGAAATAGTGACCAGAAAGTTACTGTGGAGGCCTAGGTCTAGTTCTAGGCACAGAACAGGGTAAGAGTCACTCATTAGTGCCTAAGGTGCTTCTAGGATCAGAGCACAAGCAACAAGTTTATGGAATCACTTATTTATGGAATAAAGCCAGGTAACACTTCCTATTTCCTTCCCCCCCTCCTTTTTCCAAGTTTCAGAGGTTTTGTGTGGCTGTTTTCAGAGATCCTTCTAAGGACCTGACCAGAAGCATTCTTTTATGACCTGGAACTGTGAAGAGGATCTCTGCTCTCCTGTAGCTGTAAGTTCTAGTGAGCTAAGAGTCCTTCCTCAGTGATAGTAAAGAGACCTCCTGTGAGCTGAGGGTTCAAGAAACTGCCCTTGCCACCTCCACCCACACCCACTCCTGATTTTCTGGTTTCCCAAGGCCCTCTCACCCTATTGACAAACCTTTCCTGCTGACCTTCCAAGTCGTCTTTGGTGTTTCTGAGTTGAGAGGTCTAGAAACCTCCACTATCCCCGTTGATTCAGAGGCCCCAGGGACCTTTCCTGCTTTGCTGGTGCCCAAGCCAGGGTTGAAGCTATGCTAGGGTGGCCTGTGCAGTGAGGGTACTGGACTCCCATGCTGGGGCTGCAGACCTTTCCTGCTGACCTTCTAAGTTTTCTTGTTTCATTTCTTCTTTTTGTGTGTTCTGAACCTCTAAAATTTGTTCAGTCATTATTTAAAGGAATTTGGAGTAGTCTGGGGGAGAGCACAATGACCCCCTATCTTCACTCCACTGTCTTGCCTCCTGCTTTTATTCCAAAAGGAAGATCATCCAGAGAGTCAGAAGTACAGTTGTATTGACTTACATATTTTCTTAATGCAGTATTCTTCTTCATTAATTCATTCAGAGAAGGAGAAAAGCAGAATATTGTAAGAGAATTAAGGAGGAAAAAACTGGTCTAAAAGTCTAAAGCACCTAGATCTGAATTCTGCCAAGGTAAATTCTTTGGAAGTAGGAATTATTTCATCTTCTATTCTTTGTATCCTCATGCTTAGTACAATGGCATTTAATAAGTGTTTGTTCAGTGAGTAAATTTTTACTTGCTATGTGATATGGATTAATCTTAGTTTCCACATCTGTAAAATGCTACAGATACGATACCTGTAGCATTTTACATGACAGGTATAAGGATTAATAAGAAAAAAAATAGTACTATATTAAAGTCAATTATTAGTTAAATTTTAAAAAGGTTGCTTTTTTAAAATATTTCTTTTTATTTTGAACTTAATAATACTAAATAAGAAAGGCATTTTCATATATATGATAGAACAGAAAAAAAAGAAATATGTATAAAATTGCAATTCTCTTTTCATGTTAGGTATATGATAGATTTAACATAAAACACGAAGCTTGTTTTTGTTTCTGTCTGGCTGTCCTTTTTTCTTTTCTCTATTACTTCAGTATCCTTTTTCTCCCTCCCTCCTCCCTCCCTCTCTCTTTCCCTTTCCTCTCTCCCTCCCTTCATTCTTTCTTTCTCTCCTTTCCTTCTTCCCTTTCTTTCCTTCATCCCTCCCTCTCTCCCTTCCTCCTTCCTTCCCTTCTTCCCTCCTCCCTTCCTCCCTTCCTTCTTTCCTTCCTTCTTTCATTATTTTGCTATCATATTCCTATCATTGTTTGTCCATTGACATTGTCCATTCCCACTAACAAAAAATAAAACAAAACCCAGTCCTTTGTGACAACTGCACATAATTAAGTATGACAAATCCTTACATTAGTTGTATCTAAAAAGATTTGATTTTGTATCTTGAAGGCATGACCTCTCTGTCAAGAAAAGGGTAGCATACTTAATCATCGGTCCTCTGGAATTGTAGTCATTTCATTGCTTAGAGTCCTCAAGTCTTTCAAAGTTGGTTTTCTTTCCAATATTGTTGTCATATCTGGATTGTTTTCTGTTCACTTCACTGTATCAATTTATGAGATCTTTCCTAAGTTTCTCTGAAACCATACATTTTATAATTTCTTATGATGCCCTACATCTCACATTATATTAATGCATCATAGTTTGTTTATTTGATTATATTGATAGGAACCTTCATAATTTCCAGTTCTTTATTATTATAAAATGAGCAACTCAAAAAGTTATCAAACTGTGCATACCCTTTGACCCAGCTCGTGTTTTTACTGGGCTTATATCCCAAAGGGATCTTAAAGGAGGAAAAAGGACCCACATGTGCAAAAATATTTGTGGCAGCCCTTTTTATAGTATCTGGAAACTGGAAACTGAATGGATGCCCATCAGTTGGAGAATGACTGAATAAATTTGGTATATGAATATTATGGAATATTATTGTTCTGTAAGAAATGACCAACAGGATCATTTCAGAAAGGCCTGGAGAGACTTACATGAACTGATGCTAAGTGAAATAAGCAGAACCAGGAAATCATTATACACTGCAAATGCAAGATAATATGATGATCAATTCTGATGGATGTGGCTCTCTTCAACAATGAGAGGATTCCAACTAGTTCTAATTGTTCAATGATGAAGAGAACCATTTACACCCAGAGAGAGGACTGTGGACCACAATATAGCATTTTCACTCTTTCTGTTGTTGCTTACTTGCATTTTGCTTTTTTCTCAGTTTTTTTCCTTCTTGATCCTATTTTTTCTTGTGTAGCAAGATAACTATATAACTATGTATACATATATTGGATTTAACATATATTGTAGCATATTTAATATGTACCTGCCATCTAGGGGAGGATGTGGAGAGAAGGAGGGTAAAATTTGGAACAGAAAATTGTGCAAAGATCAATGTTGATTACTCATGCATATGTTTTGTAAATAAAAAGCTTTAATAAAGAAAAAAGAAAAGAAAAAGAAAAAAATAAGAAAAAATAAAATTAGCAACTAAATGTGTTTTTGTATATATGGGTCCTTTTGATCTTTCTTTCATCTTTTAAGGTATAGCACAGACTTAATAGAGCTATTGTTGAGTCAAAGAATATGTACAGTTTATGTGTTTGGGGAAGTATAGTTCCAAGTTGTTTTCTAGAATGGTTGGATTAATTTACATCTCAACAAAAAGTGAATGAATGTGCCTATTTTCTCCTAGCTATCTCCAACAATTAGTATTATAACTTTTTGTCAACTTTTCTAATGTGATAAATATGAGGTAGTACAATAGAATTCCTTTGTTAATAAATAATTGGCCTAATTATTAGTGATTTGAGCTTTTTTCATGTTTGTCAAAAACTTGGTTTTCTTTCTTTGGAAAATTCTTGTTCACATCTTTTGATTATTTGTATCTACTGGGAAATGGCTCTTGTTTGATAACTTTTGTTTTTTCTATCACTTTCACTTCAAAATAAATCCCTCTTTGTTGTCCATCTCATATCCTATCCCTTGTAAGAAAGAATAAAAATACAAAAATGGGGAAAAAAAGGCACTGAAAAAACTAACCAAATTTCCCCTGAGTTTCCCAGTATATAAAATCTTCCATAGTCAAACCCCTTAACTCTATAAAGAAAAAAAGGGAATCTTATTTTCTTCTCAACTTGCAGAGGCAACATTGGGTTATAATAATTGTACACAGTGTTTAGCATTGAAGTTTTTTTTCTCTTTTTATATTGTGATAATCATTATAGATATTGCTTTCCAGTCTATTTATTTCCCTGTTTATCAGTTCATAGAATTCTTCCTATAGTTCTTTGAATTCATGTTTATTGCAAAGTAATGTCCCATAGAATCTATATACCAAAATTTGTTTATCCATCTCCTTATCAATGGCATCTAGTTTCCATTTCTTTGCTCTCTGAAAAGGGTTGGTAGAATGTATTGCTGTGTCTTTGAACTCCTTGAAATATGAAGTATCTGGTTCAAAAGGTATGAGAGTATAATTTAAAGCATATTTCTAAGTTGCTTTTTGTAATAGAGCAATTCATAGTTCTACCAATATTATATTAATGTAACTATCTTTCTATGTACCCTATGTACTGAAGAATCAGCTGCTAAGGTGTTATGCTAGGTTTTGGGGATACAACAATAAAAAGTAACCATCACTGCACTGGAAGCACTTTTGTTTTCTACTAAGAAGTTCTGCTATTCATGTAGACACATGGTAAATTGTAGTGTGATTATAGATTAAAAATAATTCTTGAGGAAAAACTTAATAGAGAAAGAATATTTTCATTTGAGAGGGTTGAAGAGGTTCATAAAAGATACAGCCCTTCAGATGAACCTAAAAGGAAGAGAAAGATTTTAATAGGTCACATTGGAGAAAAAAATTCTAAGCACTGAGGATAACCTATGATAATAAACAGAGGTGGAGATGACAGGTCAAGGATGAAGAAATATAATAATTCAATTTCAGAGTCAGGAAAATAGATTGGAGTCAGATTGTGGAGGCTCTTAAATCCCAGTCTAAGGAGTCTGTGTTACATTTTATAGGTAAAAGAAACTGAAGGTTTTTGACCTGGAGAGTATCATGGTCAAATTTGTGTGATAGGAAGAACATTTTAAAAGATGTGTGAACAACATATAAGAAAGGAGAAAAAATTATGGTATCTTGTTAAGGAAAGGGAAATTTTGGTAAATTAAATGATTTGGTCAATAGAGAGTTATTATATGCATTTAAGTGGTTCAGCAGTTTACAAATATATATATATATGTCATAATTATATCAATATTAAAAATTTATTGAACATTAACCTATTTTATCTTAATACCAGCTATCACTGATAGTGCTATAGATTCAAGAAACGTCTAGTAAATAGAGTCTTTTGATTAATAGGTAGAAGTATGTAATTTTGGACATTGTCTATCAATATAGAAACCAGTCTGTATATGACAGAATATAAGGTCTAGGGAGTTGCACGAGATATTAAGAGATTATGACTTATTCAGGATCACATAGGTAGTGGGTAATGTAGTATATGGAGGGCCAGACTTGGAGTCAAGAAGACCAAATTTTTAATTTTGCCTCAGATTCTTACTAGCTTTATGCTGTTAGAGAAGTATTTTAACTATAACCCTGTCTTTCACAGTAGGAGTATATGTAAACAGTATATGTAAAGCAGTTTGTAAACCTTAGAATACTATATAAAGGCACTGCTATTATAGTTGTTGTTATTTTATATCAAAGTTATGATTTGAATGTAGGTTTTCTTATAATCTATTTACTATTTTCCACTAGTTCTCTTTTGATGACTAGACTACTAATAATATAAAGTTATTTTCTTTATTTTGCTCTTCCTCTGTCTTCAGACAGAGGATGCTTATGTTGAATTATCAACAGTTTCTTTATTGGGTTCAAATAAGCTGAAAACAGATATTCCATTTCTATTCCTATGAATCACAAAATCTCATTTTGGTAAACTTCAGTTGCCGAAAGTTAAGGAAACCACTCAGGTTTAGTTTCAAAGAGAGTAATGGGTGAGTTGTAGAATGTTCTTGAATAAAAAATGTTTTAAAGCTCATAATGGTTCTCAACATTTTCAAAGGCACAATAATACTAATGATCAATCACTTTTGGAACTACTAACTGCAACATATATTATGCTTCCCTGTTTGTGTGGGGATAATGTGAAATAATGTGTCTTTGCCCATGATCACACAGCAAGTTCAGAAGCTGGACCTACTTATTGCAAAGTAATGTCCCATAGAATCTATATACCAAAATTTGTTTATCATCTCCTTATCAATGGCATCTAGTTTCCATTTCTTTGCTCTCTGAAAAGGGTTGGTAGAATGTATTGCTGTGTCTTTGAACTCCTTGAAATATGAAATATCTGGTTCAAAAGGTATGAGAATTATAATTTAAAGCATATTTCTAAGTTGCTTTTTGTAATAGAGCAATTCATAGTTCTAGCAATATTATATTAATGTAACTATCTTTCTATGTACCCTCCAACATTGAAGGATGTTCCTTCTCTCTAGCTTTCTCCCTCCGGTAACATCTTAGAGTCTTGAAAAGTTTCTACTCATGCTCATACTAAATATACCAATAGATATCTAGTTCAAAGCATGTTGAAGCAAGAAAAAGAATCAGAGGTACGAGATGAGATGGGGGAAGGTTTGCTTTACCAAATTCAAGTGGATGGTTACAGAGTTTCAAAAAATTATTTATTCTTATATATGACAAATGTGTTTTCCATTATAACAGATGAACAAACAGGTTTTGGAGAGGTTTGGAATTCCCTACAGTTACCAAGTGAATCAGTAGTGGAATGTGAAGTCAAATTTGTATTTACCTACCAGTGGACAGCAAGTACTACCTCTTGACTGATATAGTATTTCATATCATTTCACTAAAAACCCTACAGGACCTCAGATTCACACCTTACCAGAAGGAAAGCTCTTGCCCTCTAAGAATTCATCTTTATAATCTTTTGTTGTTTAATGATTATTTCAGCTATATGCCCTCAGTAGCCTTCCTTAAGACAGGAATTCATTAAGTCTTTATCTTTGGAGCTTTGGATGTGTATCTTTAATTCAGCTTTTTGACATTTCCACTTTTAAGCCTCTATCTTGCTTGGAGGAAGAAATTCATAGTAGGTCCATTATTGGCCTTCCTAGTTGTCTGTTAAAAAAGGCATTGGTCCCTATCTAAAGCTACTGAGCTCCAAGGATAGAAAATGCCATCTGCATCCAGAAAAAAAAAAAACCTCTGGATATTGAATGTAAATCAACACATGCTATGTTCACTTCTTTTTTCTGTTTTTTTTTCCTCTCCCATGATTTTTCCACTTTGTTTTGATTTTTCTGTCCCAACATGATTCATAAAGCAATGTATATTAAAATAAATAAATTAATTTAATTTAGAAATAATTCAGAAGTAGGCTAACATATACTAGTGGTATAATTCAGGACAAAACAATGAACCTCTCAGTGTATGAAGCAACTAGCAAATCAAATTTCAGAAGAAGGACTCAATCTGCAGAAAATGATGTTTTCTCACTTGCACTTCTTTATGGCAATAAAATCATAGGCTTGGTTTTAATCTCTATCTCTATCTTTATCTATATATAAATCTGTCAATCTGTCTGTCTTCAGAAAAGTTCTTTTACTGAGCTAATCTTTTAAGTCAAAATAATTATATAATGATCTCATGGATTGATGTGTAGACAACATTAATATCAACAATTTTGGGATAAGTGAAAGGGAAGAAGATGATCCAAAAGCTCTGAAATTTTAATGATATTTTCAAAATTTAGAATATTAAGTATGAAATTTGTTAATGTGATATTAGTCTGGAAGAAATACAACTGGTTTTTATATTAAATATGTTCAAATATGAAAAAACATAATTATTGAGCCAGGATGATGAGGAGGAAGAGTAAGATGTGACTCAAGTAAACATAAATGTCTGGAAATTCCAATGCTGAAGGCTGGTCCACAAAAGCTTCAGGTTTCTGACCCTTGGTCCTGCTTCTGAACTTGCTGTGTGATCATGGGCAAAGACACATTATTTCACATTATCCCCACACAAACAGGGAAGCATAATATATGTTGCAGTTAGTAGTTCCAAAAGTGATTGGTCATTAGTATTATTGTGCCTCTGAAAATGTTGAGAACCACCATGAGCTTTAAAACATTTTTTATTCAAGAACATTCTACAACTCACCCATTCCTCTCTTTGAAACTAAACCTGAGTGTTTTCCTTAACTTTCGGCAACTGAAGTTTACCAAAATGAGATTATGTGATTCATAGGAATAGAAATGGTATATCTGTTTTCAGCTTATTTGAACCCAATAAAGAAACTGTTGAGAATTCAACATAAGCATCAAGTGTTTTCCGTTTAAAATTTCTAATCACAGAATTGAATTGACTCAGTTGTCTATTTTGTTCCATATATTAAATATAATTTAGATGTGTGTATGTGTATGTACATGTGTGTGGATATAGATATGTCTATACACAGATTAGAGAGAGTTTTCAAACTTTAAACATTGTTCCCCCAAGTCAGGTTCTTCAAGTTGTATAATTATGTAAATCTGCAGAAGATCTAACTTAACACTTATCCAGTGCTTCCTCCTGCAACAATTTGTCATTCAGAGCCCACCTGATCCTGAGAATATGATTGGTTCATAAACAATAAAGAATTTTCTTTCAAGTAGAAATGATCTTTGTTGGAAAAAGAAGGTTTTATAATATTGAAAATGTTCTTTCATTTCTTGGAAATGCTCTATTCAGCATTTGAGACTTAATAAAGTTATAGAAGCTTTTGCTAGCAAGACTGTGGCTAATAAGAGAACTCTATTTATCAATCAGTTTCAAGCCATTGGAAGATGGAAAAAAACACACCAACTCTCATTTTTGAGTGCTTGCTTAAAAATCCTGTTGCAAAATGTAGTCTATCAACCCAGATGTGCAAATACTTCAAGTGCCTAGTGAAATCTCTAAGTCATCAATTCACCTATTATATAGCTCTGGTGCAGTGGGAAAAAAGAACATTGATTTTGGAAAAAGAGGAAATTTTTGTGCCTCTGAATCTTACTACCTGTGTAATCTTGGCAAAATTACCCTAATTCCTGAAAGCTAATTCCTCATCAGTAAATTGAGGGGGATTGAACACCCAGGAGGAGGAGTAGATAGAGCACTGGGTCTGGAGTCAGGAAGACCTGAGTTCAAATATGTCTTCAGATACTAACTGTGTGACATTAGGCAAATCACTTAACCTTGTTTGTCCCAGTTTCTTCATTTAAAAAAATTAGCTAGAAAAGGGCATAGCAAATAACACCAGTATTTTTATCATGAAAAACTCAAATGGGGTCACAATTTGATATGATTGAAATGACTGAACAACAACAAAATGAGAGGGTTCCAACATATGATATCAGAAAGATGCAATCTGTGATTGTGAAATACTATTTCAGCTTTAGTATTGATTGGTACAAGGGTGACAAAGAATAGGGAGAGTGATTTCCCCTGAAAGTAAAAGTAAAAAGTTTTAAAACTGGAAGAGAAGTTATGTGATCCCATCCCCTTATTTTAAGATGAGGAAACCAAGATTCTTGGAGGTGAAATGATTTGCTTAGGACCACAGGTAATAAGTTGAAGAAAAAGGATGGATTCATATCCAAACTTTTTAAATCCAGAGCTAGTCTTACTATACCATATTGTTGTTTCATTGACCATAGTCATTTACATTCAACATATGTCCTAATATGAGAAATAAGGAGAACCTGGGAATATTATGTATATATATATATATATATATATATATATATATATATATATATACTAGTTTCCAATTCTGAATCTTGTCACCCCAACTATTAAATGTATGAACCTGCAGACAGAATGGAGAATAGGTTGCAAAGACTTTTATAATGAAGGTTCTTTCCTGGGATTCAGGAATTTGTTTTAGAGGTAACTAGGTAGTATGGTGGATAAAGCACTGGCCTGGAATCAGAAAAACCTAAGTTCAAATATGGCCTTAGATACTTCCTAGCTGTATGACCCTGGGAAAGTTTTCTGTGTAATTCAGTTAGTTTATTTGTAAAATGGAGATAATAATAATACTAATTTCCTAGGGTTGGTATAAAGATTATATGAGATAATATTTAAAAAACACTTGGTGAATCTTAAGGTACATTGTAAATACTAGCTATTATTAAAATTTTTGATAACTGCATTTCAGCATAATTGGCTTCCCTTGTAATTCCAAGTATTTAATTTGATTTCAATACATTTAAAAAATATTCTGGGGAGTTCATAGACTTCATCAGACTGACAAAGAGATCCATGACATAAAAGGTAAAAGATCCATTCTGAAGAAGTATTTAGTATAGAGTTTGTCCTATAATCTGTTTGATAATGGAGGCATGAAGTAATTACCTCAGATTTGAAAATAGAGAACACTGAACCAACATGATTATGGAATAATTGATTCTTTTTCAATATATCTAGTTTAAGGGATGCATAAACCAATTTGATAGGCACTCCACTCCTAGGAGGCTTTCAAACAAGGGCTGAATGAATGAATGACCACTTATTCAGTCTGATGCAGGAAAGATTTTTTTTTTTTCAGGAATGAGAACTACTGAGGTTCTTTCCATCTGGGAGTTAGTTCTGTGAAACTGTGGCATGGTCTCATTAATTTGCATCTTGGACTATTTTATAGACAGACATAAGGTACAATAACGGTCAACTATGGTTTTGAAAGTTGGCAACAGACTTCCAGCATTCAACCTGCTAGACAGAAGCTGCCAATGAAATCTCATTGCCACTAGGTTGTGCTAGAGTACAAATATAATGCCTATGTTAATTGTATAAACTATTTCTCCCACCAATTGTCTTTTAAAGTAATTTTTCTCTTCTCTGGAAGTAGAAATGAGTTACTGTAGAGATCACATTAGTCACTGCTTTTTTTTTTTTTTTTTAAGAAAGTGATTGGGATGTTTTAAGTTTTCCTCAGTGATATAGAAGCAATTATTTTTTGGACTACATGTAGTACTACTTTTAAGTGCTTACTATTTCCATCTATTATTATAATTATCTTTGGACATTATTCCCCTGTAAGTTTATCCCCATTCCCACCAAACTCTGAATTCCATTAGGACCCATATTTAATCTAATTTATCTTCATCACTTCTTGGAGTTACTGCAATATTCCTTATATGGTAGGTACTTTACTGATGCTTGTTTAATTTTGGTGTATACCTGCAAGCATAAAGGGACATTTTTGGTTAGTCTTTGGCTTTTGATCATAATCTGCTATTCTAAGATTTGGACTACAAATATTCTTAATATTAGATGTTTAATCTTGAAGTGGCCAGTCTTTGATCTCTAAGTTATTTCTATGATCCAGGTATGATTTATCTTTTTGATCATGGGTATATCTATCTATATCTATATGTATATGTGAATCTATGTATACACAGATTTTATATATATATATATACATATATATATATGTATATATATATAAATACATATACACATATATTTATAAGGGACTTTAGAGATCATTTATGGTACTATTCCCTTAGTTTATAGATGAAGAAAATAATAAGAAAGCTTAAGTGACTTATATAAGATCATGAAAGTAGTTGGGTCAGGATTCAAACTCAGGGCTTCTGTTTCTACTTTAGCTAGCCTGGCAAATTCTTGTTTCATTCTCTCTCTCTTAGTCTATAAAAGGGGTAGGTTAGTAATCATGAGTCACAATTTTATGTCTCTTATGTTTTATTGAATCATTGGATTTCACTGTTCTATTTTAGACTGCACTATGACCAGGGTTACCTTTCTAATATTTTTCAAGTGACATTAAACATTGAATTTCTAAGATGAGGATGCAGGCTAGATGTAGATTGCCTCATTCTAAGGTATGCCTTGTTCAAGATTTTTAGAAAAAATTTTAAACCCAGTTAGCTGCTTTTTAAACCTATTTAAACACATGGACTAGTAGGATGGTAGTTCAAAGTACCTTCTTGCTGCTTCCATTAGATAGCTGATTATCACCAAATGTTGCACTCAAAAGGCTTACATTAATTAGTAATTGTAACTGAAGCTAAATATAAATAATAATACAATTATGTTTATGTGGGGGTTGTGCAATATGGATTTCTGTTCATGGTCCTGTTCTTGATTTTATGTGATCTTTGAAATAAATGTGAAAGGGGAAAATACCAATTAA
This sequence comes from Sarcophilus harrisii, assembly GCF_902635505.1. NCBI lineage: Eukaryota > Metazoa > Chordata > Mammalia > Dasyuromorphia > Dasyuridae > Sarcophilus > Sarcophilus harrisii. The sequence continues at coordinate 543,037,081 of NC_045427.1, forward strand.
CTATAGTAAAGGAAAAATCTTCAGAATAGGCATATTTTTGTACTAGTGAATAATGTAAAAATCACTAGTATTCAATAAAATTAATGACTTATTAACTTTAATTTATACTTTCATTTTTATTGATATGTTTTGTTTTTGTATTGCATCCATTTGCAGAATGTTGTATTTCATAAGAAGACTTTGAAGCAAAATAAAAGTCAAATAAAACTAATAATGGTGATCTATTGGTAAAATATTGGTGACCTATTGATAAAAATGATTGAGTCAGGTTCTTAGCTTTGGTCAGATCCATTCAGCTTTTGCTCTCTGATACTTCCCATATTCTGACCTAATGGTTTTTGGGGAGTGATGCTGACTTTTTTTTTCTTGTGGCATTCCCTTCTTCAACATGGCAAAAAAAATCATTTCACAATGTCTTTGATATCATTTAAACATCCAATTGTTATCATCATTATCATCATCATCATCATCATCAATATTTCTTGGAAGCACTCACTCTCACCCTATTCTACTTTATAGAGTTATTAATAGCATCAAGCAATAGTGTTGTTGCAAGGAAAAAATGAGAAAACATGTAAAGGGTTCTACAAATCTAAAATGCTATATCAATGCTTGTTATGATGATGATGATGATGATGTTAACTATCTTAAAATATCTATGCAAAAGCCATCTTTCAATTTCTGTTTTCCTCTATTTTTTCACCCCAAGGTCAGGGTTCGCTCCTAAATGTAATTTTTGAGTAGTCATAGAAGGCATGTGGAAAACAACTTTTTACAAATTCTTTACTTCTCTTCCTTTGACTTCATTCCAAATTTTAAAATATCAGTGAAAGCAACCACAAAAACCCCACAATCACATACCTATTTCCCTGTTTTCATTTCCCTATTACACAGGAATGTCAAAATTTCATATAATAATGACAAATTACTCTCTTCTTGAAAAGTTGTAAGATAATTCTGCCCCCAAATTTTACCTTTTGATTTTTTTGAAGGAATCATGTTATATTTTCCCTAGGTATTCTCAGTATCTTTTTCAAAAATTATGTTTTTCCTTGTATATTTTTCATGTGATATGCCAGATAATCTCATCTCCCTCTCTCTCCTTCCTTTTCCAGCAATTAAATCCAAAGAGTAACAAATATAAGAACAGTAAAGAATCAGCAGTATAGAAAGGTTTATTTTGAGGAGCCAAAATAATATTCTAGACATCTACTCTATGTTTGTGCTAACAAAAGACTGTCTTTGCAAGAACCGCATGACTTATCGTACCCTGTTGGCATTCAACAAATCATCATCAACAACATTATGATTACATTTTGATAACAAAAGCAGCAAGACCTTGCATCTTAAATAACCTAAATGTGTTTTCTTTTGAGTCACATGCTAGCAGGTGCAGAGGTTCAAAAGCTAATCACTAATATCTTAATACAGGTATATATATATATATATATATATATATATATATATATATATATATATTTGTTAGCTACAATAGAAATCATAGATACTTTGCAAGAAAACCTATCATGGGAGAAGTGATGGGACTCATATGAGAAGATGCATCTTTTAGTTAGAGATCTATTGAGAATCATAAGAATAGGTGCATAGAAGGTGTTCCAGTGGGGAAATTTAGAAAGTGTTCTATATCTAGTGCCTCCTCCCCACTTAATAGCAGTGGGGAAAAGAGGAATGTCTTCTCATTTCAATGACTTGCAAAACATCATGGTACCCTCTTGCCCTACTGACCACATCCAAGATGAGCTTACTCTGCCCTGCCTCTTGTCATTTTTCTCCAGTGGAATACGTACTAATGACGGTTTTGGAATTATTCATTATTCATAAAATTAAGGTCAGATAGGTGAGATAGTAAATAGAATACCTGGCTTGGAGTCAGAAAGATGAATTTTTCTGAGTTCATATCTAGTTTCAGACACTTATTAGCTGTAAGACCCTGGGTAAATAACTTAATCCTGTTTGCCTCAGTTCCTTTTCTATAAAATGAGCTGAAAAAAGAAATAGCAAACTACTCCAGTATATTTGCCAAGAATACTCCAAAGAGATTCACTAATAGGCACAACTGAAACAATTGAATAATAAGAATAAAGAGCAAAAGGGCTTACAGAATGGGTTATCCATGGAGTTGCAAAACTTTCAGCGTACATTAAGGCTTTAATAATTTATGCAGGGGATCATAGATTTAGAGTTGGCAGTGACCTTAAACTACTGATTGCTATATGCCCTGGTGTCAAATTAGTATGACCATAAAGGGGAGGGGCTTCTAGTTTATACATGAAAAAATAGGACATCTTTTTGGACCCTGAACATTCAAGGATATCCTGCTTGTGGAAGTGTGGAAGAAGACATAAATTGTTACACTCCTATTTTGGTTCACCTCCACGCATTAAAGAGCATGGACAGAGAGTAGAAAGACATAGGCTTTGGTTGTAGGAAAGCCAGTGAGGTTGAAGAGGTAAATTTGATGCCTAATATTTATTCATTATCCACCCACAGTCCATGTTGAACAATCAACAAGTATTTATTGAACACTGCTTTGTCTTCCATACTATATTGGGAATTGTGTGGGGAAATAATGGAGAGAGAAAATATGGTTCTTCTTCTTAAGAAGCTTAAAAATCAATCTAGCAAGGAAGCCAAGACTAATGCAGATAAAAAAAAATTAGGGAACAAAGCAAGACATTATAGATTCAAGTGTTACAAGAGCAAGATTTTAGATAGATTTGTCAGGAGGTACCTGCTGTCTTTCTTCAAAGCCTCCAGTGTTTTAGGCACCCACGCTAGAGTACTGACAGTGTGAAATACTTGCTGGGGGGAGGTTAAGGGGAGACTTACTTTCCAAAAACTTGCCCTTACAATGTACTGTAGCTAGAAAAATATGACAGATCAAAGTTCAAAATGTATATATTCAGCAGGAAAAAAATGTTCAAATGCTTTAGCATCTAGGTTTAGATTTTTTTGTTTGTTTTTTTATTTTAAAAAAATCACACTATAATCTCATTTTACAAATAAGCAAAGTAAGATTCAGGAAGGTTAATGAATTGCTGAGGGCCCCATAGCTAGTTAATCATAATTAAGTCATAGCCAGGATTCAAATCCAGGTTCTCTGAATCCAAATCTAGCGTTTCCTACTGAATTACATGAACTATGTTCTCTTAGGATACTAATGGGCATAGTCTTTGGTAGAGTCCTGGGGAAAATGGAAGTATTCTAGGTCTTAGAATATGCTAAGGCTAAGGGAAGGATTTGGGCAGAAGCCATAAGCACTATGAGGAGGAACTAATTACTTTTTTCTGAGATGAATTCCTGAAGGAAGACACATTTGAGAAGGATTTTAAAAAGCTGAATGAGATATGCCGAGAATGTACTGCAGACATGGGACAGTATCCTGAACAAATGCATGGAGGAAGGAGAGATCAGGATGAGAAGGAGAGGGAATGGGGAGAAAATTTTAGAAATGGTATGACTAGTGTTGTAAAAGGAGAATTTTTCTCAATTTTTTCTAACCATTCCTTTGAATGAGAAATATACATTCTGAGCAATTAGATGGCACATGGTACTGCAATTAAGAAGACCTGAGTGCAAAGTCAACTTCAGACACTTTATAAGCTGTGTGTGGCCCTGAACAAGTTATTTAACCCTAGTTGCCTCAGTTTCTTCATCTGTAAAATGAGCTAGAGAAGGAAATGTCAATGCAAGCCAATGCAAAGAAAACCCCAAATGGGAATTGGTAATGACATTCTCATAAAGGTAAGAAAGAAATATACAATTCGTAGAAGGAATGCTTATAGCCCAAAGGAATTCCTCATTTCTACAGCATCTTGGTAGTCAGAATGGATATTGTTCTACAAGGCCCTTACAACCAGCTTAGAACCTAATGAATAGAATTTGATTGGCTCTGGCAGCATGTCAGAGGTTAATATTTGATATTCTTTGACTTCCTTAAAGTCTCCAGTTTGATAGATGATCTTTTGGTTCCAGAAGTGTCAGAGCCCCAGTGCTGCACAATAAAGCCTTTGTGCAATTAGCATTAAATTCATTATCATATAAAATGAAAAAAAAAAGTTAGCCTCTTGAAAGGGGTACTTTCATAAAAAGCCTAATTCAGGAAAGTTAAATACAGAGAACATTTAAACTTTAAAAAGGGCAATTTATCTTGCAGAAGGAAGTCAGAAAAGCATAGTCCATCATGCTTAATCACAGGACACAAGTTTTTTTTTTCTTTTTTTATATAAGCTTTTTCTCTTTCTTGTTCTTGCTCCTTTGATCTGATTGCAGAGTCCACCACTCAGAGAAAGCTTTTTTCCTGCAACATTAGATTGACCATTTATTGACATTACATGGGAAGGGCAGAAATACTGACTAAAGAAAAAGAGGCTCCATTCCAATAACATTAATAAGCAAAAAAAAAGGACAGAGAAAATATTAAAATGGCACTACATGAGAGATGAATGAAACTTTGCCTTCACATTAAAGCTTTTAATTTCTCCTGTATAAATTCAAATTTCTGTTTGTTTAAAGCACTTGGTTCACAGCTATGAAATGGGATCATCAACAGGACTTTCAAAAGTGTGTTTATGACCAGGTGGTATCCATTTTTTCTCTCTTTGTTTATAATAAGTTTACTCATTTTTAATACACATTGCTTAAGAATCATGTTGAGAGGAAAAAATCAGAGCAAAAGGAAAAACCATGGGAGAGATTAAAAAATAATGAAATGAGCATAGCATGTGTTGATTTATATTCAGTCTCCTTAGATCTTTTTCTGGATGCAGATGGCATTTTTGTTGAAAGTCTTTTGGGGTTGCTTCAAATCATTGAACTGCGGAGAAGCACCAGATCTTTCATAGTTGATCATCATACATTGTTGCTGTTATTGTGTACAATGTATTCCTGATTCTGCTTGTTTTGTACATCTAAATCTTTCCAGGTCTTTATAGAAAGCATGTTTACCATTTTTTTAATCTGACCTGGGCTGGACAATGTTTTACTTCAGTGAGACTGACTTTTCTTGAAGTTTTTTCAGACTATCTTGAGCTGAAGAGTGGTTTCATTCCATCAGACTCTGTTCAGAGGGTTGGTTTTATGTGGTTTTTTGAGGGAAACTCCATATACATTCTAACAACCAGATTTATTATTCCCCAGACTATTAAACATTCCCCTACTATTAAACAACAGATAATCAGAGATAGGAATCATATTACATTCATTATTTCTGTTTTGAAACTGACAGTGAATAATTATCCATGATCAATTAAAATATTGGCATTGGTATTTGGCCATTGTGATTATATAAAAAAAATCAAAATGAACTAATTAAGAGAGTCTTGGTTTCTTTATCTCTCTAATGAATGAGATAATGCTGAACTAAAATACTAGGAATAGATGAATAAAAATATGTATTTATTAAATGCTAACTCTACCTACTAGATGCTGGTTATACAAAAAATGAATTAATCCGTGTCTTCAAAGAACATAAATTGTACCAGTAATATATACATGTATTTGTATACAAAATAAATAAATTTTTATTTTTGAGGTAAGAGCACAAAAACCCTTATAGAGAAAATACGCTAAGTCTTCAAGAAAACTACTGATTTTAAGAGGTGAAAGTTAGGAGTGAGTGAGTGAACTCTAGGCATAGAGGATAGCCTAGAATGAGATGGAATGACAATGACCATGGCAATAGTCAATAGAAGTGAGCTAATGCTTCCTGGAATAATTCAGGGTTTGTAGTAACATGTTGGGCTGCTTACATGAGATGAGGCCAACAGTCATGAATTGGATGTGTGAAATAAAGCACAGTGCTATCCAAGTTGCCAGAATTCATTGACAATTTGAGTTTATTCACGGATACTGGACTGGGGTATGAGTGCCTTGTATAAGATTGCTAATTTTTGTAATATGATTCCTATCTCTGATTATCTGTTGTTTAATAATAGGTGAGTGCACTTAACCTAAAAGCAAGAAAGATAGTGATATTTTCAAAGGAAACTTTTAATAAGGATATTAGCTATATTGTTGTGGTTTTATTGTTGAGCCTCTAAGATAATTTCCTCAATTGGTACATAGGTTCCAAATATATTTATAATAATTTGTGATAAACATGATGATCAAAAATTTAATAACATAGTCAGACAGCTTTGTAAGAAGTTATTTATCAATTCACTTTCACTCAAAAAGTTATAAACGCACAAAAGAACACCTTCCCTCACCGCTACCCCCAAGCAAGCAAATATAACAACTAAGATAATTAAACGACAAGAATCCCTTTATAGATTCAAATGTAGAACTTCATATTAATCCCTATTAAATTCATTATATTATGTTTAACTCATTGTCTTAGCCTGTCAAGATCTTTTTGGATATTGACTCTATAATTTAATTCATTAGCTATCCTTCTCAGCTTTGTGTCATCTGAAAGTTTGACAAGTATGCCATCTATGCTTTCAGCCAAGTATTTCAGAGAAATGGTCAATAACACAAAATCATGGATAGTTTCTTGGGGCACCTCCCTTCAAGTTGGTGCCTATTAATTAGTGTTCCTTGGGTCAGATTCTTCAATTTGTTTCAAAGCCTTTCTATACTATTATCTTACCCTTAATTCTCCATCTTATGCACAGAGCTTATGCAGATTTGCTGAAATCTATTTTTTTTGGTATACAAAATTACATTAATTTTTACTTCTAGTTATGATGTCAAAAATGAAACTGAGGTAAGTCTAGCATAATCTGTTCTTGTAGAATCCATGCTTGATTTTCATGATCTTTGCTTCCACTTCTTAGTATGCCTGCTCCACCCCATTTATAATGTTAAAATTTGTACAGAAGCCACTTCCATGGCAGATCCTAAATCTTTTCCTTTTTAAAAAAAATAGTGACATTTACCTTTCTTATCTACCACAGCACCTCCTCAGTTTTCTAAGATCTTTGAAAGAATAAATTGAATCTTCTTTCTCAATCTACATAGGACTATAGATTCAAAAATGAAAGGGATTTTCAGATTGATTTTAAATCATTTATTTTACAGATAAACTGAGAGTTAGAGAGATTAAGTGACTTGTCAAAGGACATACTTATACAACTTCAATTCAGTTGTATTAAGTTTAATAAGTAAGTTTTAAGGATAGCTTCATAAGTAAGGTGCTAGGTACTAGGTGTTTAAGCTAAAATTGGAAGAATTCCCTGTGCTTGAGGATCTTACAATATAATAGCATTAAAGCATGTTCCTAAATAATTGGTCCAGCATTGAGTATGGAATAGTGTAATAAGAACGAATCAAATGAATCAAATGAATGAATGGATTAAATGGGTAACCATCTCAAGTTAGGGCTTCCTGGTGGCAAGAATTCTGATTGTTGCATCTTGATGAATTATGGCAAACAGGTAATTCCAGTATTCAAAAAAGGTGTATGACATATTTAAACCCCTGAGTGGGATAAACAAGTCCCACAGCATCTTACTTTTGCTATTTAAAAACAGAATCAAGGTCAGCAGAATCCAGAAACCCAGACATCTGTTTGCTTGTGAATAATTTGAGAATTGTTTTCTAGTAGGAAAAAGGAAGGTTTTAGAGTCTCTAAATAGGAGTCTTAAACAAAGAATGCAATGCCCATCTCTTTAATTCCTGGAAGAGTGCCCTGGAAATTAGGAAAGCTCTGCCTGATATACACTTTGTGAGCTGTGATATTACACAGTTGCAGAAACTTTTCTTTGAGATTAATAACATTGCTTGATTGGCCAATTACCAAACTCTGAAGGAATGCTCTGTGCATCTTTAAATAGACTCTCTTCTTTCCAAAATCCCATTACTTTTTTTGATCTGTTCTTCTTGTAACTCTCTTCATTCATTTAAATAATCATAGAATGGAAAGAATATAGAATACCTTGATCTGAAGATGAATTTGGTACCTCTTCTGCCTCCTCAGGTGTTTACATTTCTCTATTCTCTCATTTCCCCCAAATCTTACCACCCATATTGCTAAAAGAGTTTCTGGAGCCCTCTAATCACTTACTGGTGAGAAGTACTATTTTTGTGAAAGACAGGAAGGTTGAGTAGAAGTGAAAAACAACGGATAGGTTGAGATATGAATGATTGGAAGGAGAATAAATCATGATACCACAGGTCCATTAAAGTCTTAAAACATACTAAGAGACCAAATTAATAGTATCAAAGATGAAAAGGGTGACTTCACCACCAATGAAGAGAAATTTAAGCAATTATTAAGAATTATTTTGCCCAGTTTTATGTCAATGAATCTGATAAGCTAAGTGAAATTAATGAATACATACAAAAATCTAAATCTCTCATTTACAGAAGAAGAATACTTAAATAACCCACCCCATCTTAGGAAAAGAAATTGAAAAAGTTATCAATGAATACCTTAAGAAAAATCCCTAGGGTTAGATGGGCTCATAAATGAATTATACCAAATAATGAAAGAATAGTTAATCCCAATATTATATAGACTTGGAAAAATAGGCAAAGGTGGGAGTCCTGACAAATTATTTTTATGACACAAATATATTGTTGTTACCTAAACCTAGAAAAGCAAAAACAGAGAAAGAAAACCACAAACCAATTTCTCTAATGAATATTGATGCATAATTTTAAATAAAATCTAAGCAAGGAGATCACAAAAATCACATACCATGACTAGGTGGGATTTATACTAGGAATACAAGCTGGTTCATTCTTAGGAAAACTATCAGCATAATTGATCATATTCATAAAAAAATCTAATGGCAATCATATGATTATCTAAAAAGATGCAGGAAAACCTTTTTGTCAAAATATATCCCCAATTCCTATTTAAAACACTGGAAAATAGAAATAACTAGAGCTTTTCTTGAAATCATAAGTAATAATTTTTCTAATTAGGGTATATTATATATATAATATTTTATATATTATATATACATAATATATAATATAATAAAAATTGCAAAAATATATTTTCAAAAAATAGCAAATATTATCTGTAATGTAGATAAGATAGAAACCTTCTCAAATAAGATCAGGGCTAAAGCAAACATTCCCATTATTACTATTATTATTCAATAGTTTACTAGAAATAAGAGAAGAAAAAATGGAAATAATTGGAATGGGTAGTAGAGAAGCAAAAGTATTCATCTTTGTAGAGGATATAATTGTATATTTTGAAAATTTGAGACAATCAACTAAAAAACTAATGGAAACAACAATATTAGCAAAACTGCAGGATGTAAAATAACTAACTCCACATAAATCACCAGCATTTCTATTGTTACCAATCCAATGTGTGGGAGTTGTGAACTGATCAAGTTTTTAATGTATGCATTTCTTCAGTTGGCTTTTAAAATCTCTTTTTCCATTTGGTTAAGTCTACTTTTGAAGATGTTTTCTTCAGTGGATTTTTTTTTTTTTTTTGCATTTGGCTATTTGTGTTTTTTAAGGAATTGCCTTCCTTTTCCAAGCTGTTGACTCTTTCTTACATATCTCTCATTTTAGCCCTTATTTTTCTTCTACCTCTCTTATTTGCCTTTTAAAGGCTTTTATGAGCATTTCTAAGAAGCCCCTTTGGGGTTGAGAACAATTCATATCATCCCTTGACATATCCTCTGTGAACATTTTGTCTTTGTCTGAATTGGTGTTTTGTTCTTTACTGTCACCAGGGTATCTTTCTATAGTCAATGTTCTTTTGCTCATTTTCTTTCAGTTCCAACTGATCAATGATGGACAGAAGCAGCTACACCCAGACAAGGAACAGTGGGAAATGAGTGTGAACTGTTTGCAGTTTTGTTTTTCTTCTCAGGCTATTTTTACCTTCTGAATCCAATTCTCCCTGTACAACAAGAGAACTGTTCAGTTCTACACACACATATTGTATCTAGGATATACTACAACATATTTAACATGTATAAGACTGCTTGCCTTCTAGGGGAGGGGATGAAGGGAGGGAAGGGAAAAGTCGGAACAGAAGTGAGTGGAAGGGATAATGTTATAAAAAATCATCCGGGCATGGGTTCTGTCAATAAAAAGTTATAATAAAAAGGGGAAAAAATAAAAATAAATAAAAAAATTTTAAAAAATCAATAACAGACACTATACTAGGAATACTAAGAAAGACAAGAACACTTGCTGACCTCAAGACATATGCAAGATAAATTAGATAAAAAATCTCATAGGGAAGACACTAAGATTAAGGAGAATTTGGAAAAGATTCTTACAAAAAGAAATATTTTAAACAAGAATCGAAGAAATTCAGAGAAGGTTGAAGGGGAATAAAGGAAAGAGAATTTCAAGCATATAATGTGTGAGGAATACCAGGGAGACCAATGTTATTGGATTGTACAGTATATAGAGGGAATAAGGTGTAAGAAGACTAGAAAGGGGAGGATTCTGGGAAGATGGCAGAGTAGATAAGAGAATTCCAAGCTCTCCATACTTCAAGTGAAACAAATTATTCCTCAGTGTGAACAAAGAACAATGAAAAACCAATTAAACTATGCTGGAACTACAATTTGAATTGTACAGGATTTATCAGTGCCTACAATAAAAGACTAATGTCCTGGAATAACATAGATAGACAATTAAAAGAACAAGACTTTTGGCCAAAAATTCCACATACAGTAAAATTAACCAAGATATTGAGTGAAAAAAGGATATTCCACAAACCCAAAGATTTTCAGGACTTTGTCTCCACCAAACCTGAACTCAATAGAAAATTTAACATATAAGAACCAACATCAAAGATTAATTTCAAGGGACCCAACAAGGACAAATAGTTTGTCATTTATGTGGAAATGTAAACCATATGTTTAAGATTGAAATCAGTAATTTCAAAAGAAAGACCGATGCAGAGCTAAATATGATCTGACTCTAAAATGCAAAACTGTTTAGGAAAAGGTAAAAATATTAATAATGCTATATAAATGTGGTGCAGAGGAAGAACTGACACAAGGGCATTAGAGGGAAGAAGAGATCTGATAATTCTGAAAACCTACTCACATCATGAATGGGTTTAATAGGGAACAATACACACTCGTACACACACACACACACACACACACACACACACAAGCAATAATGGGGGAAGGAATAGAATAAGATGAGATATAGATGAGTATGTAGATGTATGCCAGTAGGACGAGGTGTGTAAATTAATGGGAAAGGCATAAAGAGGAAGGGAATAGAATGAGGTGGGGCATATAAGGCTCTTCTGCCCCATTATCCTCTAGTAGCAGGAAGGATTGATTAGAAAAAGTCTTCATTTGTCCTTAGGGAATGCTTTTTTCTACTTGTTTTTGCTTGCTTTTGTTTCTGGGTATAACTTTAAAAGCTTTTTATTTACAAAACATGTACATGGGTAATTTTTCAACATTTACCCTTGCAAAGCCTTCTGTTCCAAATTATTCCCTCCATCCCCCCATACCCTCCCCTAGATGCAGATAGTCCAATACATGCTAAATATGTTAAAATATATGTTATATCCAATATATATACATATTTATGTAGTTATCTTGCTGCACAAGAAAAATCAGATCAAGAAGGAAAAAACCTGGGAAAGAAAACAAAATGCAAGCAAACAAAAACAGAAAAAATGAGAATGCTACGTTGTGGTGGGTATAACTGGGTATAATTTTAGAAGTCAAATGAACACTATTATATTTTCTCCCATTTTCCATCTGACCTCTCATATGGTAGGATGATATCAGCCATAATTGCTTTATCTTTTCCCTAATACTATTTGAACTAAAGGTAGTAAAAACTGGTCATATCCCTCTTTTTTTCTGGTCAAGCTATCAACTCCTGCTATTTGACTTTATCAATATATTTTTCCCTCTACTGTAAATTAAGTAACAGGGACATTTTTAAAGATCATTTTTCCTTTTTTGCAATAATTTTGGCACTCTTTAACTTTAGATTCTTGGTTTTCTCTCTCTCTGATTTCCATTTCTACTTTTTGTAGATGTGTAAACACCCAAGCTTTTCCTTTCTCTTGGGTCCTATTTTCTAGAACATATTTTCTCTTTATTTCTCCTTCCCAGAACATTTAGCTTCTTTCAAAGTATGACTCCTATATAATTTTTGATCTGCCTAGTTTGTGCTTTCTCCTTTGTGAAATGAGTTGGTGATTATGCTGGCTTGTGGGTATGAAGTATCCCTCAGAAAAAAACAAATCTTGAGGGCAGAGAATCAATGAATGAATAAAGAATAGGAAAGGGTTTATTAAGCTCCTATTATATGTGGTATGATGGCTAGCTAAGAATGAAGTAAACCCTAGTGAAGCTGGGCCTCTCTAGGTAATATGACAAAACAGAGGCATTTGCTTTTTCTCTCTATAACCCTATGTGCATAGTAATAATTATTTGTTGATTGAAATACTTTTGAGATTGTTCTGTATTTTGGATGAATAGAATTCTCAGTTCGAATAGAGGAATAAATTTACAATTTCACTCTGTTTCTAAACTTCTAGAAACTAAAAGACTATTTTGTGAATTCAGCTTTAGTTCAGAAATAGTCTAGAAACAAAGTACATATTTCTTTAAGATTATTTAACTATTCTATTTTTATTATTATTAGATATATCTTTTTTTTTTTACAATTACTGTTGTAATTATATAATTATTTTAAGAGGGGACAGAGGCTTGATAATATGATTTAGGGGACTAGAAGTAGTTCTAAAAGACAAATGGAGTCATGAACTTAAGATTCTTTTTAAGGAGACAGGCTTAAGAGATTCCAATGTTGACCTTAATTTTCTTTTCTTTTTTTTTTTTTTTTTAATAACTTTTTATTGACAGAACCCATGCCTGGGTAATTTTTTACAACATTATCCCTTGCACTCACTTCTGTTCCGATTTTTCCCCTCCCTCCCTCCACCTCCTCTCCCAGATGGCAAGCAATCCTATACATGTTAAATATGTCACGGTATATCCTAGATACAATGTATGTGTGCAGAACCGAACAGTTCTCTTATTGCACAGGGAGAATTGGATTCAGAAGATAGAAATAGCCTGGGAAGAAAAACAAAAATGCAAACAGATTATATTCATTACCCAGTGTTCTTTCTTTGGGTATAGCTGCTTCTGTCCATCATTGATCAATTGAAACTGAGTTAGATCTCTTTGTGTTGACCTTAATTTTCACTCAAATCATATAGAACATTTCAAAGAGATTGGTCCAAAGCATTAGCAAACTACTATTTGGGCAGAGAGAGCTTGAGGAAGAGTTTGATGTCCAGGAAATCACCTAAGGGTAATGGAAATCCAGGGTAAAAAGAAATGCTGTTAGATGTAAGGGGGAAAAAATGAAAGTAGAATGGAAAGTATCAAAGACAAGTTATTTTGCCTGTGACCAACCTTGAAAAAATCAGTTGTTAATATTTCACACACAAAAAAATTTTGACTAAAAGTTCTTTGATTCAGTGGCCACAAAGGGATATGACCTTAGCCTCTATATCAAGAAGACTTTTAATTCCTCAAGTTTCCTCCGAGTTGGTGGATTCATGATAGTGAGAAATAGCTCTGGGTTGCTGCAGTAGAACAGCAATTCACTTTCTAGACATCAGATCTGAGACTTGGGAGGCATGCACCTGGAAATGTTATTTACTCACTCATTTCAGAGCCCATTCAGGGAAACATTTGGCACTTCTCATTGTAATCCTTTAATTCAAACCTGCAAATTTTTATGATATGATTTATCAGCTGTGGTTTGGATATAGTGAATAACCTTTCTTGAGATAGAGATGGAATGACCTACTTTTCGATTTAAAAATCTTTCAAAAAATCCAAAGACCTTCCCAGAATATATAATAATACTGATTACTAATCACTGTCATTTTTATTTCCACAATTTAACAAAACTATTTACTGATGAGATAGGCAATAGAGAATAGAAGATAAGATCCTGTTCCTACCTCAGGAGATTATTTCTCAGATTCTTTACAAGAATGTGTTTTATGTAATATTTTACTTCTTAACTTAACAATGTTATATTTATATTGGAAAGATTGCATCCTAAGCAGGGACTTTGTTCACAAAATTCTCTCAAGAACAATTTTAGTAACTTTTATTTAAAGGAGGTAGAAAGATAGTATGAGGGCAAAGATATGGATGTTGGCTTGGCACAGAGAATAGAATTTGCAAAAATTTGACTTTGTTGCAGAAGCCATAAAAAACATAAAAAATTAGCACTCAGTAGCTTTGTGTTTGAACTTGAAACAGAGAGATGCATACAGAGTAAAAATAAGGGGCTAAAGTAAATTTCATTATGCTTTAATTGAAGTAAAAAAAAATCAAGGGTAGCAATCATGATCTTATTACTCTCTATGGACTCTAGAAGTAGAAGTAGCTGCTACTGCTTCTGATTCAGTGGCTCCCAAGGCCAGCTCCGATTTTTCTGGGGTTAGGGCTATGCTGATGCAACCTGAATTGTACTGTGTTCTACTCTCATCCAAATGGATTATATTAATTTTAATAACATTCTATTGTCTTAACTAGTAACATTTAATAATAAATAGTAACATTAATTTTATATTTTTAGGCTCAGCCTCCCTTTCTTCTGCACTGGAATTATAGCCATTCACAGATCCTATCCCACTGCTGTATGGTATGGGATCTTTGATCTCCATGTTCAACTTGGCCTGATTCACCAGTCTAGTAGCAGCTTGGTGGTCACCTGCTCTCAGTGACTCACTATTGGTGATAGATTTACTGTGATATCTGATTGGCTTAGCACACTTCAGCTCAGAACTTCTAAGGTCAAGAGATCTTCCATCCTCAGCTTCTCCAGGATAAGGGATTAAAGAGCCTGGTAGTTCTTTGTATTCCCAGGATTTAGATCAGTACATGGCACATGATAGGTACTACAAATGCTTATTGACTTCTTTTTTGTTTCATAGGGTTATTGTGAACATAAATCATTAACATAACTTTTTCAAATTTTGTCAAAATATTTGACAAGTTTCTCTCATTTGGATGAAACAGAAAGAGTCAGAGTCAGAGAGGCAGAGACAAACAGAATCAATGTGTGTGTGTGTGTGTGTGTGAGAGAGAGAGAGAGAGAGAGAGAGAGAGAGAGAGAGAGAGAGAGAGAGATATCTTTGAAAATGGTTTTGTGTCTGGACTCATAGTCATCAATAGCCATTGATGCTTCAATATTAACTTGGCAGAAGTTTTTAGTGAAATTCTCTAAGCATTTGCCCTTTGTATCATGCTATTGAGTGTTTTGATCAGGCATTTAGATGCAGATATAGAATGTATATTTATTCAATGTTCAGATAATCCAGAGTTATAAATTATAATTAATATACTAAGTGATAGAACAGGAATCCAAAAACATTTTTTGAAATGTATTATTGTGATGAATCTAGAAAGATGACATATAATAAAAATAAAATAAGATCTTGCACTTGGGTTCAAAAAATTAGCTTCTCAAGTATAAGAGGTGGGATGCATGTCTAAACAGAATTATGTCTGAAAGAGACTGGAGAATTTTAGTGTACTGGGTTGGGGGTGAATATGATTCAGAAATGTTATATACTAGAGGAACATATGGTAAATGCAATCTTTGGTTATATTAAAAATTTATGGTATTGGGGGCAGCTAGATGTACAGTGAATAGAGCACAGGTCCTAGAATTAGGAGGATCTGAATTCACATCAGATCTCAGATATTTAACACTTATCCTGGGCAAGTCACTTAATCCTAACTGCATTTTTTTAAAGCATGATGTCCTCAGCAAAGTGACAGTTTCATGATCTTCTGTCCTGACCAATAAATCAAATCAAGCCAACTGAGGAAATAGAGAAAAGCAAAAATAACCCTTGACCTTAAGAAGCTCACAAATCTAGGGAGACAGCATGTTAAACATGTCCAAATAAGATGTATACAGAATAAACCAAATATAGTCTCATTAGGAAGGCAATGGCATTAAATGGGATGAGGAAAGGCTTCTTGAGAAAGTAAAATTTTAATTGAAACTTGAAGGAATCTATGCAAGCCAGAAGGAGGAAACCAAGAGCATCATAATGCTGCACAGGCATTGGGATCACCTTGTGATGATGCACAAAATTGGGAGATGTCTTCTTGTGAAATAGCAAAAAGATCAGTGTCATTGGATCATGATGTAAGGGAGTTGTAATACTGGAAAAGATGAGATAATATAGAAATTAAAGAGTTTTTAATATTTCATTTGAATCCCTGAGAGGGAGAGATTGTCTGGGGGCAGAGCAGAATCCCTTATTCTCCCAGGGCTGAATTGGACTTTCCTCTCAGAGAATTCAGCATTGAATGTGAGATTCCAATGATTTTTATATGACTCTAATGATCAGGGGAGACAAAGGCAAGGAGTGGAGTCCAAATGCTGGTGAGCATGGGAATTTCCAGGAAGGGACTATTAATTCGGTTCTGACAGGTTGGGGGGAGGGGGTGAGGACCATAAATTCTTGATAACTTAAGAGGTATTAGGAGCCAGGATGTCTGAAATAGAAAATCTCCCCCTTATCTGAGATTAAGCATTACAATTTATGACCTTAGAGTAGCCAGCACTAAATTATATCAGTCCTAATAGTCACAAGGATTAAGGCAGAACAATTCAAGGAATTGAAGCAAAACAATTTAGGAAACTGAGGCAAGACAATAAAAGGAAACTGTGGCACAACAGAGTAAAGTGAAAGAAATCTGGAAAGATAGGAAAGGGCTAAGTTTAAAAACCCAATAATACCATAAGCTGCAGAGTAGGTTTTTATCTTCACTGGCAAAGGATGTTTCTTCCCTGAAGTTTCCTATACCACATCTGGAATATTCCAGAATTCCACATGTGGAATATTATATTTAGTTGTGGACATCACATTTTAGGAAGAAGAATAAATTGGAAACAGTCTGAAAGAGAATGACCAGAAAAGTGAAGAGCCTAGAGATTATGCATATAAGGCACCCTAAATTATTTAAAGGAATTGCTTAGTCTGGAGAATTGAAGGTATAGGGGAAACATTAAAGAGATTTTAGTCAGGAAGTCCAGAACTCAAATTTTACTTCTTCCCAAGTTGTGTAGTCCTGAATAGGTTACTTTAGGCTCTGTTTCCATTTCCTCATCTGTAAAATGGGGATAATAAAAGCACTAATCTCCTGGGAAAATGGGGATAATAAAAGCACTAATCTCCTGGGTGATTGTAAAGATAAAATAAGGTATTTGAAAAGCATTTTGTAAACTTTAATAAACATAGTAGAAATATATGCTAAATCCAATGAATGCATACATATTTATGCAATTATCCTGCCACACAAGAAAAAAGTGAAGCAAAATAAAATGCAAGCAAACAAGAACAAAGAGTGAAAATGCTATGTTTCTATGAATGAAAATGCTATGAAAATACTTAGTTCCCACTGTCCTCTCTCAGGGTGTAGATGGCTCTCTTCATCACTGAACAATTGGAACTAGTTTTGTTGAGGTATGAGAAATGAGGGGAGAAAAATACCCTAACAGCAATGGGGTCGCCAGGGCGGTGTCGAAGGTTTTTGTGAAAGAATTCACAATCCTGATCTGCAGGCAAAATTTTTTTGGGGAAAAAAAGAAGTTTAATACACTGGAAAACAACTTTCCAGAGGGCTAGTTCCAAATAGGAATTAGTGAAAGTTTGGATATAGAATCTTGTCTTTTTATTATCATTCTATGGTTTGGGGCTAGGGAGCTATCTCCAGATGAATTGAAAGACTAATCAATAGTTGGTGGTAATTATGCCCCAGACCAAGATCTCTAATTGAATTGCAGGTGGAGATTATTATGGGAGTTTCCCCTAGGAATAGGAGGCTGGGGCCTCCCAAGATTCAGAGCCTTTTCAATCCAGGTTCCCTTCCCCCAAAGATCAGGGGGACAGTTCTTATTACATCAGTTTGAACCATGTCATTGTTGAAGAGAGCTACATCTATCAGAATTGTTATCTATCAGAATTGATTTTCATCCATCAGAATTGATCGTCATATAGTCTTGTTCTTGCTGTATATAATGATCTCCTGATAGTGCTCATTTCACTCAGCATCAGTTCATATAAATTTCTCCAGATCTCTCTGAAATCATCCTGTGGTCCTTTCTTACAGAACAATAATATTCCATAACATTCATATGCCATAACTTATTCAGCCATTCCCCAACTGATGGGCACAGGATAGTTCTTTAAACTGATAAAACAGAGGACAAGAGTTCCTGTCAGAGATCATTCTGCAAGATTAAATGTTCTTAATTTAACCAATAGGAACTCAGGGCAATCTTCATGCAATGCTATCCAGATTAAGGTCTGGCAATATAGTTTTCTTGGGGCATTGACTTTGCTTACAATGACTTTAAGATTCTTTGTGATTTCAAGAGAGATCACTCCCTTATTCTGGCAATATTGCTTCAAGGTCAAGCTGCTGGGAAGAAGGGCAACTTGGAGGGCAAGGCCACCAGGCTCAGCAAATGGGCAGAGGTCAGGTCTCCTTCAGGACCATCTGTGCAATCCAAATCCTGACAAACAGCAATTCCTGTACTTGTGTATTTCCTGGACATTTCTTTAGAACTAGATGGTATGTATCCATGGAAAAATTTTACTTTCTTCCAGACAATAAAATGATTTTATTAGAATATGGGGGGAAATAACCAGTTAATATATATATTTGATTCTCCTCTTTTGTGTATTTTATATGGGGGGGGGAGAGTGTGTGATAGAAAAAGGCCCTCCTTCCTCCTCTCTAGATCTCACTACACCCGAAGGTCACATAGGATTAGAGTAGCAAATTCTGACACTCTACTTATATGTCTCCTGCAGAAGAAAGCTAGAGCTAGGGCTGAATACATACATTATACTCATCCTTTCAAATACAGAACAATGGTTATAGTTGGTTACTTCCTGTATCTCCTGACAGCAGTTTTATAGTAATGGGAAAGGTTGTGCCTGCTGACTACATACTGATCCTTAGCAAACTGTTAGTCTTTATAGGGTAGAATTCTGAGTTAAGGATTTAAGGTATATTTTAAATTTCAGGACCCTGTAGCTCAAAAGTCTATACCCTGAATGATATATTTGTTCCACCAAATTTCAGGATCTTTTAGCTCAAAAGTCTATACCCTGAATGATACATTTGTTCCACCAATTGCCTATCCTTTTTTGAAAGCTTCATGTATCCATTTTTTATAGGAAAGGCTTAAACAACAAGGGGATTACTCAACGATTCATTTAAAGGGAACATTAAAAGAAAATTGAGGCACAAAGCATCTTGCCTTCTTTAATTGCTCATTTATTATTGCTGTGGTTGAGATAACGGCTTTGTGTTATTCTTCTAAATAGTGTACAATATTTATTGGTAAATATAGCAGTGAATAAATTAATGTCAGTTGGGATTTGGTGAGGGAATTTTCCTCTCTATTGTTAGCTATTTATTCTTTCTTTCTTTCTTTATTTTTAAAACATAGTGTATCATGCCTGCATGGCTCTCTTGGCAGGAATCTCAATTCTGAGGCAAAAAATTGTGAATTCAAGGTCCAAGTATAGATTTCTTCTCCATGTTTCTGCAGCACAGCCAAATGCTCTTGGAGGCTTTATCTATATCTGAATTATGTAATCTGTGTCTTGTTTGCAAATTACTTCCATAATTTTACAGGGAGATAATGAAAGATCAGAGCCAGGGCAGTATAGTAGGATAGAATGTTGGATTAAAAGTCAGGAAGATCAGAATTTGAAAACATTTTTATATGATTGCTAGTTGTGTGATGCTGGACAAATTATTTAACTTGCCTCAACTTCTTTATAACTTCTTTATAACTAAAGAGGTGATTATTCATAATCACTTCACAGGGCAGTTATGAAAATAACTGAAATAGTTCATATGAATAAATATTCATACTTATTTATAAGCACATATAATATAAAAATACAATTTTATATATACATGTGCATGTATGTGGATGTATTAGGCTGTTGATGTTTCAATAAATTTTTTTCAAATAATTCAAGCAATACAGCTCCTACTATATTGAATGTATTCTACTTAGTTCTAAGAATACAAAGATGAAGAATAAAATGGTTATCTGTCTTCAATAAGTTTAAAACCTATTTTTTTTAATAATGGGAATGGATTGGGGAAAAGAAAACACACACACACACACACACACACACACACACACACTATTTTCCCACATTCAGATTTTTTCAAATGGGTGTATGATCGAATAAATATGGCTATCCATTTTAACAATATCAATTGCATCTTACGAGACTCATGTATAGCCTCTTTTTAAGTCCACTACAATAAGTCTATCCAACATTAAGAAGCCAGCACCAATTATTATTGATTTTGTGATGATACCAATGGAATTCAAAAGGAGGTAATTTTGTTATTTCTCATTCTCAGCATATGACTAATTCATATTTTTATTTTATTTTTAAATAATAGATTTTTATTTTCAAAATATACGCAAAGATAGTTTTCAACATACATCCTTGCAAAACCTTGTGTTCCAAATTTCTCTCCCTCTCTTTTCCTTACCCCTTTTCTTAGACAGCAAATTATCCAATATATGTTAAACATGTACAATTCTTCTATATATATTTCCCCATTTATCATGCTGCACAAGAAAAATCAGATCAAAAAGGAAAAAAAAATAAGAAAGAAAAAAAAAGCAAGCAAACAAAACAAAAAGGTGAAAATACTATATTGTGATCCATATTCAGTCCTGACAATCCTGTTTCTGGATACAGATGACTCTTTCCATCACAAGTCTAATGGAATTGGTCTGAATCACCTCATTGTTGAAAAGATACATATCCATCAGTAATTCATCTCTTTTAATAAAGCATTTCTTTAATGACTTCCTTTATTCAGCTTATCCTTTGTAATTACTTGTTTATAGTGTGTTACAACTAGCTCATGGCCCTAATTCTCCTTTCTATTCTCCTTTAGGTGATCCTCAATTTTAATTATTCAGGGATACTAGTGTTTCTGACAGTTAGTCGATAAAATTTATTAAGTGCCTGTTATGTGTTAGGCACTATGCTAAACACTAGGGATACAAAGAAAGGTAAAAGACAGTTTCTTCTCTCAAGAAACTCACAATTTAATAGGAAAAGACAATTCAAAATAGAACTGAAAAGCTGCAAAAAGTACTTTAGTATGTCCCTGCATTCCCTTCTTAGATGGAGGATCTCATAAGAGCTCTCCAATGTTTACCTTCTCCCATCTTCAATCAGAAAAACCTCAAGATCAGGGAAGTACTGAAGAGGGGTATATTTATTGACTCAATATTGCAAGAAGATAAGTTTCTGATGATAATTAAGTCTAGGTAAGTAACCAGACAATTCATAAATCATAGCCATCATAAATTATTGTTATTCAAAAAATATGCCTTTGTTTTAGATCATAAAAAGAATTTTTTTCCATTTCCTGAAAGCAATCCAATCCATTCTTCTCCTCTTTTTTTGATTTTGGGTTCAACTCATTATCCACTTGCAATTTTCAAGATATATATATATATATTGATGGACAATTTCTATCTGCAAATCATAGTCCAGATAATAAGCATTCTTATCAACTTCATTTTTTTTGCATATAGAATGAGATCAAATCCTTTTAATGAATATGGATTATTTTTAGGAGGTCACTGAAAAATGTTACCTCTTTTTAGATTTTTCAAAGCATCTTGTATTATTTTGGCATATTAGTGAGAAGATACCTTGTTGGCGAATGGAATCTTTTAAGATATTGTTTTGTTATACTGAATCAAATGCTTCTTTATAGTCAATAAAAACTAATCACAGTGAAGTCCTGAATTATCTATATCATTCAGTCAAATATGTAATGGTAAAGATATATTCTATTGTAGGATATTGTTTCTTATTTCATAATAATACCATAATCAAAGATTTGCCTGTGTATACAGTTTATTATTATGACAATTTATTTACATGGGGAAACAGGCATATGGATCCATAATTATTGATGTTTTCTCAATTGTCTTTTAGTGGACATTGAAATGGAATTGCTAAATGTTTGATTAAAAGAATTTATGTTAAATTCTAAAAAAAAGTGATATAAGCAGTAATAATAATGTCTGGGATAGTGTGTGTGTGTGTGTGTGTGTGTGTGTGTGTGTGTGTTTGTACATACATGGGATTTTGGAATCTACCCTTCATTCAGATATTTTGAAAGTGAAGGGTCTTACACTCAATATTCCATCTCCCAACTCTTCCATTTTGCCCTGGTTTTCCTCCTTGTGTGGAATGTTCTCTTCACTTTGACTTCTGTGGCTTCCTTCAAGATTCAGCTCAAATTCCACCTTATTTGGGAGGCCTTTCTCCAAGCCTGTTAGTGCTCTAGGTTATCTTGGCATTTACATTTGTAAATTTATGTATTTATTTGCCCTTCATCTCCCTCAATAGAATGTGAAATTCTTGAACATAACCAGGAGAATGTCTTTGCTCTCCATTGTAAGACCTGTGTTTAGCACACTGGCTGGTATACAGCAAGCACTTAATGAAAGCTTTTATATGATTTGACTAACTGGCTCTTCTACTTTTGATGTGAAAAAAATTGTCATAAAAATATTTGCAGGTCTTCTTAATCTTTCTTTCTTTTTCATTTTATAATATACTTGGAATATTTTGCTGAATTATCTTTAAATTAACATGCCTTCCCCTGCGTCTTATTGTTTCATAAAGTGATGCTGGTCATAATTTTTCACTAACGTTGTCCATGAGATTTTTTAGAACTTATAAAATCTCCTTTTCAGAATAAGCATCTATAAACATGAACATTTCAATATTTTGTATTCAATTTGATCTTTTTTATAACAATGAAGTGATTTCACAATATACAGAAGCTGATGCAGGAATGATTCCCATATTAGTAGTGAGCTGCTTCCTCTCTATTTTTGGTGATATTACTTGGTGCTCAATATGTGTAGCACCTTCCGATTCTTCTCTAAGAAAGTGTTCATAATATCTAGGTAAAATATGCTAGGAAAATTTAAGTAGGAAAAAGTCACTTTCAGCCAGGGTTTTTGGTGGTGGAGGAATAGTGGAGAGGGAACTAGGTATGAACTCATGCAGAAGGAAAAGAAGCATTTTAATAGGTAGAGATAAGAAAAATAAGTCTATATATGGCATAGTAGACACTATTCACTCACTATAAGTGAGTGAATATATAGTTTATAATAGTACAGTATAGACTGAGGAACAGTTAGAAGTCCAGTTTTAATTTTGTCAACTCCCTTCTGAGTTGAGTATAAAACATTGAACATAAATATTCATTGAAAGTTCAGGAGACCCTAGTTAAGTCAGGAGACACTAGTTGTGTGATCTTGGGCAAGTCACTTAATTTCTGTTTACCTGTTTTCTCATTTGTAAAATGAGGATAAAAATAACATGTCTTCCAGGGTGGTTGTGAAGATCAACTGAGATAATAAGTATAAAAGGCTTGACACAGTACCTGCCATATTATAACTATATTGTTGTTGTTATTGTTATTATTATTTATGTGAGAAGGCATTGTACTAGGTTCAATGGGGGAATTCAAACATCTGACATTAAATTCCTGACCTCAAAGAGATTTTGGATTCGATTGAGCGACAGTTACATACTGAATGGTCAAAGGGCAATACAAAGTAATGTGTGTTAAATTCCAAAAAGAGTATTACAAACAATAGAAGATTCACATGTTTAAGTAGGAAAGAGAACAATGTTGACTAAAATAGGAAAGTAAGGTCTCATGGGAGGGGGATAGGGTGGTTTGAAATAGTATTTTTGCCTTACCTGTGTACCCTCCCCTATAATTTCTTTTCTTGTTTTCCCACCATTTCCTTCCTTTCTCTTCTTTCCTTCACCTATTCTTTAAAAAAATTTCTTCCTATCTTCTTCTACAAAATTATATATTAGTAGTGGTATGGAGGATGGTAACATGTGAGATTAGAGAGGAAGAGTCATTGTAGTTTATTTTTTCCTCTAGCTTGAGCTCTTTTCATGCCTCTAGGTCTATAAAACTGGAGTGGCAACTCATTCAAGTGACATAGTAATCTCCATGCCCTGGCCTCCATTCCCAGCTTTTAGTGAAATGGATTGGAAGGGCCAAAGCAGTGCATGTGTTGATGCCTGGATGTAAATCAGTGATAGTTGGACTGAGCACTGCATTTCTGAGTATGTCACTTCTTGTTAAAATTCCATTCTGCTGTGATGGGCAGGTGCAGACAAATGGTATGGTGGTATTGCCACTATTCAGCCAAAGTTCCCAATGCAGATGATGAACTCAGGATTTTAGATTTTCAAAGGCCCAGGGCTCTCCAATTTAATTACAATTAATCAATTTAATTACAGAGATTTTGAAAGTAGGAATCAGAAAATAATAGTTCATGTGTATATAGCACTTTGGGATTGGCAAATCATTTCCCCACCTCTTAGAATAATTCCATGATTCAAGAAATATTATTATGCCCATTTTACAGTTGATAAAATTGAAGCTCAGAGAATTGAAGTGACTTGCTCAGAGTTACAGAGTTAGTATGCAAATTGGACAGCAAACCAAAGGTTTACTGTCTAGTAACCTCTATGTCCCATTGGTTTTCTGTCATGAACTTCTTAGTGACTGAGATAAAAGCACAGAAATCAAAATTTCCAATTGTCATAAAATTGGGAGAGATACCTAATATATTGAATAATAAAGTAGAAATACTAAAGGATGTTGACAGGCTGAAATGATAGACTGAAGCTATCAAATGGCATTAAATAGGGACAAACTTAAAATCATAGAATTAAAAAAAGGTCAAATTCTAAATTGACTTCCAAAAATGTCAATTGCACATGTATAGGGGAAATTAAGATAGAAAGTATGGAGATTTTAGTAGACTGCAAGCACATTGTATTAGCAGTGTAACATGGTAAAAAGCAAAAACAAAAACAAAAAAAGTTAATGTGATAATATGGTATTAAAGCACAATGTTCAGATCAAGATAGGTGATAATCCTAATCTGTCCTGGTCATGAAATAGTATTTCTATTTTTGGGTACCAGATTTTAGACGGGATCTTGTTAATGTGGAAAACATCTAGAGGAATCCAGCAATTTTGCATGCAAAAATCAACTGAAGGTCAGGTTAAAATGGTTATTTAGAGGAAAGGAGACTTGAGAAATTATTTTTAATATTTTGAAGATTTTTTGAATGAAATTGTTCTACTAGGATCTTGAAAAAAAACTAGGACCAAAAATTAGAAATGCCAGAGAGGCAGGTTTCAGTGCAAACTTGGAGAAAAATAAATCCAGTAATGAAGACTGTCCAAAAGTGGAATGGGTTGTTTCAGGAAGTGGTGAGTTCTAGTCACTGAAGATCATCTGTCAGAGCTTCATGAAAGTTTGTCAAGAATGTTATAGAGAAGATAAACAAATTTGAACAAAGGTTGGAGTTGATAACTACTGAAAGCTTTTCAATTTCTTCAGTTCTATGATCTAATTTTATTCCCCTAAAAAGACACTGTATTGCATGACTTACTTACTATTCCTCTGGATCTTGGCTAACATGAATCAAGAGTCAGGGACAAATGTGGCAGGATTGATCATGAACTTGCTGACTGAAGTAACAGAACAGATAGAACAGAGAGTCCTGGGAAGCAGTACAGGTTAAAATCAATTTGCAGAATCCAGCGGAAAGTCCCTAGTTATTGTCAGTGCTAAGGTCAATAGCATTAGAAACACAGAGAAACAACTAGAATATTCTTACAAGTTCAAAAGCCTCAACTCATGGTCAGCAGGAGACATATTGGGAGGCAAAAAAGAGGTAGATAAAAAAGGAAATAGAAGAAGGCAGTGATGAACTGATGTATTACAGGCAAGTCAAAAGTTAGGTGGTAGTTAACTGAGCCTTTTCAGGGACTTTGTCAAGTTGATTGGATAAGTTGTATATTATTATCCCCCTCTTTAAAGGGGAGCTATGCCTTGACTGGTAATGAAACATTATTTCCTGGCAGGGGGCAGAGTATGACAAGAGACTTGTTCTTGAGGGGAAAAAAAATCTCTTTCTATCAGAATGCTTTCCCTCTATAGTTCTACCTATTGAAATTTTACACATCTTCCAATGTCTTGTCAAATGTCACAGACTTCATGAATTTTCCTTTATTCTTGACCCTCCTTGCTTTACCTCCACTTGCAACAACCTAATATCTTCATTCTTTGTACTTACATGTGATACAATGAAAGTAATTTAACATTTGAAATTGGAGGATCTGGGTTCAAGTCCCAACTTGACTACTTACTATATATGTAACCTTGTGTGAATAATAGCCTCATATAGACCTGCAATATAAAGAGGTTTTACTCACTGATTTATGTACAATTTCCCATCTTTAAGTCTATAAATTATAAAACTAACACTTTGCTTATGGTACCTATCCTGTCTTGTATTTTAATTTCTTTTAAAGATATTTCAACCCTCCTAAGGGACAATAATCTCTCTGAGAGCAAAAATGTGTCTTATTCATTCTGTATTCCAATAGAACTTAGAATAATGTTGAACACCTATCAGATCTTTGGAGAGGGGAGGAATTTATGACCAAAGAAGAATTAGAGAACATTATGAATGGCACAATGGATAACTTTGATCATATTAAATTTTTTTTGCATAAACAAAACCAACAGAAACAAGATTAAAAGGAAGTATGAAGCTGGGGAAAAAAATCTTTGCAGCCAGTGTTTCTGATAAAGGTCTCATTTCTAAAATATATTAAAACTGTGTCAAACTTATAAGAATACAAGTCTCATTCCCCAGTTGATAAATGGATAAAGGATATAAATAGACAATTTTCAGATAATTAAATTAAAGCCATTTATAATTATATGAAAAATGCTCCAAATTATTCTTGATTAAAGAAATTAAAACAACTCTGAGGTATTATCTCATACCTCACAGATTGGTTAAGTTGACAGGAAATGCTAATGATAAATGTTGGAGGGGATATGTACATTAATACATTGTTGGTGGAGTTGTGAAATGTTCCATCTATTCTGGAATGCAATCTGGAATTATGCCCAATGGACTATAAAACTGTGCATATTCTTTGAACCAGCAGTGCCATTATTGGATCTGTATCCCAAGACAATCATAAAGGAGGGGAAAAAACCCATATGTGCAAAATGTTTGGTAGCAATTCTTTTTGTGGTAGCAAAGAATTGAAAAAGGAGTGGATGCCCATCAATTGGGGAATGGCTGGACAAATTGTGGTACATGAAGATAAACAAATAGTATTGTTTTGTAAAAAATGATAAACAAGCTTTTTATAGAAATGCCTGGAAAGATTTAGATGAACTAATGCTGAGGAAAACCAGCAGAACCAGAAATATATTGTATGCAATAACAGCAAGAATGTATGATGATGAACTATGAAAAGCTTGATTCTTCCCAGTGATTCAGTGACCCAAAACGATCCCAATAGACTGTGGACAGAAAATTCCATCTGCATCCAGAAAATGATCTAAGAAAAATGAATGTAAATCAACACGCACATTCAATTCTTTTATTTTTTTTATTTTTAATCTCTCCCATGGCTTTTCCCTTTTGCTCTGATTTTTCTCTTCCGAAATGATTCATAAAGTGTAATGTTCTCGATAGCTTTTTGGAGGTCTTGGGACCAGCCTTCCTTTCAGCAGAGTAATCATCACGAGAATAGCAGGATAAAGTCCAAAAGTCTTTATTGTCTCCTTCATAGTCTATCTCCTTGCCTGGGGCTCAGCTAGCTTTCTGGAGGCCCTCCAGAATGGGTCTCAGTTTCAGTGGAAGAATGCAGGAGAGCCACCACAATGGTCTCTATCTTGAAGTCTCTCTCTGGCTGAGTTTGTCCCCATTTTATATGTTCTATTACAATTACATCATTACAATATACTGAGTATATACCAATCATTATATCACTAGAGAACCATTATTTGTTGTAAGATTAAATCATTCATACTGAACTAGAGAAATCATATGCTAAACTAGATAACCACTGTCTAATCAGTTCCACTGAGTTAACACCTTGTAGGATTAAAATAATCATATAGAATTCCTGCCCTTTACAATAAAGCAATGTGCATTAAAAATAAATAAACTTGCTACGATAAAAAAGGAAGAAAAAACAATGTTGAATGAATTAGACATATTTTAGTGCTAGCCAACATGCAGCCATCCTATTGTTATTTTGAAAAATCTCAGTTTTTGAAAACTCCAAATGAGTCTGAAGGAAAAGCAGGTGCAAGAGCTAGGAAAGGAGATAGTTCATATCCTTCCAATGTTATTCCTTCAGTCAAAGCATGAATGTACCATATGTGCTGGTGTGAAGAGAGTGAGTACTTCATTCATTGGACTGGTAGGATGGAGAACTATTCTAAAAACTCAGATGAATGAATCAATTCATAGTGAGTATTATGGCAAGACAGCTCATTTTACTCTCATAATTCTTTGTCAAGTATATGTTTTGAATGATTTCATGTGTATAATTGATATCACATTGATTGCTTTATCAATGGATGGGATAGGCATTGGAAGAAGAAAAGATTTGGAACTCAAAATTTGTAAAATATAAAAAAATAAAAATTATCCTAAAATAATTTTTGTTATGTGATATTGACATAGAATCACCCTAATGCCCAGAAATCATGGTGCTGTCCCCTTTGATTCACCTCTTATTTTAAATATTGTTTTACCTTCTCTCAAATTCCCAGCATGAACTCATTCACTTTATTTGCTGAGCTCCCCACATGGCTCTATTTATTAAGCTACTAAGCTTAATAAATGTGCCAGGCACTGTGCTAAGTAGTAAAGATACAAATATCAAAGAGATACAATCAAGGATCATACATTCTAAAAAGAAAGATAGTATAGGTAAAGAAGTGATGGCTAATCCTCAGCAACGAGATCAACCAAATCATTTCCAATGGAGCAGTAATGAACTGAACCAACTATGCCCAGATAAAGAACTTTGGGAGATGACTAAAAACCATTACATTGAATTCCCAATCCCTATATTTATGCCCACTTGCATTTTTGATTTCCTTCACAAGCTAATTGTACAATATTTCAGAGTCTGATTCTTTTTATACAGCAAAATAACATTTTGGTCATGTATACTTATTGTGTATCTAATTTATATTTTAATGTATTTAACATCTACTGGTCATCCTGCCATCTAGGGGAGGGGGTGGGGGGTAAGAGGTGAAAAATTGGAACAAGAGGTTTGGCAATTGTTAACGCTGTAAAGTTACCCATGCATATAACCTGTAAATAAAAGGCTATTAAATTTAAAAAAAAAAAAAAGAAGAAGTGATGGCTATATATCCCAAAGAGATCTTAAAGGAAGGAAATGGACCCACATGTGTAGAAATGATTGTGGCAGTCTTCTTTGTAGTGGCAAGAAACTGGAAACTGAGTGAATACCCGTTTCTTGGAGAATGGCTGAATAAATTGTGTATATGAATGTTATGGAATATTATTGTTCTACAAGAAACGATCAGCAGGGTGATTGTAGGGAGGACTGGAGAGAATTACATGAACTGATGCTAAATGAAATGAGCAGAATCAGGAGATCATTGTACACGGCAATTTCATTATTATATGATGATCAATTCTGATGAATGTGACTCTTTACAACAATGAGATGACCCTTGCCGGTTCCAATGATCTTGTGATGAAGAGAGCCATCTACACCCAGAGAGGGGCCTGTGGGAAATGAATGTGGACCACAACATAACATTCTTACTATTGTGGTTGTTTGCTTGCATTTTGTTTCTTACTCATTTACTTTTTTAATCTGATTTTTTTTTTTTGTGAAACAAGAGAATTGTTTATACATATTGGATTTAACATATGTTTTAATATGTTTAACATATATTAAATTGCTTGCCATCTAGGGAAGGGGTTGGGGGGGAAGGAGAAGAAAATCTGAAATACAAGGGTATGCAAGGGTCAATGTTGTCAAATTATCCATGCATATGTTTTGAAAATAAAAGCATTAAAAATTAAAAAAAAGAGAAGTGATGACCAGGAAATGGAGTTTTGTTCTAGGAAGTAATGAGCATAATAAATGGAGCCATAGGGCAGGAGAAAGGCATGCCATTTCCAAAAGTAATGAGAGTTGATTTGATTAATGTTTCCAAAGCAAGAGATGGAAAACTAGAGAAAATTAATATGCATAGTATACATATGGTAGCAGAACATATATAGCAAGATATCCAAGGTGTATGACTGTGAATGGGATATAGACCATGATTTAAGGCTGGCAAAGTATACTGGGTTGGTGAGTATGTCCTCAGTCACTCAATTGAACACCACGGTGGAGTTCCAAAGATCAATAACTTGATCTTCTCCAGGAAGAATGTACATGGGGATAGAGGAAAAATGATTTCTAAAGGGCTTGTGTAGAGCATGCCTCTGCAGGTGGGGAAATATGGGACATGGGAGAGGAGAGAGAGCAAGATGCCTGGGTTATAAATAGTTCTGGATGGGATATAGAGAACTACAATATCCATTAATGAAACAAAGATGTGCAAAGCAGCATATTTTGTTAGATTTTGTCATACTCATGAGATATTTGTCATACATACATGAGAGAGCTAGTACAAACTGAAGAAAGGAAATTGTTGGTGGGGTAGGACTAATGAAGAGAAAGGGTTTATGGTCATCCTTAGGGAAGTATCATAAGCTTAGGTGAAGTGTTGCCTTGAGATGGGATACAATGGCTTCTTGAGATCCTTTTCAGATGGAGGAAGTATTATCATAATTAGACCCAGGAAAAATACAAGAATAATATGTTACTTCAGATAGAATGCTAGATGGGGAACTTCCAGATTGGTTCCGTCACTGTTTAGTTACATGATCTTGGACAAGTAACTGAATCTCATATGGCTCCTCTGTAAAATATGGAGTTTGTATGAGATGATCTCTAAGGTTTCTCCCTGATATAAGAGTTAATGATAACACCTATATTAAAACATATAAACATCATTTTAATCCCAGGTAGTCACAGACTATCAGGACATTTTTAGGTGATCCCTCTTCACTGTCATAAGTCCTTAATTAAAAAAAAATGTCTGCTGATAAATAATGGTGTTAAATGTGTTATATAGGTCTCCCAAAGTCACCTTCCCCTGTTCTATTTCTGTGCTCCATCAATGTTCCCTCTGGAGCTCATTTTACTGCTGAATCCCCCAAAGCAAGCCCCCAGAGAAGGTTTACTAAATAACACTGGTCCTGATTATAAATACTTGGATGGCATCATTCTTGAAATATCCAAGTGAGATATCTGCAGTTATTGTTCATCTTGGTTTTTTCACATAATCCCATAACTTTAGGAAGTCTCCCTCACTATAACACTTACCTATGTGTATTAGTAGAAAAAGCCTCAGACTTAGCTAGAATCAATCTATTTTCCTGATGGATAAATTTTATATGCAGTAACATTTCAAAAATTTCAAACTACTCTGCATGTATTATTTCACTTGATCTGTACAACTCATAGACAGTAGAAGTATTCTTACCATCTTAGAGATAAGGAAAACTGAATCTTACTCTGTTCTCCTATGACTTACTAGAATTCACAAAATTGGCTCATCAAGAACTTAATTCTTGATCTTCTGAATCTAATTTCAGTGCTCTTTCCATCAAACTATGATGTTTTCCTGAAGACCAAGATTAAAATTCTAGTTCAACAATTGCTTAGCTAATGCTTTAAGGAAATCAATTAAATTCGTTTAGGCTCAGTTTCTTTACCCATGTGGCACAGTAAGAAGAAAACTAAGATTGGAGACCAAAAAATCTAAGAATAGATGACCTTAAATACTTACTAGCTGTGTGATTCTGGGAAATCACTTAATTTCTCTGCTTCAGTTTCCTCTTCTGTCAAATTGGAATAATATTTGTACTATCCATCTCATAATGCTGTGTTGTTCAGATAAGAAGCTATTCATAATATTGCAAAGGTATTACATAAATGCTACTCTGTTCATTCATTCAACATTCAGGTAACATTAAGTGCCTATTTCTTGGAAAAATCTTAATCCAGTAAAGGTTTATATAAGGCCCCTGTTCTTATAAGGTGAGGCACAGCTAATGATAATATAATGCCTTAATGAAATGCACTAATGCTGAAAGGCACAAAAGAGCTATGGGGGAAAGGGTCCAGACAGTGAAGTTATTAATTGAAAATTGCAATCAAAAGGGACGTAATTTTTTTTCATGGAAGAGCTGTCATTTTCTTTGGGGGTTTAAAGAGGGGGTTTGTTATATTGTATTCATGGAAGAAGTGTCACTTTTGGTGAGGTTTAGAGGGTATGTATAAATTCAAGAGGCCAAAAGGAGGTCATTCTAAGCACAGAAAAAAAATGTAAATGAGGGCAAGGAAAAGCATAAAGATAACAAGACTGCAAAAAAAAACAGTCCAAATTGACTGGAACAAAGAGTGTATGAAAGGGATTGATATAAAATAGGTCTAGAAATAGGTCACGATAATACTAGATTATAAAGCGTCTTGAATGCCCCAAAAAGTATTTTTATTTGTTGGTTTGTGGAAATTTTTTTTAAATAAAGAAGTGACATTATCAGATCAGTGCATAAGGAAGAATATTCTGGCAGCAGTATATATTCAAGGAAAGAGGAAGAGGAGGTGGGAGAATCTATTTGGATTCAGTTGCAATGGTCTAAGTAAGTGGTAATGAAGTCCTGTAGCAAGTATAGATGTAAGTGATGTTAAAGAAGTGGAACCCACATGATTTGGTATATGATTTCATCTGCAAGATAAAATCGAGTGGAGAAGATAGGGAAGAGAGTGATGTCACTGGTAGAAACAGGGATGTCAGAAAAATAAGCAGTGTTTTTTTTTTTTTTTGGGGTGGGGGGTAGAGTTGGATTGGGTTGAGTGAATAGTAAGTTTGATTTTGTAGATGTTGATCATGAACTGCCAGGTGTAAAATGTAATTTACAAATTACAAAATTCGTAAAAATTTTGTTGCTAATATGGGTTTGGAGCTCAGAAGAGAAGTCAAAGTTGTATAATGATATAGAAAGAGGGATAAAAATTTGCACTTGGGTTTGGGAGTTGTCTGCATAGAATTGGTTGCTAAAACTAAGGAAGTGAATGTGATTTGTAGAGGAAGAAGTGTTTGTGTGTGTGTGTGTGTGTGTGTGTGTGTGTGTGTGTGTGTGTCTGTGTGTCTGTATGTCTGTGTGTATATGTATGCATATATATACATATAGAAACACATATATACATATTTTATATAAAAAAGGGGGATGGAAGGAGGGAGTGAATGAGGGAGGGAGAAAGAGAGAGAAAAGTTCAAGAAAGGAAACTTAAGGAACACAAACACTGACTTTAGAGATTTAGAAGAGGATAAATTAGAAGAATAGATGGAAAGAGATGGGTTTAATACGTCCAGGAAATACTGTGGAGGTGCTAGTAAAGTCAGAGGAGATAGAAGTATTCAGTAGGAGGGGTTGACCGACATATTATATACTACACTGAATTCAAGAAGGACAAGTATTGATAATAGGTCCTTTAATTTGACAATTAAGTCATTGGGTGTCAGAGAGAGAGAACAAATTTAGAAAAAAGGCAAGAAGGTAGCTAGGTTGCAAGGAACTGAAGAAGATATGGAACGATAGTTGATTGAGTAGTGGGCAAAGGGAAGACTTTCAAAAATGCTTTAGGTTTGTGGAGACTTGAGTATGTCTATAGGAAGCTAAGAAAAAAGAATGAAAACTCAGTTATTAAGTACTTACAATACATATATCTTGTTCTATGCTAAATGCTAGGGATGAAAATAGAAAAATCAAGATAATCTTTGCTTTTAAGAGGTTCCTGCTGTAATTGGTGGAAACAGTACATAAAAGAATGTTAAGTTTCAGGCTGGATGAAAGGACCTAAAATTCCTAAATGTGCAACAACAGGACAGGTGTCAAGGCCCAAATACATGCACAGCTTAGAGGGCAGTGCTTGGGAGTCTCTGGAATGCAATGGCAGGGCAGAGGGTAACGTATAAAGGACTGTAAGATGCATTTGCAGTCAGTAGCAAACTCTGGTTGTCTTACTTCCTATTCCAGTTATGTGAGTATATTGTTACCCCTGCTTGGAGATCCTCGATGGTACCTAGGTAACCTGAGGCTGGAGGAGAAGTAAGGGTAAACAAAGGGATAGACTATTGGTTGATGTAACTGAAAATGAATGATAAAGGGTATGGCTGTTATAACAAGGTCATCCAAGAATCTGTAGCAGAAATGAAATCAATTTTTATTACTTAGAGGCTTGTAAACCACAAGTCCCACACACAAAAAAAATTAATTTCCTTTGTTCCAATTTCAGAGCTCCTCTGATAGAGAAACAATTCTGAACATCCTCCAGGTTCTTACAGAGCTGCTTTCTGTTGGTAAGTATCTTTATTCCCTTATTTACTTTCCTCAGGTGAAGTTAATGGATTGGACAATGAGAACTTGGTATGCACAGAGATATGTGTATTTTTGGATATCTTCTCTGAAGTGCCATTTGACTGAAGCAATCCTGTCAATGTCTTGTTAAGAAGACTCAATGAAATGTTAATTTTTTGTTTCTCATTCACTTGATTCCCACTGACCCAGTGCCAGAACTGATGGTCATTTGGTTCAAAATATAACTTAATTTGTTGGTGGCTTCTTCTGAGATATATGCGTTCTTCATACTCCAAATTCATCTCTGAAACACATTCCAGATACCATGTAAAAGTAAAAAAGTAAAGCTACTGGAAAAAGGAAAGTAATGAAAAACTCAATAAAATATTGAGGGGCAATTATCTTTTCATGTTACTTAATTAGTAGGAAGGGCGCAGTAGGAAGGGCAACCCGGAGGCCTTCGATATCACCGAGGACAAACTTCTCTGCTTACCTCCCCCACCAAAATAAAAATAGATTTAACTCACAGCTTGAGTGTTACAGTGGACTCCCACTTAGCAAAGAGAAAACTGAACTACTCACTCCCAGATGCAGTAGGAGGCGCCTTAGGAGGGGGATTAGAGCTATGAGCAGAGAGACTACAATGCAGCTGAATCAGTTGGGTCTGTTTCTAGGTCTCTAATTAACCTTTCTATTGCATTAATATCCCCACTCTGCTACTCTGCATTCCTAATGGGTGCCAACTGGCTTTTTGTGGTATCTCAATACCACCACTCCAGTTCTTGGCAGTTCTCTTACATACATGAAATGTTGGCAGTAGGAGAAAATAGCTTATTTTTAAATAGATAGCTGGGCACAGAAGTATGGTGGTGTCATGGAGGTCTTAGAGGCAAGGTAGTTGAATAGAACATTTGTATCATTAACCTCCAAAATCCCAAGACTTGAGTTATCCACTAGCAGAAGTAAATTCTAACAGCTAATTATTATCTCCTGGATCCAATAAAAAAGTCTTTGTCTTTTAAATCCCTTCATAACCTGACCTTCTTCTACCTTATTCTTATCTTTTTACACCTTATTCCCTTCTATATATTCTATAATCCAGTCATCCTGACCTTCTTACTGTTCTTTGCACGAGTCCATTTCTTTAGTGTACACATTTTGACTGTCTCTCATGCCTAGAATTCTCTTCCTCTTCAATATCTATTGCTTTCTTTATAATCTCATCTGATGTCCTACCTTTTTCAAGAAGCCTTTACCAGTTCTCTTAAGTTTTAGTGTCTTCTCTCTGAGATCATCTCCAGTTCATGCCATCTTAATCTTATTTGTATATAGTTTGACTTTTTTTTAATTCAATTCTTAGCACTCAACATAGTTTAGTGTAAACTCTTAATAAACACTTGTTGACTATTTGATATTTAAAATTCTTCATATTTTGTCCCCTTCCTGTCATTCTAATCTTCCTATACATTATCCCTCTTTTGGTATTCAATATTCTAGCGTGCTGTTCATCATTCATAATGCTCCATTTCCCTTCTCTATGCCTTTGTACTGGATGTTCTTCATGTCTAGAATGTCCTCTCTCTGCACCTTGATATGATCTCTTGGAATCCCTAGCTTACTCCAAAACTTAACTCAAATGTTACCTTCTCAAGGAAATCTCCAAGATTTTAGTGTCTTTTATTACTAGAAAGGCTACCTTCCATCTATTCTGCAAAGATCTTTATGTATACAATTTTTATAATTTCTGTTTCTCCTGTTAAGGAGGTAAACTCCTTGAAGGTAGAGTTTGTTTCAGATTTTTCTTTTATTTCCAGCACTTAACATGATACCTGGGACTTGAAAATGCTTAATATGTTTGTTGATCCATTGATCAATTATCAGTTACAAATAAGAATATTTAATTGATGTTGCTCTTTAAGGTATATTCCTAATAATATGCCTTCTGAAGAACATTCCATTCTTTCCCCATTCATGTAGAGGCTTATGGGACTGTTCTCCCCATAGCTAAAAAAAATTTCAGTAAGATATCTGGGGACTCAAATGAATTATTTAAGACTTCCACTTTAGGTTCCATTTATCTTCTATGGAGAATTTATCCAAAGACATAGACAGGAATCATTAATAAGGGAAGGAAGTCATGGAAAGGCATTGAGTTGAGATATGCCCTATAGAAAGGGCATAGGAGTATCCTCATTGATATCACAAAATTCAACAAAGTATTAAATTCTAGAATTTAATTTCATTTGCTGTAGTGAAAAGCTTATACTTTTTTTTCCCTCTTCTCCATTATAACTGCACATCATATCCTCATGATTTTACAGAAGATTAAAAGATACTCTTTTAGTCCCTTTCAACTATTATTGAGCCTCTTTCCATAATTTCCCAATATAAACATCAGGCAATTTAGTAACTAGAAAGGATTTGGCTTTTTAAGTTTTTTTGAAAGTAAACTGAATGATTCCTTCTTGTGTCCTGATTTTTAGGCCTGTTTCTTGTTTTCAAAAATCATGACTCTACTCTTATTTCCTTTCTTAGGTACAGATCGAAGAATCCATTACATGATTAGTAAGGGAGGCAGTGAAGCCCTCCTTCAGACCTTGGTGGACTCTGCTCGGACAGCTTCTCCAGACTACAATATCCTCTTGCCTCTGCTTCGGCTACTGGTCAAAGTTGGCCAGAGAGGTACCGACAGCTCTTGAATCCTGAGGTTGAAAGGAATGAAATATGGTTTATTATTGCTAATAATGAAGATAAAACTGGAAACATCTAATATTAACTGAACCTCTAGTAGAACTGGCACTGGCATACCCATTTTCATAGTATTTATGGGAATAATTGCACAAGGATAGCTTTATTCTTTCATATACTAGCCATACTAAAATCAGGCCATTCATATGGTTTGGTTAGTGAAGAAAGGTATCAAGTAGAAGGTTTTGTAGGGATGTCCTTGGCTCTCTACTACTTAGTAATTTTATTGCAAACTTTGGTGATGTAATAGATAACAAAACTGAGAGGCAATAAAGAATATATTAGATGATGGTCAAAACCCCAAATAATATTAACAATTTAAAATAGTGAACTAAAATGAATGGGATGAAATTTGATGGAGATAAATATGAAATTATAAATGGGCCCCAAAATCAATTAACCAAATACAGGATGGGAGAGACAGGGCTAGGAAATACTTTGCATGTAAATCTGGAGTTTTAGTAAACCAAGAGATACACAATAAAAAGTGAAGCAGGCCTTGCCCCTAAAGAAGCCATTCTTCTTGATGGAAACAACATATAAACAGAAAAACAGAGGATCAATAAAGCTTTATAGAAGAGATAGCATTTGAAGTCAATCTTAAAAGAACTTATGTACTCTAAAAAGTGAAGGTAAGAATGGAATATATTCAAGAGTTGAGGGACAACATATGCAAAGTCATGGAAATGGAATGCCACTTTTAGAGAACATTTGATAGGTTGGTATAATTAATATAGATTGTATAAAGAGAAATAATAAGAAACATTTTGGAAAGAAGTTGGGATCAGATTAGGCAAAGTTTTAATTGCTAGGCTGAGTCTTTTTTAACTCTAAGAAATAATAATAAAAGAACAAGGATTTTTGAGAGGGATAGAGCTATTCCTTAGGAAGATTATTTTTGTAGTTTTATGAAGAGTTAATTGTTGAATAGGGAGAAAATCATTATAATAATTTAACTGACAGGTGATTAAAGTAGGTGAATAAATACTGAAGTAGGGTAGGCATATGAATAATGAGAAAATATGAATAAAAGAGATGCTATGGAGGGAGAATTCACAAGACATGACAACTTTTGTTGTCCAAAAGTGTGAATCTGGATCATTGGAATAGGATGATAATATTTTTAATAGAGATAGGCATATTTGGGGGAAAAACTCCAACAACCAATTCTATTTTGGATATTTTGAACTTAGGAT
This sequence comes from Sarcophilus harrisii, assembly GCF_902635505.1. Classification (NCBI taxonomy): domain Eukaryota; kingdom Metazoa; phylum Chordata; class Mammalia; order Dasyuromorphia; family Dasyuridae; genus Sarcophilus; species Sarcophilus harrisii. The sequence goes on from NC_045427.1 coordinate 543,075,421, forward strand.
ACTGAGGGCATCCTAAAAGAGATATCCAGTAGACAGTTGGTGATGCAAGACTGAATTTTACAAAAGAGATTAGAATTGAACATACAGATTTGGAAGTCACTTGTCTGGATGAATCATAGTGGTCAATGAGATCATACATATATGTATATATTATACATGTAGCTATGTAGCTAACTAGGCATATTACTAATAGCTATTTATCTATACACATACAAATAAATATGTATGATATAAACAATATGTGCACAGATAAATAAGAATATAATTGAAGCATTTGAAATCAACCTTAAAAATCTATGTATTCTATGAAGTAGAGGAAATCTACCTAGGAATCGGGTAGTATGGTATCATTTTTGTGACAGTTATATGATACTCTGTTGGGCAGTCATGACAAAACTGGTGGACAATACTAAGAAGTGTACAAATTTTATGATCCCTCATGCTGCTGGGGTATGTAGTACTCCAGTGAAACAGTATGAATGATTTTATCCTCGCATCTTCAAAGACTTGTAATGCTTTTAATTTGCACTTTCATTTGCACATTGCATTTTATGATTAGCATAGAGCCAATGTCAGAAGCCACTCATAGACTAATTTCTTTTGTGTGTGCTTTCTTAGATAAAAAATTTGGGCAGAAAGCTCTGGAATTGGAGGCACTTGATGTGACATTGATTCTGGCCAGGAAAAATCTGTCTCACAAACAGAATCTCATCCACTGTCTTTGGGTGCTACAGGTTTTTGCCTCTAGAGGTAAGTTGATTTTTTTATATTTAGTTCTTGGTTAATAATTCTTGAAAATCTAGAAATCTGAAGTATGTGTGTGTGTGTGTGTGTGTGTGTGTGTGTGTGTGTATGTGTGTGTGTGTGAAAGAGAGGCAGACAGACTAGGCAGGAAGGCAGAAAGAAACATACAGAGACAGAGACAGCAAGTGAGAGAAATAGACAGAGACACAGAGACACACAGAAAGAGACAGAGATAGCAAGAGACAATGAGAGAGATAATAGACAGATGTGTGTGTGTGTGGGAGAAAGAGAGAGAGAGAGAGAGAGAGAGAGAGAGAGAGAGAGAGAGAGAGAGAGAGAGAGAGAGAGAGATACAGAAAGAGACACAGAGACAGTAAGGCAGACATACAAGAGACGTAGAGAAGTAAAAGAAGAGGATGTACGGGATCTTTGTGGAGCAAGATGATAAGGAAAAGACAAGAGTGGGAGAAAATGGGGGAAGGGAAGAGGAGAATGAAAGGGGAAAGGAGGGAAAGGATAAGTGGGATTAATTCGTTGATGAGATTTATGACAGCTGTTTGGGAGGAGATGAGCTGTGATAGGCAAGAGCTTATATTTTGATCTCCACTTCAGCTTTGCAGAATCCTAAGTCTGGTTCTAAAGTGAGCCTTCAAAGTCTCAGTAACCCCCCAGTATTTCCTTTCCTTTAGTCCCATAAACTCTGTAGCTTAAAGCCCTTGGCTTCTAGTCCATTCTTCCATTCCATGAATTCTTCCCAGCTGGCTGATTCCTCTTAACATCTGTTTCAACTTCTTCATCTGTAAAATTGGTAGAATAAACATTTGTAGTACCTATTTTGGTGGTTTGTTCTGAGAATAAAATGAATTCATCAACGTAGAGCATTTTGCAAATTTTGAACTGGACATGTGATTTCATTGGTATAAAGAATTCCTGCTGAGGAAATTTCTTTTCCTAATTCAGGTCAGCATCTTCTTTAGCAATTTAAAGTCTTGGAAAATTGCTTAGAACTCTGAGAGGTTTTGTGATCACACAGTATGTGTCAGAGGCATGACTTCTTGGCTTCAAAGTCAGTACTGTATCAACTATGCATCACTGCTTTTCCAACATGATTGCAAGCAAAAGTAATTACAAAGCATTTCCATCTTTAACAAAGTACTTTTCACAGAGAAGTGGAAAGATATGCATGAGATCTTTTACAAAGTAGAGAACAGGAACATATAAATGAGCAAAACCCCAGATCAGCCCTTTATCCATTATGCCAAGTTCCTTCCCATATTAGCTATGACGATGATGTAAAAATCAACTTTGTAGTCAGAGAGTGATTTTGTTCAGCTGTTTCAGTTATGTCTGACTCTTTGTGAGCCCATTTAGTATTTTCTTGTTAAAGATACTGAAGCAGTTGCCATTTTCTTTTCTAAGTAACTCATCTATAAACAAACAGGGTTAAGTGACTTGTCCAGAGTCATACATAGAACTAGTGTCTGGGCTCAGATTTGAACTTGTCTTCCTGGCTCCAGGTCTGGCATGCTACATATTGTTTCACCACAGGTCTGGCACATAATATATTGCACCACCTATATATGCCATCACAAAGAGGGACTATAGCTACCAGTTTGAGGTCTAAAAATTAGAAGAACTTTATTTAAAATTTCTAAGGAATAAAAATAAAGGTCATCAGAGTGTAGAGATGGTCTTAGAGATTGATAATGTGGATTCACATACTACATCTGAAAAATTTATCTGTGTGAGCAGAGGCAAGTCAACTTGACCTTTCTATGTCAGATAATTCGCTTAACACTACAATTTAGGAACATCTTGAATATCTGCATTAGTAGATTGAGTTCTATATCAATGATATCGTAGGTCTAGATCAACAAAATATTAGATGACTTCCCACTCTCTCTTCTTCCTTCTTGTCTGTACCTAGGCTATATTGCCTCTTCATTATATCAATATTGCTTCTAACTGAAAGGCTACCCTCCTGAAATCTATAGCTCTGAGAAAACCTATGATTTTGTTTTGGGTAAAAGGTATCTCAGTGGCCATTGGGACCTATTTTAATACTGCACTTACTGCAGCAATTGTGCCATGATATATCTTGGAAACATTTGTACAGTCTACTCTATACAGCATATGTAATGATCTGAGAATAACAGAGTTCAAGCAACCTGTACATTGCTGTCTTCTTAATGAATTGTTTGGTGTTAGAGAAGGTACCAGCAAGCTCTCCAAACATTCCCTGTCAGCAGGATGACTTGGCTGGGACCCTAATAAGGCTGCAAAAGCCAATGGACCCTTTGGCAGCTCCCAAATGTCCAATAGGGTATGTTTATCAAGCTGCCAGAGGCCCAGCCTCAGGCAGTCATCCAGAGCTCCTGCTGGCTGCTGAAACCAGTGTCAATTTCTTATTCTTATTCTTTCCCTGTTCCACATTCTACACTTTTCCCTCTGCTTCACAGTCAATGTGTACAATGAATGTCTGATGTTTTGTCCCAGCAACAATTGTACTAAGGGCCAAGAGTTTAACCAGGTCCCATTTCTTTCTGATTTCTTCTGGATTAGAAGCAAGGGGTTGGATTTATGACCTTCCAGAGGCTTTATTTCCAGGTCTCAGTGCCATATTTGTTGCCATTCATTCAGGCAAACTAAAAAAAGAGGAAAGATTGACAAGGATAACTGCTGTGCTCCTTCCAGTAGACAGGAATAAATTCTAGCAAAGAGTTGAAGGAATACTCAGGTCATTCCCTCAGCTGTAACTGACTCAAAGATGGGTGATACTTTGGTGTCTAGACAGAAAAGGAAGACATTTCCTAGCAATAAATTGCTTTTTAGAATTCAGCAAAATCATTCTGAACTCAGTTGAATTAATATGTCCCTGCATCTAGAGACTTGCCGCAATACAGAATAGCCAACCTGACATGTTAGACATTGGCTAAAGGTTGTTTTAATTTTGTGTAACAATTTAATGTTTAATTAGTTGAAGCTTGTATGGCCATTTGTTTACTAATATGGGAACATTATTCTTCTACTTTACCAATGAGCAGCTTAATATCCATACTCATTTCCATGAGTGAAAGTTGAACTGAATGTGTAATCAAAGGACCTGGATTTGAATCCCAGTTTTGCTTTCTATTCCTGAATGAGTTGAGATAAAACACTATCCATTCCCTAAACTCTCATCTGTAAAATGAAGGGGATGAGTAGATGGTTTCTAATATTTCTTTTTCCAGTTTTAAATCTCTTGCTTCAATGATTTAACTTGATCATTGTGGTGCCTTCAGTGAAGTGTCAGTCCCAGCAGGCTTCTTCTAGAACTTGGATGTTCTTTGTTTACAGGAAAAGGAGGGTAAGCAGGAAAGGAAAGGGACCCAGAAACATTGCTATTTGTATATAGAAGGACTGAAGAAATAATCAGAAAACTTGTCCTATCATGGAGTGAATTTCTGTGCATCAATTCTCTACCCATTTTCCCTAGTAATAAAAAAAGAGGTATGTAATGGAGACAGCCAAAAGTCAAAATACATTTGTCCCAGACTGGATCCACTTTCTATAGATTATATGATATTTGAGCCTCATATTTCATCTTTTCTATTGTGTCATAGATTAGATTGCTAGCAAAAAGTCGGAGAGTAGTCTAGCCCCTTCCAGGTCTTGGGGTTCATTTTCTAAGGTTAAGTATAGCTTGGTTCTTGCTGGTCCCATAACTACTGTTATCCTTGTCTTTTCTATTCAGTCACGATTGCAGCGATGCTGGGGATTAATGGAGCAATGGAGCTGCTTTTCAAGGTTATCACCCCTTATTCTAGGAAACACAGCAGGATTATCAGGTACTGAAAAGATAGCTACTTATCCTACATAAAACCATATCATGTTCTGTTGTTATTCAATTGTTTCAGTTATATCCGGCTCTTCATGATTCCATTTAGGGTCTTCTTGACAAAGATACTGGAATGGTTTGCCATTTGCTTCTCTAGCTTATTTCATGCATGACAAAACAGAAGTAGACAGGATTCAGTGAACTCCCCAGAGTCACATAGATGGTGTCTGAGGCCAGATTTGAACTCAAACAGATGAGTTGTCCTGACTCCAGATGGGGTACTCTGTCTATTGTACTACTTAGCTGTCCTACCATGTCTAGGTGGCCATATGTCCAAATCAGTGGTAAAATGGAGATACACTCATGGAATTTCCAGTGTAACTTGGAGATTCCCTCCTGTCCCTCTGAAAGTACATTGAAACATCATCATTCTATCCTACCAAACTTCCAGACAGAAAAGACATTGTAAGAAAGCCAGACTAGTCCTCAGCTTCCAATTTATTCTTTTATTATTTTGTTCTAAAAGACAGCATAGAAATGACTTGGAGAGATGCCAAGTCCCATAAGATCAGCTGCATAAGCCAGCCCAATTTCTGATATGTGATCTGGGTCATCTAATAGCCCATCATGGTTGTATACTGGTAGGTGAGATGCTATTATAATATAAAGATGGATTTCTCTGCTTATTCTTTCTGTTCCTGGTTTGCAAGAGTACAGCAAGTTGCAATGTTAAAAAAAAAAAAAGAAGAAGATGGCTGGGCACAGAAGCTTTACAGATATTCTGAGCCATTAGGATCAATCATTCTTGGGAGTGACTCATAGAAGACCTTGAAAGAATATTAGAAGAAATTCAGCCAATTTCCAAGATAGATGGAGTAGTTTGAAAAGTTGCATTTCCATGCTCAGGCATGTTATTTTTGATGTCCTTACATTAATCTTGGACTCATATTCTACCTGGTTATTTTGTTCCTCAGCCACCATAGCTCTGCCAGCACCTATCCATCCTTACCTAAATCCCTTTGTGTTATTTCCTAGGGCAAATAAGCCTGCATCTAAAACTCAGACTGGGCTAAGATCCTCTAAGGGAAAGGCAGCAGTAAGAATTGAATATGAGAACAAAGGTTATCATAGTAATGGGGATATGGGAGAATATAACCAGGGAACACAAGATACAGAGTTAGGTGATGGAGCTGTTGAGCCCAAAGAAAGTTTCTTAGGATTTTGAATAACATTCCTGTATTTTTAGACTGTCTTGTAAAATCTGGGCTAGGTGATCCTTTTATTTGTAGTCTAATAAGCATTTCAGACCATATCTCCTTTGGGAAAATAACTAGTCCCAGATTTCAGTTTAATAGTCACAGTGTGCAGCAGCCAACTTGAGATGTTAGACATTGGTTAAAAATCACTTAGTTTTTTGTTGCAGTTTAATGTTTAGTTAAATGAAGCTTGAATAACCATTTCCTTATTAAATGGGAGTCTTAGCCCTCTACATAACTCTGTCGTTTTCTTTGAAGACTTAATATCCATCCCAGTTAATTTTATTTGTTGGATTAAAATTAACAATCATTTACATTTATATCACTCTTCAAAGTTTACAAAGCTTTTTCATTATAAGTCCATGAGGATGGTGGGGAATACCCATTGGACAGATATTGTAACTCAAAGATATTAAGTGACTTGCCCATAATCATATAGAAACTACCACTACTAGGGTTGAACCCTGATCATGTCACTCCTGATTTCGAATCCTTTTCTTTTTGTGCTGTTGAACTGCTGGGCAAGGTCTATAACAAGAATAGTTAGTCAGTCAATAAGAATTTGTTAACTACTTACTATATGCCAGGTGCTATTGTACTCCACTCTAGCTCAGAATTCTCCAAACTTTTATACTCTTCTAGAGTTCTGGGCAGAGGCTATATCCGTTTTATGGATGAGAAAATGGACATACAATTAAATTTAATGATATTTACTAGACCACTATTCTATGCAAGACATCATATTAGATTTTGGATATGCACATATATACACACACATGCACACGCATGCACACACACACATGTCTTTGTTCTTTTGGAGCTAACATTATGAAGAGTAAAGCACAACTTTCCCAAGTAAGTACTATGCCTGAGTGGACACAAGACAGGGTTTAGGTAAGAATCTGGAACTAGAGGTTTTTAGATTCATAGTCCCTAAAACTTCTTTGCATTTAAGCAAATCCAGAAATTTCTTTCAGTTATCCTTAAATGAATAGACATAAGATCTTGTTTGAGATACTATTACAGGGAAGAGAAGGGGGTGTCAACTTCCATTAGGTACTAAAAGCCCTCTCTAATACCCTCTTCCAAAATATAACAGCCTGAGCTCCACTTATTCAGGAATCTCTCAATCTCTCTCTCTCTCTCTCTCTCTCTCTCTCTCTCTCTCTCTCTCTCTCTCTCTCTTCTCTCTCTCTCTTTTCTGTCTGTCTTTCTCTCTGCCTCTGTCTCTCTGCGTCTGTTTCTCTCTTTCTCTCTCTTACATTCTCTTTCCTTCTCTTTCTCTTTCTGTCTGTCTCTCTGCCCCTCTCTGACTCTCTCTGTCTCTCCCTCTTCCTTTTCCTTCCTCCCTCCCTCCTTCTCTCAACCCCGCCCCCCACACAGAGGATGCCAGGCATTGTGTCAAATGACTTTCTTGTGGAGATTAAAACTGTCCCACTTGTCTAGCATGAGACTAAAATTAGTTATGCAGCTGTTCTCCACTAAAGCACTGCCCCTAGTTCATCTTCAGGGTAAGATTTATGATTGAGATGCTAACTATACACCTTTAAAAGAGAAAGGGACACAAGGGCCTAGGATACTACCCTCGGAAGCTGCATCCCAGGCCAGCTTACCGACAGTCTACATGATGCCTACAGATTCCCTTTTCCCCATCCCCAATCTGCTTTCTCAACCCTATTGCTTATGTAAGCAGATCCATGTCATAATGGATTGAGAAAGGGAGAAATCTCAGATGAAACTTTCAAGGCATTTAAAGTCTGCACTTCAATAATGGGCCTTAAACATGTCTCTGAGTATAGTACACATGGGCACACATGTATACACACACACAAATACATATACCATATACTCAGTCCCAGTCCCACCTAAGTATGAATGAAATGAGGAACATGATCAATATGAATTGTTTAAATAATAACTATATATCACACATTGGCAGCTTGTTTCTTCCCATATCTTATTCTTGTTTCATTGTTTTGTAGAGATGACCTAGGATTCTCAAAGTGTCAACAGTAAAACATAATTCTGGAATACTTTATTGAATTTAAAAGCTTCAAATATAACTCCAGTGTTAGGAGCATATATCAGTTTTCTTCTATACATATTTACACATTTATCATGCTGCACAAGAAAAATCAGATTAAAAAGGAAAAATGAAAGAAAAAAAAGCAAGCAAATAACAAATACCATGTTTGATCCACACTCAGTCCCCCCAGTCCTTTCTGTGGGTGCAGATGGCTCTGTCCATCATAAGACCATTGGAATTGGCCTGAATTACCTCATTGTTGAAAAGAGTCATATATGTCAGAATTGATCACCACATAATATTATTGCTGTGTATAATGATCTCCTGGTTCTGCTCACTTCACTTAGTATCAGTTCATATAAATCTCTGCAGGATTCTCTGAAATCAAAAGGAAGGTCAAAAGGTATGCACAATTTTACAGTCCTTTGGGCATAGTTCCAAATTGCTCTCCAGAAGGGTTAGATCAGTTCACAATTCTACCACATATGTCAATTTTCTAAGGATAAGTCCAGAAATGCTCCTTATAAGGTTTTCTATTTGGTAAAAAATTATTTATTTATTTATTTTTACCACTAGCCAGTAGGTAAAAGAAAGGCTATGAACTTTGCTGGTGGAGGAAGTTCTCATGATGAAGAAACCATAGATGTATGAAGTATTGAATTAAAGCATATTTAGCTTTTAAAGAAATTTATATACATTTAAGTCTTATTTTATCTTAGTTTACATATGGAAAAATATAGTTTGAGACATACCAAACTTATTTTGTTCTTACCTTTTCTTATTATTACTTTCTGGTCAAAGGTCTATAACATTTTGTTCTTGCTGAGTTTCTATTGGTACTTATCATTAGGATATTCCAGAAATGTCCCAGTAAAAGGTTTACTCACTTAAAATTACTTTTTTTGCCATCCACAAAGGCTAAAGTAGGAGGTCATGGTAGAAGTGTAATAGCTTTTTCTTTCAGTTTTTTTCAGATGTTGAGAAAGCAAGAATCTTGCTGTTTAGATTCAAGCAGAACTATTCTTTTAGGTGGCCCATAGAATCCCCAAATTATAACACTTACAGTATATTAAGTTCATAGAAGCCAAAGCTGGTAGAAACTTTAAAATATTCTATTTCAATGTCAATGTTACAGATAAAAAAACAAATCAAAACAAACAAACAAACAAAAAAACCTGACTCCAGAGAAGGTTAAATCCAAGGTCCTAAAGATAGTAAGTCAGAGGGCAAAGATCTGAATCTGATTCCTCTGAATCAAATTTTGCTTTCTTGCTATGCTGTTACCTTTTTATCCTTTGCTCATAATTTTTTTCCCAGTGTTCTAGCTTGCCTTAACTTTAAAATGGCTTCTTCCTGCTTCTGATTATGACTAATTTTTTCTCCACTCTTTGTACCATGACTTTTTGGTATATATCTGCTTTCTAATTTTCCCCTTTCTCATACCTGGGTTTAATTTGCTCTGATTCATCCCAGTGAAATTCCAGCTCTATATGTCTTAACATTTTCAAACATATATATGCATACATACACATAAAATCTATGTCCACAACATATAAATATATGCATATATTTATCTACTTGGAACTACCTTCACCCTCCTTTATCTTTTTGGTTGTTATAGTTATTTGTAAGAACTTTGTCAGTTGGTGTCTTTCACCCTAGAGAGCACTGTCCAGTCCTTTCTGCTCCTATCTAGCCTGAGTTAGATTATAAACATGGAGAATGTTTCCTCTGAGTGATAAATGTAGCCCAGCATGCAAAGAGGGCATAATAGCACATCTAACATACATCCCAGATGATAAAAATTAATATCTGTTAAACTGAAGGCCTGGCTGATATTGACTGGAATAATATAAATTTAACTACATGAGAAAATGAGAACTTACAGTAATCCATGATACTAATGTTACCTTTGATCGGACACCTATATCTGATAGTACAGCAGGTGCTTCTGCTGAAAGTGGAATCAAAGATATGACTCCTTTCCAGTTGCCCCATTCACCTTCCAGCTCAACTCCTATTTAAGCTGCATCGGTCCTTCCTTTTACTGTGGATAAACCTCTCTCTTACTAAGAGTGTGCTTTGGAAGTTACATGATCTCAGCATGGATGATTTTTAGAGAGCTGAGAATCACATTCTGTGGCCTGTCTATCACTGACTTGTTAATGTGACCCAAGATCATGTCCTTGCTCTTTTTCTGAGTCAATGTCTTGACCTCTCAAAGCAAGCAGAATACTAGCTGTTCTCCCTATACTCCTTAGGGCTGTTTGAGTGTGCTTGGTAAAATGAATCTCAATCAGGTTTTTTGAAAATCTTAAAAAAGAATGCAGTATCCTTCAGATCATTATGTATTGAGGGCTCTTTTTAATCTTACTCATCTCCCTTGCCTCATAAACATTTTATTTTATCAGACATAGACTGGATCACCTAGAAAATGGACTGAATTCTAACATCTTCTGTATTCCTTTTGGACCCTATTTTGTTGTATAGTTGTCATGATTTTAATTACCAACAAGAGGAACTTCACATAGCCTGAATATGGTCTGCTCATTTCTTGCCAGAATACTTGTATTCTCCATGGACCATCTCTCCACATCCCAGGAACTCAGGGCCATTCTGATTTCACCTGTCACGTCTCTGGGATTTTTGCCTCTCCCCAGGGTTTCCTGGCATTTCTATAAGGCCTCACCCCATGGTATACTTTACTCTCACTGAGTCATCCCTAGAAGGATTGTCTGATATGGATCTGGTGAGAATGGAAAGCTATGTGCTCCAGAACAATCTTCTGAACCACAAGAAGTGATTGATGTGTCAGGCCTTTTGCAAACCTCATAAGCAAATTCTTCATATTATTACCCTGTGTTCCCTCTCCTGTTCTTTACCCAGTAGCTATCCATGATAAAAATAGTGTTAAGAGTATCATAATTACATCTGTACTTTAAATGTACTGAACTTGAACATTTGTGGCATTTGGGGATTGCCTTAACTCAAGAATGTTGGAACAAATGCTTGTCTAACAGTTCTTTATAAGAGTCTATCAAGAGTTGCTCAGACTTATGGGACCTTTAAAGTCGTATAGGCAGACTCTTTCATTTTATAGATGAGGAAGCTGACATTCAGAGGAGTAAGATAATTTATGCAAGGACACACAACTAGTTAATAGAATAGCTATAAACCAGTAGTACCTTCCTTTATATTTTACATCTTGGTATTCTCTCATGTAATTAGTGATTATTTATTTCAATTAAGAGTCTTTCACTGAAGTTTCTTTTGGTAAAGTCTGTGATATTGTCAATAAGCAATTACAACAATGATCCTTCCACTTTTAATCCATTCCTGCTCTATTATATCTGCAAGTATTAGCCATACTCAGAGGAGGGAGGACAGACATAGCTCTCTCTGGTACAATGGAAAGAGAACTGACTCTAGATTCAGAGAAGGTTGTTGTTCAGCAATTTAGTCATGCTTAACTCTCCATGACTCCATTTGTGTTTTCTTGGCAAAGACACTGCATTGGTTTGCCATTTGTTTCTTAAGGTCATTTTACAGATGAGGAAATTGAAGCAAAAAGGATTAAGTGACTTGCTCAGGGTCACACAGCTAGTAGTGGTCTGAGCCAGATTTGAACTCAGGATGGTGAGTCTTCCTGACTCCAAGTTTAGCACTTAATCCACTGTGCCACCTATCTGCCCTTGGAGTTAGAGGGCTAAGGTTCAAATCTTGCTTCACACAACTACTACTAGTGTGACCTTCCTTGGACATCAGTTTGTTATCTATAAAATGAAAGGATTGGATATATTGCTGATGGCCTTTTCAGCTCTACTTCTATAGTCTTTTTATATTTTCTGAAAGGAACAATGGATTTGGAATCAAAGAATCTGGGTGAGAATCCTTGTTCTGCCACCATGTTACCATGAACAAATTAGTGAACCTCTCTGTGCCTCAGTTTCCTCATCTGTACAATGAAGTGATTTGATAAGATAATTCTTAATATCCATTATAGTTCTAAATTTAGGGTCTTTACTACTGCCATAGTGTCAAAGAATCATAAAGTGTTAGAACTGTCATTTTTTTTTTCTTTTGCGAGGCAATTGGGGTTAAGTGACTTGTCTAGAGTCACACAGATAGGAAATGTTGAGTGTTTGAGACCAGATTTGAACTCAGGTCTTCCTGACTTCAAGGCAAATGCTCTCTCTAGATACCATCTAGCTGTCCCAAGTTTTAAAAATGTCAGAGAACCTAAGGGTTTTCTAGTCTAACATTTTCACTGCTGAGTGCATTAATGCATGAATACTGCTTACAACATTTCTCAAATTTGGTTGTTAAGTAACTTTTTTTAACATCTCCAATGACAGGAAACTCACTCCCTCTTAAAGTGGCCCATTTGGTTTTCAGATACCTCTAAATTTTAGAGACATCTTTTCTGGCTTGCTCTAGGGCAATGGTTCTCAAACTTTTGTTTTCAGTATCTTTATCCTATTAAAAATTATTGAGGGTCTCTCCAAAGTGTTTTTGTTTATCTGGGTTATATTTATAGACCTTTACCTTATTGGAAATAAAAACTATTTTTGAATTTCTAGACCCTCTAAAAGGGTTTCAGAGATCCCCAGGATTCTCTAGACCATACTTTGAGAACCATTGATCTAGGATCTTCTTTTTTGTGATCTCCATGTATTGGTCATGGTTCCCTTATCCACAGGTAAAAAGAATGAGTCTAATTTCTCTTTCTCATGTAATAAATAAATTTCTCCATTCCCTCTCCACAGTCTTCCCTATGACCAGTTTCTTTGATCATTTAATCAATTAAGTTGTATTTAGCAAGTACCTACTATACACCAGATGCCATGTTAAATGCTATTGATACAGGTCCAAAAAATATAAACAGTCTCTACTCACAAGGAGGTCTCTTTCTTGTTTTGTGGGTTAATTTTGCCACTTGGCAAATTAATTGGGGTTTGGTGACTTCCCTAAAGTCACACATCTAAGGTCAGATATGAATTCAAGCCTTCGTGATTACAGGGCTCTGCCTACTATGCCATCTAGCTGCCCCAATGAAATTTACATTCTCTATGTACTCTCATGCTTTGGAGTTTTTCATTGTACTAGTCATCCTCCTTTGAACATACTATAATTTACCAAACACTTTTGATCAAATAAGATAATATTTGTAAGAAAACACATAACTGTGCTTGGAGTATAGTATATGTTATATAACTGTTTATTCCCTTCTTTTCTCTTCCCTTTAAAAATCATTTATATTTTTCTCATGGAAGGAGAGCAATAGCTCAACTCAGCCCTCTTGAATTTTCAGTCTCCTTTCTTCCCAAGGGATCACACCTTTGTTGTCCTTGAGCTTTCAAGTTAACCCAGTTGTGAGTAGCGACAGGTTACCTTTGACTATCAAGTAGCAACACTAAGAGGGACCACCCCATGGCAGGTGCACTTTCTTTTCAAGTATGTTCTTAGGAAGAAAGTTCCTTTAAATTCAAATTTTATGATTCCATGATGCAAATTCTGAGAGCCTGTTCTCAAATAACCTAAATGTAAATACTACAATGGTTAGTACTCAAAATTCTTGCTGTAACTAACTAGAATAAAATTAGAAAGGCTTCACTTTTCTTTTTCTTTCTTTCTTTTTTTTTTTTTTTTTTGGATGGCATGAGAAAATGGGACAGGGTAAACTGACTACTATATAAAAATCAACTTATATTACCACTTGACACTTGTGGCTATAAATAAGTGCTACTTTAAGTTGATTAAGTAGCTTCCAGATGAAAGTAGGTCAGAGGGAGTCAGGTTTTGTCCCTCAATGAGTTAAATTGGCAGGTTTAATGGAGGTATTTCTTTGTTTCCAACTTAAGATCAATGAAATGCAGTTACGATTCAGAAATTCTGTGGATGTGCTTTTAAAAGGGACTGTGAAATTTGGGCTATAATATTTTGGCGTCATTTTTAGATTCTCAGGTTTGACTGATTTGGGATTCAAAGATATTGTTCAAAGTTGAGCTTAATTCAATCCAAAAAATATTTAATTCCCAATGACGTTCAGGACCCTGAACTAGGAATATAAAGTTAAAAAACCCGTTTATTCCATCAAATACTTTATATACTACTCAGAGAATAAAAGTGGGTAAAAATACAGTACAAGGAAAATTGAGAAAGTATAAACATAGTGAGGAAGAGGATGATTGGGGCGAGGAAAGGCAGTTAGGAAGGCATTTTAGGGAGGGTAAACCAGGAACTGAACCTTTTAAGAAGATCACAATTCTGAAAGGCAGAATTCAGGAGAAATTATTCTCTGGTTAGGGGGAACAGTTTGTATGATAGCACAGAGAAAAACAGCTGTTGAGTTCAAGAAATATCCACTATTCTAGCAGTCTGCTATATAGAGTATTTTAAGGGAAGAAATATGAAATAAAAGCTGAAAAGTGAAGTTGGAGCCAGATTATGGCAGGCTTTAAATGTCAGGTATAAGGAGTTTATATTTCATTTTCTAGGTGATGGAGAGACATTGAGCATTTTAGTAGAGATTCCATATGATCAGATATGTATCTCAGGGAGATGATTTTGGTAGCAGTGTGAAAAATGAAATGGTCAGGGTCAAAGATGAATGTTTCTGTCCCTGTAGAGGCCTGGAAGATGAAGCAAAAAGTTCCTTACAAAGCCTTCATATAAATTGACTCAAAAGTCCAACAAAGTTCATTTCCCATCAGCAGAACTCTTTGGTTCTACTCTACCATTATCAAGCTTTTGGAGTGAACATTCCCTTCCACCTGTCTCCATCTCCAGCTTTTTAAGCTTCCTTTTCTGTATTGTCTTCCCCAATTCGATTGTAAACTCCTTGAGTGCAAGAATTATCTTTATTTTTCTTATCTGTAGCCTCAGGGTTTAGCACAGTGCCTGGCACATAGTAAGTATTTAATAATTTTTTATTATACTTATTGTAAAGCAATGCTGCTATTTACTAGTTTCTCTTTTTCAGAGATAGGAGTAAAGTAGGAGAGCTTGAATCAAGATATAGGGGACTTTGAGAGGAGAAGAGGAAGGTCATACTAAATGGGGAGTATGAAAGAAGTGAAACATTACAACTGGAAGGGACATTGTATAATCTTCAAATATAAAACTTTTATTTCACTTATCAGAAAAATGAAAACTGGGAAGTGACTTGTCCATGGCTATACAGCTAACTAGTAACAAAAGTGGATCTAGAACATTACCTCTCTCCCAAGATCATTGACTTTTTTGCAATATCAGAGGATAGTTTGGATTTTTTTTTAGATTAAAAAAATACATATGGATAAATGAGGGAGATTAAGCACATAAAATACAAAGGACAATGTAAGTAAAGCCAAGGAGATTTGGGGAGGCAGGAAGCTGTTCTGGGTTTCTGTTTCATGTAGGTTGAAATGATTTGTCTCTGAAAATGGCCTTCCCTAATCATAGTAATCATCATCACACATAATAAAGTCCCATATTATGTGGCATGTTTCAGACTAAATGAATCACAAAAAAAATTCTTCTCAGAGTTAGTACCAAAGCCCCCAGATTGTATGATGCCATTATGAAGTTAAATAATACAGTGGCAGAGTTATAATAATAAAGGGTAAAAAAGAAAGAGGGAAAAGATAAGGAGAAGGAAATGGAAAAAAGAGATGTTGCCGAAACAAGATCAAGAGTCAATGAGACAGAGAGGGAGGGAAGGAGGTTCCAGATGGCAGGACCAGGCTAGAAAATACTAGAAAACACTTACTATGTGTCAGGCGGGCTATACAAACACCAGCCCCAGTCTCACACCCACCCTAAACTGACAGGCAAGAGGGCACATACTGTACTGCCATCTTTGGTTAGCTTTATGCATTACAGATCTGAATAGTCTGAGCAGACAAAACTGCAGTTCCAGAAAGCCAATGGAAACAATCATCTTTACAGGAAACTCAGAGTTTAGAGGATATATGTAAAAATGTTTTGCAAACAATAAAAAGTAGAATTTTTGTCTTCATTTCCTCTCCTTTGTATCCTAATGTCTAGCACTTTGACTTTATTTTGAAGTTATTTAATAAACAATTTTGATTTCTTATCATGATCTTCCTCTTTATTATTTTTATCATCTTCTTATTTTAAGGATCTATCATTTATAAATCTATATTTCTTCAACCTCCCTGATGTGGTTGAAAAAAATTAATCAATTGGAGGACAACCTCCTGGTGACAAGACTCTCTAGGCTTGGCTAAACTGGCCCTTAGATATCAGACTCACAGTTTGTGACTATTGCTCCATCATTTAGTCATCTCCAATTCTATGTAGCTTTTGTTCATAAGGTATTCTTGGCAAGATCCTGGAATGGTGTGCTACTTCTTCCTCCAGTATTTCCTCATTTTACAGATGAGGAATTGAGACAAATAGGAGTTAAGTGACTTGCCTTGAGTCACAGAGCTACTAAGTGCCTGAAGCCAGATTTCAACTCAGAGCTTTCTGATTCCAAGCCCCATGCTCTATCTACTGCATTACCTAGCTGCCCACTGTCTGTTGTGGATCCTGTCAAAGAGTGTGTTCAGTGTATAGAGTATTCAAAATCCCTATATGCCTATATCCCTGTATCCCTAATGTGGACTATAAAGCCTCCAAGAATCCTTCTAAGTATAAATCTATGATAGTAAGATCTTTTTTATTCCATTGCTAATTTGCAACTATTGATGATGATGATGGTGGTGGTAATGATGATGATGATGACAATTGTAGCCTTTCTGTGGCCTGGAAGAATTTAATATTGACTTCCAAGATCAAAGTACTGACTAGGACAAATCACCTAAACTGAACTGCTTTAGAATTTTTTTTTTTTAATATCAGAATTGCTAGCTTAAGCTGTTAGGAATTCATTGAAAAATCCGTTTATATGGGTCAGTGGCCCTTCTTCAAAATGGAGATGTAAGTATAATAAGGGACTATCCAATGAGTTGAGCCTTTATGAGCTTATGCAGAATATTTGGCTGATTCAATCCCCAGTTGCACTTTAAAATATACTAAGACATTCTATAACAGGTTTTCTTCCACTTAACCACATGGTGATGAATAGCCTTTTTGATAGGCTATAGAATCAGCATTGGAGTTCATTCAAAAGGAAAGAGGCAGCCTAGGCCTATCCCAAGGAACTGTTTTTTTCCTGCCTGATGTGTACAAGTGAGGTGGCAAGGATTCAGGCCTTTCTATTCCTACCAGAGATATACTGATGTAGCTTGTGATCATATGATACTATAATAGCTTGTCACTTCCTTCTCTCCCTTACACCCCCCCCAACTTGCTTTTAAGTGAAAGAAATTGGAAATAGCTATGGCCTTGTAAACTTCAAAATGTCCTTAAAAGAAGCCATTAGAAACAGAATCTATTTAAAACCAACAGCAAGCATTATTTGTAATGGAGAGAAGCTGAATGCATTCTCATTAAGATCAGGGATGAAACAAGGATACCCATTATCACCACTATTATTCAACATTGTACTAGAAATGTTGGCTTTAGTAATAAGAAAAGAAAAAGGAATTAAGGTAATCAGGAAATAAACTACCACTCTTCGCACATGATTTTATAATATACTTGGAGAATCCTGGAAAATCATCCAAAAACCTAATGGAAACAATTCACAGCTTTAGTAAAGTTGCAGGATATAAAATAAAGCTACACAAATCATCAGCATTTCTATATATCATTGGCAAAGCCCATCAGCAAGAGATAGAAAGAGAAATTCCATTTAAAATTTTGTAGACAAAATACAATCATTTGAGTCTACCTGCCAAGACAAACCCAAGAACTATATGAACACAATTAAAAAACACTTCTCAAACGAATAAAGTCAGATCTAAACAACTGGAAAAATATCAATTTCTCATGGGTAGCCCAAGCTAATATATTAAAAATGACAATTCTGCCTAAATGGATTTATATGTGCCATACCAAACTGCCAAAAAGTATTTTATAGAACTAGAAAAAATAATAACAAAATTCATCTGGAAGAACAAAAAGTCAAGAATATCAAGGGAATTAATGAAAAAAAAAAATACAAAGGATGGTGGTTTAGCAGTACCAATCCTAAAACTATATTATAAAGTAGCAGTCATCAAAACTTGTTACTGACTAAGAAATAAATAGAATGATAGATCAGTGGAACAGATTAGAACACAACATAATAATCAAGGTATATAATAATCTAATTTGATAAACCCTCAAATTCCAGCTTCTGGAATAAGAACTCACTATTTGGCAAAAATTGCTGGGAAAACTGGAAAATAATATGTCAGAAACTTGTCACAGAGCTATACCAAAATAAGGTTAAAATGGATACATGATTTGGGCATAAAGGATGATACCATAAATAAATTAGAAGAGCAAGGGTTAATTTATCTATCAGATCTTTGGAGAAGGAAGGAATTTATGACCAAAGAACTAGAGAACATTATGAAAGACAAAATGAACAACTTGGATCACATCAAATTTAAAAGTTTTGGTACAAGCAAAATAAACAGAAACAAGATTAAAAGGGAAGTAAAAAGCTGGGGGGAAAAATCTTTGCAGCCAGTGTTTCTGATAAAGGTCTCATTTCTAAAATGTGTAAAGAACTAAGTTAATTTTATAAGAATACAAGTCATCCCCCAATTGATAAATGGTCAAAGAGTATGAACAGATAATTTTCAGATGACAAAATTAGTAATTTATAGTTACGTGAAAAAATGTTCCAAATCAATATTGAGTAGAGAAAAGCAAATTAAAACAACTCTGAAGTATCACCTCAACTTCAGATTGGCTAAGTTGACAGGAAAAGATAATGATAAATTTTGGAGGAGATGTGGGAAAACTGGGACACTAATGAATTACTGTTGGACCATTCTGGAGAGCAATCTGCAACTATGCCCAAAGAGCTCTAATACTGTGCATACATATCCTTTGACTCAGCTGTGCCATTATTGGGTTCTTATCCCAAGAAAATCATAAAGGCAGGAAAAAAGATCCACATGTGCAAAAATATTTGGAGCAGCTCTTTTTGTGGTAGCAAAGAACTGGAAAAGGAATGGATGCTCATCAGTTGGAGAATGACTGAACAAGCATGGTATATGGAAGTAATAGAATATTATCATTCTATTAAAAAAATGATGAACAAGCTCATTTTAGAAAAGCCTGGAATAATTTACACAAAATGATGCTGAGAGAAACAAGAATACTTTGTATACAATAGCAAGATTGTGTGATGATCAACTATGAAAGACTTGTTTCTCAGTGGTTCAGGTTCCAAAGTAATTCTAACAGACTTTGGATAGAAAATACCATCTGTATCCAGAAAAAGAACTTTGAAGATTGAATATAAATCAACACATGTTATGTTCAATTTTTTTTCTGTTTTTTTTCTCACCATGGTTGTTCCCTTTTGTTCTGATTTTTCTTTCCCAAAATGATTCACAAAGCAATGTGTATTAAAATAAATAAATTTTAAAAATAAAATTTACTTGTAAATCCAGAAAAAGAGAGAAAATGTCAAATGGGTTAATGTATATAGGGCACTTTACATACTCAAAAAAATTATATGATCAAATCAGTTTAATTTTGAAATACCTCATGGAAAATATGCAGTTTTATAGCAAGTTTCTACAATAAAGACCTTTTTCTGAAATATCTAGGAAACTGAGACAAATTTATAAAAATTAAAAGTCGCTCTCTGAATAATAGTCAAAGGATATGAGCAAACTTTTCAAAAGGAAAAAAAATCAGTTATCAATAATAAAATTTTAAAAAATTCTCTGTCACTACTAAATAAGTACAAGTTTTTAAGGAGGAGCTCCCACAAACCCACTAGAGACTTTGGGAGATTCACAAGTCAGGATTCAGTCGAGGATATTCACAAGTCTAACACAGAAGCCCACAATCCCACTCTCGGATGCAGAGTCAGATTCATTCCATTTTCCACCTTTGTGCTAGCTGGAGGCTTTGGATTCAGAGGGAGCTAGAGGCTGAAGCTGGAAGAGACAAAGGACTAACGACAAGAGCTCTTGGAACCAAGGAGAGAGATAGGCCTCTTCTAAGAAAGCTAACCAGAAGTAAATAATAAAGGATTTGGACTTTAACTCCTGGCTACATTTGAGGTGATTATTACTCTGAACTGAAATGAAGGATGCTCCCAAAAGCCCCCCAAGAAACCTGCTCCCAGAGAACGATCATATTTTAGAGAAGAGAATATTACACCAATGGATCCATAATGAAAATTGTCATCCATCTTCAAAGAGAATTTTTGAACTCTGAATATAGAGTGAAACATACTTTTAAAAACTTGCTTTTTGTAAAAAAAAAAAAAGAAGAAGAAGAAGAAGAAGAAGAAGAAGAAGAAGAAGAAGAAGAAGAAGAAGAAGAAGAAGAAGATATTATGAAGTCTAAGAGTAGAGTCCATGGTAGGTTTTTGCAGTCAACCAATTTAGCTCAGACACCTCTGAGCTATTTGTGTGTCTCTTTTGTAATACTATTGGCTTGAACTCCTGCTCTGGTATGTCTCCTTCCACTCCCCATCTTTAACTTTTAATGCTCAAGTTCCATTTAACTAATCTACATCAATTAACCTTTATGAGGGGTATTTACTTCAAAGATATATTAAGAACATGCATTTTCCATATCTTAATTCATGGGGACAGTGGGTTTAGACTTATTATAGGTTCTACATAACATTGGCTCCCAAAAATTCATATCCAAATGTAGCATAACTGTTGGATGAGTTCTCATATTAGTCGCCATTGAACTGGGTCTTGAAGGTTAGGATTTATTCCTTGTAGCATGTATATATGCTCTGGTGATTTACTGTAAAAACCAATATGGACTCCATTCCCAGAGTTTATGATGAGCTCACTCTATTGACTTTTTGAAGCTTACAAAATCATAGCTATCCCTAATCTTCTTTACTTAAAATCAGGAAGAAGAGACATAATAGTGATAGAAGAAAAAATAAAGTTTATACATGTGCAAACTGTTATAGTGATTGTGGTAGGGTGGGGAAATAAAGTCCTGAAGCCTCTTTTCCCATCAATGGCTTATTCCTTGCTTTCTCACTTGAATAGTCAGGCATAAAAAGCTGGTCCACAAAAAAGACCTGAGCTGACTTGTGCCTTTTAAATATAGTTCAGTTCTGGCTCTGTGACCAGATAGAATCAGCTTTAAAATGTCTATATTCTACAAAATATATGTGGGGAATACATTAGCCAAGCACTTTTCACATGCTCATAAAGGTTGGGTTCATTGGCTTACATATATATGAGCTTAATGACATGATATTTACTGGTTGATTTTTTTAATAGAAAGAGACTTGGATTTCAATCTTAGATTTTCCATTTGCTGACTTTATGAACCTGGGTGAATATCTTAATGTCTCTGAGTTTAAACTTACTAATTTTTGTAATGGAAATAATAATTTCAGTACCTATATCACAGGATTATTTTTATAATCATATGTGATGATGCATTGAACACATTTGGTAATTCTATGGTAATATGGAAATGTTAGACAATATTAAAAAGAAATTATATTTCCAGATGAAGAGTCTTTTATATTCTATGGAATCCTAGGTCAATTTCAGTTTATATCTGTTCTTGAGAATGGAGAGAAGTACTGTTTGGGAAATTTTTTCTTTTTCTTTTTTTGGGGAAATTTCTAAATGGTTTCTTGTGACCTGTGTTAGTCCTCTGTAAATGGAAAAATTTACCCATATGGATTATTCTGGATTAAATCCTCTTAAGATGCTTCCTTGTCAGGGTCACTGTTTGTATCTAAAATTGATTCTTGGAGAAGAGGAGTATCCTTCATCAACTTTTATGATTTTTCAAGAATACCAAAATCCCCTTTAATAGAAAAAAAAATCAAGTTTTTCCATACAACCACAGATTCTGATGAAAACTAGGCATGTATTTTGTCATTTCTATATCTTCCCCTGTTCCAGGATTCTTAGAAAATATCAAAAGGCTATAAGATATGGGTTCTGCAATATTATATGATGACCACTTCTGATGGACCTGGCCATCCTCAGCAACGAGATCAACCAAATCATTTCCAATGGAGCAGTAATGAACTGAACCAGCTACGTCCAGAGAAAGAACTCTGGGAGATGACTAAAAACCATTACATTGAATTCCCAATCCCTATATTTATACCCACATGCATTTTTGATTTCCTTCACAAGCTAATTGTACAATATTTCAGAGTCTGATTCTTTTTGTACAGCAAAATAACGTTTTGGTCATGTATACTTATTGTGTATCTAATTTATATTTTAATGTACTTAACATCTACTGGTCATCCTGCCATCTGGGGGAGGGGGTGGGGGGTAAAAGGTGAAAAATTGGAACAAGAGTTTTGGCAATTGTTAATGCTGTAAAGTTACTCATGCATATATCCTGTAAATAAAAGGCTATTAAATTAAAAAAAAAAAAAAAAAGATATGGGTTCTGCCTAAAGGAGCTTATGTAACAATTAAAAAGATTGAGAGTGATTGCCAAGAGGGAGTGATCAATGGCCACCCCAGAGATATCAGGAAGTCTTCATAAAGGAATTGTGATTGTAGTTAGACCCTGAAGAATTGATAAAATATAGGAGAAGGGGAGATAAGATAAGAAAGCTAAGAACTAAAAGGGCAAGAATAGATATGAAAATGAGTATGGTTTGTTTAAGGGACAATGAGACCACCAGAATGATGGAATGAAAAGGTGAGCCCTCAGGATAATAGTAATAATTAACATTTATATCACATTTTAAGCATTACAACATATTTGTAGTTGTGATAATCAACAGAGATAATATATGTAAATTGCTTTCTGAACCTTGAAAGACTATGCAAATGTCAACTTATTTTTAAAGAGATAAGTCAATTAGGTTTCAGAGAGGTTATATTATTTATCCATGACTGAATCCAAAATCTGGATTTGAACGTAGGTTTCCTAGGCTTTTTAAAAAAAAAAAAATTACCTTATTCTGTCTCTTTAGAGGACTCTTGGGAATAAGATTGAATAGCAAGGGTAGTGACCCAAATTAAGAAATGAGGAAGTAGAGAAGAGAGGCAAAATATGTTAAAACTTCTTTGACCTGTTACTGCTTTCCTTTAGGTGTCTGTGGGCCTCAAGACTTGGCTTTTATTCATAGAACTCACAATTTTTGCTGTCTATGTATTTCTGATGTCCAAACTTTGATGAATAAT
Source organism: Sarcophilus harrisii (assembly GCF_902635505.1). NCBI lineage: Eukaryota > Metazoa > Chordata > Mammalia > Dasyuromorphia > Dasyuridae > Sarcophilus > Sarcophilus harrisii. The sequence continues at coordinate 543,098,473 of NC_045427.1, forward strand.
TGATTTCTTATTGAAGATAGAATAAAAATTTGCAGAAGTATTGCCAACAAAATAAAAGTAAAGTCTAGCAAACCATTGGCTCTTGAAATGTTTGTTTGATACATCTATGACTTTAATAAATTAAGGTATGTTCTCAATTAACAAAAATTATACATATTGTAGATCAAAAAATGCTGGAACTGAAGGCAGGAGAGATTCAGTTTGAATTCCAATTGTGATACTTCAATAATTATGGGACTTTATTTTTGTTACCTAACTTCTCTGAATTAATCATTTCTTATTTGTAAAACTATTATAATAATATGTGTTTTATAAATTGAAAATTCCATGTCATAATATTTATAAAACATTTAATATAGCTCATGGTAAATGCTGAAGGCTTCCTCCATCTCATCCTTCCTTTTCCCCTTATAATCTAAGTCATTAACTAGCTATTTCTGCTATTGATAAAAATTTTAGGAGGCTACTCTCTACATTACCTAGAAAAATATATATAGTTCTTAATATTTGAAGGTGCCAGATAGAGATCATTCTTTGTGTGCAAGTATGGCTGAAGTGACTATTACCTGAATCTATGGTCCTTTTCACATGGTGTATCTCTACTGATTTTTGATTTGTAGATGTAGCTATTTCCAAGGTTACTTGTTGTTTAAGACTATGACTTAAACTTAAAATTATTTTGCAACCTTTGCTCAAAAGATATTTTATTTTCAATGATTGCATATGTATTCCGTGCTCTTAGTGCTCCCTCCCTCCCTTTGCTATTTTCTGTATTTCCCCTTGATTTTTTGAAGAGTTTGGGTTGTCTATTGTCATCAGTTATTAGAAGTCTCTGTGTGATGATAATAGATCTTCTTATAAAAGATACCCATCTCTTCTCCTGACCATTTCTTATGATCTATTTCCATATGTTACTGAATTACAAAAATCATTCCTCCACTGAGGGCTAACTAAGCTAACCAATAATGTATATTTTGCTATAAGGCGAAAGTAATGAATAATGTTTGGAGGTGGAAATGACAAGTTACACCAGTATCTTTGCCAAGAAAATCCTAGGGACAGTATTGATGTGTTATGTTCCACAAGGTTACAAAGAATTAAACAAGACTGAACATTGGAACAACAACAACCATAAAAAGATAAGATTAACACTATGGGGTATATGTGTCAGTGTGGAAATATAGGTCAAAAAATCTCCCCAGAGAACATGACTTAGGTGAAGATGATTTCCCCCCTCTTCAATGGAAGTTAGGAAGGCATCAATAATGGGATTTGGGTCATATCAGATGATAATAAACTAGAAGTGCTCTTCTAGGAACCTGTTGACATTTTGAAATTTTAACTCTACAACTCAGCTTTGATATTAAGGTTACTTGAGCAATGTTTTTTTTCAATGCTATGCTTAGGATAGCAAATAGAGAAAGTCAGATAGAACCATGCTGATATCTTCTAAGAGTTGTTGGAGTATCCTGGAAGCATGGAGAAATGTCTGGCATGTAGGGTAAGTGGCACTGGACTGCCAATACAGTGGGGGAGATGGTATTGGTCAAAAAGTGGGCCAGAAGGATTCCTTTACAGATCACTTCTTGGCCATATTTCCCCATCTTGTAGACTCCTCTGTTATAGAGATTTTTAAAGGCTGATTTTTTTATGCTTTTAAAGGCACTTTTATAGGCTTGTTTTCATTTTCTCTTTATCACACAGAGAAAGGAGGTTTGCGTTGGAAAGGCAAAGGGATTAGAAATGACAGAAACATTCTGGACATTGCAAAGGGAGGAGAATGCTGGTGTGGTTCGTGTACCCAGCTTTTTTATTCTTTGTCTGGCTTCAGCTAAACTTTTAATGACCTAAGTGATAAGGCTTCTACTCTTCCCTGAAGAGTACTTTCACTGGGTAATAAATTGTTCTACAAGAGACGGTTTCCTGTTATTTGGCCTGGACTTTTCTATCCTTAATTTTACCCTATTACTCCTACTTATGCTCTCTTGGAACAATCTAAGCAGTTTCTCTCCTGGCTTAGCATCAGCTTCTAAGATCTGCATGTAGTTATCACAGCCGCACCTTTCTATCCCAGTCATCATTTGGCTGAGCCACCTCATCTTCATATTTTTTTAAAAAGAAATTCTCCTCATAAATCAGTCATTCCAGTCCCTTTATCATCTTCTTCAGTCTTTTCTATGATCTTTCTAATTTGTCATACTCTTTTGGCTGCAGTGGTCAGGATTTTTAAAAATGGGCTTATATTCATTAATAGAATGTAGGCTGTCTTTTGCTTTGTAGATTTTATAGTTGCTATGGGAGATAATGAGGGCAGCTGTGATGAGATTGGGGGAGGGGAATCTCCAGCTGAACTGAGTTCAACAGAACATGGAAGGTGGGGCCCAGCTGTGCATGGCTGGATTTAAGAAGTTACATGGGAATGCAGATAGTTATTGTATTTTATGTGGACTAGCTATATTATGGCAAATTTAAACTCTTTGATTGAAATCTATACTCTACACTTTAATTGGTACAGAATCCCCTTGATTGCTAAACTTCAAAACTCACCTATTGCTAGACTTGATTTTGCTCCTGACTTTGACCTACTGAACTATCTTTGTCATACCTTGGGATGCTGATACTGCTTCTTGTCATTTTTGCTTCTTATCTGAAAACCCTGATTACTGATCATGACTTCTACTTCAGATATTGCTGCTACTTGACTCTTTCAAGTTCAAGACTTATATCCCTAAACACTGGCCTTTTCTTCCTTGTATTACAACTCTTTCCAGACCTTTGACCAACTACCTGTGATCTAATGATCTAACTTGAACTTCTGCCCTGCTATTTCTAGAGGTCTCTAGAATAGAATAGAATAGAGAGAATAGAATTTCTTGTGTACATGAAGGCTTTCCATTCTACTATATGCCTTCCTGGATTTAAGTGTCTTCCTTATTTTCCATTGCATACTTATTCTCTAACTTATTCTGTATGTTTTAGCAACTTTGATTTTCTTGTATAGATACATAACAAGAGCTCTAATGCTTAACCTCCAAAGCATGTTTAAAAAAAGAGGAGACAAGAAAGGAAGAGATAGGGTGGAACCAGTTTAGCCAAGATGAAAAAGAAAATGAAGGAAGAAGATGGTTAAGTAGTAGAAGTCTAGAAAGAATAGAGAGAAGACATGGTTAATATCAAAGTGGCAAAAGCATGGATTTCCATTCATCTCTCCCTTAGGGTTAATAATCAAATGCTTGAATGAACTCTAATTAATCAATTAAGTAGGTCCCTCTAATGATATAGTTTATATGCCATCCAACCTGTCCGTAAAGTACTTCCATATCTTTTTTTAAAATTTGCCATCTAGTAGGGACTCCATCCAATAAAACTTCCTCACTTTGTTCTATAATTGCAAGGATACCATTGTACCCTGCATTTATCATGTACTTTTTGTTGCCCCCGTATGATGCTTCTTTATCATTCTTTAGAGCCAAATGTATTCCATATCTCTCTGCTACATAGTAACATTGATGTAGCATAAGTATTAAAAAATAAGCTTTTGTTTTAATGGGAAGCTTGAAGTCAATAAGGAGCTTTCCAATTTCCTGAAGATGGTCCAACTACCTTATCTCCTCTTATTCAACTTGTGCACATCTTTTCTCCACAAAGTCCTACTCTTATGTTTCACTGTAGTGTTCAGGTGACACTGGATCCTCAAAGATTATACTATTACAGTATAAGCTCTGACAAGTTCTATCATGTTGGAAATGCTTTAAATATGGTCCTAAAAATATGGGATTTTCCAAGAATTAATCTAGGTAAATATGGAGAGAAATATCACCACTAAACTGGCCACCTGGTGATTACACACATGTGTATGTACCATGACAACTTATAAAACAGAGAAAAATACAAAATTTTCCTTAGTTTGGTGTAGCTTTGTTTTTTTCCTATAGAAACATGAGCAAGAAGATGGAAAAGGTGGCAAAGAATGTTAAGAATTACACATGCCTTCAATGATCTCCAATTTAAATATTGGTATTCTAAATATGAGATTCTTGTGCTTGACAGAAAAATGAACATAATGTTGGGAGGAGCTGAAAACATTGTATTTGATATACCCACTATTAGCAAAAGAAAGCAAAAAGTAAAGTTGCTGCAAACTGGAAGAATTACTTTATATCCATGACCCCATGATCCTGTGTATACCATGCATTTTTATCTTTTTTTTTTTTTTTAATAGCCTTTTATTTACAGGTTATATGTATGGGTAACTTTACAGCATTAACAATTGCCAAACCTCTTGTTCCAATTTTTCACCTCTTACCCCCCACCCCCTCCCCCAGATGGCAGGATGACCAGTAGATGTTAAATATATTAAAATATAAATTAGATACACAATAAGTATACATGACCAAACCGTTATTTTCATACACATTTATCTATAAATATATGCTTAAATATCTGTAGGCCTATTTGTAAATATGCTACCTATGGAAAATCAAACTAAACCAAAACAACACATAGAGGTAATGTGCCACAATGGATAGAGCACTGATCTCAGGATTCAAGAAAATTTGCCTTCAAATCCCACTTCTGATACATGTTGATTAAATGACATTGGACAATTAACTTAACCTCTCAGTGATGTTAGATGAGTTTCTAAATCATTGAGCAGGTGGCAGTCTGTTTTTATGGAGTATGTTTCTTCATCAGGAGCTCCTGGGCCAGTGTAATTCACACACATACACACACACACACGCACACGCACATGCACATGCACACACTCATATAATATCTTGGATAAAGACTGGGCCAGATGATTTTTAAGTAAACTTTCCAGGTTTATGATTCTAACAGATTTGGCCTCTCAACCTCAAAAGAGGGTATGATCTAACATAAAAAGAGCTATTTTGGAACTGGCAAGCTTATCCTATCACAGTGTTCTCAAAGTCATCCTTTATACCTCAACCTGAGTTGGAATGGAGATGGGTTTATAGGGCATGACGAGGTCCTGAAAATCTATCCATTCCTATGACGTTTTCTCAGCTACTAGAATAACCTGTCTTCTTAGTGAAACACCCATTCTTTTTATGCCTTAAAAGGTAAATGTTTTCAGTCTTCTTAGGACAAAAAGGATTTGTATTACCTGTATGACTCTTTGAGTCCCACATAAAAATGAGGTGACTATATTCACTTTTTCTAAGGTCCCTTCAAGTTCTAAACCTTATGTACCATAAGTTGAATCCTTTCATAGAATATGGATCTTAGAATTTTTCTCTTCAAAACCAGTACCTGGATAAGAAGCTGCCCTACAACATCTCTGACAGCTCCTGTAGCAAAGGAAGGAACTCTAGACATTTCCAGTCATTTCCCCCTGCATATTCCCTAACTTATCATTAACCTCCATAAATTGTGGTGTCTTGAACTGGATATAATATTCCACTTATTGTCTTTCCAAAGTGGGAATAAGAGGAAGTAGCAGCTTTTTTGTTCTGGGAAATGTCTGTATTATGTCTCATATTATAGTCTGTTTGTATTAGCTTTTTTAGCTCCTGAAACAAATGGTCAGCTTGTTGAGTATATCATTTTCTAAAACTTCCTGATTTTGTTTTCAGATGAACTGATATTTCTACTACCTTTATCCTGTAAATTGTGAAGCTGATCTCCTTAATTGAAGTCTGATACTTTTACATTTATTTTCTAGTAAAATTAGTTTTTCTAGGTTTAGCCCAACTTGTTAAAGTTCTAGACTGTTGAGGACTTTTTTTAGATCCTGAAACTATCATAAAACATGTTATTCATCCTAACTTTAGATCATTTAAGAATTTCACATGAGTATCTTAGTAAGCCATAAATAAGTATTTTTTTAAGTGTTTATGATATGCCAAACAATGGTTAGTTGATTGTGGTCCTTCTTTCTTGAAGAGGAACAAAAAAGATATCACTATGTTAAGAGTTGAGTTATAGTGTGTCTGATTATGACTACTCAGACCAATATGAGCTTAGAGTGCTCTGCTACAGTTTGGACACAAATAGTGTCTATGAATTTTTGGTAGATTCTCTAACTTTGTGCATCTAAGCATTTATTCTGAGCCAATTCAATTCTGCTTTGCTGGTAAAATGAAGGCACACCATGCTGGGTGGTCCTGTGCCTGTGTCTCTCATGTCATATAATAACTCCTAAAGTTCTTAAAAAAGACTTTGAGAGTGTTCTTGTATCACATTTTTCTAACCATCTTGTGATGCTTACTTACCCTGTGTGACTTCTTTATAAAATAGTCTTTTTAGCAAGTAAATATTTGGCAAAATAGCCTCTGTCCTTAAGAAATTTGCATTCTAATGGGGGAAATAGAATGTAAAAGTATGAGAGTTCATACAATATATATGAAAAGTAGATGCACGTTATTGATAAGAATATTAAATGGCATTGGGTCAAGCACAAATTCCTTAGATACTACAATGGAGACATTCTTCTAATTTGACATTGAATCATTTATGACCATTCAAAGGGTTTTGCTCTTCAGTCAGTTTTCAATTTGCTTAACTGTGCTACTGGAATATTTAGGAGTGAAGTGGAGAGAATACCAATCCTAGAATCAGGAAGGACCTGAGTTCAAACTGTAATGCTGGAGAAACTGAGCAAGATAGAGATTAGAGAGCAATTTAATAGTTTATTAAATGGAGACATTTACTGTGACCAAATGGATCCATGGTTTGGTCCCAGAGCTGAATGAGACTATCATCTCAAAGAATCCAGCAGTGAATGTCAGATACAAGATTTTTTTATAGGGTAACAAGAACAATGACATAATGCAGGAGGTACCTGGATGGGGATGGCCTAATGGGGGGAGGCACCTAGGATGACAAATGGGAAGTACTGGAGAGGCTCCTGATATTCTAATGATGTTTAAAATGGATAAAGACCTTTATCCCATCAAACGTTAAGAGGGAATAAGCATGACCTAAGGTCTAAGATATAAGACCTTTATCCTATCAAACATTAAGAGGGAATCGTTATAACCTGAGGCAGAGTAACTAAATAGGACAATTAGGGAAACTGGGTCAGGGCATTTAAAGAGAACTGTGGCACAACAAAACCCAGCTTCAGACATTTACTAGCTGTGTGACCTTGGGCAAATCATTTAACCCTTCTCATCTGTAAAATAAGCTGGAGGAAAAAAAAAAGGGAAACAATTTTAGTACATTTGCTAAGAAAATCCCAAATGAGATCATAACTGAAATACCAACAACAATTATACTGTTGTCTATCGTACAATTCTCCATCTTGTCTGGAGGAAAACATTAGAGCATTTGTCAGATTCATGAAGTCCAAGCAAAGACACTCAGAAAACAATTTTCTAGCAATGAATATCCTATTTTGTTTTTCCCCAAATGAATTAACCACTTTTTGTTATCAGTGTTCAACAGTTAATGTTAAAAGGATTGCAATTGCAGTACCCATCTTAAATCTTCTTATAATATACAACACTAAAAGTCATTCTCTTTTTTTTTTTTTTTTTTTTTTATTTATTTAATAGCCTTTTATTTACAGGATATATACATGGGTAACTTTACAGCATTAACTAAAAGTCATTCTCAATGGTAGTTTGACTTTCTCTATTTTGCCAAGGGCCATATAGATGATAGGAAAAATTTTGAGTCTCCCCCTTCACTCCCACCCATACATTCCTATCCTGTTGTAGAGACTGTGACATTATTAGGTTTTTTTCTACCTTTGGCAACCTGTCCTTTCTGCATGGCTTGATTAGAACAAAGCAGTCTGATGAATTCATGTGCAGGATTTTGGCAATACAGACCATCCCACCCTCCCAAGAAAAGTTTACAAAGTTTGTATTATATTTGTAAATGAAATTATTTCCAGTAATTTATGTGACTTGAGCCTGATTTTGTTTATCAGCAAACACTCTGCAAATGTACATAAGTCACAACTGCAAAGCTATTTAATCTGTAAAACCATTTAATCCTATCAATGGGCTTGTTTAAGTAAGCATGGTTAAATCTGACAGAAACAAGAATTTACACAACTGTCCTGCTCAACAGAGACAAGATAATGCTATGTACATCACAAAGGGTGTTCATTTGGGGATTAGATGCATTTTTTTTCCCAGAGATCCTTATGTAAATTAGAGTATCTACCTTTTTGCTATTCATACACACATGTATAGCTAAAGAGTTGTTGTTGTTTGTTCTCAAAGAGGACTAAAGAGGACTCTAATATTAGGGAGGTGATTCCTTGACATGCAAATGAATTGGATTTAAGTGGGGGAGGGCTATTTAAGGTCACCTGCTGCACTTTCTCCTGTAAAGCCATCTCAGTTCAGTAGTCTTTTTCAGGAGGCCTGGAGGAGTAGGAGACACTGAAATTTTTAAGTTAAAATCTTTAACAGGTCTCACTTTGACTGAGGCATTGCTTGATCAGTGATTAAGACTAGGTAAGAAAGAAATGAGGCAAAAAATGGCCTTTTTTAAAAACCTTGTCCAAAAGAAAATCTAGGTGGTGAAGATTCTTAAGAGTTTTTTGCCAAAACCAAAAGAATTACTAGGTAAGTGTGGGGTGCATTCACTTGTTCAATTTAAATGAAATTAAATTAATTATAAATTAAAAACAAATTAAATTAAATGTATAGAATGAACTCTAAAGTAAGGCTTTAATTTTATTGATGAATGAAGTCTTAGAGATGAAGTGACTTGCCCAAGGTTAAACAGTTATGATGAGGATGTGGTCCCTTTAAGATTCCTTTCTTTCTGTTTCCCAACCCCTCCTAGTGAATGTAATTACCTTTTGATTCACAAATCCTGGTCCTTTTGAATTCTAAGAGAAGATCCAGACCTGAGCCAACCTGGGACTACACCCACAGGCCCCTCTAGCTAAATCTCCCATTTTAAAAGGGGCTGAGCTGGAACTCCTCTTTGCAGAGGTCCCAAACATGCCAACCTTAAGCCTGGCATGTCAGGACTTTCTGTCCATTGGACCCTCTGTCCAGTGCCCTTCTTATCTCTACCTTCACCTATTTTCTTAACTATACTTTAACCTTACTTCAAAACCCTATAATAAACCTCTTTTATCAATCTAGCTTTTTGGGCCAGTAAATGCTTTTATTGGGGACTTGTGCTGCTTCTAGACCTCATTTAACTCAGCATCCTTGCGCCAAATTCAAAGGGATTGAGGGAAACTCTATTTGACTCCCTGTACCCTGAATCTGCCACTAGACCTCAATTAAACCCTAATTTCATTTAGGTACCCCATATCTAGACCTCATTGGTTACTAATGGCAGAGTTTGAATATGAACCTAGATCCTTTGATTTCCTTGTATAGCTCTCTTTACATGTAGTCAATACTTGGATAATCCAAATAGATTTTTTTGGGGGGAAGATAATAGTAGAATTTAAATTTTCTGATTATTATTTGAAAACTTTCATTTTTGCTGGGACTTTTCCTCTGGGTGACAGAAAAATTAGAAGAAAAAGATCTAATGGTTGAATGATGAATGTATGAAGAAAAAGATCTAATTGATGGACCAGAAATTAACAAAATTGCACATTTTTCTGTTTTATTAAATTATAATCAATGAACACTTTTCTTCTTAATACTAGTTAATAACCTTTTCCTTGCTTCCATGTTTGGGGTATCCTTTCAGATTGGTAGAAAGTTTGAATTTAATATCCATGTCAGGAACAAAGGAATGAAATTCACTCAATACAAAAAGGTCTTTGTATTATAGAACTATATTACTAGTGTATATATAAATATATGCATATGTAAAATACATGTACTTAAATACATAAATATCATGAAACTGTGCTAAAAACAAGATGCTTGAGAACCCTAGATAAATCTCAACTCTTGCTTCCCTGAATGTGATATTAGGCAATCACTTAACCTCCTCAGTCTTTACTTTGCATCTATGAAATACTTGAGTTGATGAAGTTAGAGTTCCTGGTGGTCAGGGAGTTAAATGATGAGGTTAGTGACAGGTTTGGGATTCAGGGAACCAAATGAAGATGTTTGGCACCCCTAGATTCCCCTAGTATTCAGCGCAGGGTAGGGCGTTGTGGGAACCCCCTTCTGGTGGTACAGAGGTCCTTCATAAAGGAATTTACAAACTCCAAAAGCTAGACTAGTAAAAGTAGTTTATTATTCGCAATGGGAAGTCAGCCTTTACTATGCATGAATAGAAAGACTGAATTCCTTGGTGACAAGGTCCTGACAGAGAAGTAAAGTTTCTAGCAGAGGAGTCCTGGCAAAGAAGTAAAGTTTCTAGCAGAGAAATCCCGACAGAGAGGTATAAAGACTTGTTAGGGAAATAGGTAAGAAAGATAAAGAGAGTGTAAAGCTGAAAGAGAATATTATTTCAGTGGGCAGACAGTTGCTGGTATTCAAAGGGGAGCATCGCATGACATGTTAAGTCCTCTGCAAGGACTTATTTTGCAAATATATAGAAAAGTTGGCTCATTTTATGATTGAGCCCTTGTCTACAAGCTGGGAATTGCTCTTGATGGGGGCTGGGTACAGCTTGAGTTGGAATTAGAATAGAGAATATTGGAATTGAATGAGTGTCTGTGGACTAATCTTTACTTCTACAGAGAACTTAATCAGTAGTGACTGTTATCATTAGTAGTGGTGCCCTTCTCTCAGGATAACAGAATGAAGCTGTTTATGCTGTTTCCCTCAGGTGGGGTCTTTTACAGAGGCCAGGATTCAAGGAAACTTTCTCAGTAAGAAGACTTCAACCACTGGTGAAGATCTGTGCCAACTCTGCATTCTTTTTTTTTTTCTTCAAATTTTAAGTTCCAAATTCTTCCCCTCCCATTGAGAAAGCATGCATTTTGACATAGGTTATACATGTATAGTGAATCACACAGAACCCGTTTCAATGTCAGTCATTGTGTAAAAGAAAACACAGGAAAAAAAAACCAAACAAACAAAAGAAAAGGAAGTTTAAAAAAAAAGTATCTTGGATCTCCATTCAGCCTCTACCAGTTCCTTCCTTGGAAATTATGATGAAAAATACTCCAAATCACTATTGATGTGAGAGGTACTAATTAAAGCATCTCAAAACTACTACTTCATATCTATCAGATTATCTAATATAACAAAAAGAAAATGACATATGTTGGAGAGGGATGGGAAAATCAAAATAGTAACGCACTACTGGTAAAGTTGTATACTGATTCAATCATTCTGGAGAGCAATTAGGTACTATGCTTAAAGGGCTATAAAAACAAACATACTCTTTGAACAAGCAATACCACTACTAGGTCTGTATTAAAAAGAAATTTTTGTCTTGGATCATTGTATTGCTGAGAATAGCTAAGTCATTCGTAGTAGCTTGTCATACAACATTGTTTCAGTGTATAATGTTCTCATGCATCTGCTCATTTCACTTTGCATCATTTCATACAAGTCTTGTTATGTTTTTCTGAGAGCAGCTCACTCATCATTTCTTTTTTTTTTTTTTTAATTTTTTTATTTAATAGCCTTTTATTTACAGGTTATATGCATGGGTAACTTTACAGCGTTAACAATTGCCAAACCTCTTGTTCCAATTTTTCACCTCTTACCCCCACCCCTCCCTAGATGGCAGGATGACCAGTAGATGTTAAATACATTAAAATATAAATTAGATACACAATAAGTATACATGACCAAAACGTTATTTTGCTGTACAAAAGAATCAGACTCTGAAATATTGTACAATTAGCTTGTGAAGGAAATCAAAAATGCAGGTGGGCATAAATATAGGGATTGGGAATTCAATGTAATGGTTTTTAGTCATCTCCCAGAGTTCTTTTTCTGGGCGTAGCTGGTTCAGTTCATTACTGCTCCATTGGAAATGATTTGGTTGATCTCGTTGCTGAGGATGGCCAGGTCCATCAGAACTGGTCATCATACAGTATTGTTGTTGAAGTATATAATGATCTCCTGGTCCTACTCATTTCACTCAGCATCAGTTCGTGTAAGTCTCTCCAGGCCTTTCTGAAATCATCCTGTTGGTCATTTCTTACAGAACAGTAATATTCCATAATATTCATATACCACAATTTATTCAGCCATTTTCCAACTGATGGACATCCATTCAGTTTCCAGTTTCTAGCCACTACAAAAAGGGCTGCCACAAACATTCGCGTACATAAAGGTCCCTTTCCCTTCTTTATGATCTCTTTGGGATATAAGCCCAGTAGTAACACTGCTGGATCAAAGGGTATACACAGTTTGATAACTTTTTGAGCATAATTCCAAACTACTCTCCAAAATGGTTGGATTCGTTCACAACTCCACCAACAATGCATCAATGTCCCAGTTTTCCCACATCCCCTCCAACAATCATCATTATTTTTTCCTGTCATCTTAGCCAATCTGACAGGTGTGTAGTGGTATCTTAGAGTTGTCTTAATTTGCATTTCTCTGATTAATAATGACTTGGAGCATCTTTTCATATGACTAGAAATTCACTCATCATTTCTTGAAGCATAGCAGTAATCCATCACAATCATATATAACAACTTGTTTAGTCATGGTACAATTAATGGAGATCTCAATTTCTAATTCTTTGCCACCACTAAAAAAAACTGCCATAAATGTTTTTGTACACATATGTCCTTTTTCTTGTTAAAAAAAATCTCTTTTTAATACAGACCTAGTAGTGGTATTGCTTGTTCAAAGAGTATGTTTGTTTTCATAGCCCTTTAAGCATAGTACCTAATTGCTCTCCAGAATGATTGAATCAGTATACAACTTTACCAGTAGTGCATTACTATTTTGATTTTCCCATCCCTCTCCAACATGTGTCATTTTCTTTTTGTTATATTAGATAATCTGATAGATATGAAGTAGTAGTTTCAAGATGCTTTAATTAGTACCTCTCACATCAATAGTGATTTGGAGTATTTTTCATATAACTATATGTAGCTTTGATTACTTTGTCTTAAAATTGCCTGCTCATCTCCTATAACCACTTATCAGTTGAGGAATATCTCTTATTTCTATAAGAAATGTTTTCTATATATTTGCAAAATGAAGTTTTTATCAGAGAAATTCACTGTAAATTTTTTTCTCACAGTAATGATTACTAACTATGTATTTCCATCCATTCTATTTCCCCACATTTACCCTGTTCTCTCTATTCTTTTACCCTGTCCATTCTCAGAAGTGTTTTGCTTCTAATTTTTGCTTTATCCAAATTGCCCTCTTGTCTATCTGTTCTCCCTCTTCTTCCACTACCCTTGTCCCATCCTCTTCTATCCCCTTCTTTTTCTACTTTACTGTATGTTAAAATAGATTTCTACACTCAATTGAATGTGTATATTATTCCCTCTGTGAATAAATTCCAGAGAGAGTAAAGTTTATGTGTTGCTTACCCACTTCCCCCATTTCCTCCTCCACTGTAAAATCTCTTCCAGTTTTCTTTTATGTCAGATAATTTATTCCATTCTACTTCTTCCTCTTTTTTTTATCCCAGTGCACGATTCTTTCCATTCCTTAATTCTTTTTAGATAAATATATCATCACATTCAACTTACATCTCTGCTTTCTGTATATATATCCTTTCTCACTGCCTAATAATGAGAAAGTTTTTGTGTTATAAATATCATTTTCCCATGTAGGAATATAAAGAGTTTAACCTTACTGAATCCTTTAGGATTTCTCTTCCCTGTTGAGCTTTTTATGCTTCTTTTGAATTCGTGTTTGAAAGTCATATTTTCTATTCAGCTTGGGTTTTTTCATCAGAAATGTTTGAAAGTCCTCTATTTTATTTAATATCCATTTTCCTCCCGGATGAATTATACTTAGTTTTCCTAGGGAAATGATTCTTGCTTATAATCCTAACTTTTTCCCCTCTATATTATTCCCCTTATATTCCAAGTCTTCCAATTCTTCAATGTAGAAACTTCTAAGTCTTATATTATCCTAATTGTGGTTCTACAATATCTGAATTGTTTCTTTTTGGATGCTTGCATTATATTCTCCTTGATTTGAGAGGTCTAGAATTTACCTATAATATTTCTGAGAGTTTTCCTTTTAGTATCTCTTTCAGTTGGTGATTGGTGGTTTTTAAAAATTTCTACTTTGCTCTCTGGTACTTGAATATCAGGGAAATTTTCCTTAATAATTTCTTGAAAGATGATAACCACTCTTTTTTGATCATGACTTTCAAGTAGTCAAATTATTCTTAAATTATCTCTCTTGGATCTATTTGTTCATTCTGCTCAGACATTTTGTTTCCAGTTAAAGTATTCAAGAAAGTGAGCATTTCATTCCTCTTATGAGTATCTTATCCCAGAGAGAATACAAATATGATAAAGATGGCAACAAAATACAAGCAGGAAGGGTCTGTGTACATAGCTCAATTATTTTTCCAATGAGTTATTTCACATTTTCTTCTATTTTTTTCATTCTTTGGATTTTGTTTAATTGTTTCTTGATGGTCCATAAAATCATTAACTTCCATTTGTCCAGTTCTAACTTTTAGAAGTTATTTTCATCATTGAATGTTTGAACCTCCTTTTCCATTTGACCAATTCTCCTTTTTTTTTGTCAGTCAAATGGCAAGCATAATTTAATAATTTTTTCTATATAATTTCAAATTGCTTTTAAAAATCATTGGGTCCATGGCTCCACCAACAGTCTCTTCATGATATCTTTCAGATATTTGCCTTTTCTTCTTCATCATCATCATCTTCTTCTTCTTCTTCTTTTCCTCCTCCTCCTCCTCCTCCTCCTCCTTCTTCTTCTTCATAAATTTTTATTGACAGAACCCATGCCAGGGTAAATTTTTTACAACATTATCCCTTGCACTCACTTCTGTTCTGATTTTTCCCTCCTTCCCCTCCACCTCCTCCCCCCGATGCCGGTCCCTATACATGTTAAAATAGGTTGTGATCTTGGATACAATATTGTTGGAGAACGCAGTTCTTGTTGCTCAGGGAGGTTGGATTTGAAGGTATAAATCGGGAAGAAAGAACAAAATGCAAACGTTTAATTATTTCCTGTTTCTTTCTTTTGGGTGTAGTTGCTTTTGTCCATCAATTGAAACTAAGTTAGATCTTCTCTTTTCAAAAATCCACTTCCATCAGAATCCATCCTCATACAGTATCATTGTTGGGGTATATAATGATCTCCTGGGTTTTTTCATCAGCTCATTCATGTAAGTCTAAATCCTCTTGTATTCCCTCTGGTCGTTTCTTACAGAACAAAATTTCCATAACATTCATATACAATTTACTCAAAATTCTCCAATTGGGGCATTTCCATTTTTTTCAGCTTTGCCACTACAAACAGGAGACACAAACTTTTGGTGTACGGCCCTTTCCTTCTTTGTATCTCTTTGGGGTATAAGCCCAGTAGAAACACTGCTGGATTAAAGGGTATGCACAGTTTGATAACTTTTTGAGCATAGTTCCAAATTGCTCTCCAGAATGGCTGGATGTGTTCACAATTCCACCAACAATGTATCAGTGTCCCTGTTTTCCCACATCCCCTCCAACATTCCGTTTTATCTTTCCCTTTCATTCTAGCCAATCTGACAAGTGTGTAGTGGTATCTCAGAGTTGTCTTAATTTGCATTTCTCTCAATAGTGCATCAATAGTGCATCAATAGTGCAAGTCTCCTTTTTAATGTGTTCTCTTTGGTGAATGTTTGTACCTCTTTTTTCCATTTATCCAATTGTACTTTTCAAGGCATTCTTCTCTTCATTGGATTTTTGTGTCTCTTACCATTTGGCTTATTATGTTTTTTAATGTTTTATTCTCTTCATTTTTTTGTTGCTTCCTTTATCAATCTATTGATTCTTTTCTCACAATTTTTTTGTATCATTCATTTTTCTTCCCAATTCTTCCTTTACCTTTCTTACTTGATTTTCAAAATCCTTTTTGAGCTCTTCCATGGCTTGAGAGTAATTCACATTTTTCTTTAAGGCTTTGGGATATAAGAATTTTGACTTTGTTGAGTTCTTCTGAGTGTGTGGTTTTCTCTTTCTTGTCACCATAGTAACTTTCTGTGGTCAGAATTTTTTTATGTTGTTTGCTCATATTCCCTGCCTATTTCTTGGCTTTTAAATCTATACTTAATTCTGGGGACTTGTAAGTTTTGGACTCTTCCAAGTGGTATGATCCAGGGAAAGATATGTTTTACTACTCTCTTGTACTGCATGCTAGTGTGATCTAGGGAGAGGTTTGTTTACTACTGTCCTATTCATAGGTTTGTGAGTGACCACAAGCACTCTTTTCTATCTATTCTATTGTGTTACCCATTAGATTGTGAACTTTATTTGGGTAGAGACTGTCTTTTGTCTCTCTTTTTTATTTCTCAATCCTTAACACAGGACCTAGAATATAGTAGACACTTAATAAATATTTATTAACTGATTCAGAAACTGTGAAGAGAAGCATTAAATATATAATGATTTATTGACAGAACCCATGCCAGGGTAAATTTTTTACAACATTATCCCTTGCACTCACTTCTGTTCTGATTTTTCCCTCCTTAATAAGTGTAAGTATAATAATACTTAATAATAATAAGTGTAAGTTTAAGTTTTACAAAACTGAACACATTCAACTGTTGAATGTCTTAGATTTCCATCTTCATTTCAGGAGTCACATTAATACACAGTTTTGCTCCCTTCTATTTCAGGCTTCATAAAATGGGGAAAGTAGTTCATTTTCTACCTTGCCTTTATTTCTGTAAGGTCGAATTAGACAATACATGAAAGTAGTTTGAAAAAAAAAACTAACCCAGACTACTAAAGAACAAGGAATTATATTATTCTTTGATTTTGAATTATGTACACAGACCCTTCCTGCTTATAGTTTGTTGCCCCCTTTATCATATTTGTATTCTCTCTGGGATAAAACACTCATAAGAGGAATGAAATGCTCACTTTCTTGAATACTTTAACTGGAAACAAAATGTCTCATATGGTATATAGCAGAATGAATTTTCCTTCTAGGATCATTTTAGGCCTGTGACTGGTGGATATGTGTGATTTTATAATATGCAAATCTAAGTGATTACAAAAAAGGTAAGAATTATAATGGCTAATATTTATGTGTCATTTTAAATTTTATATTATATCTTAAGAATTATCTCAGTTGATTTACCCAATAACCCTGTAAAATCAGTGTATTTTTTTTAATCCCCATTTTTCAGATGAGGAAACTAAAGCTCAGTGAGTTCAACATGAATAATCTCAAGTCACATAGTTTGTAAAACATGGGATTGCACATGTTGCTTTCATCAGAGAATAGGAACATATCTCTTTCATCTGAATTTGATTTCACAAGTGGTAAACAAATGCATCCTACTCACCCAGGCACTTTCCTTCATGTTCTGCTTGGTTTATATTATTTTAGATATACATAGAAACCTTTCAGACAACAGGATATCCAAGAACTACTCTGTATGTATCAGCACATTCTTAACAATCTCTATATGTTTGCACATTCTCAATAATCCCAGAAACAACCTGAGATGAACTTGCCTGTTGTTGGTGAAGTCTGTGTGATATAACTATGACATTTCCAATTCTCTCTCTTCCTCTCTGTGACCTTTAGGTGTAGAAATTGGGTTCTTATGCTGTCATGCCAAGGCTGCCCTGGGTAATGAATCTGTTAAGAATCCCATTTTTCCATGATCCTTCTAGCCTTTTAATCTAGATGTGACTGACAAGCTGTCACAAATGGCTTTAGCCATATTCATGACACTTGACCCTGGAGTAGGAGCTGCAATGAATGGAAAATGTCTTTTGGGAATCTTATTTCTGTCCACAGATATGCTCCTTTTTTATTATTGTCTTCTAAACTGCTGGCTCCTTGAATTTACAGCCCCTTCCCACTGAAAATTATAATTGTGGTACACAGCCATCACCCCTGAGATGCCTGCTTAATGAGACAAAGGGAAGCATATATAATGCTTGAATCCATCTCAGCTTTTAGCATCCATCACCCTAAGTAATACATCAAGGTCAGAGGGCAGAAAGGAGGAGCTCTGGAAAGTCTGAGATTATTCAAAATCTTGTCAAAATTGAAAATATTCAATTCTGAAGTACTAAAATCCCTTCCCAGACTTCCCTGAATTTAAGAATCTTGAATTTCTCTCTTTTTTGCTGGATTTTTTACAGTAGTTTGACTTCTTTGATATAGATGGATCTGCTTTGTCAGCAGGCAACTGACACATCAGGAAACATGATATGCTTTGAGATTTTCCTATCCTATTCTCGTGGGTGTTTCCCTGATTACATGGAAATAAATCTGAGGTGTGAAATGAGGTTTGGAGGCAGAGGAGAAAAAAACAAAAACAACAAACAGTTTACTTCTTTCTTTTAACAGGAGGAACTTAAGAATGCTATTCTTTCCTCTTTGGTTGTCTTCTTATTTTTCTTTTTTTCTTTTTCATGGCAGAACAAAGATATTTAACAAGCAGGAATAATAGTTTGGTATCTGCCTCTGTCACTGTCTCTCTCTCTCTCTCTCTCTCTCTCTCTCTCTCTCTCTCTCTCTCTGTCTGTCTCTCTCTCTGTTTTTCTCTCTCTGTTCTATTGCTGTCTTTGATCTTTAAGCCAGTCATTTCTCATCTCCTCCTTCTCGAGTGCTTTATTATATCAAAAATTTGAAGCAATTCCACATAGAAACTGTCTCTGACAATGGATACAATATTCTTTACTCATAATCTTCTCTGCCATAGGGAAGGATACATGTCTCTTTTCCGTCTTGATTGGGTTTTTTACTTACTTAGGGCCCCACTTCATTTAAATGATCTTTTCATTTTTATTGGAGTAGCTTGAACTACTCCAATAGACTTCTGATTGATCTTTCAATTTTTCATCTGACTTAAGTCCATCCTCTACTCAACTGCTCAAAGCCATTTTCCTAAAGACTACCACTACCCATGTCCAGCCTCTCTCCCTTTACCTCTGTTTAGTAAAATCAAATGGCTCCCTTTTGCTCCAGGACCAAATAGACTTCTTTTTATCTTTTGAAGCCCTTTACAATACTTTTTCCTACTTTTCCAGTCTTTTTACACTTTACTCCTCTCCTCTTCATATACTCTATGCTTCAGGTACACAGGTCTATTTGCTTCTCCTATTTGCTGATACTCTTATCTCCATGCCATTTATCTGGCTTTCCTTCATACCTAAAGTGTTCTCTTCCCTCAACTCTGGCTCTTAAAATTATCTTTTTTTTTTTTTTTTTTTAAGAATCTGATCAAATCCCACCTTCTACAGAATGTTATGCCTCTCTTCTTTCCCTGTTGCAAATGTCTTTCCTTCCAAGATACCTTGTATCTACTTTATATATTTTGAATATAACTGCTCATTTGCATATTGTCTCCTATATTAGGAAATGGGTCCTTGAGGGTTAACTTTTATTTTAATATATTTTTTAACCTTTGTATCTTTATTATTTAGCCCCATGCTTGGAGCATAGTAAATGTTTAATAATGCTTTTGAACGAACTGACTGGTATTCATATACTAGAAGGGTTTTTTTTCTTCCCCAGGCATTCTCCATAGCTTAATCTTCATTTAAACTCATATTCATATTTCCTGTCCTGTATCCCTACATCTGCTCACTATCTGTTCACCAAAACAGAAACGCTGACTAAGTCTTCTGGGGAAAAAAAACAAACAAATCTGTCATATAGTATTTCTAACTATAGTTCATGGACCTGAGTGCTGAAAACAAAAGCTTTAGGCTCTTGGTTTAGATCTTGATTGAATCAAAAATGTCTACTGTAATTAAGATTTAAACCAAAAATATATATTTTATAGGACTTTGGACATATAAAGCCCACATCATAATTAACAATAATAGGAATATGTTATTTATGTAACATTTTGAGGTTTGCAAAGTGCTTAACAATGTTATAATGTTCTGGTTGATTTTCTGGAGGTCTTAGAGCAGCCTTTGTTTCAACCAGAGTAATCACCACAAGAACAGCCAGGTGTTAAAGTACAAATTCTTTATTGTCTCCTTGCCTGGGGCCCAGCTAACTTTCTTGAGTCCCTTCAGAGGGGCCTTGGTCTCAGTGGGGGGAACAGAAGGACAGCTAGCCACCAAGAGACTGATGAAGATGGAATGAATCTGTTTCTTTGACCCTGAGAGCTTGAGCTCCCACCTTCAGTCTTCTGTCTTCTCCAAGTCTGACCCTGGCTGAATTTGTCCCAGTTTATATGCTCTATTCTAATTACATTATCATAGCTGTTAATCTTGTAGACTAAGTACATGTACTAAACTAGAGAATTATTAATCACCATGCTAAACTAGATAACCATTGTTTTCCAATTCCACTGACTTAACACCTTGTAAGAATCCTTGTTTCTTTTGGTAAATCTGATTAGAAAAAGGAGAGAGGAAAATCAAATTAATAGTCTTAAAAATGAAAAGGGAGAACTTTCCACCAATGAAGAGGAAATTAAAGAAATAATAAGGGGTTACTTTGCCCAATTTTATGCCAATAAATTTGATAACCTAAGCGAAATGGATGACTACCTCCAAAAATACAGGTTTCATAGTTATCAGAGGAGGAAGTAAATTGCTTAAATAGTCCCATTTCAGAAAAAGAAATAGAACAAGCTATTAATCAACTCCCTAAGGAAAAAAATCCCCAGGACCAGATGGATTTACATGTGAATTCTACCAAACATTCAAAGAACAATTAGTCCTAATGCTTTATAAACTATTTGAAAAAATAGGGAATGAAGGAGTCCTACCAAATTCCATTTATGACACAGACATGGTACTGATACCTAAACCAGGTAGGTTGAAAACAGAGAAAGAAAATTATAGACCAATCTCCCTAATGAATATTGATGCTAAAATCTTAAATAATATATTAGCAAAAAAGACTACAGAAAATCATCCCCAGGATAATATACCACGATCAAGTAAGATTTATACCAGGAATGCAGGGCTGGTTCAATATTAGGAAAACTATCAGTATAATTGGCCATATTAATAACCAAAGTAACAAAAATCATGATCATCTCAATAGACGCAGAAAAAGCATTTGATAAAATCCAACATCCATTCCTATTAAAAACACTTGAGAGTATAGGAATAAATGGACTTTTCCTTAAAATAATCAGTAGCATCTATTTAAAACCAGCAGTAAGCATCATATGTAATGGGGACAAACTGCAACCATTCCCAATAATGAAGTGAAACAAGTGTTGCCCACTATCACTGTTATTATTTAATATTGTATTAGAAATGCTAGCTTTGGCAATAAGAGTTGAGAAAGAGATTAAAGGAATAAGAACAGGCAATGAAGAACCCAAATTATCACTCTTTGCTGATGATATGATGGTATACTTAGAGAACCCCAGAGATTCTACTAAAAAGTTATTAGAAATAATCCACAACTTTAGCAAAGTTGCAGGAGTCAAAATAAACCCACATAAGTCATCAGCATTCTTATATACCACTAACAAAACCCAACAGTTAGAGTTACAAAGAGAAATTCCATTTAAAGTAACTACTGATAGTGTAAAATATTTGGGAATATATCTGTCAAGGGAAAATCAGAAACTTTATGAGCAAAACTATAAAATACTTTCCACACAAATTAAGTCTGATCTGACCAACTGGAAAAATATTAAATGATCTTGGATTGGGCGAGTAAATATAATAAAGATGACAATACTACCTAAACTAATCTATTTATTTAGCACTATACCAATCAGACTCCCAAAAAACGATTTTGATGGCCTAGAAAAAATAACAACAAAATTCATATGGAAAAACAAAAGGTCAAGAATTTCAAGGGAATTAATGAAAAAAAAAAATCAAATGAAGATGGCCTAGCTGTACCAGATCTAAAATTATATTATAAAACAGCAGTTACTAAAACCATTTGGTATTGGCTAAGAAATAGACTTGTTGATTAATGGAATAGGTTAAATTCAAAGGACAAAACAGCCAATAACTTTAATTATCTAGTGTTTGACAAACCCAAAGACCCCATTTTTGGGATAAGAATGCATTATTTGACAAAAATTGCTGGGAAAATTGGAAATTAGTATGGCAGAAACTAGGTATTGACCCACACTTAACACCATATGCTAAGATAAGGTCAAAAAATGGATTCATGACCTAGGCATAAAGAATGAGATTATAAATAAATTGGAAGAGCATAGGATAGTTTACCTCTCAGACCTGTGGAAGAGAAAGGAATTTATGACTAAAGAAGAACTAGAGATCACTATTGACTACAAAATAGAAAATTTTGATTATATCCAATTGAAAAGTTTTTGTATAAACAAAACTAATGCAGGCAAGATTAGAAGGGAAACAATAAACTGGGAAAACATTTTTACAGTCAAAGGGTCTGATAAAGGCCTCATTTCCAAAACATATAGAGAATTGACTCTAATTTATAAGAAATAAAGCCATTCTCCAATTAATAAATGGTCAAAGGATATGAACAGACAATTCTCAGACAAAGAAATTAAAACTATTTCTAGCCATATGAAAATATGCTCCAAATCATTATTAATCAGAGAAATGCAAATTAAGACAACTCTGAGATATCACTACACACCTGTCAGATTGGCTAGAATGACAGGGAAAGATAACGCGGAATGTTGGAGGGGATGTGGGAAAACAGGGACACTGATACATTGTTGGTGGAATTGTGAACACATCCAGCCATTCTGGAGAGCAATTTGGAACTATGCTCAAAAAGTTATCAAACTGTGCATACCTTTGATCCAGCAGTGTTTCTACTGGGCTTATACCCCAAAGAGATACTAAAGAAGGGAAAGGGAGCCACGTGTTTAGAAATGTTTGTGTCAGCCCTGTTTGTAGTGGCTAGAAACTGGAAAATGAATGGATGCCCATCAATTGGAGAATGGTTGAGTAAATTTGGATATATGGATGTTATGGAATATTATTGTTCTGTAAGAAACGACCAGAAGGATGAATACAGAGAGGATTGGCGAGACTTACATGAACTGATGCTGAGTGAAATGAGCAGAACCAGGAGATCATTATATACCTCAACAATGATACTGTATGACGGTGTATTCTGATGGAAGTGGATTTCTTCAATAAAGAGAAGATTTAACTCAGTTTCAATTGATCAAGGATGGACAGAAGCAGCTACACCCAAAGAAAGAACACTGGGAAATGAATGTAAACTGCTTGCATTTTTGTTTTTCTTCCCCAGGTTATTTATACCTTCTGAATCCAATTCTTCCTGAGCAACAAGAGAACTGTTCGGTTCTGCACACATATATTGTATCTAAGATATACTGTAACCTCTTTAACATGTATAGGACTGCTTGCCATCTGGGGGAGGGGGTGGAGGGAGGGAGAGAGGGGAAAAATCGGAAGAGAAGTGAGTGCAAGGGATAATGTTGTAAAAAAGTTACCCTGGCATGTGTTCTGTCAATAAAAAGTTATTTTAAAAAATAAATAAATAATAAAATTAAAAAAAAAAAAAAGAATCCTTGTTTGAAGTACAGAGTTCTGGCCCACAACACAATGTATCTCATTTTATCCTTATAACAACTCCAGAGATAAATGCTAGTGTTATTTCCATTTTACAGATGAAAAACAGAAGGAGACAGAGGCTAAGTGACTTATCAAGAATCACACAGTTAATATGTATCTGAGATTGGTTTTGAATTCAGATCTTCCTGACTCCAGGTCCAGCACTCTATACATTTAGGAATTATGCCGAATAGTTGCGTCTAGGATTACTAGTATTAGTTATATAATTGATGATCTACCTCAACCTCCATCTCTCCCTCTCTCTGTCTCTGTCTGTCTGTCTGTCTTTCTCTGTCTCTCTCTTCTCACTCTCATACACACATATATACACATGTATTAGATGCATATTTGTGTGTATTCACTCATTTTTCAGATGTATCCACCTTTTCATGATGTCATTTGGGGTCTTCTTGACAAAGATATTGGAATGATTTATGATTTCCTTCTCCAGCTATTTTATAGATGAAGAAACTGACACAAACAATTCTAAGTGTCTTGCCTAGAGATACACAGCTAGTAAATATCTGAGTCTGGATTTGAATTCATGTCTTCCTGAATCTAGATCCAATACTTGATACATTGAGTTGGATATGTTGGATACATTTATAAATTGTGCTACCCAGCTGTCTCTAAGATTACTAATTCAAAGCATGTAGTTGATGATCTGCTCTCTATCTCTTTTTTCAACTATATATACACATATATGTACATTATATGTATATTTTGTGTGTGTTCAGTTTTATAGTCATCTCTGGCTCTTCATGAGCCCATTTGGGATTTTCTTAGTGAAGAGGCAAACATGGTTAGATGATTTGCACAGCTAATAAGTGTTTGAGATTTGTGTTTTAACTCAGGTCCTCCTGACTCAAGGATCAGTGTTCTATCCACTCTTGTACTAAATGTCCTATATGGGTATTTACATGTATAATATGTGTATGAGAGATTTATATAAATGTAATGGAAAAACATTTATTACATGTTGATATGTGCCAAATACTGTACTAAATCTAGAAGGTATAAAGAGAAATAGAAAAAAAAAAATGATACAGTCCCAGCTCTCAAGAAGCTAGTATTCTGATTAGGTGACATGAGATAAATTCATGTAGTTAAACTATGTAACTTTATATATTTTTTTCTTGCCTTCCCTTTCTTCCTTCCTTCCTTCCTTCCTTCCTTCCTTCCTTCCTTCCTTCCTTCCTTCCTTCCTTCCTTCCTCCCTTCCTTCCTCCCTTCTTTGGCAATTGAGATTAAGTGACTTGCCCAGGGTCACATAGCTAATATCTAAGGCTAGATTTGAATTCAGTTTCTCCTGACTTCAGGGTAGGTTGCTTTACCCACTGAGCTACCCTAACTGCCAAACTATATAACTTTAAAGCTAAAGATAAATAATCAAGTATTTATTGATCACCTATAATGTATATTGAGGACCATAGGGTATCTAAGACAAAATAAGACACCATCCTTACCCTGAAGTAACTAAAATAATTTATTTACAGACGTTGGTGGGAGAAGGTTCTTTACATTAGAGATATTGGGTAATTTTATAGTTAACAATGCATGATAGGGACCTTCTTGAAATTCTTTTGCTTTGGAGACAAATATTTAAGTTTTGACGAGTACTGAACATCATTTAAGAAGGTCCCTTTGTCCTTAGAGTCATTGCCATGATGTTTTCTCTTTTTTTCCTTTCAACACCATTGGAAGGAGAAGAAAAAACACCTTTATGTAAATTTGATAGAGAGTTAATTGTCCACATGTCCTAAGCGCCATAAAATTGTGCATACCCTTTGACCCAGTAGCACTACTATTGCATCTGTATGCCAAGAAAATCTTAAAGATGGGAAAATAATCCACATGTACAAAAATGTTTGTAGTAACTCTTTTTTGTGGTAGCAAAGAATTGGAAAATGAGTAGATGCCCATCAGTTGGGGAATGACTGAAAAAGTTGTTGTATATGAAGGTAATGGAGTATTATTGTTCAATAAAAAATAAAGAACAAGCTGATTTTTAGAAAGGCTTGGAAAAATTTACATGAATTGATTTTGAGTGAAACAAGCAGAACCAGGAATACATTGTACACAGTAACAGCAAGAATATATGATGATCAACTATGAAAGACATGGTTCTCCGTGGTTCAGTGATTCAAGGCAATACCAATAAACTTTGGATAGAAAATGTCATCTGTGTCCAGAAAAAGAACTGTGGAGCTTGAATGTAAATCAACACCTACTATGTTCCCTTCTTTTTTCTGTTTTTTTTCCCCTCTCCCTTGGACTTTCCCTTTGTTCTGACTTTTTTGTCCCAATGATTCATAAAGCAAGGTGTATAAAAATAAAATAAAAATCATATTTAAAAGAGAGTTATGCATTCAGATGTATGGTTTGAATGACTTTATAATTACTTTTTTATCTTATATCGCATGAGAATACTTTTCTCATGTTCACTAGCCACCTTTTTTTACCAGTTGTATTTTTCCCATTTCATTTTTTCTTTCTTCTTGAAAATATGACATGTTTAACACCCTGCAGGATTCAGTCCAAATGAAACACTAATTATAGTAGTCTTTGAGCTACTCAACCTGAGAAACTGTTGGGTTAACATCTTGGTATTCAATTCAAGGGGTCTTGTTGAAATTCAACTATGAAATTCTACAGCCCTCAGATAGGCTTGCTTTGGCACCTTCCTATTGACCTAATTGATTCCTTAAATCATTCCAACAGAATCTATTAAAAATGTTTTCTTTCATTCTTAAGCCATCTACACCTTCCTCTCTCCTCCCCTTAACAAGTGAGGAATTTATCTCATATTTTATTGAGAAAATTGAGGTCATTCAATGTAAGCTTTCTCTTCATTTCAAAACCTGTTGACATCATTTCTCACTCTCATCTTCTGTTTTCCAGTCTCTGATAAAGAAGTCACACTTCTTTAGCCTAGGTCAACTCTTCTATGAATGTATTGGTTTCCATGTCTTCCAATGTTATCTAACAATATACATATTCATATTTTGCATAATCATTCTTCCCCCTTGAATCTTCTTCCTCCCCCTATCATCTGGCTTCTTTCCTACTGTCTTTACATATGCCTAAGAATTCCCAATATTCCCCTCAAAAATTTTTACTAGTCCCTCAGATTGCCAGTCTGTAGCTTTTTTCCTTTCTCAGCCAAATTCCTTGGTAAACATTCCTATAAATGCTGCTTCTACTTTCTTTCCTCTTACTAATGCCCCAACTCTTTGTAGTAATTTGTCTTATTTGAAGCACTTTTTTCTAAAGTTACCAAAAATCTATTAATTGCTAAATCTCATGGTGCTTTTTTCCCCTCCCAATTCTCATTCTTTTAGAATTATCTGCTTTACTGGATACTGGGGACTATGCTTTGATTTTAATATTTTTTTATTTTTGTGCTATTAACAAAGTTTTGTGAGATTGAACTGAATTGGGCTGCATAGGTCACTCAATGGCTACACTGGTTGTTGGACAGGCTGTTTTTTGGCTAGACAGATGTTTTGCACAATGCTGGGCAGACTTTTCTCTTGCAAAGTGTGTATTCCTTCATTTTTTAGAACTGTATCCCTAGCACCCAGCCTAGTGACTGAGATATAGTAAAATCCTAATGTGTAATGTTCTGTGATTTGGTTTTCTTGGGGTCTCTGGGAGCAGCTTTCTTTTCAGTTCAGTAATCACCACAAGAACAGCCAGGTGTTCAAGTCCAAATTCTTTATTGTCTCCTTGCCTGGGACTGGGCAGCTTTCTTAGAGGCCTTCCCAGAATCTTGGTTTCAGTGGTGGAATGCAGGAGGAGAGCCTGCCACCAAGGTAGTGTGAGATGAAGTGAATGAATTTCTTTGAGTCCAAGAGTCTGTGCTTCAGCCTCCAGCCACCACAAAAGTGAACATGGAATGAATCTGTCTCAGCCTCTGAGAGCTTCTAGTGTGCTTGTCCTCTCTGGCTCTCAATTCCTGCTTATATGCTCCACACTTAGTATAAACCAATCATTATATCTCTAGGAAACCATTATTTGTTGTAAGATTAAATCTATCATACTGAACCATGCTAAACAAGATAACCATTGTCTCATCAATTCCACTTAGTTAGTACCTTGTAAGAAGTTCAGAGTTCTGGCCCATAACACTAATGTTGCTTTTTGATTGACCTGTGCCAACTTGAAACCATCATCTAGACATAAAACATCCCCAGTTTTTATTCCTGGATGTTTCAATTTGTGTTTCCTTCTACTGAAAAACTTTTAACCATGTCTTTTTATGACATAGATATGACCCCAGGTTCTAGAAGGTAATACCAGATGATCTTAAAAATCTGCTTGGTCCCACAGTGTCGGTAGAGAACACTGATGATGGATTTATATCTATTTTCTGAATAACAGCACATATAATTTTGCAAAGATTCATTACCAGGTGATGATTTTTTGGACCTTAACAAGTCACTTAAGCCATCTACTAAGTTGGTAGGGAGTGTGACTAAACCAAACAAATTACAGCTCCTTAAAAACACTGAAGTTATAGTTTGCTTCTCATTATTTCCCTTTCTCTTTTATCTTTTCTTCCCCTGCCCCTTTCCCCTTTCTGGTTTTGTCTTTAGAGCTCACACGTAGTATTTAAATACTTGCTCTGAGATTCTTGAAAACAGGGTCTGTCTTCTGCCTTTCTTTGGTTCCTAGTTACTGATCATAATGTCTAGTATATAGTATGTGCTTATTAAATGCTAGTTGATTGATTTGGTCTTGTTTTTACAATTTGCTAATTTAAAAGTTCTCAAAACTTTAAATTTTGCTGAATAGCTACTTGAGATAAGTCCTACTCAGTTAGGAGGCAGGGAAGAAAGAGGAAAATTTCTCTCATCTTTTCTCAAACATTGCTTCCAATATAGAACTTCTGATCATCTTCTAAGTCAGCACCTATCCTGAGATCACATCCCATCCTGAAACTAAAGAAACCAAAAAACTCTGAAGTCTATGTATAGGTTTCTTCTCATTAGAGTTTAGATTGATTGATGATTGTTACTATAAGCAAAAAGTCATTTGTCAATATCTGGGTGGAACTGGGTGATTCTTTTTTTCTTTGTTTCACCTTCCTTTCTTTCCTCCCTCCCTCCCTCCTTCCTTCCTTTTCTCCCCCCTTCTCTTCCTCCCTCCTTCCCTTCCTTCCCTTCCTTCCTTTCTCTCTCCCTCCCTTCCTTGCTTCATACTTTTGCAATACATATTACCCTGGCCCCACGTAACTGAAGACCAAGTGTTTAGATTTTACCATTTAACTCCGACTTTTGTAGTACCCTAAAAGGGATGAGAGGAGTGTCTAGGTTCTTTGCAAATGACTTCAGCCCCCACCAATGATGTTCTTCCAAATGTAGTGGGGAGGTTCCCTGTACTTCCAGTTCTATTAGCCACAGACAGGTTAACTTTTACATAAAAAAAATACTAAGAAAGATGCAATCATAAATATACAAATTTACTTCCCCAGTATGTGGAAGGCATAACCCTCCTTCCCTATATCAACTCAGTGTCTGGGGCAGGGAAGGGGATTAGGTCATAGCTTAGTTTACTTCCTAAAGAACACAGTTCCAACTCCACAGTGGGTTCAGATCCCAAACTGCTGCTTTTTTAGGGCTTCTCTACTCGGTTGGCTGGTTGCACCATTTTACATCCAACCCTGTCTCCAAAGACACTGTGGTTTGGACCCTCAGTGTTGCAGGAATCCTCAAACTATGGCCCAAGGGCCAGATGCAGCAACTGAGGATGTTTATCTCCCTCATCCAGGGCTATGAAGTTTCTTTATTTAAAGGCCCACAAAACAAAGTTTTTGTTTTTACTTTAGTCCAGCTCTCCAACAGTCTGAGGGACAGTGAACTGACCCCCTATTTAAAAAGTTTGAGGACCCCTGGTTTAGGGGATTACCTTTGGACTCTAAAACTGAGGAGGAAAAACAACACAGAACAGAAAAAACACTTCCAAGTCAATTTTTCATAGATGAGATAAAAGAGAAAGCAGAAGTCCATTTCCTCTCAGTGATCAAGTTCATAGTGCCCATGCTGTGTGTGAATTATGATCACCATCCTCTGGTTGAAGTAGACAAGAATGGCTGAAAAGAGCTACAGAAAGAGAGAAATGATTCGATCTTAATTGTTTTACACACAGAAACAGACAATCAAAGGTGTCTCTCCCCACTCATATGGTAGGAAATAAAGTAACCTTTGTGTTAAGCAATCCAGAAATGCTCCAAAATCCCTTTATGGGTCCTCCATTTTAGGCAAAGTGGGCATATCCATATGAGCCTAGATTATTTTTTACTGAACAAACTGAGAGTATCCCTCCTGACCTCCTCCTCCTTCTCTGTTATGTACCTCAAAGTTCAATATCTTCCTCACTCTCTCTGTCCTCTAGTATTAAGGAAGAAAATGACTGGTATTCACCAAGATTAGCACTTCTTTTTGTACCATGGATTCCATTCCATGAATCTTCTTCAGGAATATGTTCCATCTATCATTCTTCCTTTCTCTAATAATCATTTCCCCCTTATCCATAAATATCTTTTCCAATTCCTATAGACAGTGTAGATTTCTCCTGTCCATAAAAATAAACCTTCACTTGACCCTGATGTACTTTCAAGTTATCACTGAATATTTTCCACCTTTCACAATTGCCTAGGGAAAAAAAAAAAGATCTACTCTTTTTTTATTTTTATTTTTTAAAGACTGAGTTTCCTTATTTCCTCAAGCCTGGAAGTGTAGGGGTCATATATGGGAAAGATCTTACTCTGATTAGCTATAGCAGCTTTGACTTATTCTGGTTTTTTTGATCTGTGCTAACTTGCTATTTTTTAGGTAATTTGGTGGTAGCCCCCACTCCAACTTTCAAAAGATTTCTTCATTAACCCACTACACTTCAAAACTCCTAAATTCATGATCTGCTTGGGGAATTTTTTTTTCTCTTCCTTAATACTCACTTCAGAACATCTGGATATTGACCTCACAATTCCACTGAAACTGCTCACTTTTAAGCATCAAATGACTTCTTAACTGGTAAAATCACAATAGCCTTTTCTCAGTCTTCATCTTTCTTGCTGTAACTATCACTGGCTTTTACCTTTCTTTTCCATACCCTTTTTTCCAGATACTTTGTCCTTAGATTTGTTTAGTAACATGACTGTATCTTTTTATATTTGTTTTTTTTTTCTTTTCATTTTCATTTTCTAGATTCCCGTTTTACTGTGTTTGTGTGTTTGTATGTGTGTGTATTTATATACTAAGGGCTTTGTTCAGTCTTTTCTTTTGGCAGCCTTATCAACTCTCTTGAACTTAGATATAATATCTATGTAGATGATTCTTAATTCTACATATCCAACCCTCATTTTACTTCAGAATTTATTGTTTCACATCATCACTTGCCTTCTGGACATGTTTATCTGGATGCCCCAAAGGTATTTCAAACTCAGCATATACAAAACATATCTCATTATTTTTCTTCCTCCTATCTTCTCTATTTTTGTGAATGACACCATCCTCATTTACCCATGCTCATAATCTCAATTATACTTGACTCTTTCTTCTTCAATTCTCATATCCAGTAAGTTGTCAAGTGTTTTTAATTCTGTCTCTACATCTTTCAAATCCTCCTCCCTTTCTCTATTCACCCAGTTTCTACCCTCATCCAAGCCTTCATCAGTTCTTTCTAAACTATTGCAATACCCTCCAAATTTGTCTCCTAATCTCCACTCTCCCCCCATTTAAAGCCTTCCACAAGATTTTCCACACAACAAAGTATATTATCCTAATGCACAATTTTATCTTTGTAATATATCCCTAATCAATAATCTTTGTGAGTCTTTATTTTGTCTGGATCAAACAAACCCATCTATTTGTTATTTAAAATTCTTTACAATCTGGTTTTAATCTTTCTTTCAGATTAATTTCATGTTAATCTTTGTTATGAAATCTAAATTTCACTCAAACTGGTATCCTTGCTATTTCTCATATATGATATGTCATCTCACACCTTTGTTTCTTTGTTTAGGCAGTAAAAGCTCTCCTTCCTCACTTCTGCCTCCAGAAATCTTTAGATGACTTTAAGACTTAATCAAACGCATTTTTCTGTAAGAGATCCTGTTAGTACCACACTCACTCAAAATACTTTTTTTTTTTTTTACTTTGAATACATTTATTTAATTTTCTGTATACAGGTTCTTTTTTAAAAATTATTATTAAGCAGAATATAATCTCATTGAGAGCAGGTATCATTTAGGTTTTGTTTTTGACTATCCAGTTTTTAGCACAGTGCCCATTTCCTGTTATATCCTTAATAAATTCTTAATGAATCAAATAAAATTGGATTGAATTGAGGGCAAGGTATATTTTCCTGAGTACCTATACATTGTAGAAGTCATTTGGAGCAAATACTTAGGTATTCAAGAATATATTGGTCCAGCTTTCCTTTCCAGATTTTTAATGGACACTTTCAGAGCTTCTTTTCTTCATGAAGCTGGTGAGGGTGACAGGGGAATGAATCTAGGCTCAGTTCCAGGTTCTGAGGCATGGTAATACTGCAGTTCTCTCTGTCTATGTCTGCTTATACAGATGAATGATAAACTTTCTCTTTTGGTAGTGGTTCTGCTTTACACAGCAGAAACCCATGGGAGAAATGTATTTCAAATATAGTGTAGGCTGAATATCAAAAAATTAGATTTCTTAATCTAGGATTTGGGGGTAGACCTTCAAATGTGATCTAAATTTAAAATAAATAAAATTTATTTTATTTATACTTTGGATAATTTGAGTATCATTTAGGTAACAGGTTACTGTTTTTATAAGGAACCCAACACTGAACTAATCCAAATCCTGGACTACAACAAACTATTAGTAACTATCAGAATCTATTAAATAGAAATAACCTCTTAGCAAAGGTCCTGTTTTTTATGCCTTCAGAAAAACTATGCTATTAGGAATTTCCAAGATTCCTCATTTTCCTCAATCCTGATAAGACATGAGGATATTGGGAAGTTTATGTACTTATTTGTATTATGTAAGTACTATTGTTATACTTATTTGTCCTTTTCCTATCTCTCAGATTCCTATGATAGCAGTTTATCACTTCAGAAGATGTTGAAATCAACACCGGTAGAACTCTATTTGAATTTCTTAGCTTTACAAAGATGTAACCTGGTTGATTCCATCTCTGGAGTATTGGTTACCAATGATCAGGAGATAACAAATTTGATGTCAGAGGCAGCTATAAATTTTCATAGTATCCATGGGCAAATGGGAGATAGGATATCTACCTTTTTCTTTTGGGAAAGGAAAAATATTCAAAACATGTTTTTTGAGTCACATCATTTGCCTTTTATCTAATAGTTCAAAGTCCTATGGTCTTATCAAATTGTTTAGTCACTGGTTTACACATTGTTTTTTTTTTTTTTTTATTGAGTATTCATTTTTTTTAATAGCCTTTTATTTACAGGATATATACATGGGTAACTTTACAGCATTAACAATTGCCAAACCTCTTGTTCCAATTTTTTACCTCTTACCCCCCCCACTCCCTCCCCTAGATGCCCTAGATGGCAGGATGACCAGTAGATGTTAAATATATTAAAATATAAATTAGATACACAATAAGTATACCTGACCAAAACGTTATTTTGTTGTAGAAAAAGAATCAGACTCTGAAATGTTGTACAATTAGCTTGTGAAGGAAATCAAAAATGCATGTGTGCATAAATATAGGGATTGGGAATTCAATGTAATGGTTTTTAATCATCTCCCAGAGTTCTTTTTCTGGGCATAGCTAGTTCAGTTCATTACTGCTCCATTAGAAATGATTTGGTTGATCTCGTTGCTGAGGATGGCCTGATCCATCAGAACTGGTCATCATATAGTATTGTTGTTGAAGTATATAATGATCTCCTGGTCCTGCTCATTTCACTCAGCATCAGTTCATGTAAGTCTCTCCAGGCCTTTCTGAAATCATCCTGTTGGTCATTTCTTACAGAACAGTAATATTCCATAATTTTCATATACCACAATTTATTCAACCATTCTCCAACTGATGGACATCCATTCAGTTTCCAGTTTTTAGCCACTACAAAAGGGCTGCCACAAACATTCGTGCACATACAGGTCCCTTTCCTTCTTTATAATCTCTTTGGGATATAAGCCCAGTAGTAACACTGCTGGATCAAAGGGTATGCACAGTTTGATAACTTTTTGAGCATAGTTCCAAACTTCTCTCCAAAATGGTTGGATTCGTTCACAACTCCACCAACAATGCATCAATGTCCCAGTTTTCCTGCATCCCTCCAACAATCATCATTATTTTTTCCTGTCATCTTAGCCAATCTGACAGGGTGTGTAGTGGTATCTTAGAGTTGTCTTAATTTGCATTTCTCTGATTAATAATGACTTGGAGCATCTTTTCATATGACTAGAAATAGTTTCAATTTCTTCATCTGAGAATTGTCTGTTCATATCCTTTGACCATTTTTCAATTGGAGAATGGCTTGATTTTTTATAAATTAGAGTTAATTCTCTATATATTTTGGTTTACACAGTGTAATGAGGTTATAGATAACATCCATAAATGTTTACTCTGCTAATTGATCTAGTATGCATTAATCAGGATGGAATGAGAAGCCTTACTCTTACATAAGCAATGTTATCTTCATATATCTACTTCATATTTTTGAGAATTTTATTGCCATCTTCTGTTTTTACATTATATTCATTTGTAAATATATCCTTCTCCTTTTACTTAGGTAGATATCCCCTGTACAAAATAATTTCTAAAAAACTGATAAACCGAAACAAACCATACAAACTATGGTCTTATACTCATAAAACTTCATTTTCACACATATACTTTGCTTTGAAATCATATCTTTAGCAGAGGACACTGATTTTGAAGAAATATATACTAGTCTGTCTGGTTTTCTAGGCAGGTAATGTTTAAAAACTATGATTAGATTGATAGGGCATTTTTCCTTCTTCTCTTACATTTAAAATATCAGGATTCTGAAAAGGTCTTAAAGTCAAAGGGTGAAAACAAAATGGTTTGGTTGATTTATGTGGGCTTTGTCAAACTCTTGACTACAGTCAGACTAAGACAGAGGGAGACATGAATTTGTTTAGTAACCTGTAAGAAATCTGCCTACTTGTAAGCAAATTTGCATATCATGAAAATTTGTCCATTTTACTTCCTAGAAAAGGCATGGGGGTGGGGTAACACCACTAGAAAAGTTATCTTGTAAAAATCACCAATGTAGTCAACAAATTTACTGCAACTCAAAGGAAGATAGGAGCAGGTGCATTGTACTACATTTACTTTCCCCTCTACCAATTGATAGTGCTTTGTTCCATAATTAAGTAGTGCTTTCTTCATGTGTATTTTGTATGTAATTGTATGTATTTGTGTTGTTTTGTTTGAGGACAGAAATAGTTTTGTTTTTTTTTTCCCTGTCTTCCTGTTTTCTCCCTCTCTGCCCCATAACATGTATCATGGTGCCTGTCACACAGTAGATGCTTTTAAGAAATATTTTGTTAATTGATCGATTGATAGATATAATACTTGAAAGTTCACAAATTAAAGAGGATGCTGTGCCATTATACTGAAAGAAAACTAGGCCTCCTTAGGAAATTCAGAACTTGAGGTTGGTGGTTTGATGACTCAGTTGAATCAAATCAATTTGAACAGTTTGGCCATAATCTGCCCTATTAAAGATCAGTATCCAAGAGACAGACCATAAGTAAGCACAGCATTTTCATTTCCAGAAGATGGCAGTCTAGCATCCTGAAAGGCACTCATTGTGAGGGCCTTAGTACTCACATTATATGTAGCAGACTGTTTCCTGAATTAAAAATAACTATTGTTTCTTCATCAATGAAATGGTAAAACTGTTGCAGATTTTCTGTTACATTCCCTTTGAATGCTTTTCTCCAGGGGGTAGGCAGAGATAAGAGGCCAAAAGCAATGGAGAGAAGCAGCAGGAAGC
The DNA here is from genome assembly GCF_902635505.1 of Sarcophilus harrisii. Lineage (NCBI taxonomy): Eukaryota > Metazoa > Chordata > Mammalia > Dasyuromorphia > Dasyuridae > Sarcophilus > Sarcophilus harrisii. The sequence goes on from NC_045427.1 coordinate 543,133,962, forward strand.
TTAGACTATTTATTTTTAGCAGCTGAGTAGAAATAAAGTAAATGTCCTTTGGATGAAAATTAAGAAGTGCTTTGACTAATTGGGACAGTTCATGAAATAATATTATTTATTTGGTCAACCACAGATAAAGAAACATAAATTGAGCTTGTCTTTTGGTGAAAATTAAGAATACTTTCCAGTCCTTAGATTAATTGACCCAGCTCATGAAATAATATTTATTTGGTCAACCACAAATAAAGAAACATAAATTGAGCTTTTTTTGTTTTGTAAGTGTGTCACTGACTTTGAATCTAGAAACCCTTTCCTACTTTGCTCTCTAGGACTTTGCACAATCCTGGTTCTCTTTTTAAAATACTTCTCTGTCTCCTATGCTAGGGAAAAAAACAAAAATTATTTTCCTGTTCTCCCTAAAATTTGTATTCTCCAAGGATATTTGCTCAGGCTTCTGAACAATCTCTTTTTCCCATATCTTTCCCGCCCCCCACTATTTTCTGTCTCTGTAGAAAACTGCCCCTCTCTTCCTTCTCCTTCCTGCCTCTCCCCATCACCCCATCTTTACTTTAGTTTTCTTGCCAATCTAAGATATTATAGCTTCTATGAAGCCTTTTCCCCCTTGACCTTTTATTTATTCTCTTGGCTTTCACTCACACCTCTAAGGTATTAAAGACTGATGAGAAATATAGATTCAAAATTCTATATCTCTAGTCCTGACCCTTTCTTGAAATACAAAATTTCCATTTGTATGTGTCACTATCATGTGAAATTCAACAATTATCTGACTTCTCTATTTTTTGCAATCAATAAACATTTATTTTCTTTTCCTTCCATTGTATAACCCTCCCCAAAGAAAAACAAAACACACACACACACACACACACACACACACACACACACACATATATATATATATATATATATATATAGTTATTCAAGTAGTAATCTGATGTAAATTCATTCTTGATATTGTCTACAATGTCCATTCCTCTTACCATTCCCACTACCACTTTCCTAGTTCTGATTCAGACTTCAGGCTAATCCAAAAAAAATTTTTTTGCACTCTAATATAACTTGTAAACTCATCACTAGATTAATCTTCCAATTTTTTCTGCCACTTTGTTTATATCACAGAACCTATACTAGTTCCCTATTGTCTACTACATAAAGTTCAAATTCTTTAGTCTAATATGATGACCCTCTAAGACATTGTACCTGCGTTACCTCCTACAGGATTCCTTTTGCTTCATCCACACTCCAGTCAGCTCCCATAATCCTAATAACCATTGTAATCCTTTCATAATCCTGATAATCATTTTGTAGTGACATCATTAATACCTTACAAGCAAACTCTATTATATTGTTACAAAACCTACCTGTAAAGAGTATGGTGATAATTACCTTAGTTTATGAGCATATGATCGACAACAATGTAAGCTAGCATGTAAACCCTAAGGGGAATAACTGCCCACAGCCTTAGTCTCCTTATTAGTACCAGGGAGTTTATTGCAGGCTTGTAAAATGATGCTTTTGGCACTATCTTTTATAATATTTTTAGACTGAAATAGTTTTCATAGAAGCAATTAACAAATTTAAACAGGGCTATTTTCCCTAATCTACTCTGGTCTTTTTGTCTGAAATACCTCACTCATTCTCCTTCATTACTTTAATCTCTATTGTAACATTCTTCAAGACTGTTTTAGAAGTTCTGATTTCTACAAAATCTTTTTGAGCACCCTAAGAAAGTCTCTCCTTCCTCTAAACTTCTTTAACTTAAACTGGCTGCACTCATTTCTTATCTAGCTGTATCACTTGGAACATTTCTGACTCACTTGTTCTAGAACCTTTTCCTCCTTCAACATCTCCATTCCACCACATTAAATTTCAAGCTGTCTGAAGACACTGATTGTCTTTCTTTTTTTATTTGTTTCTCCAGAGATTAATACAGAGTAGGGGTTTAATAAATGTTTCTCAATTGATGGATTGTTAGTCATAAGAGATTTAATTGGATTTTTTATGGTAGTATAATAGATTATATGCATATATAATAAAATGGGCATAATGCAGATCTTGCATGAGTCCATTTATAGTTTTAGAACTAGGTTATCTAGTTTTATCCTTTCATTTTACAGACAAAAAAATTGAAGTTCAGGTAAGTTAAATGACTTGTCCAAGGTCATACAGATAATACATGGCAAAGTCTGAACATGAACACATTTCCCTTCACTCCATATCTAATGCCCTTTCCATGGCACCAAACTAACTATTCCCTATAAGGTTACTGTGTGGATCAAATTAGGTGACAGCATTTCTAAATATTAAAGGATAATAAAATGGTAGTTCTAATAATAACACATTATTCTTATATGTCATATTGATGAAGGCAAGATCCTATCATTCAGTGGAAGGTATTTTTAAGACCTGGGTTTTGTATCTAATAGGTGCTTAATACATTTTTGTTGAATAAATAAGCACTCCTTTAAAATGTAAATTCCTCTGGGAAGCATAACACTTGAAGTCATTAGCAGGTATTATCAGAGATTAGCAAGTCAGTCACTTAGGAAAATCAAGAGAAAAGGTGATAAAAAGGAAAGAAACTTTTGTTGAGGAAGATAGGGAAAGCTCTGTTAGGTTTCACCCACTGCTTCAATTTCAAGAGAAAATGGGGCATGGAATCATGGATCATATCTACTCCTTAGTTCAAATGAGAAGAGGAATGTGACTTGTAAGAAAGTTCTTGGACTCGGTTAAGAAGGTTCTTTTTATTCTGGAAAGTATTACTTTGAACTAGGAGTCAGAAGAGCACTCATGCTCCAATACTAGCTGGCTTAGGCCACCTTTTTGAGTTCAAATTTTTCAATCCATTAAAATGAATGAGTTGGGTTAGAGGTTTTCTTAATTTTTTCCCATATTTTAAATTAAAAGTTAATTCTTTTAGGACTAGTAGGAAGGGCCAAACTTGATTTCTCCCAAATCCTAAATTCTTTCCTACCTGGGATGAGTTTCCAAAAATCCATTATTAATTTAAGATTTTAGTCCATGATATAAATGCAGATTTCTCAAGGACTGTCAAAAGTGAAATGGTATTTTAGTTTTCGTGCCAGAATAGGAATGATCATATACCAGCTTTCAGTATTAGAAAGGAAGGAAAGACTGGAAAGATGTGTGTTTGGGAATGGAAGGGGGGCAACTTCTAGGAGAAATGTAGCATTAACCCTAAGACCATCTGGCCTTGGGAATGCTATAGTTAAAAATGATATATTTCTTTCTCTAGCTTCTAGGAAAGATGTAGGGATAACCTTAAGGTCCCTTGGCCTTGGAAGTGGTATAGTTCTACAAACATTGCTGGCTGTCAGATAATAATCTGTTGGTCTGTGATAGCAAAGTTTCTGAGACAATAATGAAGTACATATTAGATCACTCTTTAACTTCACCCCTAAAACATACAAATAGTATATTAATGACATGAAGCACCTACCAGGTCCTCTCTTACTTTTTCCTATAGATTTATCTTCTTGCTCCTGGTTCTTTGATAATTTTTTTTTGGAATTTAGCCCACTTTAACTGGCATTACAATTATAATAAACTTTGCCCCTAGACTTGGAAATGGGTCTGAGTCTGCAAATTCTTTTGAGACATCTTGAAACACTGGTATGGAACTCCAAGCTTTGGGGGTTCTCCTCTGAATTTCAAAAAGGGTACTCAATAGGAATAAATGGACTTTTCCTTAAAATAATCAGCAGCATCTATTTAAAACCATCAGTAAGCATCATATGTAATGGAGACAAACTGCAACCATTCCCAATAAGATCTGAGGAAACAAGGTTGCCCACTATCACCGTTACTATTTAATATTGTATTAGAAACGCTAGCTTTGGCAATAAGAGCTGAGAAAGAGATTAAAGGAATAAGAATAGGCAATGAGGAAACCAAATTATCACTCTTTGCTGACGACATGATGGTATATTTAGAGAACCCCAGAGATTCTACTAAAAAGTTATTAGAAATAATCCACAACTTTATCAAAGTTGCTGGTTATAAAATAAACCCACATAAGTCATCAGCATTCTTATATATCACTAACAAAATCCAACAGTCAGAGTTACAAAGAGAAATTTCATTTAAAGTAACTACTGATAATATAAAATATTTGGGAATCTATCTGCCAAGGGAAAATCAGAAACTTTATGAGCAAAATTACAGACCACTTTTCACACAAATTAAGTCTGATCTAACCAATTGGAAAAATATTAAATGCTCTTGGATAGGGCGAGCAAATATAATAAAGATGACAATATTACCTAAACTAATCTATTTATTTAGCGCTATACCAATCAGATTCCCAAAAAAACTATTTTAATGACCTAGAATAAATAACAACAAAATTCATATGGAAAAACAAAAGGTCAAGAATTTCAAGGGAATTAATGAAAAAAAAATCAAATGAAGGTGGCTTAGCTGTACCAGATCTAAAACTATATTATAGAGCAGCAGTTACCAAAACCATTTGGTATTGGCTAAGGAATAGATTAGTTGATCAGTAGAATAGGTTAGGTTCAAGGGATAAAACAGTCAACAAATATAGCAACCTAGTCTTTGACAAACCCAAAAACCCCAGCTTTTGGGATAAGAACTTACTGTTTGATAAAAATTGCTGGGAAAATTGGAAACTAATATGGCAGAAACTAGGCATTGATCCACACTTAACACACGTACACCAAGATAAGGTCAAAATGGGTTCATGACCTAGGCATAAAGAATAAAATTATTAATAAATTAGAGGAACACAGGATAGTTTACCCTCAGACCTGTGGAAGGGGAAGGACTTTATGACCAAAGCAGAACTAGAGATCATTACTGATCACAAAATAGAAAATTTCGATTATACCAAACTGAAAAGTTTTTGTACAAACAAAACTAATGCAGACAAGATTAGAAGGGAAGCAATAAACTGGGAAAATATTTTTACAGTCAAAGGTTCTGATAAAGGCCTCATTTCCAAAATATATAGAGATTTAACTCTAATTTATAAAAAAATCAAGCCATTCTCCAATTGAAAATGGTCAAAGGATATGGACAGACAATTCTCAGATGAAGAAATTGAAACTATTTCTAGTCATATGAAAAGATGCTCCAAGTCATTATTAATCAGAGAAATGCAAATTAAGACAACTCTAAGATACCACTACACACCTGTCAGATTGGCTAAGATGACAGGAAAAATAATGATGATTGTTGAGGGGATGGGAAAACTGGGACATTGATGCATTGTTGGTGGAGTTGTGAACGAATCCAACCATTCTGGAGAGTAGTTTGGAACTATGCTCAAAAAGTTATCAAACTGTGCATACCCTTTGATCCAGCAGTGTTACTACTGGGCTTATATCCCAAAGAGATTATAAAGAAGGAAAGGGACCTGTATGTGCACGAATGTTTGTGGCAGCCCTTTTGTAGTGGCTAGAAACTGGAAACTGAATGGATATCCATCAGTTGGAGAATGGCTGAATAAATTGTGGTATATGAATATTATGGAATATTACTGTTCTGTAAGAAATGACCAACAGAATGATTTCAGAAAGGCCTGGAGAGACTTACACAAACTGATGCTGAGTGAAATGAGCAGGACCAGGAGATCATTATATAATTCAACAACAATACTATATGATGACCAGTTCTGATGGACCTGGCCATCCTCAGCAACGAGATCAACCAAATCATTTCCAATGGAGCAGTAATGAACTGAACCAACTATGCCCAGAGAAAGAACTTTGGGAGATAACTAAAACCATTACATTGAATTCCCAATCCCTATATTTACGCACACCTGCATTTTTGATTTCCTTTACAAGCTAATTGTACAATATTTCAGAGTCTGATTTTTTTTATACAGCAAAATAATGTTTTGGTCATGTATACTTATTGTGTATCTAATTTATATTTTAATGTATTTAACATCTACTGGTCATCCTGCCATCTAGGGGAGGGGGGGGGGTAAGAGGTGAAAAACTGGAACAAGAGGTTTGGCAATTGTTAACTCTGTAAAGTTATCCATGCATATAACCTGTAAATAAAAGGCTATTAAATAAAAAAACAAAACAAAACAAAACAAAAAGGGTACTCAAATGGAAGTTTAAAGAGAAGAAAATGGCCTCAGGATAGTAGAGTTGAGGGAGAGAGGACACTGAATGAAACTTGGATTAATTTTCATTTTTTTCCAGTGTTGTCTCTATTTGCCAAGTAGGGGATTACCTTTAGGTGCTAATTAGGCATTGGTTATACCAGACTGTTGATAATGTAGTGCCAGCAATGACTCTGATATCTGTAGCTAAAACGTCCCTGCATGCCGTCAAAGTCAGCCTTTTCCATGCTTCTAATTGAAATGGATTTGCCTTCCCAGATTATGAGTCTGAATCTTGTGTTCTCATCTATTTTGTTGATTATTAATCTTCTAGCAATTAAGCAATAATTTTTAAATTCTCTGAGGGCAGAACTATGTCATTTTTCTATTTTTATCTCCAGCACCTAAACTGGGGACCAGCATATAGTAAGTGTTTAATAAATATTTGTTAATTGGTAATGTGCTCAGCTTTGCTACAAGACTATGAGAAATACAGACAAATGCATGCTTTAGTTTGTAACCTCATATTGGTCTAAGTCAGATATACTATCTCAAGGCCAGTCACTCTGTCTCTCTCCTTCCCTCTGCTTCTGACTAGAGTTGGATCAGCTCTGAATTGTATTAACATCATAAATTCAATTATCTCCATAATTCTAGTCAGAACCTGGATGGAATAAGCCTTTTGTCTGCTTTAAGAAACTTTTTGAGAATTGTTCAGTTCTCTCTCTTATTGTCTATTAGAGTTTTTGAATATAGCATGACATCAAAGAACAAATACCTATGTGTGTCTCAGAGAAAATTTTTTTTTTCTGGAATTAAAAAATATATATTTATTAAAAGCAATATTGAAAAATGTTTCTCACCACATCCCTTCCTATGTGATACTTGCCTCTCAATCCTCTCTTGTTGGCTATGCGTTGAGTCTTTTCTTAGCACTAATTAATCTAGCATGTAATAGCTGGCATACTTTTCTTCAAATATAATTTTTGTAGGTCAAAACAAAACTGACCCTTTCAGCCAGTGGGAATGTTTATTAATATTGTCTTAGTTGGTCCCTGATTCTGTAAACCCAATTAACTAGGATAATATAATAGAAATGAATGTTATTTTGACTTTGAACAAAAAAAAAAAAACAGAGGTTTAGTGGTAAGAACATGAATAATAGTTATAGTTAAGATGGCAGTATGAAAAGTCATAGAGGAGACCACTACACATAAATATAACATGAAGCCAGAAATACTGGTAGAAACATTCTGGGAAGGAAATATAGCATAGGCACAGGTGAACAAGGCAGAAGCTTATAGAAATATAGTGGAGAGGCTCTATAGGTGACTATAATTTATAACACTTCCTGGAGTAGGAAGGTCTCTTGGGGAAGATAATGAAAATCTTTGATTGTACCCTGACAAGGGATAGCTGACTGCACAGCTGTGACCAGGACCTCTTTACCTTGCCAGTGCTCTGAGTGCAGACACATAATGGGAGAGGGAAGTCAGTGACATGAATTGTAGAAATAAAGAATAGGACTTGAATATCCCATTCCATAGTGTTAAAGTGGTTAGAACTTAAATTTAGCACAAAAACCCAAATCAGAAATTAAATTTGGAAATATTGAGTAAGCAGAAGAAGACAATGAATACTATAAAGAAATTTGGGGTGAAAATTCATTCCACAATAACTACAACCAAAATTTTAGAAGAAAAATATGACTTGGGTACAAGGACAACAATAGTATTTGAAAGAAATGAAAGAAGATATTTAAAAATGGAATTCCAAGTAAAATAAATATACTGGAAGAAAAATTGGAAGAAAAGCAAATAGATGAGAACAGAAATCAGAACTCTTGCTTAAGTAATAGATTTGTTGAAAGTAGGGATAGACCAAATCGAATTCATTGACTCCATGAAAGAACAAGAAATATTAGAACAAAATGAAATAATTGGTAAAAATAGAAAAAAGTAAGATATCAAAAACGATTGACCTTAAAAGGAGGTTGAAGAAATAAAATTTAAGAACCATCAAAGACCCTGAAAGCTATGATCAAAAGATTAGTTGAAGCATTATATTTCAGAAATTATAAATAAAAACTGCTTTCTTTACTAGAATAAAAGCACAAATTAAAAAAAAAAAGAATTCACTAGTCATCTATTGAAAGAAAGCCCCGCAAGAAAACTCCCAAGAAAATCATCAACAAAATTGTAATATTCTAGGTAAAAAAAAATCCTGGAAGCAATCAGAAAGAAATAATTCAATATCAAAGAATTATTGTCAGGTTTATATTATATTTGCCAGAAACATAAAAATAAAAAGATAAAAGAATCCTGGAATAAGAAATTCAAAAAAGCAAAACAAAAAAAAAAAAAACAGACACATAAAAGTAACTGATCCTGTAGGACATAATATAATCCTAATAAAAGTAACTGATCCTGCAGGATATAATATAATCCTAGTAAAAGTAACTGATCCTGCAGGATATCATATAATCCTAACAAGTGAGAATATGTCTTTACTGGAATAGAGGACTTTCAAGTATTCCTGAAGAAAAGACCAGAGTCAAAGAGGAAATTTGAAATTCAAACATAAGTCAAGAGAAACTTAGAAAAGTATGTACACTGAAGAATTAAAAAAAGGTAAAAGTACTTAAATTTTAATGGAGGAGAAGAAACAAGGTTCTCTTAAAAATTCTAGTATTTTCAATAGTAAGAAGAATAAATTTTTAAAAAGATAAACAGGAAATTTGGGTAATTTGTTTTTCATGGCATTGAAAGGAAAGAATATGGAGAAAACGAATAAGCAGCAATAAATGAGAAAGGAGTAATTCAGTATGTTTCATAATCTAATCTAAATGCATTAGAAGAATATATAGATACAGAGGAAGGACAAGGCATCACACAAACCTCACTTTTATCCAAAGAGGCATACAGACATTTTGATGTAGTAATATAACAAATTGAAAAAGGAAACAATGGAGAAAAGAAAAGGGGCATGGAGGAAGTATAGGATCAGTAATGGAATAGTTACAACCAAATAAACTTTATAGAGGGTAGACTGATGAATAGGGATTTAAATGGAAAGAAAAACATAAGAAGTAGTAATTGAGATCTGGATGAAAAGAGAGGATGCATTGGAATGTAAACACATTGATTCAATTACATAAGAATTATATTGATCAAGTTGCTTTTTTTCTTTAACCACATTCATCCTTTTTTTTTTTTTTTTTTTTTTCTTTTTTGGTAGGGAAAGCTTTGATTTAGCTTTTTTTTTTTTTTTTAATATAACTTTTTATTGACAGAAACCATGCCAGGGTACTTTTTTTACAACATTATCCCTTGCACTCACTTCTGTTCCAATTTTTCGCCTCCCTCCCTCCACCCCCTACCCCAGATGGCAAGCAGTCCTATACATGTTAAATATGTAACAGTATGTCCTAGACACAATATATGTGTGCAGAACCGAACAGTTCTCTTGTTGCTCAGAGAGAATTGGATTCAGAAGGTAAAAATAACCTGGGAAGAAAACCAAAAATGCAAACAGTTTGCATTCATTTCCTAGTATTTTTTCTTTGGGTGTAGCTGCTTCTGTCCATCATTGATCAATTGAAAATGAGTTAAATCTTCTCTTTGTCAAAGAAATCCACTTCCATCACAATACATCCTCATATAGTATCATTGTTGAAGTATAGAATGATCTCTTGGTTCTGCTCATTTCACTTAGCATCAGTTCATGTAAGTCTCTCCAAGCCTCTCTGTATTCATCCTGCTGGTCATTTCTTATAGAATAATAGTATTCCATAACATTCATATACCACAATTTACCCAACCATTCTCCAAATTATGGGCATCCATTAATTTTCCAGTTTTTAGCCACTACAAACGGGGCTGCCACAAACATTTTGCCACATACAGGTCCCTTTCCTTTCATTAGTATCTCTTTGGGATATAAGCCCAATAGTAGCACTGCTGGATCAAAGGGTATGCACAGTTTGATAACTTTTTGGTCATAATTCCAGATTGCTCTCCAGAATGGTTGGATTCATTTACAATTCCACCAACAATGCATCAGTGTCCAGGTTTTCCCGCATCCCCTCCAACATTTATCATTATTTTTTCCTGTCATCTTAGCCAATCTGACAGGTGTATAGTGATATCTCAGAATTGTCTTAATTTGTATCTCTCTGATCAGTAGTGATTTGGAACACTCTTTCATATGAGTGGAATAGTTTCGATTTCATCATCTGAAAATTGCTTGTTCATATCCTTTGACCATTTATCAATTGGAGGATGGCTTAATTTCTTAAAAATTAGAGTCAATTCTCTATATATTTTGGAAATGAGGCCTTTATCAGAACTTTTAACTGTGAAAATGTTTTCCCACTTTGTTACTTCCCTTCTAATCTTATTTGCATTAGTTTTGTTTGTACAAAGGCTTTTTAATTTGATATCATCAAAATTTTCTATTTTGTGATCAATAATAATATTTAGTTCATCTTTGGTCACAAATTCCTTCCTCCTCTACAAGTCTGAGAGGTAAACTATCCTATGTTCCTCTAATTTATGATCTCGTTCTTTATGCCTAAATTATGGACCCATTTTGATCTTATCTTGGTGTATGATGTTAAGTGTGGGTCCATGCCTAATTTCTGCCATACTAATTTCCAGTTTCCCAGCAGTTTTTGTCAAATAATGAATACTTATCCCCAAAATTGGGATCTTTGGGTTTGCCAAACACTAGATTTTGTCTTATGAACCTAACCTATTCCACTGATCAACTAATCTATTTCTTAGCCAATACCAAATTGTTTTGGTGACTGCTGCTTTATAATAAAGTTTTAGATCAGTTACGCCAGGCCACCTTCATTTGATTTTTTTTTCATTAATGCTATTGTGATTCTCGACCTTTTGTTCTTCCATATGAAGTTTGTTGTTATTTTTTCTAGGTCATTAAAATAGTTTCTTGGGAGTCTGATTGGTATAGCACTAAATAAATAGATTATTTTAGGGAATATTGTTATCTTTATTATATTTGCTCGGCCTATCCAAGAGCACTGAATATTTTTCCAATTATTTAAATCTGACTTTATTTGTGTGGAAAGTATTTTGTAATTTTGTTCATATAATTCCTGACTTTTCCTTTGGTAGATAAATTCCCAAATATTTTATGCTATTGACAGTTATTTTGAATGGAATTTCTCTTTGTATCTCTTGCTGTTGGATTTGGTTGGTGATGTATAAAAATGCTGAAGATTTATGTGGATTTATTTTGTACCCTGCAATTAAAGTTATGAATTATTTCTAATAGCTTTTTAGTAGAATCTCTGGGGTTCTCTAACCTCAGATAAGATAAATCATATCATCTGCAAAGAGTGATAGTTTGGTTTCCTCACTACCTACTGTAATTACTTTAATCTCTTTCTTGACTCTTATTGCTGAGGCTAGTGTTTCATATACAATATTGAATAATAATGGTGATAGTGGGCAACCTTGTTTCACTCCTGATCTTACTGGGAAAGGTTCCAGTTTTTCCCCATTGCATATGATGTTTACTGATGGTTTTAAATATATGCTCCTGACTATTTTAAGGAAAAGTCAATTTATTCCTATCCTCTCAAGTATTTATATTAGGAATGGATGTTGGATTTTATCAAATGCTTTTTCTGCATCTATTGAGATGATCATATGGTTTTTATTAATTTGGTTATTGATATAGTCAGTTATGCTGATAGTTTTCCTAATATTGAACCAGCCCTGCATTCCTGGTATAAATCCTCCTTGGTCATAGTGTATTATCCTGGGGATTATTTTCTGTAATCTTTTTGCTAATATTTTATTTAATATTTTAGCATCAATATTCATTAGAAAGATTGGTCTATGATTTTCTTTCTCTTTTTTTGACTTACCTGGTTTAGGTATCAGTACCATGTCTGTGTGATAAAAGGAAGTTGGTAGAACACCGTCAATCCCTATCTTTTCAAATAGTTTATATAGCATTGGAGTAAATTGTTCTTTAAATGTTTGGTAGAATTCACATGCAAATCCATCTGGTCCTAATGATTTTTTCTTAGGGAGTTGATTAATGGCTTGTTCTATTTCTTTTTCTAAGACGGGACTGTTTAACCAATTTACTTCTTCCTCTGTTAATCTGGGCAAGCTATATTTCTGAAGGTATTCTTCCATTTCATTTAAGTTATCAAATTTATTGGCATAAAGTTGGGCAAAGTAACTCCTAATTATTGCTCTAATTTCCTCTTCATTAGTGGTGAGTTCTCCCTTTTTATTTTTAAGACTAACAATTTGATTTTCCTCTTTCCTTTTTTTAATCAGATAGTAAATCTATTTTGTTGGTTTTTTTTATGGAACCAATTCTTAGTTTTATTAATTAATTCAATAGTTTTTTTTTTTACTTTCAATTTTATATATCTTGCCTTTTTTTTTTTTTTTTTTTTTTAGAATTTCAAGTTTAGTGTTTGACTGGGGGTTTTAAATTTGTTCCTTTTCTAGCATTTTTAGTTGTAAGCCCAATTCATTGACCTTTTCTTTCTCTATTTTATGCAAGTAAGCCTCTAGAGATATGAAATTACTCCTTATTACCGCTTTGACTGCATCCCACACATTTTGGTATGATGTCTCATTTTTGTCCTTTTCTTGGGTGAAGTTATTAGTTATGTCTATGATTTTCTGTTTCACCCAATCATTCTTTAGGATGAGATTATTTAGTTTCCAATTATTTTTTTGGTCTATTTTCCCTGGCTTTTTATTGAATGCAATTTTCATTGCATCGTGATCTGAAAAGGATGCATTTATTATTTCTGCCTTTCTGCATTTGAGTTTGAGGTTTTTATGTTCTAATATATGGTCAGTTTTTGTATAGGTTCCATGAACTGCTGAGAAGAAAGTGTACTCCTTTCTGTCTTCATTTAGTTTTCTCCAAAGATCTATCATATCTAACTTTTCTAGTATTCTATTTACCTCTTTGACTTCTTTCTTATTTATTTTGTGGTTTGATTTATCTAATTCTGAGAGTGCAAGGTTGAGATCTCCCACTATTATAGTTTTGCTGTCTATTTCTTCTTGCAACTCTCTTAATTTCTCTTTTAAGAATTTAAATGCTATATCACTTGGTGCATATATGTTTAATATTAATATTGCTTCATTATCTATGCTATTCTTTAGCAAGATACAGTGCCCTTCCTTATCTCTTTTAATTAGATCAATTATTGCTTTTGCTTGATCCAAGATTAGGATGACTAGTCCTGATTTTTTTACTTCACCTGAAGCATAGTAGATTCTGCTCCAACCTTTTACCTTTACTCTGCATGTATCTCTCCACTTCAGGTGTGTTTCCTGTAAACAACATATAGTAGGATTCTGGCTTTTAATCCATTCTGCTAACTGCTTCCTCTTTATGGGGGAGTTTATTACATATATATATATATATATATATATATATATATATATATATATATAGCTCATACCAGATATACCAAAACTGACTCTATCTGGTCACAAAAATCTCACACAGCAAATTCAAAAAAGCAGAAAAATTAAGCACATCCTTTACTGACTCCATGCAATGAAAATAAATAAAGCATCTTTGAAGAAAAGATTCAAACAAAAATGGAAACTAAATAGTTCAATCTTAAAGAATTGGTCAATCTAAGAATACAAAGAAACAAAAGATAACTGTGTCAAAGAAATAAATAACATTGAGACAACATAGAAAAATTACTATTATGTAACCATAATGATTCTTTGGGGGAAACATAGTGATAAAAACTCGTATTTACAAAAGAAATAATAATAAGAAAAAACTACAGTTATCTGAATTGGACGTCATAATTAAAGAAAAGGCTGGAAGAGAAGAAAAATTAAAAAAAATACAAAACCCAGAAATAATGTGAATCAAAGATGAGATTAATAAAAATGAAAGCAAAAAAAAAAAAAGATATTCCATTTTTTGGTTCTGGCCATTTTCTTTTCCAGCCTGATACAATTTCTCTCTTCATCTCACTTACTGGCTTCCCAGGCTTCCATTAAGTCCCAAGTAAAATCCCATCTTCAATAGGAAGCTTTTTCTAACTCCTATCAAGAAGTGTTTCCCATTATATATTTACTAATATTTATAAAAGTATTTCAGTTTGTCAGTTAAAAAGTATTTATTAAATTCATATTGTACCAAGCATTGTATTAACTGTTAGGAATATGAAGAGGGATTTACAAACCAGTTCCTGTCCCCAAGAGCTCACAGTTGAATGAGGGAATTAACAAAAAAAAACATGAATAAGAAAGCTATATGAAGAAGAAATAAGAAATAATTGAAAAAAAAGAGGAGTTAGGACTCTTTCTTTCTCTCTACCTTCTTTCCTTCCCTCCTTCCTTTCCTCTTTCCCTCCCTCCCCACTTGCTTCCTTCCTTCCTTCCTTCCTTCCTTCCTTCCTCTCTCCCTTTCTTCCTCCTTCTTCTCTTCCTTGAGGGAAGTTTAGACACAAGATGGTAAGAACTTGGAGATGTACTATCCTCTTTTTGTTTGTCTACACACCATACTGGGGTAACATAGTTTCAGTGAAACAGGCCAATCTATTAGATAATGGTATAATTGCTTATTTATTTATTTATTTTATATTGTTTGAGAGGCTAGGTGAGGAAAATTATGTAGGAAAGGGGAAGAAAGAGAAGAAGAATTACCTCTGGACAAGTTTGTACTATTAAGAGTTAGTACACAGAATAAATCCAATTTTCAAAATGGTGGTGACAATGGAGAGCAAAAGGAGGGGGATAAGTATTTCTATACTGGCTTCCATTACTATGTGCCAAGTACTGTCCTAAGTGTCTCATAAATATTATCTCATTTTATCCTCACAATCAACTGTAAGAAAAAAGTGCTGTTATTATCCCCATTTTACAGTTGAGAAGATATATATATATATATATATATATATATATATATATATATACACTTTAAGGCTTATCAAATATTTTTATGCCCATTATCTCCCAACAATTTTAGGAGGTAAATACTATAGATACTTATTATTTATTTTTATTTTTAATAATAATAAATAAATATTATTTATATTTTTTTCAATTTTACAAATTGAAAACTTATATTTTCAATTTAAAACAAAGTTTGAGTGGTCTTGTCTCTAATTATGTAAAATTTAAAAATGTTTCGCATTGGGATTCAAACCAAGTTTTTTTTTTTAAATTTCAAGTCACATTAATGTTCTTTATTTTTTATATATTGGTTCCTCTGAAATGAGCTCTATTTTCTTTTTCTTTTATTTATTATAGTAACTTTTTATTGACAGAATCCATGCCAGAGTAATTTTTTTACAACATTATCCCTTGCACTCACTTCTGTTCCGATTTTTCCCTCCCACCCTCCACCCCCTCCCCTAGATAACAAGCAGTCCTATATATGATGAATATGTCCTAGTATATCCTAGATACAATGTATGTGTGCAGATCCAAACAGTTTTCTTGTTGCACAGGGAGAATTGGATTCAGAAGGTAAAAATAACCTGGGAAGAAAAACAAAAATGGAAACAGTTTACATTCATTTCCCAGTGTTTTTTTCTTTTCTTTGGCTGTAGCTGCTTCTGTACATCATTGATCAATTGAAACTGAATTAGATCTCTTTGTCAAAGAAATCCACTTCCATCAGATTACATCTTCATATAGTATCGTTGTTGACATATATAATGATCTCTTGGTTCTGCTCATTTCACTTAGCATCAGTTCATGTAATTCTCTCCAAGCCTCTCTGTATTCATTCTGATGGTCATTTCTTACAGAACAATAATATTCCATAACATTCATATACCACAATTTACCCAACCATTCTCTAATTGATGGGCATCCATTCATTTTCCAGTTTCTAGCCACTACAAACAAGGCTGCCACAAACATTTTGGCACATACTGGTCCCTTTCCCTTCTTTAGTATCTCCTTGGGGTATAAGCCCAGTAGAAACACTGCTGGATCAAAGGGTATGCACAGTTTGATTACTTTTTGGGCATAATTCCAGATTTTAGCTCTATTTTCAAGATGCATCATGGGACAATTATTTTGTTTATCTCTCTTGAACTCTCTTGAACTTATTATTTCTGGATCATGTGGATCAGGAAAAGAAGCAATGAGGAAGTAATAGTTTTTATTTATTGGGAAAAAAAGGAAAAAGATTAATAAAGGAGCCAACCAAATTATTCTGCTTCATACATGGTGCTATTCTTTTCTGTTTTTCAGTTTTGTTTTGCTTAACAATCAAGCCAGAATACTTTAGTCAGCTGTAGGTTTTGCCACTGGGGACCTAAGCTCCTGATCAGTTGCCCTGAGACATTTCAAAAGTCCCCTGAATTCTGTGTGCAGCCATGTCTAGTGTTTTATTACATGTAATTCTATGGCTAGAGCTTAGATAATTCATCTTGAATAGTAAATTGTTGTTATTTACATAGCAGAAGTTAGGATAGGGTTAGCTGATTAGAAAATCAGCAACAAAATAGAGAAGAAAGGGAGATGTAGGAATCATCATCCCTGAGGTTTGGTTATTAGTTTGTCTGACACTCATTTTAGAACCTCAGATGAGTGATTCAAAGGGACAGTAAAAATGTCTACTGCTTTAGGGGTTAGGTTTTTAGCTTTTAATGGAAATGCAATGTATTTCAATATTTAAAGCAAAACAAAATAGACATATAGTCATCCCAACTTTTTGCAGTAATATTTTCAATGTCATTGAAATTTTCATCCAACTGAACTGTCTTTGTTTGGATTTAACATAATAAATCTCAGTTGGCAGAAGGATATCTTTGTAGCCCTATGCCAAGAGGAATATTTTCAATCATATACTTATCTTTGCTATAAAGTTGGTAATCTTTCTATGGAAGACAATGATGAATTTGAAAAAAAAATCACAAAAATAATAGCTTTCTATTCTCAAGTATCAATTTTTTAAAACTAAATGCATGAACATTTTCAATTTGGCCCAGAGTATGGTAAAGGTTGTAAGAATTTTGCACCTTTTTTCTACATGCTTGAGCTCCCACTCCATCTCCATATATTCTCCTTTCTCTCTCTCTTTCCTTCCCCTAAGACTCATTTGGAACTTCTGTGTTTTTCAAGCACAGATTCAGAGACTGGCATCAGCTCTGGGAGGGAGGAGCGAGGGAAAAGAGACATCCAGTAAGGTGGTGAATAGAGGGAGGGAGGAGGAGGTGAAGGGATATGTTCTGGAGCAGAAGGTACTCCTGGGACATATTAAAAAGATGGACGCATTGCCCTAGTGCTATTTCTGCATTTATGCCTTTTTAATGGTCCAGTAGAGAGATCAATAGAATATGTGCGACCAGGTTAGTAATGGGAATGTTAGGTGACAGCAATGAACAAGATGGTTATGGAATCTACAGGCTAATGAAAAATACTGCTGAAAACTGACTTCCCTCTTTCCTTTTTTCCCTTCCCCCAGGGCTGCCATGGAGGTTCTTGCAGTATTGCTGAAATCTAGTAAGTGCTTCTTTAAAAAATTATTTATTTTCCTCACAAAGGTGAGTGAACTGGGCTTTCTTGCCATCCCCATCCAGCTTCCTGCCTCTAAAACAATGAGGCAGTTTTCTAAGGAGTCCTTTGAAGATTATTATTTTTATGTTGTGGGCAAAGGTTTACCAAGACAATTAAAATTGTCTCAAACAGCAGTCTCCTTGTATATACGTGAGCATGTGTTTGTTCCTGTGTCTATTTAAGGTCATGGATTCCAGAATTCTTACCTTCTCCTTGTTTAGTAGACCCAAAAAGTTCAGTGAAAATAACAGCTGTATTGGAATGGGCTACAGGTGTCAAGGGAAATGGAAATATACTATAGATGTAAAGTATGTGTGTGGCAGTAAATGGATAGGAGGAATGCTGGTAACATCAGTGTCGTATATATCAAGCAGAAGAGGATATTTCCTATTATTTGGACAATGGAGACAATTATTCTGAATACAATGCCGATTTCTCCCTCAGTTTTGTAATTCAATAAAAAAATACACTTGGAGGTGGGGGGGTTAGAGTTAATCAACAATATATAATATCAAATACTATGTATTTGGGGTGAAGTATTAACTGATTATTTTTAGGGGGGAAGTCAATGACTTTCTAGAAATTCAGTTCCAATATGTAATCATAATGAACTGCTTGGGACATTGAGAATTTAAGTCACTTACTTGTGGTCACATAGTATGTTAGAATATGTCACAGGCAGTTTTTGAACACAGATCTTTCTGACTCCAAGGATGATTCTTTCTCCGTTTCTCTACACAACCTTTTTTATCTAAATTTTTTTTGTTATTCTATCCTCTTCATCTCATCGTTTTGAATCTGGATCTTTGGTAAGCAGCTGATTAGATTATGATATTTGTTCTTGTGGAGGCTGCCTAAGGTCGATGGGGAATAACTAAGTTTTACTATCTTATAAATTAATAAGTGACTTTAAAACAGAAACAACAAATTTTATTAAACTGAGCATGATGGGAATAAATCATATATTTTGTCCTTTGTCCTGAATGAATATATTGAGGTTTCAATTAATTTTGTTTTTTGAAACTTTCTGTAGTGCCAGGGTATATATACAATACCATATCCTGAAGGGATAGTGGAGGCAGAAAGAATGAGTTAGGAAGTGAGAAGTGGGGAAATTATTTATACCTTGAGATAGGAAATAGACAGAAAAACATTATCACAGAGGTCTGGAGAGAGAGCCAAGCATTCTTAAGACTGAATCTGACTCAAGTCTCTATTGTAATGACTTGTTTGTTAAGCCTATTACTACAATTACAATTACAGGTGCGTGATATAGTAAGTGGTGGTGAGCAAGATTCTCAGAAATTCTGAGAATGGTAGAATAGAAACCTTGTAAGAAAGAAGAAACTGTGTTCAGGAGAGTGTTTTCTTTTTTCTCCTCTATGCACCAGTACTTTATCTCTCTAGACATGAAGATCATGTGTTTTTATAGAAGCTAATGTTTCATAGAAACAATATATAACCTGTATCTCAAAATTGTGATCTTGAGGGTCTGATCTTGAGGGCCTAACCCAGGGTCAAGCAGTTTCTTTTATTGGCTTGTTATTCTCATCTCTACTTAGTCCAGGAAAACTTATGAATATATTCAAATATATATCATGTCTGTTTCCTCAAAAGTGAGTAAAAAGGGCCGCCAGATCCAATATAAGCATTAAAGGTAGGAAATACAAAATGAGTAATGGACAGCTAATATTTTAACTCATGGAAAATTCAGAAGACACAAAAGATGCACAGGATTCCATAAACAGATTAAAAGGAAAAAACAAAACAAAACAAAGCAAAAACCTCTATCTCTGAAATTGCCAATCTACTGCCCCAGGAAACAATTGCACTTGAGTTAATTACTGTGATCATTCTTTGACATTCTAGCCAATCCCTCTTTTCCATAGAGCTTTACACAATTCTTTTGAGACTCACAGCAATAACCTATGATTTAGAAGACTCCTCTCAAAATGAAAGCCTTTTTTGAGGGTTGCTGAACAAGCAAGTTTCTTTCACCTGGACTTTCAGAGACCAATTTATTCACTGTCTTTTCTCTTCACATAATAAACTGATTAGGAGTTATGTAGATGATACACTTCTCTCACTGTCTAAAGAAATGCCCTTATTGTCCTAGAATGTCTGATCCTTGAACTTTCAAACTTTAGAATTCTTGAACTTGCCTTAAGACAATGTCTAGAAAATGCCATTTTCTCTTTAGAAAGCTATATTCTATGATCATGTTGTCTTTGGGAATTCAAAATCTCCCCTCCTCCATATACAAGTCTGGTATTCATGAATATTTTCCATTTTCTTGGGCTATGGGTATTCAAAGCACATATCTGCTCTGCCATATTTTTCTTTAGGATCCCTAGCATTACTCCATCTATTGTCATTTCTGGTGTTGGAAAAGCCCATCACCATGTGTCTGGTTTTTGACACGTTCAGAAAAGGAAGCATAAAAAGAATGCAGAAAGATGGTCATCTGGTCACACTCTGGAAGAAGGCACAAATAGGAGGCAAATAGGTAATTCTAAAAGCAAAAGGAAGTTTCTTTGTTAGCTTGCTTTTATTGCCATAGAGGGATGGCTCCATTGACTAGGTCTAGTCTTCTAAATTTTAGCTAGACAATCATTTTGGATTTTTCCATGTACTCTCAAGAAGTCACTTGTGGCCAAATACATGTCATGTCTGTTTCCTCAAAAGTGAGTAAAAAGGCCCCCCCAATTCCAATATAAGTATTAAAGATAGAAAATACAAAACGATAATCATCAGCTAATGTTTTAAGTCATAAAAAATCCAGAAGACCCAAAAGATGCATAGGACTTCATAAACACATGTCCAAACCATCAGATGTCCCCAAACAATTATCCCTTAGAGTTTTGACTATTTAATTTAGTTTCATTCAAGTCAGTTAATCTCTCTTAAATGTTTACTACATGCAAGGTATTGTGCTATGTGTTTGGACTAAAAGACAAAAAGAGAAAAAAAAAAGAAAGAGAAAAGAAAAAAGAAAAAGAGAGTCCCTGCCTGCACAGTACTTACATTTCAAATAGAAGTCTTCATTCAACCTTTTTTTATCAACATCAGTCACTAACAAAAAAGAATCATAACTACAGAGGACAATGTGTCAGGGAATGAAGGAGAGGAGTTACAAAGAAATTGTGGGACATATTGGTAGGCCTTTGAATGAAAGGAAGGGATGTAAAGCATTAGATAACATGACAGAAATATTTTTCATGTACACGTCCTAGAATACACTCTGGTATAGTGTAATGTTGCTATTCTCTTCAGTTTCTTTCTTTTTTTTTTTGTCCCTTTGGAGTAATGATGCAATTAATTTATCATAGTACTACATTAAGAAAGATCATTCACATTGAAAGTTTGTTTGTACCTTTTTTGATGGTAATACTAATCCAACAGCAACATTATATGCAGAGGCACCTAGATGGTGCAATGGATAGAGCATCAGCCCTAAAGTCAGGAGAACCTGAGTATGAATCCAACTCCAGACATTTAACACTTAGCAGCTGTGTGACCCTGGACAAGTCACTTAACTCTACCTTAAAAAAATGATATGCATTCTTATCTTTTTTGTGCTAAAACATTTGAGGTTACTGCTGATTAGCAACATATGAAATCCCCAAATAATAAAAAGTTTTTAGATACTCATATTTAAAAAACTTCTGTGTGACTAAGATGGAAATTAAATTTTTTAAAAAAATTTAAAAATTATACTACTCTTTGCTTACAAAGATACCAATACTATAATATATTGTCCCAAGTAACCAAAGCCCAAAGGCAGAACCCATTATTTTAGCTGAAGTGATGCTGTATGCTGATCAAGAAAATTAAAATCAGGATAACAAAATCCATCTTGCATTGCCTTTTACTGGCGAAGCTAATGATCTTGACCCTCTACTAATAAAAAATACATTTCTATATATCTCTATCTGTATGTAATTTAAATTTGTGGTTGGACTAGATGCTAAACTTTCTTATAACTCTGTGATTTGATGAAGCTATGATTGTAAGAGGGTAAGTATTCTTGAGTTATCCAAGAAAAAATGAAAGACAATGTGTAGGTAATTTGAGACATATATAGGTATCCACATGTTTCCAAATATCTATCTTCCAGTGAATTGCCTATGTGATTTACCATTCCCACCACTGGAGTCAAATTCCTTTGAGTGAAAAAGAGTTAGAAGAGTTCAAGCACTGAATTTGGGGTTCAAGGACTTGAATTTGAATCCTAGCTTTGCCATTTAAGTATGTGTGATCTTGGTTAAACCATTTTGGTTATAAAGTTATATTTATATGCCACTGAGGGATAGCTACACTGACCAGAATATATTCTTTGGAGTTTTAACCAGGCAATCATCTTAGACTTCCCTGTATCAATATTAGGTGACTTTAAAGGTTTCTTCCTGGTTTAAATCTATAGTTTTAAAATGTTTTAGAAATTTCTCATTCAAATGTCATGAGTTTTCTTTAGTTTTTTTTTTTTTTTTTTTTTAGATTACTGCAGAAAAGTTTATCTGGCATAACTAATTATCACTTTGAAATGCATAGAGATCCTGAGATACAAGACAAATAAATTTCACCTAAAGACTTTGGGAGAAAGGAAAGTTTAGATAAGTGACAGTTGAACACAGAGAATGTTGCTCTAACATGGAAAATAAGAATGAACACTCCATTGATGAATACCCCAAAGAGAGTACCTTGATTGAGAGAGGCTGAGAAATTAGAAGAGGGTTTCAAAGGAAGTAAAAAAAGGCAAATAAATATGGTCACCATAGAGTGAATAAGCCAGATGCAAAATAGTTCAAGAATTTATCTAAGACCAACCTTGCATCCAGCTAGCTACTCCATGGTAACCAAATGTAGGCCAGATAGCAAAGAAGTCAACAGGATCAAAGCATTTCTTTTGTTTCCTCCTCTCTGCCATCACACTTGGAAGTCCCATTTCTCTTCTTGTCTCAGCAGTTACAGATCCTTGAATTTAAAAAATGAATCTCTGATCCATTAGACAGGGTTTTCAGTAGTTATTCGGGCCTAACCCAAATCCCATGCATTTTTACAAATATCTTTCTCATCCCTTCTTCTATTATCTTCCTTTTGCTCCATCTTCCTTCTCCAACACAAACACACACACACACACACACACACACACACACACACACCCCACCCCTACTCCTCAGTAGAACAAATGATAGACTGAATATTTCTGAAATGAAAGCTTTGGCCTATTATGCTATATCCCATCCAAAATCACTTAGCTTTCTATTACCGGAATTTAATAAAGCTTTGATTAAGAAATAGTGCTTCTTCCACTGCAGACAATCTTTTCTATAATAAATCACAAAGGCATATTGTCTTTTGTCTCTGTCTTCCTCTCCTTCTATAATTCTACTTTCCCTTGTTCCCAGTTCTTCTACCTCTTTTTTGCCTCTTTTCTTCTTCCTGTCTGTGCCCTGCTGTCTTTTTCATGAGCATTAGAAATAAATGAATTTTTGAAAAATCATAGCCATAAAAGCAGCTTTTAAATGAGCACACAGCAATGGGATCATGTCTGACTTGTACTGGCTCTAGTGATGAATTCTCAAATAATGCTTTGGTATTAACCTTGCCGCCCAGATTTAAAGGTCACGTTATTGCAACAAGGAAACACCTTCTGGTTCAGGCACTAAATCTTAATAAGGGAATGATAGGGATGCTTCAGCTCTGCTTTAAACTTAAATGCAGAATTAGCATTTAGGAAAGTAGAATTTGCAGGCCATGGGGAAGGAAGTAGGAAGAGAAGAAAAGTGGGAAAGATTGTACAAAGAGTCAAGTGGAAATTTGGTAGTCACACCACATATATTTATTTTTTCTACATGATTGTTTTCCTCTGGCTTGGAGAGAAAGACTTCTGCTCCACAACAATGGGAAGGGCCTTACTCATTTCTGGTGGGAGCTAGATAGTATTTGAACTCTTGACTCCTACAGAGAAGAAATTGGGAATGGGTATGAATAGGTTGCCATAGAAGTCCAAAGCAGATATTTTGCAGTGTAGTTTGAAATGAGGATAAAATATCATGTCCAAGATGTATGGTCTATTGCTTAGACAATTTGTCAGACTGCAAGAAGACTAAAGTAAATTCAATTAACGAGCATTTATTAGGCACTTATTAGGCAGTGTGTTAGGTCCTACTGATACAGAACCAACAATGAAACAATCTCTAAATTCATTCATTCAATCAATATACCTTTAAAAGGCTATTACTCTGTATAAAGTATTATGTTAGGTTCTAGGGTTATGAAGGGGAAAAAAGAAATAGTCTCTGGCCTCAGGGAGTTTGCATTCTATTAGGGAGGGGAATAGAACATATATACAAATTATAGTAAAGGAAACATGCATCAGAGAATATACTAACACCTGGGGAGGGAGTAATGGCGAACAAGTGAGAGAAGTAGCATCTTTAGATTTAGATCATTTGGGGTAGAGTTTGCTATTGTCTCTCTACTTTAAGTCAATTAATACATTTTTGCTGATCTGATTCTTTCTCAACTGGCTGAATCATTATCTACTATATCTGGATAACTGGTAGCATCCATGATGTTACAAATTTAATCTAATCTTCTAGCCAGTTAGAGAATGTGCCTCTTTACTCCATGAACAACTACTTGACGAATACTTATAATCATTATACTTAAGGTAAAAATAAATTGTACACATATCAGGTGCTAACAATTAGTGTTAATAAAATTAAAGAAGCTACTAGCTGGCAGAGAGTGCAAGATTGAGAATTCACTACTTTCCTATTTTCTTGATGATTCTTGACATCCACTGGGCTCACTGGATGTTTGATGCTCTATCAGTGTCTAGAGTGATGTTTTATCCTCTCCAAGAGTATTGAGGACATGAACTCTCCAGGAGTTATTCCTGGATTCATCATACACTCACAATACACAGAGGTAATGATAGAAAATGTGATGGGAATAATTCTTGTTTTTGAACAATAACCAATTTCATTATAATAATCTGAGGTAATTTTTTTTTCAGTTGCTATATCTTTGGCTAGAGAAATATAGTATTTCTCCTAGGCTAAAAATCAGCATCAAATACATTTTATTGATATTTGCAACTGCCAGATGGGAATGTTTGACTTTGCTGAACTTGGTGTGAATCCCAATCACAATTCACATTGATCATACTGTGGATTTTTATAAGAATTGCTGTTAAATATCAAGAACTGAGAAGAAAATTTAAAGAAGGAACTTTAACATTTTGTGAGTGTCACATACCTCCTTGTCAACCTGGTGAAGTCCATGGATCCCTTTTCAGAATAATTTTTAAAAGCATGAAAATAAAATATACAAGATTCCAAAGGAAATTAATTATGTTGAAATTCAATTATTAAAAAAGTCCCCTAAAAACCATATTCAACAACAACAAAAAAAAATCAAGTTCACATTCCTCAGATCAAGAATCCTTGGTTGAAGAGAACTGGAATTATTTCTACCAAATAAGAGGCTGAAAGGTAAATGATATATTCCAAATATATGAAATATTCTTATATGAGGTAAAGTGGTAGATGACAAATAAATGAATATGTTATTCAAAACAGGAAAAACTGAAGGAAAGACAGGGCAAACTTTGTTCATGTTTCTGCATGTGTGGACAATGCTCCATGAAGAGAATACAGATATATAAACTGAAAAACATCAAAGTGCCAAATTGGGCAATAAATTTTGGTCTCCTGAAGGCAAAAGAATAAAAGAAATGGAAAATCTTAGTCAGAATTCTGCTATATTAATTACATGGCCTTCTAGCCCATGGGCAAAGTCATTTTTTTTCTGGGTGTACAATTCATTTTCCCCTGACAAATATGTTTGTACTTTTTTGTATTCTAAATAGAGAAGAGGGGAAGAAAGAAACTGAAAGAAGGCCTCCCAGTCCCATCACTCCTCCAGGTAGTTGCCAATCTACTGAATTAAAATAGGATTGGCCATCTCACCATTCAGGAGGTATAGAAGAATACAAGCAGAGGATGATTCTTTTTTATACCATGTGGTGGTGCTGTTCTTTTAGCTATCTTGGTTGCCACCAATCCAATATTTATTTTCAGCAAGTAATTTGTTTATCAGGAGGTTATTTTAATCTAATTTTGGTCATATTTGCTATTCCACACTATCTGTGCTTCCCAGCGTTAGCAGCTTGCATGGCTTGGAGGAAATTAGCTGAAGATGGTCTCCGAGGCATTTGCTCAGCCGTTATTTAGGGGAATGGGGAGGAGGGAGCTTGAAGAACTGAGGGTTATGAAAGCAGATGCAACTTGTTGCACCGTTAATGTCATTACAGTGACTGAACAGGAGTCATGGGGGCTGTGAACCTTTAAAGCAGCTTTTTCAGAACTGCCTCTGATTTAATACTAACAGTTCCCTTCCAGTAACCTTTCTCCAACTTTGGTTCCTACTTCCTATTTGCACTCAACTAAAAGTAAATTCACTTGCTGCTTAAGCATCAATCTATCTACCAACCAACAAGCATTTATTAAACCCCTACTATGTACCAAAAACTCTGCAAAGCTCTGAAAATGTGAAGAAAAAAATGAAATGGCATTTATCCTCACAAAACTTTGATGGGAGAGGGTGGGGGTGGAGTGGGATAAATACATACTTATGAAGAAATAAATGCCAGATATGGATAAATACAAAGAAATTTGGGGCTAGCAGAGTTAACTGAGAGGATTCAGGAAAAGCCTTCAAGGAGGGGGCATTTGATCTGAGCCTTAAAGGGATTTGAGTTTTCCAAGAGGCAAAAAAAGGGACTCTCCCCCCGTTTTTTGTTTATTTGTTTGTTTGTTTGTTTGTTTTTTAGCATTTCCATGATCTTCTTATACCTACCCATGATATTTAATTTATTTGAAAGAGACTTCTACTATCCAGACAACCTCTTCATTTTATCAACGTGGAAACTGACACAGAGAATTGAAGTGACATACCTAACCACATATTCCAATTTCCATATGCCAGTTTCCTGAATCCCAAGTACAAAGCTTAGTCTACTATGCTAGATTGCTTCTTTAGTCAGTCAACTCTTTTTTTCTTAGTGGTCCCTGGAATATTTCCATTCTCCTTTGAGAATTATAAGACCTAGATTCCAATTCCAGTTCTGGTGTTTTACCTAGATTGCCTTGGGGAAACTACCCATCTTATCTCTCCAAGATTCAGTTTCTTAGATTGTAAAATTATGAAGTAAACTACATGATCTCTAAGGTCAAGCTGTAATATTCTGTGGTTCAATGATTGTAATGGGAGATTGGAATGGCTTTAGCAAACTTCCAGCCTGCTGTTTATTTGGTTAGAAGACAATGCATATGAAAAAGAAAAGAAAGGAGAATTTTTTTTTCATATTTTCCCACTTCATCCTATTTATAGGGCTTTAGGGGTGTCATTTCTCCAGGAATTGGCATGTGAATAGGTAATGGGCTTAGTGGTTAGTGTATTAAGTCTAGAATCAAGAAGACTTGATTTCAAATTCCATCTCAGCTATGTGATAGCCTTGTGATTTTGGACAAGTCATTCAACCTTGATCTCAGGTTGCTCAACTATAAAATGGAGATAATAAAAGCACTTACCTCCAAGGGAAAATGTTAAATAATATTTGTAAAGCACTTAGCATGGTGTTTAGAACATAATAGGCACTATATAAATTATTATTATTATTATTATTGGAATTGGATCTATGCTTATACAGGTGGTGTAGGAAATTGCCTCAGTCAATTCAGGTAGTCAAATTCTTTTTAGTCAATAGTCTCAGACTCTTTTACTAGATCAGTGGTGTCAAATTTAAACAGAAATGGGGCCTTTAAACCACATGTGGATCCCTGTGCCTGCTTACAGATAAACATTGTCTACATTTTGCTGTATTTTGCTATTGTTGTTAAACATTTCCCAGTTACATTTTAATTGATTTCATATGATGCTAGTGTTTAATACATCTGGTCTAGAGCAATGAGAAATTAAGTGACTTTCTCTGAGTTAAAAAACCTTTAGGTGTCAGAAGTGAGTATTGAATCCAGATATTACTAGATCCAAGGCTGCCTCTCATAGAGAACACTCTATGTCATCATGACTTCAGGTATATGCCATTTTAGATATTCCTGTTTCCTTAGGAAAAAAGATTAACATCATCAATGAGAATAGTGGAAAAGAAGGGGGAACAGCTAGGAAAATAACAAAAATCTTCTGTATATTGCTTTCCCAAGGGTTATAATACCTGACTTCCAATTCAGAAACCAGAGAGTTCAGCTAGCATAATGATAATCAAAAGTTTGATAAGTGATTTTAAGTGGGTGGAGCCAAGATGCTATAGTAAAGCTCAAATCATCAGGGCAGCTCCCAGTCCCAGCTCAGAAAGCAAACTCTGGGAAACCAGGCTGCTTTCTAAAAAGAGCAGTTATGTTACCCCCTACAAAGACAAGGAGCCCCTGTGCTCAAAGTCAAGGCTCAGAGTGCACAGGAAGCTTGAGATAGAGCCCCCTTTACCCCAGGAGCAGAGCTCTACCTTAAAAGAAAAAAAAAAAAAAAAGAGGAAATACCAAAAGAAAAGGAAAGAAAATGAGCATGAAACAGAAAAGAATCTTGCCCCTAGCAAGCTATTACGGTCATAGGACAGACCAAAACATACAACTCAAAGGAGAAGGAATGTCCGCAGAAGAAATCTCAAAGGGTGAGATAAAATGGTCTCAAACCCCAAAAGGCTTCTTAGAAATACTCATAAAAGACTTCAAAGGACAAATAAGAGATAGGAGAAAAAATGAGAAAAGAAACGAGAAGTATGCAAGAGAGAGTCAATAACTTGGAAAAGGAAGGAAAAGAAATTGTCTGAAGAAAACAACTCTTTAAATAGTAGGATAAACCAAATGGAAAAAGACATACAAAAGATAAATGAAGAAAATCACACATTCAAAACTAGAACAGAGCAAATGGAAGCTAATGACTTTGTGAGACATCAAGAATAACTAAAACAAATTAAAAAGAATGAAAAAATGGAAGAAAATGTTAAAAACCTCAGTAGCAAAGCAGCTGACTTGGAAAATAGATCCAGAAGAGACAATTTAAAAATGATTGTACGTGAAGGTCACAACCAAAAAAAGAGCCTAGATAGCATACTACAAAATGTTATTAAAGAAAACTGCCACAATATTCTAGAAACAGAGGGGGAAATACTCATTGAAAGAGTCTCTCTGGAAAGAGGTCTCACAAGGAAAACCCCAAGGAACATTGTTGCGAAACTCCAAAACTATAATCTCAAGGAAAAAGTACTGTATGCCACCAGGCAAAAAGAATTCAAATGTCAAAGAGCAGCAGTCAGGATCACCCAGGATCTCGTAGCTCCTGTAATAGAGCATCAGGGGGCCTGGGGTACCATACTATGTAAGGCAAAGGACCTGAGGTTACAACCAATAATTAGCTACCCAGCAAGACTCAGTATCATCTTTCAGGGGAAGAGATGGAGCTTCAATAAAGTAAGAGACTTTCAGTCATTTCTATTGAAAAAACCAGAGCTAAACACAAAATTTAATTTACAAAAACAGGACTCAAGAGAACCACAAAAAGATAAATAGTGGAAAAAATATATATTTAAAAGTTAAGCTGTTTGCATCCCTATATAGGAAAATGTCTGTAACTCTTGAGAACTCTATCTGTCACTGGGGCAGACAGAGGAGGGCATCATAAGGACTGAAGGTATGGTTGTGAATGATCCCTGATGTGATAATATCAAAGAAAAAGACATTAAGGGGTGGGAAAAAGTCTATACTGGAAAAAGAGAAAAAATAGAGATATAATGAAACAATTAGTTCATACCAAGGCTCAAAAGATCTATTACCTTCTTGGGAGAAAAAGGAGGGAGCTAAACATTATCTGAAGCTTGATCTCATCAGTTTTGCCTTTAAAAGGGAAAAATTCATTCATTCATATATTTCTAATTAAAACATTTTATTTTCAAAATATATACATGGGTAATTTTTGACATTCACCCTACAAAATCCTGTGTTCTAATTTTTCCCTCCCTTCCACCCACTTTCTCCCCCAGTTGGTAAGTGATCCAATATATATTAAACATGTGCACTTCCTCTCTCTCTATTTCTACAAATATGCTGCACAAAAAAAATTAGATCAAAAAGGCATGAAAATGAGAAAGAAAACAAAATGCAAGCAAACAACAACAAAAAGAGTGAAAATACTATGCTGTAGTCCACATTCACTTCCCACAGTCCTCTCTCTGAATGCAGATGGCTTTCTTGGTTTGAATCACTTCATTGCTGATGAGAGCCATGTGCATCAGAATTCATCATCATATTATCTTGCTTTGCCTTGTATAATGATGTCCTGCTTCTACTCATTTCACTTAGCATCAGTTCATGTAAATCTCTTCACATCTTTTTGAAATCATCATGCTGATCATTTCTTATAGAATAAAAATATTCCATAACATACATGTATCATAACTTGTCCAGCCATTCTCCAATTGATGGGCATCTACTCAAAAGTGGCCACTATAAAAAGAGCTGCCATAAACATTTTAACACATGTGGGTCCCTTTCAAGTGGGAATAATTTAATCATTCAGTTGGATATATAAATTTACCTAACCATATAAAGAAGTAAGAGCAGAAAGAGGAAAAGAAAAGGGAGAAACAGGATAGAAGGGAAGGAGGAAACACTAAGGGAAAACTAGAGGAAAAGATAAGAGAAGGGGAAGGTTAATAGAACATAAGATAGTGAGTGGAGTGGGTTAAAAATTAAAAAAAAACTACTAAGAGAAGGGGGGGAAGGCTAATAGGAGATAAGGTAGTGGTAGGGTAGTTTAAAAAACACAAGTAAGGTCAGGTTAGAAAGAGAGAACAAAAGTATATATAGGGGAGAAAAATAAGATGGAGAGAAATACAGAGCTGTTAATCATAACTGTGAATGGGATTAACTCTCCCATAAAATAGAATCAAATAGCAGAGTAAAATTAAAAACAGAATCCTATAATATGTTGTTTATAAGAAACACATTTGACATAAAGAGACACATATAGATTAAAGGTAAAAGACTGGAAAGAATTTATTATGCTTCAGCTGAAATAAAAAAAAACCTGGTAGCAATTCTGATTTCAGATAAAGCAAATGTAAAAAATAGATCTTATTAAAAAGAGATAAGGAGGAAAAGTACATATTGATAAAGGTTTCAGTAAATAATGAAATACTAATGATACTAAATGTGTATGCACCATGTGGTAGGGTGTGGTGTTTTCTTCTTTTGTATAATATATGATGGTTCTCTGTGAGCAGGTTTCTTGGGGAGGTTTTCTGGAGGCAGCCTTAGTTTCAGTTCCAAGTAATAATCAGTCCAAATGCAGCCAGGTGTTAAAGTAGTTCTTTATTGTTTCTCCCAAAATAGCCCAGTTAGCTTTCTTTGGTTTCAAAAGCTCTTGTTGCTACCTTCAGCCTCTCTCTGAATCTTGGTTCTGTCCAACTGCAGATTAGTTTCTCAGTCTCCCGAACTGAATTCTCACTCTGTAAATCTTCTGAAGTGACTTCTGGCTCTAGCTCAACACCTGACTCATGGCTTCTTCTGAACTGACTCTCCTCCACTCTGAGCCCAGCTGTTTTTATGCTCTCTCAAAGGTTGACTCTGAGAGTGGGATTATGGGAGCTGTGAGTTCACAAAGTTAACTTTTGTTACTTAACACAAAATAACATAAAGTTAACTCTCCCATACTTGTGAACTCCAATGTGTGAGCTAATGTGTGAATTCTTAAAGGTGTGAGCTCTAATGTGTGAATTCTTAAAGGTGCAAACCCAAGCACACAAGCATTGCTTCCACTTAGTACCTTATTTCAAGTTCTGGCCCATAATATCTTCTTGTAGGATCAGATCAATCATACTGAACCATGCTAAATTAGATAATTATTGTCTCTATCAATTCCAATGACTTAACACTTTGTAAGGATTCTACAGTAGGGGAAGCAAATTCCTAGAGAATATTTTAAGCCAGTTACTGTAATAATAGACAGCAAAACTATTCTAGTGGGTGATCTCAATCTCCCCCTTTCAGAATCAGACAAATCTAACTGCAAAATTAACAAGAAACTAGGGAGGTTAATAGGATCCTAGAAAACCTAGATATGATAGACCTCTGAAGAAAATTGAATAGGGACAGAAAGTAATACACCTTTTCCTTGACAGTACATAGCACCTACACAAAAATTGACCATGTATTAGGGCATAAAAACCTCACAATCAAATGCAAAAAGGCAGAAATAATAAATGCATCCTTTTTAGACCACAATGCAATATATATATATATATATATATATTATATATATATAAATATATATATATATATATATATTCAGTAAATGGCTAGGGAAAGGTAGACTAAAAACCAACTGCAAATTAAATAATCTAATTCTAAAGAAGCAGTGGGTCAAACAACAAATCACAAACAATCCATAATTTCATTCAAAAAAAGGACAATAAGGAGACAACATATCAAAAGCAGCCAAAGCAGTCCTTAGGGGAGAAGTTATATCTCTAAATAGCTAGATATATATGCATATATATACATAAATAAAATAAAGAAACAGGAGATCAATGAATTAGGCATATAACTAAATATTTAGAAAAAGAACAAATTAAAAATCCCTAATTAAATACCAAATTAGAAATTTTGAAACTCAAAGAAGTTATATATAATAAAGTTATATATAATAAAATTATAGAAGTTATAAATAATTATATATATATATTATAATTATAGAAGTAATATATAATAAAATAGAAACTAAGAAAACTTTTGATCTAATAAACAAAACAGGTGGTTTTATGAAAAAAAACTAACAAAATATATAAATCTTTGGTTAATTTGGTCACAAAAAGTAAAGAAAAAAACTAAATCAACAGCATCAAAAATGAAGGGGGTGAATGTAGCACCAAATGAAAAAGAAATTAAAGCAATAATTAGGAACTATTTTGCACTATTTTATTGCAGCAAGCCTGACAATCTAACCAAGATGGATGAATATTTGCAAAAATACAAATTGCCCAGGTTAACAGAAGGGGAAATACAATACTTAAACAGTCTTATTTTAGAAAAAAAATTGAATAAGTCATTAATGAACTCCCTAAGAAAAAAATGTCTAAGATGAGATGGATTCACAAGTGAATTCTACTAAACATTTAAAGAACAGTTAAACTGGGCTTATATCCCAAAGAGATCATAAAGAAGGGAAAGGGACCTGTATGTGCACGAATGTTTATGGCAGCCCTCTTTGTAGTGGCTAGAAACTGGAAACTGAGTGGATGCCCATCATTTGGAGAATGGCTGAATACATTGTGATATATGAATATTATGGAATATTATTGTTCTGTAAGAAATGACCAACAGGATGATTTCAGAAAGGCCTGGAGAGACTTACATGAACTGACGCTGAGTGAAATGAGCAGAACCAGGAGATCATTATATACTTCAACAACAATACTATATGATGACCAGTTCTGATGAACCTGGCCATCCTCAGCAATGAGATCAACCAAATAATTTCCAATGGAGCAGTAATGAACTGAACCAGCTACGCCCAGAGAAAGAACTCTGGGTGATGACTAAAACCATTACATTGAATTCCCAATCTGTATATTTTTGCCCACCTGCATTTTTGATTTCCTTCACAAGCTAATTGTACAATATTTCAGAGTCTGATTCTTTTTGTACAGCAAAATAACGGTTTGGTCATATTAAAAAAAATAAAGAACAGTTAATTCCACTGCTATATAAACTATTTGGAAAAACAGGTAAAGAAGAAGTCTTGCTAAATTCCTTCTATGACACAAATATGGTACTAATACTCAAACCAGTAAGGACCAAAACAGAGAAAGAAAATTACAGATCAATCTTCCTATTTAATATTGATGCAAAAATTTTAAATAAAATATTAGCAAGGATATTACAGTAACATTATTAGGATAACATACTATGATCAAGTGAGATTTATGCCTGGAATGCATGGCTGGTTCAATATCAGGAAAACTATTATCATAATCGACCATATCAATAACAAAACTAGCAGAAATCACAGATAATTTCAATAGATGCAGAAAAAGCTTTTGACAAAACACAGTACCCATTCCTATTAAAAACCCTAGAGTGCATAGGGATAAAAGGAGCATTCTTTAAAATAATAAGCAGTATCTATCTAAAATTTACAGTAAGCATTATTGTAATAGAGAGATACTGGATACATTCCTAATAAGATTGGGGTGAAATGAGGATGACCATTATCACCACTATTATTCAAACGTTGTTCTAGAAATGTTGGTGTTAGCAATAAGAAAAAAAAAAGAAATTAGAATAGGCAATGAGGAAATAAAACTATAAATCTTTGCAGATATATGGTGATATACTTAGAGAATCTCAGCAAGTCATCCAAATTCCTCTTTACAACTTTATATAGCTTAATAAAGCTTTATCAAAGTTGCAGAATATAAAATAAACCAACACAAATCATCAGCAATTTTATATATTACTGAAAAAGCCTGTCAGCAAGAAATAGAAAGAAAAATTCCATTTAAAATTACTGTAGACAAAATAAAATACTTGGGGCGTCTCTCTGCTGAGAAAAACTACTCTTCTCACATAAATAAAATAAGATGTAAACAATTGGAAAAATATCAATTGTTACTGGCTAGGCCATCTTAATACAATAGTCACAATTCTGCCTAAATTGTTCTATTTGTTCAGTGCCATATCAATCAAATTGCCAAAACATTACTTTATAAAACTAGAAAAAATAATAACAAAATTCATCTGGAAAAGAAAAGATCAAGAATATCAAGGGAATTAATGAAAAAAAAATACAAAGGAATGGTGGCTTAGCAGTATCAAACCTAAAATTATATTATAAAGGAGCAGTAATCAAAACCATTTGTTACTAATAAATATAATGGTAGATCAGTGGAATAGATTAGATACACACAACACAATAATCAAGTCCTATAGCAATCAAGTATTTGATAAATCCCCAAACTCCAGGTACTGGAATAAGAACTCATTCTTTGACAAAAATTGCTGGTGGAAAATAATATGGAGGAATTTGGTGTAGACCTACATCTATACCTCATAGTAAAATAAAGTCAAAATGGATACATGTTTGAGCATAAAGGAGAATACCATAAACAAATTAGGAGAACAAGGGATAATTTACCTATCAGATCTTTGGAGAAGGGAGGAATTTATGACCAAGAAGAGCTAAAGAACATTATGAAAGGCAATTTGGACAACTTTGATTACATTAAATTAAAAAGATTTTGGGCAACAAAACCAACAGAAACAAGATTAAAAAGGAAGTACATAGCTGGGAAAAAATCTTTACAGACAGTGTTTCTCATAAAGGTCTCATTTTTAAAATATATATAGATCTGTGTTAAATTTATAAGAATACAAGTCATTCTCCAGTTGATAAATGGTCAAATGTTAAGGGCAAACAATTTTCAGATGATGAAATTAAAACCATTTAGAGTATATGAAAAATGCTTTAAATCACTATTGATTAGAGAAATGCAAATTAAGATAACTCTGAGGTACCTCTCAGATCAACTAAGATGATAGTAAAAGATAATGATAAATGTTGGAGGGGATATGGGAAAACTGGGACTCTAGCACATTGTTGGCAGAGTTGTGAAATGATCCAATCATTCTGGAGAGCAATCTGGAATTATGCCCAAAGTTTTACCCTTTGACCCAGCAGTGCCATTTCTGGGTCTGTATGCCAAGGAAATCATAAAGGAGGGAAAAGGATCCACATGCACAAAAATGTTTATAGCAGCTCTTTTCTGTGGTAGCAAAAAATTGGAAAAGGATTGGATGTCCATCAATTGGGGAACAGCTGAACAAGTTGTATATGAAGATAATGGGATATTATTGTTCTATAGAAACAATGAACAAACTGATTTTATAAAGGACTAGAAAAATTTAGATGAATTGATGCTGAGTGAAACAAGCAGAACCAGGAATTCATTGTACACAACAATAAGAATGTGTAATGATCAAGTATGAAAGCCTTGGTTCTTCTCAGTAGTTCAGTCATTCAAAGCAACCCCAATGAGATTGCCACCTGCATCTTGAAAAAGAACTAAGGAGACTGAATATAAATCAACACATGCTATG
Organism: Sarcophilus harrisii; assembly: GCF_902635505.1. Classification (NCBI taxonomy): domain Eukaryota; kingdom Metazoa; phylum Chordata; class Mammalia; order Dasyuromorphia; family Dasyuridae; genus Sarcophilus; species Sarcophilus harrisii. The sequence goes on from NC_045427.1 coordinate 543,169,802, forward strand.
TTCACTTCTTTTTTCTGTTTTTTTATCTTTCCCATATTTTTCCCTTTTGCTCTGATGTTTCTCACTCAACATGATTCATAAAGCAATATATATTAAAAGTAAATAAACTTATTACAAAAAATTATTAAAAAGTTAGATAAGTTTGACTCAGAAAAACACACTGAAAGTTAATGCTTTCTTTAGTTGTAAGCAAGTAATTGATCCTCTTGAAATCAATAGAGGTGATTAACTTGCATTGAATCTGGAATATCTACTCCTACTTAGAGGTATGGTCATAAAAGAGAATTCTGTAGTAAAATATCTACATTTCTAAATGCTCTAAATTTTATCACTATTTGCGTTATAGATGGCAGTACACCTACCTGACATAAACCTCTTAGTTAACTTGTATAATGACATAATGCTGTCCAATGCAAAACCAGGAGTGCTTATCTGATCACATTATCATCATACATGACTATGATGCAGAATGAAATAGTTACTTGTCCTCTTATACATCACAAGAGCTCATATTGACCCTAGGACTTCTCCACTTGTCTGATTATTCTGCTTCTAAGACTGAGCTAGAATGTACTTTTGATGACAGTGTGAAATTCTGTTCAAGGATGCTCAGGAGCACATGAGTAAATGATACCACTTAGTAATAATTTCCATTCCCCTCTGAGAAAGGGCAAGTCATATTGTTCCAAGAAGCGTGATTGTCTTCTTCAATCACCACTGCATGGAATTTTCAGGGCGTTCAGCAATTGGAATTTACAAAACATTTGGGCTGTAATGTTCCTACCCAGAGTGGTACATAAATGTCTCTATTTTTCTTTCTGTCTACTAGGCTCTGTTCCTGAATGTGTGGACATATTCAGTTGATCTAGAATTCCTGGGAGTAAGGGGTTAACTTTTGCAAGTTAGATTCTATATATTTCTGACTTTATAAATTGACTGGCCATATATGAACAATAAAGCACTAAAGAGTTCTGTGATGGCCAGATATAGTCTTGGTTCTAAAAGATAAGCAATGACTTTTTCATCATAGGTTAATTATACAATAACTTAGTTGACATTTAAATTAGAAAATTTATTTTTGCAATCATGTCCTAAGATACTAAGCAGAACCATTCATAACATATGCATCTTATGTCCCAAACCTACTCAGTCTCTCTGGAGCTTTAGTTTATTTGGAATGTTTAGAGGTTACTTAATATGTCTTTCTCTGAGTTCAGTTTATATGGTTCAAAACAACAGAATTACAAAATCTCAGAGTTGGAAGGAACCTCAGATGCCATCTAGTTTAATTCACATTTGAACAAATATCCACTTTACAAAATGCCAACAAATGGTTATCCAGCTTTTGCTGAAAAACTTCCAGTGAAGGGGGAGCACATTACCTCCCAAGATAACCTATTATATTTTCAAATAATTCTAATAGGAAGTTTTTTCTTATATCAGACACAAATTTGCAAATTCTACCCATTGTTCCCAGTTTAGTCCTCTGTGGACAAGCAGAATAATTCTGATTATTCTTCCAGAAGACAGCCCTTCATTTACCTGAGCACAGCAATCATATCCCCTCTCAATCTTTTATTTTTCAGGTTAAACATATTTAATTTTAGTTCATTAAAAATATTAACAACAATCACTTATTAAGCACTTATTATTTTACAGGCACTGGGCTAAGTGCTGGGTATTCAAAGATAGGAAAAAATTCAGCCCTGTTCTCAGGGAGCTCACATCCTCATTTTTTCCCCAATAGATTTAAATGATAATTAGCTTCTTTACCATCTTATTTGCCATGCTCTCAAGACTTCTCAGTCAATCAATGCCATTTCTAAAATGTGACTTCCAACACCAATACTCCATTTATGAATTGATCAGTAACTGTTAGTCTTTTTTAAGTGTTTGTGAGAGAGTCAGTTAGATTAAGTGACTTGCCCAGAATTGCACAACTAGTAAGTGTTAAGTGTTTGAGATCAGATTTGAACTCTTATCATCCTGACTCCAGGAATAATGTTCTATCTACTGGGCTACTTAGCTGCCTTCTGTGAACTGATCAGGTCGGCGTCCATACTTGTTTGTCACCTCCTTGTTTGTAGTTACTATGCCACTTCTCATAAAGCCTAAGATTACATTAGCTGTTTGAGTCTGCCTTCCATTGAAATCTTAAGACTTTATTTTCAATGAACTATGGATAGCTGGCCATATTTTGCCTTTTATACTTGTGAAATTGATTATTTGAACTTGCACATAAAACTACAATTATCCCTTTTTAATTTCATATAATTATATTCAGTCCAACGTAAATTGAGATTTTTGGGGGGACATGATTGTCATATAATGTATTTGTTGTTTTTCCAAGTTTGTCGTCATCAGAAAATTTAATAAGAGACAACATGGTATAATAGAGAGCTTACTTAAAGAGTCCTAAAAACCTGGATTTAGGTACTATCTATTATAAATCCTGACTATGTGACCTTGTGTAAGATAGTGAACATTTTAGTTCCCCAGTCAACTCTCTAAGACTTTTAAGTTGTAGAATAGTCATGGATTTGTGTTGGTAGAGAATGAATTTCCTCATTGGAAATTATTCTATGATATATTATACCAATAAATAGATTTAGGAAATTCCTCCATATAGACATACACACCTCTCTCTCTGTCTCTCTATCTCTGTCTCTGTCTCTGTCTCTCTCTTTCTAATCCATCCATCCATTCATCCACCCATCCATCCATATATGGCACAATTAGGTAGCATAGTAGACAGAACATTCAGCCTAGAATCAGGAAGACCTGACTTTAGATTTGGCCTCAGACAGGCCATCTGTCTAGTTGTATGATCCTGCAAAAGTCATTTGACCCTGTTTGTCTCAGTTTCATCATTTGTAAAATGAGCTAGATAAAGAAATGTAAACCATTTTAGTATCTTGCAATGTTTGGGCTAGCTTTCTGGAGGTTCTTTGGATGGTCCTTGGTCTTAGCAGGATAGGCACCATAAGAATGGTCAAGAATAGAGTATAGATTCTTTATTCTGGCCCACTCTTGATCTTAGTGCACAGGAGTCATGAGAGCCCACCACTAGACTGGTCAAAGATAGAATGTCCATCTTCCAGTCCTTCTTAGGAGTGTATCTCTGCCAAGAAAATCCCAAATGGGGTCACAAAGTCTTAGATGCAACTGAAAATAGATTTTTTTTATGCACACACATATATATTCATGCATATCTATATGTAAAACAAATCTGTTTCCATTTGGTACTAAGAAATAGAATAGTCCATCAGTGGAATAGGTTAGAGTCACAGGACAAAGTAGTTAATAACTATAGCACTCTAGTATTTGACAAACCCAAAGACTGCAGTTTTTGGGATAAGAACTCACTCTTTGACAAAAACTGCTGGGAAAATTGGAAACTAGTAGGGAAGAAATTACACATTGAGCCACTTAATACCACATCCAAGATAAGGTCGAAATGGGTTCATGATTTAGACTTAAAAAATCATATTATAAGCAAATTACAAGAACATAGGATAGTTTTCCTCTCAGATCTGTGGAGAAGGAAGGAATTTCTGTCCAAAGAAGAACAAGAACTCATAATTGAACACCAAATTCATAATTTTGATTATATTAAATTAAAAAGGTTTTGTTCAAACAAAATTAATGCAGACAAGATTAGAAAGGAAGCAATAGATAGGGAAAACTTTTTACATTTGAGGGTTCTGATAAAGGCTTCATTTCTAAAATATATGGAGAATTGACTCAAATTTATAAGAATTCAAGCCATTCTCCAAATGATAAATGGTCAAAAATATGAATAGATGATTTTCAGATAAGGAAATGAAAACCATTTCTAATCATATGAAAAGATGCTCTAAATCACTACTGCTGAGAGAAATGCAAATTAAGACAACTCTGAGTCACCACTACACACCTCTTAGATTAGCTAAGATAATAGGAAAAGATAATGATGACTGTTAGAGGAGATGTGGGAAAACTGGGACACCAATATATTGTTGGTGGAATTGCAAACAGATTCAACCATTCTGGAGAGCAATTTGGAAATATGCCCCAAAAGTTATCAAAGTGTGCCTATCCTTTGATCCAGCAATGTTTCTACTTGGCTTATATCCCAAAGAGATCTTAAAGGAGGGAACGGGACCCACATGTGCAAAAATTTTTGTGGTAGCCCTTTTTGTAGTGGCAAGAAGTTGGAAACTGAGTGAAGCCCATCAGTTGAAGAATAGTTGAACAAGTTATAGAATATGAATGTTATGGAACATTATTGTTCTATAAGAAATGATTTGGAGGATGATGTTAGAGAGGCCTGGAGAGACTTATATGAACTGATTAGAAGTGAAATGAGCAGAACCAGATCATTGTAACACAGTAACAGCAAGATTATACAATGATCAATTCTGATGAATGTGACTCTTTCTAACAATGAGATTATTCAGGCCAGTTCCAATGATCTTGTGATGAAGAGAGCCATTTACACCCAGAGAGAGGACTCTGGGAACTGAATGTAGATCCATAACATAACAATCTCACTCTTTTTGATGTTGTTCACTTGCATTTTGTTTTCTTACTCATTTTTTTCCTTTTTGATCTGATTTTTCTTGTGCAACAAGAGAATTGTATAAATATGTTTACACATATTGGATTTAACATCTATTTTAACATGTATAACACATATTGGATTGCTTGCCATCTAGGGGAAGGGATGGGGGGAAGAAGTGGAAAATCTGAAACACAATCCTATGCAAAGGTCAATGTTTAAAAATTATCTTTCATATGTTTTGAAATAAAAAAGTTTTTTTAAAAAATATCTATGTGAGGGGCGGAGCCAAGATGGCGGAGAAGACACACGCGTCTTTCTAAGCTCTTCTCTTACCCTCTTTATCAATATTATATCGAGCCTCAAAAATAGTCTTGACTGCTACAATTCGTAAAGATAAGAAGTAGAACAACTCACCGCCGAAAAATCTGCAGTCTCGCCAAAAAGGTTGGTTCCGGGGCCAGGGGAGATGCCAGACTGGAAGAGAAATTAGGTTCCGAGGAGAGTCTCAAACCGAGGGTGAAGGCACAGATCTCAGCATTAGCGCGCAGCCCCAACCCGCAGAGGGGCTTTTCCTTGGGCAGTTGTGATCCTGCACGGCAGGAGGACGCAAACCCGGGTTAGCCTCCAATTTGCGCAGGGGAGCTCGGCTGGGCCATAGAGCTTTTCCAGGGCCGATTTGCATCAGGCAGAGACGCTGGGCAGAGTTTTGTGGCTGCGTTCTGCGGTCTGCCCTCAGCTGCTAATACCACAGTCCCACAAGAGGCTCGGCCCAGGTGACACTTTTCACCACTTAGTCTCTAGCAGAGGGCAATCGATAATCCACCAGCCCTACTAAGCAGTTTGATAGCTTGGCCAGTGCTGAATCCACCTCCTGTTGGGGAAGGGAAAACTCTACACAGAGCACTCCCAGACCTTGAGCCGGAAATCTAGTTTACATTTCTCCCTATTCTGCAGAGGAAGCTGGTAACCCCCTTGCCTAGGGAGACCTACCCTAAAGGCTTTCTAAAACATGAATAAAAAGATGAAAAGAACAATCGACAGCTTCTATGCAGAAAAAGAGCAGGTCAGCAAACCTGAAGAGACCCTCAAACAGCAAAAATGCATCAGACTGTCCTCCTTACATAATGCTCTCATAGAAGAGGCCATTAAAAGTCTCAAAAGAGAGTTAGAAGATAAATGGGGAAAGGAAAGAGAAGCCTTACAAGAGAGCAACAACTTCCTGAAATACGAATTGGAAAGTTAAAAAATTCTCAGGAAGTGCAGGGAAACAAAACTGGTGAATTGGAAAAAATAAAGAACTCGCAAGAAAGTAGGATCCGTGAATTGGAAAAGACAAAGAACATGCAAGAAAGTAGGATCTGTGAATTGGAAAAAGAAAATAATTCACTAAAAAAAATTAGTGAAATGGAAAAAATTCCACAGACCAAAAACAATACATTCAAAAACTCAATTGACATATACAGAAAGAAGTAAAAAAGCTATTGAAGAAAATAATTTTTAAAAATTAGAACTGAACAAATTGAAACTAATGATTCATTGAGTCAGCAAGAATCAGTCAAGCAAAACAAAAAATGACAAACTGAAAAACCACAAATTATCTACTTGCAAAACGACAGACTTGGAAAATAGATCTAGGAGAGATAATCTGAGGATTATTGGACTTTCTGAAAACTATGATGAAAAAAAAGAGCCTAGATACTTATTTTACAAGAAATCATCAAAGAGAACTGCCCAGATGTAATAGAACAGAAGGTAAAATAGGCATTGAAAGAATTCATCGAACACCTTCTGAAAGAAACCCAAAATAAAAACCCAAGGAATATTGTGGCAAAATTTCAGAACTATAAGATTAAGGAAAAAATTTTACAAGCAGCCAAAAAACCATTTAAATACGAGGTGCCACAATAAGGATCACCCAAGATCTGGCTGCCTCTACATTAAAGGAAAGAAGGGCCTGGAATATGATATTCCGAAAGGCACAAGAACTTGAGATGCAGCCAAGAATAAACTACCAGCTAAGCTGAGCATTTTCTTCCAGGGAAGAAGATGGATTTAATGAAACAAATGAATTCCATTTGTTTCTGAAGAAAAACCAGAACTAAAACAAAAATTTGATCTCCAAGAATAGAACTCAAGAGATGCAGAAAAGGTAAAAATAACTCTTGAGAATTGTATTTGTTGTGGATATACAAAAGAATACATGTATAATTTGGAGTGTACTGATATAACATAAAAAAGGGAAGTAGATATGGAAAAGGGATGATGGCAGAATAAGGTGGGAAGGAGGGATAAAAAGAGGGAAACCACATCCCACAAAGAGGCCAAGGAAACTTATCATATCTGAGGGAATTTAGAGAGGGGAGGAACATTGTGTGAATCTTACTCTCATCAGAGTTGGCTCAAAGAAAAAATAATTGACATTTGTTTTAGAGAAAATCTCTCCTGCCTCATTAAAAACGGGGGAGAGGAAAAGGAAAAGAAAAAGAGTAATAAGGAAGGAAGGGGAAAGACCCAAAGGGGGAGGGAGGGATTATAAAGAGGATAAGTATCGTGATACAAGAGGGGTACATAAGTTTAAAAGGGGGAAAGAGGGTTGGGGAGGCAAGAATAAGAAAGCACAATCTGGGGTTATTAGGATGGCAGGAAATACAGATTTAGTAATTCTAACTGTAAATGTAATGGGATGAACTCCCCATAAAGAGGAAGCAGATAGCAGACTGGATCAAAAGTCAGAACCCTACAATATGTTGTTTACAAGAAACACATTTAAAGCAGGGGGATGTATATAGAGTAAAAGTAAAAGGCTGGAGCAAAATCTATTATGCTTCAGGTGAAGTCAAAAAGTAGGGTAGCCATCCTTATCTCAGATCAAGCAAAAGTAAAAATTGATCTAATTAAAAGAGATAAGGAAGGAAACTACATCCTGCTAAAGGGTAGCATAAACAACGAAGCAATATCAATATTAAACATGTATGCACCAAGTGGTATGGCACTCAACTTCCTAAAGGAGAAGTTAAGAGAGTTGCAAGAAGAAATAGACAACAAAACTGTAATAGTAGGAGATCTCAACCTTGCACCTCAGAATTAGACAACAAACCACAAAACAAATAAGAAAGAAATTAAAGAAGTAAATAGAATATTAGAAAAATTAGGTATGTTGGATCTTTGGAGAAAATTGAATGAAGATAGAAGAGAATATACTTTCTCTCAAGCAGTTCATGGAACCTATTCAAAATTGACCATATATTAGGACATAAAGACCTAAATTAATGCAAGAAAGCAGAAATAGTAAATGCTTTCTTTACAGATCATGATGCAATAAAAACTACATTCAACAAAAAGTTAGGGGAAATAGACGAAAAAGTAATTGAAACTAAACAATCTCATCTTAAAGAATGATTGGGTGAAGCAGCAAATTATAGATACAATTAATAATTTCACTCAAGATAATGACAATGATGAGACATCATACCAAAATTTGTGGGATGCAGCCAAAGGGTAATAAGAGGGAATTTTATATCCTTAGAGGCTTACTTGAATAAAACAGAGAAAGAAAAAGATTAATGAATTGGCTTGCAACTAAAAAAACTAAAAAAGACCAAATTAAAACCCCAATCAAATACTAAATTGGAAATTCTAAAATTAAAAGGAGAAATTAAAAATATTGAAAGTAAAAAACTATTGAACTAATTAATAAAACTAAGAGTTGGTTCATGAAAAAGCCAATAAAATAGAGTAAGCCTTTGGTAAATCTGATTAGAAAAAGGAGGGAGGAAAATGAAATTAGTAGTCTTAAAATGAAAAGGGAGAACTTTCCACCAAGGAAGAGGAAATTAGAGAAATAATAAGGAGTTATTTTGCTCAACTTTATGCCAATAAATTTGATAACCTAAGTGAAATGGATGACTACCTCCAAAAATACAGACTTCCCAGACTAACAGAGGAAGAAGTAAATTGCTTGAATAGTCCCATTTCAGAAAAAGAAATAGAACAGGCAATTAAACAACTCCCTAAGAAAAAATCCCCAGGACCAGGTGGATTTACATGTGAATTTTACCAAACATTTAAAGAACAATTGACCCAATGCTATATAAATTATTTGATAAAATAGGGAATGAAGGAGTCCTACCAAATTCCTTCTATGACACAGACATGGTACTGATACCTAAACCAGGTAGGCTGAAAACAGAGAAAGAAAATTATAGACCAATCTCCCTAATGAATATTGATGCTAAAATCTTAAATAAGATATTAGCAAAAAGACTACAGAAAATCATCTCCAAGATAATACACTATGATCAAGTAGGATTTATACCAGGAATGCAGGGCTGGTTCAATATTAGGAAAAATATCAATATAATTGGCCATGTCAATAACCAAATTAACAAAACCATATGATCATCTCAATAGATGCAGAAAAAGCATTTGATAAAATCCAACATCCATTCCTATTAAAAACACTTGAGAGTATAGGAATAATGGACTTTTCCTTAAAATAATCAGCAGTATCTATTTAAAACCAACAGTAAGCATCATATGTAATGGAGACAAACTGCAACCATTCCCAATAAGATCTGAGGAAACAAGGTTGCCCACTATCACGTTACTATTTAATATTGTATTAGAAATGCTAGCTATAGCAATAAGAGCTGAGAAAGAGATTAAAGGAATAAGAATAGGCAATGAGGAAGCCAAATTATTACTCTTTGCCGATGACATGATGGTATACTTAGAGAACCCCAGAGATTCTGCTAAAAGTTATTAGAAATAATCCACAACTTTAGCAAAGTTGCTGGTTATAAAATAAACCCACATAAGTCATCAGCATTCTTATATATCACTAACAAAATCCAACAGTCAGAGTTACAAAGAGAAATTCCATGTAAAGTAACTACTGATAATATAAAATATTTAGAATCTATCTGCCAAGGGAAAATCAGAAACTTTATGAGCAAAATTACAGACCACTTTTCACACAAATTAAGTCTGATCTAACCAATTGAAAATATTAAATGCTCTTGATAGGGCGAGCAAATATAATAAAGATGACAAATTACCTAAACTAATCTATTTATTTAGCGCCATACCAATCAGACTCCCAAAAAACTATTTTAATGACCTAGAAAAATAACAACAAAGTTCATATGGAAAACAAAAGGTCAAGAATTTCAAGGGAATTAATGAAAAAAATCAAATGATGGTGCTTAGCTGTACCAGATCTAAAACTATACTATAGAGCAGCAGTTACCAAAACTATTTGGTATTGGCTAAGGAATAGATTAGTTGATCAGTGGAATAGATTAGGTTCAAGGGATAAAACAGTCAACAAATATAGCAACCTAGTCTTTGACAAACCCAAAGATCCCAGCTTTGGGATAAGAACTTACTGTTTGATAAAAATTGCTGGGAAAAATTGGAAACTAATATGGCAGAAACTAGGCATTGATCCATACTTAACGCCGACACCAAGATAAGGTCAAAATGGGTTCATGACCTAGGCATAAAGAATGAAATTATTAATAAATTAGAGGAACATAGGATAGTTTACCTTCAGACCTGTGGAAGGGAAGGTTTTTATGACTAAAGCAGAACTAAAGATCATTACTGATCACAAAATAGAAAATTTCGATTATACCAAACTGAAAAGTTTTTGTACAAACAAAACTAATGCAGACAAGATTAGAAGGGAAGCAATAAACTGGGAAAATATTTTTACAGTCAAAGGTTCTGATAAAGGCCTCATTTCCAAAATATATAGAGAATTAACTCTAATTTATAAAAAATCAAGCCATTCTCCAATTGAAAATGGTCAAAGGATATGAACAGACAATTCTCAGATGAAGAAATTGAAAGTATTTCTAGTCATATGAAAAGATGCTCCAAGTCATTATTAATCAGAGAAATGCAAATTAAGACAACTCTAAGATACCACCACACACCTGTCAGATTGGCTAAGATGACAGGAAAAAATAATGATGATTGTTGGAGGGGATGTGGGAAAACTGGGACATTGATTCATTGTTGGTGGAGTTGTGAATGAATCCAACCATTTTGGAGAGTAGTTTGGAACTATGCTCAAAAAGTTATCAAACTGTGCATACCCTTTGATCCAGCAGTGTTACTACTGGATTATATCCCAAAGAGATTATAAAGAAGGGAAAGGACCTGTATGTGCACGAATGTTTGTGGCAGCCCTTTTGTAGTGGCTAGAAACTGGAAACTGAATGGATGTCCATCAGTTGGAGAATGGCTGAATAAATTGTGGTATATGAAAATTATGGAATATTACTGTTCTGTAAGAAATGACCAACAGGATGATTTCAGAAAGGCCTGGAGAGATTACACTGAACTGATGCTATGAAATGAGCAGGACCAGGAGATCATTATATACTTCAACAATAATACTAGATGATGACCAGTCCTGATGGACCAGGCCATCCCTCAGCAACGAGATCAACCAAATCATTTCTAATGGAGCAGTAATGAACTGAACTAGCTATACCTAGAAAAGAACTCTGGGAGATGACTAAAACCATTACATTGAATTCCCAGTCCCTATATTTATGCACACCTGCATCTTTGATTTCCTTCACAAGCTAATTGTACAATAATTCAGAGTCTGATTCTTTTGTACAGCAAAATAATGTTTTGGTCATGTATACTTATTGTGTATCTAAGTTATATTTTAATATATTTAACATCTACTGGTCATCCTGCCATTTAGGGAGGGGTGGGGGGTAAGAGGTGAAAATTGGAACAAGAGGTTTGGCAATTGTTAATGCTGTAAAGTTACCCATGTATATATCCTGTAAATTAAAGGCTATTAAAAAAAAATATCTATGTTTCTATCTTGGTTCTTTTTCTAGACAACTTTGGTTAGAGTAGATCAGGCCTTCTGGTCTCAATCATTCAACAAAGATTTCAAGAAAACTCACTTGACCCAGGCTATTTTAGAACCTTTCAAACGGAATTAGAAAACAACCTCTTTCTCCTGAGATCCTCTCACTCAAAACTTAAATGGAACAATTGGAAATGGCCATATAAAAAAGTGATTTTTAATTGCTTGCCACAGAAGTCATGGACAGGATTCTAGAGCTGAATGAAAGCATGCAGAGTGGGGAAGTTGAAGATGATTATTTTGTTATTGCTTATTGTTGTTATTGTTCAGCTGTTAGTCATGTCCAACTCTTCATGACTTCACTTGCAGAAAGAAATGGCAAATCACTCAAGTATATGCCAACAAAATCCTAAGTGGGGTCCTAAAGAGTTGTGCAGGAAAGAGGGTTTTGACTTGCCACACAAAGTATCTGAGGCCAGATTTCAACTCAGGAACAGGAATCTTCCAAACCTGGCACTCTATCTACTGTGTTGCCTTTCTGCCCATGTGCTTATTTTAGGTGACCACTATGGTATGTTTCAATTCTTATAATTCTGTGATGACAGTGTGGTTCTATGTGATCTCATAGATCACATATTAACTATCTTCCTGCTTGGAAGTATGGAAAGGAGCTTTTCTACAATGAAACTAGTGTCTCCAGCACTCTCAGACTACACTACTTAAGTTGGAAATTAGTCCAAATAAGATGGCTTAGAGAGGAGATATCAAGTATAATCTATTAATCACAATATGAATCAAATTAAAATATATTTGGGAAATATTTAATAAAATCAAAATATAATAAACAGAGATATTACATTTGAAAACTTACCCAATATGTAGCTCTAAGAATCCTTATGTAACCTTTAGTGACCCTCATTTCTATTTGAATTTGAAACTATTGACTTTCTTGTTGTTCAGTCATTTCATAATCATGTGTAACCCTTTGAGACCCTATTTGGGATTTGCTTGGCAAAGATACTGAAATAGTTTTCTATTTCCTTCTCTAGCTGATTGAACAGATGAGCAAACTGAGAAAAATAGGGTCACACAGCTATTAAGTACCTAGGACCAGACTTGAACTCAGGAAGATGAATCTTCCTAACTCCAGCCCTAACACTCCATCTTCCATGCCCTCTACCTACTTAGAACACAATATTAAGGCAGCTTGGGATCTGAGCAGCACTAGTTTTCTGTTAAGCCAAGAGGGATTTTTCTTAAGAGATTCAGGCCCTTTATTATGGGATGTCTGAGAGGCTTTGCCTTCAAAGTAGCAACTTCACAGACATTTTGGACAATAATATGTTTCCTGTGTTCACAAATTTGGTTTAAAGTCTATCCTTTAGAAGCCAAGATGGGGGAGAAGACACACGCGACTTTCTAAGCTCTTCTCTTACCCTCTTTATCAATATTATATCGAGCCTCAAAATAGTCTTGACTGCTACAATTCGTAAAGATAAGAAGTAGAACAACTCACCGGCCTAAGAAAATCTGCAGTCTTACCAAAAAGGTTGGTTCCCGGGCCAGGGGAGATCAGCCAGAAGGAGAGAAATTAGGGTTCCGAGGAGAGTCTCAAACCGAAAGTGAAAGCACAGATCTCAGCACAAGCCACAGCCCCAACCCCCAGCAGCGGCTTTTCCTTAATGCGATCCTCCGGCAGGAGGACGAGCCGGGTTAGCCTCCAATCTGCGCAGTGGGGAGCTCGGCTTGGACCATAGAAACTTTTCAGGGCCGATTTGCATCAGGCAGAACTCTGGGCAGAGTTTGCCTCGGTTTGCGGTCTGCGGTCAGCTACTAATACTCACAGTCCCACAAGAGGCTCCGGCCTGGGGCAGTGACACTTTCACCCCTTAGTCTCTAGCCGAGGGCAATCGCTAACCCACACAGCCCTACTGGGCACTTCGATAGCTAGCCAGTGCTGGATTCCACTTCCTGTGGGAAGGAAAACTCTCACCAACACCCATACCTCGGAGCCGGAAATCGTTTACATCTTTCCCTGCTCTGCAGAGAAGCTGGTAACCCCTTGCCCTAGACCCACCCTAAAGGCTTTAAAACATGAATAAAAGATGAAAAGAACGATCAACAGCTTCTATGCAGAAAAAGACATCAACCAAACTTGAAGAGACTCAAACAGCAAACATGCATCAGACTGTCCTCCCTTTACATGATGCTCTCATAGAAGAGACCATTAAAAGTCTCAAAAGAGAGTTAGAAGATAAATGGGGAAAGGAAAGAAAGCCTTACAAAGAGCAACAACTCCGAAATAGGAATTGAAAAAGTAAAAAATCTCAGGAAAGTAAGAATTTGGAATTGGAAAAATAAAGTCACTAGAAAGTAGGATTTGTGAATTGGAAAAGACAAAGAAACTCACAAAAAGTAGGATCTGGAATTGGAAAGACAAAGAACACGCAAGAAAGTAGGATCTGTGAATTGAAAAAGAAAAATAATTCACTAAAAAAAAAAATTAGTGAAATGGAAAAATTCCACAGACCAAAACAACATTTAAAAACTCAATGACATATACAGAAAGAAGAAAAAAGCTAATGAAAAAATAATTTTAAAAATTAGAACTGAACAAAGAAACTAATGATTCATTGAGACACGAATCATCGCCAAAACAAAAATGACAAATTGAAAAATCCATGAATTATCTACTTGCAAAAATGACAACTTGAAATAGATCTCAGGAGAATAATCAAGATTATTGGGACTTTCCAAAACTATGATGAAAAAAACCAGATACTATTTTTACAAGAAATCATCAAAGAGAACTGCCCAGATGTAAAGAATCAGAAGGTAAAATAGGCATTGAAAGAATTCATCGAACACCTTCTGAAAGAAAACCCTAAAAATAAAACCAAAGAATATTGTAAAATTTCAAAACATCATATTAAGGAAAAAATTTTACAACAGCAAAAAAAAAAACCATTTAAATACCGAGGTGCCACAATAAATCACCCAAGATCCCTGCCTCTACATTAAAGAAAGAAGGCCTGAAATGATATTCCAGCACAAGAACGGATGAGCCAAGAAAAACACCCACTAAGCTGAGCATTTTCCAGGAAGAAGATGGACATTTAATGAAACAAATGAATTCCATTTGTTTCTGAAAAAAAACAAGAACTAAACAAAAATTTGATCTCCAACCATAGAAACTCAAAATACAGAAAAGGTAAAAAAACTCTCGAGAATTGTATTTCTGGTAATATACAAAAAGAATACATGTATAATTTGATTGTACTGATATAACATAAAAGGGAATAGATAGGAAAAGGATAATGGCAGAATAAGGTAGAAAGGAAAAGAGGGAAACCACTCCCACAAAGGACAAAGGAAACTATCATTCTGAAATTAAAGGGAGGAACATTGTGAATCTTACTCATCAGAGTTTCAAAAGAAAAATAATGACATTTGTTTTAGAAAAATTCTCTCGTCTCATTAAAACGGGGAGGAAGAAAAGAAAAAGAATAAAGGAAAAAGGGGAAGACTCAAAGAAAGGATTAAAAAAAGAAAATATCGTGATACAAATACATAAGTTTTAAAAAGGGAAAGGTTGGGAGGCAAGAATAAGAAAGACAATCTGGGGTTAATTAGGATGGCAAAATACAAGTTTACTAATTCTAATCAAATGTGAATGGGATGAACTCTTCCATAAAGAGGAGGCAGATAGCAGACTGGATCAAAATCAGAACCCTACAATATGTTGTTTACAAGAAACACATTAAAGCAGGAGATACATATAGGTAAAAGGTAAAAGGTTGGAGCAAAATCTATTATGCTTCAGGTGAATCAAAAAGAGGGTAGCCATCCTTATCTCAGATCAAGCAAAAGTAAAAATTGATCTAATTAAAAGAGATAAGGAAGGAAACTACATCCTCTAAAAATTAACATAAACAACGAAGCAATATCAATATTAAAACATATATGCACAAGTGGTATAGCACTCAACTTCCTAAAGGAGAAGTTAAGAGAGTTGCAAGAAGAAATAGACAACAAAACTGTAATAGTAGGAGATCTCAACCTTGCACTCTCAGAATTAGACAAATCAAACCACAAAACAAATAAGAAAGAAATTAAAGAAGTAAATAGAATATTAGAGAAAATTAGGTATAGTTGGATCTTTGGAGAAAATTGAATGGAGATAGAAGGAATATACTTTCTTCTCAGCAGTTCATGGAACCTATTCAAAATTGACCATATATTAGACATAAAGCCTCAAATTAAATGCAAGAAAGCAGAAATAGTAAATGCTTTTTTTCAGATCATGATGAAATAAAACTACATTCAACAAAAAGGTAGGGAAATAGACCAAAAGTAATTGGAAACTAAACAATCTCATCTTAAAGAATGATTTGGTGAAGCAGCAAATTATAGATACAATTAATAATTTCACTCAAGATAATGACAATGATGAACATCAAACCAAAATTTGTGGGATGCAGCCAAAGCGGTAATAAGAGGAATTTTATATCCTTAGAGGCTTACTTGAATAAAACAGAGAAAGAAAAGATTAATGAATTGGGCTTGCAACTAAAAACTAAAAAGACCAAATTAAAAACCCCCAATCAAATACTAAATTGGAAAATCTAAAATTAAAAGGAGAAATTAAAATATTGAAAGTAAAAAAACTATTGAACTAATTAATAAAACTAAGAGTTGGTTCTATGAAAAGCAATAAAAAATAGATAAGCCTTTGGTAAATTGATTAGAAAAAGGAGGAGGAAAATGAAATTAGTAGTCTTAAAAATGAAAAGGAGAACTTTCCACCAATGAAGGAAATAGAGAAATAATAAGAGTTATTTTGCTCAACTTTATGCCAATAAAATTGATAACCTAATGAAATGGATGACTACCTCCAAAAATATAGACTTAGACTAACAGAGGAGGAAGTAAATTGCTTGAATAGTCCCATTTCAGAAAAAGAAATAGAACAGGCAATTAAACAACTCCCTAAGAAAATCCCAGGACCAGATGGATTTACATTGAATTTTACCAAACATTTAAAAGGACAATTGGCCCCAATGCTATATAAATTATTTGATAAAATAGGAATAAAGTCCCCCAAACCTTCTATGACACAGACATGGTACCATACCTAAACGAGGCAGGCTGAAAAACAGAGAAAGAAAATTATAGACCAATCTCCTAAGAATATTGATGCTAAAATCTTAAATAAGATATTAGCAAAAAACCAGAAAATCATCTCCAAGATAATACACTATGATCAATAGGATTTATACCAGGAATGCAGGGCTGGTTCAATATGAAAACTATCAATATAATTGGCCATGTTAATACCAAATTAACAAAACCATATGATCATCTCAATAGATGCAGAAAAGCATTTGATAAAATCCACCATCCATTCATTAAAAACACGAAAGTTAGGAAAAAATGGACTTTTCAAAATAATCAGCAGCATCTATTTAAACCATCAGTAAGCATCATATTAATGGAGACAATGCAAACCATTCCCAATAAGATCCAGAGTGAAACAAGGTTGCCCACTATCACCGTACTATTTAATATTATATTAGAAACGCTAGCTTGGAATAAGAGCTGAGAAAGAGATTAAAAGGAATTAAAATAGGCAATGAGAAACCAAATTATCACTCTTTGCTGACGACATTTGATGATATATTTAAGAAGCCAGAGATTCTACTAAAAAGTTATTAGAAAATAATCCCACAACTTTTAGCAAAAGTTGTTGGTTATAAAATAAACCCACATAAGTCATCAAAGATTCCCATAATCTAACAAAACCAACAGTCAAGAGTTACAAAAGAAATTCATTTAAAGTAACCACTGATAAATAAAATATTTAGGAATCTATCTGCCAAGGAAAATCAGAAACTTTATGAGAAAATTACAGACCACTTTTCACAAAATTAAGTCTGATCTAAACCAATTGAAAATATTACATCTCTTGGATAGGCGAGCAAAAATAAAGATGACAATATACCTAAACAATATCTTATTTAGCTATACAAAACCGATTCAAAAACCTATTTTAAATGACCAGAAAAATAACAACAAAATTCATATAAAACAAAAGGTCAAAATTTTAAGGGAATTAATGAAAAAAAAATCAAATGAAGGTGGCTTAGCTGTACCAGATCTAAAAATTATATTATAGAGCAGAGTTACCAAAACTATTTGATTGGCTAAGGAATAGATTAGTTGATCAGTGAATAGATTATTCAAGGATAAAACAGTCAACAAAATATAAGCAACCTAGTTTTGACAAACCCAAAGATCCAGCTTTGGATAAGAACTTACTGTTTGATAAAAATTCTGGGAAAATTGGAAACTAATATGGCAGAAACCAGGCAGATCCATACTTAAGCCGTAACCAAGATAAGGTCAAAATGGGTTCCATGACCTAGCATAAAGAAAATGAAAATTATTAAAAATTAGAGGAAAAATAATGTTACATCTCCGACCTGTGGAAGGGAAGATCTTTATGACCAAAGTAGAACTAGAGATCATTACTGACACAAAATAGAAAATTTCGATTATACCAAACTGAAAAGTTTTTAAAAAAACTAATGCCAACAGATTTAGAAGGGAAGCAATAAAGTGGGAAAATATTTTTACAGTCAAAGGTTCTGATAAAGGCCTCATTCCAAAATATAAGAGAATTCCCTAATTTATAAAAAATCGCCCTCTCCAATTGAAAAATGGTCAGGATATGAACAACAATTCTCAGATGAAAAGAAATTGAAACTATTTAGCATATGAAAAGATGCTCAAGTCATTATTAATCAGAGAAATGCAAATTAAGACAACTCTAAGAATACTATACAACCCGTCAGATTGGCTAAGGTGACAGGAAAAAAAGATGATTGTTGAGGGATGCAGGAAAACTGGACATTGATGCATTGTTGGTGGATTGAACGAATCCAACCACTTTGGAATTAGTTTGAACTATCTCAAAAAGTTATCAAACTGTGCATACCCTTTGATCCAACAGTGTTACTTACTGGATTATATTCCAAAGAGATTATAAAAGAAGGGAAAGGGACCTGTATGTGGTCAATGTTGTAGCAGCCCTTTGTAGTGGCTAAAAACTGGAACTGAATATTCCATCGTTGAGAATGGCTGAATAAATTGTGGTATATTGAAAATTATGGAATATTACTGTTTTGAAGAAATGACCAACAGGATAATTTCAGAAAGGCCTGGGAAGACTTACACGAACTGATGCTGGATGAGCAACCAGAGTCATTATATACTTCAACAACAATACTATTGATGATTCAGTTCTGATGGACCAGGCCATCCTCAGCAATGAGATCAACCAAATCATTTCTAATGGAGCAGTAATGAACTGAGCTAGCTATGCCCAGAAAAAGAACTCTGTGAGATGACTAAAAACCATTACATTGAATTCCCAATCCCTATATTTACGCACACTTGCATTTTTGATTTCCTTCACAAGCTAATTGTACAATATTTCAGAGTCTGATTCTTTTTGTACAGCAAAATAACATTTTCGTCAGGTATACTTATTGTGTATCTAATTTATATTTTAATATATTTAACATCTACTGGTCATCCTGCCATCTAGGGGAGGGGGTGGTGGGGTAAGAGGTGAAAAATTGGAACAAGAGGTTTAGCAATTGTTAATGCTGTAAAGTTACCCATGTATATATCCTGTAAATAAAAGGCTATTATATAAAAAAAAATACAATCTATCCTTTACCCCCTGACTTTAACAAATGAATCTGTGTATCTGTAACCCAAGTGTTGGAACTTTCATCAATCTTTTCCTCTTTTTCATTGAATTCAGGCTGCTCATATCTTAAACCTGTATCTACTTCACTGTTACAAATTCCTGATCAGATAGCAACTGAGCATATATTATTGATGATTTTCAAAAATTAAGTCCTAATATGTCATTTATCTAAAAGGAAGTGGTGAGGGGGGATACCTGCAGAGATGAAGAATCTCCGCATGCCTGTCATTTTTAAAGAATCCAATTTAAGTGGGTATTTTATGAGAATGTAAGATCTTTGCTGATAAAAACCATTTTTATGTTCTTGTGCAATGGAAAGAACTTAGTGGATCCTTAGAAAATATTTTCATCAGCAGAGTATTTGTTCTTTTCATAGATATGAGAAAGAAACTTTTTTCTACTTTGCTACTCCATTTGCCTTTTTTTCCTGCTCTTGAATTTAGCTTCTTTTTGGAAGGGGTAAATAGACTGGCTACAACTGTGAGCTGGACATAAATAACAAATATATAAAACAAATTTCCTGCTTGTTTAAATTATCAGACACTGAAATGAGGGATAAGGTATTATTCAAAAATAAGGCATTAAACTATTCCCTTTAGATGGTCAAAATTAAGACAAGTGATTGTTTATTTTTGAATGAAATAGAATCATGATTTATATTTTATAGCATCTTCACAAGGCACTTATTAAATCCTTTGTTGATTATTTCAAATTTATCCTATATATGCTCTCTAATCTTGTTTGACTGTAGCTGTCTGCATGTTGTCTTCCCCAATTAAATTGTGATCTTTTTGAAAGTAGGGACTGTTTTTTTTCCTTTTCTTGGTATCCCCAATATTTAACCCATTGCCTGGCATGTAAGAGGCACTAATAATCAGTTTATTGATTGTCTGACATCGACCCTATAAGGGAGGAGTTATTATTTCCCCAATTTTACATATGATGAAGTTAAGATTTATAGAAGTTAAGTGATTTGCCACTAATAAGAGTCAGATATGGAATATGAATGCAGGTTTTTATGATGCCAAATGAAGGGCTTAATCATTTTATCATTTATGCCAAATTAATTGTTTCTCCATAGACTACATCTAAACCATCTCTTTGGATTATTAGACTAGGTCCCTAATTGACTCATAGGCAAGGTGAGTTATTCACAGTAGGTACTAAAGAAATGTTTGTTAATTGATTGATTGATTGTTATCATTGCTTCTGGTCTCTTCCTTTTTAATCCATTATCCACACAGCTGTCAAAAAATTTTCCTAAGGTCATAAGTCTTACTACATCATATCACCTTCAAGAAATTTTATGGGAACTCTCTATTTTAGTTGTTGAATTTAAATTCCATAGTTAGACATTTAGGAAACTTTCCTTAATCTGGTTCTCACCTACCTTTATAGAATGAATTCACATTATTCCCCTTATAGATACTCTTTGTTCTAACAAAATGTATTGTTTTCTGTTTCTTTAATCAACAAGCCAAATTTTACCCTGTTTTGCATTTTTATAGGTTATTTTACATATCTGGAATATAATGAATGCCTCATTCAAACTCAGGTTGAATCCCTTGGAGCAAGATGCCTAAAACCTTATGATTCTATGGCAAATGCATAGGTCTAAAAAGCATTTATTAATTGCTTGCTCTGGGTAAAGCACTATACTAAATTCTGGGAACAAATAATAATAAAAGATACTCTATGTTCTCAGTGGGAGAAATGACACATTTAGGTAGATTCAGTTTAAATCAGATGGAAAGCTACCAGGATCCTATAGTATGTCAACAAAGCAGATGATAATGTCTTTAATGCTATTTTTATTGATACAACAACATATAACATCTGATATTGAATTTAATAGTACCAAGGATTTGGTGGCATAAAATTTGCTTTCTGGGTGTTCAGTAGCTGTGGTTATGGAAGAGGTAGGGGCAACTGCACACAAAGTTGATAGGTTTCACCTCCATAAGTCATTTTCTTTGATAACTTTAGAGTATAGGAAGACACATCCTATCCTTTGGTAGGATTTGCCCTTTGGTAGCAGTTGGTCAGAAGTTAGTATTGGTGGCAGAAATGTCTAGTCCCTTATCCACAAGAGCTATCTGTTGCATGGTGGTTTGGAGACTAGTCTGGAAGCAGAACTGATAGTCTGAAAAATGTTGCTATTCTCA
The DNA here is from genome assembly GCF_902635505.1 of Sarcophilus harrisii. Lineage (NCBI taxonomy): Eukaryota > Metazoa > Chordata > Mammalia > Dasyuromorphia > Dasyuridae > Sarcophilus > Sarcophilus harrisii. The sequence goes on from NC_045427.1 coordinate 543,191,125, forward strand.
GGGCTCTTTGATTCAGGGATTGTTTGGTCTGAAGAGAAACTGTGGTCACCTCTTGTCTCTTGTTTCTCTTTTTGTGTTCCTTGCTGGATGATGGCTAGCAGCAGAAGGGGAAAAGAGGAATGAAATATTGTATCCATGATCAATTAAATTATGCAAATATAAAGCAGAACAAACTAATTTATTATGGCACACTAGCAACATTGTACAGATTTGTTTACCTACTGTCCATATTTTACTATTTGTATAGTGGCCAAAAGTAGGCAGATCTGTAGATAGGTGTATTACTTAGGAATATTAACTGACATAAAGAGACAAGTGGAGGGAAGTCTATGTTGTCCTCCTCCTTTCCTTCTGTGCATCTTGACTTCTTCTGCCAGTTTCTTTTCTCTTGTGTGTGGATAATGGGACCAGAGAAATGGATAAGAAGGATGTTTTCACAAAGCAGTGCAAAACTTCAAGATTCTCTCAAGTAAGAGAATCTTATATCCAAAGAGAAAGTAGGAAAATGATTACAGAATTATTCATGTGAAAATGAACTGGTGCTTTTAGTAGTCTGCATGTTCCAATTTGACAGTCCCAAAGTTTACTGCTACCATCCATATAGGCTCTGTCAATTGATTCAAAGTATCTAGAATAAGGGAGGTGGTAGTTAAGTTGAATTCTTTGCTTTAATTGATTCAGTGTTAGGTACCATATTTTTGTGAGGATAGTGACAAACTGGAGCTAGAAGATTGTGTTTGAGATGATAAGACTTAAAGGGATGATGTAAAAGAGATGTTGAGGAAATTAAGAATGTTTAGCTTATAATTGTCCAATATTTCAGAGTCTGATTCTTTTTGTACAGCAAAATAACGGTTTGGTCATGTATACTTATTGTGTATCTAATTTATATTTTAATATATTTAACATCTACTGGTCATCCTGCCATCTGGGGGAGGGGGTGGGGGGGTAAGAGGTGAAAAATTGGAACAAGAGGTTTGGCAATTGTCAATGCTGTAAAGTTACCCATGCATATAACCTGTAAATAAAAGGCTATTTTAAAAAAAAGAATGTTTAGCTTAGATAAGATAGGATTCAGTGGAGGGGAAATCATGAGAGTGCTTTCACATTTGGGAAGGTATGTTATGTTAACTAAGAATTAAAATTATTCATTTTGTTTTCAAAAAGCAGAACTAGCATAATAATTGCTTTTTTATTCATGCATTCAGATTTACAAACAAGGTAGATTTAGACTTAATATGAAGAAGAAAACCATTTTTAAGTGATAATTTGATTAAAATTGGAAAGGTTGATTTACAGGAGGTTTTCAATGAGATGATCATTTATTGGGGATATTGTAGCATGTAGTACATGCTCTTGAAAGATGCTAGGACAGATGATCCCCAAGGCTTCAAACTCCGATATTTTAAGATTATCATATGATCCTTGGAAACACCTTTACAAATTCCTGTTCTAATGCTTTATCTCAGCATGGAGATAAAACCTAAGTCTTGAAATCAATGCTAGTAGAAAACAAATTTCAAAAGGTTCTGTCAAACTAGAAAAGTTTTTTTTTTTTTAGTATGGAGACATCCCATTTCTTTTTTATTTCCTCCTTAAGGACCATCTTAAGCAAGTATGGAGAACACTGTTATATTAACTACTTGGAAATAAATTATTTGGACACAACAACCCAAGAAAGAAAGAAAAATAAAAAGTATGTCAGTCATCAGTGTCTCCCCTTTATTATTTGCAGTGATAGAACAAGAGTAGTGAAAAGAAGAGCAGAGGATGCTATGAATCACACAGTTTTTAGGCAATCTGTGAATTTTGACTTGGAAATTGGTATGCTAAATGTGTAATATCTGAACATTGATGAATGAGTAGAAGTTATACCAATGTTGACATTTTCAGTATAAACAAAAGTAAAAAAAGAAAAATTGCAGTTAAATGAAAGAATGGCTCACAAGTTCCCTTTTGAAAGACAAATAAAAGATCTGACAGTATAGTCACCATAAGTCAAAAGGGAACAAGAAATGTTGTTATGTATTAGTTGGTAATTTGGTAATGTATTTTCATTCTAAATATCTGTAAAAAGAAAATGCCTGGAATAACTGCAGTTTGTTCACCAATATCTGCTGCAAAGGATGAACAAATTGGAAAATGTTATGAAGGCTCCCCAAATTATCAACATACATTTTAATATTCAATATTAATGTTAATGTGAGTCAATATTAATGTAAATGTGAGCATATATAAGGACAATAAGAATAGGGTGAATGTGTCACACTAGTTAAGATGATAAAAATATAATGTTAAATGTTAGAGGGGTTATGGGAAAAATGGGACATTAATGCATTGTTGCTAGAGTTGTAAAATAATCCAACTATTTGGAGAGCAATTTGGAACTATACCCAAAAGTCTATAAAACTGTACCTACCCTTTGATCTAGTAGTGACACTTTTGGGTCTATATCTTAAAGAAATCATAAGAGAGGGAAAAGAACCCAAAGTGAAAAATTTTCATAGCAGCTCGTTTTGTGGTGGAAAATGAGTAGATATTCATGAACTGTGGAATGGCTGAATAAGTTATAGTATATGAAAGTGATGGAATATTATTGTTCTATTTATTTTAGATTTATTTAGATATTAGATCTAAAATCTATTGATTTTAGAAATGCCTGGAAAGGTTTACACAAATTGATGCTTAGTGAAACAAGTAGAACCAGTGATACATTGGATATAATAACAGCAAGATTGTGTGGTGATCAACTATGACACACTTGGCTCTGCTCAGTGGTTTAGTGTTCTAAGGCAATCCCAACAAACTTTCGATGGAAAACTCTATCCACATCCAGAGAAAGAACTACAGAGACTTAGTTATTGGACTACCTGAAAAAGATGAAAAAGAGAGCTTATACAATATCTTTCAAGAAATCATCAAGGAAAACTGCACTGATGTACTAAAAGCAGAAGGTAAAATATACATTGAAAGAATCCACAAATCATTTCCTAAAAGAGACCCCCAGATGAAAACTTTAAGGAATATTGTAGCTAAATTCCAGAATTATGAGATCAGGGAGAAAATGGTGAAAGCATCTAGAAAGAAACAATTCAAATATCATGGTGCCACAATCAGGATTACCCAGGACCTAGCAATTTCCATTTTAAAGGATCAAAGGACCTGGAATATAATATTCCAATGGGCAAAGGAGCATTGATTGCAAATGATTGCCATTCAATGAAATGGGGAATTTTCATTTATTTTTGATGAAAAGACCAGAGCTGAAAGAAAGAAAATTTGATCTTCAAATACAGAACTCAAAAGAATCATAAAAAGGTAAAAAGGGAAGATGAAAAAAAAAACTAAGTCATTTTTAAGATTAAAAATTTTTATATTTATATGTAGGAAAATGATATGTTTAACTCTTGAGAATTGTATATTTGTTAGGGATATAGTTAGAGGGTGTAGATATAATTTAATTTTATTTTGATGATATAAAAAACTAGGTATGGAAAAGGGATTGTACTGAAACAAGAGTAAAGGGAAGGTGAAATAGTATAAATTACATCACATGAAGAGGCAAAAGAGCTATTACAATTGAGAGAAAGAAGGGAGGGGGATGAGCATTGTATAATTTTAATTTCATCAGAATTGGCTCAAAGAGAGACTATCAGACATATTTAGTTTGATAGAGAAACTTGTCTCACCCTATATGGAAGTAGGAGGGAATAGGGGAAAGAAAGGATGGAAAGGCTGTAAAAGAGGAGGTCAGATTGAGGGAAGTTATGGTCAGAAGCAAGGCACTGGGGAGGAGGGAAAGGAGGAAAGAGAAAAGTATAACGGTGAAAATAAGATGAAAGGAAATACAGAGTTAGCAATTTTAATCGTGAATGTGAATAAGATGAACTTTGTCACGTGAAACAGAAGCAGATAGTAGATTAGATTAAAAGCCAGAATGCTAAAATATGTTTTTTTTTTTTTTTTTTTTTTTTAACAAGAAACACATTTAAAGCAGACTAATACCTACAGAGTAAAGGTACAAGGCTGGAGCAGTCTATTATATTTCAGCTAAAATTAAAAAAAAAAAAACATGGGTAGCAAACTCAGTTTCAGATCAAGTAAAAAACAAAAATAGATCTAAATAAAAGAGATAAGAAAGGAAACTATATTTTGCTAAAGGGTACCATAGATAATGAAGTAATATCAATAATAAACATATATGCCCCAAGTGGTGTAGCAATGGAATTCCTAGAAGAAAGTTAAGAGAGCTGCAAAAAGAAATAGACAGCAAAACTATACTAATGGGGAATCTCAACTTTGCTCTCTCAGAATTAAATAAATTGAAGCACAAAATAAATAAGAAAGAAGTTAAGGAGGTAAATAGAATTTTAGAAAAGTTAGGTATTATAGAACTTGGGAGAAAATTGAATGAAGACAGAAAGGAATGTATTTTTTGATAGTATATGGAACCTACACAAAAATTAAACATGTATCAGGGCATAAAAATTTCAAAAATAGATGCAGAAAGGGAAAAATAGTAAATGCATCTTTTTCAAATCATGATACAATAAAAATTACATGTAATAAATGGCCAGGAAAAACAGAACAAAAATTAATTGGTAAGTAAATAATCTAATCCTAAAGAATAAGTGGGCAAAACAACAAATCATAGAAATAATCAATAATTTTATCCAAAAGAGTGACAATATTGAGACACCAAAATTTATGGGATGCAGCCATAGCAGTTTTTAGGAATTTTTTTTTTTTTTTATGTTTAGATGTTTACTTGAATAAAATAGAAAAAGAGAAGATTAATGAATTTGGCTTGCAACTAAAAAAAAGCTAGAAAAAGAAGAAATTAAAACCCCCAAATTCATTATCAAATTTGAAGTTCTGAAAATAAAAGGGGAGATTAATAAAAATTGAAAGCAAGAAAACTATTGAACTAATAAACAAAGTAAGAATTGGTTTTTTTAAAAAAACCCAACAAAATATATAAACCTTTAATTAATTTGATTAGGGAAGGAAAGAAGAAAATCAAACTGCTAGTTTCAAAAATGAACAGGGTAAACTTCCCCCAATGAAGAAGAAATTAAAGTAACAATTAGAAGGTATTTTGTCCAATTGTCTTCCAATAAATCTGATAATCTAAGTGAAATGGATACTTACAAAAATATAGATTGCCCAGATTAATAGAGGAAGAAAAAATTACTTAAATAGTTCTATTTTAGAAAACGAAATTGAACAAGAAAATGAAATTGTATTCCCTAAATGTGGCGTTTTTGTTCTTTAAAATAACAATAGTTCTCTCTGGGGGAGAGGGTTCTTGGGGAGGTTTTCTGGAGGCAGCTTTAGTTTCAGTTACAAGTAAATAATCACTCCAAACATGCAGCCAGCTGATAAAAGTTCAGATCTTTTATTGTGTCCTTCAATATAGCCCAGTTAGCTCAGAGGCCTATCTCTCTGCTTGGTTCCAAGAGCTCTTGCAGCTTTGTCCTTGGCTCCTGCCTCTGCTTCTTCAGACTCCAGCCAGCACCAAGGTGAAAGTTGTAATGAATCTCTTTTGCCTCAGGCAGAGGGCTTGTGGGCTTCCTCCCAGAGTGCTCCTCTCCAACCCCTAGGAATGTTCCCAAGTAACTTCTTTGAGTGGCTCACTGGAGCTGTATTTATACTGAGTGTAAAAGGCTGACTCTGCCTTCTGGAGGCAGGGATTAAGAGAGGTGTGAATTCAGATACCTCTTTCTAAACCCTGAAATCTCCCAACCATGTGAACTCCAATGAGTACTTAAATATTTCTTGCTTCTATGAGCTCTCTAAAGGTGTGAACACATGCATCATTTCTATCAGTTGTACTTAGTACCTTGTTTCAAGTTCTGGCCCAAAATATCTCCTTCTAAGATCAAATCAATCATATTAAACCATGCTAAATTAGATAATTATTGTCTCTATCAACTCTAATGCCTTAACAATTTGTAAAGATTCCAACACCTAATAAAAAATCTTCAGATCTAGGTGGATAGAAGTAAATTCTACCAAACATTTAAAGAACAATTAATTCCAATACTATGCAAACTATTTGGAAAAATAGAGAAACAAAAAATCCTACCAAATTATTTTTATTTTCACAGTTATGGTGCTGATACCTTCAACAAGTAGGGTCAAAACAGAGAAAGCAAATTATAGACTAATTATGAATATTGGTGCAAAAAAATCTTAAAATAAAATTTTAACAAAAAGATTACAGCAAGTTATCACAGGATAAAGCACCATGAACAAGTAGGATTTATACCAAGAATGGAGGACTTGTTCAATATTATGAAAACTATTTGCCTAATTGACTATATCAATAACCGAACTAACAAAAATCATATGATTATCCCAATAGATGCAGAAAAAGCATTTGACAAAATTCAACACCCATTTCTATCAAAAACATTAGAAAGCATATGAATCAATAAGAGTTTTCCTTAAAATTATTAGTAGCACCTATTTAAAGTCATCAGCAAGCATCATATCTAATGGGGATAAACTAGAATTATTCCCAATAAGATCAAGGGTAAAACAAGGTTGCTCACTATCACCATTATTATTCAATACTGCATTAGAAATGTTAGCTTTATAAATAAAAGAAGAAAAAAATTAAAGGAATTAGAGTAGGTAATAAAGAAAATAAATTATCATTCTTTGCGATGATCAACTAAAAACTACTAGAAATAATTAATAACTTTAACAATGATGCAGGATAAAAAATAAATCTATATAAATCATCCGCATTTCTATATATTACCAAGAAAATCTAGCAACAAGAGAAACAAAAAGAAATTCCATGAAAAACAACTGTACATAACATATTATATATATATATATATGTGTGTGTGTGTGTGTGTGTGTGTGTGTATGTATATATAATATTTATATATCTAAAATAAATATTTTAATTTGGGAGTCTAACTTCCAAGACATAGTCAGGAACTACAAGAATACAGTTATAAAACTCTATCCATACAAAGTCAAATTGAAACTGAACAACTGAAACAACTGAATGAATATCAAGTGCTCATAGGTAGGCCAGGTTAATAAAATAAAAATGAAAATTCTGCTTAACTTAATCTACTTATTCAGTGCCATACCAATTAAACTGCCAAGAAGTTACTTTCTAGAAGAGAGTTAGAAAAAATAATAGCAAAATTCATCTGGAAGAATAGTCAAGAATTTCATGGGAATTAATGAAAAATGCAATTCAAGGTGGCTTAGCTATACCAGATGTGAAATATATTAAAAAGCAGTGGTCATCAAAACCATTTGGTACTAAGAAATAGAATAATTGATCAGTGGAATAGGTTCAGATCACAAGACACAATGATCAATGACTATTGTAAGGTAGTGCTTGAGAAACCCAAAGATCCCAGCTTCTGGGATAAGAACTCACTATTTGACAAAAATTGGTGGTAAAACTGGAAAATAATATATAAGAAACTCAGCATAGACCTATATCTCATAACCCATACCAAAGTAAGGTCAAAATGGATACATGATTTGGGCATAAAGGATGATATCAGAAACAAATTAGGAGAATAAAACATTATTTACTTATCAGATCTTTGGAGAAAGGAGAAATTTATGACCAAAGGAGAACTAGAGAACATTATGAAAGGCAAAATGGACAACTTTGGTTACATTAAAAAGGTTTTGCACAAACAAAACCAACAGAAATAAGATTAAAAGGAAAGTATATAGCTAGGAAAAAAATCTTTACAGACATTATTTCTAATGAAGATCTCATTTCCAAAATATACAAAGAACTGTGTCAAATTTTTAAGAATACAAGTCATTTCCCAATTGATAAGTAGTTAAAGGATATGAATAGACAGTTTTCAGATGATGAAATCAAAGACATCTATAGTCATATGAAAAATGCTCAAAATCACTATTGGTTAGAGAAATGCAAATTAAAATAATTCTGAGGTACCACTTCATACTTCTCAGATTGGCTAAAATGACAGGAAAAGATAATGATAAATGTTGGAGGGAGTGTGGGCAAACTGGGACACAAATGCATTGTTGGTAAAGTTGTGAAATAATCAAAAGTCTGGAAAGCAATCTGGAACTATGTGCAAAGGGCTATAGAATTTTGCATATTCTTTGGTATAGAAGTGCTATTACTAGTCCTGTATCCCAAAGAAATAATATGAGAGGAAAAAAGACCTACATGTACCAAAATATTTGTAGTATTCCTTTTTGTGTTAGCAAAGAATTGGAAAAGGAGTGGATGCCCATCAACTGGGGAATGGCTGAACAAGTTGTGGTATAAGAAGATAATAGGATGTTATTGTTCTATAAAAAAAGATAAGCTTATTATAGAAAGGTCTGGAAAGATTTACATGAAATGATGCTGAATGTAACAAGAAAACCAGGAATACATTGTAAACAACAACAGGAAGAATGTGTGAAGATCAATTATGAAAATTTTGTTTTTTCTCAGTCGTTCAGTGATCCAAAGCAATACCAATAGACTTTAGACAGAAAATGTCATCTGCATCCAGAAAAAGAACTAAGGATAGTGAATATAAATCAACACATGCTAGGTTCACTTCTTTTTTCTTCTTTTTTTTTTTAATCTCTCCCATGGTTTTTCCCTTTTACTCTGATTTTCTCTCCCAACATGATGCATTAAGCAATGTGTATTAAAAAACTTAAATAAACTTACTACAATAAAAAATTGCTGGGAAAATTGGAAAATAGTATGGCAGAAACTAGGCATTCCCTCACTCCTAATACCCAGTTCCAAGATAAGGCCAAAATTAGTTCATGATTTAGACATAAAGAGTGATATAAGGAAATTAGAAGAACCAAAGATAATCTATCTCTTAGAAATGTGGAGAAAGAATGAATTTATGGCCATAGAAGAATTAGAGTACATTATAAAATGCAAAATGGACAATTTTGATTATATTAGGTTTCAAAGGTTTTGCACAAACAAAACTAATGTAGACAAGATTAGAAGGGTAGCAGAAAAATGGGAAATTTTTTACATCCAAGTGTTCCGATAAAGGCCTCATGTTTAAATATATATACAGAATAGACTCAAATTTATAAAAATTTAACACATTCTTCAGTTGATAGATGGTCAAGGGTTATAAACAGACAATTTTTAGATGAAGAAATTAAAACTATTTCTAGTCATATGAAGAAATGCTCGACTTCTGGATGCAAAGTTCTGGGGTGGTGCAGACTCCGTGTGGCAGACAATCTACAGGGAGGAAACAGACTAGAAAAGGTCTGTTTCCATCAGAAATGGAAGGGAGGCAGTCAAGCACAAGCAGCTGAGCACAAATACCAGCGTAAACAGAGCAGAATCCTGGGAAGGTACAGAGTCTGTGGTCAGCGTGGACTCCATGGGGCTGTGCAGACTCCATGTGGGGCAAAATGTATGGAGAAGAATCTGAAGCAGCAGTGTTTGCTACTCTGCCCTGGCTGCAAGCCAGTAGATCAGCAGATAAATTAGAAAACATCCAATACAAATACAAAGGTAAATAGTGAACCCCAAAACACCAAATTCTCACAGGACCTGGCCACACCCACATAACACCAGGATTGAGTCAGCACTGACCCAGCACACAGGCTTCTTTTTTTTTTTTTTTATTTTTTTTTTTATTTTATTTTTTTTAATTTAATAGCCTTTTATTTACAGGATATATACATGGGTAACTTTACAGCATTAACAATTGCCAAACCTCTTGTTCCAATTTTTCACCTCTTACCCCCCCACCCCCTCCCCTAAATGGCAGTAGATGTTAAATATATTAAAATATAACTTAGATACATAATAAGTATACATGACCAAAACATTATTTTGCTGTACAAAAAGAATCAGACTCTGAATTATTGTACAATTAGCTTGTGAAGGAAATCAAAAATGCAGAGCACACAGGCTTCTTATACAGGAAGCTGCGGCTTGTAGAGGAAGCTTGGAAAATTTCTCCTGCACTAAAAGCAGACCTTAAGTTAAAAAAAAAAAAAGAATAAAAAAGTAAAGAGAACTATGATGAGAGGCACCTTCTATGGTGAAAGGGAAGAACAAATATCAAACCCTGAGGAAACTAAAGACAGATCATCTCAGATGAGGCCCCCAAAGGTGTTATAATCTGGTCCCCATCACACAAGACTCTCTTAGAAGAAATTAAAAAGGATCTTAAAAGAGAGCTAGAAGAAAATGGGGGAAGGAAATGAAAACTTTGGAAAAGAAAGTTTGGAAAGGCATATTACTTATTAAAAGATAAATTTGATAAAATGGAAAAAGAAAAATATTCCCAGAAAAATAGAAATTGTGAAACAAAAAAATAAAATAACTCCTTAAAAACAGAATTTGGTGAAATGGAAAAAGAAAATAACTCCTTAAACAACAGAATTTGTGAAATGGAAAAAATTCCATAGAACAAAACAACTCATTTAAAAATTTAATTGGACAAAAACAAAAAGAAGGTAAAAACAATGAAGAAAATAATTCACTAAAATTCAGAACTGAAAAATGGAAATGATTAACTCAATGAGACAACAAGAATCAGTCAAACAAAACCAAAAAAAAAAAAAAAAGAAAAGAAAAGAAAAGATAGGAAAAAAATTTAAAATACCTAATCGGGAAAACAACCGCACTAGAAAGTAGATCTAGGAGAGACAATCTCAGTATTATTGGACTCCCTGAAATCTGTGATAAAAAAAAGAGCCTAGACACTATTTTTTTTTTCAGGAAATTATCAAAGAGAGCTGCCTGGATGTTATAGAATCAGAAGGTAAAATGACCATTGAAAGAATTCACTGAACCCTTCCTGAAAGAGACCCCAAAATTAAAACCTCAAGGAATATCATGGATAAATTTCAGAACTATCAGATCAATGAAAAAATATTACAAGCAGCCAGAAAGAAACAATTCAAATACTGAGGAACAACAATAAGGATTATTCAGGACCTAGCGGCTTCCACTTTAAAGGATTGAAGGGCCTGGAATCTGATATTCTGAAAGGCAAGGAAACTTGGTATGGAGGCAGGAATAAACTACCTTTACTGAGTATTTTCTTTCAGGTAATATGGACATTCAATGAAACTGGTGAATTCCATTTATTTTTGATGAAAAGACCAGAGCTAAACAAAAAATTTGACCTCCAAATATAAAACTCAAGAGAAGCATAAAAAGGTAAAAAGAAAAAAAAAAACTCTTGAGAACTATTTCTGTTATTGATATACATAGAGGATGCATGTATAATTTGATTTTACTGTTATAATATAAAAAAGAAACTAGAGGGGAAAGGGGATTGTAACAGAAAAAAAGGGGAAAGTGGAGGTAAAATGAGGGAAATTACATCTCATGAAGAGAGAAAGAAAACCTATTACAATTGAGGGAAAGAATGGAGGGTGATGAATATTGTGTGAATCTTACTCTCATCAGATTTGACTTAAAAATAATATTAGATATATTTTGTTTCACTGAGAAACTTCTCTCACCTTACAGAAAAGTGGGTTAAAAAAGGCAAAAAGGGAAGGGGTAGGCTAAATAGAACAAAAAACAGAAATAGTAGGGGAATGGTATAAGAAAGGGAGAGGGTCTCTAAAGGGGGAGGACTGCTTGAGGTAAGTAGTGCTCATAAGTAAAATATTCGGGAGAAGGGAAAGGGGGGGAAAAGAAAGAGAAAAGTATAATTTGGGGTTAATAAGATGGCAAGAAATACAGAATTAGTAGTTTCAACTGTAAATGTGAATGGGATGAACTCTCCCATAAAATGTAATTAGATAGCCAGAATCCTACAATATGTTGTTTAGAAGAAACACATTTAAAGCAGAGCGATACATACAGAGTAAAAGTAAAAGGCTGGAGCAGACTCTATTATGCTTCAGGTGAAGTAAAAAAGCAGGGGTAACCATCCTGATCTCAGATGAAGCAAAAGCAAAAATTGATCTAAAAAAAGAGATAAGGAAGGAAACTCTATCTTGCTAAAGGGTACTATAGATACTGAAGCAATATCAACACTAAACATATATGCACCAAGTAGTGTAGCATCTACATTCCTAAAGAAGTTAAGAGATCTGCAAGAAGAAATAGATAGCAAAAATATAATAGTAGGAGATCTCCACCTTGCTCTCTCAGAATTAGATAAATTAAATCACAAAATAAGAAAGAAGGAAAGAGGTGATGGACGTGGCTCTTTTCAACAATGAGAAGATTCAAACCAGTTCCACTTGTTCAGTGATGAAGAGAACCAGCTACAACCAGAAAGAGAACTGTGGGAACAGAGCATGGAATACAACATAGCATTCTTTTTCTATCTGTTGTTATTACTTGCATTTTTTTCTCAGTTTTTCTTTTCCTTCCTTCTTCATCTGATTTTTCTTGTGCAACAAGATAACTGTATAAATATATATTGGATTTAACATGTATTTCAATATATTTAACATGTATTGGACTACCTGCCAACTTGGGGAGGGGGTGGTGGCAAGGAGGGAATATTTGGAACAAAAGGTTTGCAAGGGTCAATGTTGGAAAAATTATCCATGTATATGCTTTGTAAATTAAAAAAAAATTTTAAAAATGCTCTGAATCTCTATTGAGAGGAGAAATGCAAATTAAGATGACTCTGAGGTACCACTGCACTCTTCTCAGATTGGCTAAATGACAGGAAAAGATAATGTTGAATTTTGTCTGGGATGTGGGTAAACTGGGACTCTAATACATTGTTGGTGGAGTTGTGGACCTATTCAACCATTTTGGAGAGCAATTTGGAATTATGCCCAAAGGGTTATCAAACTGTGAATAACCTTTGATATAGCAATGGCTCACTGGGCCTGTATCCCAAAGATAAAGGGAAACAGGGATAAAGGGAGAAAAAGGGAAAAAGACTTATATGTGAAAAAATATTTGTAGTAGTCCTTTTTGTAGTGGCAAAAAACTGGAAACTGAAAGGCTGTCCATCAGTTGGAGAGTAGCTGAATAAATTATGGTATGTGAATATTATGGAACAATGTATTGTTCTAGAAGCAGCAATTAGCAGAATGATTTCAGAGATGTCTGGAGAGACTTGCATGAACTGAAGTTAAGTCAGGTGAGTAGAGCAAATAGAGCATTGTATACAGCAACAGCAAGATTATATGATAATCAACTTGATGGACATGACTCTTTTCAATAGTGAGGTAATTCAATTCCAATAGACTTGTGATGGAGTGAGCCATTTGTAGGCAGAAAGAGGACTGTGGGGACTGAGTATGGATCACAGCATAGTTCTTTCTCCTTTTCTGTTGCTGTTTGCTTGGTTTTTGTTTTCTTTCTCATTTTTTCCCTTTTTGATTTTATTTTCCTTGTGCAGGATGATAAATGTGGGAATGTCTATAGAAGAATTGCACATGTTTAACATATATTGGATTACTATCTAGTGAAGAGGGTCGAGGAAAGGGAGGAAGAAAAAATTGGAACACAATGTTTTACATTGGACCTATCTTTGCTTATATTTTGAAAAAAAAAGCTATTTAAAAAATGAGAGCTCCAAAACTTATATACTGTTCATAAAATTTATGTCTATAAATAATGACTACTGCCATGAAGAAAATAATCAGAAAGGCAGTGCATGGCAAACAGATATCATAAAAATGAAATTATTTGTGTAGGGTTTTTTAAGCTTTTACAAATTCATCCCTTCTTCAAATTTATAAGCAAGAGCAAAAGTACAAATGTTTTCCCTCAGCACCTCAAGGACATTCTCCTCTCTGCTAGAGTTTCTTAAATGTTTTCTGTGTGATTTCTTTTTTTGCTTTAGAAATTTTTATATGACCCTGCATAACTAGGAATATAAAATAGGTATACAAATCAAATGTTTACTGATAATGAATCATGGTTTTGCAACTCTCACATTAAATTATGAGACCTCACATAGGGTCATGTAAGCAGAGTTTAAGAAGCTGAGCTCTGTGCCATGTTGTTTCCCAAAGGGATGACTTAAACTTAGCTCAGTTTCTAAATTACACTGTACTTAACAAGTTCATGTTTGATTATGGGATGAATTTTGGTTGAGTTTTTATGTCAGTTGCCACTAGATTGAGTTCCGAAAGTCACTATTTTATTTCTGAATTTTAATGCTAAGCTGCTTGCAAAACCTAGATTCTAGGGTACAAGGTAGCCCAGAAACCTCTATGCTTGGAAGGTAGCTTTTCTAATCTTTTAAAAGTAACAAGATCTGAGTTTTTTTGTTACAGGAAAGATCAAAATGAAGGAAATGAGAGAAATATGTGCTACACAATTAAAATGAGTCTAATTTGACCTATCTAAATAGATTACTGATTCTGATAAAGAAAAAAAGAAGACTAAAGGAACTATTGATAATGATTTTATATAGAAATTTAATCACTGTAAACCAATTGCTATAACAAGGGGAATAAAAAAGAACTTTAAAAACAAATTCGTTAGCAAACATTTGGCCTGTTTGACAAGTGAAGAGACTTGGCCGCTAAGGGCAATATTAGTTTATATGTTATAAGCCAGTTTAGAAAATATATAGTTATGAGATATAGGGACTGAATTTCTGATATAGGGAACTATTGTGTAGGGCAACTCTTCCAGTGTATCTCAGTATCTTGTCTTCAACCTTAGGTTTTGTTCAGTGTCACACTCTAAGTATGTTTTAGAAATGAGATTTGAATTGAGATTTTGGCCATTTAAATATGAAAGATATTAACTTGTTTGAGAAATATTATAAAGCAAGATAATAGAAACTTTGAAGTGGTACTATTTCATAAAACAGCAAGAAATAGTTGAAGAAAAAGTGAACTTGAACCCAATTAAGAGTAGAGAAAATTCACCATATCCTAGATTTCTTTTTTTTATTATTATTATAGCTTTTTATTTACAAGATATATGCATGGGTAATTTTTCAGCATTGACAATTGCAAAACCTTTTGTTCCAATTTTTCCCCTCCTTCCCTTCACCCCCTCCCGCAGATGGCAGATTGACCAATATATGTTAAATATGTTAAAGTATAAATTAAATACAATATATGTATACATGTCCATATAGATATTTTGCTATACAAAAAGAATCAGACTTTGAAATTGTGTGCAGTTAGCCTGTGAAGGAAATAAAAAACGCAGGTAGACAAAAATAGAGAGATTAGGAATTCTATGTAGTGGTTAATACTCATTTCCCAGAGTTGTTTCATTGGGTGTAGCTGGTTCAATTCATTACTGCTCTATTGGAACTGATTTGGTTCATCTCATTGTTGAAGAGGGCCACGTCCATTAGAATTGATCATCATATAGTATTGTTGTTGAAGTATATAATGATCTCCTGGTCCTGCTCATTTCACTCAGCATCAGTTCATATAAGTCTCTCCAGGCCTTTCTGAAATCATCCTGTTGGCCATTTCTTACCGAACAATAATATTCCATAATATTCATATACCACAATTTATTCAGCCATTCTCCAATTGATGGGCATCCACTCAGTTTCCAGTTTCTGGCCACTACAAAGAGACCTGCTACAAACATTTGTGCACATACAGGTCTTTTTCCCTTCTTTAAGATCTCTTTGGGATATAAGCCCAGTAATAACACTGCTGGATCAAAGGGTATGCACAGTTTGATAACTTTTTGAGAATAGTTCCAAATTGCTCTCCAGAATGGCTGTATGTATTCTTAATTCCACCAACAATGTATGAGTGTCCCAGTTTTCCCACACCCCCTCCAACATTCTGCATTATCTTTCCCTGTCATTATAGCCAATCTGCCAGGTGTACAGTGGTATCTCAGAGTTGTCTTAATTTGTATTTTTCTGATCAATAATGACTGGGAGCATCTTTTCATATGGCTAGAAATAGTTTCAATTTCTTCGTCTGAGAATTGTCTGTTCATATCTTTTGACCATTTATCAATTGGAGAATGGCTTGATTTCTTATAAATTAGAGTCAATTCTCTATATATTTTGGAAATGAGGCCTTTACCTAGATTTATTTAAGACTTTGGTTGAACATATCTTTTGGAGGGATCCTCTTCACCAGTCCTGTTTTTGTTCCCACTTCTATCTCTACCATTGAACTTTTAGTTCTTTTTACCACTAATTCTATTTTTTATCCACTTTTTATGTGCCTTATATAGACCAATGTATGTGTAACAGATAGATTCTGGGGCTGATTCTCTCAACCTTATTCAAACTAGAAGCCTCAAACAGGCCTGATGATATCTCTTCTCAGAATTTAGTACTAATATTCATGAACCTTCCTCTAGTGTGTTTCCTTCAATATCAAATGCCAATTAATGTCTCTCTAATGTCATTTAACCAATTATCAGAAATTAGCTTTGACAAAGGGACATTTGCTGAGTAGTATGGCAATAATCAAAGTATTAACAACTTCTAAAACCAGAACAGTGCTTTCCTTTATCACTTTAGTCCTTGGGGACAGTGGGCTCAATCTTTTCAAGTGATTACTGCAAAAAATTCTTTGTAACCCCAGTACATGCTCACTTCTGGGTATAATATAGCTGATAGAAGAGCTGCTCTCTCATTGCAAGATCTGGTATCTTGGATAACAGCTCAGTTCACTACTTAATTTACTCAATTTAATGGATCAAAAAAGGTGATTTTCAGGGGTAGATTCTCTTCATTGTGAAATGAAATCTATGGCTTTTCTAATGTTTCAAAGCTCACAAGTTTTCCATCTGATATCTTTTTCTTTCATAATTATTCTCCAAACATCAGGAACGATCAAATACAGAGAAGCAAAAGAAAGAAAGATGCAATATTGTTATGGTTATGCAGCAGCTAATTAGGAGAAAAAAGCCTAAGGCCCTTCCCCCACATCCAGGGATTCAATATTTTTACCTTGTTTCCCACCAAGGGAGAGAGAGTTTATCTATTTGAATCTTTTGTATACACATTCAGTTCTGGCTCAGTGGCCCATTAAAAAGCTTGTTGTTAGCATACAACAAACTGACAGAAAACAGAAGATGCATACACATGCTCAAAGAAGGGAGGGTGAGGGCTCGCCAACATGTAGAAGCAAGTTTACCCAGCCATCACATGGATTGACAGTAGTCAATCTCATACAAGTTCTAAGCATTGGGCAGTCAATGAATAATTATTCTTTATTACAGATATGTGTCTATACAAAATGTATATTACATGTAATATTATATATACACATGTGATTTCCCCCATTAGAATTTAGCCCCTTGAATTCAGGAGCTCTTTTTGCTGTTTTTTCTTAATTCCCAGGGCTTTCCTGATCCCTTTATCTTTAGTGCATCTTCTTTAAATTACCTTTACTTTGTATACAGCATATATTCATCTCTGTAATATAGATACTTGTTATCTTCCTTTTAAAATGAAAACTCCCTATGTGCAAGGATCATTTTGCTTTTGTCCTTGTATTGATTGTCACAAAGATTATTTAGTTTAATAAACCAACATGCCACTTTATGGACTCCTCCACAAAGTATCTTCCACAAATATATCAAAATTTTACAAGATTTCTTGAAAAGTAAAATTATAGAAATCACATTTTTTTTCAAATATACTCTGATGATTATTAGATAGAACTGTGGTACAAAGCTTTCCAGTGGCATTTATCACTGTTGTGGAAAAGATTTAGTGCAGAGTCCAAATTGCAGAGAGATTTTACACACACACACACACACACATATACACACACACATCTATATCTATTAAGGATGTCCACATGCTTCTCTTTGTTGATGACATTATGTTAATTGTATCAAATCTCAAAACTTTCTAGAATGTCCTAAATGAGATCCATAACTTCTTGTTAGATTTTGACATAAAGTCTTATAGTGCTCTGGTTGGTTTTCTGGAGGTCTTTGGACCAGCCTTCATTTCAGCAGAGTAATCACTACAAGAATAGCCAGGTGTTAAAGTCCAAATTCTTTATTGTCTCCTTGCCTGGGACACCAGGCCAGATTTCTTGGAGGCCTTCCAGAATCTTGGTTTCAGTGGAGAAGTGCAGGAGCTCAACCACAGTGGTGTGAGATGAAGTGAATGTCTTTCCTTGACTCCAAGAGCTTGAGTTCCTGCTTCCAGTCCTCTTGTCTTCTCTGGCTCTGACTCTGACTGAGTTTGTCCCAGCTTTATATGCTCCATTTTAATTATATTATCATAGGTGTGAATCTTGCGGAACTATATTAAATACTAAGTACTAAGTACTGAACTAGAGAACTATTAATCACCATGCTGAACTAGATAACCATTGCTTATTAATTCCACTTAGTTAGCACCTTATAAGAATCCTTGTTTGAAGTACAAGAGTTCTCACCCATAACAAAGTCTCACAGGAAAAATAAAACTAAATAAAACAAGGAGAAAAATAATTCCTATTCTTCAGACTATGATATAACATATATTTCCTCGAGTTAACCTATTAATATGGATGATAGATGGTAGCCTCATAGACAGACACTATAACTGATGAACAGAATGGAAAAAAAAAAGGGAGAAGATTGGATTGTTTAACAAATTTTTTTTCAGTGCTCTCGGGCTATTCCCTGAAACAAAAGTTCATTTAAAAAATATAAACTGTTTTTCAGGTGATGTATACTTGTGAACCATGGAGCACTAGTCTTTGAAGAATCAAAGCTGAAGGTCAATAAAAAAGGAAAAGAGATATAAGATATAACTAAGAGACACTTTTTTGTGTCCCATTGATATCTTTTTGATATCAGGAGAACTATAGGAAGGACACCAACAGATTGGATGAATATTCTTTGAAAAACATAGGAAAATGTATGTTTACTATGAGATACTAGGAGAAATACTATGAGAAAACGTGGACACTAATTGCTCTTTATGGTCAGGAATGGATGGGTTGTGCTACATAGGCATCCTAGGGATTACTTCTGAGGATAAGATCATGGATTCCTTATAATATTGGTATTCTGGATACAACAGGCTCAGACATCTTCATAAAGTCTTATGTCCAAATGAAAACAAGGTCTTAGGGGAGCCTTAGAGGGAAAATAAAATAACTATAAAGCAAAGAAATATACTGGCCATTCCAAATACCAGATGACAGCATGGAAGGAGTTAGGAAGGATGGGCAGATATGCTTGGCCTGAAAAGAGTTTCCTTAGCACTTGACTGGTTTGGTGGTCAAGTTACACATTACTTAGAGAGTACCTTCTTAATGAATTAGAAGATTTAGGCCATGGGGAAATAACTTTTACTTCACTTTCCCATGGCACAATTGCTTTAAGTCCTGACCATACTTTTTTAAGTTTAAACCCACGCTCCCGTGCCAGTCTGAACACTTATGGGCAACCTGAGAACTGATCATTGTAACCCAGATATCCCTTGTTGAAAGCAAATTAATGATAGAAAATGTAAACTAGTAGTAATGATGAAATCTGATATTAACTCCCTATACAAAATCTAAACATTTATTAAATTCTTACTATGTATAAGAGTGGTACAACGAATAGAGAATTGTCTTCAGGAAGGCCCAGGTTCAACTCTCCCTTCTGAGAAGTTTGCTGTGTGACTTTGGACAAAGCATTTAATATCTTGATATCTTAGAACACTCTCTTAGAAGTAGCAGAGAAAATGGTGATTTGTTTTAGCAAGGGATATTTATTACATTGGAGTCCTTCTACCATAAAATCAAAGTTCTTAACCAAAACCCAATGTTTTAGGTACTGTGTTAAGCAGTGGAGATATGGACATAAAATGCCACTTCTCCTGCTCTAGAGAATCTTAAAATTTAAAAGAATATTAAGACATGTAAGAAATATTTAATATACAAAGCAGAATTTAATAAAATAATAAAGGAGAGGTTTAGATAGAGATCAAGAAAGCTTTCATGGAAGAAGTAGAATTATTGTAGAGTTCTGAAGGAAGAGTGAAATTATGTAAAATATGTACTCTTTATAAACCAGTAATGCATGTAATTCTAGACATCTACTCCTACAGAGCAAGGGATAATGATTCTTGCAGTGAAGGACGGTGTGGTTTGTTAGAGGGCTGGAGCTCTGGAAAGGTATACTTAAGATTCAGTATGATTGATGAGATAATGATTCTCTAGCTAAGTACATATTTAATTTGATACTTAATGTGATATAAGTGATATAATGATGTAATGTTCTATAGCTGGCTCATGCTTATATGATATAATGATGTAATCATACTGAAGTATTTAAGGGCCTAGAAAGGGACACAGAGCTCTTTCAGCCACAGCTCTCAGCCACAGACACAAGAGAAAATGCCAGATTCCAGACTCCATCTGTGACCAGCCACATGGCTCTCCTGCCTCCTTCACTCCTCCAGTAAGACCAAGGACTTGAGCTGATCCTGAGGTCCTCCAGAAAGCTAGTCCAGACTTTACAGTTTAGAACTGAACCCAAGAGGCAGAAGACTTGGAATTAGATGCTGTCACTGCCTGATGCTTCTTATCTATGTGACTGAAGCTATATAGATCTTGGTTTCTTCATCTGTAGGAAGGGAATAGGAGTAGCTCACTCACAGACTTGTTCTGAGTTAAAACGAAATAATTTGTATAAAGCAGTTTGGAAACCTCAAAGCATTTGATCTTTGTTAAATATGGTTTACTATTGTTAAAATTAGGAGGTTAAAAGACCCATGAAGTCTTAGATCTATGATATTATGAATTTTCAAGGTAGCCATCTGTATCTCTATCTTTGTATCTCAAATTGCCACCCAGTTCAACTGGGGCATTGTAATTATCCCTAGAAGAATAGTTAAGCTATAGAAGTTCTGTGTGCATAAATTTGGAATCTCTACACATGGGGGACAATATCATACTCTATAAAGACATAAGGGAATAGCACTGAAAAAGTGAAAAGAGTAGGTGGCATCTGAGAAGATTGAAGGAATAGAGAAGTGCTAAGTGAAGAACTGCTCTAGTAATCCAGCATGTACTGTAATACTTGAGGTCTCTTGATCTTTACTATTCTATCTAACATTCCTAATTCAAAGGTTTCAACTCAATATAATGAATTCTTCTTCCACTCAGCACACATCTCCAATATTGAAATAAAAATCAAGTTTTCATATAAATAAACCAAATATAGCCAAGCTCAGAAGGAAAGAAAAAAATTGGGAACTTTTTTTATAGATAGTTTCTCAGAAAAGGTCTCACATCTAAAATATTTAAGGAATTCTGTTATATCTATAAGAATACGAGTCATTCCCCATTGACCATTGAAGTGGTCAAAGGATATGAATAAGAAGTTTCTAATGAAGAACTCAAAACAATTTATAATCATATGAAAAAATCTCTAAATTATTATTGATTAGAGAAATTAAAATTAAAACAATCTTGAGATATTATTTTATATATACCAGATTGGCTAAAATTATTGAAGGATAAAGCAATAAATGCTGGAGGGAATGTGAAGAAATTAGGACAGTAATCCATTGTTGATGGAACTGTGAACTCATATAAACATTTTGGAGAGCAGTCTGGAATTAATTCCCAAAGACTTATTAAGCAATATATACCCTTTGACCCAGCAATTTCATAACTAGGTCTATTTCCAAATATAACTAGATAATAAGGAAAAGAATATATATATTATCAAATATTTATAGCACCTCTCTTTGTGGTGGCAAAGAATTGAAAATTGCAGGGATGCCTATAAATTGGGTAATGGCTGAACAAGTTGTGGGATATGATTGTGATGCATATTACTGTGCTGTAAGAAATGATTAGCTCAATGATCTTATTAAAACATGAAAAGATTTGCATGGAATGATGAAGAACAGAATTAGAAGAACCAAGAGAACATTATAAACAGTAGTAGCAATATTATTTTAAGAACAACTTTGAATAAATTATTTTGACTATTATAAATATCTAAATTTATTATAAAGGACACACACTATATGCATCCAGTGAAAAAACTACTAAATAGAAATATGTATGGAATAATTTCATATGCATACATGTATAATACATACATGTACATATGTATTATATGTGTATACACACACCTACTTGTGTCTCATGGTAGCCATCTCTAGGGCAGAGAAGGTTGGTGAAGAGAAGTAAAACAAAAAAAAATAAATTTATATGATAATTGTTATATATTTAAAAGGATCAGCAAGTTATTTATAGTAGATTTGCAGTTTAAGATGTATTCATCTTTTTGAAATACTATGTTATGAAAATTCTTGTTTTCTATAAATTAAAAATAAAATAAATTTTAAAAGGAAAGTCAATGGGAAAATGTAATTTTCTTTATTAACATTTGCTTTATAGGTGACTATCTATATTTCTATGCGTATATATAGAAAGTGAGAAATACATAACTGCTAACTCTACATCATTATTTTTAGTTAAGCTAATGATAATGGAGTGCAATTTCTATTACATTTGGCATTAACATTAATTATATTTATGTACCTATATTGTGCTTCTTGTTCCAAGACACTGCCATTACTGTGAGCCTAAAAGAGTTTATAAGACCTGCTCTCTTCTCTGTGCAGTATTCAAGAAATTCAATTGAACAAATATTTCTTAGGTATTTGTAACATACTAAATGCTGTACTTGTAAAGAGGAAAGATGTTAAAATCCTTGCTCTTAAGTTGCTTTCATCCTAGTAAAGAGGTTGGGCATGCATGTCAATCGATATGACAACTTGCATTGTAGTGTAGAGCAAAGAAGAAACGAGATATTGCTAAGATAGGACAAAACAATTAATTGGATGTAAGGAGAGGAAAGAGAAGAATCAAAGCTAAATCCAAGATTTCTAGACTAGATAACTAATAGGATAATGATATTCCTTCTTTAAAATTAAATTTCCTTTTTCTGTTGTGAACTTAATCATCAACTAACTTTAAAACTTCATTACACAAAGAAAAAAAAAATAGTGGTTTGTACAAGGAACCATGAATTGCTGTGCAGTTTGTTTTTAAGAAGTATATTTATATATGTAAAAAATTTTACAAGATAGACAAAATTGCTCTATTTATACTATGTTTATGGTTTTATTTTGTGTTTTAAAAATGTTAATGATGCTCTTTCCTCCCATATTAATCACTGCCCATTAACATCTTTCCCCCTCTCCTTGTAGAATCCCTCCTTTGGGAAATGTTGATTTGTTTTCCACAAGTATCAGCACTTGGTTTAGGTAAAACATCTAGTTTAGCTAAAGCACTCTGTAATCTAGTTGCATTCTGTCATCAAATAATCTCCCTCCTGAATTTGCACTCGTAATCCTTTTCTTCTTTACTTTTCTTCCTTATTGATTTGTCCTTTCTCACCCTCCTTTTCTAATCTCTCTGCTGTGATTGTTTTGTTGAATCTTTTTTGGTTTTCTTGCTTTTTTGCAGGAAAAATACTTGTGAGAAGGAGACAGAGAAAGAGACAGATACACACACACACACACACACACACACACACACACAGAGACAGAGAAGAGACAGACAGAGAGAGAGAGAGAGAGAGAGAGAGAGAGAGTCAGAAAGAGAAAAATGGAGAGAGATAGACAGACAAAGCAGAAAGAGAAAGACAGAGGCAGATGAAGAGACAGAAAGACAAACAGATGGAGACTGACAGAGACAGACAGAAGTAGAAACAGGGAGATAGGGAGAGAGAGAGAGAGCGAGAGAGAGATACACACACAGATATAAAGAAAGAGACACAGAGATATAAAGAGACAGAGAGAAAGAGAAGCAGAGATAGAGACAGAGAGACACAGAAAGAAAAAAGCACACACAGAGAGACAAATACATGTACATATACAGAAACAGACAGAGACAGAGACAGAGACACACAGAGAAACACAGAGAGAAACAGGCAGAAAGACACAGAAAGAGAGATACAGAAACAAGCAGAGAGAGAATGAGAGTGAGAGAGACAAAAGGCAGAGACAGAGATAGAGAAAGAGAGATACAGGGAGAAACAGGCAGAGAGAGCCACAAAAAGAGACAGACAGAGATGCTGAGTGAGAGATACAGAGATGGAAAAAGAGATTTAGAGAGACAGAGACAGAAAGACACAGAAACAGGCAGAGAAAGACAGACATACAGAGACAGAGAATCACAGAAAGTGAGAAAGAGAAACAGAGAGACAGAGATAAGGATAGAAACAGGAAGAGAGACAGAGACAGAAAGAGACAGAGAAACAGAGAGATAGAGAGAGAGAGGCAGAGAAAGACAGGGAGAGACAGACAAAAAGACACAGACAGTGTGAGTGAGAAAGACGGGGACACACAAAGAGAGAGACAGACAGAGAATAGATAAACAGAGAGACATACTGAGAGAGAGAGAGAAGACAGAGACACAGAGAGATATAAAGAGGCAGAGAGAGACAGAGAGGCAGATATATATATATATATATATATATATATATATATATATATATATATATAAAAAGACAGAGAAAAAAACACACAGACAAATACACATACATATACAGAGAGAGATGTAGAGACAGAGACACAGCGACACACAGAAACTGGCAGAACAGACAGACAAATAGAGAGATAGGGAGAGAGAGAGAGAGAGAGAGAGAGAGAGAGAGAGAGAGAGAGAGAGATACAGAGAGACAAAGACAGAGATATATAGAGACACAGAAAGACATAGAGAAACAGGGAGAGACCCAAAAAGAGACAAAGAGATAGAGACAGAGATTTTAAATGAGAAACAAAGAGAGAGAAAGAAAGATAGAAAGATTTAGAGAGACACAGAAATAGGCAGAGAGAGATGGAGAGAGACAGAGAAACAGAGAGAGAGAGAGAAAGAGAAACAGAAAGACAGAAACAAGGAGAGAAACAGGTAGATAGACAGAGACAGAAAGAGAAAGAAAGACACAGTGAGATAGAGAGAGAAACAGGCAGAGAGAGACAGGGAAAGAGAGACAGACAAACACAGAGGGGCAGAGAGAGAGACAGAGACACACACAGAGATAGATATAGAGAGACAGAGACAGAGAGAAAGGGAGAGAGAGAACAGAGAGACAGAGACGGACTGGACAGAGACACAGAGTCAGAGAGACAAAAACAGAGACACACAGATAAACAGAGAGACAGAAATAGAGAGATACAGAGAGGCAGGCAAAAACAGAGACAGAGAGAAAGAAGAGAGGAGAGAAAGAGGGGTGTGGGGAGAGGGAGGGAGGGAAATAAAGAGGGAGAATGAGTTCATGAGTGAGTATGGCAAGATATTCATGGATTTGGGAATCATCATCATGATCATTGCGATTATGGAGCTAATAAGATCACCAATGTGCCTGTGAAATGGAAGAAATACCAGAGCAAATGTCTCAAGACTGAGCCTCAGGGATCTCTGGTATTTCTTCCATTTCACAGACACATTGGTGAGACTATTGTTACTCAGAATCTAAATATATATCTTTATATGGCAATTTTGCCTGCTGAACCTTTGCACATGTTACTCTCCTTGTCTAAAATGTGCTTCCTTCTCCCTCCATCTCTTATTACAGTATTCCAAGCTTTCTTCAAGCCCTAACTTAAGAGCTTCCTTTTGTTTGAAGCCTTCCCTGTGCCCCTTCTTTCTTCACTAATCATCTTATATTTAATTATTTACATATTTTTATCCCTAAATGTAGGTTCCTTGAATACAGGAGCTTTTTTATTTTGCCTTTAAGTATCCCAAATACCTACCACATAGTAGACCCTTAAATTCTGTAAGTTAATTGTATTTGAATATGATAAGGGACCTAGTAAATAAAAATCTATTTAGGGCAAGTAACTGACTGAAGCTTGTGCAAATCACTCCATATTTGGGAGAGAGCAACTAATTATTAATCCATTGTCAATGATTAAACCATTAATTTAATTTAGTTTATCGACTTAGCAAGTTAGGCAAACTTTGAAGGCTGGAGGTGTTTAATAAAATTTGGAGGAAAGCAGGAGGAAGGGATTCCAAAGGTGGCAAAAAGTCTAGAACATTTGGTAGGGAGCATACATTTTCTAGACATCTGAATAAAAGAATAGCAAGGGGGCAGGAGATAGAATTTTTTTAAAAAACCTGTTTATTATACTTTTTTTTTCCAAGGCTAGTATTAAGCAGTATGTGACTTTCAACAAAGACATAAGAGGTTTATAAGTCATTTTTATACAAGGCTACTGAGTATATTTACTACTTGAATCCTTCAAGGACTAGTGATTTCATTGGCTGTGAATACTTCATCCAATGATGCAGATCACAACTCTTTTATGCCTTACTAGACAGCTTTTATGAATATCTAGGGCAACAATAAAAACCTTCATCTAGTAGTCAACCTATTTAAGTGTTATATACATCAGTGGAAGGAAAGTGGGTGAATGTAAAACACTTCCAGTTTATAAGCTCCTTGAAGGTAAGACATGGATACTACTGCCCCTTTTAAAAATATTCCTCTCATTTCTATAGCCTAGGATCTTGCAAGTGATAAATGCTTAAATTGTTTATTAAGCTGAATGGATTAAATTGACTATAAATTAGATGTTCATAGAGAATCTGCTTTAGCTGTTTTAGTAGATCAGAGATAGAAGAGTGAAGTCTCTTTGATCTGCAGAATGTTAGAATTGAAAGAGATGCCTGGGCTCTTCTAATCCAATTTTTCCTGAAACAGGAATTCCTTCTAAAAAATTCCCTGGCAAGTAGCTATCTAATTTCTGTTCAGAGACTTTTTTTTCCATTTGGGATTTTTAGGACATTTTTTCTGTAGCTATATCTGAAATCATCAACTGCCACCCACTGATAATCTGGATCCAAGTAATCCCTGTTCTATAGGACAGTCTTCTACATACTCCTTAGGTCTTCTCTTCCTCTGTATAAAGATGCTCAATTCCTATAATTAATTTTGATATAATATTCTTTTGAGTCCTCTTGTAAATACAGTTACACTGTCCCAAATATAACTTAAGCCCATTAATGTTCTTTTTAAAGTGTTGAACTTGAATTCTTGGTGATCGCATCAGCTCCCATGGATTCAATTATCATCTTTATGTTAATGATTCTCAAATCTACTTACTCATCCCCAAGCTCTCTGCTGACCTTTAGTCTTGTGACTTCAACTGCTTATTAGATATCTTCAATTAGATATCCTGGAGGCATCTGAATCTCAGAATTGAACAAATTAAAATTTCCTTATTATACTTATGTATACTATCTTCCAAGTCATCTAGGCTAGAAACCTAGGTATCATCTAGACTTCTCAGTCTCTTGTCACTTCTTCTGTCCCTTTATCCAATTTGTTGTCAAGGCCTATTGATGTTACCTTTAAGACAACTCCCTCTTCTCTCCTCTGATACTGTACTACCCTAGTATAGATACTTATCACTTTACATGTAGACTATTAAATAATCTGTTGGTGGGTCTCCCTATCATAAATCTCTCCCTACCCCAGTATATCCTCTACTCAGCTGTTAAAGTAATTTTCCTAAAGTATAGATCTAACTATATCATCCCCCCACTCAATAAACTCTAGTGGCTCTCTTTTACTTCTAGGATTAAATATTAAATCCTCTGCTTAGTGTTCACAAATCATTCATTAGCTATACAACTCCCATAATTTTCTAGTCCTTTTATACCTCATAGGACCACCACTGTCCTTACATAATCTACAATCCAATGACACTTGTTTCCTTGCTCTTTCTTAAGCAAGACACTCAAGCTCTCAAGTCCAGGCATTTCTACCAGCTGTCACACATGCTTGGAATGCCTCTCCTCCCCATTTCTTGATTTTAGCTTTCTTTCATGTCCCACTTAAGATCTTCCTTTCTACAGGAGACATTTTCTTATCTCTCTTCATTCTAGAACCTTCCCTCTATTAATTATTTCCAATTTACCCTAACTATAGCTTATTTGTACATAGTTGTTTACATGTTCTCTCCCCCATTATTGTCTTTCTATGACTACCTTTCATATATGCCCATCATTCTTCATAGTGCCTAGCACATATTAGAAACTTATTAAATGTTTAATCACTGATTGATGGACTCAGAATGGAACACAGTACTGTTGAGGCCTGACCAAGTAGAGGACAAGAAGATCAAAAGTTTCTTCATTTTAGTCTGTTTCAGGTCTTGAATTTATAGCAGTGGTAGTCAAGGTTGTGTATCATATAACCCCTGTTTTTAGTCTGGGAATGACTGAGAAAAGTCTCCTGGTATTTTAAGTTCAAGAATTCAAAAAATGAGAGTCATAGACCACTCAACAAATCACAAAAAGAGATTTACTCTGCAATAGAAGGAAAATAAGTTCAATAAGGATAGGCCATTAAGATGCCTTGAGCTGATTCAGATGAAGAGTTACCCATGATGTTCTGCCAGCCAAGTCTGAAAGTGCCCCTAGAGCTCCTTGTACCTACTTTTAAACTCAGGCAATAGGGAAGTGATATCAATAGTTTGAACCTTTAATCTTTTTAATCAGGCAAGTCTCATTACCTTTTAAGGAAAAACTAGTCAAATTTAAATTGAGAGAAGGAGGAGAATATTGCTTTTACCTCTGCAACCCAGAGCCAGAGATTCCTTCTCCAAGGTGTCTTCACAAGCTATACAAAACATTCTAACTCCTGCCCGCTGTGCCTTTTTAAAAATGGCTTTCTAGGTCTGAAACATTCTACTTCCTTAACCTACCTCATTGAATTCCTCACTTTCTTTAAAATATAACCTCTTAGGCAAATCTTTCTTGAATCGTCCTCCCAGTCAAGATTTACATTTCTTTGTGTATTTTGCATTTATTTATTTGCATACACGGTATATCCATCTAGTTGAATGTAAGCTGTTTGAGAGGAAAAGATTTTTGTTTTTATTTTTATATTCCCAGTGTCTGGCATAGTACTTTGAACAAAACAGGCAAACAATTGTCATCGAATGTCAGAGCTAGAGTAAGAAAGATTGAAGTTTAAGTCCTATCTTAGACACTGACTAGGCAAGTCAGTTTTCTTATATATAAAGTGGGGATAATAACAGCATGTATCTTGTAACAATGTTGGGGTATCAAATGAATAACAAATTTAAATAGTCAAGTTTATATGTGAATAATTTATTATTATGACACATTTTAGTCAAAATGAATTGACTGTACTACCCCCTCTCTGAAGCTTTGTTCAATTCTTGACTTCTCATGTTCTCTCCAGTGACTATACCTTTATAAATTAAATTGAATTCACCAAAAAGTTCATAATAGGATAGGCAATTCACTTCATTTTTGTAGGTCTCCTCTGTAAAATCAGTTAATAATAGATGACCTCTAAATTTCCTCCCACTTCTAATATTTTGGTATTTTGTGATATTGAGAAGGGACACATTATATAGAAAAATTATTCTTTTGCTTTGTCATATGAATAGATTCTTGTCTGTGAAATGTGATTTAAGGAGATCTGGGATATGCCCTTAACTATCAGCTTGTCATAGGACTTGGAATTCTATCATTAGAGATTCATTCATCTTGAAAACTTTGAGGTCCTCAAAGGTCCTGAGATGAAATGCAAACACCCTTGGGAAAGGTAGCACTTTAAGCTCAACTAACAAAATATTTCAGCAAGAGTCCTTTTGTCACATCACTTTCTAATGACAGCTAGTTTAGAGTTATACCTTGGAGGAATGTGATGAGGATTTGGCAGGTACAGAAGTGAGGAGGACAAGGTAGACTAGTCTAGGACAAATTCTCTCTTATTTTGCATTTCAGCACGTTGCCCATTTTACTGGGGGCAAGGGAGAGGAATGAACACTCTTCAGAAATTCCCTGGAAACTTCAATAGAGTCAAGTTTGTAGGACAATAGAAGTGGTAGTGAGGGGGGAAAGGGAAGAACAGAGTTTTGGAATGTCTGTCTCCTTTTTAGGACTATTTCTTAGCCCCACCTTCACCTACTTTGAGCAGCACTGATACATTCTACATCCGATTAAGTCTCATTTTATATAAATGTTACTTTTGCTTTCAGATGTCCTAAAACCCCAATAAGCTACTGAATACTTGTTTTATTCTTACAAACATTCCTTTCCTTTCCAACTTCTTCAGTTTGATGAATCTCCTTATGTTGAGTTTGATATGCTTATTGACTTTTCACAAAACTCCCCAAGCCATTTTCAGAGAAAGAGATTGATTTAGAGTGGGGGAGAAAGAGTTTTAGCCATTTCAGGGGTTAGTAAACATGACAGCTGGTTGAGGATTAACAGAAAATCATGAATAAAATCATTGGGATTTGATAAGGGATTTTCACTTTCAGACAATTAAAGCTTTTTAAAAATTCTTTTTAGTTACCAAAAAAGGTGGGGCAGACAAGGAGTAGCTGAAAGTCATTAGAACACTCAGTCTTGTAAACTCTAAGATCAAGAAAAATAGTTTCCCCCTCCCCCCACCACCTCTCTTGGGTCCCTTGAGATGCAATCATTGATCACATATCATTGTAAAGGAATAAACTATTTTTAATCCTATACATATAAATTCAATTTTCCCAATCTTCACCTTGCTTTCTGTCTTTCTCTCTTCTCTCCTCTCTTTGCTTTCATTATTATCTCCTCCCCCATGTTCCCTCTCCCCCCCACCAAATGTTCATAAAATTGTCAATTATGTGCAAAACTTTCAGTAGGTATCTCTGGCCCTAAGATTGGCAAGGATCGAATTTTACTTAGAGCCAGAACTTTAGTTCTTTGTATCTAGGGCCAGCCAAAGATAGAAATGTTTTTGATGAAAAAGAATAATTCAATTAAAAGAAGTAATGAAGGGGTTTTAAACCCTCCTCAAACACAGTAACATATCAGTGAATCTCATCATTTTAAGTTCAGTCCATGGCTGAATGAAATGTTATAACAAGGCAAAGCAAGAACATTAAATGGGTCAAAAATTACATCAAGGCTCAGTAGAGCCTGGCAAGTTAGAATTAGACAAACAAGCTGAAAAATGTCCCATTTATATTAAGAGGAAAAACCCCCTCTGGAATAAAGGAATTGGGTTTCTGTGCTATTTCTCCACCCTATTACACCTACATGGCCACAGAGAGAATTTTGATCCTGAGCAGGAATTGTGCTCAACAATTTAGAGCCCATGGGGTTACTCCACAATGCATATAACCAGAACCTCAGAGCAGACCAAAAAGTAGGTGTGAATTGCCTTTGCTTTGGATAATGTAGGAATGAAGGCCTAGGACATAATTGACCATTGACCCTGCAGGTGGATGCTCTTACTCCCTCTCACAATCTGCCCTTATGCCCCCCCCCTTTTTAGGGAGAAGCACTAGGAACTATTTGGAAGAAGAAGAAAAATATAAGCAGACTGAGGGTAATTTGTGGCTGGGTTCAGGAATTCCTAACCAACAATCAAGGTGTCTCATAGAAAGTCTCAAAAGAAGTATGTCAACAGAGAATGATATAGCTTTGGGGTCTTAAAGTTGAGGGGAATAACTTTTTTAAAATTCATTTTTTGACATCTACAAGGGGTCGGTTGTTTCTCTCAACTCTCTAACTCATTTTTCTTTATTTCATTTTCTGCTTCTTCTACTTCCCATCTCCTCAGTGTTGTTATTGCTTTGGCTTCTTTTCTCAACTTTATTTTGTTTTCACTGCATGGCTTCCTGTAGGTAGGTTCTCTCAATCACTCTTACAGAGAGGAAATTTTGAGGCAGTATAAAAAGGAAGGTGAAAAAAGTTGAGGATGGAATGTAGAGGACAACTTTAAGAAGATTGAGGGAGGAAGAAGACTTAGCAAAAGGAATACATCAGTTTCTAGAGAGATAGGGGTAAAATCAGAGAAATGTAATGCATTTAGTCCCTTTCACATCATGACTTTCCTCATCCCAGTTTCAAATATATCATGGTTTGGCGCAAGAAATTAAGTGGGGATATTTTGAGAGGGCAAATGACATACGAAGGGCAGAAGATGACCCTGGAAAAGTTTAGGAACTCAGAAATTCATAAAATATATTTATAGTATTGTGTAATATCAACCCAAATTTTACAATAAGTTACTATAAATATCTCATAAAAGAAAAAGAAAAAATCAGACTTCTCTGCTACAAAGGGAGAGAAGGGGGATTTTCAAGAGATGATGCTAAAGTGAAGTTGACAGGCCTTGAAAATAGATTGGTTAGAAGGATGACATATAGTAAGGAGTTGAGGATGAAGCCTAAGTTGCAAGCTTCAGGAATTGGGAGGATGGTGTTACCCTCTGCAGTAATAGGGAAGATGGTTATGGAGCTTTAGAAGAAAAAAAATAATGGTTAAGTTTTGGACATGTTGAGTTAAAAGTGTCTACTGGAAGTCTAGTTTGAGATGTTAGAAAGACTGTTAGAAATGCTAGACCAGGGGTAAGAGGAAAGTCTGGGGCAGGTAGATTTCAGAATCATCAGCCTATGATCTATAGGAGCTGATGACTTCACTAAATGAAGTTGTATAGAGGGAGAAGTAGACCATGACAGAACCCTGAAGGACACCTTTGATTGAGATATAATAGGGGCACCAAAGTGATGCAGTGATAGAGCACCAGATCTGAAATTAGGAGGACCTGAGTTCACCAGCCTTAGACATTTAACACTTCTTAGCTGTGTGACTCTGGGCAAGTCATGTAACCTCAATTGCCTAACCAAAAAAAAGGAAGGAAAAGAAAAAAAAGATATATGATCTAGATAAAGATACAGCAAAGAAAAATGAAGAGAAATTGTATCATTATCATCCACTTTTATCATCTATAAATTTGTTATGAAATAATATATAAGACAAGGTGGCAAAGTGGCTAGAAAGCTGCTTTAGGATCTAGAAATCTTAATTTAGATTCTGCCTCTGACTTGGGATGTGACACTGGACAAGTCACATATCAATGTTTCAGGAAACTCTTTTTTGAATATGAAATTAAAAAAAAAGATGCTGAGCTTCGTTAGTATAGGAAATTCCTTCCCAGGAGCTCCCTTTACTGGGTTAAAATGGTAAATGTACTTGAAACTTTAAGAAAGAAAAGCAGTCCCCAAATTGAATATGTTGACATTATTATTACATTACTGTTTCAATGACCAAGACTTATCTAATTGGTAGAGGATATGCTATATGATTAAAGTTTTCATGGTATTAATAATTGTTCAAAAGGTCAGTGGTTTATAGAACTGGAAAGGGAATATATCATAAAACCATTTCATTCAATGTATATGAAAAGTTTTCATGTTCAATTTTCAGCTAATATTGAGGACTTGACATTAAATCAAGATTTTTGGTAACACTGGAGCAGAAGCTCACATCATCAATTCTTTTATCAGGAAATGGAAAACACTCCCATCTCATTCATTTTGTATCTTCTTTTTCATTTGCCAAATATGTCTAGAAATATTTTCCTTCTTCCCCCCTAGCTTGTGTCTCTGGATGTAACTCACTGTTTTACTTTGAAGAGATTTCTAATCAAGCTGTGTGGTCCAAATTGGCTCTCACTACACAGAAAGTTTGGACTCTGTTTACAAGTGTTTCTGTGAAAATGGGAAATTGGTACCTAGTTCTTTTAACTGGTTCCCAGTTTTAGCTTATAAAAATGGGACTAGCAAATTGATACAATTTATATTCTATAAGTGCCCAAACCTCAGTTATTGCTATCACTTAGGTGCCCTTCTGCAATCTGGCCTTCGGAAAGGAAATAGCCAAGAACTCACTTTTATTGTAGCACTCTGATTCTTCTCTCCTGATGGAGCTGTCCTAAGTGAAAGCACAACAGGAGGAAATGGGATTATGGCTCCACACAAAGGATTGAGGCAAAACATAAGGAGACTTTTCTTGACAGTGAAGGATATTCACCATTTAAATGTGTGTTTGAGGTAGTGAGGTTCTGAATTTGCTTTCCCAAGAGATCTTTAAAAATAGGATAGGCTTTTTTTGGAAATAGAATAGCCTCTCCTCTGTCTGAAATGGTTCAGTGTGTGTGTGTGTGTGTGTGTGTGTGTGATAGAAAGAGAAAGGTTTTTTTGTGTGTGTGTGTGTGTGTGTCTGTAGTAGTAGTAGCAGCAGCAGCAGCAGCAGCAGCAGTCATAGTGATGGTAGTAGTGAAGTAGAAGCAAAAGAAGCCAAAGAAGCAGAAGAAGCAAAAGCAGAAGCAGCAGAAGCAGAAGCAGCAACAGAAACAGCAGCAGCAGCAGCAGCATCAGAAGAAGAAGAAGAAGAAGAAGAAGAAGAAGAAGAAGAAGAAGAAGAAGAAGAAGAAGAAGAAGAGGAGGAGGAGGAGGAGGAGGAAGAGGAAGAAGAGGATAAAGAGGAAGAAGAGGAAAAAGAAGAAGAAGAAGAAGAAGAAGAAGAAGAAGAAGAAGAAGAAGAAGAAGAAGAAGAAGAGGAAAAAGAAGAAGAAGAAGAAGAAGAAGAGGAAAAAGAAGAAGAGGAAGAGGTAGAAGAGGAAAAAGAAGAAGAGGAAGAAGAAGAAGAAGAAGAAGAAGAAGAAGAAGAAGAAGAAGAAGAAGAAGAAGAAGAAGAAGAAGAAGAAGAAGAAGAAGAAGCAAAAAAAGAAGAAAGAAGGAAGAAGAAAAAGAAGACTCTTGAAGCCCTCTTTCCTTTCTGGAATTCTGTGTGTCAATAGCAAATTGAACAATTCTGAGAGCAGGTTGGGCCCTTACCATTTATTTCAGTTTCTCAATGGGCTCATCATATTTTTTTCACTGTTAAGCAGAAGAATTAACTTCTAAGACCTGAAGGTTATTAAGAGAGAAATCAGGGAAATTCTACACCAGCTCAACTCAACTCTTAGAATTAATAGAGACAGAGGAATAAGTGGGTGTGTTGAAGATAGAAGGGATGGTCCTTTATATAGAGAGGATTTGTATTTGTATGTGTAGAAGGAGAGGGGAAAGGATGGGAGGAGGATGAAGAATCACTTTTCACTGGGTTACTTATTTCTCTTTCTGCTTTCACAGAAATGAATACATCATATTATTGACAGTATTGAACCTATAATTTCATTTATTATAGGGAATAAAAATATCCAGAAATTTACCTTGAATTCCTATACATATTTATTTTAATTTTATGTCCATACTTTGTACATGTAGAATAACAGAAATGAACATTAAAAAAGCTCATTTGGGAAAAGACTATATTTCAGCCTTTTTTCAATAGCACCTATCATAGTATTCATAGTAGTATTTCATAATTTCTTGATCGTTGAGTAAAAGGCACCAACAATCAATTCACAAGGATTTACTAAACCTCTTCTTTATTCTAAATATGAGGATGGGTGATGAGAGAGTACATATAGCGAATAAAAATGAATCCCCACTTACAAAAGCTTTATATTATAATGGAGAAAGCAAGTTTATTTATACATGCATATATATATATACATATATACATATATGTATATATGTATATATCAATAGAGTGAAAGGATCTTACATCTGTATGGAGGCTCCTTGTGTGGTAAGGACTCTGTCTTTGAGTGTGGCTTAAATGGACATCTCTAAGCTCTTTCCCTCGCTTCTTCAAAGGAGATTTTCATTCCTGCAAGAATGGGACTCTGTATATCTATCTGCTCCCTTAAATATTATTCATCTGGGGTGTGATCAGGTTCCATCAAACTTTTGATTGCTTTATCATTTCTAGGGGCAAGGAAGATGCCAAGCTATGTATCCAAGGCTTGACCTCTTTTCCACTTAAGACCAGTTTCACAATAAACATGTACATAGAATAGCAAAGAAACTGATTTATCCAAATCAGAGTAGAACAGAAATCAGAGAAAATATGCAAAGGAGAATACATACTGAGAACATAGATTTAAGGAGCTCTTCTATTGGGAGCTTAATAAGTAAGTTTTATTGAGAGAGTTTCTTGGATCTCACCCAAGAGGAAATTCCCCCAAGTCTGTAGAGTGGCAAGTCTCTAGAGGGTCATGATGAAGACTAGCATTATTCTCAAGTCTTCACAGAGACTTTTTCTTCAGAACCTGAAGTAGGTTGAATTTTTTCATATTTTCTCTTGAAGCTGGAAGCCAAGTCAATGCTATGCTTGAAGAAGACTCTGACTTAGAGTCTCAAAGATGGATTGGCTGAGAACTAAAGTTTTTGTCTCTTGCCAGCTCTACTCTGTCCTTCATGTAAGGTGGGGATTTTATGTGCACCAATAAGGAGAGAGTCCCATACAAATGGGCTTTGGAACAGGGTTTATGTATATTTAATAAAAGATACAAACTATTGTGATGCTAGACATGATTCCAAAATGTTGAATTAAAGGTTAGAAGAACCACCCATCTACTTTGAAACCTGTAGAATTTTGTTTTGTTATTTTTTATTCTTTT
Organism: Sarcophilus harrisii; assembly: GCF_902635505.1. NCBI lineage: Eukaryota > Metazoa > Chordata > Mammalia > Dasyuromorphia > Dasyuridae > Sarcophilus > Sarcophilus harrisii. The sequence continues at coordinate 543,227,306 of NC_045427.1, forward strand.
GGCACATGGGGCAGATTATTTGGCTGAGAGAAAGGTGCCTTTCTTCTGAATGCCCATACATTAATTAGCCTCTCTTGTTCATGGGAGCATGTAACTGATGGAGTCCTCTCTTGATTTCAGAATCAAATAGCAGAAGGGCTGTGAATAGAGGTTATCTCAGTGGATTGCTCAGACTACATCAGGATTGGCAAAGTCATGATACCTCCAATGATTTCATCCAGCTCCGGAGGTCTCTCCTGCTCTGCCTCAAGCACATCACCAACATCCAGTCTGGCAGAGATGCTTTCCTTGGGGCCCAGGGAATGGAGATCCTTTTTGCTACCACACAGGTAAATATGGCAAAATGAGCCTGTGTTTATATAATGACTTATGATTATAGTATGGTTTAAACATATCATCTGCTATAAATCTCATGACAATTCTGCAGAGATTATTATTTACATTTTGTAAGTGGGAAAACTGATCGGTTATCAGAGGATCTGGGTTCCGGTCCTGGTTAATTGTGTGATCTCAGGCAAATTGCTTAATCTTTTGGGCTTTAGATTCCTCATTTGTATTAGGAAGGGGTTAGACTGAATGATTTTTCAGGTCCCTTCCAGCTCTAAACCCAATAATGTTTGTGGAAGTTAAATCCCTCTAATAACAATCACATGACTAGCAAATGGCACAGCTAGGACTTGAACATGTGTTTTTTCCAAGTTCAGGGCTCTTCTTATTTAGATAGTTTTGTCAGTTATATTCCAGGAGCATTAGGGACTAGAGAATGCAGTAGATAAGACCTGAAAATACATTTTAAAACTGCATTTCTGCTTTGGCCAGATGCTCTTGATTTAGCCTCTGTTCAAATGGAATTAAATCTTTGTGATTTCTTTCTTTCATTTATTGTTACTTTCTTCCCTCCCTTCTTCCTTCTTTCCTTCCCCTTTTCCTTATTTCCCTCCCTCCCTTCATCTCTCTCTCCTTCTCTCCCTCCTTCCCTTCCTTCTTTCCTTCCTTCCTTCCTTTTTGGATTAAGGAAAATTTCTGATGAACTGGCACTTGAATATTTCATAATTTCATTTGATTATCTCTAAGTTTTAAACACCCATCTGTGGTTTTTGAACCTATTAAATATTTTCAGCTTGTTGTTCATATCTTCTCTGGATATAACATGTAGCAAAGCTTGTTTTGCTTCATTTATGTTTCTTAATTAGTCAGACTTTCCACAGCCCTCATAAATTTGTTTGCTTTTCTCTAGAGGCCCTTCACTCCCTTCACTTTATTTTTGCCTGCATATCCTCAAGATCATGACGTAGTTTAAGAGATTACTGTCTTCTAAACAGAGATTGTTATGGGAATTCTCCTTTAAAAAACCTACCCTTATAGTAATATAATATGAAACTATAAATAATTTTCTGTCTGCTATCACTGCTTTGTTTTATCAATCACTACTGCTATCATAATCTTGCTCTGTCACATGATTTCTGTATTTTACATTATGTTGCACTTGAAGAAGTAGTCCTTTGGATTTTTGCAGGCCACCTTGTATTTTGTTAGTGTGTGGTGTCCCAAGATTCTAACTACTCCAGTCCCCTGTGGAATATTTCCATCATTGCTGATGACTAACAGCTTGTGGGTTTCTTTGGTCTGCATACTTCAGCTGCATGCTGTTTATTCTGTTGAACTGTCTATGTTCACTGTCAGAAAACAATCAAAGGTGAAAGAAAGGAAACAGATACAGAATCTAAAATTGTGCACATGTGATTCTGAGAAAATTGGGGAGAGAGAAAGTTGGAATCAAGATGAGAACAAAGAATGGAGGAAAGGTCAAAAGAAAGCAGGAAAAGATTCATCCTTTAGGATAGTCTCTTAGGAAGATGATCTCTGGCCATTCAATTAAACTAATTTACTCACAAATCCCCCCTTTTAGTTATGATATGGAACAGAGGCAGAATTTGAACAATGACTGAATTTTATATTAAGCACTTTCCACTAGCAAGAAGATGACCTTGACAAGTTTCCTTATCCTGTGTCATAACCATTATTGATCTGCCTTTAAATCCAAGTCTAGAAGGCACCTCCCCAAAAGTGTAAATATTCAGGTCCACTTTGTTGAATTATCAGGATATGACATACTATACAAATTCTATTTGGAAGCACATGTGAGACATGAAAATACTAATCTTTTCAAAGGTCAGAAACAGAATAAAAATGATAGCTTTAAAGGGTTGTGTGTGTGTGTGTGTGTGTGTGTGTGTGTGTGTGTTAAATAATATACCACAGGAGAGCTGTCAAAAGGGACACCATGAATGTTGATAGGTCTGGCATCTGACATCCCTTTACTCCTTGACAATGACAGTTTTCTATCTAAAAGGATGCCCCTTCTGGATAGAAATGAGATTATCTCTACTCCTGTGGTAGAATATAGCATGCATTTAAGTGCCCCATGCTACTGTGGTCTGACAGTTATACCAGAAGAGATTACAAATATGCTTACATACTCATTGCTATTCTACCAGATTGATTAGGCCATAGTCCAGAGAATGTATCGACAACATCTGGCTAATTGAATTTCATTTATATGAGGGTTACTGTTGATGGTATAGTGTTGGTATAATTATGGAATAATGAGCCATAGGTTTTAGTATGACTGAAAAATTCAAAGGATCACTTAAGTGTACTTGAAATCTCTCACCTTAAAGTTTTTAAGCTGTGACTATTGCTATCAAAGTCCATTACTTTGGATGACCCTGCCTCATTATTTCAAGGTATCACATTCTCACTAAGATAAAGTAGGCCACTGGGGTCAAATTCAACAGAAAGCTACTAAACCATACATAAAGATCCCTAAAGGCCACATATTGAATTAAAAAAAAAACACATATTAATAGTCTCTGTGTTCTATTATATTTTAATCATTTTAGGAATTATTTCCCAGTCGCATTTTAATCTGGTTTGGGTCATAGTTGGAAATGTTGCTAGAAGCTCTATGTTTGGTACTATGGAAATATTCCACACTATAAAGAAAAATACTAAATGTATTTTTGCAGCCTAGAGGTTCAACCCAACTTTTGGAATCCAAGGAAGATTTTATCATTTCTCAGCTTCATAAGCATGGGCATGAATAGAAAATAGAGAATGTTTTGATAGATTTAAAAAATTTCTTTGTTGGCAAGTTATGTTAAGCGATCCTAGAAGTAAAGTATAAGAGAAGTGTTACTAGAATGCGATTGAATCATTGTTTTAGGGAAAGGGGTAGAAGTTAAAATTAGAAAATAGTTTAAAATAGAAAGAAGATTTATCATCCTCTAATAAGGGCCAAAGAAGGAGCTGTTAATTTTAATAAATGCTTGCAAATTACTACTACCATTGTTCACCAGAGGACAGATATTTTAATGGAAAAGATGGCAGAATATTCATTATTTCATTGAGCAACATGTATTCAGAGCAGTAATTTTTTCAGTAGGTTCAAGTTCTAGTGAAAGGATTATCTGCTATAACCATTATGATGGCTAGAAACAAGATGGCATAGCCATTTTTAGCCTCAGTTTCCACATCTAATACATGAGGAAGTTGAATTATTTGACTTCTAAGGTTTCTTTCATACTTAAAACTAAGATTTTATAAACCAATTGTAATAGATGACCTTTGAGGTAAATCTGAAATTCTCTAATTATAAAATAGTTGCTTTCCTATTTCCTAAATACCCACTGATATTTAGAATATTTGACTAGTAATTGGCACAACCCCCTTAATAACTTATGTAAATACCAGCATCCCTTTGTTGGCTTTGGTTGTAAGGCACCAAAGGTAAATATATTATTAGCAAAACCTGATCTAATTACCTACCTGTTCATTCCTCTTCTGGATACTAGTTACCATCTTACACTTCCCTGGAAGTAATGTTCTCTCTAAGTAATTTTTAGGCTCATTCAATGAATATTTATTGATTACCTACCAATGAATCAGTAGATTAGGTTGTGAGGAGGGGTAGCTAAAATGATAAGTAAAACATGGCACTACCCTCAAGCAGCTCACTGTCTAGGAAGAATAAAACCAACCAAAAATTATCACAAACCAAGTTATTAAATGATGTGTTAGACGTAAAGCATGTCCTTCATAAAATTTTGTTGAATGAAGAAAAACATTCATGTCAAAGGAAATATAATCACTACCTTCAGTATTAAAGAGTTTTTAAAAAATGTTACATGTATACATATACATAGATACATATGTGTGTATGTGTGCAAACCCCCCCCACACACACACACACATACTGTTTATAATACAAAGGTCTTGCCATACTTTTTTTTACACTGTACTTGAATTGGATAAGTCTTCCAGGTTGATTGAAAAACGTCATTCATTCATTTTCTTGATATTTGTTCAGGTAGGTTCTTTGAAATTTATTTTATGGTAGTATAAGAAAGCTCTCAAATATATCCCTTACATAGAGAAGAATACCTTCAAGCTCTCATGACGACCCCTATTACATGAACATATAGCTTAGAGGTTTTAGAGGTTTTCTATGGTCTGCTTTAGAGAATCTATACTAATACCACTGAATATTGAGGACCCTTTTCTTTATAGGAGAAAACTCTAAGTCACTTCAGATGCCAAGACCCTGAACACTCTTTACAGTATGGCTTTTTATTAAGCAACTGAGGATATTTGATATCCTAGAGATGAAAACATATTCATCTTATCCATTTACAACTAAGAGAGCTTCCTGTTGTTTGCCCCAAGGCTGTTGAAATAGGACATCTGGTTTGTTCCATTTCGTTTCACTAGTATTCTTCATTGGAATAAAATGTTATGGTTTTGTAAGTGGTTTGACTCTTCTCTCCCCTTTCAAACATCCAGAATCTTTGTGTCTAGAATTTAATCTACTTTTTTCTGGGTACTGATTGTATTTTGTTGAGATATGCCACAGTTATATGATGTAACACCACCATATATAGATTTTCAGATGTCATTACAAAAATTATGGAGAAGACATCATCCTGCTTTGATCCTTTTGGCAGCTGACTTGATATGAACTAATTGAACTAATGCTTATTGATTATCTATTATGTGTAAGGCATTGTGCTTAACAGATCAGTGGATGTTAGGAAGTGGATAAGTTGAATAAAAGTTACTACTTTCCAGTTAACAATTTGCCAAGAGAAATAAGAAAGATATACAAATAGCAATAACATAAAGAAAAGAGTAGAAGCCACAAGAGAGGTATAAATAAAAGCTACATAAAAATAAAATTGAGACATCAGGATCAGGGAAAACTTCATGGAAAAGGCAACATATAAGCATAACCTTGAATGATGATAGAATTTTGTTAAAAGATGGAAGGGAGACAATTAGAATAAAAGGAATAGTGTGAGCAAAGGTATGGAAGCAGGAAATCTTTTTATGTGGAGAGTAATGAGTACAATGGAGTAATACTATTTTACTGGAGCACAGTGGTATACATATAAGGAAATACTTTTCCTTTGTTTAATGTTCCAAACATCATTTTTTTTGCCATGCAATGTGATTCATTAAAATAAGTACACTGGGCTTTGAGGAGATGTATTTTATTTATTTGTGCTTTTTTCCTAACTTCCTGATTTATATTATCTTTATATGTCATTTTCTTATTCTTCTTTGTTCAAATAACAAGTGAAAAAAAGCAATTATTTTATTTACTTTATTTCCAAAGTAAACAAGTCCTCTCATCTCTCCACTCTCTGGACAACTAAAAAAACTTTTTAGAACAATTCTTATTAATAACACAGGAGATGTAACTAAACAAGTTTGTTTTCCATATTTATATTGTGTTTCAAATGTGCAAGAATTTTAGCTTTTATAATCACTGGAACCCTACTGATAGGGAGTTCTCTAATCAATATCAATTGCTTTTGTCTAGAATTACCTAGGTAATCAAAGCATGGATCCTATCATCTCAATAGTAATTCAGATCCTGAGGAAATGTTACCCCAAATGTTCATTGCCCTTGGCCACAGCAAGTAGCTACTATTTCTTCTCTGTTCCTGGGGGCATCAGCTCTGGACCACCATGTACTATAAATGAAGGTAAATCAAATGGACAATGATGATCTTTCTATGTGTTAATATATTTCGCCCATACTTTCTTTTTGCATATTCTTTTTGGTCCAGGGAGACAGAGTTAAAGATGGAACAAGTGACTCTTTTCATTGGTCAAAATAATTTAGTCCATAGGCAAAATAAGACAATTAAGGGACTATTAATTTTAAAATGCATTTTAATGGATATGAGAGAACATGAACTCTTCTCCTCTTCCTCACTAGTGCAGACCACAATGTATCATCTGAAACTCACATTTTGGGTTAAAGTTCAAAACTTTTTTGAGTTTTTCTTATTTGTTACTATTTTTCTGCTTAATTAGAAAGTCCATAAAAATCTCATGCATACCCAAGAATATGATTTTGTACACAGACACTTGAACTGGTTTGAAATTTCTTCCAACTTCTCTAATATGATACCTTATAATGCTGTTTTGTAGTAATATTAAGTTACCCAAAAGGCTAACTACAAACAGATCTTCAAGGTAAGTATTTGTCTTTTAAAAGTTCAGTATTTTACTACATTTGACTCTGTTATAAAATTCTGATTTGATTGTTAAAATATTCCAATGACTTTTCCTTATTCTCTAACTCTTTTATCTTAATATTTTAGACACAGTTTACCTGTATCCTGTTTGGTGACTTATTTAGTCTTCATCTGTAAAATGAAAAAGTTAGACCAGGCAATTTCTAAGGCACATTCCTGCTTTTACATATTATAGTTTGATTTCATAAGTATTTCCAAAGTTTTAAAAATATTCCATAGTTTTGCTACATACAGGATGATCATAGCATTATAGGTTGAGAGTAAGAGAAGAACATAAGAATCTTCTAATCTGACCCTCTCACTTTACAGATTAGAAAATGGAGGTCCAGGATTGTGAATGGATTTATTCTAGATCATACAAGTGATAAAATGCAGAGACAGGAATTAAATCTGATCATGTGATTTAAATGCAACAACCAATTGTACATTGCTAGTTTATGAAGGCCTTTATGTGAGAGTGCTGAAAAAAATACCGAGAAAGAGATGGTCCTGCCTCATATCTCCTTCCCAGATTTGGGATAAAATAGAGATTTGTTATTTTCTTTTCTGTTGGATTTGCACTTTATTAAACATATGGTTAAAGACACTCTTTTCAGGTCACTGAGTGCTCCCTCTTGTACATAAATACATAAGAGTCAGTGGAGTTACTGAGATGTAAATGGGAGTACACAGACTTATAAAAAGATTACTCAATGTGAAGAAAGGTTGTTAACTGGCATCTATGAAAGTCAAAATCCAAAGGGAAATGAAAAGGAAAAAAAAATTACCCATTTCAGTTCTTTCCTCTGTAGATGATTTTGAAGAGGATGGTGAGGAAGAGGAGGACAAAGACTCAGATTCTGAAGAAACAAAGGAGGAAGTAAGCACACTGACCTCTGATTTGAATAATGAGAAGAGTTTCATATCTTGCAATAGGCACATCTTTGCAAGGAAAATCAAATTTTTGCTCATCGAAGTAACAGGCTGTATCAGGAAGGTAGCTTAGTGCTGTTGGCTAAAGCTAAGCAACACTGGTATTTTTCAAATACCTTGAAATGCCTGGTGAAATGTCACAATGGAAAAACAAAAGCCATCCAACATGTTGGTACCTATCAGACTAGAGAACAAGGGCTTGAGTTTCCAGGAAATACTGTAGTGTGATAATTTTGAATTAATTTTTACTAACATTTAGTTTGAAACTAGTTTTTAATTACTTAAACTAGTACATAACACTTGCATATTAAATTAATATATTCAACACAGGCAAAGAAGACTGAAGTGAAATTGACTTAGCAATCAGTATTGCTCTTCTGTAACAGTATCTATTGTTCCTAAATATGCAGTTTTGCTTTATTGTCTGCCCTCTGTTGTCCCACAGTGAACGGCCTCTAGATATGGCAAATCTGCAGGTACATGATACAATTGTTTTTTTTCATTTTCTAACTCAGGGAATAGACTCAGGAAAATTCCCTCTGTTCAGTCAGCCTTAATAGTATCATCTACAAAATGAAGAAATGAAGCAAATGCTGCCTCATGAAATTCTTGGGGAGGAAAACCTGATGAAAATCCTCACGAGGAACTTTTCCATAAGTTCTCTATAAATGTATCATAACCATCACTCACCTGGCTAACACTTGTGGCAGATGTCTAGAGGAACGCCTTAGTGCAACGACACTAGCTTTAAACTGCTATTGACACCCCTGTATTCTCAGGGTTTTGTTGATAAATAGAATCATTTCTGAAGTCATCAGGAGCAAATTGGTTCTTTACTGTGGTTTGGCGGTGCATGCCAATGGAGTATGTGCTGAATTATTTGAATAATACAGGGTTGCAGCAGCCATTCATCAATGCCACTCCCCACCTCGCCTCCTGCTTGCTCTTCAGTAACTGAATGCTTGACACTGGGTGTTATTTCCCTCTGGTATCTGATGCAAAGGGACAAGTAGTGCATCAGTGCATAGCTGCATCCTGCATTGTGGATGTTTCAGATGGTATCCCGAGTTCCTGTTTTGCAGATAACTGCAGGGGAAAGTTAAAAAAAATAAATAAACAAGAACCAGCTGGGAAATAAGCACAAGACAAATTGGTGCAGGGACTAAAAGCTATTCATCAACATGTGCCAAGCAAAACAGCAGATGAGATTTCTATGCATGAGCATGACCACCAGAGAAATGAGAGTTTTTGTAGTTGTTTGCCTCTGTGTCATAACCCCCTACTAAATTGTAAACTTCAAGAGGCCAGAAACTGTATCTCATCTTTAACTTCATTTCTCCTTCAGTGAGTTGCATAGTTCTCTGCACAGAACAGATTAATTTGTTTGATGAGTGAATTAAAGAATGTTAGAAATAAAAGTTAAATTGATTTCGAGGTAGGATACATCCAGGTAAGACACTGAACCAGAAGACAAGATTTTTCTCAGAGGAACTACGCTTCACCTCCTTGGAGGTGACTATAAGAAATATGAACTGCAGGATAAGGAGCCAAGAAAATCTTAATTTTGATCACAGCAGTAAATCTGACTCTTAATGTGGCCACTCTGTGCCTTGGCTTTCTCATCTCTTGGAAATCTGTAATAATCATTTTGATCTGCTTTTCTTGGAAAGTATAAATAGCCTATATCTGTAGTGCTTTGAAATGGAAAGTCAAGTAATGCACTCAGAAACTAAACATGATCTAGGGATGTGATCAAGTACTTTATGCTACTTGCATATAGCATAGCTAAAGTACCATGTTGTAAAACAAGGTCCTATAGAGATAGATGTACAAATAGAAATTGTATATATTGGGCAAGGAGTCAGAACTATCTTTTTTTTCTTTTTCTCCTATCTGCTCTCTCTGATTGTACACAGTGACAGAAGGTATCAAGATTAGTCCTTAATGCCAATACATTAGTAACTAAGGTAGGCATGGTCCTGAAACAATTCTTTATTGCTGATCCTCATGTACAAAATTGTTTTAAATTCTTTATTTTAGGAAAAAGGCAGTGATCTGCTTTTTTTTTTCATATAAAATGGGCTCTAATAGGGATTTATTCAGAAATACAGGTTAATCCTAAACTTCCTTTTCTAAAGAAATATTACAAGCGGCTTTCACCTTCAGTTTTTAACTTTTGCCCCTCTACAAGCAATTCCCTAATGCTGAGACTCTTTTTATTGACCTAAGCCATCCGAGATAATATGCATAAACTATCTTGAAAACCCTTAAAGCACTATAAAAAGTTAGTTTTTTCAGTAATATAATCAGTTTGTTGGGGCTGACTTCAGAGTTGTCTACTTCAGGGTTCTCCAATCCAGATTTGGGATTTTAAACAATATAGAGAAATCTTCACACTAAATTCAGGGCACTAATCTACAATATTTATAAAAAGCATGAAGAGTATAAGAAATGAAGTACAACACTAACCAATCACATAATAAAACAAGCTATCTACCTTGAGACAGAGAACTAATGGACTTAATATAGACTGAAATACATTTTCTTTCTTTCTTTCTTTCTTTCTTTCTTTCTTTCTTTCTTTCTTTCTTTCTTTCTTTCTTTCTTTCTTTCTTTCTTTCTTCCTTCCTTCCTTCCTTCCTTCCTTCCTTCCTTCCTTCTTCCCTCCATACCTCCTTTCCTCCCTCTTTCCTTCCTTTCTCCTTCCCTCCCTCTTCCCTTCCTTTCTCCCTTCCTTCCTCCCTCCCTCCCTTTCTTTCTCCCTTCCTTCCTTCCTTTCTTTCTTCCTTCCTTCCCTCCCTCCCTCCCTCTCTCTCTTATTCACTCCTTTCCTTTTTCTTGCCCTCTTTTTCTCTGTCTCCCTTTCTCCCTCCTATATCTTTTCCTTTTTTTCCCCTTCCTTCTTCCCTATGTTTCACTCACCTTACCCTTCTTTTCTTCTATCTTCTGAGAGTGTGTCCATAGACTTCACTATCCTGCTAAAGGTATCCTTGACATGCACAAAAAGG